>NC_134573.1:23460114-24710114 GCF_050947875.1 Dermacentor variabilis | reverse complement strand
TAGCAATAGGAAATAGCAATAGAAATAGCAATAGGAAAGCGCTAGCATACGCGCTAGCGCTTTCCCTGCGACCACGTTCCGCATGCGAAACGTAAACAAATAACTTTATTGTTCGTATATAAATCACCGTAGCTTACTGCACGCGACGATCGAGATGAAAAAGCGGAGTAAAAATGCAGCACAATACATCGTCGTTGCTCAGGGCAAACATGTGATACTAGTCTTAAAGGAAAGTATAGCGTTTTAGATGTTAGCTAGTATTTTTCATAACATGCCTGAAGCCCTCCAGAAATATGTGTATAGTTTTGCGGATCTCATAAAAAGAAAGCGTCGCCAACTGCACGACTTTGCAACTGCAGTGAAGCATGCAAGCTGAAGCTTCGTTGAAGCAGATGCTGCCGCATGGCACCATGGGTAAATTATCCCCGTGGTACATTTCTGCGGTCTGGAATGGGACTGCAATAAAGAAGACGCACCTGCCGGCATCCAGGGGCGACAAGACGGCTGCAGCGCTTTCCGAATCAGCCGTCACAAGCGACCGACAACCGCAAACGCACTGTGCCCACTGCCAACCGCTCACTATCATCATTATCATAGCAAAAATATGGTGGCCACCTATAGAGCGTGTTATTGAGGGCGCCGCCATTTTGCGATCACAGCGCCGTTATACGTGCGGCACCATGCTGGTATGTGGGAACGCGCTGGAGGGTGCACCGCGAGCGTGCTATTGACGACGAGTGGCATGTTTTCGGGCTTTCCCTACAAGTGTGAACAAGTTATTAGGATTGGGAAACTTAGCCTGTTTTTACTAAGCTTTTAACTTTGATATAGCCGCAACATCGAACGGCGATGGACTTAGAGGCGTTCCGCAGCTCTGCCGACGATCGAAATAGGAGACGAGTCAAGTCAGAACGTTGTCGATACGTAACGTATACATGCAACGTGTTATCATTGTATGTCGAGCCTTGAACTCTATTAGAGTGTCTCTCAGGCGAAAACAATCAGAGGTGTCTGCATGTGTCAAGCGGTGTGCCGGACAAGCGTACATCCCAATCCAGGTAACTGCGAAGATCCGAGGAAACACGTTTTGCTAGCTGTCGTGCTGCCAAAATTTTCGCTGCACGATTTTCTGAAGACTGCTGATCTGGCACCCGGGCGTCAAGCTTTACAAGAAACTGTGAGATTACTGGATGGAAAGGGCTGTTAACATGGATAAAATGAGCTGATGATAGTGGCCGTGAACATGCCACGATCAACCAGACGCGTTGAAAGATTGTGCGCTGTTTTAGGTCTGTGGCTGTGCGCGTACTCAAGAGGGCTGAAAAATGAACGACTCTTCGCAAAAGAAGCTTTATTTTCTGCAATAATACAGCGGGCGAAGAGCGGTGTCGACAACTTGCCGGTGAGATTCGGAAGCACGCAAGCGTCCATGTGAACTACATTCTTTAAAAAAAGGGAGAGAGAGCGAGAGAGGAGGAACTAGCCGTTTTCCTCCTTCGGGCCGGTGAGTTCCTCCTGCACAAGCACTTCACATGTTGCGCCCTCTTGTTGCAATCAAAAGGGGAGGAAGCTTCGCCGCCACCTGTGAGCCGAACATCGGCTACATTAACTTCTTTTAAGGTAATACTAAATATCCTGACGTGAGGTCTAATCATCACTTACAGCGCATACATAGACGAGGGACAAAAAGGACGACGAAGACAAGCGCTGCCGTCGTCGTCCTTTTTTATCCCTCGTCTATCTATGCGCTGTAAGTGACGATTGATTGATTTCGGTATGGCCAACTAGCCCATACCGAAATCTTTCTGAGGTCTAAACCTTTCATGACAAGCGATCACCAGGGTGAAACCTCTAGCTCGAACGGGAGCTGCGATACGAGAATAGGGGCCCTATAATGTAAAACTATTCCAATATGTGTCTATTCCAATCTCCTGACGTCAAATTTGCGTAACCACCAACGCAAGCACCGGGCGGTCACCCGCAGGGTTGTCTGAACAGACCAATCAAACGCTCTCCTCGTTCGTAGGAGGTCACTTTTGTTTGCTTGAAAACCGAATAATATTGCCTACACTGAGCGGCTCCTCGTATCTAATTGGCTGACAAGAGGCGAGGAGAACGCGCAAGTGGAGGGGCATTCGATGGGGCCGAAAAACTGCACTGAAAGTCGATAACCGCATGAAGAGGGTGGTACCGGCGTCTACAATTGGTCGGCTTTCCCTTACTTAGCTTGTGGTGGCTGGTCGAAAATCGCGGCGGCATGCAACGGAAGCTCAAGAATGACGCTAAAACGGACCCTCAGCAAAGAATAGTTGGCAGAATGAGGGGGTAAACGTGCCGAAAGGGCTCGAAAACGTTACACGGCAACGCAAGAAGTTTTATCATACCCAAATACACCCATGCGCTCCGGCAGGTGCGAGTAGCCAGCGTCTGAGCGATCTGCGGCAGCCATCTTGTATTCCTTTCGGAACCGGGCAACCTGCGGCTATTCCGAAGAAAATTCAGTTTTGTTCGGCATATTAATGCATCTTTATCGCGTACACGTCACTTTGACGCGCTGAGTTCTTGCGGTTTTGTGACGTCGCGTGACAGGTAGGTGAAGTGGGTGCAGCCCGAAAACTTTTTACCAATAGCCGTGGGCTAATGGCGAAAAGGGGTCGAATCAGAAATAACACTTTTTCTTTTTTCTGTCAAATCATGCATAATCAGTGTGTACACATCATATTAGATGGGGAAGTATCGCGGTTTTCGTGACGTCGCGTGACAGACAGGTGAAGTGGGGGTGGTCGAAAAAAGTGTTTGACCAATCGTGGAGGGCTGATAGCAGAATTTGAATAGAAAAGTTTGGAATAGTTTTACGTTATAGCGCCCTAGTTCAGCTTAAAGCAGTGCCCGGCTCCTGACGCACAGCGAGACAAGCCCGTACTTGGGCATCTCAGTCTAGCCGCCGCAGATTCTCATTTCTCATATTTTTTTCCCATATTCGCTTTTCTCATTTGCATGCGTGAAATTAGGATGAGGAGAAGGTTAAGCTATCTCAAATGTATGCATTTGTGGCCGTTTTGAAGCGCCATCTGAGACGGCTTCGAAGCGAAAGCAAAATACGTCTGCTGGCGTCGTGGGCACGTTGCTGGGTGGTGTGAGCGCATCACAGCCGCCGTCAAATCCACAGCTGCAACACAAACCGTGCAACCAGAGCAAGGGGGTGCTGGAGCGCACCATGCAACCTGATGTACAGCTGTATTTCCAGCGCCGCTTGCGTGCCGGTTCGTCTGCGTCTCCTCCCGCCGGCGGCGGCTTCTCCGTGATGCATCGTGTAGCGCGCACGACACTACAGAGGTGGGAAGCACCGACCAACAATAGGAGATGTATTTCCTAAAAGGCGGGGTACAAGACAACGTACAAAAAACAAATATCCGGAAAATAAATTTGCAAAAAGCGTTTACGAATTACTGACTTGCGCGTTGCAGTTTTGCACGTACGACTGTCGGCGTCCGTGATGAAAAGGAGACACTCTCGAACACCAAAAAATAATAAACCATGGTTTAATTCTGAAGTTTGTAGACTGACCCGGAAACATAGAAAAGCGTACAGAAATGATGTTATAATAACGCTTCATTCAACCGCCACCACTTAAAGAATGCGAACTGGACGGTGAAACTGGAAATCAAGAAAGCGAAGCAATTATTCTTCGTCCGTTTAAACACAGACATGAAAAAAAAAACCTGAAGCTTTTTAGAAATATATAGACGCAAGTAGAACCGACCACATTTCAGTTCCCGCCCTGAAATCGAACGGCACTACTACAAGAACAGGCGCAGAAAAGGCTGAATTGTTCGATCTATATTTCAAATCGGCGCTTTCGGAGGAACCAGTGACTGACGCGACCATATCACTTTCTCCTAGCGATGCCTCTGACAATGGCATGCCTGAAAGAAACATCTGTACATGCTATCGACTGTCCTCTGCGGCAATTGGACACCTCTAAATCTATGGGTCCCCCATAGTATTCCTTCCTATATTCTAAAGGAATGTCACAGCATTGTTGCACAATATCTCTGTATTATATTTCAAATCTAGTACGAGGCTGGGTTAGTTACTTACACAAGACTGGAAAATTGCAGCTGTTAATCCCATGTTTAAATCGGGAGACAGGAAACTGGTGGAAAATTACAGCCCTATATCCTTAACTTCATTATCCTGCAATGTTTTTGAGCATACGTTGTATAGACAATTATTTATATACCTTGAATCTATTAACTTTTTTACTGTCTCACAGCATGCTTTTCGTAACGGTTGCTCATGCGACAAACAATTATGTGACTTCCAACAATTTATGGGTAACTAACGCCCTTGATAAACATAAACACGTAGATGCTCTATCCCTTCACTTTAAAAAAGCGTTTGACACAGTGTCTCATTACTTACTGAATCTTAAGTTAACGTCCTTGAACGTACATAATAAAACCAGAAACTGGATTTGTAACTACTGCAGTGATCGTAAACTTTATGCTTTTCTTTATAGGTGTAGTTCGTCAGACATAACGGTGTCTTCAGAGTGCCCAAGGGCAGCGTTCTGGTGACAGCATTATTCTCCATATATATTAAAGACATTGTAGTCGACATACAGTCCACCTTAATATTATTTGCAGATGATTGTGTTCTTTGCCGAGAATAAATTCACCAACACATGCAATAATCTTCCAAAGGGGCCTTGATAAAACATCAAATTGGTGTCTACGCTGGCAAATGAACCTGAATAATAATAAGTGTAATCACGTCCGTTTCTCCAATAAAAAATACGAACCACAAATACAGTACAAAGCTGCAAACACAACAATAAAAAGTGTCTCAGACTTGGTGTTTACTTCACACCGAAATTTATACGGAACCTATACGTCGAGCTGTCAGTACATTTACATTTTACAAATAACATTTTACTCAGGTAAGTAAAATGTTATTTTTTATTCGTATAAATTTCAAATCAGCGTTCAAAGAAGATAATGAAACACTTTACTTTTTTGCATGCCAGATCTATCCTCGATTATACCTCTATGATTTGGGCCCCATATCAGGACTATTTGATACAAGTAATAGAAAAACTTCAAAATCAAGCTGCACACTCCATCTCCAATAATTACAACCCTTTCGAAAGTATCACCGAAATAAAAGCATTGCTGGGCTGGGAACCGTTAATCACCAGAAAAAAGTTAAAGCTGAAATTCTTCCACCGCATTTTGTACAATCAAACTGGCATTCATAGCCGCAACTACCTGTGGGAGCCTACTTACGTCTCGACTCGACTCGACCACTCAAAGGATGTGCGAGTCTTCAACTGTAATACGCACCGGTTTGCGAAAGGTAGTGACTACAGTGACGGGGCTCGGCACTCTAACACCTGTACTACAGTGACGGGGCCAGCACTTTATCATCTACACTACAGTGATGGGGCCTGTCTGCATTGAAGCTTCACTCTGTTGTATGCTTCATTTGGTAAGACAAAAGCGGGCATTAATAACAGTCATGACGCACTTGAGAACCGATACACCCAGCACTGCTCAATCAACTAAACATATTGCCATTCGATCGTATGCGTGAGCGTAAAACAGCTAGGCACGTAAACCTGCTGTGTTGTGAAACGCAATCATCCTTTCCCTGTGTCCATATTTTTTTCATCATCATACCAGAAGTACTGCGCCTGGAAATTTCAACCTGCCTCCTGTACATAATGTATATGGCAAAAGACTACTTATTCTATCAATTTGATTACCTAATTATTACTTTAACGACATTTCAGTCCATCACGCGCGTCATTACAGAAAGCTATCTCAATCCAGTGATTAGACAACCGGCTTTAGCTTTTGCTGCAGCAGTCGTGTTGGTTCGCACCGAAGCATCGGCCGCAGCCACTTCGATTGAGTTCACGAAAAAGCATGCGCGTGTTTTCCTGTGGCACGCGCCAAGAATGAGGATATTAGGAGCCCGCATGCGCACCAGAACGGCGATGACACGCAACTACCGTTCTCGTTGCACTTTATTAAATATAGCGGAGGCGCCCATCGTGCTTTTCGCCATGTTGCTTGCTTTATCTTTGGCTTGGCTTGACTCAACTTCGTTGGCAGTGTCGACAAGTCAGTGATGGAACACTATGGCCTGAAAGGGACGATCACATATTCCACTGGAATTTGGCATATTGGAAAGTAATTATTGGACAAAAGTGGGTTTGAGGCTATTTTTGGGTGTATTGTTTTTTTTCTATCGTCCTTGTCATCACTTTGAACGACAAGTTTTAGCCATGTGACAGCGCGTTGTGATAATGACAGTAATCCCCACAAATGTCATTTGTTGGAAATGATATCAGATTTGCCGTGTGACAGGGGTATTAAGATACAAAATTTCGGCAAAGCACTATTAATTAGCAATAAACCACTGATTTTGTGCCTGTATTCTTGCTTGGCGTTCTATTGTATGCGGCTTGATAATTTATGTAACGGGTGATAATTTCTATGCATGCCGTAAAAAAATTCTTCTTCTTTCTGTTTTTAACGTGATAATGTGTTGCATTCATCCCCTGTATTGATCCCCCTATGATTGTACCGAATGTCTATTAGATTTCGCATATCCGTACAAATCCTCTAGCCTGCGGCTATTGGGTTCAAGTCTTTTGCGTATGCACTGCAACACTGATGATGATAATAAAGAAAGAGAGAAAAAAGTTCACTAGAATGGAAAGGGAACGGTAAGAAGCACACTAAAAAAAGGCATGGCATATGTTCACGTTTGTGTAGCATCTGACAATGAATATTGTACTCGATAAGAAGCAGCCGGTAATTGCGCGCTTAGAAGGCCCATAAACATACAGTGCGCTGCAAATTGAGTAATAATTATATTGAAGCTTCCAAGACTTTAGAAGAAAAAGAAAAGACTGAATCGTCGCGACGGCACATCACAAGTCGCCGTAGGCGTCGAAGCCTAGCTCTAACGAAATTATTTTTGAACAGCTCTGATAGTGTCCATGTAGCAATGGTTGCTGCCTACTGCCAAATGCTCATATACTGAGGCATAAAGCTCGCGGTACGGTGCGAAAACGCGCTCGCAGCGAAAGCTAAACATTGCGCGCGGACATGCATGCAGATGCGCAGTCGGTCACCGGGAAACCGTGCGATCGCTGCATTGAGGCTTCATTCTGCTTTGCTCCATTTGGTTACACAGACAGCTCACTATAAGAACATATTTCACACAGTTTCCTCTCAGCGATTGCATACCTTTCACGCAAGAAACCGGTTCGGGGAATCGATTGCGGCGACAGCGCGCAGTGCAACAGCTTAATGCTCGTAGTTGGTAAAGAGGTAGCGTCTGTAAACCATTCTGTGCTTTCTGTTTGTCCAAGATTATTATTTTAAAGGCAAATACTTGTGTCATTTCGAGAGTACTTGTAAAAATGTCCAGGAGGGCTCAACGTATTATCTTTATTTAGAGCTGATATCCAAACCCATCCCAATAAAGAAAGGCGTAAGGCAGGGAGATCCAACCTCCCCAAGGCTATTCACAGCGTGTTTACAGGAGGTATTCAGAGACCTAGATTAGGAAGAATTGGGGATAAGAGTTAATGGAGAATACCTAAGTAACTTGCGATTCGCTGATGATATTGCCTTGCTTAGTAACTAAGGGGACCAGTTTCAATGTATGCTCACTGACCTGGATTGGCAAAGCAGAAGACTTGGTCTAAAAATTAATCTGCAGAAAACTAAAGTAATGTTTAACAGTCTCGGAAGAGAACAGCAGTTTACAATAGGTAGCGAGGCACTGGAAGTGGTAAGGGAATACATCTACTTAGGGGCAGGTAGTGACCGCGGATCCGGATTATGAGACTGAAATAATCAGAAAAATATGGATGGGATGGGGTGCATTTGGCAGGCATTCTGAGATCATGAACAGCAGATGGCCACTATCCCTCAAGAGAAAAGTCCATAACAGCTGTGTCCTACCAATACTCACGTACGGGGCAGAAACCAGGATGCTTACGAAAAGGGTTCTACTTAAATTGAGGACGACGCATCGAGCTATGGAAAGAAGAAAGATGGGTGTTACGTTAAGGGATAAAAAAAGAGCAGATTGGGTGCGAGTACAAACGCGAGGTAATGACATCTTAGTTGAAATCAAGAAAAAGAAATGGGGGAGCATGGGCAGGACATTTAATGAGGAGGGAAGGTAATCGATGGTCATTAAGGGTTACGGACTGGATTCCAAGTGAAGGGAAGCTTAGCAGGGGGCGGCAGAAAGTTAGGTGGGCGGATGAGATTAAGAAGTTTGCAGGAACGACATGGACACAGTACATGACCGGGGTCATGTACTGTGTCATGACCGGGGTCATGGAAGAGGCTTTCGCCCTGCAGTGGGCGTAACCAGGCAGCTGCTGCTGCTGCTGCTGCTGCTGCTGATGATGATGATGATGATGAAAAATTTATATGCTTTTTCTTGTAGCAATGGAATTTGCTCCTTATTGTATAGAGAAAGCTGCACCCATTCGAAAGCGCTACACTGCCATGTCACATTGTACCCGATACGAAAGAACCTTTGTTGCATATTGAGGACCTCTCCGGTCATCCCCTATTACCTTTTATTGGTGGAGAGATACACTTAATTTGTTATATGCTAAGCAGTACACCAAACAAATAAAGCCGATGGTAATAAAACAATTAATGAATGCATTTGTTATCTATAATGAATTGCTCAGCTTCTAAAACATTTTCAGTGCCTCATCATGGCAATCCTGCTCGTGCAAGAACCTTGACCCCATCGTCTGTGCTAAAATGATTGTGCATGGCCGGGGTAGTTGGAAAAGTATGGGAGAGGCCTTTGCCCTGCAGTGGGCGCAACCATGCTGCTCCTGCTGATGATGATGATCCAAACCTATGCGGAGCGCGTCGCATTATCCCTCAGACTACGCAAGTAAGGCGCTTCTGACAGATGGCGACTCCGTAAGTCCTCGCCCCCACAGTTGTATGAAACTCTATGCTCGCCCCCAATACCGACATCGTTATAGCGACGGCCTCGTCGCTACAGTGTTGTTAAAGTGACGGGCCCCGTCACTGAAGTGGTGATGTTAAAGTACCGGCCCCGTCACTGTAGTTACTACCTCTGCAAAATCCCCTTTTCCACAAACTGCGACAGACTGAAATTTTTTACCGGAGGAATGTGTTCCAATATCTTACAATAGCAATTTTTATTTCCGTCTGTGTTTGTGACGATTCATTACTGTCTTAGTTCTGTTTTAATTTTCTGTTACACTTGGATATGTTCACATATTGCGTACTCCAACCTTGACGTTACGTTAATTTATACATTCTTTACTTAGTTCTGTGAACCATTTAATACATCTTTTTCTAACTGTCCCCGCAGCGTAACGCCTTCGAGGCTACGCAGGTTTTCTGCAATTAAAAAAAAATTATGCAGATCCCACGCACTGAGAATCGATGTAAGCGAAGCTCTTCGTGCTGCATGCTTTGACTGACGATAATTAGCGGGGGTGTTGACGGCTGAAGCTTAATTCAACGTATAGTTTAACACGAGAGTGGTGAGTTGATGGTAAATGCTACCTTGCGCGCACCACTGTTGTCTGCGTTAGTACGCAGAAGACACAGGGAGAGATGTTTGCTTGAGGCGTTGTTGTGCACCGTACTTCATAAGTTATTATAGGGTTGAGCATAGTCATTGCCTCACAAGGCACATCAGATTGTGGCAGAAGTATTAAACTTGAATTGGATTACGGGGCGGTACGTGCCCAAACCACAATCTGATTATGAGGCACGCCGTAGACTCCGGATTAATTCTTACACCGTGATGTTCTTTAACGTGCCCCAAACTCTAAGTGCACGTGTGTTTTTTATTTCGCCACCATCGCAATGCGGCTGCCCGAGTTAGGATCAAATCCGCGACCTCGAGCAATGCCATAGCTGCAAATCTACTGCGGCGGGCACAGAATTGTTGATTTGACGGTCGACCGCTTTCGTAGTGTCGCCTGCACCCAGTGGTGCACTTTAATTAATGCGGCTTTGCGTATGCACGCCCTGTGTAGTTTGTCTGCTTGACATAACTGCATGGTGTTCATTTTTCACAAATAGCAGCAACGCACTATACCATACCTTGAACTTAAGCTTATCCAGTTTCCCCGCAACCGCTGTCGTATTGTGCCAGGGTTTCCTTGCCTTCTCACGTCCCCCTCCCCCTTGTATGGAAACTGCCTCTTCTCCACCCTCCTCTCTACAGTTCTATCTACGTCCCCTCTGGGCTTAATTGTAGACTTAATAGAAAGTCTACAAAGTTAGGCGCTGCAGTTTCTGCAATGTTTCTGAGCGGAGCCACGGATAATTACAGATGTGGCGACGCCCAGGGAGCTCCAGAAGGTATTGTGCATATTCGACGCGGTGGGCTGAAAACGAGTCTCTCCCGTCGCCTTTGCTCTCTGACTCGCTCCTGTCATGTATACGCACCCCCCCCCCTCCCCCAGGTCGATGCGGCGTGCCTGACAGCACCTGCCGCAGCAGCCACAGCAACAGCAGCAGCAGTGAGAAAGTCGAAGGAAGGGGCAAATAAAGCTTCGCTTTAAAAAATGTGTGGAGGGACAATTGAAAGTACAAAGTGCGAAAAGCCTAATGAAAGGCGCAAGGATACGGGGCAAACGGATATGCCCAGACGTGAATGGGAGACTAAGCTAATGGGACACTGTTTCGAGTACCGGGATTTTAAAAAGCTGCAGGGCGCTGTCGAACTCGAACGTCGGTACGAAGCGAAACCAAGCAGAAGGCATGGCTAGCACGGCGGAGACAGATTTGCAGTAGATGCGATCGGAGAGAGACGGCATACTCCAAAGTCGGAGCTATCCTTCCCGGTCACTTGTCGCGACTGTTACGCTTCAGCCACTGTATGTACGCTACGGTTATAGTAGTTATAGCCTAGTAGACTGTATCGCAACAATCTTCGTTACCACGACTCTCCTGGAGATGGATATAACACAAAAGACAACAGCAGTTAGTCGTCTGATATCGTCAATGGTGAGCGGAGCTAGTCACGCCAACCGCGGTGGGTAATCCTTGGTCAGTTCAGTTCAGTTTTATTTCCATAAAGACCCCTTTGCTAGGGGTATTACATAAGGGGTGGGTACAGTTGATAATGCAAACACAAACACAGGTATACAGAAAAATTTGTACAAGAAAGCTATATTTTCGCAAGTGCATAAAAACAAAAAGAATAGCGCGTGAAAAAGCAGCTTATTGATTAGCCAACAAAGACACTTTTTCGAAAAACGATAGCGGGCAAGTGATTGGAGCGACGTCGTGGGGAAGGGCATTCCAATCTGATGCACTGCGGGAAAAAAAAAGACGAAGAAAAAGTAGTTTTGTGGGAGCGTGGGCGTAAGACTTGTAATGGGTGCCCAGTTCGTAGCGATATGCGTGCGAGCGGTGTGATATAACGCTCGTGAAATAAGGAACTGTAAAAGAATCTAAGAAAGACGCAAAGACTGGTAGTAGCGCGGCGACGTGCAAGGGGCTGTAGATCAGATTTTGCTCTTACGGATGATACACTTACGTCGTATGAGTAGGATGAATGGATGTATCTGACGACGCAGTTTTGAAACGCGGTTTTCAACCTTGGTTCTTGTATGTAGCAGTATACTGACATATGACAAGTAACTGGTATCATAGAGAGAGACCAAATTTTAGGCAAATGCTTATTTTGACCCTTGCGCTTCTATCGCCCCAATTTAATATATGAGTATGAATAAAAGGTTAAGAAGCGCTTTTATGGTGTTTTTATAGTGCCTATAAGTGCCAATTTGGCGTTTGTGCCTAAATGCCTATAAATGCCTATTTTCAAAATTGAAGCCTATACGAACACTACTTAGCTTCAAGTTTCGCTTTTGAGTGCAGCTTGAGACCGTTATTCATGCTACCCGTCAACATGGACTGTTCGGAACTCTATGATGTTGAACGTAGTCCTGTAGTTCAACTAACTCACGGAAAAAAACCACTGGCAGCACTGAAATGGGACGCTCCGGGTAGTATACGCCACCGCGCTGACATGGCGCGAGCGGTTGGCGAATGCTAAACCGCGGAAAGACTCAGAGGAAAGGAGAGTGGCGAGCAAAAGAACGGAGATATGATGCGCACGCGGCTTTTGTTTTGTTTGTAATTTACTTTTTAAGGTGTTCACCGCCAGTGGAGAAATCGGCTCTACGCGATTCAACCCAGCTAGGGAGCCTACATGCAAGCTCTTTATAAAACAGTGCTCGCATGTTGGCAACTCAGTGTTGCCAGGTTTGGCTATAGATAGCCAAATTGGGCTACAGAAAAATATGTTTGGGGTCGACTTGGGCGAGTTGGCTACATGGCTATATTTGGTCTACTGAAAATATGGGACTTCGCTTTGTTCGGGCTATAAGTGGCACCTTAATCCACTCTCCAGAGGTGACTCTCATCAATGCCTCCTTTACGAGATGCCTGCCGCGTTGACCGGTAAACTCCGTTCCGTGCCCTCTCCCTTTTCTCGTCTCCGCGAAAAGGCAACGAGTGCCTCTCATGGCGAACGCCTGCAACTTAGAACACGTGCTGCGGCTTCTGAGATTACCATGGCATCTGTCACCGTCTCGGAGGGTCGCGATAACGCTCGCTAACAGACATCCGCGCATATAACGCACCGGCGGAAGCATTCAGCCGCCGCTGCCACATTCGCCGGAAGTTGAAAACGCAACGGGCGCCGCCTAACGGTATTTATGCTGAACTAAGGGAACCGCCGCTACAATGGGAAAGCGAGCAACGCTGCGGGAATCTAGTAAAGGAGGCATTGCTCTCATCGAGTAGAAACAAATCTCGAAGGCTGTGAGTTAACTGGCGGAGCCGGCAGCGCGGCTGTGAATGTGTGCGCGAAATCCCCCCCCCCCCCCTCAGTACATCGTTCTCTGAGCCGATGACTTTTATCCTTGACGCACTGAAATGTGGACCGCGTTTCACCATGCTAACATTTACACCAGCAACGCCGTCTAATCTTCGTCTTATCCCGACACCCGATTACCGGGTGTCGGAATGAGCCTGGGAGCGGTGGGTGTTTCACAGTACACTGTACTAACATAGCTACGCTCATAAACGGAGAGCAATGGAGTCGTGCGGTCGTGGCGCTAGCATGAAAGAAGGGAAACACGGGTAGACAACACGCTCCAGTGTGCCCATGGCGAAGGCGTCTGGTTGAAGTATCGCACTGGGCACTGCTTTCAACCTACTCCGCGTTTCTCTCGGTAAGCTTTATTGCCATTTTCCTTTACGTGCCAGATGAACTATCACGCGATAGTGTTAAGGGCACCGTGTCACAGGAAATCCGGCGTCGGCGCCGTTGTATGTGTAAGAAAAATGATCCCGAACCACGTAGGCCCTTCGGCTGGCGCATATGCGTGACTGAAATAATTCCATTTCTCAAAGTAGAACGCGTCAGAAAATTCGCAAAGTCTGACTTACACTCAACCTGCAGACATGGTAGCGTTGAATTGTAATTTGAATATACGAGAAAACATATGTTTGTTACGCGGAACCTCGAACACAAACCCTTTTTCCAGCTGCCATTCGACGTCTTATTATTAGGGTGATCGTTTGTGCTGGTTGATTTTTCATGAGACTTTGTGGTGCCGTGCTAAGCGGGACAGGGGACGCAGGAAAAAACGAGGACACGCGGTTACTGGCCAGTAGGAGCAGCGCGCCTCGCTCGGTCCCTCGCCTCCGCTGCCACAGCGGCGCCTGCCGTGAGGTTGGAATGAAAGAAAAAGAACCAGAAAGTTCGCGTTTGTGCATATCGTTCACCTCCAGCGTTTGCATGTAAACATTATGGTTACATAAGCTGCAGTTGCCGGGAAGCGTGGGAAGCAGTCAGGGATCTTTGAATGCTATCGCGTTCAACTCTTAAAGGTGAAGATTAACTGGACTGAGAACCAATTTTTTTATGGAATGGAGAGCTTACCGGTCAGAGTGTCTAATCAAGAAGTGGTAACACGGAAAGCGCCATGGAGCATTTTTATCAGAATTCTTTATCTGTAATGAGGATGTAGTCATTCACTGAAAGCTTGCTGAAAGCGGTGATCGGTGAGCGCGGTAGCGATTATACGCCGGCGTTTGTGGGAGACAGACGACAAGTGACGCCTTAACTCTGACAAAGTATCTTGTCTAGCACTTCAATGTTCCTGTGGTTCGTGTTTTCCGAAAAGTTAAATATTTCTGGGGTAATAGCTACGTGTTTTTATTGTTTCCTGTCCAACTGCTGTCCAACTGCTTTGGTATTTAACTCTTTCCCTACCACGGGGAAAATAGGTGTATTTTGTAGGTTACGCCAGATCTTTTTTCTGCAAAAAATGCTGCACTAAATATTTTACGTAATGCATAAACAAAAAGAAGAATGATTGCACTTTTCATGCGTAATAGCTTTATTAACGAGATATATGTCATAAAAAAGACAAATTGCCAGAATCAAGATTGTGGTATAAAATTGAACAAATTTTGTAAAGACGCGTTTGTATCTACTAAGAAATATATGTAAGAAAAATTTTGAGATAAGGAAAATGTATTACCGTCTAATGTGCACTCTCTCCGAGAGTGAGAGAGAGAACTAAACTTTTATTTTCCGAAACGGTAAACCGAGTCAGAACCCGGTTAATCCTAGGTGGGAGGATTCCTTATTCCAAGAACCCTCTGGCTTGGGCCGCCTCTTTGGCCCGGGCGACGAGAGTGCGTTGGTCGTACAGGTCATCGGAGGAAAGCTTGGCCTCCCACGTTTTGGTTATCGTATGAATCTGCGGTGAGTTGGGGCGCTCTTTTTGTGCTTCTATGGGGCGGCTTTCTTTGGAGTCGTCTTGTGGAGCTTGTGAGGTAGGGTCTGTGGATGTGTCACGCAGTGGGCAATCCTGGACCATGTGTTGCAGGGTGTCTGGAACGTCGCAATGGGTGCATATGTGCGAGTACTGCGTAGGATACAGTCTGTGCATGATTATTCCGTGCACGTAGGTGTTGGTCTGTAAGCGGCGCAGGATGACTTCTTCCTCTTTGCTCAGATTCTTGTGTGGTAAAGCGTACGTTCTTCTGCTGATTCGGTAGTGTTGCAGAAGCTCCGAGTACTTTAGGGCGATGTCATCAACGTTGGTGGCCGGCCTAGTGTGGGATGGCAGGAAAGCCTGGCTGCTGTGCTCGCGGGCAGCGGTGTGTGCCGCCTCATTTCCTGTCATGCCCTGATGGCCTGGAACCCAGTTGATGTAGGTGTCTGGGAGCGGGGCGCGTGCGATGTGATTTCTTAGTATTTTGAGCGGTGTTTCTGATACGCGGCCTTTTTGATAGCTGCGAGCTGCTGCTTGGGAGTCTGTTAGTATTACTGCTACTTCAGGGCAAGTTGTTATTGCCAGAGCAATTGCCGTTTCCTCTGCAGTCTCAGGGGCTCTTGCTCGGATGGTGACAGCTGCAAGTTCGTTGCCTTGGTGATCCGTGACGCTTAGGGCAAAGGCGTTTCGTTTAATATACCGGGCAGCATCGGTGTACCTCGTATCAGAGTCTCTCCCGTATTTCTTGCTGAGTGCGCGGATTCTGCTTTGCCGACGCTCCTGATGATAAGTTGAATGCATATTGCGCGGTATTCTTGCAACGCTGATACAGTCCCGGACTGCAGGTGGGATTCCTGCTTTCTGGTCTGTGTCTGCAATGAAGCTGTCACTGTATTTGAGGTAGCGCAAAACTGCACGTCCGGTGGGTGTGAGCTTGAGCCACTCTAGTTGGCTGATCTTATGAGCCTCGACAAGCTCTTCCCACGTATTGTGGACGCCAAGCTTTAGGAGTTTCTCCGTTGATGCCATGGGGGGGGGGCGCATCAAGGCTACTTTGATTGCCTTTCGAATGACAACATTGAGTTTCTTGATTTCTGTCGGCTTGAGCGTCAAGTAGGGAGTTCCGTAGGTGATACGACTAGTTAGGAGAGCTTGAATTATGCTTAGTGTGTCGTGCTCCTTGAGTCCGCTTCTTTGGTTTGTGATCCTCTTGGCGCGGTGTGCAACTTGTGACAGTGTGCGCTGGAGACGCGGGAGAGTGGCCGCCCCTGATCCGTCCTTGTGGATGTGAAGTCCGAGCACGCGAAGAGAGTCGACTGTAGGGATCTTGGTTCCGTTGAGCGAGACGCTAGGATCGCTCAACGGAACCTAGTTGTTAGTTGTTGTTGTTGTTAGTTGTAGTTGTTGCGGTGCTACTGGAGGCGTCACTTGATTTGGCGGCGCATCCATTGGCAGCGCCTAGTTCAGGGAATTCATCGCGGTTGGAGCTCCATCGACTGTCTCGCTCTTGGATCCTGTTTTGCCATTGCTGTCTTGCTTGGTAAGGCGGTGGGTTGGGCTTGAGCTTTTTCTTGCATTCTTTCCCAGCCGTTTCGTGTCCTTCTCCGCAAATCTTGCACGTGGGATGGCAGTTATGGTTCCACTATATCCACTACAAAAATCCCACTACAAAAATTTTGCATCGTCGTCGCTATCAGAGTCAAAGTACGACTTATAGGTAGCATACTGAGACTCGCTCTACCGCTCGATCCATCAATAAAATCAGCCGCATACCCACGGGAATGGCGACATCTGCGATCTTTCGAAGTGCACGCACCTCTCCCGGAGGCGGCCATCTTTGCTTTCTATTTTGACGATCGCAGAACTTCAGAGTGCATTCAAAAATTACCGCCTGACGTGAAAAAATCTAACTGCTTAGAAAGCAGCAAATTTGCTTCTCTTCCTTCACGTCCAACGGCGCAGTGTGTCTGTGAGCGGTGCGTAGGGTCTCTAAAGCGGCGTTTTAAACAATCTATAGCGGGCAGCCGTTTTTTTCTTACCACTTTTGCGATCGCGAAACATCAAAGTGCGTTAAAAAAGGACCTCCCGGTTGGAAAAAAGCGAACTCCAAAGCGGCGTTTCAAACTATAATTAGCTGGATAACTATGTACAATGGGCGAGAGAGTGGGCTAGGCTGCACCGGCACCATGCATAATCGCTGCTTGTTCTTCGTGCAGTTCTTCGGCTTCCTTGCTGTACCCTGCCTTTGCGGCATCACATGGCTTGGAACTGCTTCGTCTCATTTGGCTCCCTTCGCGGTCGAGCACGTGGATGTGATCGAGTGCTTACCCAGGAATTGCTCTATCGCTACCATATGCGATTACCTCGGCGTGTCCCACTTCAAGATACAGCATGCCAGTCACCCCGGTGTCCTGTCCTTTGATCAGCCAATCATCGACAACTCTCGGTCTGTGACGTCAACAGCCGACGGTATAAATATCCAGCGCGCGAATCGGCTCTTCAGTGGGCTAGGCTGCAGCGGCACCGGCACCATGTTTAATCGCTGCTTGTTCTTCATGCAGGTATGTTACTATTCTGATGCCGAGTGTATCCGATCTGATGATCGCTTTCTGCTGCTGCTCCCTTGCCCACAACATCTTGTGTCCTGCTGCTCGCATGCATTGTATTGCGCAAGTTGTCTCCTCTTGAGCGGAGATGTGGAAATCAACCCTGGCCCGGGCTCTCGGTTTAGGCGTGGATCCGGTTCCGCTCTCGATGGGAAGGATGATGCTCGCCCTTCTTTTGATAGCCATGACAACAACGGCCCTTCGGTATCCGAAATGTTCCATTAAGTCATTTCAACAGTCAGTCGCGCGTCGCTTTGATGTTTTAGAGTCACGTGTTCATGCACTAGAATCCACTCCTATGTTTAAAGACCCTAGTTTACGGTGTGATTTACGTATTGAAATAAGTGACTTGACTACTAAGGTAACGGACTTGGTCTTAAAAAATTAGTCTTGAAGATCATTCTTGTAGAAACAATCGATAATACACCGTATTTCTGAAGCAATGAATGAAACCGCTACCACCCTGCTGACTGCAGTTTCATCTGTGTTTACTGAGCACCTGAAGACTAGCTGCCCTCATATTGAGCGCTGCCGCAGGCTCGGTAGAGCACGCACTGGTTACATTCGTCCCGTCATTCTAAAACTTTCTAACTTCAGCGACAGAACCGAGGTTCTTAGGAACGTCTCAAAACTCAAGGGCTCAAATTTCGTCATTAAAGAAGATTTCTCTTCTAGGGTTCGGTTAATTCAGAAAAAAATCTTGGACGCATCAGCCTCTTTTCGGGACAGCGGTTCTGTTGTGAAGTTGAGATATGATCATGCTTTCATTAAGAAGGTTCTTTATAACTGGGATGACAGTTCCAAATCATTAGTAATGGCACCCGCTCAACGTGTTTCTTCTGAGTCTGGCCGTTTGACTTCTGTTCCATCCACTTCCTGAATTCATCCTGGCCGTTTTGAGAACCTTATTGTCTTAAATATAAATGCTCGTAGTATTGTTAAAAAAATTCCTCACTTATTGTCCCTTATATCTATTCACTCCCCCCATGTTATCGGCATCACAGAGACTTGGCTGCACAATGGTATTTACGAATTTGAGTTCACTCTACCCGGTTTTGTTGCCGTGCGCTTAGACAGGAATTGCGGTACTGGTGGCGGCGTGGCACTGCTTATCCGGTCAGATCTACAATTCTCAGTCTTGCCTTCTCCTCCAGAAACAGAATCCGTGTGGTGTAAAATTTATCTTCATAATCGGTGTATTGTGATTAGTGTTATATATCGTCCCCCCGGCTCTACTCTTGATGTTCTTCATGCTGTTGCAAATTTCATGAGCGAGATTAACATTGCTTCGTCGAGTTTTATCTGTATGGGTCACTTCAACGCCCCTGGCATCCACTGACCTTCATTGTCTGTAGTCGGTCGCGACACAGCTATTTGTAAAGAACTAATAAACATTTCCTTGTCCTTTGGCCTCGCCCACGTTGTTCCTAGTGCAACCAGATTCAATTCCGTCCTTGACTTAGTTTTTTTTAAGCGCTAACCTAGCCGAACGTGACTTTTCTTGCGAGGTAATTGCTGGTATTTCAGACCATAAAGGCATTTTAGTGTCACTCTCCTGTCCAATTTCTAAATCCCCCTACACGTTTACTAGTTTCCCTGATTTCACTCGTGCGGACAACAGTTCTATTACTGATGTCTTATCTCATCATTTAGATACGTTTAGTGCACTTGGAGACAACCAGGACGTCAACTGCCTTGCTAATTACTTTGAGCATCTTGTCAAATCATGTATCGAACGTTTTGTGACAATTAAAACTAAGAAAAGAAAATCTAACATTCCATGGATGACTCGTGATATCTTGCATTTGTCCCGTCGCGTTCGAAGGTTAAGGCGTTCCAGAAGAGGCGCTGATCCCATGGCATTGGATAGATATGTTAAGGCAAAGAATGAACTCAATCTTAAGTTGCAAAATCCCAAGGATTTCTTTTTTCGCGTTCGCCTGCACAATTTGTTAAGAACTAACCCACGAAAATTTTGGTGCTCTATTTTACCTCGCGATGCTTCATCCACTTCTTTCAGAATACATAATGACGTCATCAACGACGCGGCGGTGATATCCGAAACTTTCAACAATTATTTCCAATCCGTGTTTGTTTCCGATAACAACCTTTTCCCGACACTTACCAATATAGTTTCTTCTGAAGCAATCAGTGACGTTCAGATAAACTGCGAAGGCATCCTCAACCTTATATTAAACCTGGAAGTTAAGAAATTCACCGGTCCGGACGGGATACACAACACGTTCCTTGTTCGTTATTCGTTGTGGTCATCAAAATATCGCAAAGTCCTTATCATCCTCTACTGTACCTTCTTCATGGAAGTTAGCCAAAGTGCTCCCTCTTTATAAATCTGGAGAGAAGCAGTGTTTGTCGAACTACAGACCAATTTCACTGACGTCACAGTCATGCAAAATGTTGGAACACATCATTCATAAGCACATCATGCTCTTTCTGGAATCAAATAATTTACTGTCTAATATGCAACATGGGTTTAGGCGCGGTTTTAGCACGATAACGCAGCTAGCTGAGTTCACGCATGACATTTCATTTAACCTTGATGTAGGCAACCAGGTTGATGTCATTTTCACAAATTTCTCGAAGGCATTTGACACCGTTTTACATTATTAACTTATTGCTAAACTTAATGCTGTACTGAATAATCCTCATTTAGTTAACTGGATTTTAAGCTTTCTCTCATTTCGCTCCCAGTTCGTCTCTTACAGTTCGACTGACTTCGCTACTGTTGATATGACATCAGGTGTGCCCCAAGGCTCCGTCCTTGGGCCGCTTCTTTCTTTATTATACATAAACGATTTGCCACTTCACTGCTCTTCTAACATCCGTCTCTATGCTGATGACTGCGTTCTATATGAAATGATTAAATCTTCTAATGATCATTATCGCCTTCAAGAGTCGTTTTCTAGATTTTGCGATTGGTGTAACACTTGGAAAATAAACATTAATTTCAATAAAACCGTTCTGATGTCTTTCCGCAACAAATCTTCCCCCTGCCTTTTCAGTTACTCGTTCAATGGCCGTGCTGTAGATAAGGTTTCTGAGCATAAGTATCTTGGTGCCATTTTTACGCATAATATGTCATGGTCCAAACACATTGATTACATATGCAGTAAAGCACTAAAAAATTAGGTTACTTGAGGCGAACGCTAACCCGATCTCCTAAAGATACAAAGTTACTAATGTATAAATCTCTAATCCGCCCTGTTCTTGATTATGCATCTGTAGTTTGAAGCCCGCATAAGCAGTTAGAGAATAATAAACTAGAAGCTATGCAGAAAAAAGCTGTGCGATTTATATGTCATCGTTACGATCGCGACTTTCGCCCTCTTCAACACTTTCTTCCTTGAACCTAAACACGCTCTCTTCTCGTCGCCGTGTCGAATCATTAAAATTCTTGCATTGCATTGTCATTTCTTTAGTTAGGCTCTCAAATGATAATAATATTCACTTCGCGCCGGGATCATCAACGAGAAGACATCATGACCTAAACTTGATACCGTACTACTCACGTACTAACATGTTCAAATTCAGCTTTTCCCCCGCTCAATCGAAGACTGGAATTCATTACCTGGCTCCATTCGCTCATGCTCATCCCACATTTTCGCAACCGCCATCCCAGATGCATAATCGTGCTCACCCATGTCTGACAGCATTTGTATAACTTCTTGTGTATTTTTCTTTCATTTTCTTTCATCACTGCTCTTTTTGTAAAAGTAAAACACGTTGTGGGGCTAGTTGGTGCATAGCTTTCAATAGAATAAGCGCCAAAATTGACGGCACACAAGAAGAAATACAGACAGGACAAGGCGCTAGTTTTGTAAAAGTGTTCACTTGTGTTTATTTGTGTATTTTCCTTTCATCAGTGCTCTTTAAAAATGTTCACTTGTGTCTACCGCTGTATACTCCAATGTATTTTCTGTACCTTTTCTTAACCCACTCCTGCTATAGCGCAAATTGCGCTGCAGTATGTATAAATAAATAAATAAATAAATAAATAAATAAATAAATATAAATACGGAAAGGGTTAAACAGTCAAAGCGAAACCAATTGGATTGAAAACGAAACGACGATTTTACAAGTGACACGCAGTTCGGCGTGTTGCCGTAGCCACGCGTGCGCTTTTTATTTGAGTAGCATAGAATAAAGCGGAAATGTCTAATGTTATAGCAACTGCAATTTGAAGCAATAGTTATGTTGTACTTAATAACAGCCGACTTACTTACAGTAACCTCATAGACTATATCCGAAGTACCAATATTTCATTGCCAGGCCTCGCCAGTTACCGGCCTTTGAGATTTTCTTCGCCAATTTGAAATTATAATACCTACTTCAATTACGAACAGCGTGCCTTCTTCTTTATCACTATAAATCATGATAATTTCATTTCCATCAACGTCTTACAACACATTCTGGCCACTTGTCAGTCGCTTTAAGCGTTCTCCAAGTTTTTTGTTCGTCCTTGCATTCTATATTCATTTCTACAGGTTCTCCCTCAGCAACGATTCGTTAGAACTTGAGTATCCGGGGCCAACAAAAAAGTGTTCTGTGTGCAAGCATGATGTCGCAGTGGTGAACGTCAAGGGTCGACCATCACAGCGTCACGGACTTTTTGTTACGACAGGTTGTGCAAAAAGGGATTACCGCAGTCGAATGTGAAAATGCGTATACAAATTAAAATGGCTATATTGGCTACAAATTTGTTTTGCTCTTCATTGTGCTTGGCTACATTTGGGCTACAGTTTCGCTGGCTTTGGGCTACGCCACCTTGTCCGACCTGGCAACACTGCACCTGCGATTCGGCCATCCCTCTCTTCTGGTCTTTTAGTGGTCCGCCCTTCTCAGCCATGCCGAAAACATAAACACCCAGAAGTGTGTTTATTCAACAGTGGATACGTGACACACCATGCTACAGAATAAACGGAGAGACAGTGTTCTGCGAACCGTGCGGGAAAAAGGTGAGCCGACGGGTTTTTTACGTGCCGTGAGCGTTTCATTTGATTCCAGAACTGTGAAGACGGCGATTGCGCCGCGCTGGTTGGTGTCTAGCCGTCATGGCCGGGATTCGCTGTTGTTGCCTTTCGTTTATATTGTCCCTTGCGCTAAGAAAAGGAAGGAGGCACCTTTATTATTTCGAAAAGTGCAGACAGCGCTCCTGTGGGTGCCTGCTTTTGTTCAAACGTTGCTTATTTTGCGCACTAGCTATGTTTATAAAGTTCTAAACATTCAATACCGTTGAGGTTATTGGGACTAAATGTGTTAGAAACCTTGTGGCAGCGAGTCAGAATTCTATGTACCGTCCCTGTGCTCTGCGTTAAGTGAACATTGAGACATTTGTTGATCGAACGACCAATGGATCGGTTGATACTGATAAACGATGTTCCAAAAAGATGATGTCCTGAGCATGTGTATATGCTGTGCTCTAAACATTCGTTAAAACTAGGTCCACCTGGTAGCTTCACGCCTAAATAACATGCGTATGCCAGCAAGAGTTACCGAGGTACGCCAGGCCAAGTTAGCAGCCGATTGAATTCTGGTACCTTATCCACTGCCGCGGTGGTGCTTTAATACTTGCCACCATGGACTTTAGCGGATTTACGTCGCACACCGTGCACGTGCTCCGTCAAATTATTATTACGTCCATAGAAGCTGAGCTTCTCCTGGTTCTTCAAGTACGTTGTGCTCGTACGACGCACGTGGCAGCCCTCTGATGAAGTGCAGTTCTACAATCAAATGGGACGCGGCAGGGAGGTCCGAGCAGTTTGCTGTGAAAGTTGGGATGTTTATTGATGCTTATCGTATTTATTTATATTGTGCTAGCATGTTAGCATGCTTAGTACTTTAGCATGTTTATCGATGCTGTGATATTGAATATACGCTTCGTATTTAAGAAATCCTAACGCATTTGCGCAGATTCCTTGCGAGAAAAAGTGCCTTCTGGTACAGCATGAAAAGACGGAAGGTCACCTGGCAAAAATTAAAGGAGTACTGACACACAAAAAAAATCCACGTGGTTTTTTCTGCTTAATAAGTAGTTTATGACCCAGTAATTAGGGCACGAAACCTCATTTACTCCGGAGCGCGACAGATAATTATTTGCAGTCTCTTTTGTAGCGACCAGCCGAAGTTTCGGTTCCAGAGAGCAACGAGACGGCACAAACGGGAATGTAAACAAAGCGGTCACGTGTTCACAAAAAACCATGACGTATGCTCTGACGCGCAGCCAGCGTATAGAGGCTAGAAGGTTTTCCTAGTGTCACGACTGGGCTGGCGCAGCTGAAATAACTTGCTATGCGCAAGGCAGATGGCGCTACCTCCCGCTGGCGCGCGGGCGGGCGCAAGAGGCCCTGGTTCAGTCGGTTGATCGTTTGTGTGCTGCTTTCACTGCCTTGACAGGGCGTTAAAGTTCTAAAGACAGTGCAAACTCTGGCACAGGTTCTCTTGTCGTTTAGATTCGACACGGACTAGCTGTACCACCGACAGCGTGCCGCGGCAGGAGCAAATGCAAGCGTCACGTCGGGCCCGACCTACTGCGCCGTAAAGAAGCGTTAAAACACATCTTGTACATAATACCGAAACGAGAAAATGAAGCGGGACAAATTGCAGGGTGGAATGTCTTTATTACACAAGGTTCCATGGCAACAATATACTAATACCTTTCCTTGTGCGAAGAGCCCTGTGCGAGGTTACCGACAGCGCCTTATCTTCAGCAGCTTTTTTCTTTTATCGCTGCGCTCTTTGTTTACTGACTTTACAAGAAAATGCATTCTAGTCAAGGCGTAAAACTTTATCACTTCTGTCGTAATTCGACGTCCATGCTTCTCGCAGCTCATACCTTGAAGCTCACTACCTTGAAGAAAATGCAGAAAGCTGACCATGCTATCTGCGTGTAGCTTATTGCGACTGAAAAACACCGTAAATGCGTCCTCAAGCTTTGCTATGAGCTGTTCAATTGGCCTTGATGGATAAACTAAGCCTCCATGGTCAAAATTTCGAGTAAGCGAGGCATTGCTGTTTGACTCGGCTTGCAAAGACAAAGTGCTAAAGCAAGTTGCACATTCAGGGCAAGGAAATCTTTTAAGGATTTTTTTGACAACATACCCAGCTACATAAAAAAATTAGTCTGCTGTCACTTGTTTTGTCTACACAGCCCTGAGGATCGCTCAGGCTGCTGTGCTCCTCGAGCAGCTCTGCATGCAGTGGAAGCCAAGTTTCCGCCATCCAGTAAATTATCCACAAGTTCAGTTATTCGGGCATCTGTTTCTTTGGGGACATGAGAAGGTTGCAAGAGGGCAGTCACTACTTCTGCAGGTACTTTTGCTCCTTTTGGAGGCTTTGCGAGGCTGTAGAAAGCCAGGTTGTTGATAATTATCAAAAACTGCCCCACTATTGGATTATCATTGCAACCGAAGCACTGGCACGCAATACCAAATACATTGTCCATCCTGTCTTGGCTTAGGTTTGCGGTCAACAAGTACTTGTATTGCAGGGACGTGGTCAGGCATTTTACAAGCGGCAGTGTGCTTTGTAGCGTTACACGCAGCCCAAGGGCAGCTGCTGCACTTAAAAAGCCGTCACCATGCTGTGCAGCATATTCCTCCCATTCGTTGAGAAAAACAATAAACTCATTCAAGAACTGTGCACTTCCTGAATCAGCACGAAGGCCTTTTGATGGGATTCTAGACGACATTATAAAAATTAGTCTTTCCATTAGTTTTACAAACCGTTCTGTCGTTTCGATGTTTCTGACGTTGTCTCTTTGCAAATGCGGATGAGGAGCTGCGGGCTCCTCATCCGCATGAGGATACATTCCAACACCCACAGCTGATCGAACCGCATGCCCCGGGTTGACTTTCTGGAAACTGCCTCGAAACATGCCTTCACACCAAGGCGCTGCTTTGGAGGAAGGCTTCCGATTTTCTTCTCCAGCACAATAGTTGGGATGGACTGCGTGAGTGCCCGGAGGTCTTTGACGGTCTTGTTGACGGTTTTTATTGGGGGGGGGGGGGGGAATAAGTGAAGGGATTTTCGCTTCCGTGCATTTATATGTTTCAAAGTCGCTAGTCGTTTCTTATGCTGCCTGCTGAACTGGTTCAAGATAAGCTTTCTTCAGTATTTGCATTGTAGGCAAGTATTGTATATCGGACGTCGTCACAGTGCAGGGCTTCGAGAAGTACGTTTCCATACTGTGTATGTTGGCCAGGTGCGAGAGGCTCAGTCTAACGGCCGGGACAAAGTGGCAATTTATCTCGTGCTTTGAACGTAGCGTTCGTCGAAATGCCTTGAGCACACGACACAGGTTTCGTCGAGAGCATTGTCATCTCGCGTTATGTTTCGAGCCCATTCTTGCAACCGATGAGGGTCGGACGGGGCGCGGAACGACACTTTTTCTTTCGACGACTTGTAGCCACCTTTGCAGAGCGGTATGAAACACGTGCGACCTTTTTTTTGTCGGCATTATCACACGTGCATCGAGAGGCACAAACAAATCATGCACAAATCCCTACCCGCGCGCACTTGCCAACTGGCTGGGCGAACGGGGCGCCTAGAATAGCGCGGCCAAAGCCGCTCGCCTGGTAGCTGCAGCGCCACCTACGCAGTGCATCAAAACTGGTTTCCCATGGGCCCCTTGAAATGGCGGCCGTTCACGACACTAGGAAAACCTTCTAACCTCTATAGACCGTTTTTTCGTAGGCGCCGCCATATTGCGAACGCAGTGGCGCCGCCTATGAGCAGCGCCATACTGGCTTGGGTGAAAGCGGTCTTTTGCATGGCAGGTATACGCTTGGCGGCAGTTTCTGGCGTTTGTTTTCGCAAAGGGATTGTTTGCGAACTGCGCGAGCGTCCTAAGCAGTGGTAGGTGCTGGATTACAGATATCTTTGTTCTATATAAAGCATGGTTCAAGCATACGGCATCAGCGGTTATATATTTATAAACGTTGTGCGGCGTGACTATGCGAGGCCCTATTGCGGCGTTATCCCGTTTTCTCTTGCTTTTTCGAGAAAGAGGATTATAACCGAATTTCTTTTTCGGTTGTGTTTGTTCCGTTCACTACGACGCACTCACACGCATTACGGAAATTTTGTCCTCAAAAATAGGCATCGCATTCTTTTTATGCGATCCTTCATATATTATGGCTGTATGCAGGCAAAAAAGGCAATGCCGAAGCGCACAGCTTACATATGTACCGTGCTGGTTCACAAACCGCAGTGATCGCTGTGTTGAGCAGCGCCATCGGCCTCATGCAGGAAGGCTAGCGTAGACATATGGTAATTTGAAGCCTACTAGACTTGAAATGCGCGAGAACGATGCCGGTGCATCACAAATATTTGACTGCGCCTGCCGCTTAGATGTTTCGTGGTTGCCTTAGGTTGGCCGTGCACGAGCATGCGCTCTTATGTTTATGCTTTCCTCCCTACGCCAAGCGATCAGATATTGAGCAGATTTACCATTTCATGCTGCTAATACAGAGACACTGGGTTTCTTTGTTGAATTAAAACCGATATAAGTAAAGTAGTTCACAACACATACACACACCGCGACTGATAATGTGCGAACACCGCGGCTTATAAAACGCGTCACATTTCTGCGCTCCCAAAAGATATTTCCGCCTACTGTAGTTACCGATGCACCGAAAGGCTTCCCTGAGGACCTTATATGAACGGACACGGCGTAAATTTCACAAAATACCATCTAAAACATCTCAAAATCGCTCCGCAGCACGCGACAGCAATACTTTCAAGCAGCGCCGCGCCGGATCGCCCAAGCCAGAGAGGAGGAGAGGCTCTCCGCACGCCCTATCCTCCTCGCCCGATGAAACGGTCTATAGCCAGCGTGCGCGACCAACTTGCTGAATATTGTCGTGCGACTGCCGCATCGGTCGAACGACCGCAGCCAATACAGCGCCGGTAGCGTGAACGTCATGGTGACGTGTAGACCCGGCGGGGCGGGGCCGGCGAACGGTGGCCTCGCCGCTCCGATCATGTCTTTTTTTTCTTTCCCTGGTCGAAACGCGAGCCTCTTTCGCCGCTGACGGCTGCACATAAATGGGCTACAGTTTGTTTCTGACACGAAATAACTTATAGAATAAAGTGACCTTGAAATTGTGCGAGTTATAAAACGTTGTGCGAAATAGTAAACCGTTGGCGTGATTTCTACTTGGACGCGGTAAGCGCAGACGCGCCAGCAATCGTCAGTATACGAAGCGGCTCGCCTAACTGGCCTGTTTACTCATCGCTACTAACGGCACCGGGAAAACTAACCGTATTTTCACTTAAGAGAAACATAAATGTTCAGCCATTGATTGTGCTGACCAATTTAGGCGCTTTATTACGAGCTGCGGACGCATCGCAAGGACCCTCGCCCCCGGATAGACGGCCGGCGAGCTAGGCCTATATCGTCTCCCAGCGATCGCAAGCTCGCTTGGCATGCTCGTTCGCGTCTGTCGGCGCCAATGAAATAAAATGTGCTGCAATTTAAGCGTGACATAACTGTGTACATGTTGTGCCGACTAACATAGGCGCTTCGTTATACGAGCTGCAAGCGATCGTGTCACAAGCGCAACCGGTATCGGATTCGATGGCCCACCGAGCTACGCCTGCCGGCTCTTGGCCATTGGCGGCTGTCAACGGATCCGATACTCCTAACGCCGCCTTGCGGAAACACGTCTACAGTGCTCGCACAGACGTGTTTACTTTGTCATCGTTTGTTTCAAACAAGATAGCTGTGCAAATACGGGTGCTTCCACTTTCTGTTCGAAGTTACGTAGCATTCCGAACTTCCACGCAGGGGCGCCGGTTCTGGGCCGCCGCTCGCTCATTCGTACCATGTGTCCCGAATCGCCGCATGCGGCAAGTCGCACACGACGCGCCGTACTACAGATCGTACGGAAAATTGCGCCATGTGTCTCGCGCTTTAAGGCACGTTCACACCGAAGGCGGAGCGGCCAAGCGGCCAAGCGGATGCGGCCAAGCGGCCGCGGATTTTCCGCTTTGCGGAAAATACGCGGCCGCTTGGCCGGATCGCGCCTGGACCGATTTTTTCCGCGCGGACAAGTTGGCCGCTTTGGCCACAGCCAATCAGAGCCCGGCACTGAGGAAGCGCTGGTGAACGAATGTAAACGAATGTCTTTCTCTGGGCTTTTCGCTTATGTTCTTGAAAGGCGTAAACACGGCAAGTTGGGCCAGTTGGTTGGGATTCATAGTAAGGTTTGTGACAGCGCAACACAAGACAAGGACAAAAGAAGGTATAAAACGACGACACGGCGCCGTGTCGTCGCTTTATACTTCTTTTTTTTGGCCCTTGTCTTGTGTTGTCGCTTTTCAATATTTGTAACAGCGCTACACAAGGGGCGAGTAAAATGCCAACGATCTCGTCTTCGTCTGAGCTCATCATTTTGCAGAAGTAGACAGCGGACGGGAGCGCTCCAACCCACGACGAAAAAAATATCGAAAGTGCGCGTACAAACCCAAAGTGCCGCGAGATGGCGGCACGTCCCTGACATTGCTAAAGAAATTGCGAGATGCCCCGCCTTCCGTAGGACGCGGGACGCCAGGCAAGCTTGTCCGGTCTGAACAGGCGTACGCGCTCACCGCCTCACCGCGTTGAAAATCCGCTTGGCCGCTTAGACGCGCCGCTTTCGGTGTGAATGTGCCTTTAGACGTGGCCAATCACTTAGCAACTCAGATATTACGGCCGGCGATGGCGAGGACGAACCTCAACAAAACCCTCGCATCGGCCACAATCAATGGTACGACACAACAAATCGGCGTTGAACGTTGTGGCAGCGCAGTCAAGCTGTTAGTGTGGGAAATATCCCGATGGACACGACAAAAACTGCAGTTGCAGCGACACGGAGCGCGTCCCACTACAACAGTTAGAACAAGCAACAACAGAGGAGAAGAGCACATGTAAGCCGCACGGCAGCCAACGAAAATTCGTGAGGTAGCCACATGACGTAGCGTCTTCTTGGCTATTTACAATCCCGGTTGATGTCAATGTCGCCAGGTGCTCTGTTTTGCGGTTGGCTGAGCGCACGTACTTTAAAATTGATTTTAAATATGTTCTAAGCGATATTCGCCGCTGATATTTTATAGACGATGTGTGTGTGACCAACTAAATCGATCTCACAAGTTATCTCGACTTCAAATTTTTGTGTCAGTGCTCCTTTAAGCGCGACAAGCACTCAGCATCCAAGCAGTCGCTTTTGACAATAGCCTTCAAGGACGACAGGAAAACGCTTTCAACGTCGATTGGTGCGAGGCCCTAGTGGATGCAAATATTCCTTGGGTCAATATTGAAGATACTGTACTGAAACAATTCCTACAGAAATATTGCAACCACAACGTTCCGTCTGAGTCTACGTTGCGGAAGAACTACCTCCGGCCTTTGTATGAATAAACGTTAAGAAGAATCAGAGAAGAGCTTAGCGACTCCAGCATTTGGATATCCATAGACGAAAAACAGGCGTCAAGGGGCGCTTCGTCGCTCACTTTCTAGCTGGGAAGCTTGCAGCAAACGAAAAAACAAGGACTTTCCTTGTGCGTTCGAAGCCTTTGGTGAGAACAAATTGGGAGTACATAGCATACTTTGTAAAAGAATCCCTGAAGATTCTGTACCCTGTAGGAGTCGATGACACCAAGCTTTTGTTGCTCTACACAGACTTCTCAGCCTACATGCACAAGGCAGCTCATCTTCTGAAGAACCCGCAGATGGTGCATGGCACATGCCTAGCTCATGCGCTCCACCGTGTTTGGGAAGAACTGAGGAACCACTTCATTGACGTCAACAAGCTCATTGCTTCAGCCAAGGCCGTTTTCCTGAAGGTACCATCTCGCGTGCGCTCGTTAAGGGAGATGTTGCCGGACGTACCCTTTCCGCCAGAGCCCATCGACACACGTTGGGGAACATGGCTAGAAGCTGTTCAGTATTACAACTGCTTCTTTTCGGACATCAAGGTCGTGATTAACGGCTTTTCAGGGGACGAGAGTGCTGCAGTCAGAAAGGCTCAAGCTGTCCTCTCTGTGGATAGCCTCCAAGGAGACGTCGCCTACTTTTGCGCCAACTTCACATTCCTCGCAAATACTATCAAGAAAGTTAAAAGTTCGGGAGAAACTCTAATTACGATCATTGCAATAATTCTCCATGCATAGCAAAGAATCGCCGCCGTTCCTGAAGGACCAGTAGTCGAAAAGGCACGTGCGAAGTAACAATCGGTCTTGGACAAGAACGAGGGATTTTCTCTCCTTAAATAAGTTTCAGGAGTCCTTGCTGGAGAGCACTGTAGGACCCCATTGTCGGTTAAGCCATCGAATGTTCCCAAGTACAACTACGCTTCAATAACATTTGTCGATGTCAAGCGTTCCTTTTGAGCGCACAAGCTCATTATCAGTGACAAGAGGCACACTATTGAATCGAAAAATCTGGAGATGATGTTAGTTTGCTATTGTTTCCATAATTTTCACAGTGATTCTTTGACTACGTTCCGCGTGCTCTCCAAACAGCTTTCTTCAAACATGTGCACTTCAAAATGGGTGGAACTGTATTTGGCAGTGTTCGGATGTCTTGCCGCACAATTTGCAGCGTGTAATTGTATGTGGAAAAATTGCCAGAGTTGTACCTAAACAGTGCTCATGTAAGAACATGTTATTGCTTAATCAATCGTCGTCTCTCCTGCATTTATTATTGGTCCATTTTGTTGTGTCTTAATTTAATTCCAGCAGGCAGACATGACGTAGCGCATTTCTTAATCAGTATTTCCAGCTTTCAATTATTTTTTCATGCCAGTTTCATTATATGGGATGCTCGAGTAAGCGACAGTGGCCATTGAACATGAATATGAACAGTGTGTGTGTGTTGAATTAAGGCAGTTTATCGTCATTATTCCAGCAGTTTTAGAGGACAAATGCACGGCTATGTTCAGCTGTTGGCGCCTTTGTGACGTCATAAACAATAACAGTTCTTGTTTCCCTGTCGTACATACAGGTCGCGCACGTATTCGTTTGAAATTATTTGCATTTATGTAATAATATATTGTGCCTATATTTACGACGTTGGCGGCCTAAAACACTCTTTTGCCTGCGTATTTTTGCCACCTAAAACGCGCTTCTTTAATGCCTAAAAATCCGGCCTCTAAACTTGGATGCTATGCTAGCATTTACGTCCAATCTCCTCCAATATTCTTACAAATCCCACGCAGCGGCTCAGCGTGTAGCAGCGAGCGACGTCCTCAATGTAGCCGAATACTTGCAGTCTGTGGACAGGAAGGCAAAACATGATTTCTAAAGCTTTCTCGAAAGCGGTGGCTTCAGCGTCCCGGCCAGTCCGGCCGCCGGCACATCGCGCGCCGCCTGGCACGTTTGCAGTGGCGCACGAACGCCGCGGATAGCAGATTGTTTGCCCTGTCGGTATGAAATTAGGCGAGAAAACGTTGAAGCAATCTGAACAGAATGTATTTTGGCAACGTGAGTGGTTCTTGATGCGCATCCGCTACGGCTTCGCAGTGAAAGGCTTAGACCGCCGTCACCACCGTGGTGATAACTGAAAGTCGCTAGTCAAACGCATTCATTATAGTGCGGTTCTATATTAAAAGTTCTGTGTAGATTTGCCGTGCCTATCAGGCGACTATACTCAAACAAATATTCTATCGAAATTTATTGCTGAATTAGGTATTACAGAGAGTCACTCACTGGCGCTACAATGGTCGAAACATCATGCATATATCACAAGGGTCCAAGGCATATGGGTGTAGGCAGCTCGAGAAGTCTTTGTGTATGTGCCGTTTGTCGGGTGTTGTGTTTGCTGTGTTCTGCGCAGTACACTATGCTCTGTTGTGTTTCTCGGTCGTTACTCGAGCAGCACATGTGTTCTGCGTAGTTTGTCTGTGTTGCTCTGTCGTCACCTTGTTGAACGGAAGGTGCAGAATAGAAAGGGGGGGGGGGTGCGGTTTCTTCCGTCCGCTTTTAGCGCCATCTATTGGGCCGCGTAGTGAATATATGGTGTACTAATTTCAAGCATCTCCAGCTGGCGCTATGAGCGTTGTTTACGTAAGCTTGTATGTGTATATGTGCGTGTATGTGCGCGAGACGGATTTATGTATGCATATGCCTATGATTACGTAACTTCAACGCCGCGATGTTCTAGCGTTGCCGTTCCTTTTCGCGCTTGGACAGTGGCTAGAGCAATGATCCGCCCGCGTTATTAACATGATCAGCCGGCGGTCAACGGTGGGTAATAAGCAGGGCAATCGAGCGGAAGGCATCGCTACAAAATTGTGTCGTACTTGCACCTGGTTCCTTGTATGCGCCAAAGAAAGCTGAGTGAGAGTGTTTTTTTTTTAAATCTTTTTTGCAAATATCAGTAACGTACACTTATGTTTATGGCGCCTACGTCCTTTTGCAGCTGCGAACTAGCACAGTTAGTACGCCTAGTCGCATCCATCGCTTCGCTTGCCTGGAGTCGGCCATGTTGGTTTGATGAGGGAGGAATCGTTGCTCCCATGCACGAGGGAGGAAACGTGCTCCATTTAAAGGGGCGCTAAAGGCAAATACTAAGTCGACGTGGTCTGTTTAAATACCTGTCGTGAAACGTCCCAACGCTTAATTCGTTCCTAGACAAGGCGCGGTTTACGAGGAAATTGTATCTAAAGGGTCCGAATACCTTTTTCGAAATTCAAGTCTCCCGGCACTCAATCGGAGGCGTATACGACCAACATAAGCCCTAGGCGCCAGCGGGTAAGAGCTTCGCGCCTATTCGCTCTCGCCGCAGGCCACTTCCGCTAGCATGGCGGCATCCAGAGCCGCGGCCTCCGACGTTGGCTCCGAGATTTAAGTTTGTTTACGCTCCGACGCGGGGCTGCGACCGCGGTGAACGCGATGCAGCAGTGGGCACTGACACGCATTTGGTGATAGGAGCACGCATCACTTGCATTGTGGTGCATACAAGACACGTGAAGCAACTTGAAATGATTTAGGAAACGCCTGTGCAGCGTTGCGCAAGCGTTGTGTGGAGGCTTTTGGCAACGCCACGCCTCGCTGCCGATAGCCGCGTCGCTCCGTTTTCACCGACGCGGAAAAAGCGTTCATGCGGAACGTGGGCCCGCGTCACACTGAAAAGGGGGACGGCATTATGATGGAGCCACGTGTTGCGGCTACCGCAACAATTTGATGGAGTTAAAAGAGTGCATATTTCTGAGAACGATGGTACGATCAGGTAAGACTTAACGCCACATACGTTACGCGGATTGAGCACTCGTCCAAAATGTTTGGACGCCACACAGAGCTACTTAGGGTATTCCATGCGGAATGAGAAGTGCGCATATTTTGCAGATGTGCGTCCATAAGCCTTGAAAGCAGGCTTCAAACCATAAGCACTTTCCTGCTGCCATGCGTGTGGCTTAGCTCTGGCCCCCCATTCTTTGCTGGGTATGATATTATAGCCGCTATGCGTGAAGGAAAAGTGCCCGGCCAACACGTAATTGTCTCGTTTGCTATTGCAATAAAGCGTAGATTAATAGGAAAACTGTACTGAAACACCTAACTTGCTACGATTCTTCAGTTATGAAGAAAGAAAACTGTAATTTCTTATGGATTCAACGCACGGCACTCCTGTAATGCAGCGAAGCATTCAGGTTATTGCAGTAAAGCGAGGTAGAATTCTTGTGCATACGCAATGTAAGCAACGCGTTACTATAAAACCTGTAAACTTCACTCGGCCGCGCTTATAGCCTGTATTATTATATGAGGCACTCACCTGGGGCCTCTGCACTAGAGTATACAGTGTGTTGCAGTGAATGGAAGAGTGAATTTGTTATAGAAGCTGGAAACCCCACTGGGCCATCGTTGTAGTTACTATTATCTCAGGTGCGCACATGAGGCCTTCGTCTGCCGGTATTATTTTTCTTTTCGGCTGCTACACAATGTCACCGCAGCCCACATAAGTATTGTGGAGAAGATTGTGGAGATGTTGTTGAAAACGAGCGGCGCGGCTTTCGGCAGCGATGCGTGGCGTTGCACACAACCCTTGCGCAACGTTGCACAGGCGCTTGTTAAAGCATTTCAAGATGCTTCATGTGCCTCGGATACAGTGATGCGTGTCACCAAATTGCCCGCTACTGCATCCAGTTCATCGCGGTGGCAGCCCAGCGTTGGAGCGTAAACAAACATAAATCTCGGAGGAAACGTCGGAGCCACGGCTGGGTGCCTCCATGCTACCGGAAGTGGCCTGTGGTGAGAGCCAATAGGCGCGGAACTCTGACCGCCCGGCACCCAGGAGGCATGTTTTCCGTATATGCAACCGCGGAAGTGGTAACGTTGCACACGGGATTACCGCCCTTTGCTGCCGTCGGTGAGTAAAACGGCGCCCCACAGACGGCCACACCGAGCCAAGACAAAGCGGCGGATTCGCCGCTGCAACTGCGTTTTGATAATGTGGCGTAGACCATTCAAGCATCCCTCGACATACCATGGAAGTTGAATTCTCGGCTACTTGCACTTCGTTCGTGTTTCGCGAGCCAACAAAACCAGCACAGCACTACACGATCAGGAAAGTACTGAAACGCGAAATCGTGGGTGGCGCAGAGTCGAGCGAAAACGAAACCTTTCGACCACGCGCGTTATTGTCAACGATATTCTCAATGAGTTCTTTTTTTCTAAACAAGACATGCAACAGGACATATAACACTTTATTTCACCTTATAATACAATACGAGGATCTTTTTTGCAACGAGTAGTTGAGTGCTAGCGACCGAATTTAACTGAGGAGTGCTTTCGTCATCTGGCAAGTGCTTGAATGACCCGGGGCAGTTTCTAATTATCTCCTGCATTTACCTCGATTTATCGATTATTAGGGCTCTATTCGCGATAATATTGTTACGAAAGGATGAAGGAAGAGAGGAAGAAGAAGATGACGGGACGCTGGCTGTTGCGTGTTGTTGGTTGTCATCCATCTTAACTACTCGGACTCATTTGGTATTTATATTTTGTAAATATAATATTCTGTACTCCCAACATCCCCTTGACGTATTGGTGAGAGGTGTGGGGTACGACGGCTGGAAACGGAGCTCCGCAGTAGACGTCGCATCACCGTTCGCACCATCAATGACGGTGAGCACTCAGGATCAACGTGGTTGCCGCCTCCTACGTCACCGTCGCATGCTACGTCGCTGTCACCTTCGGTTGCCGTTGTGCAACCCAAGGATCCTGGACCGTCCTGCGGGGGGGGGGGGGCGCCGACGTTCCAATCACGACATAAGCGAAGCTGCGAAGGTCGGGTACGTGCTTAAGGGCATTGCTGAAAACACGTTTAAACTGTTCACGTGCAAGACCTGCTCTACAGTTGATGCAATCATTGTGGCTCAGCGATGGTTCCACAACCACGAAGCTGATATTGCCAACTGGTCGTCATTGAAAACGAGCTTCGCGGTAGTCTTCGGCCGGCCCGCTGTTCGGAAGCTCCGCGCAGAACATGGCTTACGCGGTCGCACCTAGCGATCTGGCAAGAACTTCGCGTCCTACATTGAGAATATTTTCAACCTCTGCAGTTGCATCAATCCTGCTATATCCGAAGCTCATAAAATCAGACACATCATGAAGGGTATCGAGGACGGCGCCTTCTATATGCTCATTGCCAAAATCCTTAAGCTGTTACGGACGTCGTTCTGACCGCCAGAGCTACGACGAGTTGAGGAAACAGCTCATTTCTACACGCCTTCCGAGCTCTGACACGGCCAACATGTCATCATTAACTGTAGGCGCCGTTTGTATTGACACAATGGTAATGCAGCAAATACAGCAGTTTGTCCCAGAAGAAGTGGCCTGACGATTGTCCCGTGTTACCTGCATCCCGGACTCCATGCAGGCGCTTGCTCCGATGCTACGGCAAGCCATAGAGGAACCAATTTCTGTGGTGATGCCAACCACTTACCAGCATCTGCCTGTTTCCGCTCATCTGACCTATGCTGAAGTCGCACGCAGGCAGTCAGCAGCAATGCCACTCGGCATGGATCCTGGTCGACCTGCAAATGACTTCTACGCCCCGCGTGCGCCTGTTCGCCCAAACCTGCCACCTTTTCGCCGTCCAGCACCGCCGTCCCTTAATCGTTCGCGCACCCCGGACAACAGGCCTATCTGCTACATCTATTGTCTACCTGGCCATGTGGCACGTTTCTGTCGTCTTCATGACTTCCGTCCTAGTGCGGGTCAAGAAAATGAAAACTATTAACCGCGATGGAGGTCTATCTGGGTGATGAAATTCTCATGGCCAACCTTCATTATCAGCTTCGCGGTGGCGTCATAGGAAAGGCTTTAGTGCAGGTTGCAATGTTTAGTTTCCGGTAATCGATACACATGCGAACCGAACCGTCTTTCTGTCCTACGTAAACCACGCGGTGAGCGTGTTAGCTTTCCTTTGGGTAGATCAGGTCGAAGTCCAATAGTCCCTCGGTCTGGCAGCTAACCTCTTGCTTCGGGAGCTCGGGGACGCGGTAGGGAAATGCATGCTTTGGTCGAGACCCTTCCTTCAACTCGATTCTGTGCTCTCCGACTTCCGCGGCTGCTGGATTTTTGTCAAAAATTGTGGAATTTCCTGAACACACTTGAAATGTCGGCACGCTATTTGCTATCTAAATGCGCCAGTCACTTCGGGTCGACGGATACCGAAGCTATGGCTGTCGGCGCTCGACGAGGAACACATTCAATGTCTCCAAATTCAATGTCCCCAAATTCAATGTCATCATCGAACAGGACCCCTACATGGTTCACCCTAACATACTAAGGGCGTAGCCTGTTTCCATGCACGACTGAGCTTGCTCGCTGTCCAATGTCGACCCGATATGAGCTTTGCCTTTCGCGAGTGATTCTGCTAAATGGATCAAGCCACTGGGGTGCGCGCTTGCTACCACGGTCCCTGCTAAACACACAGCTAACTCGGTCGCCACCTCTAGGTGTTCCCGTAACTAGTCCAGATATTTGGCGAGCTCCTCCCTCAACGTGTTGGGAAGGGAAATCTCACCTCTCCAGCTAATCTGTAGGATAGCCAGCGGCCCGGACAGATTCTTACCGTACAACAGTTGGAATGACGCTACCCCAGTGGTGTCATGAGGGACCTTCCTGTATGCTCATAAAACGAACGGCACGAGCCTGTCCCAATTATTTGGGTCACTTTCCGTTACGTGCAACAACATATTTATTGGGACTAAGTTTCATCGTTCCACTATGTCATTGATTTCTGGGTGCTCCGGCATGGAGAACAAAAGCAAGCACCCTAATCTGGCTAGCATCGCTTGAGTGAGCTGTGCCTTGATGGCAGTGCCTTCGTCGGTACAGATGACCCCAGAGATACCAGCACGGCTAAATATGGATAGCTATGCATCACAAGCCTCAAAAACTCTGGGCCTACCTAAGCGTGAAACGCTCTAACGTGCCCTTCATGAATTCTCAGGAAAGTAAGCAAAAAGCTAACGCGTTTAACAAGTACTTTCAATCCATTTTCACCGTCGATAATGGTTCCCTGAACCACTTCGTCCCTAGCCACTGCCAAGAAAGCGTTTTGGGCACCACAAAAATATCACAAGCTGGCATATTATCTCTCTTGTTGAATTTAGATGAAAAGAAAGTCAATGCTCCAGATCAAATCCCGAACAGTTTCTTGAAAAGGTACGCAGAACCAGTAAGCAAGTTTCTTCATTAAATGTTCTGAAAGTCACTCCATGAGAGCCGCTTTCCTCCAGAGTGGAAGGTTGCAAAAATAATTCCCATACCAAAATCAGGTGACACATCTTGCCTGTCTAACCACCGGCCAATTTCTTTAACATGCACGTGCTGCAAAATACTACAGCACATAATCTTGAAACATTTAACAGAATTCACGGAAGCAAACAATTTATTCCATTCAAACCAGCACGGTTTTCGAAACAGTTTATCAACAGTCACTGAACTCATGGAAACCCTTCACGACTTAACTCAAAATATTAATGAGCAACTACAGGTAGACATAATCTTTATGAATTTCTCTAAAGCGTTTGTTCGTGTTTCCCATGTTGAATTGCTTCACTAACCTCACCGCCTACTTGGTAACGGCCCTCTTGTTGGTTGGATCAATGACTTTCTTTTAAACTGCTCCCAATACGTGGAATACAATGATCACCTTTCTGATGTTGTTCCTGTTTTGTCCGGCGTCCCCCTGGGCTCTGTTCTGGCCCCGCTTCTGTTCTTGCTATACATAGATGATATAACAAACCAAGTCGACGTCACCATTCGCCTCTTTGCAGACGACTGCATTCTTTATCATACTGTGCGTAACCACGAAGATCAAGCAAAACTGAACAATTCCATAAATAAGGTAGTGCAGTGGTGTGCAGACTGGCAAATGGTGATAAATTCCGACAAAACTGTCTGCATGTCGGTCACAAACAAAAAATCAAGCCTGCAGTTCCCGTACGGTTTCAACGGCACTATTCTACAAAGCGTCACCCAGTGTAAATACTTAGGCGTAATCATCTCATCCGACCTCATCTCGAATGCTCACATACAGTACGTAGCTAAAAAAGTCTTGAACAAACTGTTCCACCTCAAACGCACCTTATCGCATTCCACCAGCCAGACAAAGCAGCTTGCTTACGTCAGCCTTATCAGACCGGCACTCGAATATACCAACATAGTATGGTTTCCACATTCGAACAACCACATTCATACGCTGGAACGCATACAAAGAAAAGCTGCCCGATTTATCTATAATCAGTTTAAACGCACAGATTCACCAACCAAACTTCTGTTTCGCGCAGGCCTCGCTACCTTCGAAATTCGAGCTAAGGTTTAACGATTGAGGTTCCCATACTTGGTATTACACAGTGCGCTGAAGTTGGATCCCGCCACCTTTCTAAAGTACAAACACACTAGACCGACTCATAACTCCGAGTCGGCTTAGTTAGAACAGATTCATCTTAAAACTTTTTGTGCGCAAACAAACAGGAACGAAGAATAGGGGCAACACAAGGACGACCTCTTTCTAACAACCAGTTTTTAGAAAGCGCTCGTCCTTGTGTGGCCGCTATTCTTCGTCCCTGTGTGTTTGCGCACAAAAAGATTTAAGACCGACTCGGCATAAGCACGCTTTCACACTGGAGGAATTTCTTTGTAACAACAATATTTTTTCTTTTCATTCTTTCCGCGAGCTGTGCGAGAGTGGAACTGCTTAAACCCTGCTATTACTGCCCAGCACACATTAGAAACATTTACAAATCATCTAGAAGAAGCAATCGTAATCACAACTTAGTGTTTTGCTTATTTTTATTTTTTATGCAAGAGCAATTGTGTGAAGACCAGTGTGTTACTCAATAATTGTAAGCGTCCATGTTTTTCTATGCTAACTCCTTGTTTGTTCAGTGTTTGCCCATATTGTACTTTTTGATGACCATACGCCCACTCCTGTAATAATCCCTATCGGGATTGACAGTATTGTGAAATAAATAAATAAAAATAAGAAAGCAAGCACCTTAATCTGACTAGCATCGGTTGAGTGAGCTGTGCCGTGATGGCAGTGCCCTGGTCGGTACAGATGACCCCAGGAGTACCAGTACGGCTGAATATGGATAGCAATGCATCACAAGTCGCTTTGGCAGTCAGAGATCGCAGACACACTACCTCAGGCCAGTGCGTGCATAGATATACTTGGCACAATGCGTATTTGTGGCCCCTGGAGGACGGTACGTCATGTTGTCCAATTATGCCAACATTTTCCATTTCGAAGGGGTGATTCGGTCTTGTGAGCAGCGTGATAGGTACCCTATCTTTTAGGCGCCTATTCAATCGAACCTGACAGCCATGACACGGGCTGCAATGCCTCTTAACATCCTCCTCTAGGCCAGGCCAGAAGAAGCGACAGTTTCTTCTCCGCCTCGTTTTGTCCGGTCCCAGATGGCCATCTCACAGGAACGCATGTGGCTGCAGCAGTACCTCATCACACCTATTAACGAGCAACACCAGCAGTTTCACTTTGCAACCAGTTCTAAGTCCCAGTGGTATAAAAGGCCGCCTGAGACTAACACGCCTGCCTTCCTGCTGTCGCGTCGGCCCATCCTTTCTTAAAACATCCGCGTGCCAGCTGGGTGGCTCGGAGTTTGGTTCGCTGACTCGGAACGTCGTCAATGTCTGCGCCATCGGCGGCTTCTGCTGTCTCCTCTACTGATTGTGTGTGCGGATACGCGTCGCTGCTCCGAGCGAGCCTCCTTCAAGCGTGCGGAACTCCAACCTGGCGTTTCGTCTCTGACACCTGGTTGTTACGGCTTCGGTATGCCTACCGACGCGTATTCCATGCTGTTGTTTACGCCAGCCGCGCCCAATGCCGCTTCCGCGTGGTTCCTTCTCATGTCGGCAAGCAGCTACCAGTCTTCGTCAGAGGCAAGTGGCGTCGGTAAGCTTGTCTATTATTGCTCAGGCGATCTGCACGACGTTGGAGGCACTGACGAACGCTGTATGCCTAGGTATAAATGATAGAGTCAATAGCTTGGTCTCGACCGTATCACCTAAAGCTGAAACGAGCGTGACGTTGCCCGACAGTTCTTGAGCTGCGTCCGGTACGAGGCTCTCTTTAACAATAGTGACCTCGCTGCCGGTATGAAGGATAGCGACTACGGCCATGCTGGCGCCCTCTAGCCTGACCTTCTGCAGTTTAGATTCCAGTACTTTTCAAGACGACAACGGCGAGTTTAAGCGAGCCACCAAAGCTTTGCTTTCGTCATCTTCCAAAACGCCATCGTGTGTTTCCAGCTCTGGCGCTAACGGTTTTTGTGGAGGTGCCCGTTTGTCTGGTTTGTGCGCCGCGATTTGTGCCGCTCGTGGGCAATCTTTTGCCTGGTGTCCATCACCTCGGCATACATAACGCGGCTGCCGTCTGCCGCTATTGTTGACTTGTCGTTAGCGGACGCTCTCCTGCTGTGCTGCCGCCATTTGTTGCTGTGTCGCACGGCCCTTGCTTAACGCCTGTTCGAAAGTCTGTAAGAGGCGCGCTATCTCAGCCGGCCACAGTGAGCCCTCGCCTTCGCGTACATGTATTCTGAGCCTTGCGAACTCAGGGTAGCCTTTATAGGGTCAGCGACGACCAGCTCTATGACGTCGTCTTTTTTTTTTCGCCGCTCGAGTTAAATATAGTCGAAGTGCGCTCCTACACTGGAAGCAATCTGCGCCAATGTTTCATCTTTTCGTCTTGCCGTTGACTCGAATCTATCAAAATACGCGGAAGGGTAAGTCCGAGTTCATTGAAGGCGGTCGCCTTAACCGCGTCCTTATCGCCGCACTCGTCTTCGCTGAGGCTGCGAAGCAAGTACCTCACCCACTCCCTAAGCGCTGATATAAACATATGAACCCGAATTTCCAACAGTACGTCATACGCAGTGACCACACTCTCAACCTCATCAAACCACACTGGTACATTCGCATCGCACGGAAGCTTGAGTCCCTTGAGGTCTTTGCCGCACTGCATGATGGGGTCTAGGCCTGAGCGCCGTGGTTCCGCGCGTCTCACGTCGAAGGGGTCTGCCTCTAACGAGATGTCTCCAACTCAGGGCGCTGCAGTGCGCTTCTCCGCGATTCTAGCTGCCTAACTTGCAGCTGGAGCTGCATCTTCTGCAACTCTAACTGGAGTTCTAGGCGCCGAACTGACGTTTCTGCCTGTTCTGACCTTCCGGCGCTTTCCTCAGAAATTTCGCTTACGTGACCTTCCGCTCTCGCTGTTTGGAGAGCTCACCGTGACGACCCTATTTCATACGTACACTATTCTGACACTTGAGCCACAGCCACCTCTACGAAGCACAAGAAATCCTGCTGACCAGTACCGCCATTGATGCTTTCTGCGACCGATCGAACTGCTTGTCCACGGGCGTTTTTTACCGCAAGAGTCCTCGATGTGCTCCACTCGTGGGGCTCTTCCTCAGCTGTTATAATCCATAGTGCTGCGGGCATGTGGTGGCCATCTCCTTTGTGGCTTGATGGTCTTCCGCTCAGAAGGCATAGCTTTAAAGCTCTGCAGAACTGTGCCAGTAAAGTTTACTTTCCCGTGGGGTTGAGGGATCAGGTACCTGTGATGTGGCTCCGCGGGTGTGTAGTAGCAAACAGGAAACTTTGATCGAGTATGACAAACTCTATTCACAAGCGATGCGTTTACATTTACAGAGAGTTGGAAGAGCAGGTCCTCGCTATTTTACTCCTAGCTACGTGTTAGAGCCCAGGACGTATGTAGCACGGAGCCTCAACTTTCTACCACTACTTAGTTACAGCCAACACGGCCCGTCAGTCCTGCATACTGCGAATATAAAGGTAATAAAGAAAAATAAAGAAGAGAAAGCGGTATAACCCGACACGGATGGAGCCATTTTCTCGTTCGCTGCTAGCGCTGGCCCTGTACATGCATTCATTCACCTCTCTCCACTGGCGGCACTAGCATTCCGATGCCCTGCTGTCGATGCTTGCGGCCACTGATTCCTGCCTCACCCCCATAGTCGCCAGCAGAGGCCAAGGCCGTCGGACACTTCATTACGGCACTATTCTTTAGGGGGGGGGGGCGAGCAATCAGTTACCCTTCTGTATGGCAAGGGAAGAAAGGGTTCAGTGGCTGGCGACAAGCCGTGTAAATCCGGCTCTCGCGTAGAGCGAGAGCCGGATTTTTAGTTAGCCAGTTCTTCCTTAGGGAGCGCAATTTATGACATAACACATAACACAGATACACAGAAAAATAAAAATGGTCATATATGCTGATGACACCAGTTTATTGTTTTCAGCCTCATCCGCTTCGAACATAGTCATGAAAGCAAATACAGCACTTAGGCCGCTTGGGAAGTGGACAAAATATAACGCTCTAAAAATTAACACTTCAAAACAAAGGCCATTATTTACCGTTCAGAACATAAAGAGGTTGATATTAGCGATGATATCATTCTTAACTTTAAAATAGAGATAGTAAATTCCTTTAAAGTACTAAGTGTGCTTTCAATGCGAAAATAATATGGGGTTATCACACAAATTACGTAGCACCTAAACTGTCGCGTTTCATTGGATCGATTTACACTCATAAGCACCTCCTCCCTATAACAGTGAAAATTTTACTTCACGTTTCATTGTTCTCTTCCCATCTTAATTATTGTCATTTGGTCTGGAAGGAAACACCCCTCATGAATCTACGAAAATTGCACGTTCAGCAGAAAAGAATGCTCAGAATAATATACAATGTAGCATATGACCACCCATCTAAACCGCTCTTTATGAAAGACAACATAATACCGATTGATGATCTGTACGCATACCGCCTAATTTCTCAATAGATTACCGAGCTCAAAAACATCGTCTCGTTCATTGCACAACTGGCATGAGTGCAAAAAAGAAATATCACGTACGCAACGAGAAACACCGATATTTGGTACATACATTCATTCAGAACAGATTACGGACATGTGCTCGAAAACACACTTCCATATTTCTTAGACCTTTGCCAAATTACAATTTAAATCTCCAACGCATTCTGCCAAAATATTTGCGCGATTTCTTTTTTTCAGTTACACGCGAAAGGGTTGAACTTGTTGTTTGAAATGTACAACATACTATGCAGTCTAGAAGCGTACGGTGAGGGGCTAGTTGGTATGACATTATGAGAACAAAGAAAAACTGCGCAAAAAAACAAGACAGAGAGATAACCACACGACACAGGCGCAGACTAACAACTCGTTTAATGCTCCAACGCCACTTTCCCACCAACAACAGAACGCATGCGCACCAACCGCTATGCACATCTACTAACATACTATGCACATCGCTTTGTTATTTTAGGATTGTACATTTCTGTTAAATGTCATTCGTTTGTGCATTGATATTCTTTTTTGTCTGTGCACATATGCTTGTACTATTTGCCTTTTTTTTTTCTAAACATCACGTATTTCTATCGGGGAGGCGAGAGCCCGTCAAGCTGGAAATTTAGCTTTTTCTCTCTGCCTCCCACATCCTTGTGATGAAAAATAAAGCCATTTTAATAATAATAATTATTGTTATCATTGCTCTTAGTCATTCTCGGGCATACAGTGACGCATGTACAAATGACACATGCTCGGCCTTACAGGGACGCTACGAGACCCGAAGGAAACGCTGACGCCAGCTGTACGTAACTACTGTAACCTAATATAAAATTCCCTACGTTCGATAGACTACAACAAGTTAACCTTTGCTGCTTGGGAAATTGGATATAAAGGAAGAGAGGACAATACAGGAAAGACAGGAAGTGAGAGAAAAGGACGAAGATCGGAAGGAGGGTCGGAAAAGGCAACTACCGACTTCCCCTATGTGGGTCAGTCCGGGGATGCCCTCTACGTTAAGCAGAGGCCTCAGGGGCGTGTCGCCTCCTACCCAGGGGTCATAAAGGTGCAAGCACGGATCATTGGCTCAGCCAACACCTCTTATAATTCTGACGTCGCAACCCGCCGGCCGACAGCGCAGCTCCAGCGGCCACGATATCACTCTGCTTGCTTTCAACGCGGTCACTTCGCTTGGCTACTAGGTCGTTGCTGCCTCTGAAAACGTGATGTCTTCCTTGTGTGTTGTGCTGCGTTTGTGCTGTGTCCGTAGCGTCAACCGTGGTTGCATTAACGCGAGAACATTAAGGCCTCCTCACCGCAGAAAATCCTGCGTCGGCGTCCGACATTCGGCGTCTAGCTTCAGACGTAGATGTTAGAAGCACCCAAACTCACGCCTTCCATGTCGTGCAAGGAAGTTAGTGAACTAATCGAATTTATCAAGCTAAAATGCACAGCGAAATCGCAAAGTACGACTTGACACGACAGCTTCGGATAGTAATTTGTATATACGCAATAACATACTTGTGCTGCGTGTAAAGTCAAACAAATTCCTTTTACAACAATTCTCCTATTCATAGACATGTCATGACGTCCGACATTATTGAGCGGTGAATCCCGAATACCTCGGAGGCAATGAAGGGGCGCACCCAATTTCTTGCGACAGCTCCAGATGGCGCTCGCCTCCACCATATCGCGGCGGAGGCGAGCTTCAGGTATTTGTAGAGGAACAACAATGATAATAAGAAGTATTCTTGCTATTAAACTGGGATGGCTTAGAGGTAAAGATCAATGGCGAATATTTCCGTAGCCTTCGGTTTGCCGATGACATTATTCTATTCAGCAACAATGCAGACGAGTTACAGCAAATGATTGAGGACCTTAACAGGGAGAGTGTAAGAGTGGGGTTGAAGATTAATATGCAGAAGACAAAGAAAATGACAACTAGCCGGGCAAGGGAACAAGAGTTCAGGATCGCCAGTCGGCCTCTAGAGTCTCTGAAGGAGTATGTTTACCTACGCCAATTAATCACAGGGAACCCGGATCATGTCATGAGAAGGAAATTCACAGAAGAATAAAAATGGGTTGGTTTGCATACGCCAGACATTGCCAGCTCCTGACTGGAAGCTTACCATTATCATTGAAAAGGAAGATGTACAATCAGTGAATTTTACCAGTGCTGACATATCGTGCAGAGACTTGGAGACTGACAAAGGAGCTTCAGAAGAAGTTAAGGAGGGTGGAAAGATCGATGGAACGAAGATTGCTAGGCATAACGTTAAGAGGCAGAAAGAGAGCGGTTTGGATCAGAGAGCAAATAAATGGGTATAGACAATATTGTAATTGACATCGAGACAAAAAAAATGAAGCTGGGCAGGTCATGTAATGCGCCGGTTAGATAACCGTTGGACCATTACGGTTACAGAACGGGTACCAAGAGAAGGGATACGACAGAAGACTAGGCGGAGCGATGAAATTAGGAAATATGGGGGTGCTAGTTGGAATCGGTTGGCGCAGGACAGGGGTAATTGGAGATCGCAGGGAGAGGCCTTCGGCCTGCAGTGGACAAACAGGCTGCTGCTGCTGCTGCTGCTGCTGCTGCTGCTGCTGATGATGATGAACCATTATTCACGGTGGAGGAAAAGAACTAAGAAGCTTACCAGCAAGTGCGCGGCCTGTATGGTGAGCAACATAGCAGCAAATAACCTCAAGCGGAAAGTCAGAGTGGCTCAGATAATCTCTTGGGTGGCGGCATTGGAAAAGAAACTTGCCATGAGTAACTACATCAGCGGAAAAAACGAAATGAGGAAAGAAACAATTTATTATAGCTCAAAGGAAAACTCATCACTTTTCGAAGAGACATCAGGACGCCTTAGAACACGCACATATAAAGCGAGATATAAGAAGGAAGAAAAAGCATGTTCCTGCTGCGGTAAGGCTAGGGAAACGGTGGAGCATGTTGTATTAGAAAGTGAAGATATCTGCCCAGCGGTAGATTTAAGCATCTCTGGCCTCCTTGAAGACCTAGTGTTCACCGAGAGCAGGGGAAAAGTAAACAAGTCTGCAATAAACATTAGTAATGGGCGATCGGAAGATTGGTGGAAGTAGGGAAACGACACACAACGGAGGTGCGCGGAAACAAAGTTCACAATAGGGATTCAGAAAATTCTGTTATGAGAGTTATACGTGGTTGTTTTTTGTTTCCTTTTTTTGGTTTTAACATAGGTAGTACATCAGGCAATATACTAAAGGGAGCTTGGTGGGGCAACCCTGCGCCCCGTTTCAAAGGGGCCACTCATAACATCCATTCATCCATCCGCGGCCCACGCAGGAGACCACGCTTCAACCAGAAAGCCCACCTTCGTTCATAGCGTTCGCCGCCAGAATTTCCCAGTAAACATTACGGCTAAATGCGTTGCAGTTGCCGCGAAACGTAAGAAGCAGGCAGGGATATTTGAATGCTATTATGGGAGACGCATGGTGCGTTGAATCATGCGGATGTGCTCCGCATGGGCTCCGGAGTTTTTTTTCTTTTCCGAGCGACTATATATACCGGAAGACCCGGACTTGCTCCCAAAAAGTCATAGAGAGTACCTAGAACCCCGCCGCTGTTTCTCGAGACACGTAAGACCCCTTCTTGCCCCTTTAGAGGCGCTTTCTTTCCTCGGCTACATGTAGTCCAACTGGGTCCACTTTAGGCCTAGCGTGACTAGGAGTGCTATCGGCGTCTCCGCCGGCCCCTCGAAGCCGTCACCGACGTTGCCGCGATCGAGTATGCTGTAGACGGAGAAGAAATCTTCCCGGAAGAATATGAAGACCGAAGCCTATGGATCCAGGCTGCCATCAAAGTCCATGATGGAGCCCGCCCGAAGCATGATGATGCCAAGGCCCCAGAGGATACAGCTATGACACTGACGGACGCCACCGGCAAGGCTGCCCAGACCAATGGTGTGAGCCCATGGTTGAGACGCCGCCCGTATAAAAATAAGCCGCTCCCGCTTCGGCCAAAGAGCGACTACAAGATCGTACGTAGACCTGCCGAGGGGCGGACTTCGGCTCCGGCACCACACGGCCACTACACTACTGTACGCCCTGTGCCTGGAAATGGCAGTGAACTTTGGGGAAATCAAACACGACCAAGCAAGAATCAAACCTTTTAACAACTCGTTTACGGTGAGCACCCCTTCCATGGAACGCGCAGGAAAATACGCGGATGTACAACACATCAAAATCCTAGACCAAGTTTATTCAAAGTGTCTCCGCGTGGCGGCACCGGACAACAGCATCAAGCGGACAGCATAGCATGTTCTAGAAGGCCAAAGCGACGCCGAGATCGCGGACGACATCGTTAAGGTCAAGCTGCAGTTAGAGATTGTGGGCGCAAGAAACATGGGGAAAGTCATCAAAAACACTGCTCATTATTTTCGCCAATACCAAGAGAGTCCCAGACTCCATTCGATTAAGCGGAGGAATCTACAACTGCTTCCTCTCGAGACCCAAAGTGGAAGCATGCTACAACCCTAGAGGACCGGGACACCGCTCAGAGGTGTGTCCGGAAGAACGAAGAAACCTCTGCTACAGGTGCGGCGAAGAGCACCCGATCCAAGGCGAACCCATGTGCACGCCGAATAGCATCCTGTGTAAGGGAGAACATTTCACGTGATCCAATTAATGCAAGATCAGATATGAAAAACCGCCTGCCAAGGAAAACAAGAAAGGGAATGGCAAGCCTCAAGTGGAACTTCAGCGACTGGAGGGACAGGGAGCTCAACCTGCTCACCCGAAACAGCAGCAGCAACAGCGAGGCAGAAGCAGATCAAGAAACCGAGCCCAGGGTAATGACCGAAGAAAACGAGACCTCTCGAAGTTCTACCCAGCATTACCGAACGCCTGGGGAGAAGGAGCTCCACATCAGGTGGGCGGGACACCGCAATCCTCCTACGAGAGTAATGAAATTAGATAACTTAAAGCAATGATATAAAACAGAAATCATAAGTCAGGAACTAATGAAGGAAATACCGCAACAGCAGCAAGACAGTAAAGACATATTTCTGAACAACGCGCGATCTTAACACATGAACCGCGGAGGGCCTCCCTTCTTCCGTAAAACGCATCCTCGAGGGCACACTCGCCTGAAAGAGGGCCACCGGCATAAAATAGGTTGATCGAAGATTCAAAGAATCAGGAAAAACATAATCACGTAATTATGAGCCTATTAAGAACAGTGGCAACTAGTTTAGACAAAACTGAGTAAAGGCTAAAATATTGAAACAAACAGAGAAGCGCGCTTCACAGCTATCAGAAACGAGACCAGAGAACAATATAACATCTTAGCAGAACAAGTAAGGGTCCTTAAAAACGTAGCGAAGGTAGCAAACGAGCTAGCGCGGAAACATGACAAGCAACTGGTTAAGGTCATGTGCAAAGTCCTCCCGGCCCCAGGACCGATGGCCTCCATCACAGCGAAATCCAACTCCCTCCCTAAAGCCAACCATTGGGAAGGGCCAGATGTAGTTAAGAATATGGAAATGGAACCGTAGGAGCTTCCGCGAAAACGGGAGAACCTAGAGATCGGCATTCAAAACCTTGAAAAAGAAAACAATTTCTGATGTCACAGCCCTACGATAAACGAAGAAATAAGTAAAGGTTCGGAATTATGAAACATGAAAACGGCAAGGAAGAAATACCACTCACGGCTCTCTTGGTCCACAGAAATCTAACGGCAATAGAGCATGAAATTAAATCGAACGGTGCAGGCAGCCTCCTGATAGAGGCCACACCGCTCAAAAGAAGCGAGGCCTCGCTCTTCATTTCTAACATATATAGCTCCCCCAAGGAGGAATTTTCCGCTATAGTAAAAGCCATAAACGAAGGCAGGAAAACCAGTGAAACGAATCCCCTAATAGTAGTTGGAGATATGAACGCACAACACATGGCGTGGGTTTACAGAACAACTTAAATGAAAGGAACAAGCCTCTGGCAACACGTTTAGGACGAAGGATACACGCTCCTGACAGATCCGCTGGTGCCAACTAGGATAGGAAACAGTGTGCAAAGCAATATCTCCTGATTTGACCCTATGCAAAACATAGTAGATGCACAATGGCACAACACCAACGAAAACCTAGGGAGCGACCATTACATTATAGAGACAGCTATACCCAGAAGCACGGTCAAGAAGAAAAGAAGATGGGTGACACGAATGGTAGACTTGGATAAATTTAGAAAAAGGAGACAAGTTAACGCAGATGGCAAAAAGATTGAAAACATAAATGAATGGATTCACAAACTCTTAAAGGACGCAGAGCACACAACTGAGACGATAGAGATAGAAGCCGAAAAGAAAGCCTTTGACAGTAGGGTATTACATATGTGGCAGGCACATAACAGCTTAAAAAAGACAGATGAAACCGAAACACAACAAAAAACTTAGAATAGCCAAACTAGAAAGAGAAGCCGAACGCCATTCTCAAAACTTAGTAAAGCAGCAATGGGAACAACCATGTGATCAAGTGAGCGGAAAATTGGGGCTCAATGACATGGCTTCTGAGACACCTTCCAGACCTCACCAGAGCACAGCCGCTCACCAGAGCACGTATATTACATATAAGCCCACTTAATGATGAAATTATAACGGAAATACAATACCGATACCTATGCATAACGAAAATCTTGACAGTTCGCAACTACAGCGGCCACCCCAACGCTGAACTTGACGAAAACATAACGGCAGCTGTGGTAGCCATGCAGAAACTTAGAACGTCCTCCGCGCCAAAATCGGACGGGTTGACGACCAAAACACTAAGAAATGTAGACGAGGAATGTATAGATGTGATCATGGAGTACTTTAAGAAGTGCTGGAACTATGGAGGCTGCCAGAGACGTGGAAACACGCTAAGGTAACTCTCATACACAAGCCCGGCAATAAACTCGAACTGACCAACCTAAGACCCATATCCCTAATATCATTATTAGGGAAGCTTTCGGAGAAGTGGCGCTATCTAGATTACAGGACCACATGAACAAGCACGATCTCCTTCTGCACATGATGATAGGCTTCTGCCTCAATCTATCTACGGAAGGTATAATGCTCAGGCTTTCGGAGGAGGTAATAAATACACTGAATAACACCAAAACTAAAGCAATAATGGCACTGGACCTCACCAAAGCCTTCGTAAATGTCACCCACAATGCCATCATGAATGCCCTCTACGACTTAAACGTAGGAGAGAGAATATATTGATACATCAATGCTTTTCTAACCGACAGAACGGCCGAAGTAACACTCGGAAGCATCAAGTCGGACACACTACAACTAGCAAGCAAATGCACACCACAGGGGTCGGTGCTGCCGCCCTTTTTGCTCAACATAACCCTCATACCCTTGGCCAGGCTTCTTTCCGGCGTACCAAACTTTTCCTCGGCACTCTACGCAGACATCGCCCTCGGGACAGTCAGGGGAAACCAAGGTGATATCGAGAGCACGCTACAGACAGGAGCGGATATAGTGACTGGATACTCCAGGAGACGCGGACTAACATGCTCGCCACAAAAACTCGAACTCCTAATAATCAGACACAGACCAAAGAAAAACGATATCCCGGCACAGTTGGATGTTAGGGTTGATGGTACAAAAGTTCTAGAAGTAAAAACCTCAAGAATCCTGGGAATCTTGGGAATAAAGCGGGACTATTTTAAGCGCGGAGGCAATCGGCTGTTGCGCTTCGGTCGTCTGGGTGTGGTCTCCCCTCTTTTCTAAAGTTGTAAACACTATAGTCGAGTGCGTTGGACAACCCAACAGGCTCTTAAGAAGAATAGCTAACACAAGGGAATGAAAGAAACAGATTTGAGGAGGCTAGTGTATGCTTTCGTGATCTGCCGTATAGTATATTCTCTGCCCTATTTCAAACTTCAGGCAACGGAAAAGAACAAGGGTGAATGCCTCATAGAAAATCATACAAGGCAGCCCTTCATCTCCCCAAGTACACATCAGCAGACAGGCTGCTAATGTAAGGCATACACAACACGCTTCCCGAGCTAGTCGAGGTGCACAGAATCACAGAGTACAACAGACTAACAAAACACCCTCGGGAAGACACATTCTAAGGACCTTGCATATTAGGCATAGGCTTATCAAAGGCATGCATAGGCATAGGCATATCAGGCATAGGGACGGATGCCGAGCAAATGCCTAAAGTCATTCACAAGTATATGAGAATAGATCCAATCCCGAAAAACATTCATGCCCAACACCATGCAGAAAGGAGAAAGGCGAGAGCCAAAGCCCTCCACTAGTAATATTCAAACCAGAAGGAGGCAGTCTGTACGGACGTTGCAGAGCTCCGTGATCACGGCACTTTTTCGGTAGGCGTCGTGGGCATGGACCTAAAACCGATCTCCGCCGCCTCTGTACAGAGCAAAAAAGCACGCGAGGCGGAGGAAGTGGCCATCGCCCTAGCCATAATAAGAACTGAAGCCAACACGATATTTAGCAACTCTAAGAGAGCCGTTCGAAACATTGCAAAAAGGAGGGTCCACAAATCTGCCAAAGAAATCCTAAAATGGCAAAATGTCAACGCCAGACCCATTAGAATCATGTGGGTTGCGGCACATCCATCGCATCCTGGGTATGAGGCGGCCCACAACTTAGCCCGAGGTCTCGTGAAGCGGGCAGTGGGTGAGCCGGTCCTGAGGTCGGCCAGAGAGACCTTCACCGCCTACCACGAGATTACATTATAGAAACAACAGAAGGACGCTCCCGCCGCCGAACAAGAGCCTTAATAAATCTCAAAAAGTGGCTTGGCGGAACTACAAACTAACACCTTCCCCAATGCCTATATATACTCCGAGGCCGTCCCAGGAGTCTACGCCCCCGAATATAAGCTCTGCGGGGTCGCAAAGGCAGATTGAAAGCACATTTTATTCGAATGCAACAATGTAAAACCGAAAAGAGAATGGCAAGTCTCTAAGGAGCAAGAGTGGAATGATGCGGTGTCCAGCTCGGACCCGGCGGTTCAACTGCAGGCCATCAGGTGGGTTTTGGAAGTCGCCGACAGACAGCACCTCACGACCATAACAGGTGGCACTGCAAGAACTGATCGGACGACCACCTCACGAACCCTAGACGCCCACTAAAATCAACCAAATCCTTTCTGTTGACGAGAGTTATTACCACCACCACTTGAATGCTACCGTGTTACACTCGTAAAGGCGAAGCTTAAGCGTCCTTTAAATTTCTTTCACTTCGTTTGGCTGTCAGGGTTCGTTGCTGCAGCAGAAAACGTGGCGTCTTCCTTGTGCTGCCTCTGTAGAGTGTACCGTGGATACCTGTTCGCATCGTCATGTTTCACGGCACACACGATGCCGAACAAGTGTTGTGTGCGGTATGCACGGGCAATTTCGATAATGGGGAACAGGTGCAAGTCTTCTTTTCTCAAAGATAAGGACACGCGAACGAAGTGGTTGACTGCCATTCCCCGAATTTCACATCAGCGGCGTATACTTAGGTAAAATGTTTATATCAATTGTATTCATGCAGCTATTTCTCACCAGAACGCATATGTTTTCTTAAGGTTAAGGTAATTCGTGGAGTTAGCAAACGATAGAAAGCGTTGCAAACTTATCGCATTCGTGACACCGCTATTTTTAGTACTGCTGTTTTTCTATATGCAAGTGAATGGTTTTCTGAAACGAAGAGTTTTATCTGTGCAGGTATCGCGAAGCCTGTGTAGGATTTGCGAGAGAGAGGGAGAGCGAGAAGTTTAGCGATGCCCGTGGTGCGGAGCAAGGCCAACACTATATCACATCACATGGGAATGCGAGAGAAACAAGACATTCCACAAACATACAACACCAAGTGCGGAGCAGTGGGAGAGCCGGCTCACCAGCTGCGAGCTAGGGATCCAAAGGGCCATCATAGCACACGCAAGCGAGGTGGCCCGACTCAGTGGTGCCCTGGACTAGGGGCCCACCCAAGGCTGAAGAGGACCCAAAGTTTTCAAGAATGAAGACTTCGTCCTCAACTCGCTAATATCTTAAAGAACCAATAAAGTTTTCCATTCCATTCCATTAGTGATATGAAATGCAGAGAGGTCGGCCTGAGGTATACTTCTCTAGTAAACTACTCGGCCTTAGGGGAAGGGGAAGGGGGAAGAATAAGGCGGTTTGAATAGTTATCTCTGTAGGTATCAGTGTAGCAGTTAGCCAGTTTGCTAGCAAACTGTGCTGCTAACATACTTTTGAGCATCCTCTGCAAGCAGAGAAAGGACCTTGCACGTGTTTCGAAAGAAGAGAGCACAAAAATAAAGGAAATTTGGTATCTTATCTTTAGTGAGAAATTAATATTGTCGATTCACTTTCTTGCCGCGTTAAATGCATATTCTATGCAATTTGGTTGCTGTAGAAGAATCATTGTGAATGTGATGTACTTACTGCTTTTCCAAGACTTGTTTGCTTGTGTTATCTTGTGTGTGTTCCTGACAGCCACTGAAAGCTGCGCTTATTGTGTGCAATCCAGTGCCCTCGTATTTTAACTTCTATATAGAGTGTTCTTGGTCTCTGCTCTCTGAATTGATGCACTCTATGGGAAATATACTAAGATAGCCTGCGGCGTTTAAGAATGTAACGCATTGAAATGTTACTTTGAAAAATTGATGACTGAACATATTGCATATACTTGTGAATGCTTTGAATATGTTCAGATTCTCACTACCTATCTCTACAGCCTTGTATGTATGACTTAAGCACTGAAGGATGAGCAAAATGAGAACCAGGTATATGCGGCAGCAACGTTTCGACAAGTGGACTTGTGTTGTAAAAGACAAGTCCATTGTCAAAACATTGGCTGCTGCTTTTGCCTTGTTGTGGTTTTGCTCATCGTCTTGAATTTACATCTTCCGCCTTCCCCCTGTTTTCGCTTAAAAACTTAAGCAATTTCAGTGGAATATGATATAGCGGTACATTACATTTCAGGACACTCATTCTTTGGTGCTTAATTTGCAAATTATGGCATTTTGAATACTCCTGTTGCAATGTGTTAATGGTATTGTCACTAAAGTATTGCAAATAACCGAAAAAAAGAACTCTACGACATGTGGTTGTAATATGAGTGCATTTCGATGTAACCATCATATTGATAAAAAATACGTCAGGGAACGCTGCCAATTTTAGTCAAGTAGCGCACGACGTCTTAATGCTGCCTAAACAGCCTCTCCAGCTTCCGTGATTCAATATCCCATCCACACTCAGGCACCCTCTGCGCAAGTGTGAATTGTATTTTATCAAATGGTAGTGCGGAACACAACTGAGAGACTGAATTGCTTCCAGATGAAAAAAAAGAACCTTTGTAAAACCGGGCGGTGCCACGCATTCAACGCACCAGTCGCAACGCACCGCGCTCGAGCAGGAGTGTTGCGGCGTGATTTAGCCTACGTCATCACGCGCAGGCCTGACAAACTGTCCAGGAGGTGTTGGCTCAATCGCCCAGGCGATATTCCACAGGGTGGAATGGAGGCGTATTTTCTTTCCCCAACATGACTTCCCATCAACTAAAGGAACTTTCTGCCGGTTTGACCTTACAGAAAATACTGTGTTACTATATTATAGTATATGGTAATGAAAATTTGTATGTACTCAGTTCTTGGCCATTGAGATATCCTGTGCAAGCCCAACGGATGCGATAATACCAATTAACAATAGCATCTGGGCAGTATACGCCTCCTAATCTACTGGATCAGCGGAGCGGCCGAGGAGCAACTGACCGCTGTATCCAGAGGCGCAGTGTATTTCTCTATTTGTATATTTCTCGTAGTGTCTTCCGCTGAGTGTGCTTGTGTAAATCATTCTTTGCTCATGTTGTCGGCAGACATTGAAATTAACGCCTGTCTTGACAGAAATGATGCTGTACTGGCAGAACTTAAGAAAATAACCACAGGGCAAACCCAGCTAATCGCTGAAGTGTAGAGGTTCGAAGCCCAGGTAAGTACCACTGATAAAACAATAACAGGCTTATGCAAACGAATGGCTGATCTAGAAGTACACGGCCAAGCTCTCCTTCCCCTCCGAAATGACGCTGAAATGTTTCGAACGGGCACCAGCAGCATGACTCGAACAGTTGAAGAATTAGAAACCAGCCTTGATGACCTAGAAAACAGATCACGTCGAAAAAAGATAATTTTCTGTCGTATATCTGACCTTAATGAGAGCGAGACATGGGCAGAATCCGAAGAAGCAATCATTAACTTTTACCGAACTAATCTGGAAATAACCGTGGAACCTCGCGACTTAGAAACAGCTCATCCCCTCGGTCGTCATTCTGTTGGGAAGAATCGATCGATAATCGTGAATTGCACGCGTTACAAAACTAAAGAAGCAATCTTTTCAAACACCCATAAACTAAATGTAGTCACTTTGGCATTGGCGAGGACCTTTCGCATCGCATTCGACACGCGCCGAAACAATTAATTGCATTTGCAAAAGCTGTAACTGCCAAGTTTTTTTCTTGAGATTGAAAACCATTGACATCGGCTCGAGACGTTACATCGATATTTCATCCAGCGCCGTTAAAAAAAAAATCGCACAGCAATCGTTCCATCACCATGCACCAGCAAAACGTCAGCGCGTGGCACTAAACAATCTTCTCTCGTTTTCCGTGATTTTCACGAATATCCGCAGTATTCTTCCAAAGCGTGAACTCAAATTGAACGTAGTTTCATCATCCGAGAGCAACATATTGATACTAACTAAAACTTCGCTAACACTAACGTTTCAGACGCAGAAATTTCAACCGAGTTACCCGAGTTCCACATGCACCGTAACGATCGAAAGGGCTTGCGGATGGGCGGTGTTCTTGTCGCACTTAACCGAGGTATACCCTGCTCAGTTGTACACATCAAGTCAGAAATATTAATATTATGGCTTATTTGTCAAGCTGCCCTGTTACAAGTCTTCTTGGCATTTGTTGCAGGCCACCACACACTAATACTGGTTTTTATCGGAATCTGAACAATAGACTAACACAACTTGTTGCTACTTTCCCAAATACACGCATTCTCTTCTTTCGTGATTTTAACTATCCGGGCATTGAATGGCGGAATCTAGGTACTTCTTCAATAACATGTCACGCGGAGGCCAACATTTGGTTGATGCTTGTTTCAGTTTTAACCTCAGTCAGTTAGTCTCAGATGCAACCCACGTTACGCAAGAAGCCGCAAACATTCTATAGACCTGATACTAACTAATAGAGCTCTGAGAACATATCATCCATCAATTACCTCCCAGAAATCAGCGGCCATAAAATCGTACATGATCTGTTCCCATTTATTTGCGCTTAAAAGCAAACATTAACAAAAACATTGTCTTTACAATAAGGGAAACTACGACACAATAACGGTAGATCTTAGCACCTTTTTTCCAAGTACCAATCGACACTTCACACACGCACTATACGTGAAAGCTGGTCCATATTCAGAAACAGATAAAATGTGCTCACTAGCATGTTTATTCCGAAGATCACCTTTCATAGTAATCGCGATAAACCATGGTTTACTACACATATAAAACAACTTGAAAACAAACAAGAAACGGTTTCTCCGTTCAGCCAAACTCAGTGACAATGAGACCGCTCGGGAAAAATACCTCGGTAATGAAAGATCATACTTACTTGCAGTTCGGAACGCTAAGCTAATCAGCAATCTAAGGCAATTTTGGCGAGTATTAAATCCAAAGCACATTCATGATTTTACACTAACTAAAAGGACACTAAAGCGAAACAATAAAGCAGTTTAGATTAATGAAGCATTGTTTGAGAACCCCGCAGGCAGTCATTTAAAAAAAATAGTTTGATTATTAGATGGGAAAATGAAGGTTCAAGTATCAGTATTTGAAATTCGCGCCGAAACCCCAGCGCCGGTATGTGAGCGTGACGTCAGGGATTCTGAAGTATGTTTTCGCATTTGGGAAGCGATGGCTGAATAAAGGTTCCCGAAACTTGCCATGCTTAATATTTGGTTCCTTTAGAACACAACGTAGTCAATCTGTACCACTATATATAATTAGCAGACCCTAGAAGACGCCATCAAAATCCAAGACGTCAATGTCCCCAGGTGCGGGAACTAAAGTAGGTGTCGCCACCCGTATTTCATTCTTGCGCCTTTTCTGGCTTACCAAACGTCTTATCGTTGTAAGAGTGGTGTTTTTGGTGTCGCAGAACGGTAATTTACTGATTTTTCACTCTAGTGTCCCTTTAACGACTTTCACGAACCTGCCACTGACAATGAGTGCGGCGAAATATTTACCAACGCATTGACATCTGTCTTTACTAGAGAACTTGACGTGACATCACAGTGATCTTTTCACATAGAAGCATCGATGCCATCTATCACATTTTTCAAAGAAGGCATTGCATCCATTATTGATAATGTGAAAATATCTTCATCAGCTGGTTTGGATCTGATTAATTCAAAACTTCTGCGAAATATAAAATCACTTTGTGCCCAATATTTATCGCCGATATTTTCACAGTCACTCTTCTCAGGAATCATTCCAGATGACTGCAAAACGGGGAAGCACATTCCAGTGTACAAAACAGGTAAGAGAAACTGACCCTTAAGTTATCGCCCCATTTCATTAAATAGTGTACCCTTACAAATTATGGAACATGCCGTACATTCACAAATTATGAATTTCTTGAACTCATAAAATTTCTTCCATCCTTCACAACGCGGCTTTCGTGAGGGCCTCCCCTGCGAAACGCAATTAGCGCTTTTCCTTCGCGACGTGCACACTAACCCTAACATGCAGCCTCATGCCATCTTTCTAGATTACGCGAAAGCTTTCGATAAAGTTCCACACCACCATCTTTTACTAAAACTTTCACAGCTCCCCAACTTACATCCTAACATTACTCAATGGTATAAAAATTTCTAACGAATTGTTTTCGATAAACCTTTAATAATAGCCAACTGCCCAACACCCTTTCGGTCACATCAGGCGTGTCGCAAGGAACGGTCCTCGGTCCTCTTTTATTCCTTATATGTATTAACGGTTTACCCGAGCACGTTTCCTGCAGTAATCGAATGTTCGCCGATGACTGTGTCACTTACCACACTATTAGTCACGTTCATGATCAACTTACTCTTCAGGAAAATATTAACAGCATACCTTATGGTGTGACAACTGGCTAATGTCCCTCAATCCTACTAAACGCTAACGTGTGTACTTTTCTCGTTGCCATAGTCCGCATCGCTTGCAATATTCCATCTAATACCCCAATCGAATTAGTACGATTTTATAAATATCCAGGAGGAACTTGGTCTGATGATTTATCATGGCGTACCCATTTCAGCATCAAACAGAATGCTCGGTTTCTTAAAGTGCCATCTCCGACTTGCCCCCCCCCCCCCACACATGTAAAACTGCTCGCGTATAAGTCACTCATAAGACCAAAATTAGAATAGTTATATGTCGTCTGGAGCTTGCACCAAGCATGCTTATTAAATGCGTTAGAAGCAGTTCAAGGTCGCTCCGCTCAATTCATTCACTCTTCATACTAGTATGACATCAGAATTTCATGCCAATTACAGCCACTTTCGTTGCCTTGCCGCATTGCCAGTCTCGCCCTTTGACATAAATTATTTCTTTCTTCACTAAATCAGCCACCTTATATAACAGCAGCAACACGCATGTCTCACCACACCAGTCGTCCAGTTCATAATGCCAGCCCATCATCGTGTACAAATACTTTTTCCGCCTCGTTCTTTTATCGAGGAACTACAGACTGGAACGGCCTTCCCCGGCACATCGCCATCATGGCTTCAACATCTACTTTTCAAGATTGTGTTAACGATGATCTTAAATGTTAGTTAATCTTCCTTGCTCGTTCGTTATATAAATAAAAAACCCACACCTTGTTTATTGTCCCCCTCCCCCCCCCCCCCAGGAAGGGACCTTTAAGGTAATAAAACTGAACTGATCAGAATTTCTTAGTTGCGCCAGTCATGCTTGTGCAGAATTTAGGCGCAGCGTCGTCAAGACACAAAGTAAATGCACCGCTTCTCACCATATATTTGTGCCATATTGAATGAAAGGAATACTCTAGAGTGAAACCACTGTGGGCCCCTAGTGAAATTGCTGCAATCACCTTTCAGCCAACGTTCTGCGCAAGGCAAAGGGAAAAAACATAAATGCGCGTCTTGCAACGTAGAACTGCTTGCCTCACAGTAAAAGTGATCACGTTATCTATTCGATCTTTGGAACATCAATTTAGATGAAATCTACCATAAAGCAAATAAATATATAATATAACCACAAAAGGGCTTAAGTTCTCATTCTGTTTTATGTATTACGAGATATATTTTCATTGTCGGTTTCCAAATGATTCCTATTTTATTGTCTCTATTAAAATATTTCGTTAACTTTTCATACATCAGAACAAAACAGCAGCCGCTTGCTAGCCTACTACGACTCCAAGGAAGTGCCTGTCAGCGCACGGCACCGACAGACGCTTGCACAAGTTGAATCAGGCCCACCGCTAGGAGCCCGGGCAGAAGTGCGGCGGGTCTCCGTACTCCCGAACCACTCGTGATGGTGATGCGACCTTCGATCTTCGTCCTGATAGGCGATGACCTGTTGATGTACAGGCGGACCAGTTCCAACACAGTCACACCTGCGTCCAAGTCGATTTAATTTCTTGATAACATTGATGGTGATGCTGATTATTGTCATACCCTTCGAAAATGGGCGATGACAAATAGTCACCAATCCTGCTTAATCTGATTAGGTAATATATACCTGCATATACTAGTCTACAATTTTATCCATATCTTCTTTATTTTTTATTTTTTTCATAAGCCATCTGCGTCTACCTATGCCTGTCACCGAATCTAGTTCTATTGATTTCTTCCCTGATTTTTCTTTGCCCAATAATGTAATGTCTATCGGTTACCTCGACTACTGACCAGTTATTTAAAGCTTCCATACGCTTTTAATTCCAGGGCTTCTGCAAGGTAGACGTTTCCTACGGGTGTTGCCTTTTGTAGTGCTTGTCTTGTCTGCAGGTCTTGCTGGGTGAATGATTTCGCCTTGGCACAACGCTCTCCTTACCGCGGCAATCACTACGCGCTAAACCAAAACACCTTTCTATTTCGTTTTTTATATATTGGCAATAACTTTTATTGGATATTTTATTTACCTAAATGACCCACACGACCGCAGCTATGTTAAGATACTCGATGCTAAGCTGCCATTTTACATGCTCACGTACTGCCTTTCACGTAACCGGCTTTTTTTAGCTTTCTGTTGATATTGAAATATAGATGAAAATCAAGCCTAGATACCTAAATAATATATACTATATTGCTATACATGTTGTATAGTCATGACGAGAACTTAATAAGCTGTGGTTATTCGCGTAGCGTACACACTTTCCAGAAAGCTTAAGGAATTCTTCGCTGCTCTTAAGGCCGATTTTGTTCTTCTTGTACGCCGAAATGTATTATCCCAGCAATACACTGCCGCAGAAAAGTGACCGTCGACGTCGCAAAGTGCTGGATGTATGCCAGAGCAACCCTCTCAGTCGTGTTGGTTTTCTGTGAAGCGAAATCAAAACTGAAAGACTATATTGCGGAGATACGTAGGCGACCGTTCTTCAATGACAGCATCTCTTGTGTTAATTGTATTTAGGATTATTTATTTTGTTTATTTATTTACAGATTTGATACTTTCAAACCTGTTCTTGGAGTCATTAAAGGGAGGGTGACGTATCTGCGGGTCTGTCAGTGCCTGTGAGTAAATTTGCGAGAACGTTTGGGCTGCCGCAGATTGAAACTATCAGCTACCACTACTCGAACTTTTTTAGACATGCTCTGAAAGGAAGAAATGAGAAAAGGAAGAAATTGTCACTTCATTGTCTGAAAGCTGTAGTTTGTGATTTACCGTGTTTTAGAAGATAATTCTCGTTAGCCATACAGCCTTTTGGATGATTTTATCCTCGCGAGAAGCTTCAGTTTATTAACAAATTTTAATTTATTATGTATTTCACATATTGCAAATGAGTATTAATTACATAACAGGTGGAAGGGGCGCTTTTATTTGTGTTATGCAGAGTGTAAACTCAAAAATAACGAAATAAATGAAACGCTCAACCTAGTGTCAACGTGGACAAGGCGAACGTAATGAAGAACTGCTCCAAGCTAAAAGATTCCAACATATCTGTGGGTGACGATTTTTCTATCCCTGTGCGTAACATCCGATAAAGAAAACTATGGAACAGCGGCAAGAGCAACCGAGATAGGGGCGAAAAAATTACACTTGTGTACGACAAGATTAAAATCAATGGCCAAGTATATGTCTGGGACGAACATAAAGGAGCGCGAGTGCCCGTGGGAAAGAAACCTGCCGTCCGAAAAATGAAGACTAAACATGAAACGCCCTCCAGCCTAGTGATAGTGAACATAAATTCCAGAATTGTTGTGAAGAAAAGCACCGAACTTGAGGGATTTATTATAGAAAATAGACCAGATATTGTAACAATAAACGAAACATGGCTTTCTCCTGATGTTTCAAGCAGCAATATCATCCCTCCGGGTTATACTGTCATGCGCAATGATAGGTCCTCTCGCGGTGGTGGCATAGAAATTTTGATAAGGGAAAATATTTACGTCACACCTACGCCGGAAATGGCTGATGCTGAAGCACTTTGGTGCAATATCATGACAGATAAATCCTCCCTCTTTTTAGGGACCATGTACAAGCCCCATAATACTTCCCATGACATGCTACACGTGCTAGCAAATTATATGGAAAATCTTTTTACACATACTACAAAGCTTATCCTTACGGTGGATTTCAACCTTGCTAGTATAGCATGGGACTCCCTTGATAACATTGCTGATACAACTGACGCAGAGGCATTGCTTGATTTATGTTTTAATCTTGGCCTTAGACAAATGATACGTGTGCCAACACGTGTTACTGCAAAAAGCAGGAATGTACTCGATTTGACATTTTTTTTTCTACTTCTTTATTGATACTATCAGCCCTTTTGTTACGTTTTGTGACGTTTGTAAGTGATGCTATCGCAGGAGACAGTATTTCATGGGAAGTTGTCGACGGCGTACCGGACCACATAGCTACTAAATGTTCCTTACTGTTAGGCGCACCTCGGCCTACCAAAAAAAAAAGGGAGTGAACGAATTTTTGACTGGGCGAATGCCGACGACGTCAGCGGTCTTGATTATCTAGGTCACTCTTACTCCACTTTTAGATCGTTCTCGAATGATGCTACAGTTTCAGTAGATGAATTATGGTCAGCATTTTGAAAGAATCATTCAGCATTGCTTATCAAAATGTATTGCCACAGAGATCAAACCAGTATTTAAGACAAACCCTTCGATAACAAGAAACATAATACAACTAAAGCGATAAATTGCCAGAATAAGGAAACTGAGAAATAAACTACCGATACCAGGCTACACTACAAAAACACGCGAGCACTCCCTGGCACTAAAGTCAGCCGTAAAAAAGGCAAAAGATGAATACGTGAATGTCACCTTAAGCAATTTTATCAAAACATCTTCGTCTAAGTTTTGGCGATGCCTTAATTCGAAGTCACGCCAGACCACTAATCCATCACCAATTGAAGCTACGGCAGAGGCTGCAGAGTTCAATGAATGCTTTATTTCAGTATTTACACAAGACAACGGTAAACAACCCAACCTCAAATCTCTTCCTAGCTACATAGCAAAACTAGACTTAATTTTAACCGAATCTGGAATTTTTTCCCTCTTACTTGAAATAGACCCAAAAAAATCCTGCGGTCCTGACAACATACCAAATGCATTTTTGAAGCGCTACGCGGAATAGATGTCCAAGTTCTTGCTGATTATTCTGAAAAGTCACTGCAAATGGGTAAAGTTTCGGCGAAATGGAAAACTGCTAAGGTTATCCCTTTACATAAATCCGGTGACCTTACCAGCCGACCTCGCTTACTTGTTATTACCGACCAACCTCGCTTACTTGTACGGCCGGCAAAATCCTCGAACATATAATCCTAAAACACATAATGTCATTCGTAGAAAAAAAATAATTGAATTGGCCCTAATCAGCATGTCTTTAGAAAAGGATCGTCTACTATTACTCAATTGATTGGGACACTCCACGACTTATCGCTTACAATGGACAAATGCAGTCAAACCGATATGAAATTTCTAGATATATCTGAAGCATTCGATCGAGTTACCATCCAAAGATACTTCAGAAACTTATTCACTACCTCGGGGATAACAACATCACCAAGTGGATGAAAAGCTATCTTGCAGGTCGACGTCAATATGTATGTTTCAAAGACTACTCTTTGGATTGCGGCGATCTGGCGTCCCAGAAGGAGTCGTTTAAGTCCCTGTCCTCTTTCTTCTTTTTATCAATGATTTACACATTAATTCTAAGGGCACAGTGATAATGTTTGCAGATGACTGCGTTATCTACAAGGAAATAACCTGTCGTGAAAACCAGATAACCTTAAACAGTGCACTTGAATATATAACACAATGGCGCCAGACGTGGCATACGGTGATTAACACGGAAAAAAACAGTTTGTATGACACTGATGAATAAAAGAGCGCCCATGAACTACCCATATTATTTACAAGGACAGATGTTAGAGAAAGTAGAAGAATATAAACATTTAGGCGTCATAATTTAATCAGATCTTAAATAGGATAAGCAGGTAACGAAGAGTGTTAATAAATCACTGGCAGTTTTATACTCGTTAAAACGCTCGCTTAGATCCGCATCAGTAGATACTAAATAATTAGCATACCTGTAACTAGTTCGCTCTATACTGGATTATGGAATATTGTGTTGGTTTACCTTCCGTAAACAGTACATAGCAAAATTGGAGAGCGTACAAAAGAAAGCGATTAGATTTATTTTTAATAAGTATCGCCGTCTTGACTCCCCCACAGAACTATTAAGGCAAGCTGAACTTCCCACTATACAAAATTGAGCTCGACTACTTCGTCTTCAGTTTCTTTTCCTTCTTTTTAATGGCAGTATGAAAATCAATGCCAGTGACTACTTACTACGGACAGATACACGTAGTTCTCGAACAAAACACATCAAGCACTTAACAGAATACAGATTTCATAACGACATATTCAGGTACTCCTTTTTTTCCACATGCAATCCGCGAATGGAACATGTTACCTGATGACATCGTCACCTGCCCATCGCTCGAAACCTTTATCGCCAAGTTATCGAACAATACTCTCTAGCTACGATCTCCACATAGGTGAGCTGCGTCGTACAATGTCATTCTAATTCACTTCTCAGTGTATTGTATTCTGCCCTGATATAAATACCTGCTGAATCTTGTGTCTTGCGCATTTCACATCCAATATATTTACATTTTCTTTCTATGTTCTTCTTCTGTGCGCTAAATCTTCCAACATGGCGTTTACTGCTATGTTTACCCCGCTACTTCTATAGAAGTTGTATAATGAATATAGAGTCCATATGTACTGCCTTGTTAACCCAAACTATTCTATGTCCACGCCTACTTGACCTGTGTTCTCTTGCATATGTATCCTGCCCCTTTCCTGCAACAGCCTCAAATGTGAGGCTAGGGGTATGTTCAAATAAATAAATAAAAATATAATCGTCCATGCCGGTTCCATGGATTCGATGATAAAATGTTTGTGATATGATGTGTTCATTCAGACAGCCATGTTCATATTGTCAAAGTCGCTAGTGAAAAGCTAATGAATGCCTCACAAATTTCCAGCTATTCATAATATTTCAGTTTTCTTGTAAACTGCTGAAATATGCAGATAGTAACGCAATTCTCCCTCTTTCTGTCGTCTATGTTCATTATTCATTTACACTGTAACTTAATCGTATCCTATTTTCTGTGCAATTACGTCGACCTTCTTTTCTTTAGCGGTGACAGTTAGGTGACCATTTTTCTTGACCAAGAGATCAGATGGGCCCACTCCGTTGATAGTGCAGTTTATGGTGCGATATCGTGAATTCTTGGCTATAGTGTCCCCAATTGAGCCGGTACCCTTAATTTTACCACCTGTGCCAACAACTCCCGCTTCTTGGATTCTTTAGACTTGCATTTTGGTACCTTTTCCAGGTTCCTATGATATCTTCAACAAAGATAGTGCTTCTGATGCTAAGGTCCCAGATCCGTCAAACACATATAAAGTCAGCAAAAAAGAGCCTGTCATCAAAAACACTGAATAGTTCTAAATACCTTACAGTGTAAAAAAAAATTGCCTTACTTTACAGAAAATCTGCTAGTTTTTTGTGACCGAACACTCCTCACGTAAATTAAGAACGGTCATTTCCGTAGAACGCACAACTGTAAAAGAGAGACCGTAATACAAAATAATAGTGCTTCTGTATCTAGCAAACGGAAAACTCTGTATTCTGAATCTGTACTATAACCCTTAAAGTACGGTGCTTCTCGTATTCAGAAAACGGAACACACTATATGCTGAATCTGTACTATAACTGTTAAAATACAGGTGCTTGCCGTATTCAGAAAACGAAAGACCCCGTATGCTGAATCTGTAATATATCCGTTAAAGTACAGGTGCTTCCTGTATTTCCACTTGCAGAGCATATCCACTGTTCAGAGAACGTGCTATCGGGGACAAAATTGCCGAGGACGTGCGAGAGTCGACTGAATTTTATGGTGCACTATTTGCTGGGATCAGCCGTGCTAACATCTGCGCTCGGAATGTGCATACCTGACCCACTGTGTTCAGCGGTCTTGAGCAGAAATACAATTTGGTCAATGCTCTCACTTCCAGGGTACTTTTATCCACGATAGTACATCACCTTTAATGCAAATGTCATGAAGGCAACTCATAGCCGAAGCAGCAGGTCACCATTGAGAAAATTGTCTTGCCAACACACTCACATGGCTGCAGCGATAAAACACTTTGCACTTTGTGATATAAATGTGTTGCATAACATATATGCAAAAAGGTGCAACATTTCAGTCCTCAAGTTCTTAGATCACAGAAGCAACTTTATTTTCTTCAATCACTCGTCTTGCACTTTTTCCTGTTGAAAGTTGTTCTTGACCCCAAACGCTTGCAAGGATAAACTTGCTGCTGTTAGGAGAAACAAATAGTATTCGTGAATATCCATCCTAAAGCGGCAAAAAAGTATAATCCCAGAACACGACAAAGCTGTGACTTCTGTGTTAGAAAGACATGTAAGTACAGCAACATTGTTGCAATCAGGGATGTTGATGTAGCCAACATTTCGACATAGGTGCTTGTAATCAGGGTAGCAAATGCTTTCCTTGGCTGTGTGTTTTGAGTTGTGCACAGCTCACTGGCCCCTAGCCTCATTGGGGGAAAAGAAACTGGTACATATAATAGGTCAAGAGAAGCCAAAGTGTTAAAATAAAGGAAGGAAGGGTGTGCTTAGCAGTGGTGATTGTGATGGAGCGGGTATGAGCACTGCTGTCAGTACTTGCTAAGAGTAGGGGTGACCAAAACAGAAAACGATGTACACATGTAAGCAGACATTAATCCATTGGACCTAATCTTCCCAGAAGACAAAATAGGTATCAAAATAAACAGTTTGCACTTTTTGAAAAAGGAAACGAAGAATTAAGGAAAATAAATTTAGTATCAAGATGCATCTCGTTAAGATCATTGTATACGGTAAATGAAGGCACATTATGAATACATATTTTGTTGAAAGCCGATGAAGAAAAGATATATTACCCAAATATTAAAACATAGGGACATTAAAATTAAATTGGGTATGACCATAAAACAGTAAAGAACAGCCTGTGGAAAGAAATGGGATGGACAATATGATAACCAGGTGCAAGATTGCAAAACGTGGAGCGCTGTTTATGTTCATGCTGCTGTTGACGGCTTCAACTTTGCCTTCCTGTGGAACCTTTGTCTTACTTGAACAAGGAAATGGGTCATTTTTTAAACAAGTCAGTTCAAATGCAGTTCACAGCTTCAGCATTATTATAATGAAAGAAAATATTATGGGCAGTTCTCCTGGGCGTGCTTTCATTCACGAGTTACTTCCACCAGTGTAAACTCAAAATTTAATGGTCCAAATGGACCTTAGCTCCTGGCAAACCATCAGTTGGTCTTTTTTTCAACACAGGTGCCTGCACATTATATGTGTTGGCAGGAGCCCTAGCGAACTACATTATACTTGTTGCCACAACCAAGGTGAGACTTGGTAACAGCGAGTGAAACAAAAAACAGCATTCCACAATACTGATTCAAGTCGTCTGGTAAAGTTGCTCAAGTTATTGTACAACTCCACCCCACCATAGACACAATTATACACCACTCTGACTCTCATGGTATCAACCATGCTATTATACCACTAGGCATCAAGTGAGGAGAATTAGGGCAGAAGGGGGCACAATTCTTTTTGTTAGAACATCAAATGTGCTTTACATTAATGCTACATTCCAACTAACAAAGGGCCGGTTTGTGAGATAGTGGCCAATGCATACGAAAGCTAATGACGCAGCAGAATGTTGTCGATGAGGTGTTATGCACACAAGTGCACTCTCTTACACAAAATGACATCCTGCAGTCAAACCTTGTGCCAACATTAGAGTCTAAAAAACACCACAGTGGAAAGCAAAGAGTGCTAAATTTGTTGAAAATTACTAAAAATTATTCGATTATTCACCATCCTTACTGTTCGTTAAAGATTCACCAACTGTTCCCTACGGGTGCTGTAAACAGGCACCCTGCTTTTACAGTCGTAGCAACAATGATCTGTGGCATATACAAGAAGAACTTTTCATGAAGTTTATGCAAAAGTATACCCAACAAATTACACCCCATTTTACTTTCCAATGTGGTAGAAGAGGAAGTGGAAAAAACTATATTCTGGTGGAGGATGCAAACCCCAGAATATAAGAAACAAGTGTACCCTAACCATTGCTGTTGCCGATGCCTGTGCACAAGCAGTTACATATAATATGGCAGTTACAATTATTTTCTTTTCCACAAGCACTGCAAGCTGCTGCCAGTTTACTAGCACACAGCTGTAATACATTTAGGGCAAGTTAAAGCTCTCTAATGGATTTATCTCATATGACACAATTGGAATGCAATATTCTGCAAATAAGTGAAGCGCGATGTGCCATACCATACAATGAAACACCTTTGAAGAATCTGAATCACCACCTGCACTCTTAGGCAAAGTTACACCCTTTGGAGTGCCCCTTCTGCCACACAACAATAGTAATCGTTAACTGCCTTGATGCGTTTCCTTTCTTGAAAACGCCGCGCCCGCTACTTTACTGTCTGGAATGCTATCATGCTGATAAAGCGCATGCCGTTCGTTACTGGAAAGTACCTGGCTAGCAGCATCAAAGAAAGGAAACGCATCCAGGCAGATGACGATTATCGTTGTGCGGCCGAAGGGGGACTCCAAAGGGCGTTACTTTTCCTAAGAGTGTGGGCAGTGACGAGGTAAAAGAGTGTGTTCTGTGTAAAGCGGTGCACCTGTATAACCTAAAGCTGTGGAGAACGCATTTAGTATCATCTGTGAAGATTTCTAATTTTAATTGCACACAGTAAGAACCTCCATGCAGTTTTGCAAAATGCAACCCAGTTGAAAATGACAACAGAAGTTGTGTTCAGTACTACAGAAATTTCTGTTGTACAACAGGATTTTTCTGTAGTAACTACAGACTCCTGATGGAGCGACAGACTTTTCTGATGTACAACAGACATTTCTTGTTGTGACTACAGAAGTACAGTCTGTCGTATGTCTGTTGTTACAACAGAAAGCTGAAGCTCTACAACAGATTTTTGTAGTACTACAGAAAAATTTGTCATCACTACAGGCACCCTGTTGTCCCAACAGAAATGTTCCTGAAGTAACCCGAAAAACTTCTGTAGTGCTACAGAGAGCTGTTGAAATACTACAGAAACCTATTGTGGCAACAGGCCCCCAGTTGTCATAACAGAAGTGTTCCTGAAGTAATGGACAAACTTCTGTTGTACTACAGAGAACTGTTCCACATCGGAAGCCTATCGTCGCAACATGTACCCAATGATGACAACAGAAGTGCACTGAAATTGTGCGATGCGATAAGCTTCTGTAGTGCCCAGTTGAAAATGACAAGAGGAATTCCTGTCGCAACTACAGAAATTCTGTTGTACGACAGAAGTTCTTGACATTTCTTAATTGAGTGACATTTCTGACGTTACGACAGAAATTCTGATGTCGCATCAGAAGCATTCTGTCGCGAAGGCCAATAGTTATGAAGTCGCAACAGAAACGTTCTGTCGCGACAACAAGACTTCTGAAGTCGGAACAACAGCTTTATATCCTGACAGCGACTCCGACGTTAGGACACCAATTCTGAAGTCGCAACAGAAACGTTCTGTCGCGACAACAAGACTTCTGAAGTCGGAACAACAGCTTTATATCCTGACAGCGACTCCGACGTTAGGACACCAATTCTGACGTCGCAGCAGAAACATTCGGTCGCGATGGCCAAGAGTTCCGAAGTCGCAACAGAAGCGCTTTCCGTCGCGGCCCTTTAAAATTGTATGTTAGTTTCGCATCGGTGGTGTACACTGTACTTTTCTCTTGCGCGGTATTCAATCACGCTTCTCTGAAGCCGGCAATGCTGATGGCACCAACACCGGTATTAAAGTCGACGTGGCGAATAGTTATAATTGTGCCGTGACGACGCGGCACCAGCAACGCCTTACCGGCCTCCTCAAGATCGGCCGCTGATCAAAATCATACCATCTGCGGGAATGGCTGCGTATCCGTTTCATTTTTTTTTTTTGGTAAGAAGTGGCACACAGGCCTGTGGACTTACATGTGCTGTTACACTGACACATTAGTTAATTTCCCAGGAATATTTCACAAGCTTATGCGAAGCGGAAAAGAAGATTTGGGTTGTTCCACAAAGTTGCGTGAAAAGCTGTCTCGCTCGGGTCTCATTAATCTGGTACAGTGCTGCCGTGAGAAGCCAGTATGCTGTCAGAAAGAACTCTCATCCACGAATGTTTATGTAGGTATTTTGCATTGAACACACGAATTATATGCGCGCTCAAAAGTGTAAAGAACGAGAGACAACTGTCGAAACTAGCAGTAATAACCCTAAAAGTCAACGTTGTCTATTTCTGAATTTCTTATTTAATATGGATATCGTACATCAAAATCGATGTTCTAGCACTCCACGATGTACCTGTCGATGGTACGAACACTCTTGCTCTTCTAGAGATGCGGCACTTGACGCGGTGGGTAGCGGATCTTGGCTCTTAAAATGCAAATGTAAACATCAGCGCATCAGCACGTCGTACTATTGACATGGCCAAAATGTACACTCGAAAAGCATGTCGGGAGTGGTGCAGTGGTAAGATGCCGCGCTAGGAATCGTGAGGTCGCAAGTTCGAATCCTAGGCGGCGAGGTTATTTTTTCTTCATTTTTTTTACTTTTATATTTTTCTTTTTTTGTACTAACAAATTTACATAGCCTTAAGGAGGTCTCTGTCAATATTTAATTAAATATTGATCAAGAACTACAGAACTTTCTACTACAGGACGTCACACTACAAACAACAGAACTACAGACAACAGAACTACAGGCAACAGAACTACAGAAACAACGTCCCAAAATACGACAGACTGTGAAAATTTCCTGTTGTGTTTTTCAACTGGGAAACCCCCTACGTTTTTGTTGTGAAAAGGTTTTGACACGTAGGGCCATAACATGTACGTTATGGGTTTCGTTCCCAAACAATCAAACTGAATAGCGCCACCCAAAGTGTTATGTGCCTTCTGTCTCACATTTTCTGTCAAAAATTGTTAATGTCCAATGCGGCGATCGGCAGAGAAACGGATTTCTGGAGCAATATAAAGTATTAAGTACTGTGATCTCAGTTCCTTCACTGCTGTTTAAGCATTATCGGGTATTAAAGTAAAAAAAGAGGAATAAATACAACATGTATATTTCACGTCACAACACTCATGAGGTATTTAGCAGTCTGGAATACAAAGGATTCCAGATTTGCAACGCAGGAAAGATTTTATTCCACTGAAAGAATAGCATCATGCCAATGATTCTACATTTGGTGCTCTATTTATTTGTATTTAGTTCAGTTGGAATGTGTGTGCATTGTCAGCGATATCGCTAGACAGGTTTTAAATTGAGTGTTTTTCCAATTTAGGCAAATTCGTATTCGCAAATAACCTTATATGATGCCAAGAACTTGCTTAGCAGGAGTATTTCTAACATTTGCAAGATATGAGGCTCTTGAATGCATATCTAAGCCTGGGGTCTCATCTAAAAGGTTTCTTATGATGAATGTAAATGGCTTAAATGGGAGAAATATGGAATTTAAGCAAGTGAATTATGCAGCATAAGAATGATGTCAGCAAGAAGCAAGCATCAAGAAGCACTGTCGCTATATGTGCATAGATTATCAAATGCAAGAATTATTTGGGATGATTTACAATCCTGGCATTGGAACGAAATGTCTTTAAATCTATATATAAACTCTGATTATTCACTCGACTATCACTACGTTCACCAGAAACATCCATAATCATTATTATATCTATGCCACATCATCCTAGCCAATGTTCAAGCCTTCATAAGCTGCTTTTTTACTGCTGATTCTCTATGGTAAAGAGGTGTCCGTATGAAGACCATGTCATGTACTTATTACACGTTTTTGATAAATGATAAGGGAAAAACTTCACACCAAAAAGGATTGAGCTTGAGCAAGTTCTATGTTTGAAGCTGTTGATTCTTCTTTCCCTTTGCCATATTTGACCCACCTGGTTAGCTAAGTAGACAGAAAAGCTGCAGGAGAAATGTGGGGGTGCCAAATTAGACTTGCGCCCCAGGGGATCTTTTCATGGTCACTGGAGGAACTGCGTGTGGCCACGGCATCTTCCTTGAGGGCCATGGCCATGTCTAAGAAACCTTGTCTCCACAGGCTGCATAAAGAACGATAATTTTCTGAGCTAATCTTTTTCTTAAAAGAACACATTTAAGTTGTATTCGTGGCCTTGCACCATAAAACTGACACGTGAATGGCCACTCGAGACACATTACGTGTATTCGCAGGCTTATTTCTTGGAAAAACACTTTTATGTAGCACACAATGAGTAACAGTAACAGAAAAGTGTATTGGGAGGCTTTCATCTTGCTCTACAACTTTTCATTGACATTTTTCATTTAATTATTGGAGATGTTTATTAACTAATTAACCATTAGGTAATTAGGCAGAATGCAAAAAATAATCCGAGTATCTCCAAGCGATGGCAAACAACATTACCTTCATTCTGTCTAGCTACAACGCATTTGCATATTTATAAATCTTGGAGCAAGATAGCTAGGACACCCTGTAGATCAAAAAACAATATTACAGTTTTCATAATCATCTCTTTCGTGTTATTGGTGGCTATGGCAGCTTGAAGTTATTCTTTCAGTACGGTACAAGCAGTTCTGAAGTAAAATTGTTTTGCATCAAGTGGGTGTAATTTAGAAAATCAAGCAGAAGGTCAAGTTGTGTTTACTATTCAGATGTTTAACTAAGAAGCTGCAGGAAAAGCAGACAGGACACAACACCTAATAAACAATGCGAAATTTGAAAATCTCAACTGAACAAGAAACGAGTTTTTAAAAACGCAGAAAAAAGCCACCGTCTTACGTCGAGTACACCCTTGCTATGTACTCCAAGCGAAGTTGTTACCTCAATGCTTGAGCACCATATGAACGTAACAATCAACAAATTTGAGTAGAATATTAACACCACTAAATGAAGTGGCCTTTGAAGATTCTTGATCTGAAATCTTCAACGACTTGTTCTGGTGTTTAATCTGTCGAGCTGAATCTGCATTCTCAAAAGCTGGCTCTCGGCCGTAATTTAACATCAGCTAAAGTCTCAAGATACGGTTGACCTGTAGATAAAGTGGATAATGCATTGCAAACATCATGAACACTCTTACACGTTAACCAGAGGGCTCACTCATGCAGTCATGAAATTACGTGGTGAAGACACATGATATATTGAAGCTGGTTTTGTGAAGTGTTTTATGCTTCCAAGGCTTCTTCTCCAGTTGGGAAAGCTGCCTCCACTAGCTAAATAAGCGACGGGAATAAAAAAAAAGTTCAACATGCTAACAATACGTTGGCCATTTGCGAGTAACCAGCAGCCTTTTTGGGCTCCTAGGTTGCCTGGTGCAAATCTGCTATGCCAGAGTACTTGTGTTACCCAGTACCAGCCACTTTAAAACGCAATGTGTTCAGAGCCCTTTCCCTCTGTTTTTCTGCTTTGGAAACAGTTTCCCATGTGTTCAGTAGGCGTCGAGAAAGTGGACAGAAAACACTGTGCACCACTGATTTCTAATGTTTTTCTGGATGCAGCACACCGCACCGGATGCAGGTGAAGCCAGTGGAAATGCGGTGTCATGCAGTCGCTTGTCCTAGAAGCAGGGCATATGGTGGAGAAACTAGTGCGTGCGATCAGATAATATTGCTGCCGAAAAAATTTTCTTTGTGGTTTTTCATATTTCAGGAGGTCTCTACATGCCTGGTAAGCGTTTTTATGACAATCTGAACCCGTATACGATAGTGTTCTCTTACATCAATTCTTTCTCATTTACCAGTGTTTCCATTGCACGGCACTTATAGCGGCACTGTGGACACTGCAATGGAAAAATTCTGGACACCTCGAAACACTGCTTGGGTAGTTTATGGCACATCAGGCAGGCATGTTAGGGGAAGAAATGCCGCACACCCGTGCAGACGAAGTGCTGCTGCAAAGTTGTGAAGCACCAACATCCGGGACAAGGTTGGCTTCAGTTGACGGCGCTCGATGTGCTGTCCACCTCCTCTAGCAGAGATCAGTGGTGTGGAACCTTTTATACTGGCTTTCTTTTCTGGTCGGAACATTGGCAACAGCTTCCACCATACGTTTTTGAACCTGCAACATGTGCAGAGAAAGTCACATCACTGTGCGTTGATTGTATGGCTTTACTTTTCTGCACATTCTATCAAATTATTAAAAAAAAAGAGTTCGCACATTTTTACTACTGTATATAGACAGTCTAGTTGCTAGACAGGCGAAATAGTAGCATCCTTCTGACAGAATGCAACAATAGAAGTATACACTGTAAAGCTACACTAAAATTTAAATTGATGTGACACCGTATGAGCATACAGTGTGCTTACTGTATGCTCTAGCCCTGTGTCAAGCAAAAGTTAATTGTCAATCATTTATGGTGTATTTCTACTTTTTCTGGGTCATCAATATTCCAAGTTTACACATTGCTGGCTTTTGATTGCCTATGTGATCCGTTTCCTACTTACGCATGCAGTAATCCCAATGTAATAAGGAAAAAAAGTTAGAAAAAGAATGCCGTGATAATCTTCCACATTTGCTGAGGGCAGGAGCAATGGCCAATAGCATGTGGTTGAAGCTACATAAATACTCAGTTTTCACACAGCTTAATTGTTCAGCAGGTAATAAAGAGATACGCTGCGCGCCTCTGCATGACCAATAAGATCTGACTACTTGACACTGCACTGAGGCTGCTGCTTGGTACTGTTCGGCAGTTCGGCTTTGGTTTTCTGATATACAGAACTGTTTAGGTACCAGTAGTTTACTTTGCAACAAAAATGGAACTTGGAGCACTGGTCATTTGCACATAAATAATGCGACAGCAAATATAACACAAGGACAGGAATATGGGTCTCTTAGAAAAAGTACATGCACATTATGATTATAATGTTATGTGATGCCACAATGAAACAGAAAGCAACGCATCGAAGTGGACGGCACTTCCATGCCACCAAGGTTATTGGACAGACAGTACTTCAGAAGTGCGCGCAATACAGTCAAACAAGGCAAAGCCGCATTTCCTTGCGTTCAACACAATGCATTGGCGGGCTAGTTGGTGTGAATCCATACATGCTTTGTTTAGCGCAAAACAATGGACACAAGAAAGACGACCCCCCCCCCCCCCGCACAAGGCGCTACTCTCAGCTGACATCCCATTATTGCGTCACTCCTTTATAGATAGCAGAATCTAGAAGAACATGCGCAGTAAGCACCATGTGCAGGAACCACCAACGTCAGATCACAAGAGCGCACTCATGCGACGGAATCCAAAAAACCATATTGAGCACTGCACAAGGTTAAAGAAGGCACACTAATGCACTGTGACCCCAATGACTGTATGAAGAAAGCTTCCTATAACTCTCGGGCGATGGTATCACAGCACTTTTTCAAAATCCTATCACAAAACATCCCTTTGCACTTCCATATTTTACAATGTTGAGCCAAATGGGACCTATGCCTGTTGGTATGGATCGCCGATGTTCGCAATGTTTCGTGATACTACGATTTTGAGAAAGAGCCACGATACCACCGCCCAAGAGTTATCGGAAGCTTTCTTCATACAGTCATTGGGGTCACAGTGCATTAGTGTGCCATCCTTAACCTTGTACAGTGCGCAACATGGTTTTATTTAGATTCTGTCGCATGAGTGTGCTTTAGTGATCGGGTGTTGGTGGTTCCTACACACGGTGTTCACAGCGCATGTTCTCCTACATTCTGCTGTCTATAAAGGAGTGACGCAATAAAGTGATGTCAGTTGAGAGTAGCGCCTTGTTCTGGGGGGGGGGGGTCGTCATACTTGTGTCCGTTGTTTTGCACTAAAAAAGTAATTATGTATTCCTTGTGTGTGTTTGAAGACAGCTCCACACACAGTAGCGATTCCAGTATTGCTGCCCAGTGGTTTAGCTCACCGCAGTTTGAATTACCACAAAGTATAAGGAGAGAAAACTGCATTATAGTGTTGTTGCAAACAAGAATATAATGTGAAGTGCATTCTGAGGCTAGAAACTTAAAAAAATTGAACGATGCGCCACTGAGCAGGGTTTTATAGCAAAGTCAAATACATTTAGTGCAAATATCACGCTACGATGGTACACAATAGTGGTAATCTGTAATAATATGAAAGGTGCCTTAATGTTACAACAATAATCGACATAATAACAGCCCTGTAGATTACAGCATGCAGGGGCACCACTTGGTTAAACAATAGTGATGTAATGTCTATGTGCACAAGTTTTACCCATGCATTTTTGCCATTGTCCAAATGGCAGAAATGAATGGGTAATACTTGTATACATAGATATTACATCACTTTTGTTTAACCAAGTGGTTGAACTATGTCCGCCTCATACGAGATTAGAATTAAAGCATAAATTATATATTGACGCGTGTACTTGTCTTTATCGGAGGACACGCTTTCGCCGCCTAACAAATGTTAACGCACAGCGCGGAACGCGCCTGCATGCATCAGAAGTTTCTGGAAAGTTGTCGATGCTTCTATTCGCTGTCTGTTGTCGCCGAACCTTATGTTCTCTGATTTCATCACGTGAAGCGAATGGTGTAGAACATTGTGGAAGACGCGCTGGTCCAAGCGATTAGTCTGGAACATTCGACGACTGCTGCATAAAAGCCGACGTGCTCGACCCGCTGATCAGATTTTCCACGATCGCCGACAGTGTTCGCCGCTATCATTGCGCTATAAGTGTAGCCTGTTCTTGTGGGTACAGGTTCGCCCAATAAAAGTTAGTTTTGTCTTTCACAGTATTGCTACTATGTTCTTCAACGTCGCCACCGCGTAACATATGGTGGAGGTGCTGGGTAAGTCCGGTCATCAATGGTTATTCTGCCGTGCAGATTCCAGTCGGCGTTATGAGGTGTCCTCCAGCGGTGCGAATATGAGGGCCTTCCCATGCGGTCTTAACTTTATTCAACTGCGCGGCGATGTGTCCACTCATGACGGAGTAATCAGCCCCTGTGTCCACTAAGGCGGTAACTGCGTGGCCGTCGAGAAGCACGTCGAGGTCGGTGGTTCTTTGTCTGGCGTTGCAGATAGGTGTTGGCGTCGCATCACGGCTGCGCCGTGCTGAACTGAAGGAGGAACGTCGCGTGGTCAAGTCGTCTTTCGTCGGTGCATTCTTGGCTTCCTGACTTCGTCGGGACGGCGGCGTGTCATTATATCGTCGAGATGGTCTCTTCGCCGTCTTCGTCGGCGGCGGAGGATCTTCGTCAGTTCGACGAACAGCAACCGCACCTCCATCGGTTGCTGCCTTTAGTTTTCCGGATATGGGCTCACAGAGCGGCCCCGGGCTGGGCCGGTGTATGGTCGGCGCTGCGGCGACAGGTAGCGGCCTGGTGACAGCGAACGGGACGGTCGTCGAGGGCTCCACTGAGTGGCGGCCAGGTAGTCGACGATATCGCGAGGTCGTTCGCCAATCTGTGGTCGCGGCGCGTTCATGGCGAACCCTCGGAGTCCCATCTCCCGGTATGGGCATCGGCGGTAGATGTGCACGGCTTCTCCGCAGTGATAGCAAAGCGGGCGGTGGTCGGGGGCGCGCCAAACGTCAGTCTTCCTTGGAACGCCGCGTGAGGTGACGGCTTGGCGTGCTGGCGGCGGGGGTGGTGGTGGACGACGGAACTGTGTCGTCACTGGGCCCTGCCGTGGGCGTGGAGGGGGAACGTGACGGCGTGCTGCAGCGGCGTAAGTCATTGCTTGTGGCTGAGGCTGTGGCGATTCAGGGCGTACTCCGAGTTGTTGCTGGAGCTCCCCACGTACGGCGTCGGCAATCGAAGCAACTTGAGGCTGTGATGAAGGCAAGAGCTTCTGTAGTTCCTCCCGCACGACCACTCGGATAGTCTCGCGCAGGTCGTCGGTGGCCAGTGATGCAACTCCGGGATGGTTTGTCGAGTTCGCGCGGCGGTTGAATTGCCGGTTCCGCATTTCCAGTGTCTTTTCGATGCTAGTGGCCTCGTGAAGAAACTCGTCGACGGTCTTCGGTGGGCTTCGTACCATTCCGGCGAAAAGTTCCTCCTTCACACCACGCATCATCTCCAGCGCGCCGAAGAAGCCCGACAACTAGCCCGCCTGCGTTTCAAGAACCAGCAGGGGACCGACTGCCGGCACTACAACCTCCGACGACGCTTCGTCGAGTACCAGCCCAGCGACCGTGTTTGGGTATGGACCCCGATACGCCGAAGAGAAACTACTCCGACGCTATTTCGGACCCTACAAGGTCATCCGACGTATCGGCGCTCTAGACTATGACGTCGTGCCAGACGGCATTTCGCATTCACAGCGGCGCTGCGCACGATATGAAATGGTCCACGTGGTGCGCCTTAAACCCTTTTACGCACGCCGACGAACTTCCTTATTTTTGTTGTTTTCTTTGCTACTAGTGTTTTCTTTATTACTTTCATTTGTTTGCAGCATCGGGTCGATGCTTTTTAAGAGGGGGGTATTGACACGTGTACTTGTCTTTATCGGGGGACACACTTTCGCCGCCTAACAAATGTTAACGCACAGCGCGGAAAGCGCCTGCATGCATCCGAAGTTTCTAGAAAGTTATCGATGCTTCTATCCGCTGTCTGCTGTTGCCGAACCTTGTTATCTGATTTCATCACGTGACGCGAATGGTGTAGAACTTTGTGGAACACACGCTGGTCCAAGCGATAAGTCTGGAACATTCGACGACTGCTGTATAAAAGCCGACGCGCTCGACCCGCTGATCAGATTTTCGATGATCGCCGACAGTGCTCGCCGCTATCGTTGCGCTATAAGTGCAGCCTGTTTTTGTGGGCACAGGTTCGCCCAATAAAAGTGAGTTTTGTCTTTCACAGTATTGCTACTGTGTTCTGCAACGTCACTGCCACGTGACAATATAGTCACTCTAACAGTAACAACTCACTTGAACTTCACAGTAATGTTGTCAAAAACTTTAATCAAACAAAGGTGTTCGGGGCACGCAGGCCCCTGGGCCCCCGCACTACCGTACTCCACTCAAGTGTTTATGTTCCGTAGGTCCATAAAACTGGCAGCCCGGCTGGTCGCGATGGTCTGCTTTGCCGGGTCCTCTGAGCGAAGCACGGTCTCCCAGTCCTCCCACGATATCAGTTGCTCCAGGCCCCGCGGAGAAGGGTCCGCCGGGCACAGCGAGGCGATGTGGATGGCGGATGCGAACCGTTCGGGACCGAGGGAGCAGGTGGGGGTGGGGAAAGAGGGATGGTAATGGGACAGGGTGACAGGGGAGGGGAGTGTGTGGGTCTGGAGTCGCCTCCAAAATTTCGCATGTCTGTTGTCTAGGGATGGGTGAGGTGGGGGGTAGACCTGACGTGAGGCTCTATAAGCCTGCGTCAGATCGCTGAAAGAGTGCATGCGCTCCTTCGTGAATCCGGGATCGGAGGCCACCTGACCCTGATTAATAGAACCTCGGGCTAAATGGTTGGCAGCCTCGTTTCCGGGATTCCCGGAGTGCGCAGGCACCCATATCAGCTCCACATGGCGGGGTGGAGGTGCAACGGGCGAGTCCAGTATGCAAAAAGCAGGAACATGGACTCGGCCTCGTGCAAAATTTAGTATAGATGTTTTGAATATGTTATTATGTACCGCGCTTCCGTATGGGTGATGGCAATGGCAATCGCAGCTTTCTCTGCAGCTTCTGGTGAAGTGTGTGGGGGGAAGGGTAGTGTGATTAGTAGGGAAGGCAAGAGTGCACCACGGCGACAACAGCTTGCTCTCCTATGCATGCGGCGTCCACCCATACGGCGTCCGGTTCGGGGCCGTAATAGCGATGCAGCGCCTTAGCTCGAGTTCGGCGGCGCTCCTCGTTATGTTGTGGGTGCACGTTCCTCGGGAGCGGCTTAATAAGCAGCTCCCGGTGGATGTGGCGTGGGGTGGCGAGTAGTGTAGGGTCGTTGGCCGGTATCCGTATCCGGAGGGAGTCCAGGATGTGCCGCCCAGTGGATGTCTGTGTCAGGCTAATATATTGCGCCCGTCGGTGGGCTTCTACAAGTTCCCCCATAGTGTTGTGGAGGCCCAGACCGAGTAGTCGGTCTGTGGGTGTGTTAAGGGGTAGTTCTAGTGCTACTTTGTACGCCTTGCGTATTAAGGCATCTAGGGCATTAGTATCCTGTCGGGATAAGTGTATATATGGGGTTGTGTAAAGCACACGGCTGAGGACGAAGGCATGGATGAGGCGACATAGGTCGCGCTCCTTCATGCCTCTGTGGTGGGCCGAAACCCGGCGAATGAGGAGTGAAATCGCACCTCCAATCTGCATGAGTTTTTTCAGGGTGGTGTTGTTTTTGCCGTCACTCTGGATATGGAGTCCCAGTATGCGGAGTGTTTCAACCTCCGGCACTGGGCGTCCGTCCAGATCAATCGTGATGGGGGAACATGGGGAGCAGCGATTACGAGGTCTGCTGAGTAGTAGTTAGGATTTTTCTGGGGAGCAAGAAAGACCGATACTGACAGCATAATTTCGGGTAAGGGTGGCTGCAGACTGGAGAGTGTCCTCTATGTCGCCGTCACTGCCGTGGGTAGTCCACAGCGTGATGTCGTCGGCGTAGAGGGTGTGTTTGAGATGGGGTATGATTGCCAATTGTCGGGCCAGGGGGATTAAGGTGATATTAAATAGGAATGGGGACAGGACGGACCCTTGCGGTGTGCCAACACTCCGTAAAGTAAAAGAGAGGGAGGTGAGTGGACCAAAATGTATCCCAGCCGTGCGGTCGGCCAGGAATGCTTCAATGTAGGTGTAAGTACGTGCTTTGGAGAGTTCCCAAGCCAAGATTGCCTTTGTGTGACCCGGGATAAGGGGGTCGAAAATGTCGTGCGTAAGTTTTAGCATGGCATCCTGCGCGGATAAATGGGGGCGGAACCCCACCATGCTATGAGGGTAAAGGTCGTTTTCTGCCATGTGTTGTGTGAGTCTCGATAATACTACATGCTCGAAAAGCTTTCCGAGGCATGAGGTTAGCGATATCGGGCGAAGGTTTTGGAGTGTAAGTGGTTTGTTGGGTTTGGGTATGAAAATGACCTTCGCACGACGCCAGGACTGGGGGAGGGTGGCCTCCGTCCAACACTGGCTTGAAGCAGTTCGTAATCTGTGCGATGGATTGATCATCCAGATTACGAAGCATGGATTTGGTAACTTCACAGTAAGTACACGCCTGTTGATGCCAGCCTCCCCCAATGCTAAACTGTGCTGCATGGTTTACAGAGAGATTATAGTGGTATCACTTGACTCTGAAGCTATTCAGGACTGCATCATTGTAGAAGACATCTACAAATGTCCCATTTCATGTATAACAGCCTGAATTGCTTGCACATCTTACCAAGTGCAAATTAAGATTACTTCTCCTTGTTTAGCATTTTTGCCTGCTCGACCACAATCCGATGGCATCAATATACAGTGAACTCTCACTTGAGTGAACTTCAAGGGACCGAAGGAAATAGTTCACTTAACTGAAAGTTCACTAAACTGAATATTCACTAGACGAACACAAGGCATGGCATACAGAGCCAAAAGTTTGAAGTGCAATTCATGGAGCAAAAGACACGGCATCCGTAGTGTTAGAAATGTGTGAAATGGAATTTGTACATATCAGTGAAAAACACACCACGTGGGCCGTTTGTCTGCACCCGCGGAACCGACGAGACTGGAAAGAAAGAGACGACGACCATGCCACGACTAGCCGGTCGAAAAAAACACACACCACGCGGTTTGTGGTGTGACAGATCGCCGCTTTACTCTGGCGGCGTTGTAAGCGTCAGCGATGTTACTTTGTTCATAGCCTCTGTGATTACATGCTTGCTTGTTTTGTGCGGGCGATCTAGGAGGCCATGCCTCGTTGCCATTCGTTTTCTGCGCCGCCGCTTTGCCTCAGGGACGCTGTAGCGCCAGCGACGTTACATTGCCGCTGGAGTGGTGGTTTGATGAGGGCGGGCATCGCTTGCGCCTGCAGTGCAGTGCAAGCCTTGGTCCTCTGAGCGAGTTCGTTAAACTGAATTATTTACTGTTCCGAAATTTGTTTAAGTGAAACATTTTTGCATAGAATCTATAAGAAAACTGCCGGGGATCTTTAAAAAGCTCCTTATTCTGAAATATTCGATAAACCGACGGTCGTACAACTGAGAGTTTACTGCAGTAACATATATTACCTCAAAGAACCTAATTTGGCTTTAGATTAACACCTTCGCATACTGCCACAGCTGCACTCTCTCATATACGTTGCAATCATAAAGGTGTGCTTGTCTACGAGCTCTCCAATGTCAATAACAGTGATCGCCTACACAGCTAAGTAGATGGTCACGATTCAGGTAGCAAATAGCCAAGAGAAGAAAAATCCACTCACTTTGAGAGCTACAATGCTGCGATAACTTGTGAGAGATGGACCCATTGCAGGCTGCAGACCTTTTCTGAGCTCCAGCAGAACAAGAGCAACTTGCCTTTCAGTAAAAGAAAAGCACTAATTAGTAATGATAAGTTACCTTGTTTTTTCTGAGTATAAATACAATCTGACTTTCATGCATATCCACTCTCCGCTTTATTAATACAGCTGAATTATTCGTAAAATATAGTCTATGATGATACCATTCGCTTGTCTTGTATGCCCAAATTTTTTCGCACTGATACACCGTTTACTGCTCGCTTACTGACACGAATGTCTTGACTGCCCAGACATCATTCGAAGCAACACGTCTTGCTGCACCGCAAAATAGTTGCACCAAGGAAACACAGCAGAGCAGCCAGAGCGAAGAATTTTTTTTAGCTGGTCATAATTAAAACGTGCACTCAGGCAAGAAAGTAACGATCACAGGTAGTGAGCCACTGCTATTGCCTCGAACATTTATTTCCGTATTCTACAGAAGTTCTTGTATCAGATAAAGTATGCTCTAAAGCCGATACAAGCGTCAATACAAGTGCGCAACTGAACGCAGTTTTATTCTACGCTTTTAACGCGAGTGAGCAAAAGGTTAAAAGTACCACACAAAAATTGCGATCGAGCCGATCGCGCTACCACTGGAATCGATCTGAAGAGATAGGGTGATCGCTTTCCACATTCATGCGTGATTTTTGCCCTAAGACGCTGCATAGTGGTCTTTGAAACAATATTTCTGTTCGCCACACCGGCTTACCACATATAGCTTTAACACCTACATTATGCAAACCAAATAAGATTAAAATGGGCTTACCTCATGAGCAAGTTGCGAGCGCGCGTAGACTGTTGAACACCCGTTGAGAGCAAGCAGGCTATCTGTGTCCAAGCGCCTACGTGCACCCAAACACAGGACAACTTCTTCGGTGCCGCAGCGTGCAGAGTTTTGTAGACGAAGTGGCAGACATCTAGCGCAAATATCCCCGCGCGATGACGGCAAATGACGAGCGCACAAGCGTACACCACACAGCGACAAATTCGGAACTTTGCCAATTCGAACGTGCCGAGACCCAAGCAGCGTAACCATCCATCATTTCCGTTCTTGGCTCCCGATGCGTCAATCTCTCTTCCTGGGGGTCTTGCTCCACTCTTCAGTACAAATCAAGAGATATTTACGGCAAATTAACAACTTTTACAACACGACACGCTAAATGCCGGCTAACTACACACGTGCAGCTCCGTCTGCCACTTCTAACGGAAGCGCAGCGCGCGCTGCCCCCTGGTGCCGCACTCTGTGAGCGCGGAGAACAGAACAGAATCTGTTTGGTTTTCGCATTTGTGCTCTAGTTGCTGGAAGTGCAAAATAATTGCTTGACAACTAATTGAATTCTAAAAGAGCAGAACGGTTTCTCTCCCACAAGTTAGTGCGTTTTATACAAAGGGAGAGAGAATGCAAGAAGCAGAAAGGCAGGGAGGTCAACCGAACCGTTCGCTACTGGGGATAGCAAACCCCTGTGCTGCAATGAAGTGTAAAGCAGTGCACTGCGATGCGTCCATAAGCTCTGGTATAGTGATAATTTGGGCTGATTGGTGCATGTCATGAACGCGTAAATAATGAGTTGTGTCATAACATTTACCCATGTATCAAGCAGATGGAACTAATTGTGTTGTATTCTAGGTAAAAAAAATGAAGCTTTAATCGGTACATCTAGGCACTGGGCATTCTTTCTTTCCGTCATTTCATTTTCTTCTTTTTGACAGTACACACAGTACTAGCACGGTAATAGGTCCTTCATCATCAGTCACTTTCCACTAGTTTGCACACATGTCGGTGCATGTTCGCGTTCGTTATTCTACCGTACAAGAACGAGCGCGCTTACCGGTCTTGTTTCAAGATGAAGTGCCAAATGTTTGCGATTACATCTTACCTCAAGAATTAACACATGAACAGCGAAGATTACGCGTAATCTATTTGTCTCAATGAATGGGCAGTTATTGCCAGAGACGAGATATTTTTTAAATATTATGGGAATGAGTTAAACAAATTATATTGCATTTTGGCAACTCCCATTCACACTTGGGTTAATTGCTTGCCGAATTCGAAAATTTCATCCGACCGTTGTACTTGGATCTATAGGCCGCCAGTCCCCTTCGAGACCATTTGTTGCTAAATGTAAACGCAATTATGCTCATTATACCACTCCCTGCGTTTCGGTACTGATTTATAGTGCGCACAGTCTTTGGCGTAGAGCACCAATGTCATTCCCAGTGCACTGTTGCGTTTCGCCTGCGACACGTGGTTTTGCCGGCGCGACTGCGGCGGGGCGGCAGACATTTTGGCCCGATCGTCGTCGCCGCAACGCTCATCGGCAGGTGTTTCCAGGCGCGACTGCGGCGATGCGACCGCAAAGGATCACCCTCTCATTCCAGTCATTGTGCCCGAACCAGGCGATGCGAAAGCAGGGATCATCCTCTCATTACAGTCATTGTGCCCGACCGGCAGCGCTACGACAGGGTGCTACGAGATTGTGCTTGACATGGTGCTACGGCAGCGCTACGACAGTGTGCGTCACCATTAGCCCATTGTACATTCACGTGCTCGTCTTTTGAGGGGTTCCTTCTTGCCCTCAACTGCGAGAGTATAAAAACAGCTGCCCCCGGACGCCAAAAGGCAGGGCTCCGATTTCTTCTGTTGAGTGAAGTGCTCTCCCGTCTCTCTACTTCGGTCAAACCTGACCGCCAACTCTTTGCGATGTTAAAATAAACAAGTTGTTTCGTTGTTACCAGTCGACTCATGCTTTGCCGGGACCTTCGGATGCTTCCAGTTGTACCCCAGGCCGCCAGGCCAACGCTACCCTTGGGGCTTGCGACCCAGGTACAACCACGGGCGTCAGCGCCGAGTTCCCAACAGATCGTACCAGAGGTGCGATCCAAACATCTGGTTGGCAGCGGTGAGATCGCCTCCGACTTCAAACAACTGTCTGCCAGCGGTGAGATCGCGACAACGGAGGCCAGCAGCGAAGAGATGCAGTTGACTGTATGCTGAGCAGCTCATCGACGATCCGGGAGCAGTGCAACGAGCCCTGTGTGATGACTGGTTGCCTGCAGCGGAACGACTGCGCTGGACTCTTGGCTGCGAGGTTTGGTGAGTGCGGGACTTTCTTCTTCTGAGCTTTGCCAGGCTTTTTGTTAGTGTCAGAAACAGAGCTGGTAATTGTGGTTGTCGTTGCTGCCGGGTTAGTTTGCGGCAAGACAATAGTAAGCAGTAGAGAAAGCAGCATTCAGAGCAGCCATGGATTTGAAGTCGTTGCGCAAACCGAAATTGTTGGAGCTTGCAAGAGAGTTGGGTCTGGATGTCTCAGACAAACTAAGAAAACCTGAACTGCTAAAGGCTATTCTTGAGTTAGCGGCTGAGGATGACGAGCTGTCGGAATGCCTTGAGACTATTGAGGAGAGGTCAAAAAGACAGGAGCGCGAACTTAAAGAGCAAAAAGAGAAACAGGAGCGCGAACTTAAAGAGCAAAAAGAGAGACAGGAGCGCGAACTTAAAGAACAGAAAGAAAAAGAAGAGCGTGAACGTAAAGAACAGAAAGAGCGAGAGCAACAAGAGAAAAAAGAAGAGCGCGAACACGCTTTGGAAATGAAGCGTCTCGAGGTAGAGATGGAACGCGCTCGTAATGGAAGTCAGGCACGCGGTGCAGGAGAACGAGTATAGTTCAAAATGACTGACCTGATGCGGCCGTTTAAGCTTGGAGAGGACATTGGTTTGTTCCTGGTTAACTTTGAGCGAACGTGCGAGAAGCAGGGGTTCTCTCGGGAAACGTGGCCACAGCGCTTGCTCACTTTGTTACCCGGCGAGGCGGCCGACGTAGTCGCTCGCTTGGATAGAGAGGAAGCAGAGGATTTCGACAAAGTAAAATCGAGTCTGCTAAAAAAGTACCGGCTGTCTGCGGAGGCGTTCCGTCGGAAGTTTCGGGAAAATGAGAAAGGCAGAAGTGAGTCATATACAGAGTTTGCGTATAGGCTTATGTCGAACATGCAGGAGTGGCTCAAAGAAGAGAAAGCGTTTGGTGACCACGATAAAGTTCTGCAGTGTTTCGGGCTAGAACAGTTTTATAGTCGGTTACCGGAGAACTTGCGATACTGGGTCTTGGATAGGCCAGACGTTTGTACGGTGGCTAAAGCCGCTGAGCTAGCCGAGGAGTTTGTGACGCGTCGAGCTCGCGGAGCTAAGGACGGTCAAAAGGGTGAATTTGGCTCGAAGTTTGAGAAGCCGAAGTTCACGCCCATGAGATTAAAGGGGGACACGCGTAGTGCGGATGCGAGTGAAAGCAGCCCGACCAGACGTAAAGAGACGGCGGCAGCCAAACGCAGAAAGCGGTTCGAGATGAGGCGAGCGGGCGTTTGTTATACGTGCCAGAAGCCGGGTCACTTTTCGGCGCAGTGTCCGGAAACAACACCAAAAGTTGTGTTTTTTTCAATAGGCAGCACTGACGAGAACATGAAGCTTCTCGAGCCTTACATGCGAGACCTCCTCGTGAACGGGAAAGAGTGCCGAGTGCTTCGCGATTCCGCCGCTACGATGGATGTAGTTCACCCGTCTTATGTAGAACCCCATATGTTCACGGGCGAGTGCGCGTGGATCAAGCAAGCCGTGGAAGCTCATAGCGTGTGTCTGCCAGTAGCAAAGGTGCTTATTGAAGGACCTTTCGGAGCGCTTGAGACGGAGGCGGCAGTGTCATCTATGCTGCCACCCCAGTACCCGTACCTATTTTCAAACAGGTCCGATCACCTCCTGCGCGAGAAGGGGCTTTTGTTTGGTGAAGCTAGTGTTCAGGCCTTAACCAGATCGAAGGTTCGGGAGCTCGCTGCAAAGGCGGTAGTTGCGGGGCCGACGTTATCAAACAACGAAAAAGGGTCAGAGGCGCAGCAAGCTGATATTCCGAGCACGCCCGAACTGAATAAACTTGAGTCTGTAACGTTAAAGGCGCCAGATACTGGAGAGGAAACGCCCGACGCGGGAAAGTTAGAAGAGCTATCTACTGATTTGCTCATCGCGCCTACGTCAGACGGACTTGATAGGTTGCTAAAAGTCAGCCGGACGGCTTTGATAGCCGAGCAAAAAAAGGATGGCAGCCTGGAAAACGTGCGCTGCAATGTCAAAGAAGGTATCGCCAGGAAAACTGCGCGTTTTGTGGAAAGAGGTGGAGTCCTGTACCGGAAGTATCTAGACCGCAGAGGAGTGGAGTTCGATCAGCTGATCGTGCCTCAATGCTATCGTCAGGATCTGTTGCGCTTGTCACACGGGGGTTCGTGGTCCGGACACCTTGGAGTTAAGAAAACTAAGGACCGTCTCTTGCAAGAGTACTATTGGCCAGGGTGTTTTCGGGACGCAGACCATTTCGTGAGGACATGTGACACTTGTCAGCGGGTGGGCAAACCAGGGGACAAATCGAGGGCGCCGTTGAAATTGGTACCTATCATTACGGAGCCTTTTAGACGGCTCGTTATTGATACTGTGGGACCTCTGCCGGTAACAGCCACGGGGTACAGACACATTTTGACTGTGATCTGCCCAGCGACAAAGTTCCCTGAAGCAGTGCCGCTTAAAGAACTCAGCTCAGTTGAGATAGTTAATGCACTACTGTCCATATTTGCGCGAGTTGGTTTCCCTGCGGAAATCCAATCAGATCAGGGCACAGTGTTTACTAGCGCTTTGACGACAACTTTTCTCGAAAGGTGTGGGGTAAAGCTGTTACACAGCTCAGTGTACCACCCACAGTCGAATTCCGTTGAGAAGCTCCACTCCGTCATGAAGCGCGTGTTGAGAGCGTTGTGTTTTGAACATCGAACTGACTGGGAGCTGTGTCTGCCTGGGGTGATGTTTGCTTTAAGGACCGCGCCGCATGCGGCTACGGGGTTTTCGCCAGCTGAACTGGTGTACGGTCGCTCGCTTCGATCTCCGCTTCGCATGCTTCGAGAATCGTGGGAAGGTAGGGGCGACGACCCAGTCGTGGTGGAGTACGTGCTTAAGCTCCTCGAACGCTTAAGAAGGGCACAGGAGTTGTCAGGTGAAGCAATGACAAAGGCCCAGCAGAGGGCCAAGGTTTATTATGATCGGACAGCCAGGGCCCGTCGTTTTGAGGTTGGCGATGAGGTCATGATATTGCGCACATCGCTAAACAACAAACTAGACGTGCAGTGGGAGGGCCCAGCACGAATTGTTCAGAAACTGTCGGACGTTAACTACGTGGTAAGTCTGCCAGGAAAGCGGAAAGCACAGCAAGTTTACCACTGTAATCTGCTCAAACCTTATAGACAAAGGGAAGCAGTGGTGTGCATGATGGTAAACGTTCCTGAAGAGCTTCCGGTCGAGCTTCCGGGACTAGGCTCAGTGACGAACAGGGAAGACACCGGTCAAGTCATTAGTGACCTTATCAGTAAAGCACCGCTGTCGCCCGAGCAGAAAACCGAACTACACCAGCTATTACAAGAGTTTCAAGGTCTGTTCTCTGAGAGGCCTGGTAGGACTTCTGTACTTACTCATGATATAGAACTTACCTCCACAGAGCCAGTACGATCCAAGGCGTATCGGGTGTCACCCCGCCAGAGCGATATTATGGAGGCTGAGGTAAAGAAAATGCTACAGCTCGGTGTTATTGAGGCAGGTGAGAGTGATTATACCTCCCCTTTGATTTTAGTTGAGGTACCGGGCAAGGAACCTCGTCCTTGCGTCGACTACCGCAGGCTTAATTCCATCACTAAGGATCAAATTTATCCGATCCCTAACATCGAGGAGCGCCTTGAGAAAGTTAGTAGCGCTCAGTTTATTTCCACCCTAGATCTTGTCAGGGGTTATTGGCAGGTTCCACTTACAGAAGAGGCTAGTAGGTATGCGGCGTTCATTTCACCAATGGGAACATTCCGTCCTAAAGTGTTGAGTTTTGGTTTGAAGAACGCGCCATACTGTTTTTCAAGTCTCATGGATAAAGTGTTGCGGGGACAGCAAGAATTCGCTTTACCGTATCTAGACGACGTAGCGATATTCTCCGCATCCTGGTCTGAGCATATGGCACACTTGCGGGCAGTGCTAACCCGCCTGCGCGAAGCGGGCTTGACAGTCAAGGCTCCTAAGTGCCAGTTAGCACAGGCCGAGGTTGTCTACCTCGGTCACGTGATTGGTCAGGGTCGTCGCCGCCCCTCTGAAATAAAAGTGGCCGCTGTGCGAGACTTTCCGCAACCGCGCACCAAGACCGATATTCGGTCGTTCTTGGGTGTCGCCGGCTACTATCAGAGGTACATCCCTAGGTACTCTGATATCGCGGCTCCCCTGACGGATGCTCTAAGAAAAACAGAGCCTCAAACAGTCGTCTGGGACGAGACAAAGGAAAGAGCTTTTAGCGCCCTAAAGAGTGCCCTAACAAACCAGCCTGTGCTACGATCGCCAGACTATACAAAAGGGTTCGTTGTTCAGTGCGATGCTAGTGAGCGAGGCATGGGCGTTGTACTGTGCCAACGGGAAAATGGAGAAGTAGAACACCCCGTCCTGTATGCTAGTCGTAAGCTGTCCAGTCGTGAGCAGGCGTATAGCGCCACCGAGAAAGAGTGTGCGTGTCTCGTGTGGGCCGTTCAGAAATTGTCATGCTATCTAGCCGGCTCGAGGTTTATCATTGAGACGGATCACTGCCCTCTCCAATGGCTGCAGACCATCTCCCCCAAAAATGGCCGCCTCCTGCGCTGGAGCCTCGCTTTACAACAATATTCCTTTGAGGTGCGTTACAAAAAGGGGAGTCTCAACGGTAACGCCGATGGCTTAAGTCGAAGCCCCTAACGTAGGAATCAGCCTCAAAATTGTTTGTTACTGATGTTTTTCTTCCTGAGGCAGGATTTTTTTTAACATATTGCTTTTGTTTAGTGTTTCAAAGTGATGATATGCTTTCTAGTGCAATTTTTCAATTTGTGGACGCGTTCTGAGTGATGCTAGACTACTGTAAGGAACTAGGCAGTGGTATAAAAAGGGGAAAGAGCCTGGCAGGGCTTAGTGAGGGTTGTGCCGTGCTTGCTGACTGAGCGGTTGAGTTTCAGCGTAGTTCTAACGCTTGCCGGGAACGAGAACAAAAATGTGAACTCTCCCGAAGTCACTTTGCAGTGTCCCGTGCGAACCTGAACGAGAGAACGAGGCCTTCGCTGTGCGCTGCGCTCAAGAAACGTCGAGGGACGCCCGACTTCGGTTATGAGCATCATCGAGCGACATCCCTCCGGACAGCGGATGCAGTCCCCTGTCCATCGGGATCTCCTTCCCCCGGCGGGGCGGTCTGTTGCGTTTCGCCTGCGACACGTGGTTTTGCCGGCGCGACTGCGGCGGGGCGGCAGACATTTTGGCCCGATCGTCGTCGCCGCAACGCTCATCGGCAGGTGTTTCCAGGCGCGACTGCGGCGATGCGACCGCAAAGGATCACCCTCTCATTCCAGTCATTGTGCCCGAACCAGGCGATGCGAAAGCAGGGATCATCCTCTCATTACAGTCATTGTGCCCGACCGGCAGCGCTACGACAGGGTGCTACGAGATTGTGCTCGACATGGTGCTACGGCAGCGCTACGACAGTGTGCGTCACCATTAGCCCATTGTACATTCACGTGCTCGTCTTTTGAGGGGTTCCTTCTTGCCCTCAACTGCGAGAGTATAAAAACAGCTGCCCCCGGACGCCAAAAGGCAGGGCTCCGATTTCTTCTGTTGAGTGAAGTGCTCTCCCGTCTCTCTACTTCGGTCAAACCTGACCGCCAACTCTTTGCGATGTTAAAATAAACAAGTTGTTTCGTTGTTACCAGTCGACTCATGCTTTGCCGGGACCTTCGGATGCTTCCAGTTGTACCCCAGGCCGCCAGGCCAACGCTACCCTTGGGGCTTGCGACCCAGGTACAACCACGGGCGTCAGCGCCGAGTTCCCAACAGATCGTACCAGAGGTGCGATCCAAACAGCACCAGCACCTGAGTGCCGCAAGGTCGTTTACGTATGCACGTATATCCACGGCTCTTCGTTCACTTTAACATATATGATGTGTTATTAACTACAAAGCGCTTAATTTGAAAACATCGCGAGAACACGCATATATTTGCGCATATGATCAGCGTTACAAGGCCCATATGCGCGGCAAACTGCGACTGGAATAGAAGATGCGCATATATATTTATACGATCTGTCACTGCAGCGTTTGGTAGAAGGCTAGCTCTTACATTTTGTACGTATCTTCATAATGCGTGCAGTTTGCGTGTTCAAAAAAAAATACTGTTAGCTGAAACTTTGTGAGTATGAGCACTCATTCAGACAGCCTAAATTTTCTCACAATAATATGGAATTTCGCATAACAAAAATACGGAATTCTCTCTGTTTCGTCCAAAACAGTGTATAGCCGATATATGATCACAGTGAAATCTCCGTAAAGCTTAAAACGGAGAGAACTTTCCGTGTATTAACGGCAGATTTTGCCGTATTTTTGAAATATGACATACTTTCCGTATTTTTACCTGCAGTTCTCTGTATAATGACGGAAATCCTCCGTATAATGACGGAAATTTTTCAGTGTAGTTTTTACCTGTTGTGTGGCGATACAGCAATATACAGATGGATGAATATAGCGCTTGGCAGATAGATGAAGACGACGATCATGTGGAATGCTTGCCCGTGTGTAATGCTTGTAAATATACTTGTAACGTATCTCTCGCCTCCGTCACACTTCCTATAGACCAGAACACGATAGTCTGGAACTGGATGCGCTGAGCACATGCTCCGGAACTCAGCGAACGGCCGCCATATTCCCTGAGCTGCCAAGATGCGTTCGCGTGCATGTAGCGTGTCTGTGTTACGAGGTGTTCAATGTGTAAATGTTTGTGCCTGCAAGATCCAATTACAGAACAACATCGGGGCTTCACTGCGTCATATTTTAGTGTGCAAATAACAGCGATAACCAAGCAGATTGCAGAGCACCGTTTGTGACGAACATGATGTACGTCGAAAGCTGTGCCGCTGTGGCATATTCAGCCGTGCATGTTCTTTTGTCTCTGTATGTGTGTATCTGTGCGTACCTCTCTATGTGTATGTGTCTGCCTACGGGCCTCGATTACACAACGGCCTAAGGTGAGCTTCGTACAGCGGCTCTCGCCATAGAACTCCGCACCTTATTCACAAGTAAATGCCGCGAAAGTGTTCGCACCGCTACGAAGTTCTGACGCTCGTGACAATCGAACTCATGCCTAACAGACTGAATTCCGTGCACTGGCGTTAGTGGCCGCGAAATTTCGCAATACCTTTCAGCAACTATTCGAAACATTTATGTGTGAAAGCTAGTTTGTGTTGCTTATCGTAACTACTGGCCAGAGGGCAAGAACGGCGATGTTTGTTAAAAAAGCATGCATACATTGCGCAGTAGATCCGACATAGCTAAACTAATGTTAATTCATTCTTCCGCCATCCCGAGACAAAAAGGGACACATCTGGACATCCGCGCAAGTGCGCTACGCTTACTCGAACCTACGGAATGCCGCCTGTTATCAAGGTGCGGGCCGCGAGATTTTCCCAGGCACTACAATGCGGTGAAGTATATCGCATACTGCAGTGTTTTTATTAGTGCATGCCGTATTGTGAGACGTGCGAATCAAAGTGGAATAGCCGCAGAACCAATGTTGCCGCATGCAAACAAAGGCAACGCGGACTTGCCCGAACGATCCGCTCCGCCTGCGGACTTTGCGCTTGCTACAGCCATTACGATTTGCAGCGCAATCTTGCCGAGAAGCTAAAGTTCACTAACTAAATTTGCTAGCCAAAATTCACCATCTCATCCTTCGTGAGAACTTCAAAGAAATGTCAAAGCGCAATCAGCGCAAGCACTGCGTCTACCTGCGGTCGCCTCGCTTGGCAGCTCGGATCCGTTGGAGCAGCAGGTGGCGCCCCCGCGCTTTGCAAATGACGGTACTCAATATTTTTCTGTGTTCTGGTCGGCAAACCAGGTTTAAAAATATTGCTGCGTGAAGAAAGACATAGGCGAATGAGCTATTCACACGATATATGCAAGAGCAGCACAGCCATCCTTCAAGAACTTCCCTCAAGAACTCCGCAAACGTTTTCTATGAAAACCAGGGTAAAAAAAAAAAAAACACCGCTCACATGGTTGCATACCACCAAGCTGCCCTTCCTTACCTTAATGAATCCTTACCAATTAGCTCAGCTTTCTGTCGTTCTATGCCCTTCAGACCCTTTAACTTTTTCTATGAGACATCCGACATCTGAATCTGTAACCACATGACGTGGTAACCTATAGAGTATGTGTTTCTCTTAGCCTGCAGATAAGGGGCGCCACTTAAAGGGAACCGCTAACCCCAATATGGGAAGGTGCCAATACATAATTTTGTAATCTCCGCTAACGGAAGCTCAGCTCTACCCACCTGTGTTGAGCGTGCTCCCCTTTTGCAGCTTCTGGAAGATGGCCATCTCGCTGCCGTTGAACATGGTCTGCGGCACCACGTAGCGGTACGTCTTGTTCGGCTCCACGCCGACGTACGTTGGCACGCGGCAATCGGTGCAGACTGTCTGAAGTCTGGTGACGCGGTGGTAAGGCCGTCGCCTGACGTTGTACTCCACTCGAATGCCTGGCACAGTCGTTTACATTAGGACGTCATGTTGCCCGATTATGATCATTACAGTCATTAAATTAAATAGGCCCATAATCAAAGGCACCAACAGCACAGAGAAGAGGACAGGCGCGCACTAGAGAATGGTACATTTCCGTGGAAGAAAGTAAGTACAGAGTAAGTAAATAACAAATTGTTTGATTAAGTACAGTGAAGCTAGTGAATAAGTTAGTAAATGTTGTAAATAACGTAGAATAAGTACGTTAGTAAGTGCAGGGAGTGATTGAGAAAGTCAGGAAAGTGAATCTGTGGTTAAGTCAGTAAAGTAAGCATGCAATAAGCTAAGCAAGCAGAGTAATTAGGAAGAGAGCTTAGCTTTTCGAGGCTTTCTTCATAAGCAGAGGGTGCAGGCTGCGCACCTTTTTCTCGGATAGCATATGGGAATAGTTTTTTACGTGCTACGAATGGCCTGCTTAGTTTTAGCTGTTGAAGCCTTGGTGGCGGTAATCCTGCAAATGTCTGCACCGCGATATGTTTCCTTACTTCATTCCAAATTATATCAATTGCTAGTAAGTGCCACTGCTGTTGAGCATCTTGTACGTGTCTCTGGTTTGGCGCGGTTACGCTTATTAAATGTTTAGTTATTTATATTTGCACAACAGCTATTTACTTCGCAGTTTGTGCACGAAGAAAAACAATCTGTAATTAAAATAACAATTACAAGCATCTCGCAGCGAATTCTGCTGCAGAGCTAATCTGACGAAAAAGAAGTGTTATAGTGAAATGAGTAGATCGGTTAGGGGGGAGGGGGGGAGGGGGGCTGTGAATGCATTGAAAAGACACAGTGATCATTGCATAATTCAAAGCGAAAAACTCTATTTTGCATCTTGTAAAGGAGTGATCCGCGGAATCAACGTGGACATCAGTGACGCAGAACTGACGGAGATGATCGTCAACCGGAGAAACCCCGGCGCTCTGGGGGTTCGAAGAATCATGAAGACAACAACAGTGATCGTGTTGTTCGACGGACACAAGGTCCCCCTAAACGTCGTATGTGATGGTGTTCGCTACCCTTGTTCCTTGTATCGCAGGCAAGTAGACGTTTGTTATGCGTGTGGAGAATTGGGCCATAGGTCCGACGTTTGCCCGAAGGGCGAAGACCAGAAAAAATGCCGCGGATGTGGCATGCTCACACCACCAGAGGATCATCAATGTGATCCCAAGTGCGCCATCTGTGGTGGGGCTCACCAAACGGCAGACCGCAAGTGCAAACAGCGCTTCCAGGTGCCATACATCGTGCGCCAAAGACGGCGGCGCCGCAGGCGCGCACAGCACGCGCAACGGGCGGCAGGACCACATGGGTTCGACACAGCTAGCGGCGGAGAAGCAGTGGCTGGAGAGAAACCCTTCTACTCCCCTCATCGCAACATATCGGCATCGAGAGGACGCTCCCGCTCCCGATCCAGAGAGCGATCCAGCAGATCGCGCTCTCGCTCCTAAGGGCGCGACAATGGCAGCAGACGCTCCCGTTCGAGAGGACGATCGGGTTCCAGGGTCCGAATCCAGGAACCAATGTCCTGGGCAGACAAGGCCAGGATGAACATCTCAAGCGGCAAAAGGGTAACACAGGGCATCTCGCCGGAGTATAAAAGAGAGCAAACCGAGATTTTAATGCTTAAGAATGAAAATGCAGAGCTAAAAGAGGCACTACGAACACTGAGGGCTGAGTTCGAGCTCTTCCGTAACTCGCGTGAACCCCCCGGAGTAGCCTTACCCATCCCAGTTCAAGCAGAAGGGTCGAATAAGCGCGAAGCTATTTCCCCCCCCCCCCCCCCCCGCGACCACGGAAAGAGAGCCAATGCAAACTGACGAGTCCCCCGCTCAGGACCCTAAGCCAGAGCCAAACATACTCGCGTCTTTGAAGGTAATTGAGGAATCGCTCACGCAGGTGAGAGAGGCCTTAGCTATTCAATCTAGCACTGTCGAGCATACGGACAGTAACATCTCTCACCTAACACGTAGAGTTGGCATCCTCGAGTCTAAAATGAAAATCATAGACTCTAGCAAAATCAAAAGCATCTCCACTGGCACCACAGCAAAAGCTAAGAAAGTACAGCAGGATCCCGATCACACGAGTCCCCTGGAGGCTCTGCTAGTTCAATAGAAATCAAAATGGCGGGACAAACGGGAAACTTAATTATCTGGCAGTGGAATTGCGCCAGCTTCTTAAGGCGCAAGGCTGCTCTATTGCAGCTCATCAAAGCACAAGCGATAATGCCGCACGTCCTGCTCTTGCAAGAAACACTTAGTGAGAAGGTAAATTTATCGGGCTACCGTTCGGTTAGCCAAAAAGGAGAAAATGGCAAAGGTATCGCCACATTCGTCAAGAAAGACACCTCTTTTCAGGAGCACGAAGTCAAAATTTGTAACTCGGATAAGAAATCCGGTCTTGAGGCACAGTTAATTGAAATCATCCCCCACGGAAAAATCCGACGAAACATTTTCATTCTCAACTTGTACAGCTCTCCTTCCGCTCATAAGCATAATCTCTGGTCCCTACTAAATAGGGTCGCAACCGCTGCGAAATCGTAGCCCTTAATAGTCGCAGGAGATTTAAACGCTCCCCACCTGGCTTGGGGTTATGTAACACGAACAAAGAAAGGAGCCAACCTAGTTGCAGCCAGTACAGACCTAAACCTGACGCTGGTCTCGGACCCATGTTTCCCCACGAGGCTGGGAAACTCGGTCGCCAGAGACACGACCCCTGATCTCAGCTTCACTAGAAATGCTGTGGCCACGTGGTCCAACTTACAGGAGAACTTGGGGAGCGACCACTACATAACAGAACTCAGGATGGAAATAATAGCAGCTCCTCCCAAAATCTATAGATACACAGACTGGGACCTCTTTAGGAAAATAAGAGGTGAAGATGAGGCAGTAACGACACGTTCAGTGAACTGCTTGTACAGATAGAAATGGATGTCGAGAAGGCCACCAAGGAAATAGTTACGGATTTTGATGCCCCAGGGACGGACGCAAGGTTAGCGCATCTCCTGGAAGCCAAGCGCTCTCTCCTCGAGAGATGGAAGACACAAAGACTCAATCGCAGGCTACGGAAAAAGATCGTGGAGCTCAATAAACTCATTGAGGAGCATTGCTCTGAACTTAATAAACAGCAATGGAGAGACGCCTGCTCGGCAGCGGATGGAAAAATGCGCAAAGGAGGCAAATGGACCCTCTTTAAACATCTCTTAGACGATGGACAACCCAAATGTAATCAGAGACTAGTCATAGACCGATTAATTAATAAGGAAAAAATGGAAGGCATCTCTGAGGCCTCGATATTTCGGAAACTAGCGAACAAATACCTTCCAATTGGCCAAAGCCCAGGTTCTCCCCTCCCTCAGTATGAGGGCGCGCCTGCCCCAGAGCTGGACGTCCCCTTCTCGGAAGCTGAGATCAGGGAAGTGCTGCACAATTTAAACGGAAGGTCTGCCCCAAGCCCCGACGGAGTTACAAACCGGCTCTTAAGAAATTTGGACGACAAAGCAATTCAAGCTTTAGTGAAGGAGATAAATTAGGTATGGGAGGAGGGCGTTGTACCGGAAAGTTGGAAGAAGGCTACAGTGGTCTTAATCCCCAAGCCAGGTAAATCACCCAGCTTGGAGAACCTCCGTCCTATCTCCCTTACTTCTTGCATTAGCAAAGTAGCGGAACATGCAGTGCATAACAGGATATCGAGACATATTGAGCGCAACGAACTATTCCCGTAAATATGGTTGGTTTCAGGCGCTTGCTTTCAACGCAGGATGTCATGCTCCTGCTCAAACCACAGATAATCCACTCTCAAAGCAAAGATGTAAAAGGGGTCCTCGTACTGGATCTATCCAAGGCATTCGATACAATTGCACATGACTATATCCTTCAGGAGATATCGGCCTTGAACTTAGGAGTTAAATTCTTTTCCTTCGTTGCATCCTTCCTCGAGAGCAGGACGGCGGCCATAAAGTTGAGGCAATCAGTCTCGGAATATTTCACACTCGGAAACAGGGGTACGCCCCAAGGGGCAGTTATCTCAGCCCTTCTGTTTAATATAGCAATGCGCAAGTTGTCGGAAAGCCTTGCAGCAATTCCTTACGTAGGTCATGCATTATATGCTGACGATATTGCAATTTGGTGTCCTGGAGGATCGGAGGCTACGGTCGAACAAGCTCTACAGGAGGCTCTGGATGTTACAGAGTCTTCCTTGAAAAGTACGGGACTGGCACTCTCGCCTGGAAAGTCGGAACTCCTGCTGTACAGACAGGCTAGGCGAGGTGCTAGGGGACTCACCCCACTCGATCAGGTGCCCATTAGCGTTCGTACCAGAGATGGGCACACCATCCCGAGAGTAGACTCCATCAAAATACTAGGGCTTTTAATAAACTCAAAGGGATGCAACGCTAAGACTATAGCCCAACTCACCACGAAAACTGAAAACAATATTAGATTAATTATGAGAGTGTCCGACAAGAAACGTGGCATAGGCGAGGATATATTCCTTAGGGCTCACCATGCTTTCCTCATCAGCCATGTCATTTACTTAGTCGCCGCCCTCAATTGGACGAAAACAGAAATGGAGAAATTAGACACGCTTATGCACAAAAGTATCAAAAGGGTGATCGGCGTGCCAATCACGGCTAGCACAGAGAAACTCATGACATTGGAAGTACACAACACAACTTCGGAATTAATAGAAGCACAAAGATCAGCACAAATTATTAGATTATCAAACTCCAAAGCAGGCAGAAGACTTTTGGATGCGGCAGGCCTCCGTCCTAGCTTCAATCAGGGAAATATCACGCAACTTGATATTCGGACAAGCAACTCCTTTATTGTAGACCCTTTTTCAGGAAATGTGCACCCCCAACACAATAAAGGTCGAAGGTTAGCGAGGGCTAGAACTTTCTTACAGAACATATCCGGAACGGAGACCTTTGTTGACGCGGCGCGACACGCCAGTGCCAACAAGTTCTCCGTAACAATAGTCGATGACAGGGGAGAACTCCTCTCGGCAGCCTCGCTGAAAACCTCCTCGGTCGATGTGGCGGAACAGGCTGCTATAGCTCTCGGATTACTGGACTCAAAACGCACTACGGTGTACACAGACTCCCGAGCAGCCGTTAGAGCGTTCGCATCGGGATTGATAGCCAAAGAAGCAGCCAGGATTCTAAACGGCAAACCCCCCTCTGACATTGTTCACCACATAGTCTGGTTCCCAGCTAATATGGGACCAGGCGTATTACCGGGTCACCTGAACCCCAATGAGATAGCCCACGACCGTGCGCGAGGTTTCGTATGCCGCGACGGGATGGTGTCTCGGGAGAGTTCGGGAGAGCTCGTCCACAGTGATCCACTGGTTACTTTTCATGAAATCACCTCTCATTACAGAGGGAATAGGCAGAGTTTTCCTTTCCCCCATCACAAGCTCAACAGGCCACAAGCTAGCACGCTTCGCATGCTCCAGACAGGGTCTTACCCCTCTAGGGGCTTTTTGAACAACCTCCACCCGGACATCGATCCACTCTGCCCAGATTGTGGCACTGAATTTAGCTCAATAAATCACATGCTCTGGCAGTGCCCTGTGTTACAGGATTTCAATACAGAAGAAGACTGGACGAAGGCCATCAAAGACCCGAGACAGGACGTCCAGCTCCTGGATGTCCAGAGGGCCCGTGAACGAGCGGAGAGGCATGGCCTCTCTGTTCCGACATGGGACTAGCCAACGGCTGGGTAGGGACCGGCAGGCCCCCGCTCAGCTCCTCAGGACCCCAATAAAGTCGTTTGCTGCTGCTGCTGCTGCTTCTGCATCTTCGCCAGTTCTTGTTGTTGATGGTCGCTGTTTACCTGTGTTGGGGCTTCCATCGCCAATAAAAAGGAGTTGATGCAAAGGGCTGTTGCGCAACTAAGCTGCGGGGTGGGTTCGACGGCAAACGGCTACTATTGCGCGACTTTTTAAGGCGCACGTGTTGTGGCGTGAGAACATTGGGGTGCCTGAAAGTTTAAATCTTATTTTGGGGCCCTTTGGAAGGGTAAATCTGCAGTACTCCCGCCGGCTGTCAGGGGCATCGGAAGTAGTGTACAGATTGCGAGGTGAACAACGGCCAGCGTCGGCGTATGTGAGAGGAGCAGGGAATGACTCCAGTACGGCGGCATCCAGGTGGTGCGGCAGTGGCGGGCTACATGACCAACGCGGTGGCAGCAGATTGATTTGTCGGCTTCGCCATTCAGCAGGATTGCGTGGACTGGGAACAAAATACCTGTCATTACAGGTTTGGGACATGGGAATGGGTGCCGAGTCAGGTCGGGAGACATAGCAGGCGGTAGGGATGCCATGGTTTGCAGTTTCTTCCCTCACAGCTGCTTGAATAAAGGGAATAGTGGGAGTCGCTTGGTTAAAGGTACCGTCAAGGGGTCGTGGATGAAGAGGGGCCGGACTCGACGCTTCAATCTCACGGGGAACGATACGTGTGACGTTCTCTTGAAATGGTCGTGTGGCGGTAAGAGCGGAGCAAGAAGAAATGGCAGGGGTGTTGTGGAGCCGGGAACACTGTACGCCGAGGCGGCCGCTTTTGGCTACCTCAAAGCGGCGGCATTGTTTGACGATGATACAGACGTCGTTATAGACAAGCAAATTGAAGGCGTCTTCCGCGATGCCTTTTAGGGTATGGCCCACCTTGTCAACCACGGTCATGTGCTCGTCAACTTTCCGGCAAAGCGCGAGCACTTCCTGTATGTAGGAGACATACAGGAAGACGACTGGTGGCAAGCTGTTCTCCTGCAGCCTGTTGGCGACCGGACGGGTTCCCGAATAGGTCGCGAAGGCTCTCTTTGAAAATGTCCCAGCTGGAGAGCTCGACCTCAAGGGTGGGAAACCAGACACGCGGTGTCCCATGCAGATAAAGGATCGCGTTGGCAAGCATGATGGTAGGGTCCCAGAGATAGTTTTGGCTAACACGCTCATACATGCTCAGCCTGTCGTCGACGTGAACACCATTTTGGGCGGAGAATTACCCAGGATCCCGGAGAGTAGAAACCGTAACGTACGTTGTGAATGGCGCCGCAGGTGTAGGTGGCAACGGGGTGGGTCCATCGGAAGCCATGGCTGAGAAGACGACGCTGCGGCTGCTTCGGAGCTCCGTGGCGAGGAGGGGGAACGTTCCACCTGCACCACAATGTTACGCGAAGGACGAGTCACTAAGCCGAGGAATTATTTACAGGTTATATTTATAACAGCGGTTGCAGCGCTGACCGGTTCGATTCACAGCCCGAGCCCAATTCGTTCTTCCTCCTCTTTTCTGGAGTGATGGCACCCACGCGCCTCGTTAAAACATATGCCACGTGCCTGTAGCAGTATATATGTTTTTGCAAGCATGCTGAAAAGGGGTTTATTTAGGTGTGCGAGAGCAGGAACAGCAGGCTACGAACAGCAGGAATGGCTGCTGCACAGTCTTCGTTCTGCTCTTCCCTTCTCTTCTTGATCCCCGCGTTCCTTTTAAGCGCTTGGACGCAACATACCTCTTCTCGCAGACAAAGCCCACTGGGCGAGTCAACTAGCTTGTCGTAGCATGCATGATTTCAAACTTGCAAGATGCGCGACTTGTGTCCTGGCAGAACGTCTACCAGTGTTCGTGAGGCGCGCGAGAGCATAGTTCACTTCGCTGACTTTGCCGATGACAACATATGGTCCATCCTAGTTTGGCAGCAGCTTTTGGCACAAACTGCGCTTCCTTGTGGGAGTCCAAAGCCGAACGAGATCACCAGGGTGATATGTAACGGGCTGATGTCATGCGTCGTAGCGGGCTTTTGAGTTTTCTTGCGATGCCAAAGTCCGCAGACGCGCAAGTCTCCGAACCTCTTCAACGAGGCAAGGTGTATCACCGACCGTAGAGTTGTTGTGGTGGTAAAAAGGGAGCACATTGTCGAGCGTATACCGGGGCGGCCGAGCATATAGAATGAAGAAGGGGCTGTCGCCGGTTGTCTCGGGTTTGGCGGTGTTTTAGGCGTATGTAATAAACAGTATAACTTCATCTTGATTCTTTTGATCGGACGCAAGGTACATGGAAAGCATATTGGTGATTGTTATATTTGTGCGCTCAGTGAGGCCGTTCGTTTGCGGATGATGCGGCGTCGAGTGCCTGAGATGCGAGTTACATAAACGCACAAGCCCTTACGCGATATGCGCCGTGGATTTATGTCCCCGGTCGCTTATAATAACACCAGGTGGTCCATGTCGCAGAACAATGACGTGAAGTAAGAAGAGCGAGACTTCGGTGGCAGTGGCTGACGGTATAGCCACCGTCTGGCAATAGCGTGTCAAATGGTCGGCGCAGACAATTACCCAACGGTTCCCCTGAGGAAAAGAGCCTAACAGATCAATTCCAACTTGCCGAAAGAGTGAGCTGGGAGGCGGTACAGGTTGAAGGAGACCAGATGGTGTAGTGGTTGGGCGGTTCCGACGTTGGCACTGTATGCAGCTGGCGAAATAAAACTCAACCGAATGTCACATCCGGGGCAAGTAAAAGCGTTCTTAAATACGATAAAGGGTGCGCACAATGCCTAAGTGGCAGGAGGTAGGGTCATCGTGCATAGCCTGAAGATTTGCTGGCCGGAGACGCTCCGGCACCACTAGAAGAAAGCGTGCACCAGTGCTTGAGTAGTTGCTTTTGTACAGGAGCCTAGTCACGTACAGAGTAGCTGCTTGTTGCACTTGAATGGGCAGAAGTGATGAGTGGCTCCTATTTGGTGTCTTCTCGTTCTTCTGCTTAGAACGCATCGATATCTGGAAAAGCGGATGTCCCAGAAGCGACGAGATAATCAAAATCGTCTGCGTCGCAGTCCCTCGTGGTAAGCTGCATACGGGAAAGGCAGTCTGCGTCAGCATGTTTTCGGCCACTCTTGTAGGAAACAGTGTAGTTATGTTCCTGCAATCTCAAAGCCCAGCGTGAAAGGCGACCACAAGGGTCACGAAGGTTCATGAGCCAGCACAGGGAATGGTGGTCTGTGACGACTAGGAATGGTCGTTAGTACAAGTACGAGCGAAATCGCTGAACCGCAGAGATTACAGCGAGACATTCTTGCTCTGTCACCGTGTAATTGCGTTCAGGTTTGCTTAATGAGCGGCTTGCACAAGGAATCACGCTCTGACGGTCGTCATAGCGTTGGACCAAGACGGCACCCTGACCAACGCCACTAGCATCTGCGTGGATTTCTGTTGGCGAAGTAGGATTGAAGTGGCGAAGGATAGGTCGGGAGGTCAGCAGGAATTTCAATTGACGAAATGTAGAATCGCACTAGGGTGTCGACTGGAAGCATGCGTCTTTATGTAGCAGATTTGTCAGAGGATAAGTGACGACATGGGCACGATTAGTACATGACCGGGGTAGTTGTAGAAGTATGGGAGAGGCCTCTACCCTGCAGTGGGCGTAACCAGGAGAATGATGATAATGATGATGATGATGAAGTGACGTCAGCAAAACCAATAATAAATCAGCGAAATTAAGAGCAAAAACCCAGGAAACTACGAAGTTGCTTCACTGACTGCGGTACACTGAATGCCTCAACAGCTGCCGTCTTGAGGGCATCAGGCCGGATACCGTCTTTGCCAAAAAGATGAACCATCACAAGGGTTTGACGGTCACCAAAGTTACAGTTCTTGGAGCTCAGAACCAGGCCAGCTTTTTGATGCAGTCGAGGACAATATCCAGGCCCGTATTGTGCTCATTGAATGCGCGCCCGAATATAACAACGTCGTGAAGATAGCACGTACAGATGTTCCAATTTAACCCACGCAGAATGCTGCCCATGAATTTTTCAAAGTTTGAGGTTTTTTAGCGCACGAAAAGGGACGAAAGACAGTGGCAAGACACGGACACAGCGCTATGTGTCCACGTCTTGCCACTGTTTTTTGTCCCTTTTCGTGCGCTAAAAAACCTCAGTTATGGAATACCAACACGCCCTAACCTACGCTCCTTCAAAGGTTGATGGAGTGCTGCGTAACCCAAATGGCATCACATTGAATTCGGATATTCCCTCCGTTACATTTGTTACAATTTGTTACAAGCACAGGAAAAACGGGTTTATTTAGGCGTGGGAGAGCAGGAACAGCGGGAATGATTGCTGCACAGTCCTCGTTCTCCTCTTACCTTCTCTTCTTGATCCCCGCGTCCGTTTTACACGCTTGGACGCAACAGTATATATATATATATATATATATATATATATATATATATACTGTTACGCCCACAAAAGGCGTTACTTTGAAGCCGGGTAGAGTTAGCAGCGATGGCCTAGGTCAACTGAGCGCCTGTCGAGATTCAGCCAGCCAGCCACACGTCGTCGTCCTCGTTCACTACCCTTCGGTGCCCCCGCATACTGTTTGTTGAAGCGTGAACCCACTATGCACCTAAGCGCGTCACATTCGTGAACTCACTATGCACCTAAGAGCGTCACATTTCCCTCCGCGCAGACGAAGCCCGCCGGGCGAGTCAAACAGGCTGTCGAGAAATAAAGGGCTTTAAACGGGCGACATGCGAAAGTTCAGTCTTTGCTGACCGTCGGCCATTTGATGTGAGACGTGCTATGCGGTAGGTTAATTCGCTGATGCGCTCCGTAATAACATAGGGTCCAACATAGTGGACCAGCAGTTTTTCACATAGTCCACGTTTCCTGGTTGGTTTCCAGAGCAACACTAAATCACCAGGGTCATAGATCACGTGTCGGCGTCGGCGGTCGCAGCGTGCCTTCGAGCGGTCTTGTGAAACAAGAGTGCGTAAAGAAGCAAGTCGTCGGGCTTCTTCAGCAAGACAGACTGTCTCTGATATACAAAGATTATCGTGGCTGGAAAACGGGAAGATAGTGTCTAGTGTATAACGAGGCGGACGAGCGTAAAGAAGAAAGAAGGGACTGTAGCCCGTAACTTCATGCTTTGAGATGTTAAATGCGTACGTAATAAAAGGTAGCACGCTGTCCCAGTTCTTATGATCTGACTCGACATACATGGACAGCATGTTAGTAAGAGTTCTGTTCGTGCGTTCCGTAAGGCCATTTGTTTGGGGATGAAATGGGGTGGAATGTCGAAACCTTGAAGCACATAGACGAAGCATCTCTTCGACCACGTCTGCAGTGAACTACCGCTCACGATCGCTGATGATGACTCTGGGAGGTCCATGTCGGAGAATGACAAAACGCAGCAGAAAAATACACACTTCGGTTGCAGTAGCCGATGATATTGCAGCTGTCTCACAGTAGCGTGTCAAGTGATCGGCACACACGATAATCCAGCGATTCCCATCGGATGAACGCGGGAAAGGACCGAGGAGGTCGATGCCAACTTGCTCAAAGGGAGTGCTGGGGGTTGGCACTGGATGGAGTTGACCAGGAGGAGCACTCGTCGGACGCTTATAACGTTGACACTCGCGACAGCTGGACACATACTGGGAGGTCGTCTGGCGCATTTTAGGCCAGTAGAACCTTTCTTGGAGGCGGTAGAGAGTTCGCGCAGAACCCAAATGTCCAGATGTTGGATCGTCATGCATAGCGCGCAAGACGGAGACACGGAGACTCTCCGGGACCACCAGAAGATATCGCGGGCCTGTAGTAGAATAGTTCTTTTTGTAAAGAACCCCATCACGAACACAGAAACGAGTGGATGGTGCTGATTGCCTTGCAGTAATGAGCAGTGGTTCTAAAGTTCTGTCTTTTTGTTGCTCGACCTTGAAGGTATATATATCAGGAAATCCCGGCTCCAGTGATGCGATATAGCAGTCGAAGTTGTCCGCGTCGCAGTCCGTCGTTGGAAGCGGCATGCGCGAGAGGCAGTCAGCGTCGGCGTGTCGGCGGCCGCTTTTATAAGAAACGGTAAAGTTATATTCCTGTAAACGGAGTGTCCAACGCGCAAGCCGGCCCGACGGATCGCGGAGATTAACCAGCCAGCAGAGAGAATGATGGTCTGTCACCACAGTGAAGGGGCGCCCGTACAGGTACGACCGGAAGCGCTGTACTGCGAAAATAACTGCAAGACATTCTTGCTCTGTAACGGTGTGGTTACGCTCGGACTTACTTAAAAACGACTCGCATAGGCGACGACGTGTTCTTTGGTGTCGACGCGTTGAATAAGGACAGCGCCGATGCCAATACCGCTAGCGTCCGTATGAACTTCTGTGGGAGCCGCATGGTCGAAGTGTCGGAGAATGGGATGAGACGTCAGACGAGACTTCAGCTCATGAAAACTAGCTTCACATTCAGGAGTCCATTCAAAGGGAACGCCCTTCTGGAGGAGGCATGTCAACGGATACGCGATGTTGGCAAATCCACGAATAAACCGGCGGAAGTACGAGCAAATCCCTAGGAAACTGCGTAGCTCTTTTACATGGCGAGGTTGCTTGAAGGCTTCCACCGTAGCAGTCTTCGCTGGATCAGGTCGTATCCCGTCCTTATCCACTAGGTGTCCCAGAACGAGCGTTTGGCGCTCTCCAAAATGGCACTTCTTCGAGTTGAGCACCAAACCCGCTTTGTCCAAGCAGTCTAGCACAAGATCGAGACGTGCGTTGTGCTCACTGAACGTGCGCCCAAAAATCACTACATCATCTAGATAGCACATGCATACTTCCCACTTCAAACCACGCAGGATGTTGTCCATGAAGCGCTCGAAAGTTGCAGGCGCATTACAGAGCCCGAACGGCATCACATTAAATTTAAAAAGTCCATCTGGCGTTACAAATGCCGTTTTCTCCTTGTCTGCCTCGTGCATAGGAATCTGCCAGTACCCCGACCTCAAGTCAACAGACGAAAAGTAAGACGCTGATGAGAGGCAGTCGATAGCATCATCAATAGGCGGAAGAGGATATACGTCCTTTTTAGTGATGGTGTTGAGGCGGCGGTAGTCGACACAAAATCGCCATGTACCATCTTTCTTTCTAACCAGGATCACTGGCGCTGCCACGGACTACAGGATTCTTGGATTACATTCTTATTTAGCATTTCGTGGACTTGGTCATTGATCACCTTGCAATCCGACGGTGAGACTCTGTATGGTTTCTGTCGCAGCGGTTGGGCAGATCCCGTATCGATGCGATGGTGTATACGAGAAGGAGGAAACAATGGTGGTCCCTCTAGCTGGAAGAAGTCAAACAGTCGGGCATGTTTTAGCAGAATATTCGCCACTTCGTGACGCTGCTTAGTGCTGAGCGACTTGTTTACCATAGTCAGAAATGAGGAGTGCGCCGCAGGGCAGACATTAGTGAAATGGCGCTCATCCACAGAATCAAGAACCTCTGTAAGAATGGCGAGCGATAGCACGTGATCTTCATGGTAGGCGGCAAGTTTCAGACCTTGTGGTAGTATTGCAGGTTCACTCGAACAGTTTACGGCCCATAAGTTGGTGCGTCCCTGAACAACGGACAGCGTGCAATACGGTATCAGTACATTCCTCTTGATGCAACTCAGGTGAACGGGCTCCACGGTAGCGTCAAACGTTCCGTCGGTGGTGGGGAAACAGGCGACTGAAACATACGTTGCGGATAACGGAGGCACAACTGTATCCCGGGATACACAAAGCACACTTTCACGATACGGTGGGGCTTCCATAAACGCCGCAGCAAAGCTCGTACCGACACTGATTTCACCTGTTTTGCAGTCGACGGTGGCACCACACAGTTTCAAAAAATCAAGACCCAGGATTACGTCATGCGTAGAATGAGGTAGAACAGCGAACTCCGCGTTAAATATTTGACCACCCAAGGTAACGTCTACATTACACACGCCCACAGGATACAACAACTCCCCACTCACTCCTCGAAACGTATCGGCACGGTCCCAGCGAAACATCACCTTTCGTCCTAGGAGGCTTTTAAGCGCAAGACTCATCACTGAAACGGTTGCTCCCGTGTCCACTAAGGCCGTTGATGAAACCCCGTCAATTAATACAAACACCTTATTCTTAAACATACAAATGGTTGGAGATATCTCTGTCGATATCGAAGATTGTCCAGCGACCTCACCTCCAACGGCCGCGCTGGCTAGTTTTCCAGAGGTGGCGACGGGTATCGACGCCGCGGAGAGGGCGACCGGCTTACACGAGGAGCGGGTGGTGGTGTCAAGCTGCGATCGGATGCTGGAGAACGGTTCCGTAGCGGCTCCGGGTGCTGGTGAGGCAAGCTTCCTAAATATGTGTGCGAGGGTGAATATGTTTCGCCCAGAGGAGCGCGGTACCGCCTAGACATCGTCGATCGGTGGAACCTCGGTGGTTGGTGGCGATTGCAGTACCTGGCAATGTGACCCAAGTCGCCACAGCTATAGCACACAGGTAAACGACGATCGATGAACTGCCCTTCGAAGTGCTCAGCCGGGGGGGGGGTCGTGTAGCAGAGCGGAGCGGCTGAGCCTGCTGCACAGGAGGAACGGTCGGTCTGCGTGCAAACCTGCTGGGGCGAGGGTGTTCTGCTGGTCGGTGTTCGGGCGTAAATGTGTCCTCACGTGGCCATGGAGCACCTCTGTGGTTGACGTCTGTGACACATACCGCCCGTTGCCAGGAAGCGCAGGGTGCGGCAGGTGCCATGTGTTGCGGGTAATAAGCGTCAGGTTGTCGTATGACGTCGCGTGCAAGTTCCTGGTGCCGCAGCAGTTCTTCACGCACGATCTGCCGTATAGTAGACGAAAGATCGGCAGACGGGCTCTCATCGACGCTGGCAATGGTTGCCACATTCGCCAGGCGTGCAAACGTTGGCACAATGCGACGTGTTTTCAACGTCTCAAACGTACGGCAACGACGCACGACATCTGAGACGGAATGAACGTGTTCCCGGCTTATGAGGAAATTGTATACATCTTCTGCAATTCCTTTGAGGAGATGTCCGACTCGGTCTTCCTCGGACATCTGCGGATTTACGATTTTGCACAGCTTGAGGATTTCCTCTATGTATATAGAGCATGTTTCTCCAGGAGCTTGAGCTCTTTGAGCAAGTGTTCTCTCGGCGCGTTTCTGTTTGGCGTGGGTGTCGCCAAAACACTTCTTAATTTCCTCGACAAAGTGCTCCCACATTGTTAGGGAGTCTGCATGGTTTTCATACCACATCAGCGCTGTCTCACTCAGAAAGAGTGCAACATATTCAAGCTGAGTGACAGAATCCCAATGGTTGTAGCGGCTCACCCTTGCGTAGTGCAACAGCCACTCGTCGACGTCTTCGCCCACTTTTCCCGCGAACGAGCGTGGTTCCATGTAGTGCCGCAAAGGTCCAACTGGCGCTGACCTTTGAGAAGGCGAAACTATAGCTGGCATTTGTCCACCTCCGTCCTGAGCCATAGGGAAGGTCGTTGGCAAGAGACCGGCAAGACGACGGCTCCGGCGAAGTTCTAGATGTTGCGACTCCGTGGTACGTTCTGTCGTACCCCGCACCTCCACCACTCTGTTACGCCCACAAAAGGCGTTACTTTGAAGCCGGGTAGAGTTAGAAGCGATGGCCTTGGTCAACTGAGCGCCTGTCGAGATTCAGCCAGCGAGCCACACGTCGTCGTCCTCGTTCACTACCCTTCGGTGCCCCCGCATACTGTTTGTTGAGGCGTGAACCCACTATGCACCTAAGAGCGTCACAATATATATATATATATATATATATATATATATATATATACATATATATACATATATATACATATATATATATATATATATATATATATATATATATATATATATATATATATATATATATATATCGCAAGGGGGTTTATTTCCAAGGAGGGTTAAGCGTTGGCCGAAGAGCATCGGTCGTTATACCACCCTGTTCGCCCAGCCGGACTACATCTCGTTCTCTCAATATTTGCTAACTTTTTTGCGAACTACATTGGCCCCGGTGACTAAAAGGAGCCATCCAGAGACTCATGGTGAGACGAGTACAGCAGGGTCGTAGTAGAGCTTTAGGCGGCTCACGTGGACTGATTAACAGCCGTGGCATCTACTGTCCGTGGGAGGTGTCACAGGTGCGACAATGTAGTTCACCAGCGACATGCATTGAACGATGCAATTGGGACCGCGATATTTCGTTTATTCTGTAAGTAAGTATGCCTTATTCTGTAAGAGTCCACCCACTGGACTGTCTATTGCGGCTGTGGCTGAATGGTCAAGGCTGCTTGTCTCCTTCGAGCTCGCACAGCTGCATCCAATCAGCAGCGGCCGAAGCGGACAGTCCACTTGGTTACAGTGAGGAGGTTACTCTTACAGAATACCTCCTCAGGGGTCTTGCATGGAATAGAAGCTGCACAAAAGAGCCAACATGGAAGGTAGGGGCAAGTTTAACCAGGTCAAGGCGTTCTTTTTCAATGCCTTTTGTCACGGATATAAGTGAGCGTCCACGTTGGCGGCACTTTTCCGCACACTAAGTGAATTCTGAGGCCCTGTGGTATTCCAATGCATCCGGGCGGTATGCATTTACAGTATCCAGTGTGGAAAAGGGCTCACGTCCGTATAGTAGAAAGGAAGGGGAAAATCGACTGGTGGCTTGTGTGGCTGTGTTATAGGCATATGTCACGAAAGGTAGCACCAAGTTTCAACTCGAATAGTTGGAGGCTCTGTACATGTAGAACGTATCACAAGGTATTCGGTTAAAGCGCTCTGTCAAGCCATTAATCTTTGGATTATAGTGTGTAATGGTGCGATAAATAGTATTGCACTGACTTAGAAGCACTTGGATGACTTGCGAAAGACAAACACGGCCTCGGCCAATAAGCAACTGACGGGGTTCGCCGTGGCGAAGAACGAAGCTACGTAAGATGAACAAGGCAACATCCCGAGCTGAAGCTGCTGGAAGAGCGGCGGCTTCGGCATATCGAGTGAGATTGTCAATGGCCGCAGTAATCCACCGATTACGCACAGGGGTAGAAGAAAAGGCCCCGTGCGGGTGTATGCCAATTCTACCAAAGCAGCCAGCTGGACATGGCAAAGCTTGCACTGCGACAGGCATGCGACAAATTATTTTCCGGCGTTAACACTCAATGGAGGAACGAATGTACTTATGGACTCATGCGTGCATTCCATGCCAGCAGAATCGCTGGCGAACTCGTTCATAGGTTTTCAACACGCCAGCATGCATGTTTTGTGGTTCAGTGTGGAGGCGCATGCACAGGTCGGAGCGCAAGTAGGGATGTGTAACAAGAAGCCATTTGCGACTGCCTGGTTGATAGATGCGGCGGTACGACATGGCTTCCCGGAGTGCATAATGAGGTACTTGACGGTGAAGGGCGCGAGGGAGTCGTGGCGATGATGTCGCCGAAGGCGCAGGGAGAACGTTGAACAGCGGGTTTATCCAAGGAACCTTGCACTGTTCAAGGAACCTTGCACTGTCAGTGATGATCATGTTAGCGGAGGAAGTTGCGGAAAAGAAACAGGTGCAACGCCCGAAGGCACAGGCGAGCGGGAAAGTGCGTGCGCGTCGGCGCGTTTCTGTCATGAGCAGTAAATGACGCGAATAAAAAATTCTTGAATGAAGTCGGCGTGTTTGCGTCGTGAGCGTCCAAGTCGACTCGCCAGATCCTTTAATGAAGCCAGCCACCAGAGTGAATGGCGACAGGTGACGAAATCAAACGAGTTTCCGTGCAAGTAAGGGCAAAATTTGCACCACACCCAAACAATTGCCAGACTTCATATTCCTATCCGAGTACTTGCACTCTGCCTTAGTGAGAGCACAACTCGAGTATGCAACTACGTACTCATTGAAGCCCGGCTTTCGTTGGGGAAGTACAGCGCCAAGTCCGATCCTTCTGTCATCCGTGTGTACCTCGGTTGGAGCGATAGAGCCGAACTGATGTAGAATGGGTGGTGAATTCAGTAGACGGCATAATGTTGCGAAAGCCTCATCACACGCCGGTGACTAACCAGACAGCCAAGACCGGTGAGCAGCTTCATCGGTGGTACTGTTAGGGAAGCGAAGTTCTTCATAAAGGGCGAAAGTATAAGCACACACCAAGGCAGCAGCGAAGCGCTTTCACGGGGGTAGGTTTCGCGAATTCAGCAACAGCACAAAGTTTCTGCTGATCGGGAAGGACACCGTCTTTCAAGACTATGTGGCCCGGTATGGTGACCTTGTGAGATCCGAACCGGCACTTCTTTGACTTAAGCTGATGTCCTGTGCGGGTGAAACAGCTCAATATGTAGTAAATGCAACAGGAGGTTACTGCCGAAATCGTGGCAGAAAATCACGATCTCATTCAGGTAGCACAGGCATGTATTCCATTTAAACCCACGCTGTTCATCATGCTTTCGAATGCTACTTGGGTATTCCGTAGGCCGAAAGGCATAGCATTGAATTCGTCCAGCCTGTCGCGTGTTACGAAGACAGTTTTCGAGCGATCGCATGGTGCCATAAGGACCTACCAATAATCGGACCTTAAGTCGAGCGATGAAAAGAATTCAGCTCCTTGCAAGCAGTCGAGCGCATCATAGATGCGTGGCAGAGGATACACATCTTTGCCCGTAACTTTGTTTATTCGGCGATGATCGAGGCAGAAGAGGATCGAGCCATCTTTTGTTTTTTTTTTGGTGACAAGAACAGGCGACGACCACGGACTGCAGGACGGCTGAATGATGCTGTGCTGAAGCAGGCCGTCGATTTGTCGGAGATCACAGGGCACAAAGCAGGAGACACGTGGTAAGGGCGCTGTCGCAGAGGCGCTTCACAGCCGGTGTCAGTCGGATGGGGAAGAGTGTGCGTTCGGCCTAGTGACGTCTTCTGACAACCAAACGAGCCACGAAATCGGTGTACAAGTGTAAGAAGTTTCTCGCAGTGCGCTCTGGAAGTAGAGCATTGATGGCGGAGCCAAATATAAAAGTGGGCGATCAGGCGTACCAGTAGGAGGTGTCAGGGAACTAACCCGCGTATTCAGAAATGGAACTTACGTTGAAGCCCATGCTTTACTTGATTTAAATGACGCTTGGCGTTAACTTGGCCGAAGACGCTCACTGCGTTTCCTTTGGCGTGCTCACAATAGGCGTCATTTGGAGCAAGTCAAGCTTGGGCTTCAACTTAAGTTGCATTTCTGAATAAGGGGGTAAGTTGCAAATTGCCCGCGTTGTCAAGGCTTGAAGATGGAGCATACGTCGAATGCCTCAATTGGGCCTGTACACTTTCCACGGAGTAAGGTTGAGGGAACTGGCAGCAGATTCCTAACAAACAGAGATTTAGCGCCGTTGGGCATGTCGAGAGCGGCAAATGGCTATGCTAGATTGCAGTGGTGTTGTACGGTCTCGGAGGGTGTAAGCTGAACTATAGAATCACCGACACCGGCACAGGACACAGGCGCAAGGGCTGTATATCGGGTGGTATGTTCCTATCATCGGCGACAAACAACTTTGCGGAGGTAGGTTCAGACGGCGGGGGACACACTGCAGAGAACGCCACGTCGACACGAGCAAAGTCAATAACAGCATGATGGCGTCAGAGAAAATCCAACCGAAGATTTTATTGTCGCGATGCAGAACAGGCAACAGACGATGGCGAAGTAGAGTTGTTGCTGGGATGCTCCAGCCACCATATTCTAGGGTCAGCTGGTGCCTTCACCATTCGTGCTTCTCTCCGCCTCGCAACATTTTTGGCGGACGTGCTTGGTAACAACACGGAGCACTACAGCGATCGCCGCATGAGCCCTGACATGATCATCGACAGTCAAATTAAAGTGTCACAATGACCGACCACCCACCTGTGGTGCCGCAGACTCTGACCAGCTTCGTGTGTCCCAGGTGCGAGACTCAGGGCCCTTCAACGGCATCGGTGGTACGGACGTTGAAAACTGGATTTTTGTTATAAGCGTGTAATCAAAAATAATAAGTTGAACTCAACGCTAATGCTAGCGAATGTGATATTATACATCCGAGACACAGCGCTAGCATGATGGAGACCCACGACGTAAGGAGTTGGGACGTCTGCAAGCAGAAGCTTCTAGAACTCTTTGGAAAGCCTTTTGGCCGTCATGTGGCAGCGAAGAAGGAGTTAACGACCCTTGCTCAAACGCCGAAAGAATATTATGTGGCATACATTCAAAATGTCCTCGCGCTCCGTCGTAATGTTGACAAAGACATGAACGAGACCGGTAAGATTGGCCCCATCCTGAAGGGCATAGCAGATGACGCATTCAACCTCCTTATCTGCAAGAACTACGACTCGGTGGACGCGATCATGAAAGAGTGCCGCAATTTCGAACTGATCAAGAGTCGCAGAATTACGCAGCAGTTCAACAGGCTACCAAGTACAGCTTCAACGTCTTCATGTGAGGATCAGCCACGTGGACCTCCTCTCTCTGGACAAGAAATGTTCACGCGGTTAATTCTTCGCGAGCTCGAACCAACATCTCCTACCGTTCCTCCTCAGCATTGCGCAGACAACGCATGTTCTGTCTCACTCATACAGGCGGTTGTTAGACAAGGGATGGCAAAATTAGGCCTTCCGTCTCTCTGCCCCCTTTGTGATGCCGCTCTCAGTCAGGTCTACCCAACAAATGCTTCCCCGTATTCAGCGGTTTCAACTCGCCTTCGTAACCCAGCCGACTTGAGTTCACCGTACGATAGGCCGATTTGTTTCAATTGCTCGTGTGCTGGCCATATCGCTCGTCATTGTCGCAGTCGTTGGTCATGGCCCCCTCGGTAGAGCTTTCCGTCCATCCGTCCAGATCAAGGTGCTCTACGTTTCTCTCTGCATCCTTCATCTACGAATACCGTCAACGTACCTGCGACCTTCTGAAACAGCCGGTCACCATCGGCCCTAAGTCTTCGGTCTCGTTCGCTGTGCTCCCTCCGCTCTTCTTACTCCGCGTTCGTGCCACAGGAAAACTACTCAGTACAGCTCCCGGAGGTGACGCTGGATCAACGACTCGGCCTGCTAATCCTCTGATCACATTGACAAGCCTTGGAAGTATACTAGACGTTGAGGTGGATGGAGTCGCAGTCAGGTCCCTTTTCGACACCGGTGCACAGTAGTCTGTAATGAGTGCCGGCCTTCGCAAAAGACTCAGAAGCGTCCTCACGCCTGCCGCACATTGCACAGTACGCGTTGCCGACGGCAGTACGCCACCAGTTATCGGCATGTGTGCAGCATGAGTAACGATTACCGGCCCTCAAACCACCGTCTTATTTAGTGTGATCGAGCGGTTTCCGCATGACCTGATTTTGAGGCTGGACTTTCAACCCATTCTGCCCTAATATATTGACTGCGCTACAGGCTACCTTCCTTCTGAGAGCTACTTTGTTTCTGATGCACATCATCCGTCCCTGCAAAGCAATGAACGCGGCTAGTTGGTGGGCGTTCATGATTATGCTGTACTTCGTGTTACACTGACAAACAGAAGAAACAAGACGCGGACGTACGTGGCGCCACGTGAACCCGCGTCCTGCTCCTTATGTTCGTCACTAAGCGCAATATAATCATGATCCTTCTCTGTGTTCTGCCGAATTCGCCCGGTTGCCACCTCAAACCACTACCATCTGTACCTTTTAACAGTCGACCACAAGTTCCTGTTGGCGACTACATCGTCTCTCCGTATGTCGACGTTAATTTACAGCATGGCGTTGCGCTCTCGAGTACCGTTGTTACGATTGTCGATAATTCTCCTTGGCTTCCCGTTCTCAACTTTGGACTTGTTGCACATGTTCTTCCCGGCAACATGACAGTGGCCTGCCTGATGCCTGTACACGAGTACCAGATATCTAGGCTCGAACGCACTATTTCGGCCTCTGTCAGCACTATCACAGCATGTTAACGTTCGGCTTCGTCTTACCACAAGGACGTCGACAAAATGACTGCTACCGACATCTCTCCAGGTCAAACTGAAGTCCCTAGGCGCATTCTATTTACTTATCGCAATATTTTTTATTTCGGTGGCCACCTGCTCGGCCAGACAGGCCTAGTCACTCACCGGATTGGCACTGGCGATGCAAGTCCCGTCCGTCGCCACCTCTACCGCGTGTCTGCCGTATTGCGCAGCATCATTCAAAGCGAAGTCGCGAACATGCTGAAGAAGAGCATTATCGAGCCTTCGGTCAGCCCATGGGCCGCACTAGTTGACCTGGTCAAGAAAAAGGACAGCAACTGGAGATTTTGTGTTGATTATCGCCATCTGAACAAGATCACCAAAAAGGACGTGCATCCATTACCAAGTATCGATGATGCACTTTTGTGTCTACATGGAGCGAAACATTTTTCATCGACTGAATTCCGCTCAGGCTACTGGCAGATCACGGCTTATGATGAAGGATCACGAGAAAACAGCCTTTTTTAGGCCTGATGGACTTTTTTAATTCGGAGTCATGCGCTTCGGGCTTTGCAATGCCCAAGCGACGTTCAAGAAAACGATGGGCACCCTTCTCCGAGGCATGAAGTGAACCATCTCTCTCTGCTTTCTTAACGAGGTAACCGTTTTCGCTCGAACCTTTGAAACCCAAATTGAGCGTCTTGTGATTGTCCTTGCTGTGTTTCGCGCTGCGAAACTTCAGCTCAACTCGTCAGCGCCACGTCGGTCGTCGTGAAATAACCGTTCACGGGTACCTTGTAAACGCCAATTCAAACTGACCCCGAAAATTTCTAGCCATGCAAGACTTTGCTGTGCCGTGCTCAGTTAAGGACGCTCGGAGCTTAATTGACTTATGCTCGCATTTTCGTTGCCTTGTTCAAAACTTTGCTGACGTCGCTCGCCTTCTCACCCGGCTTTTGAAGAAAGACGTCGCTTTCGCGTGGGGACAGCGGCAGGCTTTCACAGCAATCATCAGACTCTTGACGAGCCCCCAATTTTAGCCCACTTTGGCCCTTCAGCACCCACTGAAATGCGTACAAATGCTAGTGGTCACGGCATCGGCGCTGTTCTTGCCCGAATTCAGCATGGTCGAGAGCGCGTTATCGCTTACGCAAGCCGTCTTCTGTGCACGGCCGACCGCAACTATTCTGTCACGGAACGAGAGTGCCTAACCCAGGTTTGCGCGATAGCGAAGTTTCGCCCATACCTGTTTGCTCGTTATTTCCGCGTAATTACCAACCACCACGCGCTATGCTGGCTCTCCTTGTTGAAGGACCCTAGAGGGCGTCTTGGGCATTTGGTATTCTGTTTGCAAGAGTACACTTTGCATTTTCTCTGTAGTGTACAAACTCGGCCGTTTACATCATGACGCTGACTGCTTGTTCCGCCACCCTGTTTACCTACCGGAAGCCGCAAATTTGGAATCCGACACCAGCGTTATATCCATCTCAGGCTTCCTTAACATTGGCATTGAACGGCGCCGTCGTCTCGTTCTGTGAACCATCATGGATCGGTTAAGCTCGCCAACTCCTGATTCTTTCCTTCGTCTCTTCTTTATTTCCGACAGAGTCCTGTACAAAAGCAAGTGTCGCCCTGATGGTGCTGACCTACTGCTGTCCGTGCTGGGGTACCTTCAAAACACCCTGCTTCAACTCCACGATGCGCCTACCGCTGGGCATATCGGTGTCACTCGCACCTTTTACTGAGTCCGGCGCCGTTTCTTCTGACCCGACCTCTACCGCTGTGTGCGCCGGTATGTGACTGCTTGCAACCTGCACCAACGCCGGAAGCCCACTCCCGTGGCTCGAGCTGGGCTTTTACAGTCCAGCGATATTCCTACTGAGCCTTTGTTTCGCGTGGGCCTCGAACTACTTGGCCATTTTCCTTTCTAACCCAAGGGCAACAAATGGGTTGCAGTTACAACCGATTACGCCACGCGCTTCGCCATTACGGGAGTTCTTCTGCCTACAAGTTGTGTCACTGAAGTAGTGGATTTCACCTTACGCAACATCATCCTGCATCACGGTGCTCCACGTGCGCTCCTCACGGATCGCAGACGCTATTGTTGTCGACGGTCATTGATGATATCCTCCGCCTATGCTTAATAGAGCATCAAATAGCCACTGCTTACCATCCACAGACTCACGGTCTCAAGGTGAGAGTGAACAGAAAGCTTATCAACATGCTAGCTATGTACGTTCCTCCAGACAACCAGGACTGGGACGTCGCTCTGCCATATATCACCTTCTCGTACAATTCGTCCCGCCATGACACTGCAGGTTACTCACCGTTTTATCTACTATTTGCCCGTGATGCCGTTTTGCACCTGGACACTGTCACACAGTCGCACAAGGCTTTTACCCGCGACGTGACTATTATGGCAATACAGGCCCGTAAGATTGCCCGCGCTCGCCTTACTGATTGTCAGGCTTCCCAGAAGCCCCCTTACGATGCGCACATTGGGACACGCAGTATTTGTCTGCCTCCCTGGTGCACCTGTAATCACCATCTCGTTGTGTGGGCCTATCAGAAAAAAACTTCTTTTGCGATATTCACGTGCCTACCAAATCCTGCCACAGGTTTCGAATGTGACGCACGAGATTGCTCTCGAAAAGTGAGGCCCGTCATCCGTACAGCCAAGAACCGATGTTGTTCATGTCTCCCCTTTAGAGCCCTACGTCCATGCCTTTGCCACGCCATAATCGCTTTCGCCGGGTTGGGGCTCCAACCCCGCCAGTGTAGTGTCCCGATGCAGAACAGGACAGGACGGGCACGCAAGAGACAACGACGAAGAGTTGTTGCTGGGGTGCTTCAGCCGCCATGTTCTAGCGTCAGCTGATTCCTTGAGCATTTGCCTTGCATAAACAACATTCGTGTTTGTGTCCGCCTCGAAATAATATCATGCGAACAGGCCGGTAGCACAAAAAACTTAATCGGATGCAGATCATCTTGAATGACGAAGCGGGCGGGTGACGGCAGGCGGCTGACGGCTTAATATGGTGTGCGCTGGCTCTACGGAGGGCCAATCCCTTTTACGTCGTGGTAACCTTACTAAGCAAGCGGCAAAATTTCATATCTATCACTGCAACGGCAGTACCAATGTCCACAAGCGCATGGATACAAAAGCTATTTACAAGAATATCGATGAGGTTTGCCGGAGAAATTCGAAGACATAACTTTTTCGACGACGACGCAGTTCATGTCTCTGGAACTGCGGCATGTAGTTTTATGTCAGAAGGGCAAGGTCGGCGGCGCATAGGTGACGGAAAGCGACGTCGGGGTTATGGGGATCTGCGGCTAGCCGAGGGCCGGTGCTCGGGCAGAGAAGGTTGTTCTAGTCACGCTATGTTGTTCAAGCGGCTAGGACCGTACACAGAGGGTCGCATGGTCACCAATTTGAAAAGAATGGCGATGGCGACAGGAGCATGCCACATGTCCTGCATAACCGCAAGAATAACGTATAGGACGTTTGTCCGAAGTCCGCCATGGGTTCAAAATTTTGGAGACCGGTCCGCGTAACGGAACTGGTGGTGGCCGAACAGCTGCCTACGAGGAATAGTAGCTTCGTTGGCTGGGCGACCCGGCAGCGATGACTTATGCGTACGCCAAGAACGCAGGCTCCAGAGGTGGCGGACGAGCAAAAGGCAAAACGTCAGGGACCCCTTCCTGTATCACTTGTCGAATGACTTAAGCCAGATGTGATGACTGTGCTGGCTCAGGCGTGCTCTATAAAGTGGAGAGCTGTCCGGCGACCTCCTCACGCAGGAAAGGCTTGTTCTGAATCAACGATGCATTCTCACAGAGGGAATGCTTTGCCATCGTAGATGCGATTCAAAAGCGGCATTGTTATCTTCATAGGAAGCCGTTCACTACTGTAAGGGATCATCCTGCGCTACAGTCACTGAAAAATGTGAACAGTCTTCATGGTCGGCTCTTTCGGTAGTGGTTAAAGTTGCAAATGTATGAGATGAACAATAAACATCACAAAGGCATCAGCAATGTTGAAGCTGACGCACTTTGCAGTGCTCCTGTTGTGCACGTTCCATGACTCACCGATCTTCAGCAAAGCAACGCTGTTTGCGTGTTCTTAGTCTCCCCGTGAAACATAGCGCTTGAAAAAAAATATGAACAGCCACCCACTGGCTGTTTTGATTGCTCTCTTGGGCCTGACCTCATAGATTTACACTGCACTTCTGCATTCCCCTATGGTGCGCGTATGTCAAGGCCACCTTTGGGATAGGAATGTTTCGTTTTTGATCCCCACTTTGTCTGGAGAAGCAATGCCAATTTTGGTTTTCTTGTAATTTATAAATTTATAACTCCGCATATTGGGAACACTTTTTATTTGTAGAGCAGCCATGGCATAAATGTAGAAAGGCCCCAGCTTAGTCTTCGCTAAATTACGTGCCGTGCATTTTTTTTACCTGCGGAGAGACTCTCGCAAAATGGCCATGGATACCTTTGGAATACTTGCTGCAAATTATTTAGCGTATAATTCATGGCGCGATACACTTTATGCTTGGTCAGCCTCCACAATAGGAAAAAAGACAAGATCAGAAGGCTTCAAATGCGCGGCGGGCCGAACATGGCATCCAAGCCAACCCGAGGGAAAGTCGGTGTCGAGTCGCTCGGGGACAGGCCTCGCAATATGCAGAGGTAGATCATTATGCATAAAACTTACATAAACAATGTTCTTACAAGTGGCCGCTGGTAGCTGTACTTAAGTCTGCAGCATGCTAAATGATTCTATACAGTCACTATGTCTCGGAGAAAGAAAAGTCGCCTTAATTGGCTTGATCTTACGGCACGCCCCTTCTCATGTGTGGCCAATGTTCCCAACGTGCAAGTTTCGAACTAGTATGACGGTGATGGGGGATAGTTCGTGAAATATTATGGCCACATGCGCTGCTTAATGAACTAAGAAAGGAGTAATTAAGGGCAACACAAGAAAACGAACAAGGTGGAGCATGAGCAGTGGCATTTAATTGCGCAAGTTAATGGACGCCATCTGACAGAAGAGTTCAGGAGGCGATATTAGTCGAGACCGAGCAGGTGGCTGGCGCCCCCAAACGTACCAATCTTTCAAATCTTTCTGTTGGTATCGATTCTTTTACTAAAAGAATGTAATGGTGCAAAAGGGGAAAGCAAAATTCCGTAATAGCTCATCTCTCAAATTCAATCGATGTTCATGCGATCAGCATCTACGGAATGCATCGACAAAGTGTATTGCTGAAGACTCCTTATTCCCAATCTGTTGTGGGCAAGTAGGCTAATGTGTATTTGCACTTTAAACATTTGCGCGACTGCACGAGGACAGACCACAGCAACTGTAGTGTGTATGGTGCAGGATTATGAATACCCGCCACGATCATGAGCTTCGGACGTCACAAAGAAAGCTTCACCGAACGCGGCCTCCCAACGACAGCCAATCTGGGCGCGCTGGCAGTGCAGAATTAGGTTCAGCATATCTTACTTCTGTAATAAGATGATTTATTATGAGGCACTAGGCACAGTCTAGTAGCACTGGCAGTAGATGAACGCTGATCATGCGCACAGCCGACACAAGAGCGCCTTCTTCGTCTTCCTCTTCACCACAATGGCCCCCGGGAGAGAAGAGGAGCCATCCTGGCGACTTACGGCGTAGGTAGGATGAGGGGGTCATAGTCGGCTTAAGTCGGTTGACATGAACCGTGTCACGCCCGCGATGCCTATGGTCGGGTGAAGGTGTCACAGGTTCTACAACATAGGTGACAGCGGAAGTACGGTCTGTGACGCGGTAGGGGCCATCATAGCGTGCAAGGAGTTTGGTCGAAAGGCCAGGGCTGTGAGGCGGGACCCACAACCAAACAAGGGAACCAGTCGGGAAAACTGGTGTAAGCGCGTCACTGTCATGCCGCAGCTTTTGACGACCTTGAGCAGCGGTCGTAAGGGTTCGCGCGAGCTGCCTACAGTCCTCGGCATATTTGGCGGCTTCAGACACAGGCGTGCATTCGGAAGCATCGGGTCGGTATGGGAGCATTGTGTCCATAGTACACGAGGGCTCTCGTCCATACAGCAGAAAAAAAGGCGAAAAGCCAGTGGTAGCTTGTGTGGCCGTATTATAGGCATACGTGACGAACGGCAAAACAGTGTCCCAGTTACTGTGATCCGAGGCGACGTACATAGTCAACATGTCACCGAGTGTGCGGTTGAACCTCTCTGTCAAGCCATTCGTTTGCGGGTGGTAGGCTGTAGACTTGCGGTGAACGATGCTGCATGCAGCAAGAAGGGCTTGGATGACTTCGGACAAGAAGACACGTCCCCTGTCGCTGAGCAGTTCGCGTGGTGCGCCATGTCGAAGAACGAAGTTCCGCAAGATGAAGAACGCAACTTCGCGCGCAGAGGCTGCCGGGAGTGCGGCAGTTTCGGCGTAGCGCGTCAAGTGGTCGACACCTACAATTATCCATCGGTTACCCGAGGAACTGCAGGGAAGTGGCCCGTATAGGTCTATGCCGACGCGATCGAAGGGCCGAGCCGGGCAGGGCAGCGGCTGTAGCTCACCAGGAGGGCGCTGTGGAATTTTACGCCGTTGGCACGCCGTGCAAGCGCGTACGTACTGGCGCACGAAGTGATACATGCCGTGCCAGTAGAAACGCTGCCTTAGCCGAGTATACGTTTTCAGAACACCGGCGTGACCATTATGAGGAGCAGCATGAAAATAAGCGCATATGTCAGAACGCATGTGTCGCGGTATCACCAGGAGCCATTTGCGACCATCAGGCAAATAATTTCTGCGGTAAAGAACGTTGTCGCGGACAGTAAAGTGAGCGGCTTGGCGACGAAGTGTTCGCGAAGAGGGTGTGGCGGATGGGTCGTGGAGGAAATTCAGCATAGTTGAAAGCAAGGGATCCTTACGCTGCTCGTCCGGCATATCAGCGACGTTGAAGGCTTACATGGATGCGAAGAGCGGAGACACTGAAGCCACATCACAAGGTAGCGGCGATCGGGAAAGCGCATCGGCGTCAGAGTGCTTTCTGCCCGATCGGTAGACAACGCGGATATCATATTCTTGTAAGCGGAGTGCCCATCGCCCTAGGCGACCTGACGGATCCTTCAACGAGGACAGCCAGCAAAGTGAATGGTGGTCGGTGACAATGTCAAAAGGGCGACCATATAGGTATGGACGAAATTTGACGAGCGCCCAAATAATGGCCAAGCACTCCTTTTCGGTAACTGAGTAGTTGGCTTCTGCCTTCTTTAAAGTTCGGCTCGCATACGCGACGACGTACTCGTCATAGCCGTCTTTCCGTTGTGCGAGGACTGCACCAAGTCCGATACCGCTGGCGTCCGTATGTACCTCTGTAGGCGCTGTGGGATCGTAGTGTCGAAGAATCGGTGGCGAAGTAAGTAGGCGACGTAGTTTCTGGAAGGCTTCGTCACAGGAAGTGGACCACGCGGAGATGCCGTTGGTAGCGGTAAGCAAATTGGTCAGTGGTGCGATGATAGTCGCGAAATTGCGCACAAAACGCCGAAAGTAAGAGCAGAGCCCTATAAAGCTGCGGAGCGCCTTAAGAGTAGTGGGCGTCGGGAACTCTGCGACTGCGCGAAGCTTGGCTGGGTCAGGAAGCACGCCGTCCTTCGATACAACGTGACCCAATATTGTTAACTTGCGAGCAGCAAAACGGCACTTTTTGATGTTAAGTTGGAGGCCAGCAGAGGTGAGGCAGGTCAGTATCTCACGCAAGCGAACGAGGTGCGTCGGGAAATCTGGCGAAAACACCACGATATCATCAAGGTAGCACAGACATGTTTTCCACTTGTAGTTGCGAAGGATGGTGTCCATCATACGCTCGAAAGTAGCGGGCGCGTTGCATAGCCCGAATGGCATTACGGTAAATTCGTACAAGCCATCGGGCGTGATGAAAGCAGTCTTCTGACAGTCATCATCTGCCATCGGCACTTGCCAATAGCCGGAGCGAAGATCCAAAGAGGAGAAGTACTCTGCGCCTTGCAAGGAGTCGAGGGCGTCATCTATCCGAGGCAGCGGATAGACATCTTTACGAGTGATCTTATTGAGTCGACGGTAATCCACACAGAAGCGTATTGACCCGTCCTTCTTGCGTACTAATACTACAGGAGACGCCCAAGGACTGTGGGAAGGGCGAATGACGCCACGGTGCAGCATGTCGTCGACCTGCTCGTTAATGATCTTCCGCTCGGCTGCCGACACGCGGTATGGTCGCTGGCGTAACGGAGGATGGGAACCAGTGTGTACGCTGTGAGTGACGGTTGCCGTACGCCCCAGAGATGGTTGGTCACAGTCAAACGACGAGCGAAACTTCTGAAGAAGCGCGAAGACTTGCTGGCGATAAGGAGGCGGCAGATCGGCGTCTACGACAGATTCAAGAACGTTTGACGACGACGACGACAATGATGATGATGATGTGCACGGCACAGGAGAAGTGAGGGCGTCGAGTTCATAACAGGCCGTGTCGTCGGAAACATCGAGAATGTGAAGCGGGTCAAGGGGCTGAACACGACCGAGTGATTCGCCGCGCAGTAACGGCACATGGTAGGGAGATGGGTTACACACAAGCATTGAGGATAATCCAGACACAGTGGTGAGGACGGCAAATGGGAGAGGTAGGGCCTTGCGACGTAGAAAAATCGGCGACGGTGTAAAAAGTACTGTAGCGTCTGGCGCGGTGGAGCAAGAGACGGGCACAAGCACACACATGTCGGGTGGTATGTCCGTATCGGACACAATAGTGAGCTTGGAGGTTTTTTCTTCAGAAGGGTCAGGCGGCGGGGCATCGGCAAGCGGGAAAAGCGCTACTTCGGCCCGGGCGCAGTCGATGATGGCACGATGGTGAGTCAAGAAGTCCCAGCCGAGTATAATGTCATGTGAACATGATGACAACACGAGAAATTCAACAACGTAGACAATGCCTTCGATGACCACCCTTGCAGTACATTTAGCGACCGGGGCTATATGCTGCGCAGTCGCGGTGCTTAGAAGCATACCAGACAACGGCGTTGTGACCTTATGGAGGCTGCGACAAAGCTTTTCGTCGATAACAGAAACTGCAGCCCCAGTATCAATAAGCGCAATTGCGGCGGTTCACCATTGTGGTGAAGAGGAAGACGAAGAAGGCGCTCTTGTGTCGGCTGTGCGCATGATCATGCGCACAGCCGACACAAGAGCGCCTTCTTCGTCTTCCTCTTCACCACACTTCGAATGAATTCCAGAACGACTGCATAGGCGTCTGTTTGATGCAGAAAAAAACTTTTATTCATTGTCAGCTAGAACAGTGGGCGTTTCTTTTTAGAGCGCAGCTCTTTGGCGTCCGTTCCTGGGTTTCGCGTCGGCGTCGTCGTCGGCGTCGTCGTCGGCCTCGTAACCAGCTCCGCCCCCCTTTCATCTCCCCAGCGCTAGCAGCGATCGACTGATACCGCTGGATGCCGCTGACGCCGCTAGAGAGTCAAGATAACGTGACTGCATAGAACACCGTCGCCGCCATGCAGAAAGAGGAGGAAAGGTTCCCCCCCCCCCTGTTCTTGTGTGGCGGATAGGGTGCTCTTCAGTTGCCGACGCGCCGGTTATTCGTTGTCCCTGAAACCAACTCCGCAGCTGGGGTTGACTCACTATTGGCGTCAGCGGCATCAGTCAGTCGCTGCTATCTCTTCCCTCCTCCCTTTATCGTGTTGTCCGCTTGCTGCGCGCGCTTCTGCCCCCATCGTTTGCCGCTGGGTGTACACGCCGCCCCCCTCCCCCCTCTTCCTGCGAGTCTCCGGTTGTCAAAGCGCCGGCTCGAACTTAGTTCCTTTCTTCGCTCTTCCTCCAATGCAACCCCTGTGCGGTGGCAATCAGAGAGCCAGATCGGTGGCGGCGGATCTGTATATGTGCACCGCCCGAGCCGAAATTGCCGCTGCCGTTCGCCCTGTGCGGTGGCAATCAGAGAGCCAGATCGGTGGCGGCTTGACATAAAGACAAACAGCAATTTCCTAACACTTATGCGGGAGAACATCCCGTTCCTCTCGCTCGTAACGCGTCCCACGGCTGTGACAACCTCGCGAGGCACTTGTATACATCTCGTCTTTGAGAATCAAGCATTGGTGTACCAAGTCGAACATATATCAGTCTATTTCTCCGACCACAAAGCTTCCTTCATGACTGTCAAGAACTGTTAGTGGAGTCTTTGTTAAAGGAATACGTGTGAAAAATAAAAAAAAATTCTGTGATAGCGCATACATGTGTTGCTAGATTTCTTTGCCTCAATCTATCGAAAAGGTGAAACAGCTTATTTGCTGCGCTCAAATTTCGCATTAGGAAGTAACGTAATCGTCGGCAATTTTTTTTCTTTTTCATCGGTCGGAAATGCACCTGTCGAGCGCCCTGGCATAAATTGAAGAGCCCAGTGGAAGAGGTTGGACAACTTCAAACCGAAAAGTGCCAGAAGTATCCGAGGAATGTGAATAACCATAAAACCTACCTAGACAATATTAATTTTAACATCTCAAGATTGAGGAGGCTTGTGTCATCTTCCAATACAATTCGTTTACTTGAATGGCTTACGTAACAAAGTGACAACTCACTGATGGCAGCGCTTTTGGATAGCGCAATTTTACGCGAAGCGTTTTAGAGCGCAGTTCTTAGGCGGCCGTTCCTGCGTTGAGCGTCGGTGTGCCTCGTAACGAGGGCATCGAAGGATGAAAGAGCGAACGCGAGAGAGAGTAAAACATCTTTATTAATAATATTTGAATGGCTAAAGCAGTGTGGGAGGAACCCTCAGTCCAGGGTCCCTAAGATGAATCAAGCGATGTTTCGAGCCCGTTGTATCACAGCTCGGAGGACCTCGGGAGGTCCATCGCGGAGGGCATCGTCCCACAGCTCTTTATTGCGTAGGAGGTAAAGGAGAGTTGGCAAGGGAGGAAAGAGGTTTGCAGTCCACTCAATCGTGACGTGGAAGATTGTGGGCGAGCTGCCACAACCAGGGCAACGATCTGCATAACAGTGTGGGTAGAATTTATTGAGAGAGACAAGATTTGGGAAAGTTGCGGTTTGTAGCTGGCGTAATGCTACTGCTTCCTCCCGCGAGAAGGACGGCGGTGGTGCGGCGTGGGTGCGACAAATGCGAATGCGTGTATAATGACGGAGTATGTCTTTGTAACGGAGCAAGGGATCCCCCCCCTCTGAACTAGTCGCCTCACCACGCCGAGTCACCCGGAGGGAAATTTCTCGGGCAACCGCATATGTGCGCGTTCGTTACCCGGCACCGAGATATGACGAGGGGTCCAGAGTAAGTAGATGCGGGGAGGTGTGGTTGGTGTATTTTGCGGGATCTGTTTGAGAATTAGGTGCGCCGCTCTCGGGATGCCATGTCCTGATAGGAACGCCCGGCATGCCTATTGCGAGTTCGGCAATATATACACTTCTTCAGGAACACGGATGGCGTATCGAATTGCAAGAGCAACAACGAGAATTTCTCCGTAAGCGGCATTTGTTCCGCGCTTTGCGCGACAGGGTTTCTCAGGGATTCGGTGCCATCCAAAACTACTGAGGTATAGCCCTCTTGAGTGCGTGATGTGTCCGTGTATAAAGTATGTGTTTCCGCGATGTTTGCAAGCATGCGGCCAATGTATCGTACACGGACTTTACGCAGCCCTTTGTCATGCTCGGGCGTCCATAACGTGGTAATGGATGAATAATTAGTGCTTGGCGTATCGCTGACGACAAGATCGTTGGACGGGTTTCCAACTCAAGGGGTGGGACAGAGTATCCTAGCCGTGTGAGAAGATGGCGGCCAGTAGAAGTGAGTAGGAGGCCCTGGCGATGGCTGACCCAATGTGCCTCTAGCAGCTCGCCGAGTGTGTTATGTGTCCCTAAGTTAAGGAGACGGTGTGTGGAAATATAGTGCGGTAGGCCATGGGGGGCCAGCTTCGTCGCTTTGCGAATCATTGCGTCTATGCGAAGTTGTTGCGCTTGGGTCAACCGCTGAAATGGAAGATGGCATGTAAGGCGGTTTATCACGCATGCCTCCACCAAGCGCAGCAGGTCCCCTTCTCGAATTCCCGAGCGCCTGTTTGAGACCCTCCGGATCACGGCCAGAATTTGCTCAATCTGGTCTGGATAGAAGGGAAACAGTGTAGTTTAACCTGCCATCCGCTTGGACGTGTAGGCCGAGGATACGAGCACGATTAACCTGTGGTATCGGTGTGCCATCCACGTGCACAGTGATAGGGGGAGCAGAGGAACGGCTCCGGGGGCGAATGATTATGAGCTCCGACTTTTCCGGAGCTCATCTTAAGCCGTATTTTTTCGCGTACTCGGAAACTGTATCGACTGCTTGCTGTAATCAGTCCAGGATGGCTCCGTCGGAACACCGTGTCGACCAGATAGTAATGTCGTCCGCATAAATAGCGTGGGCGACATCAGGGATCTGGTCTAGTAGCCGGGGGAGCCCTGGGAACGCGATATTGAATAGAGTAGGGAAAAAAACTGAGCCCAGGGGTGTCCCACGTCCTACAAGGCAAATCGTACCGGATCGATGCGGTCCCATTCCCACGGTGGCTTTGCGATCTCGAAGAAATGCGCGGATACAGTTGTACATACGAATTCCACAGTGTGAATGTGCAACATTTCGAAGGATGAGGTCGTGTTCAACATTATCGAATGCCCCTTTTAGGTCTAAGGCGATGAGTATTCTCGTTTGGGCGGACGACGGAGGTCCTATGACTTCCTCCCGCAATTTTAAAAGCACATCTTTGGCAGACAGATGAGCCCGATATCCGTATTGTGAGTTAGGAAAGAATGATTTTTTCTTCGAGGAAGGGCTGCAGACACCGCAAGAGTACAGGCTTCAACAGCTTACCAATGCAGGATGTTAGGGAGATGGGTCGTAAGTTATCAACCTTAACAGGCTTGCCCGGTTTGGGGATCAGCGTGATGTCGGCGTGTCGCCATGCTTGTTGAGGCATGCCCTTGCGCTAGGAATCATTGAAGATACGAGTGAGGTGGTTAATATCCGCCTCACTGAGGTTACGAAGGGTGGCGAATCGGATGCGGTCGGCTCCCGGTACCGTGTTGCGGCGTAGATCTTGTAGGACCACCGCACCTCGTCAGATGTGATGTCTGCATCGAGCAATTCGTTCGCCTCGCCTACACAAGGATATCCAGGGTACTACGGCGGCGGGCCTGTGGGTATTAAATACTTCTCTAACTCTCTGAGGAGTGTCGAGACATCGTCGCTGTACTCGTGCATTAGGATGTGCAGCTGTTGAAATGTTATTCCCATTGTTGTGGTGGGATCTGTGAGTGAGCGAAGAACGGACCACGTTTTTGCTGTGCCCAATGTGCCTGAGAGGCGATCGGAAAATCCTCACCAGTTATTTCTCGCAAGGACCTCTGCATACTCTTGAGATTCCCGTGTAATTTGAACTAAACGTTTCTTAAGTTTGCGGTGAGGCGTTGTCGTTTCCATCGTCGTGTCAACCCTCCGCGGGCGTTGCAAAAATGAAGTAAATGCGGGTCTATGTCTGGTGTCTCGGTTGTGGTGCGCAGTGTGCCCGTGGTTGCCTCTTGATCTTGTGCGAGAGAGTCAAGCCAGCGTTCGTACCCTAGGCGCTCTGGTGGGTCCTGGCGACGTGCCCTGAATTTCGCCCAATCCGTTATACGCACATTTCGCTCGGGCCTGCGCGCACCCCGTAATGACAAGGTGATCACCACAATGTACTGGTCACTATCAAGGTGCTCCTCTAAAGGCCTATGCGCAACGACTGGGCCAGTATTGCGCACGAAGGTAAGGTCAGGGCAGGGGTCACGAGATACGCTGTTGTGCATCCGAGTGGGGTGCTCTGGGTCGGTAAGCAGTGTGTATCTCATGTTTGCGGGATGTTTGCAAGCATGCGGCCAATGTATCGTACACGGGCTTTACGCAGCCCTTTGTGCCCAAATTTGAAAATTTCGGCCGAGAGAATGGATGGCATTCCATAAGCGGGGCCCTTTAGCCTGTCATTTCACGTAACCCCATGCAGTATGCGGAGCGTTAAAGTCACCGGCCACCACACAAACCCGTCCAAACCTACCGAATTTTGTTAGTAGGTGCTGAAAAGATTGCGTTCGCGAACGGGGGGGAACTGTATGCATTGAGTATAAACAGACTCTCACTGCGTTTACCTTGCGTAATTATTTCCAATATTTGGTGAGGAATGTGACTGTTAGTGGTATGCATGCGACATGTAACATGTTTCGAAACTAAGGCTCCCACAAGACGAGAGACACCCGAGAGCGTGTTGTAGCCGGATAAAGAAGGTGTGCAATTGACTTCCTGTAAGAGGATGACATCGGGAGGGTTCGTGGATGTGGCGATATACTGATGTAGGGAATCTCGTTTTCCGCGGAATCCACTACAATTCCACTGCCACACCACTAGTGGATCCGCGTTACGCGGCACCATCATCATCGCGAGAGGAAGCAGGAGGTCGTGCATAGGGATGCGGCCGCCGGGTGCCCAAATTTGAAAATTGCGGCCAAGAGCCTTGGTCGGAAAGCGCGCTTTCGTTGTTACCGCTAAACTCAGGAACTTGCATGCGTGCGAAAGTGCACTCTATACTTGATTTCACTTGCTCCGTAATGCCTATTTGAAGGGCCTCCATTTGGCGTTCTATCCTGTCCAGAGCCGCCTGCATACTAATGCTCATGTCTGCCACCAGCGCGTCCATTTGTTTTTGCAGGCGCTCACAGCGCGCCTCCATGTCACGACGTAGGCGGGCTATTTGTATTAGAGGATCGGGGTTTGATAACGAATTGGTAATAAGGGAAGGGGTAGGGAGAGATTTACGGGGCGGAGCGAGCTGTGGGGGACCCTCCGCCCGACCTACCTCCTGAGGCGCCTCCATTGCTGTTTTCTTCTCCGGGGTCCGCTGCACCCCTGAAGGGACCAGGGTCACCTTGGCTGGGGCGTTCGTCTGCAGGGCCTTCTTGTAGGGTTGCTGGGAAGATGGGCAAGGAGGGCGCCTCTCTGGGAGGCGCACCGATGCTTCGCAGGATCGGGACCGCGACTTGGCGCGGGTCCGGAACTTGCGACGGGATCTCGTTCGGGTCTCCGACCTGTCTTGTCTGGTCTCCTTCGTTGGGGCGCGCGACGTTCGGGTCTCCGCCGTATCTGTGGTACTGGTTGGGTCGCTGGAGGGTTGGAGTTCACGCTGCTCTTTTTCGAGAGCTTTCCGCACCCAAACTTTGTTCAGTGCCTGCCTAGCACGCCGCGGGCAGTTTGGATCCGCTGTAGGGTTGGTCCCGTCACAGGATCTGCAGTGGGGGGGGGGTGCTCGGATGTTACGGGGTGGGGTAGTCAGTCCCGCACGTCGCGCAGATGGCCACGTGCGGCGTAGGACAGTAATCAGCCCTATGGCCGAGCTTGTGACATACCTTGCAGACCAGTTGGCGGGGTCGATGGGCGGGGTCGACCCGTTGGCGGAGTTCTGCATCGTAGAAACGCACGTAGCGAGGCACTTTAAGACCTTCAAATGTTACCAACACACCGTTGGTTTGACCCATCATTCGTGCTTGAAATATTTGAGTTCCAGGAGCCAAAAGCTCATCCACTAGCTTGGAAGACGATGTACCGGGCAAAAGACCAGGAACAATCGCTTTGCATGAGTTATCTGGGGCCGCAATATATGTTGAGATGGGATAAACCCGCTGACCAAGGCTCAGCTCCCTCACCTTGTACAATGCGTCGGCTACGTGTGACTGGGGTGTGCTGATGATTGCCAAGTTCTGCTGAGGTCGCAGTCGGAATATGATGTCCTGACGATCGTCCGTGGTCAAGCCAGCTGCACTCTATAGAGCACTGGCGAGTTCTGGGCGCGTCCACTTATCGAGGCAAAGTCCTCCGTGAGGCCGCAGAATTATCTTCTGATCGTGCAAAGGAAGTTGAGGCAGGCTCTGATTCCGACTGCGCTTGAGTACGGTAGGCTGGGAGGCGTCCGGAAAGCCCAAGATGTTCTCGGAGTGTTGCGTCTTAGCATGCGTTTGACGGATGCGTCGCTTACGTATGACTGTTTTCCAACAGCCACCTGTGTCGTCGTCAGTTTTGTCGTCGTAAATGTTCGGGGTAGCATATTCCTCCATCCTTTCCCCGGTCTGAGTGTGTACCTCTCGTTGTTGGGAGGAAAAATTGGCGACGATAGGGATCGGCGGCCACTCCCGCGGTATCCACCTCCGTCGCTGATTGCGTCTTCTGCGCGTTGGAGAATGATGTTGCGGTAGATAAATGCTCTATCGAAACAGAGCGGTGAATTGGCCGAAGGCCCTTTGCACGTCCGTTTGGAACATGCGCCTCGGAAGAGCTGGTCGCTTGGCGCTCTTGGTTCATAGTGTAGAAAACACGCCGAGGCAGCTATGGCCCCGGCAGGGGAAGCCGCGTTGGAACTGCTTCAGAGCTGTAGAGGCGCGGGGAGCGGCAAAAAAGTACCGGGAAGAAAAGGCGGTCGGTGGGAAACGGCGAGAAAGCCGCTTCCCATATGACTCCCGGCAAAAGCGGCCCGCGCAAGGCCGGTCAAGAGCGGTCGGTGAAGGTCGCGTGGTCTCGGTGGTTGCGGAGCGCCCCTACGACACGTCCGTTCGCGTCAGCCACCTGGGTGGAACTCCAACCGGTGGAAATACTTCGTCTGCCGCTGCTACTAAATGAGCCGCCCGAGCGGAGGGTCAGCGCCGCCGCCGGGGGGCCCTGTCGTTCGGAATGAAATTATTTGCCACAATATATCGGGAACTAAAACACCTCAAGAGCTGCGCTTAAAATTCTCGGAGTTCCCTAATCGTCAGTGAATTTTTTCTCCTCTTAGCGTCTATAACCGTTTATCATACTTGGCTCCGACACGCGCTAAAGCGTGCATTTGAATGGGACTTCTTTGTTTTTACTCCGATAGCAATTATTTGGACACTCCAGGTGCATTTTTTCCATCGCCCTTGCCGTGATGTTTCGTGTAAAGTCGAGCAGCCGTAACCACCTCGACGTGCCGTATGATGTACGTGCGATGAAAGCATGCGAGGGGAGCCGATGATCGCAGATCGATTTGGGGCGCGGGAAGGAGGAAGGCCGAGAGGAAACGCGTCGTATTTCGTCGCGTGATTTGCCGTGGGGGAATGAGAGGGAGAGAAGGGGGCGATATTGGGCTCCGAAAGCAACTGCCTATTTCAAGACCAGGCGCAAAGGAAACTGACGATCGATGCTCAATACCGCTCAAATCGGAGGAAAGTGGGGAGGCCGCGAAGAAAGGGGGGGGGGGGTGTAGCGGCTTCTACCAAACCAGCAACTGCTTACTTTGAGCGGCGGGGAGTGGTTGCACCTGCCGTATCTTGAGAGCGATCTGCAGATGGCTGATACCTTTGTGCACGCCTTGTTCTCGCGGCTCTTGTGTTGAAGAGATAGACCACGCGAACGTCCCTTCGCTCTCTGCAGCTGCCGTGCTCGCTCCCACCGGTGTTTTGACCGCGAGTGTCCGCGGTAATCGAAAGTGATGTGTTCATGTTTGCCTCTGCGCGCTGACCCCATGTTTGTTAATTCAGTTAGTAAGTGAATGTTTGCAAGTTTATACGGCCGGTAAAGCTACTATCCTTACATGGTATAACTCTCTACTAATTTCCTATTGCAATGAATGTTTCGCCTTTTGTGCGAAACTATGACTTTTTTTTTTGGCCTCTTCACCTTACGCGCTGTGTGGAATTTATGTACCGATGATGCTTAAGCAAACACCTCAATGATCCATTTTGTATATCCTTACTTACCCGAGACCTGAAGGAAATCTGTGACAGGTGCTCTCTTCGTGACGTCGTACTCCTTCATAGAGCCTTCTAAAAGCTCCTGCAGGATTCTTCCAGGCATAGTGATCACGAAAGCGTGGTTCACATCATCGTTGAAAGCCAGCACTTCGATGACGTGTTGCAGCAAGATGCGACCTGAGTGCAGATATGGCCTTCCATTGTAGGTGAATAATAGGTCAAGTTGAGCGCGGTAAATATTGTTTTGTGTAGCAGGTGAACTAAAAAAGACGGTGACAAAGGAGAATTATGAGGCAACGTCAAGTAATGCCACTCGAAAATAGACTGTTTAGAAAGGTACCTACTGAGCTCGCTGTTGTACATTGCACAGGCGCCAAAATATGGTGGCCAGCTCATAATTAAAATAGTAATCACTTGGAATTCAGCGCATTGTTTCTGCACGCTGGCTTTAAATTTGATAGAAAAAAATTGACAAAAGCAAGGAAAAGTGTACTAGCAGAACAATTTCTAAAGTCTTAGCCAAAGTTTTCGGCAATTGGTATAAATCGGCTTGTCACTTTTCGAAGTGTCCATTGACAAGCGTTTTGCTCTAAATGGGACTAGTTGATTTTTGCAAACGCTTCAAAAGGCTCGACGAGAAGTTTATTGCGAGTCTAGCTAAAACCGTGAAGCAGCGACTCTTAGATACTTTTGGAGTTAACTTCCTTTATCTCGTTTGGCGTCATACTATGAAACTATATCTGTTTTATGCAGTAAAACTTTGAAAGGCAACAAACACTTCTTTCCAGTTTCGTAGCTAAAAAGCACCATCTTCCTTTTGCATCTTCCTTTCCGTAAATTTTGTTGTATGCGCTCTACCGTGGGCCCAAGGAAGGCCTGTAGTAAGGATATATATATATATATATATATATATATATAAATATATATATATATATATATATATATATATATATATATATATATATATATATATATATATATATATATATATATATATATAAGAAGATAACCGTGCCGACATTTACTTTTCATACTGCTGGACACATATATTTATTGTTGCATCCTGGAGCCTTGGTCTGTTCCTCGGCCTGCAACTTTCTTCTCGCAGTTTCCGTCTGTTGAAGCTGAGCTCTAGAAAGCACGCCCAATTTTGTCTTTATGCAAGAGATAAAAAGTCAGCAACGCGTTCAATATGAAATTTCATTCTGTGCAGCTGGATCAAAAAAGTATTTTTTAGTTTACTGAAACATAATTAAAAGGTGGAACTGACCACACGCCGAGAGCTAGCCGAGTGGTTATAGCGTTGCGCTGCTGAGCTCGAGGTCCTAGACGCAATTGTGGCCACGTTGCTCGAAGTTGGAGAAATGGAACTTAGATTTATGTGCTTTCGAAGGGTCTATGCTAAGCCTCATAATTATATCATGGTTGTGGCACATAAAAACCCGTGAGTTAACCTAACTGAAGAGGTGAAACTGATTTATCAGGGACTTTTATGTTGAGAAGGCCTGATATCACCCTTTCCGTTTTATAAATGAGAAAACGAAAACAAGGCGTAAGCAGGAGCTAAGGTTTTGAAAAGGTGAAAAGGCGACATATGCTCTCCTCGGCTAGTACAATGGGTAAAGTTCTTCTAATGGGGCAAGGACATAAGGCGGGTGGGCGAGACTTCGACCCAGGGTGTGATAGCGGCGAGGGCGTAGAATTGAAAAGAAAGGTGTGGTACTCAACGGCAGTGGAGAAATGTGAGGTAGCACTGTGGGTGTCAGCCGGTTGATGTATCACTGTAGGTCCCTCTTTTCATGGAAGGGGCCCGGATGAGGGGAGCCGCGGCGGGTCATCGTCCAGGGCCCTCCTAGGAAAACACGTACCTACACTGACACGTCAACCGGCTGACACACAGCGCTATCTCACATTCTTCCACCGACGTTGAGTACCACACCTTTCTTTTCAATCTGCCTCTTTGATGGCGCGACGGCGCATGCGCCCTGCCCTAGCGGATTAGTCGCGAAACGTTTAGGAAGGATCGCGCGCGTGGCCGCGCGCCGGCAAGTCCCCCGAAAAAAAAAGCGCTCGGACGCTGCAAACACTCGTGCCGTGTACCGCGTTGAAACTCTACTGGTAGCTCGACGTCGGTGCGCTGCCGAAAACGTGCGCAGCGTAAGACCGCAACTTCACTATAAAGGAGAATGCTGTCAAGGCATCGTCCGAGCTGACCGGACTGCACCGTGAGCCAGGTAGCGGCCGCCTTTCATGAATGGCTCCCTAATTTAACGAAAAGCCCGTGCGTCACACGCGGGCGACACTTAAGCACATCACGTTGCTGACAAACTCCTCTTGCAACGTCGGTCCTCACTTGCTGGTGGCGGCATCGCGTTCCTGACTGCCCGTACTCGTAAGGCGCGGCAACACTGGGCCGGCAAGACACTCACTGCAGTGATTGACCAACTATTGTGCGTCGCTGAAGCACCAGGTCGACAACGACGCAACCAACGAGCGCGAGTTGTACTGCGGCAGGCTTTCTTGTCGAAGGCACCGGGAAAATTAGCGTGCCGACCATCGTTCGGCCGAACCCCGCACGGCGGCCGTCGAACCGACAACACAGTAGCGACAGCATCTTCGCTTGTATATATAATTAATCGTGCTCAAAATGAGTCAAGCACGCCTACCAAGTAGAAATGTACAAGCTTTAACCCTCTCAAGCGGTGCTCACGAAGTTTGAGCCAATGTCGATCCTGTTCAGCGAAGGTTAACCTGGCGCAGTCGAGTTCCTGCACTCTGTACCGTACCGGCGGACCTTAACTGAAATGTAAGCAGTTAGGTCGAACTAAACTGCATTTAAAGTTCGATTCTGGCCTTACCAATTTGAAATCAGCTGCACTTCACACGGCGCGTACACAAAAAGCGGTAAGCGGCGACACAGCGCTGTGCCAACATCGATCTGTACATCACCGTACCTGTAGGCTGTCGACCGCATTCGCTACGTATATGGATGGGCCTGTACGTGTTGCTATGCCGACGCATTTGTCAATTTCAGAGATGCACTGTTTGCCTCCGCATCAAGCGACAAACAAGAGACGGTGTATTTGGTATACAGCAGCATAAACAACCGTCTCGCTCATTTATACCAACGCCGTGTGAGCGATGGCATCCGCACGTTTTCGTGAGAGAACAACATGGCCTACAAATGAGCACTTATACGAGCACAGTTTCCTCTAATAATGCTTTATGGGACCCTAAAACTAAGTATGAAGAAAAGCGAGAATGAGTTAATTAAGAGCCCGTAATATATGTATATGGATCACAGTTGCCGTTGTTTAAGTGGTTCGGCCGTTCATATTGACTCATCTCAGGGTGTAACAACATGGTACATATGCGCAGTTATGCATGTTTTGCTACATTTTGACACTATTTCATTTCAGCGATTGACCTTTTCCACAATAGTTGACGATAACAACGAGCTGGGGCTGTAGATGTCGATGTAAACAAGGGCACCGCTTTATTCCGACGCAGAAGGCTGCGCTCGAAGACATTTTGAATGTGCGAAACGTGTAAATAATGTGTAAAAAGAATACAAAAAGTGGTGTCCAAGTGCAGAAACCAGTGACAAAATCCAAGGCAGCCGTGCCGCCAAACGGAACTCAGCGTGCCTTTGTCGGCTGCACTGTTCGCAGAACAGCGCAGTCAGGCCTGCTCACCCAGTAGTCATTGATTGCTACATGGCTTCAGGAACGGCATGCTGTCCAGAAGAAGCCATTAACAATGATTCGCGATCAACGAAATGCCCCACCGTCGCGCACTCAACGTGGGCGTAGGTACACAAATCAACCAGCGAATGCCCCGGGACCCTTCCAAAAACCTTTTCAGCGGCTTGCGGCAGAGGGCAGCACATGAAAATGAAAGAGGCGAATCCTACGCCCTCGCCGCTACCACACCCTGGGTCGTTGTCTCGCCAACCCGTCTTATGCCTCCGCCCCTTTAGAAAAGCTTTACCTATTATACTGTGCCGAGGAGACCATATGTCGCCTTCAAGAAAGCGAAGTCCACTTCGCGAAAAGTTGACTCCTGCTTTAACCCCTTGTTCTCGTTTTGCTCAGTGTGTTGAATTTCCATCTGCCGCCTTCCCCGTGTTTCCCCCGTCTTAGGTATGGAACATGTATTATGGAACAGATTCGGCAAGGCGTTGTTAATCAGCTATAGGGGGTGGCGGATGTAGATCTAATTATTTAAAGAATGGAAATAGAACAGACGTTGAGGGACCCTTGCGGTTTGGATACTTCTCGAATTGATCCTATCAAAACTTCTCAATCAGGCACGGTGCTATGACGGCATAATGAACTCTTAAAAGTTAAAAAAACATATGCAGAAAACATCGATTATGATGGTCTATGTAAGCTAATAGCCCGAATGAACGAATAGGCGAGCGAACAAGTGAGAGAACGGCATGCCTACTCCATTCCTCTGGCTCCTCCCCATCAATCGCTTGCCCAAGAGCACATGCCCTATCCGTCGGCACATTTCCTCGCCTGCCCTCGCCTTTTGTCCTCTGACCACCGCCGCACCTACCACGAAAATGGCCGGAAGCGCGAAGGAAAGCCATCCACTTGAGAAAATTTCGGGGGTTTTACATGCTGGAAAAATGCGCGCCGTAGTTGGGCACTCCGGATCGATGTGCCCTACCTTAGTATAGAAGAAGAATGAAAAGGTACGCTGGCCGAGATAATGAAAATTTAATTATGTTTCATTGTGAACAATGGCATTTGATTGCGAGTAAGGCTTCTGAATGGGGAGCAGAAACGCCATTAAATTTTCAGTTAGCTTAGTCTGTGCATCTTTTCGCGCTTCATTATGTATTTTCCACGCCACACAGGGGCCATCACACTTTTGACTCTTCCTACGTGAGTATCTTGAATGCGCACCTAAGTCTAAGTACATTTCGGTCCCATCAAAATGCAGCCGCTGGAGCACGGATTGAACCCTCGACCTCGAGCTCACCAGAGCAATGCCTTAACCTTTAGCTACCGGTTCGGTTATCATAATAATCATCATCCGCAGCAGCGGCAGCCAATTTTGCGTCCACTGCCTGACAAAGGGCTCTCCCTGCGATCTCTAGTTACCCATGTTCTGCGCGAACCGATTCCAACCTAGCGCCTGAGGATTTGCTAATTTAATCACCCCACCCAACCTTCTGCCATCCTTGATTGCGCCTTCCTTCTCTTGGCATCCATTTTGTAAGCCTAATGATCCGCCAGTTATCTAAACTGCGGAATCCCAACTGCCCAGTTCCATTTTCTTCCTCTTAATATCAATTACAATAACAGAGATTACCGTTGCTCTTTGATCATGCCGCTCTCCTCTTAGCTCTTAAAATTAAGCCTAGCATTCTATGTTTCATTGCTATTTTCGCCGCCTTTGTTCTCCACCTTGTTTGTCAATCTCCAAATTTCTGACCCATATGTCAGCACCGGTATAATGCATTGATTGTACACCCTTCTTTTCAATGATAGTGGTAACCTTGCAGTCTGGATCTGAGAATGTATACCGTATGAACTCAAACCAATTCTTATCGTTTCGTAAATTTTCTTCTCATTATCAGTGTCCGCTGTGAGTAATTGACCTAGGTAAACGCGCTTCTTCACAAGCTCTAAGGCTGACTGGCGATCCTGAACTCTTGTTCCCTTGTCAGGCTATTGAACATTATCTTCTGCACATTCATATACCCCACTTTTAGACTTTCGCTGTTAAGGTCATCAATCATTTGTTGTAAGTCGACATTTCATTCTTATACCGGTATGGTATAAAAATGAAGTGAATGCGCAATCTCGTACTCTGCGCCAACACGGTGAGAGCGGGGATTCGAGCCGTTTGAGGGAAGTGTATACCGCGCGTGAGGCGCTCGTCGATGGAGGCAAAGATGTCTCTGCCGGGCAGTATGGCGCCATTGACCGGTCCCCAGAGGTTGTCGTCCTCTGACAAGAGTCCCGCGTACCAGTTGAATAGCGCGTCCGTCAGCAGGTTCCCCATGGAACACTCCTCGAGGCGGCATCTCTGGCGGCTGCCCTCTAGGAGCACCTTCGTCGAACCGATCGGCTGATTTCTGTCCGTGTCGGCCTTCTCGCGCGCGGTGGTGATGCTCTCGGCCAGCTTCGAGACGTAAATCCTGTCATCTGACAAAGGACGTTCACGAAATGTACGACCCCCTCTAGCACCCTGAGAAAATGCACAGCCAGAGCTTTTTGACCAGCCGTCTACTGCAGCCTCGTGGGCGTTCACGTTTCAAGCATATGCTTCACTCGCAAAGTGTTTTTTTTTTTCATTTACATACTGGCTTCACATACCAAAATTACTTTTATTGGGTAAGGAATTCTGTTTGCTTTGGTCGTATTGTCCGGCTGATTTGCCGCCCGCACAATCACTAAATTCTTTCAACGCGCAGCGTGTAATATAGAGGGTGATCATTTATATATTTACGGAATTTTCAAAAATCGCCTGTTGCAGATCAGATAATTCTAGGCTTGAGCTAAGTTATTCAGTAAGGCGTATATTAGCTGCACGAGAAACTGCTGCACATATTCAACTTATTACTCGAACTAGACTCATTGGCTTTTTAATAAATTACTTTACAGCATAAATTGCAATTTCCGAATTGTAGCCATTGAGTTTGCAAGGCGTATACTATTAGACAGAATTTCCAGAAGGTCACCAGTTTGTAGAAATGCGCCATCAAGCGCGGAGTAAAAATCCATTGTTGTTCCACTTACTTTTTTAACAAGAAATAGCTTTATGTATTGAAGCGCAAAAACAACTGGAATGCCCATGTATTTTGTCCGAGACTTCGGGAAATAATATCTCCGAAATGGTGTAATCCTGGAGATTCATTTTAAGCCGATACGTCTTGCAAACTCACCCGCTTTCACCTGTCTCGGGGGCTTGCGTTCCGCCGATGTGCACCAGGGACGCCGAAGGGCACAGCAGACATGATTTAACCACCCCCCTCCCCCCAAAAAAAAAAGAAAAAGAAAAACCCAACACCATTCGATAAACTGAAAATATGTGAAAGACTGTATAACATGTTCTAAGCAAAACACAAAGCTAATTATTAATTGCACAGTTCTTCCCACAACGTTAACTCTAGTCCTCCGAGGTTTCAGCCATCTGACCACTCTGGCCTCTCTGTCCGCGTCGCTACACAAATGGACCATTCTCACAACCATAGGGTTTCATACAATAATGTATGAAACTCTGTGCTTACAACGGTGTAAGAAGTACAAGTGCTCCGGGGATGCCGGGGCCGCTGGTAAGAAATGCGTCTCGCTATTGGTGGTGTTTCACGTCTGCACCGCTGCACGGCAATACACGTTAAGAGGCTGAACAAGCGGGATATTTGAACGTGTAAGCAATCGTAACCGCACACAAAGTGCTTTGAAAGAAATCATAACTGATTTTTTCACTTTTCCTGCCTTTCACTGTAGTCATTTATATCCCACAGACGATACTGACTCCGACAGTTCAGTCGCCCCTTGTGCTCTAGCAGACGGCGTGCGTCGATCCTTGGAAGCGGTCGCCACAAGCACCGTGGGCAGACGATGAGCTATTAATTTAGGAGTGTTCGCTTCGAAATTTAGCAAACTATCATCGTTTTTCCGGTCAACCGCTAAAAAATTAAGACGAACAGTCTTAATCGCAACAAACGGAAGGGGTGTGTGCATCTCGAGCTGCCACGTTGCCTGGTGGAGACGGATTGTAGGTAAAAAGTGATTCGCACCAAACTGCAACAGCAGGTCTTGCATGTGCAAAGAAAGTTTCGATGTTCAGTGAAAAGAGTTGACTGCATGGGCGCTATAACGTAAAACTATTCCACACTTTTCTATTCCAATTCTGCTATCAGCCCTCCACGATTGGTCAAAAACTTTTTCGACCACGCCCACTTCACGTTTCTGTCACGCGACGTCACGAGAACCGCGATTCCTCCCCATCTGATATGATGCGTACACACTGATTATGCGTGATTTGACAGAAAAAAAAGAAAAAGCAGTTATTTCTGATTCGACCCCTTTTCGCCATTAGCCCTCGGCTATTGGGAAAAAGCTTTCGGGCTGCACCCATTTCACCTGCCGGTCACGCGACGTCACAAAACCGCACAAGCTCACGGCGTCAAAGTGACGTGTACGCGATAAAGATGCATTAATATGCCGAAAAAAACTGCATTTTCTTCGGAATAACCGCAGGCTCCCCTTCCGAAAGGAATAAAAGATGGCTGCCGCCCATCGCTGAGACGCTGGCTACTCGCACCTGCCGGAGAGCATGGGTGTATTTGCGCGTAATAAAACTTCTTGCGTGGCCGTGTAACGTTTTTGAGCCCTTTCAGCACGTTTACCACCTCATTCTGCCAACTCTTCTTTGCTGAGGGTCAGTTTTAGCGTCAGTCTTAAGCTTCCGTTGCATGCCGCCGTGATTTTCGACCAGCCACCACAAGCTAAGTAAGGGAAAGCCGACCAATCGCAGACGTCGGCACCGCCCTCTTCATCCCGTTATCGATTTTCAGTGCGCTGGCTCGGCCCCAGTGAATCCCTCTCCACTTGAGCGTTCTCCTCGCCTCTTGTCAGCCAATTAGATACGACAAGCCACTCAGTGTAGGCAGTGTTATTCGTTTTTCAAGCAAACAAAAGTGACCTCTTATGAACGAGGAGAGCGTTTGATTGGTCTGTTCAGACAACCCTGCTGGTGACCGCCCGGTGCTTGCGTCGGTGGTTACGCAAATTTGGCGTCAGGAGATTGGAATAGAAACATATTGGAATAGTTTTACGTTATAGGACCCCATGGTTCGTAGGATGCTCTCGAAGGTGAAGACCAAGTCCTGCGACCAGGAGAGTAAGGGTGCAAGAAGCACTTCGACCCGGCGTACGTCACAAGTTCGTGGACAGCAGTGTACAATAAAGTTTAAAGAGTGTGAAGTTGAGCTTGCTGGTAAGGCTTCATAATGGGGAACTAGACTGAAAGAATATAGATAAAAATGACGGACAGGACAGGTGCTGTCCTGTTTGTCTTTCTTGTCTTGCTTTTTTTAAGCTATTTCCCCGTAATGAAGCACCGCGCCACTAATTTGTATCATCACCACGTCGGAAAGAGCAACATTGAAAAATATGGCTAAGCTAAGATGCACATCAAAGAAGACCAGGTGGCCATAAATAATGCCGGAGTCACCCGCACCAGCGTGTAATCAGAGTGTGGTATTGGCAACCAAAAACCCTGAAGTTATTTTTTCGACGTTTAGAATAATTCAGTGCGGAGTAGGCACGTTGATACCACGAATTACGTGGCAGCATGTTTTACAATGAATTCGCTGTCTCTGAATTCGTGGCTTCCAGAATTTGGAACTTCTGCATAGAATCTGTATGCGTAATGCGCTATGCATTATTTTTTGTTGAGTATAAAGAGTGGAATATGTGAAGGCTAACTTACTTTAGTAGAAGAAGGAGGTTCTGTTTATCCAGAAATTAATCGTATGCGGCGTTTCTCAGAGCATAGAGTAAATTAGGTTTCTAGTTGATTCAGCATAAGACAAACAGTGACTGCCTCACTGAGAGAAATATGTACACTTTTGTTTAGAAAAGGTACCAAAGCGCCTCAGCAATTTGAAGATGCCGTTTTGCGATTCTGTAACATAAAGGCAGTGGCTTAAGGTTTGCCGCTAAATACATTAGCAGGCACTCTATAAGAACAGGCTGAAAAGCGCGCTCGCCACATGGTGACCAGGGAATGTCTGGAAACCGGCGCGCCAGCCCCCTGGTCGCGCGCGCCTCCAAGCGGCGGCGCAACATTTGTGAGACGCGCTGCGCGCAACCGTCGGAGCCCCTGTTCTTCTTAAAGCGTGGTTCTTACTTTCTATCGATGGCTTGTGTTGCCTCAAAGTCAGAGCTTGGTGGCAACTCATCCGTGGTAGGTATACCGACGATCTTGTAGATGCCGTCGCCTGCAGTATCAGCTGGACAATCCGTCTGTGTCTCAGACGCCTGTTTTCCGGTCGCCGTTGAAGACGTGACAACGAGGCCTAGCCGATTAGGCCTAGCAACGGGTTCGGGCGCCGCTTCCGTTGACTGCCTTACTCAAGTAAAGAGGAGGCGCTCCAGGGACTGTCTTACGTGGCGTTATTGGTCGGTTTTCGAAGGGGGATTGTTGCTGGAGTGCCCGGTGCTGCCGTGGGATGCTGCAGCAAGTCTGAGGAGCCTCGCTGAAACGCCTTCGAGCTAGGCGACCATGTCTTGGGATGCCAGAATCACGGCCTGCGGAATCGAAAACCCGCTGCTCCCGTCGCCAGTATGGTGCTCTCGAGACAACCTTCTTCAGCCAGAGCCACGCAGAAAATGCCAGCTCAGTGCAGCTTTTGTCCCGATCACGGCTCGGGACCAGTGCCTCATGCCTCCAGGACTTTCTCCTCGTGCGATCGTGCCGTTTGGAACACCTTTCTCTCGTCCTCGTCGTCGCCCTTTTGCGCCACATGTACCTTACACATGAAATGGGCCCCCCGTTTAGAGTTGTTTTCAACTGTTCTCTACCGACCTTTATTGTTGAGAACTAGACCCTTCTGCTGTGGCTTGCGTATTTTCTTTGTGTCGTCGTGGCTCAATGCGCATCACTACACTGTCGCGCACATTTGACATTACGTGACATAATTTGTTGATATTGTTCATGAGTTCATCTTCCCTAACACTTTTTACATGTGTAAATTTGCTCATTTCGTGTTATACTCGTGTAACTTCACGCTTCAATTTCCCGACTTAAGTCTATCACCATGCTTTGTCTCCCTTTATGTATTCTATGTGGAAGAAGTATTCCTCTAAGGTGAGACTTCACCTTATTACTCTGACCATTGGTCAGTTCAGCTTTACTCAAATATTCTAAAGGCTGTTGGCCAGTTTGCACCCAAAAATGTGTTCCAAACAAAAAGATGTGAACTTTGCTTGCTCCCCATACAAGAGCGAGACATTGCGGAAAGCACACGCGCCCACCATCCCCTGCGTCGCCGCGGTCGCCTCGAGAGCCGGCATAGACACGGCAGAAACGCACTACGCCCTCTCCCGCTTCTCCCTCGCTGTGGCGACGCGCGCGCACCCTTCCTCCCTGACTCGCGGGAAGCTAGCTGACGGGCGAGGAAGACATTCCCCTCGCCAAGGTAAAAAAGTACAAAACAGCGCCCCCAGGATAGACCCTCTCTCTCTGACGCCGGACCCTTAACTTGCCGGACTGGAGTACCTGCCGCAACCCGTGAGTGACTTGGTTTGCCTGAGTGTCCCGGGCAACGAGGCCGGCCTATTACTGGTTATGACAGAGAGGACGTCCCTCTGCCGCTGTTTTTTATTGCTGGTTGCAACAAACGTTGCTACAGTTGACGCTGCTGGTTGCCTTATTCGTTCGAACCCGATGTAGCCGCGATTCCCGCGCTACGGGTTGGGGAGTACCACGGAGCAACTGTGTGCGGCTAGATCCGCAACTCGCCTTCACCCCTAGCCGCACGCAGAGTGGAACCCCCACATTTGGCGCTACCAACGTGGCGAGAATTTGGCAAGACGGCGAGTCTTCTAGTGCTGGCGCTAGGACTGCTCACGTTTCAGCGAACAATGGCGGCTGGCTTGTCTGACCTCTCAGATTTGTTCATGTCAGATATAGCGACGCAAAGTCAGCAACCTATCGCTAACGCGGCGGCAGCTGCTTAACAAACCGGCAGCTTTGGTTTTGAGTGTTTCACGCGGAATAGTCAGGATTGCGCAAATGCCACGTTGGCGGACGTTAACCGTGATACGAGGCGTACCACGTTGCCCCCCTCGCCGCTTCGCGACGCGGATACAGAGGCACACATGCCACCAAATAGCTCGACCCCGGGCGGCGGAGGCATCCGGCCCTTCGGCCGAGATTTTGCCTTTGAGCGAGCAGAACGCGTTGCAAATCATGCAGAGCTTAGCCAGCGCCCTGCAAGGCACAGTGCAGACCTCGTCGCAGAGCGAGCAGCCATGGATTGAGTTAGATATACCTACTTACAGTGGGTGCCACGATTACACGAGTGAAAGCGAGCGCCTCGACCCTCTGCTCTATTACCAGCAAGCAACCGCCCTTACAAAAATTTTTAATGTGTTTTTTAGAAAGTCTTTTGCATTTTCTCTAAAGAACTCTATTGTGTTTATTTTGATTGCCTATAGAATTTTCCTATAGAGTTCCAAAAGTTATTTGGCCACCGCATTGTTATAGGAACTCTAAAGACGCATTTCTATAGAACATTTCCATCGAGTTGCTTTAGAGATGCTAAAGACAAATTTCTACAGAATATTTCTATCGACTTTCTTTAGAGATGCTGAAGACAAATTTCTATAGAATATTTCTATCGAGTTTCTTTAGAGATGCTAAAGGCAAATTTCTATAGAATATTTCTATCGAGTTGCTTTACAGATGCTAAAGGCAAATTTCTATAGAATATTTCTATCGAGTTGCTTTAGAGACGCTAAAGACAAAATTCTATCGAATATTACTATGCAGTTGCTTTCGAGTCTCTACAAGCAAATGCCTATAAAAGCTAGGCCGATATGTGTAAAGTACTTGCAATTTACCAAAGTTCTACTGTAGGCAATAAGGACTACAGTAAATGCAATGGCAGAATAATTGGTGCTACAACCACAAAGTATTCAGTATGAAATGTTTATTGCACTTCAGACTAGATACATACTTTATATGTGTCACATACACGCTTCAGACTAGAACTTGCAACACACAAACTGTAGCTGCCAACATGCTTCTCAGGTCAAGCTGGTGGTGCAAACACACGAAACATGACGTAAAAGAATCAGTGGCAGACTTGATTACAGTTGACATGTGGCAATAACAGGCTTGACTAGGACAAGAAACCATACCAATAAAACTGCAAAAGGAGTGCCTGTTTCAGCAGTGCACATTGAACGGTTGAATATTAAAGCCCGAAAATAGACTGATATGAATGTGCACTGCAATGTTGTGTCAGCCTGACGAAACGACACAGCATTTTAGTCTGTTTAAGTGCAAAAATAACACTGGCAGTCGCTGCGAAAATGTGGCAAATAATGGCTTATACCGAAACCATATAACCATATACCGAAATATAATATAATATATATAATATATATATATATATATATATATATACATATATATATATATATATACATATTATATATATATATATATATATATATATATATATATACATATATATATATAATATAATATAATATAATATATATATTAATATATAATATATAATATAATATATAATAATATAATATATAATATATATATTATAATATATATATATATATATATATATAATATATATAATATAATATATATAATAACCATATACCGAAACCACACAGAATTTTAGTCTATGTTTATGTGTGAAATTAGCACTGGCAGGCCCTGCAAAAATGTGGCAAACAGTGGTTTTCATAGAGCAGTACAGCATATATCGTACAAAGTTTAAAAGCTTGTATTTCGTTGTAAGGGAAACAATTTTGAGATCAGAGCCAATATTCTAATTAGGGTGAGAAATACAAACCAGACCGACACACGCAATGACTAAGAAAGAGATTTAGCTCAGGAGCTCCTAAACAGTAAAAAAGTTTTTCTCGGCAACTATGGAACCAAATTTGATGAGGTTTGGTACATTTAAAAATGTTTAAATCATAGTTTTTACATTAACACTATCAATATTTATGAAAATTTGCCGAAAATAGCAAAACTTGAAGGAAAAGGACTTAGTATGCAAATGTGAAAAATAACAAAGAACTAGCACAACTTCGTTAATTCCGTAAATTTTCCTACTTAAATACATCCAAAATACAGAAATGCTTTTGAGACAACCACATCACTAATTTGAGTTTGTGGCATTTGAGAATTCAACTTGTTGCAGGAAGAACTATTTGGCAGGTTTAAGAAAAATAACACCACGAAGCTTCGTCTCTGTGCCAGAAAGAGATATCACAGTGCTGCAGACTCCATCTGCTATGTCTAAAGTCAACAAAATTTATATATGAATTTACAGCTTACATGAAATTGTTGCAATGTTTGAGAGTTTCGCACATCTACTCATAAATTAGTGATTGTATATAAGAGCAGCATATGGTATGTCTAATTTGCCAGATTAAATTATGGTAGTAGGTCCAACAGAAATGTGATCTCATTTTTTAGTTGTGAGTAAGATTGTATAACCTTACTGCTCTGTTTCTTCAAAATTTGCAGTTTTATGAATTCGTATCAAAAGCAGACTAGTTGTCTGAAAATGTTTTATCATGGTACTGTGCTACGTGAATTATGCTTTTTCAAATAACATGTTTACTTTGATGCAATGATATTTCTTTATTTTACCTCATTCCTTGCTGAAAAACTGCACATTCACGAGATATGAATAAATAAATATTAAGTGAATAAGTAAACAAATAAATATTGCGGTTTGTCTTATCATTCCACCACCAGCATGACCTGTATGGAGCTTTGGCTACTGCATGCTCACATGTTGCAAGTTCATTCATACATGATCACCTGCTATTTCACTTCCCAGGAAAGGAGCGAGGAAAGGCTAGTTTTTGGCCTCATTTGGTCCGTCTAGTAACGGCGACGCTGGAGCCTGGAAACTACAATTGAAATTAATTTTCAGAAGGTGTAATGAACATTCAGCCATAATGTATTAGCAGGCACAAACATGCCACAAAAATCTATATAGTTGTAGCATTATGCTAAGTTTCATTTCAGTATTTCAGAAAAAAATTATAACAGGAAAGTGGCAGAACACCCCACCTCCCCACCACTCTGCCAAACAGCGGCAGTTCTTTTGAGAATCACTTTTGACAATATCTTTACTTTCCCAAGATTCTGTGACATCAGCACTGGGCCAATGTGCCTGGCAGTAGAATATCATTGCTAACGACAAAAAGCATCTCCAAACGACAACAGCCTAGTCACACATTAAACTCATCTTGCAATGACAACACATTCCCCATTTATAACATAAGCAAGCAGGAACACCCATGAGCTAAGAGTCATATACAGACATCACACTGTGCATAGGAAACAAATTTTTTGAAAAGAAGGTAATGACCTACTGGCTTCTATTGCTGAGCGGTAGAAAAAATTAATATTCCATCCGCTGTTAGCCATAGTTGGTATGTACTATGCTTAATATGCCAATAATAAATTTCTCACATGGGGCTTTAGCAATCATGATGATGCATGTAAGTATCCATTGTATGGGGAACAATAATATTTTAAGTTGTTTTCGCAAATTATGATGGATAACTGCTAATTTGTGGTATTTGGAACACAGTCGCAGTGTCACTGTCAGATACCATGGACACAGTATATTCGTGCTTTTTGAGTCATTGAAACAATTAGTTTCTAATCTAGTACAGGTATGTACACTGATATGATATCCTAAACGCAATAATAAGACTTCCCAATTGCAATTGAAAAGTTAATTCAGTTTTAATTAAAAAGGGTCCTTCTTGCAACATGGCATGTGAGAAACAGAAAACAAAAATTATACTAATCATGTAACTTTGAAAATTGATTGCATAACTGCTCTGTAGGTCAAGCAGAAAATTTAACAAGAAATAACGTGCCTAAAACTAGTTGCAACAAACAAATTTGTTACTACGAAGGCTGCAGACAATTCAGTAAACAGATTGTGACCCAGTCTTTTTATGCGGCATTCCTCAGCGAATTTGTTGGTCAATTGGTTGCCGCAGCTGAACAAAACAGATGAACAGTCTAAATCTGGCGTGCAGCCCCCGTCCCATCGGTGCATGGTCAAGTGGGACGAACATACTGATCCGGGGAGTGAATTATGGTGCTGTCTTAGGCACGTGTTGAGGCACCGGCCAATCTGCTGCATGTACATTTGACCAAATATACACATGATCACAAGAAAAGACTACACTACCCCTGACAGACACAAGACAAATTTACTGGTATCTAAGCAAGCCTTTCTTGTCAGGGTGCCTATATGCACAGCTGTGTGCAAGGGAATTGCGAAAGGCAAGCAGGCAAGGGAGGCTTGCTCGGTGAAAGATACCACCAAATTTGTCGTGTGTGTCACAGGCAGTGAACTGTATCCCTTTCACATGTGGTCAAGCGTACATAGGGCAAACTGGTCGGTATCGTATGTGTATAAGAGATCACCATATTTCATTCAAAAGACCAGTATGGTCATCCAACCTGGCCGTACATTTCCACAACGGGGCTTCATGTTGGATTACAATCGTTCATCTGTTTTCATCCACCGTAAAAATTGACAAGTGAAATCGATGAGGCATACCACATATATAGTAAGACATGTGGGTGAGCCCCCATTTTTAATGCCACAAACAAAAAAGGCATCCTGTGTAGGTCACAAGGTATCCATATCAGTCTGTGCCTATGTACTACTGAAGTAAATGCAGCATAGTAAATACTGACCATCATATTAATTTTCAAGAAATTAAAGCTCACCAAATATGTATTTTGCAGTGGCTGTTACTATGGGAACAGAGAAGTAACTGTAAAGATATCAATGATAAACAAAGGTGTGCACACTACGTGCTTAGACCTGTGACATATTTAGTCCACTACACTTCGATTTCCTACATGCACAGAAAATGCACGAGATTGTAGCACAAAAAGAAAAAAATTATGCATATAAGGGGTACAGCATAGGAAATAGTTTTCAAAAAATAAAACCACAATAAAAAGTCATAAATGCACTACGTACAAAGCAAAAATTTTATTTAACTTGTAGGTAAGCAACTTACGCAAAAGAAATACTAAACATCAGGAAAGGTTAGGTATAGTTTTATACAGAACACAATAATATGGGCATATTGGCTATGCACACAAATAGGTAGCAAGTTCAATAAGGTTGCATAAATATTTAGTATCTTTAGTAAGCAGCATTAAGTAATGTGTTGATAAACTTCACCATGAATGACATCAAGCCCCCTTTTTGGAACACATACATTTCATACGCACCTGACATGACGATCCAGATCACACGCCATGCTGCTGCAGCCATACATCCGCAGGGTCTGCATTTCTGGGGGCTCCTCGATCTTGTAGTTTATGTTGTGGGTCACGGCCTCGCCACTACAAAATGAGTTCTATGTTAGCTTATAGCAGTGGCACAATAAAGCTGTGATATCGTGAAAACATGCAATCAGCACCTAAAAGAGTCATGAAAACAATGTCTGCACTAATGTGGAAAGAGAGCAAATCCTTGAAATCATCGAATGTCATGACAATAGAGACCTCTACATCAAATAGTTTTGGACGCGTCGCAGCAGCAGATTACAATCTAATTTCAATGTTTTTTTCCAGTACTTAGTATAGGCAACGTTCCCCTGTCATGTCTAGTTAAAAGTCAGTTATGTCAACACATCTTGTCTTGGAAATAAAGCTGTACTAGTAGCAAGCTGTGATTGGCTTACATTTTTTCCCTAGAACTGTTCGTTGGCCAAAAACCTCGTAAGCAGAGATTGTGCACAACGTCGAAGCATTTGTAAGTGAGGAAACGTCATTGAAGCAAGAATCGATGAAGAGGTAGACGGGTCGTTACTATGCAACTTTAGCAGACAGGCGGGAGCTCACGCACACCTGCACAAGGTGAATACGATTTCCGAAACTGTTCTCAGCGGAAGCAAACGCTTATCAGGATTATCAATTCCGCACTGTGGCAATAGAGTTGCGTACACAATTTTTACAACCGGCGCGTGGCAAGTATCAGCACAGGGTTCACTGCTGACGTGGGTTTTCCACTTGCTACGTTCGCAAGGCACTCTATACACACACGGGAAGCACACACAACACGGATGAACGCACGTGTAGTTGGCGAGCACGATTGCTTACCGTTTCAACAGTACGACGAGGCCGAAAGGCGCTCTCCAAGTTTCCAGTGATGCGTCTGCGATGTTACTTGCAGCAAACAAGCCGCTGGGTAGTGGACGAGCTGAGGCACGCTAATAATACGCATTACTTCTTTGCGCCGTCCACCAAACTTTCCACGACAACCAGCGGAGACAAAGGGATCGCACTCCACGGCATGAAAATCGTTGGTCCACATTTAGCTGGCGCGCCACGCATACGGCGTGCTTACAGCGAGACTCAAGCCATCTTCTGGCACTTTCGTGCTCGCGAAGTACGTCTCATTTCATTACAGCAAACCTAATAACGCACGACCAAACAAACACATCGATGCAGCTCGCACAACAACCGTTGAAGACGGAGCAAAAACAACACGCCGTATCTTCGTATTCTACCTATCGCGTTGAATACGAAAATACTGGCGCCGCCAGCGCCGTCTGTATAATAGTGCGGCTGTTGTGGCCTCCGTGATTCCTACAATAATACCCACTACATCAGCTTTTGTGTCGTTTTGGGCCGAACTACATACATACATTCAATTATACAATATATGGTCAATTATATATGGCCACACATGTGCAGGTCATAAAAACCAGGTTCTCTAGCCGAGTGCCATCCGTGCGGTATAACCGAGCTCAGATTGGTCCAGCTTGACTGATCAAATAGGGCACCACTGTAGGTTAAATGAGGCGCACAACTCCTGCGGGACCTGCCGTGGTTGCTCAGTGGCTATGGTGTTAGACTGCTGAGCACGAGATCGCGGGATCGAATCCCGGCCACGGCGGCCGCATTTCGATGGGGGCGAAATGCGAAAACACCCGTGTACTTAGAATTAGGTGCACGTTAAAGAACCCCAGGTGGTCGAAATTTCCGGAGTCCTCCACTACGGCGTTCCTCATAATCAGAAAGTGGCTTTGTCACGTAAAACCCCTATAATTTAATTTTTTTTAATTTAAGTCCTGCGGGGGCGGTAGAGTATCCGCATCCCGTGCAAGAGGACCGTGGTTCAAATCCCGGTGCCGCACAATTCTCCACCGGAAAATAAAAAAAAAAACCGTGTGTTGAGAAAATTGCACAAACAGGCCTGGAGTGCGGCCTGATCCCGGTGACCAGAACCGGTAACGCACTCTCTCACCAGAGCAGGATTTGCCACCCTGGTGCAGTACTTGGCCACAACCTCCTATATGAATACAACAATCAAACCTCGGCCCTCAGTCCCCAGCAGCCGCGAAGCAACTGACCACGGCGGCGGTCAGGTCTGTTACGCTGCAGAGGGTGCTAAGAATACCTGGCTCCGGACAGGCCGCCATTGGAATCTGAACCTGGCAACGTTTAACGTTAGAACGTTATCTAGTGAGGCGAGTCTAGCAGTGTTATCGGAGGAATTAGAGGGTAGTAAATAGGATATAATAGGGCTCAGTGAGGTTAGGAGGACAAAAGAACCATATACAGCGCTAAAAAGCGGGCACGTACTGTGCTACCGGGGCTTAACGGAGAGACGAGAACTAGGAGTCGGATTCCTGATTAATAAGGAAATAGCTGGTAACATACAGGAATTCTATAGCATTAACGAGAGGGTGGCAGGTCTTGTTGTGAAACTTAATAAGAGGTACAAATTGAAGGTGGTACAAGTCTATGCCCCTACATGCTGTCATGTTGACCAGGAAGTCGAAAGCTATTATGAAGACGTGGAATCGGTGATGGGTAAAGTCAAAACAAAATACAGTATACTGATGGGCGACTTCAATGCCAGGGTACGCAAGAAGCAGGCTGGAGACAAGTCAGTGGGGGAATATGGCATAGGTTCTAGGAATAGCAGAGTAGAGTTATTAGTAGGGTTTGCAGAGCAGAATAATATGCGGATAATGAATACCTTTTTCCGCAAGCGGGTTAGCCGAAAGTGGACGTGGAAGAGCCCGAATGGTGAGACTAGAAATGAAATCGACTTCATACTCTGCGCGAACACTGGCATCATACAAGATGTAGACGTGCTCGGCACGGTACGCTGCAGTGACCATAGGATGGTAAGAACTCGAATTAGCCTAGACTTGAGGAGGGAACGGAAGAAACTGGTACACAAGAAGCCAATCAATGAGTTAGCGGTAAGAAGGAAATTAGAGGAATTCCGGATCAGGCTACAGAACAGGTATTCGACTTTAACTCAGGAAGAGGACCTTAGTGTTGAAGCAATGAACGACAATCTCATGGGCATCATTAAGGAGTGCGCAATAGAAGTCGGAGGTAACGCCGTTAGACAGGAAACCAGTAAGCTATCGCAGGAGACGAAAGATCTGATCAAGAAACGCCAATGTATGAAAGCCTCTAACCCTACAGCTAGAATAGAACTGGCAGAACTTTCTGAGCTAATCAACAAGCGTAAGACTGCGGACATCAGGAACTATAATATGGATAGAATTGAACAGGCTCTCAGGAACGGAGGAAGCCTAAAAACAGTGGAGAAGAAATTAGGAATAGGCAAGAATCAGATGTGTGCGTTAAGAGACAAAGCCGGCAATATCGTTACTAATATGGATGAGATAGTTCAAGTGGCTGAGGAGTTCTATAGAGATTTATACAGTACCAGTGGCACCCACGATGATAGTGGAAGAGAGAATAGCCTAGAGGAATTCGAAATCCCACAGGTAACGCCAGAAGAAGTAAAGAAAGCCTCAGGAGCTATGCAAAGGGGGAAGGCAGCTGGGGAGGATCAGGTAACAGCAGATTTGTTGAAGGATGGTGGTCAGATTGTTCTTGAGAAACTGGCCACCCTGTATACGTAATGCCTCATAACCTCGAGCGTACCGGAATCTTGGAAGAACGCTAACATAATCCTAATCCATAACAAAGGGGACGCCAAAGACTTGAAAAATTATAGACCGATCAGCTTACTGTCCGTTGCCTACAAAGTATTTACTAAGGTAATCGCAAATAGAATCAGGAACACCTTAGACTTCTGTCAAGCAAAGGACCAGGCAGGATTCCGTAAAGGCTACTCAACAATAGACCATATTCACATTATCAATCAAGTGATCATCAATCAAGTATTATCAAGTAATCAAGATTATCAATCAAGTATCAACCAACGCTCAAAGCTGGTGTGTGCAACGCTGCCTTGATCGCGAACCTTGGCGGGAACTTTAGAAAACGGGCGCCCGAACCACATCGGCGTACCTAGGGATCAGTATCAACGTACAAGGGGCTTAAGAGGAAGCTTTAACTCGGGTGCTCCTATCTAAATACATGTAAAAGAAGAATTCGTTTTTGTCGGCAACCGGGGCACCAAATTCGGCGAGGTTTGTTGCACCTAAAAGAAAAACAACACCTAGCGACTGTTTGTGTCGAATTTTCGATTTAGGTCGCAAATGTTTTACTAAAATTGGCAAAGATCGCAAATTAAAAAAAAAACAGACTATCAAGTTAGCAACTCTGTAACTCAGCAATGAAAAATCATATCACGATTCTGGGAATTGCATCTAATAGCTATTGTCAAGCCGACAAAATTGATATGTCACACATCTATCTAAAAAAATTAGTATTACGGAAATACAGCTTTTTCAGAGCCCTTGTATACAAAGTAACGGATTCACGTCAGATGAAAGCAAACACATCGAATTTTTCCGCTTTCAATGACCTAATGAATTCTGTTTGCAGAACCACAATATCTCTTTTTGATGTAGAGCTATGACCTTGTAAACTTCGTGCTTCTATTTTTTCCGAACTATCAATATTCGAGATATTTTTACCAGACTCAGGCCCTAGATCGAAATTCCGCTTCGGACAGTCACTAGAGTTTAACTTTTCTCTCAAATGAAACAAATTTCATTAAAATCGGCTTAGCGGTTAACTCAGAAAAGCGTTTTTGCGTTTTACATGTATTTGCATAGGCCATATCGAAGTTGGACCCGAGCTAACGCTTCCTCTTAAGGGGAGGAGGATGTGGGGAGCCCAAGCGCCCATCTTCCCCCGCGTCATCGCGGTCGCGTCGACAGCCGGCATATGGACACGGGAGAGGCGCATTACGCCCTCTCCCGCTTCTCCCTCGCTCTCGCGACGCGCGCACACACTTCCTACCCAACACCTCTTGTCCTAGCCCACTCGCGGGAAGTTATCTTACGGGCGAGGATGACATTCCCTTCGCCAAGGTAAGAAGGTACAAAACAGCGCCACCGGAGGAGACCCTCTCTCTCTCTGACACCTGAACCCTAACCGGCCGGACTGGAGTGCGTGCCGCAAACCGTGAGTGACCGCGTTCGCCTGACTATCCCGCGCAACGAGGCCAGCCTATTGCAGAGAGGACGTCCCTCTGCCGGTGTTTTTTATTGCTGGCAACAATAAACGTTGTTACAGTTGGCGCTGCTGGTCGCCTTAATCGTTCGAACCCGATGTAGCCGTGATTCCCGCGCTACGGGTTGGATAGTTCCACGGAGCAACTGTGTGGACCTAGATACGGAGCTCGCCTTCAGCACTAGCCGCACGCAGAGTGGAACCCCCACAACATTCTTTCCCTACAGTGCAGTAATTCTGTTCTGCACTACTTAGCTTCCAACTAGCTTAAAACACCGGATGGAGTCTCTTGCCTTTTCCTTGCAGGAGTACTGCTCCTAATGCCTTCTCCGAGGAGTCGGTACGTAACACGAAATCCTTTCCCATGTCTGGTGCTGAAAGCACCGGTGTATATGCTAAGCTTTTCTTTAACTTTCAAACGCTCTTTTAAATATGTCACCCAAGTTCACAACATTGCTCGTCCCTTTTCTTGTCAACTATATCAATAGTCCAGCTATTTCAGCATACTCCTGGATAAATCTTGCATAAAACCCTGTAAGCCCTAAGAACGACTGTACTTGTTTCTTTCTCCTAGGCCTGCACATATCTTGGATGTTGTCTAGGATTCACTCCTTGGGTTTCACCTTAATTGTCTCTTCCCCCATTGTCTCCTTTTAGGTCTAAGTTTGCTGCTCTTCATTGTCATTTTCTTCCGCAATCATCACTCGAACTGTACGTCTCTCTTTATTCTCCCCCCTTTTATCTTCTTTACCAAGTTCCCCTTGGCCGCCGTCTTTCGGCACACGTCACATGACTTCACATCCCGTTTTAAATCACTGTGCACTCCGAACCAAAAGAATTCTTCCGTGGTCCTCTCTAACCTGTTTTTTCCTTGATCGCCTGCCGTTACACTTTCATGCTCTATATTTAGTACTTTGCCCTTCAGATCTTCCGCGACCATCAATTGTTGTACTTCCCTACCTGAACTAAACACGCACCTTCGGTACAATGGGTTGTTCCTCTTTATAAATTATACTATTGTCCGACTCTTTTTCCTTCCCACGATTTCTATCTTCTGTTAGCACATTTGTATAGGCTTGTCCCTATCCTGTAATTCTATAAATTCTGCTGCTGTTCTATATAATCTATTAAAGGCTGTAACCTGGAGTTCCTTCAGATGTTTATCGTTCTTATTTACGGCTCGTGCCTTAGGCTTGCTCCTCTATGTTCCATCTCTTCCGAGTCCTTCCCTGTCTTTTTCCAACTTTGGTCCAGGTCGTCTGCCTGCCTGACCCCCGGTAGATTTCTTACCACTAAATTTTAAAGAGGGTCCTCCGCACATCTTGCAGTAACAAACCTTGACAGAAATGGAGTCAATACTTGAATTCGGGCCTCCAGCAGATATTTAACGGACATCTACAAAGGTAATGGGCTTAACGTGTCTGGTGATGCTTTCTGTTGACACTAAACTACTCCTTACTTGGACGATATTTAGTACCGTGTCTCGATAACGTATCTTTGGGCCCTTGTACCTCCTCTTCCACAACGGGCACGTCCTCTCCTCTTTGTCCTTCTTCTCGTGACCTTATTGCACATGCATTCTTTTCCACGGATTTATTCTTAAATTTGTGTGCCTTGTACCCCTTCTTATGGCACACTTGGCGCATAACCTGTGGCTCACGCCGACTATTTCTCACTCGGCAGTTCACCGTTAAATGAACCAACCCGTCACATAGGAAACATCTCTCCACTATTATTACTATTAAGTCTGTCTGTCTGTCTGTCTGTCTGTCTGTCTGTCTGTCTGTCTGTCTGTCTGTCTGTCTGTCTGTCTGTCTGTCTGTCTGATAAAAATGGGCGTAGGGGCAATGGCCAAGATCCTTGGACGTGACTCTTGGTCTAAAATTAATAAATATCCAGGTCTCAAGACAAAATGACATTTTGTTGTTGTGAAAGCTCCATAGCAGCGACAGAAATCAGAATCTTCGCGATAAACAATACAATTATTTGGGGACAAAATTTTACTAATTACCTTTTTTAATTTTTTAGGGGACATCTCATAGCATATTGAAGAAAGCCAGTACTCAAAGCACACCGATTAGCCACAAATTGTGCCTGGCACAAGTTCACTGAAATTGCAAGTCAGAATTTTCAATGAAATCTTTTGCGGCTACAGTTATTGTTTCTGCCCGCCTGCAGCTACATTCTGTAGATAAATACCTCAACGGGAACATCAACACAATTTATGACATGTTTGCAGCATGTGTTTTTGAGACTATTCTGCGGCAGAGTGCTTCCAACAACTGTATGTGGAATGCTGTTTGACTCACTCTGCGGTTAACCGCAATTGGTTATTTAGATGATTATCAGGCAAACATTTGTAATGTTCGTACTAAGACTATAGCGGAATTTTTTTTTGCCACTGCTAAAAAACTTGTTCAACAGAAATCAGCATTTCAACTGAAATTCTTTATATTTAATATTCAAAGAGAGTTCCGATCACAGCGTATGAGTGACCTTTGCCACCTTGCTATATTTTAGCGCAGGTCATTTACAAAAGGTAAATTGTAGCAATTAGTATAGAAGGCACCATGCATCAAAGAAGTATTTTTGAAACAAGCTGGCACATACTTGGTAATTTTAGGATTAAATGCGCAAAACAAAGTGTTATTTGTGAAGTACACAGTGTACTCTTTTTGTATAGGTGAATAAACTGTATAAAGGTTCGATCACCAACATATTTTTTTCCTGCGAACAATGTTGAAAAGAAGCGTTCCACAAGCATTATCATGCCGTCATCAAATTATAGGGAGATTTCTAATAGTAATATTTTGCAGAAGTGAAAAGCTCATCTGAAAGCGTGGCACATTCACAATGACTACGCATTTCGGCATGCAGAATTACCTGTATCAAAACGAAATTTATTGTTGTATGAGGCGGCAACACCCACATTCTGGAAATGATGTGTGTAGGAGCTGTGAAAAGGAAGGCAGACACAGAAGATTTAGTGAAAATGTCAAGACTACTTTATATGAACACACAAAACAAAGAAACTCAACGGTTTCCCTTCACAAGCAAAAATACATCTTGCCTTGCTCTGTTTCTTCACAGCCATCAAGCCATCACGAGAAGACTTTTGAGCTCAACGCTGCGTGGGAGAACAAATTTCTACAGCAGCGCCAGGCGCCAGCAATGGTGCAAATAGACAAAAATGTTGAAGGTTCATGTACAATATGTTTAAATACAAATACATATAAAGTTTAGATTACCATAAGGAAGACGATCTCATCCTTGCTGCGAGCACACTCATGTCTGTTTGCTGCCAGTATGTCAGTTGCTAATTCTCCGATCTCTTTGCAGGGCGCTGGATCCTACAGGGAAAGAATAGTAATCTCACAATCTTATAGTTACTTGTTTAAGTCGCGTTGCAAACAACTATTAACATGTAATGAGAGAGCCATAAATAAACCACAATCAGATTAAAAAACTACCACAGAACATATAATGAAACGCGCAAAATATGAGTATGCTCTTTTGTCTAGGAAATTACCGTAAAAATAGAAAGTCAACATTAATTTAAAAATTCCAATCTATAATGCACATTTATTGCCAAGTCAGGCGGTACTCCCCTCCAGTAGAGAAAAAAAAAACCCCGCAAGAATGTGATGGCTTAACAGTAAAAGTTTGATAACAAGGGATTACAAACTGAATTACTGCGATTTATATTATTTAAGTATGGATAGTTTGCAATGAATTTGTAAACGGCTGGCCATATCAGTACGAAAAACCAGTTCCTACTGTTGTCGTGTTGTACTAGTTTTGTGCTTACTTTCAGAAGTGACACATATATTGGAGATTTAATAATAATCAACGCGGTGACTGATAGAGGTAGAAGAAAATCTGTTTATGAAGCGATCAAGCAGTTCCCATTAATAAAACTGAGTAGCGTAAGCATGAGCATGAATTGACGTTGAAATATACAACACACACACACATAAGGAAATAAATAATTGTACAAGAACCATTGCTTACCTAGGTGACATTTATTGCGGTCTTCGGCATTCGTTGCAGTAGTCACAACATAAGCGATGGTCACCACTATCACGTAAGCGAAGCCTTTTTACGATTGTCGATTGCCAGTGCGTCTTTCCGCAGCGGCCATGCAGCGAACCAGAAGATGTTCCTGCTCCACGGCGGAATGACTTCTTTTCAGCCGCTCGCGCACCTCGAAGAGTCTTTGAATAACTGTACCACGCGTCACGAGCGACTCAGACACACAACGCGCTTGGTAAGCGCACGCCACAAAATCGGAGAGCGTTACAACATGGTGAAAGTGATGGCACAAACCCCGACACAACAGTTACAAAAAGCCCGCACCCACAAAACTCTCCCCGGCATGCTTCTCGAGAGCTGCACAACGCAGAGGAGATATGACTGCGCTTATGCTTGGCTGCAGCTGTATCGTGTTTTATTAGGTCAGGCATCGATGGAGTGCAACAAAAATAAGAACCAAGCTACAGTTTCGTCAAAATGTCACATAACCAAATATCAAGATTCTAATATCCTATAAAATTAAAGATGTTGCTGTTCGTTTGCAATTGAACATTCTCTCTCTGCTCATTTGGCCGGCCGCCATTGTGGCCTTATACCGTGAGCGCCCGTTCATCCCTCCACGAGACCTTGCTGGAGCGGGTATCGCCCGCTGTCATCTGAATGTAGCGGCGTCTTTTTCGTCTGTTATTCTGTGGACAAAAGGGACGCTCGTCTGACGTTTTCTAAGGAACAAGAAATTTGGTGCAGTTTAGGAGGCACTCCGTGTTATACGATAAAAATGTAAAAAAAAAGGACGGCGGCATATTACATTCCGTTGCAGTGTACAGTAAGTTATTACAAAGCATTTATTTCACCCCACACATTACTTATTGGGCCTGCTTGAGGCTTTTATTGTGTCGGTCGTAGATCGTTTACTGTACTCTCGCGTGCGCGCGCGGGCGCACTTCGGTGTGCGCCCGTTGAAGTGCGCCTGCTGCAAAAGGTTGTCGTATTTCATGAGAAGATGAAACAATCGCGACTAAAGTAAGCATTGAGACACAAGGCAATAAAAAAAATATTGGGTATAAATGAATGTTCACTCACCATAATGCATCCGCGTTTAGTTTTTGTGCAGGTAGGTTTTATACCATAGACTAAAATGCCGGTAGTGGTAGCGGGGGGTTTCCACCATACCGAACCGTCGATATAATCTATGCCACAACATCGTTCCCCACAATATTCTCCGACATTTGTTCATTGTTTCTGTCACTTGTTTTTAAGATTACAAATTCAGGCATGCATTATAGACCGCTGACCAATGAATTGCTGTTGGTTGACTTCAGCATGCGCTCGTGCAAGATTGAAACCTTCTTTTTACATTGCGAAACCAAACATCCCGACTGGTACCAATAAATCTTAATTTATGCCAACCTGCCTCCGACCCCCGGCCGCATGCCATATCTTGTAGGTTAGTCTCTGCTGAAAACACCACAGCAGGATCGCAATACGACAAAATAATCAGCAAACTTCCAATTCATACAATAGGTCTACTGGGCCACGAATTACAGCTTTTTATAGGTGAGTCTAAATGTTACGAGACATTTGGGGTTGCGATAACCTTCAAAATAGCTGCTTCGACGCATGTAACCTCTATCCGCGGCGGAAATCAACAAAGCACAAAAATCCCCACCGAAGCACTCCGTACAGATGGTCAACCAGCGAAGCCGAACCGTGCGGCCTCGGTGTTTATCACTGGGTTAATCCCGACGGTTCATTAAATGACGGTTTGGTAGTTTGCCGGATCTTAGGTATGCAATTGCTGCTTGCGCTCGGCTGCACGAGCCTGTTTTTGTGCCCGGGCTGTAGCATCGGCACGGCGTAGACGAGTTCGTTTCCGTTTCTGCTCGCGGCGTTGCATATCGAAAACTGCCCGCTCCTAAGTGGTACGTTTAACGCGTAGGCTACGAATTTCGGAGCCGTAGAGAAACTGCTGTGCGCGGGCTCGGCTGTGACGGAGAGCAACGCCGGCGTTACTGGCGTAGCTAATCCGACACCACCTAGATTACTCAAGGCATTTTCACTCCGGTCCATGACGTCATGTTACTTGGCCCAACTGCCACAGAATCTATTGGGATAATCCCGAGTAAGCAACAGTAATTTTGACGTCACCCTTTCATCATGCCAGCCTTGTCAATGGAAATTTCGGGCCAGGTAGCGTGACGTGATGGATCGGAATAAACAGGCCTTGTGCTGTCTAGTGGTGCTGGCTAATCGCGCGGCTGTCTTTCTCTCTTTTTCTTTCCGCATGCGCATAGCGTTGTGCCAGAGGAGTTTTCGGCGTACAGGCGACAGACAGATGAATGGACGGACGAATGCGCTAGCCGTATACAGCTTCGCTGTAATATAAAGTTGTTTTAGTAACCTAGTAACTTATATGCTATAGGTTACTCGCAACTACAGTTAAACGTTACCGTGCTAAGAGTGTACGGCTGAATGTGGAACCTAATTGATGACGGACTCGGCGCGCACATGCAAGCCTTGAAGGAGCAGAGCGGGCTAGGCGGAACACCTGCTGCTTCAATAGCGTGCCACGTCTTGCGTGAGGGAAGAGGGAATCGCGGCCACGTGACTCTCTGCCTCTTCGCTCGTTTTGCTGCGTTCTTCCACTCGCTTACTTCGCCTCGGTTTGCAGGCGTGGGCGGCCAGGTTTTGCTATTACGTTTCGCTGCTACGCTACTGTGGTTGACTTCGACGCCGATGTAGATGTTCATACCCCATAGTGGTACGTGTTGTCCGAAGTAACATGCAGCAGCAGGCTGCGCTGCCAACGCTACGTGTCACTGAGGTGCTACGCGAGGAGCCACCGAGAAAGCAGCGGCGGCCATCAAAAGAGTCAGGCCCGTGCAGCAGCTAAGCCCGGTGGCAGTGAGCAAGAGGCTCGTCACGACATTGCCGTCTCCACTCACGCAACAGCTGGCGCGTAATGGCTGCAATAGGTGTTCCGTTTTACCAGATCTACTCACTCCAGGCGCGCTTGTGACGTGGCGTTGCAGCCAATTGAAATTTAGGTGCCGTTTCGCTGCTATAGACAACTGCTATTCCACTCAATAGGCAATTTGTTGCTTTTGCATCAAGAACAAATACTTTTGATCCGTACAGCTGACGGAAAGCTAGGTTCTTCCACTCCGTTAAGGAGGTGAAAGTTTTTCCACAAATATTTCTTCGAAAAACTCGTTTCTTTAACATACCACTGGTAATTTAAACGATCTCCCCGCTGAGATGGGCGAAAGCTCAGCGATCTCGTAATTCTTGAGCGTGCTTAAATGTTTACATGACCCAGTCCTAGTGCTTGTTATCAAATGTCACGCCTGTATTCCCTTCATTTCATCTCTCCTGACTTTTGATTAGGTACCTTGTGAGCGTCTTCTTCTCTTTTTTTCCCTCATGCGCAGTCCTTGCTTTCGTCACGCACCATGCAAGATTTCTTATACAATGCCATGTGGAAATGACTTTTGTTTTCGTTTGTCGACTACTAATGCTGCAGAGCGCTTTTTCTTGTGCAGCGCCAAGTGTTGTCACGCCAGCCCTAAGTTGTTGTAGTTGTCCTCTGCTTTGAATTTATGCATCATATATTACTTCTTTCCCTGATGTGTGCGCTACGGCTGTGCTGTTGAACGTGTTTTGGTGATGATTTTTGTGCAGCAAAGATGTTTATGGCAGGGTTGCCGGCATTTGTCGTGTCCGTCAACAAATCTGTTCGAGCAAAAGCTATCCTCATCAGTAATGGTTCATGCCACTGCACACGCGTTCGTCGTCGTCTTCTACCACACCTGGCTCGTTCACGCCCCTCTGTGTAACCGCACGAACGCGCTCGTGGCATTGCTCGCGCCTTCGTCGTCGTGGTCTTTCTCCCCAGCTGACTCTGATGTCGCTCATCATGCTAGCGTTCCCATACTGCTCCTCCATCTGCGAAGGCGCTGACGGCACTGGCCCACTTCCAGTCAGTGCGCTAATTTCGGTCTCAAATTCTTTGCCTCGGTATATCGCAAGCGAAGCATGAAAGACCGAACGCGGAGCGCAGCGGGGGATAAAAGACTGCGATAGCGAAGAGAACGCGAGGAGGAAAGTGGAGGAAGCCACCTTCAAGCACCACCAGATGGCGCTCACGTCAGCGCATCCGCGATGAAGTGAGGTACACCAACGACGAAGACACATGTGCCCGCTGCGGTAAAGCTAGCGAAGCGATGGAACGTGTTTTATTAGAATGCGAAGACATCTACTCAGCTATCGGTTTAGGCTTCCCTGGCCTCCTTGAAGCCCTTGGGTTCAGGGATAGCAAGGGGAAAGTAAACATGCGCAATAGAAATTGGTAAGAGGTGATTGGAGGTATAGTGACAGAAAAGTAAAGAGACCACTAACAACGGAGACGTACAAAAAATTGACAGTCACTTTAGCATCAGAGGATGGAGGCGAAAGCCTGCGCACTCACCAGACATTCAATAAATTAGTTGAGATTCGCATTAGAATTTGTTGTGCCTTCCTATAACTTGTTTTCTCTCACCAAAGATCAAGGGCTAGAGTGCCTTAATTAAGTCTTAGTAAACTGTGCCCTTATTAACTTCACCTTGACACCAAATGTCGTGGCTTCGACTCTCACCAATGATCATTCGTTTGATCATCAATGGTGGCAGCATGAATTTTAGTGTCCTTGAAGTTTGGTGCCACCAAAGGTCGAGCTTTGAAATCCCACCAATGGTCGTGGGCTCGAGTACCTTAATTAACTTGGCCATAATGAAGATCAATGTTCATGGTTTCGACTCCCACCATTTGTCGTGCGTGGCACCATCAATTTTGGTTTCATTGAATTTTGGTGGAATAACGCCGCACGGTCAAGTTTTTGATAACGCCGGACGACAACAGATGTTTTAACCCATGAGGCAATTAAGGCTTTCGCCTTAAAATAGACTTCCCAGCAAAGGTTCTGAAGACTGATGCGGGGAATTCTTTGTTTTCTTCTTTTGATTGTTTTCTCAAAAATAGAGGTAGGGCATAATGCAAAATAAGAACAAGGAATTCTTGGCGCAACCCACCACCCCGTTTCACAGGGGACGCTTATAGCGTCTCCCCATCCCTGAGCAGTGGCTCCAGCACTCCGGGGGACAGCAAAAGAAAACCAGAAAGCTCGCCTTCCTTTGACCATAGCGTTCACCGAAAGCCTTTTCGGTAAAGATTACGGTTTTTTTTATATGATATAAGAAGATGTTGACGCATAATTTAAGGCGCCGGCTACTCCTTATCTCTTAAATGGTTCCATCATACTACATACAGGGTTCAAGATTACATATCAAATAACCTTTTCACACCAGCATAAGGACTTACCACGCAACGTTTTCACAAGAAGACTATGACGTAAGAAACACGTGGTACATAGAATATAAAAGGTAAATGTCTCCACAGTAATGTAGATAGAAGTCTTAAAGATACAAACGATACTGTTGGCTAATAACGCAGCCTCTATTCAGTGGGTGGTACATATATCGTGTAAATGCATTATCACCTATGGTCACAACAGAACATTCAATATAACATAATTCACAAACACAACGAAATTCAAATGAAAGCAACAATAAAAGCGTTAATAATGTCCAGCAATGCCGCTGTCTTCAAGAAAAGTCTTTAGTGCTTTTAAAGCGCTCTTCTGTAAGGACGTTGTTGGCCAAGGATCCAAAAGTTTCTTTAAATTGAAAGGTCTGCGGTTTAATTTAATTAGCGTTGATTTAAGTTGGCATCTTGGTGTGCCTTGATGTGGGCAGTCTAGAATGAGGTGATATATACCTTCTTCTACAAATCCACAATCACACTTCGGGTATTCCGCACGGCCAATTCTGTGTTTGAAATGCTTTATGTAGGCAGTGCCTAGCCTTATTCGGTGAATAAGTGTTTCCATAATTCTGTGTAATGACAGGGAAAATTTGAATTCAATAAACTGATCAATATGGTATAAGTCTGAACTCTTGGAATTCTTGTCAAACTAAGTGATTGTGCACATGTTGAAAGCCGTTGTCCCTATAATGCAGCGTAATTCATTTTTTGATATTGGGAGCGGAACCACATCATATTTGAGGTGTGCCCGTCGTACTGCTTCATCGGCTGCTGTGTCGCCAGGAATGTTACAATGCCCTGGTACCCACTGGAATGCTATTGCATGTTTCGCTTCGCTTGCCTTTGTGAGGTGTTTAAGTGTTTCGTATATTATTCTGTCACTGAATGTTTTACCTTTTGTGCTGCAGAGTGATGCTAGAGCCACCTGTGAATCACTGAAAATTACCCATTTTTGCGTGTCTCTTACTGACAATATAAATGTTATCGCACATAGGATTGCGAAAAGTTCAGCTGTTTTAGACTAAGTCAAACGAGATAGCTTAAATGATTCTTGTTTGTAGAGGTGCGGTATAATAAATGATAAAGTTGAAGAGGTTGCTGTACTGGAGCCATCTGTATAGACATGTGTGTATCCTGAATACTGCATATTTATGTGGCAAAGTGCTAGACGTTGAGCAGCTTGAATAAACATGTCTCTTTCTCTGAATACCCGTCTACTGACAATTCGATTTTTGGAAGTGTAAGCAGCCATGTAGCATATTCGACGTCTGAGTTCCAAAATTCGTTTCTTGGCAACATGTGAAGATCTCGTTGAATTCCGATATGGAACATAACTTATCTCGTTTCATTATGCCTATAGCCAATGGGTGGTTTTTATGTTGTGTTTCAAGACGGAAATAATGTCGGCATGTTTCTGTAGTTCGCATAACTGGAAATGGTGATTGGCGAGCCTCAGCTATTACAAGAGAGCTAGAAGTCGCTCGTGGAACTTCTAGACATATGCGTAGTCCTCTAGTTAAAGTCTTTGAAGTTGCTCTTCGGACACGTGGAAAAGTCCTTGTAAGATGGACGCGGAATGCGCATTTTTTCTCGTATTAATGCATTGTAAACAGTCAGCATGCACGATACTAATCCGCCCCATGATGTGCCTGCAAGTCTGCGAAGTACAGTCGCTATGGCATTGGCTTCGTTTTCGAGTTTTCTTATGCGGGGTGCGCAGGATAGCTGACTATCAAGTATTATGCCAAGAAATCAATGCTGTGTGGCAATCATTCGAGGGTGTCCTTCCAGATTAACAGTGAAATTTTTAATTGCCTTCGAGTGAAGGGCAATATATCTATCTTTGCATGCGATAGAACCATTCTTCTCACTATCTCAAGCATTCTGTAATCATATTTATGCCATCTTTCAATGCCACCTGAAATAGTTGAGCATTAGACCCAGATGTCGAAATACACGCATCATCTGCATACAGCGAGAACTTTAACAGTGATGGCAGTCTTCTTGTTAAATCAGCCATGACGCAGCTAAAAAGAAAGGGGCTGAGTACGCTTCCTTGTGGCACTCCCTGTTTGACAACATGTTCAGCACTCTTTCCATCACCCATCTGAACAAATATTTTGCGACCTGATAAAAATTCAGAAATCCATCGCGAGGACCTCCCAGACAGTCCAAGTTCTAAGATACTTAGCAGAACATGAACGTGACTAAGAGTGTCTAATGCCCTCTTGATGCCTAGGAATACTGCTATCGTCATGTTTCCAAGTGCACTGTCGTGTTCCACACAGGTTACTCTATCAAATATTGCATCTATTGTACATCTATGGTTTCTAAAACCTACTAAATAGATGGACAACACATCCGTTTCATTATACCACCATTGAAGTCGCGCGTCAATCATTTTCTCCATTACTTTGCCTAAACAACTTGTCACACTAACTGGGCGGAAGGATTTAAGGCACAAGGGCATCTGACCTGGTTTTAAAATTGGTATGATTTGATCGACTTTTCAAGAGTCAGGTACAGTTTATTCTATCCATACATTATTATAGATGTCTAAGAGAGCATTTGTACCTGTCGGCCTGAGGTTTCTTAACGTAATGCCGTCTGGCCCAGCAGCGGACATTTGGCGACATGGTGCAATAGCACATTGAAGCTCGCTAAATGTGAAAGTATGATCTAGTTGAGGATGTTGGGCCCAGTAGCAAACAGTGATTTTCTGCCGAGCTAACACTACTGAAATATCGAATTCTTCACATTGCGATGAAAAAGCAGGTCCTGAAATAAGCTCGCAAAATTCGCCTGCAGCTATTGTCTCACACGTGTCTTGAGCTACAGCAAGAACACGAAATCGGGAGCTCTGTGTTAGAGGTCCGGTTAAAAAACGAATTACTAGAAAAATTCTCGCGACAGAGGTGTGAGGAGACAGCGTGCCGGAGAAATCGCGCCAGCGCAGCCTGGCTAAATTTTTCATGCGTCTGCGCATTACATTGTATATTTTCTGAGCATTTATGTATGCTTCTAAACTTCCGCTCCGTCGGTAGGCTCTTTCGAATCGGCGTCTGATGGCTCTTAGGCGTTCAATCTCTCAATCAACTGCAGCATAATCTTGTGGAATTGAGAGCTTCTTTGTGCATATGTTCATATTATTCTGCAAAAAGTCTAAATCTTTCCAGTGTTGCATGTTGATTAATTTGACCCGTTAGGCGGTACCGAAAACTTACCAGTTGGTGAGTCTGCTGTAACGCCTGATATCATAGTGCATGCTATAGGGTGATTTACACGGATGGGAAAATGATCACTTCCGCGCGTTTCCAAATCTGTTGTCGATCCCACACCATTCGCTAGATCATGTGGACACATGGTAACATCTATGCAGCTTAAATAATTATATCCACGAAGAAATGTTGGCGACCCACTGTTTAAAACTGTCAAGTTGCATTTATCTATGGCGCACTCAATAACCTTACCACGTGCATTACAATGATCACTGCGCCAGATGATGTTGTGTGCATTGATGTGACCACATATAAATACATTAGAATAAGCTATTTTGAAGATATCCACTAACGCGTCTACTGACATCTGGTTTGAGGGTTGTAGATATAGATTAATCACTGTTATGCAGAGCATGCCAAAGGATACTCTACATGCGATGGATTCCGGGAAGTCTGAATCACTGGACTGAATTGGATAAGATGGTAGGTCCTTTCTGACGCACAGGAGCACTCTGCTAACAGCACCTAGACGAGAAGTCTTGTATACCACATAATTCGAGAGGCGGAAGTCGTCACTGTCACTTGAATGCAAAGTATTGGAAGATTGTATTGCACAAGCAGTTTACGAAAGTCAGCACACTTCATTCGAAGAGTGTTTGCATTCCACTAAAAAATGGAGACATTTTGTAACGGTTATTCATGTAGTGCCTGCCGCAGTTACGGCCCGGATTGTTGACACAATAGTGCTTCCAGAGGCAACAAGGCTTGCACTTCCGGTAGGTTGTTTGCTTCCGGCAGAGTAGGTAGAATCGCCTTAAGAGCTGCGAAAAGCATGGGCAAATTCAGTTGTGTCACCGATGCGGTGGTATGTTCGCTATTAGCTGGCGTTACTACTGCAGTAGGTGCGTAAGGTCACTGAGAAAACTGTGTGCGAATATTGGAGCTTCCTTGTGTATTACTTTCTGCCTGTTGTCTTCTGGGTTTCCGTAGCACTGATGCATAAGACTGGGCGCTTGACTGTGATCCTCTTGTTTGGTATCTTGATAGCACTGTTGGCTGTTCTCTTGAGGAGGAATAGCTTGTTGGTTCTCTTTGCTGTCTTGGTTCCGGTGCCCGCTGAGGCGGGTGATCTTGCACTGGTTGAACAATCTCAAGGTTTCGGGTGGGTTCACTGCGTCGCGGTTGTCTTTCATGGACAAGTTCATGTCGACGCATTTCTGCCGCTGCCTTTTTCTGAGGGCAGCCTGAGAAGGAGGCGGCATGTTTTCCCGCACAATTCGCACATTTGGGTTGAAGAAGAGATTTGCGCTCCTTATGGTCATGGTCTTCTGAGCATATTTTGCATCAACGTGTACTGCGGCAGGCTTTCGCCATGTGCTCAAATCCCTGGCCATTATAGCAGCGAAGTGCTGATCCTAGGTATTCCTCGACAGGGTGACTGGTGAAACCCAAGTAAATTCTTCCTGGAATACTTCAGGGTAGCTGCAGCTTAAGTGACCATAATCTTTCCTGGAATAGGGCGGTAATTATGATCGCCGTATTCCAGGAAAGATTACGGTTACTTAAGCTGCAGCTACCGTGAAGTGCCAACATTCTGGACAGGCTACATTTAGCACCGTGTGTCGCGGTTCTACCGGTCGGTGCGATGACTGTTGCGATGCCTCAGTATCGAGGAATGAAAACACGTGTAGAGCTGCGCTAAAATTTTGCACTAGGGAGTATCGTATTCGTCGGTAAATTTTATTTCTTGATTTTTTACTAGGAACCAGTCTTGTTCACGGTCACGTCATCTTTACTGTTTGTTGTTGTGGGTGTTTTTCAGTGCGTTTCTTTATATTTTGGATACCGTACCAAGTCTGAAATAAAGGCCGCGTCTTTTGTAATATTTAGTTTGCTTTTGCAATTGCAGACACACTTCCTTCTTCAGATTGAAGATATTTGTAATAAATAAATTTATAAATAAATAAATGAGCACTTCTGACCATGAAATGCTACGCAGGCAGGCTTACCTGCCTCGACATCTATGGAGGAGTCCATGAGCACGGGAAATCCTTCGTAGCCAACGATATGCCCTTTCAGGTCGAAGTGCACCTCGAGCTGTCCCACGTACTTGCCAAACCAGAAGGCAGTTACCACTACTGCCTGTGAATTCAAATGATGACAAATTGTCAAAAACATTGCAAAGGCATGTCTTAACAACAAAGACTCCTTCTGTACATAGGAAGCCGTGTAAGCGATAATTTTTCCTTGAATAATCAAAGAGCGATACGCGTTGCCTTAAAATCATCTCCCCCGCTCTCCCCTGTTGCACGAATACGTATTAATGATTGTTAATGGCGCATTATTCTTTTTTTATTATCAGCGTATGATATCGTTTTCTGTGCCCGTAATCACCGATGAATAGAAGAGAAAGCACGTAGGCTCGGATTGTTTGTCAAAGGGAGAGTCAGCCAATCCGTACATGGTATTAGCGAAGACTGCCGGCCGATGGCGAGAAGCACTTACGAATGTAAAAAAAAATCTGTCAATATGTAACCCATTCTTCCTGCTTCCTTAACAAAGAAAAGGGACTCTTAAGCACTTGTCACGCCGGGCGGTATTGCACAATACTTTATATGGGTTATTCTGTAATTATGAGCAACACATTTTTCTCTCGTTGAGTAACACATTCTGAATAAAAAATGAATGTTTGTTATACATGACAGACAGCTTCTCAAGCTGCGAAAATTCCAAAGTGATACATGCGGTAGATATTGGGTGTTTTTTTGTGTACTTTGTATCGGTGAAGCAAACACCAAGAAAGATATGCAGGAGAATGCAAGCAGTGTGCGCTTCCTACACATCTGGAAGGTTAGCAACGAGGAATGTTTAGATCCGGTTGTATTCTTCTCTCATTGTCATCAGTTTTCCGTTTACTGGGAAGCACAGCAAAGAGGTGCCCGTGAATCCACCACACACGGCACGCTATTCAACTTTTGATATTCCAATTTGATTTCGGAAAACCGTTCCCGCACTTATGTGGCAGCTTCTGAGAAGCAGCAGGTTGAGTTTGGGCTTGTAGGTGAGACGCACGCCCACTTACTGTTGTAGGTCCCTTTATGCGCCCATAAGATTGCGTAGTACGTTAATATTGGATTCAAGGTTTCCTATGCTATTAGAACCTAACCTTTAAAAAAGTCGAATACATAGTTAAATATTTCTTGTTACCTCGTTGCTTACTTTTGGGCTGGGTGACCAAAAGTACCTGACACCCTTACTTGAAAAGAAGCATCCAAGTTGGCCTCTTTTCGTGCATCAAAAGAAACCAATGGAACAAGTTTGAGTTTTCATCAACGCGTCTCATATGACTCACACGCGATGCTTCCTACTGGGCTGTATTTTTCTTTAGTTCCTTAAAGCAGCTACTTAATTGAAGCATCACTGCGAGCCGGCCTATTGGGAATTGATTAATCGTGATCTTTTTGCGTTAAACTAACAGGCAAAGAAAAAGATAGACAAGGGCGAGTGCTTTCCAACAACTGATATTATTTCGTTCGGAAACAACAGACCTAAATACCATAGTCATCTGCGGAAAACATCACAGGACGTACGTCTGACAAACCGGCAGATGCGTGAACGGAAAGTCAAGCGATAGCATGTCTATTTTAAAAGGACGCCTTAGCACAGATTTGACCTTGCATTGTGAAGAGTGTGCGGGCACAGCCTGCTTTGACAACACAGCCATAGTACTGAAACATTGTAATAGAACATCTAGGCAAATCGTGGAGGCTTTTACACTTCACAGCAAAAAGAAGATTGTACGAGTCAGCCATCCTCCGTTACTAGATATGTTGCTGCTTCACTGGTGTCTATAAATTTCCCGGCAATTCACATGATCGCTTTCTGCGGCCTAGTAGCAATCGTGAGATGTTTTTCTCAGATGTGTATGATGTTTAAGCCTGACGTTTCCGAAAAAATAAAACGAGTTGATAGAAAGCACTCGTTGTTTCATATCTTTCTTTGTCACAGTTTCTGTAGCGCAAAAATTCACGATTCGTACTGAGCTGAATTACCCCAATACCTTCACTTTCAATGTGAAGAATATTCCGTAAAGTACAGGAAAGCAGATTATTGAGTTTAGAGCTGCGCGTATGACGGCGCCGCAACGGATGTTAATTGGACTAATGAGGAAAGAAATAGCACCAATGTTCATCATGGAATATGGTGGCGGACTGGTTAACAGTGGCGTGCTTCGCCCACCTGCGTGCCGTCGGGTCTCTGTATGACGACGGGATACGGCCCGTAGACAGGCTCAGGCGAGTCGACGAGCGGACTTCCACTGAACATGAAGTAGTGCGAGTTCCCGCCCACCACAATGTCGACGAGGGGCACTTCGAACGCGATGCGCTTGTCGTATTCCAGGCCCGAGTGGCCCAGCGCTATGATGATGTTCACGCCCTGCTTCTTGAGGCGCTGGGCTTCGCGCCGGACGCACTCTATGTCATTCGTGAACTGGGTGTGTCCTGCGAAACATACTGCCTCACTTCCAATCGAAACATAAGCTACAAGAAGAGAAACTCAAAAGCACTAGCGGAGCATTCGCGCAATGTCAATACTAATTTTATTCGCTGAAAGAATAATTGGGGCATGTTTTATTGCAGGGCATGTGCGGTATATGTGACCATACGATTGCATTGCGCCTTCAGCTGCTACTCAGCTTTGTTTTCATGTCTCGGTCTCAATGGCATTATTATATAAAATGCGCTATCCACTACTTGCATATGGTGTCAGCCTGAAAATAAAGGAAATCCGCGAAGGAAAGACCTGCCTGCCTCATTATTCGCCTCTTAAGACATAAACAACGAATTACAAATAAAATGCTACCAGGAATTCATCAAGGTTCCTTCGAAACCCATAAGGGGCTGTAACGGGGTGACTCCTTAGGAATTAGCCATAAAAGTGCACGCTGGCCTGCACGCTATAGAGACATGAAATCATGAAGCTGATCTGGTTTAGCTTTGATGGTGGCTTCCTTGTGTATTTACTCAACGCATGCCAGACGGCGTATATCCTTTCATCGAAGAAGAAAATTCACAGAACCCATATCACGACAGTTGTCGACGGCAGTGCGTTGAACATTGAAAAAATATAACGACACATTGTATTGCCACCGTCGAAACGAGTTATGTATGTATGCAGGGATGAATGGATGGATGGAAGGTGGGAGCGTCCCCTTTGAAACAGGGTGATGGCAGTTGCCACCATGCTCAGCTTTCTTTTTAACTGTATTGTAAGTTGTTAAAATTCGCCCCTTTCTTTAAATAGTCCTTCCTACACTTTTAACCTTATGTCACCTCTCTGCTTTTGAGCCACCAATCTTCCAATCGCTTTTTGCTAGTTTCCACCACTTATTTATTTACATGACGATTGTTATCTCTAAACCCTAGGGCCTCAGGAAGCGTTTCTGTGCCCGCATCGACATCGGGATGGATACCATCACATTTTAGTATGGGGTGTTCTATTGTTTTTACATATTTACCACACACAAAACATGTGTCTTCTTCTTCGTTAAATTTCATTTTATAGCTCCGCGTTCTAAGACATCCTGACATAGCTTCAAAGAGTTGGGCACTGCCTTTTGAGTTATCATAAAACGCTTCCTTCCTGATCTGCTGTTTCCAGTATCGATATAGGTCAACACTATGCTTATTTTCCATTGAATTTATCCAATTTTTACCTTGCGCGGTTTTAACCTGTCGTTTAATGCTCTGTCTTTCTCCGTCCTCGTGTCTAGCATACTTACTGGTTAGCTTCCTAGTTCTTTTCCGCCATTGTGGGTCAACGCTCTTTCTGTATAGGTATTTAAATACCTTAGCTGCCCACCTGTTATCGTCGAATTCCCTCAGGCGTTTTTCGTATAGCATTTTACTCTGAGCTTCCCGTGCTTCGAACGATGCCCAGCCCATAACCCCCTGTACTGCTTCGTTTGTGGTTTTCCCGTGGGCACCTAGTGCTAATCTTCCCACAGCTCTCTGATTTACTTCTAGTCTCCACTGAACCTCTGCCCTTAAGCACAGGACCGCATTCCCGAAAGTAAGCCCCGGCACCATTACTCCCTTCCAAATACCTCTCAGCACCTCATACCTGTTGTACCCCCACAATGCCCTATGTTTCATTATCCCGGCATCTCCTTGCCCTTTTGCTATGAGAGACTGTTCGTGCTTTTCCGTGTACATCCGCCCTTTGTTTATCCATACCCCGAGATATTTGCATTCGGCCACTCGGGGTATTTCATGGCCTTGTATTGTAAGCTCCTGGTCAGTGGTATCGTTGAAAAACACCCCACCGGACTTGGCTTCATTAAAACTGAAACCTAAACTGTCTCCTTCGTCTCCACAGTAATTAACCAGAGTTTGCAAATCTTCCTGGCTATCTGCTAACATTAAAATATCGTCCGCACACATTAAACCCGGTAGTCATTGCTCAACAACCTTTTCGCCTAATCTGTTCGACAGGTTATACCATAGATTGCTTCGTTGTAACCTTCTTTCCATGCTTATCATATAAAGCATGAACAGCAGCGGTGATAGAGGACAACCTTGCCCTAATCTTTTGTGAACCTCGACAGTTGTCGTACTCTTAATTCCTTCCCATGTTATTTCAACATTATTTTCTCGATATATTTCCCGTAGGAAATGAATCACCTCATGACCCATATCTTCATCATTTAATATGTTTCAGAGGTGTTCCCTGTTCACGTTGTCGTATGCACCGCTTATGTCCAGGAAGGCTGAATACAGGGGTTTATTTTCCGCCTTAGCTATTTCCATGCACTTGGTTAGCACGAACAGGCTATCATCGAAGCGCCTACCACTCCTGAACCCGTTCTGAACTTCTCCGAGTATTCTATTACTTTCTACTCATGACTGCATTTTTAATTTCACCGCCTGCCTCGCCAGCCTATATACAACTGATGTTATCGTAATTGGTCGGAAGCATTTTATGTTCGTCTTATCGCCTTTCCCTTTAAAAATCAAATTCATTTTACTCTATTTCCAGCTGTGCGGAATTTGCGTATTTATTATGACTGCATTCAATGCTTTCATCCGCGTTTCCTTGCTTCTTGGGCCAAGTTCATTAAATAACTTTATTGTAATTTCGTCGATCCCTGAAGACGTGCATTTTGGAACATTTTCTTCCACCTTTTTCCAGTTAAGATTGGTCAATTCTAAGCTGGTTTCTGTTGTGCTATCCTGTGTTGCTCCCTCATTTGGGGCGATTACCCTATCGTCTTTCCTAAATGACTGCTATAACTGAACCAATTTAGTTCACAGCGTCATCTCCCTCTAAACATTTTCCCTCGGCATCGTCAATCTGTTCCTGCTTTCTGCGATTCGCTTTACACAGCCAGCTTATATGGTCACAGAACTTTCTTGACCCCCCTTTAGTTGCATCGCGAACTTCAGCCCGCCACTGAGCAGAGGACTGCTTTATTTTAGTCTGGACGAGGACATGCACGTGTTGTTTCTTTTGTCGATAAGATTCCCATTTTTGGCCTATTTCCTCTTCAGGTAACAGCGCCCTCTTTGCTTCTCTGTGTTCCCGAGATGCCAACCGTCGTTGTTCGATGGCGTCCCTAATTTCCTTATTCCAAGTTCGTGGCTTCCTCTTTCCTCTCCAGCGGTTTACTCCTTTTACTTCTTTTATTTTTGTACTAATGAGTAGTTCTAACTGATTATATTCCCACTTTTCCATGGGATGTTTCTCTATTGCTTCCTCTATGCCCGCCGCTATTTGCGCTGTTTGTTCGTCATTTAATTCCACGTACTCTTTTTGGCTTCCCTGCATCTCTCTTTCGAGCAGGGCTCCCAGCTGTGGACTAATACGCTTATGATCACTTCAGAGGTTGTACCTTTCCTCTTCGTCTATTTCTATTATTGCGAGGTTGCTATACATCCCCTGCGACAATAAGGATTAGTCAATGGTAATTTGCTTGTTACGGGATTCCCACGTGATTTGTCCCCTCCCACGCTTAGTTTCTCTATTCACTATAACTAAGTTGCGTCGCTCACAGAAGTCTAGCATCAACTTCCCGTTACAATCTGTGTATCCATCCAGATCCTCGATGTGGCCATTCATGTAACCCAGCAGAATATTATCGGCACCTCCTCCAAAATACTTTATGTCGTTATTGAGACATTGTTCTCTTGCCTGCATTTGTCCCCTTCCCCTAAATAAACAACTCCTAGCCAGGTCTTTTTACCGGCAATTGTACCTGATACCCAGACATGTTCTTTGCAAGTTAACTTTATTCTTTGCCAATTTGTTCCTTGATGTGTCAGCATACCTACTCCTCCTCCCTTCGTCTCCGTTGTTGTTCTGTTGCTCTCTTCCTAGACGTAGCCTTAAATAAACGGTGGGTCTTCTAGGTCCATGAGATGTGTTCCGCATAGCGCGTATACACTTAATTCTTCGCCCTTTAACTGCCGTTCTATTGCTAAGCATTTCACTCTCTTTCTAACGCCTTGCATGTTTATGTACCTAATCCTGGTGTTAAATTTTTTTGCACTTTTCTTCCTGAACTTCCTAGTGGCCATTTTATTGGCGTCAGCCTCTATTGATGCACTTTCTGCATTGTTTCTACCTACCCCTACGCCGTGAGCTGCAGTGGACCCCCTAAAGAACCTACTGCCCGGCCTGTAAGGCGCCAGCTGATCTCTGCTCCTACCCTTCCATTAAAGTGGATACCATCTCGTGCAATGCCTCCGCCAAAGCCTGCTCTATGCACTTCTCCGTTTATGTCTGGCACTTCAAGGTCTTTCTCCTGGCTTAGCTTTCTTATCTCCACATTAACAGCCACGACGTCCTTGGTAATTTCTCCGTTCCATCCTTGCACCTCCGGCAATGTGCGCACCACCATCTGGACTTGCTGTGCTATTGCCCTTAAATCGTCAACTCCCTCCGCTAATCTTTCCACTACTTTTGCGGCTTCACAATTCAGTAAGTCATTTAGCCCCGCCGCTACCACTACCAAATTGCGCTCTGCAACATTCTCAGAATGTTCGCTTTTTGTATCTCTCGGTACTGCGTTCATTGTACTGCCTGGGAACGCCCCGACTGCAACCTGCTTATCACCCTTTACGCGCTCCATTATAGTTATTTTGCACCTACTCATATTTGAATCACCACCGATAAGTACCAGTGCATTCCCTTCCTCCCTCCTAACTTCCAGATTATGCTGCCTCTTATCACTGACTGTGACCTCATTCGTTGGGGTTAGCTTGTTCCCCTCCTCTCCATCGCCTCCTGACTTCCTAGTTGCCACGTGTGCGTAGCTATTCCTGTCGGTACCTGCCTGACCATCTTTCCTATTGCTGCCCATGCCAGTGCAGGTCCCATCCACTTGGCTGGCGCTGAAAAGTCCGCTAATGTGACTTCGGATGGCGGTGTCAGCCATTTTTTCGTCCAACAATTCAGTAAGCTGATCTTGGAGTATGCGCTTCCCTGCCCTCTCTACCTGTAGCTCCTTTTCTAGAGCATCCATACGTAACGCTAGGCTGGTGTTCGCTTCGTCAGCCCTGTCCAGGCGTGAACTTAATACGCAGAATTTGCACATAAAATCCGCGCCTTTGGTCTCCTCTACAGATTCGAACCGTGTTTCCTTCCAATTCACCGACGCCTCACACATCTTTGCATTTTACCTTCAGTTGCTTGACCATCTTAGGAGCACTCTATTACGCCCCCACAAAAGCTAGAAAGATAAACCACTTTCAACAACGTGCTCAAATAAAATTCTGCCAACCACAAAAAGTAGATCACCTAGAAAAGAAATACTAACTACCTGTCTAAACTAGTTAAATTACAAATGAGCCCTGCAAATCTATAGCTGCCGGCCGGACAAGACTCGGCCGTTAGGTCATTGACCTGCTCTTTCGTGAGAACATCACCTGACTAGCCTAGATCTAAAAAAAAAACTAGCGTATATCTAAATTCTCAAAATAATAAAGGAAAGAACTCCTCTACTTGTCGTAGCCACGGCGCTGTCGCAGTCGTCCGCCCGTCCGGTCCCGGTCACCACGCGTAATCGGCCGAGCACAGAAACAAGCGTCCGCCCCGCACAACTGCCAACTGCGCGATCGTGTATAAACAACAGCCAATGCCGTCTAGCTTTGCTAACCGTGACGCCAGGGCATTAGCTCCGAAATACGTATTGTGCCAGTGCGAACACTCATGTAGATTTCCAACGATGGAGTCGGAGTAGGCGACCGGCTCCGCGAGTGAGTGATCGACTACAGCCTAGAGCGACGCCTCCAAATCTGAAAACACAACACAATCCTTGCCACAAGAGCCAGGAGGTGCTCGTGCACAGCACGCAGTTGGATATATCGCCGCCCAGCGTAACTGGTGTGCCAAGTGTGTCTGCTCCTACGCCCAGCAGTTTCTCCGTAGTGCATCTTTCAGTGCGCACAACACTATAGAAACATAGACAGCCAGCAAGACAAGCACTGACCGACAATTCAAGGTGTATTTCCTAAAACGCAGGGTATAGGCAAACGTACAAACAAAAGGTATGCAGAAGACAAGTAAAAAAATTCTTTCTGAAATTGCTGACTTCAGCGTTGCGGCTACGCGCGTGCGGCTGTCGATGTTTGCGAATGAAAGGAAACGTTTTTGAAGATAACATTTACACGGAAACTGCGGAGCACGACGTCAGAGTAGGCCTCAAAGAGCGCCGTTGCATAACGGCACCTACCCAGTGCCGCATCTACAGCGACTAATGCCGGCGTGAAATAGGTTCTTTGAAGAGCGGCACGTATGCAAACATTGCCGCAGATTCAGTGACCCAAAGAGGTCCGACGGATGCATTCGAATCCTGCCCCCATAGCGTAGAAGCCCAATGCACTACATGCTTCTTCATGGAGAACTCAATGAACAAGGCAGAGGGAAAACAGTTAGATGCAAAAATGCATCCATACAAGGTAGCTAGCCCCTGATAAGTGCGTGAAGTACCCTAATAATGTGAATGCATTATTGTTTTCCACATATTTACTTAAAGAGCAGACATTTCTCTCCAAAGCATTGTTTTTGATTATTGTCCTACACTCGTGTTATGATATATCCATTTCGTTGATGCTTACAAAATAGACCCATTAACATTAGTAAAACTTAAAGGCCTTAAAGTACTTGTACTTGGAGCATTGTACATACTAAAGAAAACAGTGTCCATCTATCAAAAATGCACCAATAAAATTAACGTTGAAAGCTCGAGGCAGGAACAATTCAAACCGAATTATACTAAGTGGTTACCTTGGAATTTAATGCTTAATAAACGAGTAATTTTGTTAAGAATATGGTGTTAGGAAATCTCTTTAACAGTGCACTTTTGACAGACTTTATAGTCAGCTTTACTTGCTAAAATTATAGTGCATACGGCTCTTAGTAACGCTAGTATGCGAGAGTAAACATGATACTGCGAGACCTACCCAGGAAGCAGTGAAGCAAGGACTTGCCAGAACGAGTGATAGCGATAAGCAGCACTCGCCATCTGCTGCTTCATGTTCTCCCAGTGAATCAGCCGCAATTCAGTCAAGGTTTTGCACGTTACTGCCACCGTACTTGCGGCAGTTCCTACAGGTCAGGCAACTCTAAATAAGTTTCACGATAATACGTCTATGTGTATACAATGCCGTGAAGCGGCCAACCCTTATATTTATTTATGATAATTTTCCTTCCTTACTACAGCAAATGCCAAAGGAAGCACCAGCACAAGAGCTCGTATCAGCTTCCCACTAGTTTAGGCTACAGCAATTTAAACAGGGATACTAAGGTTTCCGGAAGAGCGAGTTGTACGCGACAGTATGTAACCCACTGAGAAAGGAACACACTGGCGCACCAAAGCACAAACAATAAAAGGCCAGTAGACTATATGCTACTTTCATTTCCTTTATATTCAGGACAGTTTAGGCTCTACAGAAAGAAGTGGATGACCACAAAACATAAACATATCGTGAAATGAACAAGTGGTTCAGCACAGGTAATAACAAATTGTTGACATGAACACTGTGAGATCTTGTATGAAGAAGATGGAGGCAGGAAGGTGACACCAATTTCTGGTAGTACTGAGATCAAACGACCCAGAATACAGGTTCGTTCCTGATATTGAAACATCGACTTGATTTGTGACTACGATAATTGTACGGTCACATGTAGTTAGAAGTTACTAGAAATGATTGCTGCATATTTTGATTGGGGTATTACATTTTCTGAAATAGACATAGACGAGAAATTCAGTGGTGCAGAGATAGGTTAAGAAGGGTTACTGATTTTTACACTTGCGAAATGCTTGCACTCTAGGATTCGCTGCGATCAACCGAGCAGAGCGGTTATAGACCGGCTCTAACAAGAACGTAAGGGAGTTAGTGTACGTATCCCGGACAGATCTTGACGGTACTCGACAACGCACGAGACTATTGAAAAGTGCTTTTAGTGATGTAGGAGCAAGATAAAGGTTACGATGCAGAAGGTCAACGGTTCTGTTAGAATTCCTTATAATTTGGTCAATATGCGTCTGCGAGGAAAGTTTGCCAGCAGTATGCACACCGAGATACTTGCACGTGCCAGGTTCAAATAGGGGCCTTTAATAAAATATGTATATATGGCTCAGTTGATTCAGTAATGCGCGTAATTCGCATGTGTTTGCATTTGCTAATGTTTAGCTCCTTCGAGCAAGTACCGCGCAAACTGGGACAGAAGAGTATATCCATTGCTGGTGTTACAAATTGATCTGTATTGAACAAAATCGCCGTAAGAAGCCTCACGCAAGAAATAATTGAGTTCGGGATGTATGCAATATACATATGGAAGAGATGGTGTCCAAGCACAGATTCCTGGAGAGAGAGAGATCCCTGAGGGCGGGAGTCATGCTCCTTAGTTGTTACGTGCTGTGCCCAGTTGCTTAGAAAGCACTCGATCCATAACCTATATTGACATCTGGGATTGGCTCATTAAGTCTCAATAGCAGTAGCTAGGTCAGAGAAAGTGCGAAAGCTTTAACAGTATCAAAAAAGTTGCAGTTTCACACGAAAGGCGAAGCACCGATTGCGATAGCAAATTAGTAGATAGCTATACGGATTAAGGATAGTAGTTTTATCGGCTTTATAAACTTGTAAATATTCGCTTACTAACTAAATTAGCAATAATATGTGTAAGCGCGACTGACCGAGGACGTAGAAAGAAACAAACAGATATTGCGCTGTCTCCGTGTGTCTGTTTCTTTCTATTGCGTCGTTCAGTTGCTCTTACACATTCTAGCCCATATGGATTCAAACAAACAAGCAACTAGCCTGCGAATGTGCTTTAACTAAATTACCTAGCACAATTCCAGGCCCGTACAGGTCGCATGAACACAGAGATCGAATTAACCATCGCGCATCTATCGCTTCAACGTGCACGAAACGTCGAAAGCAAAGCGCATACGAAGCTACCGGCACTACGCGTACTCTGGAAACATCGCAGATCGCTTTGACGATGAGGGCCTCGTGGGAGTGGACTTTGGCCGCATCGCAGATCGCATTGATTAGTGGTGCCCAAATCGCCGCACCCAAAGCCGGGCAACGCCCACCTCCCTCCCTCGCCTCACCCCCCTCACATGCGACACGAGAGGGCCTCACATGCCTCACATGCGACACGAGAGGGCGCGCTTCCGGCCTGCTTTCCTGTGGTGCAGTGGTCCCAGGGCTTACTTTGCAAATGCGGTTGCTTGCTTGAAATCAGGGGTAGAGTCAGGATCAATGGCAACCAAAGGAAAGTGGCACGCCTCGCATTGGGCGCTCTAGGGAAGACTACAAATGAAGCTTCGCAGCGTGGTATGAGCTGGACTAGTTTTGAAGTGAGGGAAACTCACAGTAAAATTGATTATGAAGAGCGACTGAGAAATACGGAAGAAAAGAAATGGGCTGGGAGAATGTTGAGGTATTTCTGCTGGAGCAACATCGATTCACAGTGGAGGAAAAGAACTAGGAAGCTTACCAGCAAGTATGCAGCCTGTAGGGTGGGTAACACCGCAACAAAGAACGTCAAACGGAAAGTCAGAGAGGCTGAAATAATCTCATGGGTGGCGGCAATGGAAAAGGAAACCTGCCATGCGTAACTACTTAAGAGGAAAAAGCGAAATCAGGAAGCAATTCATGGTAACGAAGGGAAGCTCATTACTTTTCGAAGCGAGATCGGGACGCCTTAGAACACGCACCTATAAAGCGAGATATAAGACGGAAGAAGACGCATGTGCTTGCTGCGGTAAAGCTAGGGAAACGAGGGAGCATGTTTTATTAGAATGTGAAGACGTCTGCCCAGCGATCAATTTAGGCACCACTCGCCTTCTCGAAGCCCTTGGGTTCCGCGAGAGCAGTGCAAAAGTAAACATGCCCACAATAGAGATGAGTAAGAGGCGATTGGAAGATTGGTGGTACAAAAGTAGGGAAACGACAAAACACGGAGACGCACAAAAGCAAAGTTCGCAATAGGGGGTCACAAAATTTGGTTTTGGAAGTTCACAGTGGCTTTTTTTTTAACCTAGGTGGGACATCAGGCAGTATAATAGCAAGAGATTGGTGGCGCAACCCACCGCCCCGTTAAAAAAGTGACGCTCATAACATCCATCCATCCATCTATTCATCCGTCCATCCATCCATCCGCCAATTAATCCATCCATCCATCCATCCATTCCTCGTTCGTACACGCCGGCTCACCCTCGCATGCTTTCACTCACACATACGGCATCTGGCGCGCGGCGACGATTTGATCGCCATTGGACTTTGTAGGGAACTTGATGGCGACAGCGACGGTGACGGAAAAAATGCGCCTGGAGTTTCCATGTAATTTGTGTCCCAATAATAAATATGCAGTGTATAAAAGATGGACGATGCAAGGTGGCGATTAAATCATTAGTAAATGGTAACGTCCGAAGCTCGCAAGAGTGATGCTTACGAAAGCCGAACTGGTTAGATCTTGAAGCAGAAATTAATTGCGCAATATTAGTGAGAAAGGAATAAAGAAATGTAACAGATCCGATGAATTCGAACATATATATAAATATAGCGAAGCTTTGTGTGACAGCATAAAGAGTGGATACATGAGTTTGTGTTTATTAAACATCCGCACTGAGTCGCACGGGAAGCTTTATTCATGCATGGTAGAGACACTAATACAATGCCGCCGCGGCTGCAGAGAATGCGCGATGGCCAGCTGGCTGGTTGCTTTACTTTTTTTTTAACTGCGATAGCAATTGTACGGGCTCTCGAGGCGCATTTCAGCCGTCGGCGTCGTCATCTCGACGTACCCTGTAAAGTCCAGGGGAGATAAAATCGTCGCCGCGTGCCGTATGCTGTGTGTGCGAGAGAAATTGTGCACGGTTGAGCTGGCGATCGCGGTTCCAACCGCATGCAATGTTGGAAAGCGAGGAGGAAGCGCGCCGCCTTCCGTCGAGCGCAGAGCGTCAGGAGACAGGGTATGGATGAGAGGAGAAGGGGAGGGCGCTCTACTCTGGGTGGCCTGGGCGGCCGGAGCGCCCTCGCGTGGCCGCTGTATCTCGAAAGCCATCTTGTGCGGGTACAGAGCCTGAACTGCGCTGAATTTTCGCGGATTACTTAGCGTTGATGCGAGCGGCAGCACGAAGGTACATTGGCTCGCTGCTCCTGCCGCGTTTGCTTACTGCAGCGTTTTGACAGCGAGCATCCGCAGCCATCGAGTGAGGTTTGTTGAAGTTCGCTCGTGTGTGCGCGACACCATGCTTGATAACTTAATTAGTATGCCCATGTTTATAAGTTTATACGGCCGATAAAACTGTTGTCCTTTCTTTTTGTAGCTCCCAACTAATTTGCTATTGCAATCGAAGCTTCGCCATTCGAGTGAAACTGTGACTTTTTTCATTCTCAGTCATGATTATGATGATGGTTTCTTGACATCGGTTTTGAAATGGAGCGGTGACAAATAGCCACCTAATCTGCTTGGTGCTTGGTGCTGCTACTTCGCTAACTTATGCCGCTACAGATGCCTGTAACGGATCCCTTCGCTTCAATCTGTTCTCTCTTTTCTTACTAATACTCTAAACGTCGCTTGCTTATCTCGACTGCTGCCGGGTTGGCGCTTCCGTCCACTTGAAGTCCAAGCCCTTCTGATAGACATACGTAAGCTACGGGTATCATTGGGGGACTGCTTTCGCATTCCCATAGGATATGCTAAGTGATCGCCGGATTTCCGCTGCAGCATACACGTGTCATCTTGTTGCGAGTATTTGCATCCGTACGTTTGTATCCTTTGCTGATCAGCTCGAGCCTCAAATAACAAGGCATTGCCTGTGTCTTATCCTACAGATTTTCCCTTCTAATTTGTTTCTTCTCATTTTTGTAACTGTCCATGGTCGTTCTTGTTTCCATTCCTAGCACCAAATTCACTGTATCCGCTTCTCTCTTGCTTTTTCATGACTACTGGTTTTCTGCTTACACTTTGAATTACCCCGTACTTGGTTGCCAACTTTCTTAACCTGTTTTCCATGCTCCGTTCACGCTTCCCAGCTACCCATACTTGTGTACTTTTCCCGCCGACTCATTTTGGTTTATGCTCCTGAGTCTTTCTCTGAAACTAATCTTGATCTGCGCATCTCTGACTTCAAACGAGGCACAATCTATACCACCCGTTCGCACTACCTCATTTGTGGTTTTTCCATGAGCTCTCAAAGCCAGCCGGCCGGCCTACGGATATTTGGTTAACTTCCAACCCCGACAAGACATGTAATTTTGGCACAGAATGACATTTGGGAATCTTTGTTCTGACACCATTACTCCTTTCCAGGTTCCCCGCACCACCTCATACCTGGAGTGGCCTCAAAGTGCTTCAGGCTTCCTCATTTCGTCATCTTGCTTCCCCTTCATTTTCAGGTGATCTTGTCGGGTGCTTGAGTAAGTCTATATTTTATATGTACGCCGATGTGGTTAATTTACATTACTCGGGGTATCACTTACTGCTGTACTGACACCACGTGATTCCTCGTCACCTCATAAAATATCATAACTGCCGACTCTTTATGCTAAACATAACGCTTATTGTCACACCCACCAGGGTTCGTGAACAAGGGAGGGCTCGAACCACCCTCCGTTTGACGGACGCTCCACAGCGTGGTGGTGCTGAACGATGACTGACTGCTGAGCAGCCGTGCTCGTCAGTGTTTATTGCGGTGCGGTTACCAATGTTGCCTGCCGAGCTTAGCAGGCCACCGAGCCTGGCAGCGAACGAACATGATGCCTGAGGGGGCGTCGCATGCTTGCTACACCCCCTTACCCCCAGTTTGTTTGTTAAATAAAGAACAAACGTCCATGCTCAAAATACGAGGCTCTGCCTCCACCCTAGCTGGGTCAACGCTGCCTGCTATCCAGGCGAGTAACGGTCCGGTGGCCTCCGCCGTCGAGTATTCCGCCTGGGTACCAGTGTTGATGGGTCGGGTGTGGCAACGCCGGGTGCTGCCTGAGCCAGCCTCACTCCATCCGGAGGGTCCGTAGTGGTCGGCCTTGTGAGAGGTGCCGGGCTCGACACCGGTTAAACGGGTGCCGCACCTCTGGCTACGGTTGCCGCCTCCGAGGTGGGTGGTGCTCCGGTGGAAGCGACAGGTGCAGGCACTAGTCCTCCTGCAGGCTGGAACTCAGAAGTGGCCGTCGCGGGTGCTGGCGAGGTCCCTAGGCGAGGCCTGACATGTTCAGCGTGTCTGTGCCACATGGCCCCGTCTGGCATGCGGACGAGCAGCGATGAGGCGCTGGCAGGAGACACCACCTGTCCAGCAGACTAGGGTGGGCCAGGACGGAAGCTCCAGGCAAAAATTGGAGCTCCCGACTCTGGCAAAGGCCCGCGAAGGCATCCTTGGTCAGCAGCCAGCTTTTGCTTCAAGAGCACTGTGGATCGGACGTCCGGATGCAAGACGTCCAAGGGTTTCTTGACCATCCAATCTAGCAGGAGCTCACAGGGGGCACGGCCAGTGACATCGTGAGGCGTGGTCCCGTACTGAAACCCCAGTTCCCAGTCTGGCTCTGCTTGAGCTTGTCTTTGATGCCTTGCACCACCCGCTCGGCTGCACCATTTGAAACAGGGTGGTACGGCGGAACCATCATCCGGCGGATTCCGTTCTTCGTCAGCCAGGCCAGGTACTTTCTGCTGGCGAAAACAGGACTATTGTCGGACACGATGACCTCCGGCAATCCCTGGGCGGCGAAGACCTGTCGTAGCGCTACAATGGTCGCGCCTGCTGATGGAGTCATGACAGGTAGAACATCCACCTATTTGAGAAGGCGTCCACTACCATTGGAAGTAATGGCCCTTGAAGGATCCCCCAAAATTCACATGTAGGCGGGACCAGGGTCTCTGTGGGAATGGCCAGGGGGTGATTTCTACATGACGCGAGGCTCGCTGATGCTCCTGGCAGATTCGGCAGCTCTGTACCAAGTGAGCGATGTGCTCGTCGAGGCCAGGCCACAAACATGGGACCGGGCCACCATCTTGGTCTTTTCTACGCCAGGATGATCCGCGTGCAGCAACTACAGGAGCCTGGACCGCAGAATTGTGGGATCACCACCCTAGAACCCCACAGTAGGCAGCCCTGCTTCAAGCTCAGCTCAGCGGCCTTGTGGCTATAGGCTCGCTGCAATAATTACTCTGTACGGGACACCGCCTTGACCACCTGAGACAGGACTGGGTCTCGGCTGGTCGCTTGAGATACCGGAGATCTGGAGAGCACCTCCGGGTACGCGTGTTCCAGCATGAACACTTCAGCAGGTTCTCGCACCGCATCATGCACCACCGGCAGGGGCAGGCGGCTCAGGGCATCAGCAGGTCCTAGGTCCTTTCCCGGACGGCAAACCAGCTGGTAGCTGCAAGCTGCTATCCTCAAGGCCCAGCGTACCACTCCAGGTGATGCCTGGACAGGAACTGCCTTGTCAGGCCCCAGCAGCCCCAACAGCGGCTTGTGGTCCGTGACCGCCTCGAACTTCCAGCCCCACAGATACTGGTGGAAGGGTTCGACACCGAACATGAGGGACAAACCTTCCTTGTCCAGCTGGATGTAATGTTGCTCTGCAGCATGAAGCCGTCGAGAAGCAAAGAAGACAGGGCGTTCATGGCCATCCTTATCCCGGTGTGCCAGAACGGCTCCAACACCGTAGGGCGATGCATGTACGGTATGGACAACAGGCTTAAGAGGATCGAAGTGCACCAGCACTGGGGCCTTGGTGATTAGCTCCTTGCTGGCCCGGTCCTGCTCCTTCTTCCAGACCCATTGCTGACCATATCGAAGCAGAAGATGGAGCGGCTGTAGATGCTCCGACAGGTTCGGCAGAAAACTCCTATAGAAGTTGGTGAGGCCGAGGTAGCTTTGAAGCTCCTTCGTGTTCTGGGGCTTAGGTGCCTTGAGCACAGCATCAACCTGGCGGGAAGCCGGGGGTTGGCCTGCCTGGGAAATGACATGTCTCAAGTACCCAAGGCTGGGGGCTAGGAAAACGCACTTTTCCAGCTTGAGCTTCAGGCCGGCGTCCTGCAGTTGTGCCAGGGCGTTGTGCAGGTTCTGCATGTGGTCCCCGTTGTCGCTGCCAGTAACCGGAATGTCGTCCAAGTACACCGCCACGTGCCTCATGCCCCTGATGAGGTTGTTCATCTCCCTCTGGAATACGGCTGGGGCCGAGGCCACGCGAAACGGTAAGCGCGTGTACTGAAAGAGTCACAAAGTTGTCGATATTGTGACATACTTCCGGGAGGCATCCTGGAGCACCACCTGCTGGTAAGCATCTCTGAGGTCGAGCTTGTTAAACTTTTGTCCACCGGACAATGCTGACCAGAAATCTTCAATACGGGGCAGCGGGTACTTCTCGGCGGTAGCGAACGGGTTGTTGGTAACCTCGAAATCCCCGCAAATCCTGACACTGCCGTCTCGCTTGAGAACTAGTACGAATGGGAGCGGCCCATTCAGATGTCTTGACAGGTACCAGGATGCCCTCACGCTGTAACCGTTGCAGCTCCTGGGTGACCTCGTCCTTTAGGGCGAACGGCAGTGGGCGATTGAAAAAACGTGACCGGGCTCCCTCAGGTACATATATGCCAGCCGTCGTGCCGGCAAATGTGCCAACCCCTGGCTGGAAGAGGGACTTGAACTCGGTCAGAAGGCTGGGGACGTCTTTTAGCACATACACGCTGGCTTCCTGGAACTCTGGCAGACGAATGCCCAGTGCATGAATCCAGTTTTGGCCCAGCAGCGTCGGCGACGACCGGGAAGGTTTGCCTTCCTGTCGCCAAAGCGAACGCTGACCTGTGCCTGAACCTGGACCTGGGATAGTTGCCCGGAGTAGCTGCGCAGCATTACGCCTGAATCCTCGACGGACACGCCGGGAAAGTAAGCTTGAGTTTCCCGGCCATTACTGACACGCTGGCCACTGTGTTCAGCTCCATGGAATTGGTGTTCCCACAGATTTCGACGGTCAGCATGTACGGCGGCTCAGACGACAGTACAAAGCCTGTGTGCCACATGTCGAAAATCGGCGGGAACTCGGCTACGACGTGGAGCCTGGCCGCGGAAGAACTTTAGCCTGCTGCCGCACGCCCCCGCCGCATGCCCTTGCGACGGCTACCCTGGACGCGCGCTTGTGTGGTACCTGGGCTTGAATCAGGCTGCTGCTTGCTGTTCGTCCTCCCCCTTCGGCATACACGTGCCAAGTACCCAGTTTTCCCGCACGTAAAGCATTGTGCTTGAGAGAACTGGCACTGTGAGGGGGAGTGGGCACCACCACAGCGACCGCAGGTACCCTTTGTCGCCAACTCGTTGACCGCCGCTTCCGCCGACGGTGAGCCAGTTGCATGGGAAATCTAGCCGGGGTCATTGGCGGCAGCTATCATTGCCAGCGCTGCCTTCACGGCGTCGTCCAGCGAAGGGTCAGGAAGCTCCAGGAGTCGCGTCTGCGTGGCGGGGTTGTTGATGCCACAGACGAAACGGTCCCGGCGCAGCGAGTCCAGCTGGTCCCCGAAAACGCAGGCACTCGCTAACCCTCGTAGCGCAGCAACGAAGTGCCCGAGGGTCTCTCCTTCGCGGCGGCTCCGGTTTCTGAAGCGGAAACCCTTCATTACTGTGGACGGTGCTGGGTTAAAATGCGAGCGCAGTATGGCGAGCAGCTCACCCAGCGGCGTAACGTGTGGCGTGGCATACTTGAGAAGGTCGAGCAAGAGGCGGAAGACGCGGGTCCCGCAGCTGGCCAGGAAATTTCCCGCTGTTTGGCCTAGGGTGTGTCGTTTGCCCGGAAGAACACGTGGACTTGCTCCTCGTAAATTTGCCAGGCTGACCCATCTCCCTCGAACGGCTCGAGCCTTCCGTACAACGGCATGGCGGCAGCAACGGGGGGCGGTGTTTCGCCGCTCGCGGCGGCGTGGGACGATCCCTGGGTACTCGTCGCCAGTGTCACGATCCACCCGGGTTCGTGAGCAAGGGAGAGCTCGAGGCACCCTCCGTTAGACGGACGCTCCGAAGTGTGGTGGTGCTGAACGATGACTGACCGCCGAGCAGTCGTGCTCGTCGGTGTTTATTGCGGTGCGGTGACGAATGTTGCCTGCCGAGCTTAGCAGGCCAGCGAACATGGCGGCGAACGAACATTATGCCTTAGGGGGCGTCACATGCTTGCTACACTTATATTTCTGGAGTCAAGTCCCAGCTGCCCTACCACACAGTCACCAGCGTTTGTAAATTTATTGCATTGTCCGGTAGTATCACTATTCGTCCGCATAGATCAGTCCAGGGACGTTCTGTTGCACCATTTCACCATTTGGCCCTTACGCATGTAAGATAAACCAAACACTAATTCACTGTTTTCCGGTCGTCTTCCTATTAACATAAAGCTTGAACAGTAATGGAAACACAGGACAGCCTTGCCTCAGTCCTTCGTAAATTTCCATCATTTTATTACACGTCCGGCCTTCCCATAGAATTTGTACTCAGTCATCTCTATTTATCTCCATCAGTTGCCCCATAGAGTCATCATCTATGCCCTCGTGCTTGAGAAAATCCTATCAGAATTCCTTGTATACATTGTTGTAAGCTCGTCTAATATCTAGAAATGTGATGCTTAAAAGTCACTTCTCAGCAAGTGAATTCTCTATGTACTGAGTTAGTACAAATATATCCTCTAAGCCTGTGCCTTGTGTGAACCCATTCTATAGTTCCCCAGTACATCAATAATTTCCACCCACTTCGACAGTTATTTTCTTCTTCCATTGCCATTATATATATCTCTGTCTTTACTGTAACTGGATTTTAGGAGCTTGTCCTATCCTTATAACATTTGCCTTTGTAGATGAGGGTAATCTTGCCATCACGCCATCTAACCAAATTTTCTTCGCTTCAATCATTTCCACAACATCATTAGTCCACAGTGCCTTGTTTTTGGACCGATGTTTTTGATTAGCTGTATTGCAATTTCCTTCAGATGCTCTCCAATAATAGTTTTCTATGCTAAATTTTATCTCTCGCGCGTCTATGCGTTTGCTGAATCTGAGTCTGAACTATGATTCCTTTTGTGCCTAGTTTTTCCTAATAACGTCTGTGATGTACCTCAGCGCATCGTGTCCTTCAAGGATGTTACCGTCTTCATTCTGGGCAGCTGTTTGCGAATTTTTAGTCGGAGTTCCGAGTGGTCTTACTTAGTTCCAGAATCTTTTAGTGCACCTTTGCCTTTTTTGGAATGTTATGCACTCAACATTCACTTGTGCATGTAAATTTTATTGCATGAACTCACTCACCACCCTTTCCTTTTGTTGGTGTTCTGTCAAGGAGCTCAGTGGCGCGCGTATTACGCCGTGATTTTTTGGCCTATTCCGCAACAGAAGGGCCCTTCCGCGCCGCCCACGGTCACGAAACCCGGCGAGGCTCGAAAAGTTTCGCTTTTAATTACGTGCTCTAACATGTTGCGTTGAATGGAGGTGAGCAAATTTGCTATCTACTCATTAGGGAAAACACGGGGAATGCGGGAAATGGAAATTCGAGAAGATGAGCAAAAGGAAAACAAGGTGAAAGCCGGAGCCAACGTTTTGACAAGTGGACTTGTCTTCTTCAGGGCGACGTATGCTTTCCTCGCCACAGTATATATAGGTGGGGTTCTTCTAAAGGGGAGAGGGTGTAATGCTGGTATGTGCGGCAACGAGGGAAGGTGTGTTAGCGTGTCGAATTGAGCATAAAGGAATGCTGTGCATTAGGCCAAGGCCAGTGCTACCCCCCCTCGCCCCCGTCTGTCAACCACGTGTCAACGCACGCGTGTTAGCAGGCGTGTCAACGGCGTCTGACCCGCCGGCTGAAAAAAAAAAGAGGAAGGGAAAGGAAAAAAGGATATGCCAAGAAACCGAACTAAGTGTTGTTGCCTATAGCTCATTCCGCGGTGCCTATTGCCTATTCCGCGGTACTTCCACTCGAATGGAAAGTAGCACGTGTTGTCCCTATATTAAAAAAAGGTGACCCAAGCTCAGTTCTAAATTACCGTCCGATTTCCATATTATCCTCTTCTTGTAAATTAATTGAACACATTGTTGCTGACTACATTAATGATTTCTTAAACAAGCGTAACATTTTATCTCCTTTCCAACATGGCTTCAGGAACGGGCTCTCAACAGTCACCCAATTAAGCACAGTCATTCACTCGTTTGCTTCTGTCCTTGACATTGCTGGCCAAGTGGATATGATATTTTTTGGATTTTCAAAAAGCATTGGATGTAGTTCCTCCCGACAAATTAATTTGTAAATTAGAATTCCTTGGTCTTCCTGCGTTTATCCTGTCCTGGGTTTCAGCTTACTTGACGCGTCGCAAAGAGTACGTAGTGATTGATGGGCAGCAGTCTGATTCTCTTTCGGTAACCTCTGGCGTGCCTCAAAGCAGCGTCCTTGGTCCGCTACTATTTCTTATTTATTGTAACGACATAGTTGATGTAATAGAGGCGCCTGTCAATATTCGTCTGTTCGCAGACGACTGTATCATTTTTAACGATATTAATACAGTTCATGATCAACTATCTCTTCATTTAGCCTTAAACAACATTCTTGAGTGGAGCAACAAGTGGGGAATGAAACTTAACTCAGATAAATCTGTGCTTCTACGTATAACAAACAAAATAACTACCCTTAAAATTTTCCTATTCTATTGGCCAAGATCCCTTGGCCGAAGTGAGCGAGTACAAGTATCTTGGAATTACAATTACTAACAACCTAAATTGGAATAGCCATATTGCTGCTACCGCCTCCGCTGCTTTGAGAAAGCTATGTCTACTTCGCCATAAGCTTAAACATGCATCCCATGAAGTAAAATCCTTAGCCTATACCACATTTATTCGACCCAAATTGGAATACTCGTGCGCTATTTGGGACCCGTTTACGAAAATCAACATTTACGCCCTTGAAAGGATACAGAGAAGAGCCATACGTTTCATTTTTTCCAAATACGGTCGAGAAGAGTCTGTTTCTGAATTACTGCGGACAAATGGCTTTCACACCCTTCAAACGAGGAGAAAAATAATACGCCTGCAGTTCCTCTACTCCTTGATAAACGGTAAATTTTCTTTAGATCCTAGTCCATACATAACACTTTTCGCATCCAGGAAAACCCGTCATTCCCACCCCCTCGCTCTCTCCCGTTACGTTGTCAGGACAAACCTCTTTAAGTTTTCATTCTTTCCTCGAAATATAGAAGAATGGAACCTCATCCCCTTCCATCATCTGAACTCACCTGAATCAATTCAAACTCATATTATTAGTATTTCCTAACTAACATTGCTGTTTCGTGTTATATTGTTTCATTTCTTGAATTTCATATTTTTGCAATTCTGCCTTTTATACATGTACTTTTATTTGTTATCATGCCCCTCCTGCTTGGGCCACACGGCCTGCAGTATGCTGTAAATAAATAAATAAATAAATAAAATTTAGCATAGCGAATAGATTGTAAAGGTCCCTTTGAAACGTTTATGATATTAGTTGCAATGTCTTGAACTTATGGACAAGGTATGATTCTCTGTATTTACAAATGCTTTACCAGATGGGCGAATTAAACAATAAAGTCAAGGAGAACATACTAAGCCATGAAGACCTTGAAAGAAGAATACGCAAGGTTGAGTTTGGCTCGCGCAAGCGGGTCGACGACGAGATCAGCAACCCACGCATCAAGGCGTGCAGGCGCATAAACAACACGGGTGACCTCAGGGACGCCGACAACTGCGACGGCGCTGGCATGAACGTCAGCAATGGCTAACACCACACGCAGCGCGCCCGAACACCTCGAGATCTGGCAGTGGAATTGTCGCTCTTTCAACAAGAAGGCTAGTTCACTCCAACTCTTCATCCAAAATCACCTATACCCCCCCGACGTCATCTGCCTTCAGGAGGTCGGGAACCAACCGATCAGGCTACAGGGTTACTACGTAACTAAACACGCGGGATCACCGAAGGTTGCGGTTTTAGTTCACAAAACGGTGATGGCCGTGGGACAACATTATCAACATCATGACATTAATCACGTGCTAGTGGAAGTCCTCCGCGCAGAAGAGGGGTAGACGTAGCACTTTCATTCTGAATTTGTACAGTCCGCCGAGGGCTCAGAAAGACGACTTCCGCAACATCATTTAGGACAGCGTGAGAGCCGCTGGCTGCAACCAGCTGGTTGTGGTGGGAGAAATGAACGCTAGACACACGACTTGGGGCTACCAACAAGACACGCAAAAGGGAAGGTCGCTCCTCGATGCGGTTGACCAAATGGGCCTCGAATTGATAACCAACCTCCTCCAACGAACCCGAGTAGGCAACAGTGTAAGTCGAGACACGTTTTCGGACCTGTCATTTGTCAAAAACGTAAGGGAATACTCATGGGCGCACCTGGGCGAAACATTGGGCAGCGATCACTATATCCTCAGCATCTCGGTATCCACACCGAAACTCAAGAGAACAATTGGCGAAATTAGGCTTACAGACTGGGAGGAATTCAGGCAGTATCCCCCGCCCACAAATGGTATAATGGACATAGCGGAATGGATGCAGCACCTCCGGGACGCCCACATACAAACCACTAAAACCATCCAGCGCACGGTCGAGACGCCCGAAGTCGACCGCCGGCTCTTACACCTGTGGGAAGCCCGTAAGGGCCTCCTCAAACGGTGGAAGCGACCGCGGTTAAACCGGAAACTACGTCTACGGATCGAGAAAATAACAGACGAAGCCAGAAATTACGCAAACGAGTTGACGCACCAAAATTGGGTACAGTTTTGCACCTCGCTCAAGGGTACCCTGAGTACGGCGCAGAGGTGGGCCATCCTACGTTGCCTGATCGAGCCCGACAAGGCGAAATCGACAACCAGTCGGACGCTTCTGGAAATCGCTCACAAGATCCCCGGAAACGACCCGCGGATCTGATTGACACCCTAAAAACCAGATATTTGGGTAGCGACCCCATACAACCCTGCCTCTTAAAATATGAAGGAGAACCAAGACCAGAAATGGACGCTCCCATCACGGAGGAAGAGGTATGCCGTGGCACGAGCCTCGCAGCGCAACACTGCTCCCGGAGTTGACAAAATCACCAATGCCATGATTAGAAACCTGAGCCCGATGCACATCCAGGCCTTGACCGAATACCTAAACGAGGAACTCTGGAGCAAGGGCCACGTACCGAACGAGTGGAAACACGCGGAAATCGTAACCATTCCCAAACCCGGCAAGAAGCCCGCGATCGACGCCCTGCGTCCCATCTCGCTGACTTCGTGCCTCGGCAAGCTGTACGAGAGGGTCATCGAAACCCGCCTCCAACATTACATAGAGGACGGTGACCTCTTCCCGCACACCATGCTTGGCTTGAGGCCGGGACTTTCTGCTCAAGATACGTTCCTAATCCTAAGGGAAGAAGTTCTCAAGGGCATCCCGTAGGGAGGCGAACACCTCCTGCTCGCACTCGACCTAAAAGGGGCCTTCGATAACATCTCCCACGAGGCCATTCTCAAGGGACTGAACGACATCAGCTGCGGGCAGCGCATCTTTAATTACGTTAAATCGTTCCTGACGGGCCCGACGGCAACCATCAGAATAGGCAAGACTCGATCGGATACGATCGACGTGCCGATAAAGGAACACCGCAAGGGGCGATAATCTCCCCGATTCTCTTCAATGTCGCGATGCTAGCGCTGACCAAAGAGCTGCGGAAGATCCCCGACCTAGGTTACGCCCTGTACGCCGACGACATCACGCTCTGGGCCACCAAGGGCTCCCTAGCGCGAAAAGAGGCGACCCTTCAAGAGGCCGCGACGGCCTTGGAGAGATTTGCGGCAGCGAGCGGAATGCGTTGTGCGCCCGAAAAGTCCGAGGAGATCTGGGTGCACGGAGGCGGAATCTATAAGTCCCCCGGCCCTATCGACCTCTATCTTGAGGGCCAGAAGATAACGGAAGGCAATAAGACTAGGATTCTGGGTTTTTGGATCCAGAGCAACCTGAAAGCCTCCCACACCATCCAAACCCTAAGGTCTGCCACCAACCAGATCTCGCGGATTATAAAACGAATTACAAGTAGCCGCATGGGCATGCGAGAAGAGGACACGATTCGTCTCGTCCAGGCTCTGGTGATCAGCAGAATAACGTATAGCATGCCGTATCACTATCACTCGCTAAACAAACGCGGCGAAGAACAAGTCGATGCCATCATCAGAGGCGCGTACAAAACGGCCCTGGGTCTCCCTGTCAACACCTCAAACGAGAAGTTAGCGGCCCTCGGGATCCACAACACCTTCGCTGAGCTGTCGGACGCGGTTATGGCTTCGCAAAAGGCCAGACTACAGAACACGGCGGCGGGCAGAGCCATCCTCCACCGGACCGGAACTGCAACGGAGCTCCGTGCCCTCGATGGGCAACGATCACTCCCACCTGAGGTCAGAGGCAAGATCAAAGCGAACCCGATACCGAAGCACATGAGTCATGGAATCCATGAAGGACGACGCAAGGCTCGCGTCGACAGACAGCGCCGACAATTCAAGGGTGAGCCGTACGTAACGTATGCGGACGTGGTGGCGTACCCAGTAGGGGGCCTCATCGCGGTAGTCGCCATGAACGGGAGAGACAACTCCTTGACCCTCGCGGCCTCCGTAAGGGCAGAGACCCCAGCTGCGGCTGAGACCATAGCCGCGGCGCTGGTCTCAGCCGATGAAGACAGGGTAGGCAGGGAAGTCCATGTCGTTAGCGACTCAAAACAGGCCTGCCGTAACTTTACGAATGGACGAACACCGCTGCTGGTGGCTCAGATTCTAGGCCTGAGGCTGCGAGAATACCATCAAATCACGTGGACGCCGGGTCACGCGGGTTTGGAGGGGAACGAAAGGGCGAACGCCCTAGCTCGAGCGCTAATCAACCGAGCGGGGCAAGACCAATCGTCTCATCAATCCCCACCCTTTACCTTCATGCCCCTGCCATCCAATTACTGCGACCGACTCGAGATCCAGCGACTCAACCGCAGGATTTATCCTCTGCCTCACAAAAAGCTCAGCACTGAACATGCCGCAGCTCTCCGACTTATACAGACCAACACATTTCCAAACCTACACAGATACAGTAAAATGTTGCCACATACATATCGCGGCATCTGCCCCTGGTGCGGCGACACACGCCCTACACTTTTTCACGTATCGTAGGGGTGCGAGGGCAAACCTCAACACTTAAAGACTCCTAGCACGTCATTTGAGCGGTTACAGCTGACCGGCGATACCGTGGCGGGACAAGAAGCTCTCGTCCAGCAAGTACGTCGAGCAGCCATGGCCAGTGGAGTCCTGGAATGAGGATACCACCCACTCGACCTCAAGAGCAACCACCTCGATGGTCCGAATAAATGTTTTCTCTCTCTCTCTCTATTTTCTTTCTCGTTCAGAACGCAAATTCGACTGTAAGACGTAGAGTTCAACTTCATCAAAGTTATGACCTGGTTGGTTGAAATGCTCGGCGACGGCTTTGGGAGACAGTCGGAATAGGCGAAGAAACAGCCTACACGAGAATCTGATAGACCGCCGGCCTTTATAACAAAATACTCTAATGCACTCCCAAACATAAACAACATCGTACGAAAACACCACCCCATATTATGAAGTAATGAGCGTCTGAGAAAAGCGTTCCCGGATGTACCTAGGTTTACCTATCGCCGAAACACGAACTTTATATTGTCACGTGGTGGTGACGTTGAAGAACACAGTAGAAACAAAAACAAAAAACAAAAACAGGCTACACTTATAGCGCAACGATAGCGGCGAACACGGTCGGCGATCGTCAAAAACCTGATCTGCGGGTCAAGCGCGTCGGCTTTCATACATCAATCGTCGAATGTTCCACATTAATCGTTGGAACCCGCGTGCCTTCCACAAATTTCTACAGCATTCGCGTCAGGCGATGAAATCAGATAACATAACGTTCGGCGACAACAGACAGCGGATAGAAGCATCGATAACTTTCTAGAAACTTCGGATACATGCAGGCGCGTCCCCCGCTGTGCGATAGCATTTGTTAGGCGGCGAAACGTGGTCGCCCGATAAAGAGAAGTACACGTGTCAATATACATGTTAGGCCACGCAAAAGTCATCAATAGCATTCCCCGATAATAAAAGCATGTTGACGCCCCAGGTGCAAAAGCTGCAGTCACCTTCAAAGTGACATTAAAATTAAAAGCACCGAAAATAGCTATACAAGTGAAGTCAAATCTAGCTTCACTTGCACAAGTTCGGATATGATTTATATGCTTCAATGTTCCTTCTGTAAGAAACAATATATCGGTGAAACAGGACAGTCAATGAACGTAAGATTAAACGGACATCGTGCGCACACAGCTAAAAAGCTTCCCAAAGCCGTCGCCGAGCATTTCAACCAACCAGGTCATAACTTTGATGAACTTAAGCTTTGCATCTTACAGTCGAATTTCCGTTATGAGCGAGAAAGAATATACAGAGAATCATACCATATCCATAAGCTCAACATGTTGCAACCAATAGGCATAAACGTTTCAATGGGAGCTTTAGAATCTATTGACTATGCTAAATTTCAAGCTATAGGCAACAACACTTAGTTTGGTTTCTTGGCGTATCCTTTTACGTTTCCTTTCCTCTTTTTTTTCAGCCAGCGTGTCAGACGCCGTTGACACGCCTGTTAAAGCGCGTGGGTAGACACGTGGTTGACAGACGGCAGACGGGAGGTGGTGGCCCTGGCTTTGGCCTTCTGCACAGCATTCCTTTATTCTCAATTCGAGACACTAACACACCTTCTCTCGTTGCCGCACCCACGCGCCTTATACCCTCTCCCTTTTAGAAGAACCCCGCCTATATATACTGTGGCGAGGAAAGTATAAGTCGCCTTAAAGAAGACAAGTCCACTTGTCGAAACGTTGGCTCCTGCTTTCAACTTGTTCTAGTTTTGCTCATCTACTCATTAGGACACTCATGATCCCCGGGTTCTGGCATTGGGATCATCTTTCCCGCCTGTAAAGACTGCGAGAAAATGTGCCATAATGTAATACCAAAAGGTTTATTTCACGAATAATTCCTTGAAAATAAAGCATTTAGCGTTTATCCGCTTTCTCAGCTTAGAGAACTGGTGTGCGGCCCGAAATGTGTTCGAAGCACGCGGCCATACCAGGATACGACCTGAAGGCTGTCAGTGGGTTTATGTATCCAATTATTCCCACGCTGACGGTGCCATTGTTGAACTTGAGCACCCGCGAAGGTTGGGTAGCATTGCTTTCTATGCGGGGCTCACGGCGCACGTCCACGTTGCACAGGACCACAGGCACGCCTTCGTTTTCCATGGCATTCAGGTAGGTGCGCAGGTCGGCCGTGCCCCGGTCGAACTCGTGCACTCCCAAGGCCTGTGTGGTGTGAAAGGGCATACCCGGCCTTATTGTCAGGACCAGTGATTGGACAAACACTACTTTCTTTACAGGTAATGCCGAAAGAACATGTAGGAGCCAGGCGAAAACCTCTATAACCTTGTCCTCAAACAATACTCGTCATGCAGCTTGCGTGTCTTACCTCTATTTACCGCGGTGTGCCCGCTACTTCCAGGTTAGATACGAGTGTTGCGTCGCGACGCCAAATGTTTAACGCGAAAATATTTAATGCCTAGCTCCGCTGAAAATTCGTCCGAGGTACGTAGGTCCCGCAATTATCACGCTAGCTTCCAGTTACCCATGCGAGATGGCGCTACTTTTTCCTTGTGTGAGTTGGTAGTATGGCGGTGGGAGAACGCCCTCAGAATGTGTGGCCGGCTACATATCATCTTGCGTATCTGAAGGTGCGTGCTTTCAAATGTTCGATGTTAGCATTTGAGAAAGCTTAGTGCAGCATACGGCCAGAAGGGTGGTAAAGCGTGCAGTGTGCGGAGAGGTCCCATACCTAGATGAGAGGAAGGACGGGAATGAAGAGTAAATCGAGTCGACCTGCAGGTGACCTGCCGGAACTGTGACGTCGATGCGAGAATAAAGGAAATGCAGGGTGTCCAGTGTAAGCAAGTGGAGCGGGTCCAAGAGCGCAAAAATGAACTCAAGAAGGAACGAGTGCACGGAAGGCGATAGAGGAAACACTTCGAGCAGCCAGGGAAACACTGAACAGGACCGCCGGATTGATCAAGGTGCTAGACACCACGGTGGGGAATAAGTAACCCTGTCTCGTGGCGTGACAGGACCAGAAATGTGGACAAACCGTGCGGCATACGTGGAACGCGCGGAACGTTCGGTTTCGGCAGCTGGAAAGAGGTCCGCCCATCTTGAAGCTATTACAAAGCCATAGGAGTCATGCGGAAAACAAGCATAAGGGGAGGCAAGAAAATGCCTGGTCAGTAGGAGAGAACCAGAAATAATTCTGAATAGGCACGCAGAGGCCACGGTAGCGATGGATGTTTCCAGGGCAGACACGTGGCTCTGTCATGAAGAGCTAGATAAAAACTCGCGAATAACGCGCAAGGACGCATCTTTGTGGTAGTAGGAGGGGGGGGGGGGGTATCAGTGACGTGCTAAACGGAAAAGGCTCGGGACTAGCCCAGCGTTTGACGAAGGACGTAGAATTGCACGGGATGTAACCAAGGCTGCAGATTGTAGTGTGAATGTTGCCAGAGGTACATCTACGTGACACTAGCGCACACAGAGCGCTTGCGGCCCCAATTGAGCCTATATTGAAGCTAGCCTAGAAAAAGGTTGCGATTTTGTAGGAGTAAACAGCTAAGCGAGAACGTACGGTGTTTTTGAACGGGACGGAATCCGCTTTAATCGCTGGCTTGGACGAGAAGCCGGCTGGTGACTGCTGGTGGCTCAACTGCGTTTTTTAGGGCCCACGAACGCTCATGAGGATAGCGTAGGTAGCAATGAAGAAGATCGCCCAGGCAACCTCAGACTGACAGCACCGTAAATAGCAGTAAGACGAGGAAAAAAAGAAAAAGGACAGCTCGCCGTGCAATAAGCGACATAAGGAAGCAACACGGCAGAAAGAAAGACAGAATGCTTAGAGACTGAGGAGCAGTTGAATAGATAACAAATAGGCGCACATGCGGTTTCAAGAAACACACCTTGGGGACTTAGAACACCCACCAGTGATTGAGAATTATGTTTGGGAAGGGTGCGAAAACACTAAATCTGAAAGAAATGGAGCGCGAGTCGTAATGATCATACATTAGGGAGTCAAATTATAAAGCCTACATTCAAAATGTCAAGTGCATCTTTGGTTAGCAGGAGCAGTGAGTGGAAAGGAGATTTAGCTGGGCGTAACGGAAAAAACTGCTAAGCGCAGAACTAAGAGTTTGTGTAATTCGTAAGTGCTGATATTAAGAGGAAGCTTTAGCTCGGGCCCAACTCCGACGCGGCCTATTCAAATACATGTAAAACGCAAAAATGTTTTCATGAGGTAACCCCTGGACCGATTTTAATGAAATTTGTTGCATTTGAAAGAGAAAGTTGAATTCTAGTGACTGTTGGAAGCGTAATTTCTATTTAGGGCTGGAATTTTCTTAAAACGATTTTCAAATATTTGACCATTTGAAAAAAATAGCACAATTTTTAACAATTGATAGCTCTGTATCAAAAACAGATATCGCGGTTCTGTGAACGGCATCCAATAGATCATTAAAAGCGGACAAATTCGATATGTCATTTTACATCTTACGTGAATTTGTTACGTTGTTTACAAGGGTTCTGCAAAAGCTGTATTTCCATGTCACTAAATTTTTTGACATTCATGTGTAATATATCAATTTTGTCCGCTTTGGATGTACTATTAGATGCATTTCACAGAATTGTATTATCGTTTTTCTTTTACGAGTTACGGAGTTGTAAACTTGACAGTTTGGTTTTTTGAAAATTTCGGATTTTCGCTAGTTTTTAATAAAAGATTGACAACCTAACCCAAAAATTCGAAACCAACAGTCACTAGACTTTAAGTTTTTCTTTTAAATGCAACAAATCTCGTCAATATTGGTGCAGTGGTTGCCGAGAAAAACGAATTCTCTTTTTACATGTATTTAGATAGGAGCACCCGAGCTAAAGCTCCCTCTCAAGGCTTTCGAGAGTAACGCCGAAACTAATCTTTGAGGCAACATGAAGGGCCACATAAGGGATCTAGATGAGTATACTGGCAAAAGCAGGCAGGTAATGCTAGATCTCTGCAAGCAACGTAACCCTGCTATAGTGAATAAGGGGGCCAAACCTCATGGCCAGAAGAAATGGAATCGCACGCCAGAAGAACTTTAGAAAAAGTTGAAAAAAATGGTATTTGACGACAAAGGGTATAGGAGCATAGGAAGTGGCCATAAAGCACCGTCTTGAAAATTAGATATGTAGTTCTGAAAAAAAAAAACGACGAGTGACGAATGGTCCGTAAAATTTACACGGTAAACAAATAACATATATAGCCACGAGAGTCTAGAAAGCACATGGCAAATGGCCAAGAGTGGGAATATAGTGAGCTTATCCGCGTAGTAACCAGAGAAAGAAAGGAATAGACGCAACACGTTTGTAAGAAGAAAAAAGGAAACCGAAAAACTGGTGGAACCGGGAAATGCGGCAAGCGATCGACGAACGACAGAAAGCAACACGAGAGCATAGACAGGCAAAAAAAAAGAGCAGTTGCTGCATGATGAAGTAGACAGAAATTGAAAAATATTGCGGGAGAAAAACAAGCTATGGATCAAATACTGGTTCAAACAAACATTAAAGGACAAAATAAACGATAGTTGGCAGACATACGTGAGAAAAAGAAGGCCGCACCCAGAATGTTTCGGAACCACATCAACTGATTAGGCAGGAAGTCTGAAACAGTAGCTTACCATATTGTACATCAAGTTAGAAACAAAGTGGAAGCGATGGCGGCATTAAATTACAACCCAAAAATAACACCCGAATCATTTCAAGGCAATGACGAGGTGGTCTCTAAAAAAGCGCAGCATCAACGAAAACTGTATGGAAAAGGAGCTGGTGCTGAGAAATTTTAACTGGAAGAAAGCCGCAGAGAAAATTTCTATGCATACAGCCACAGAGTTAGACGACGTTTCCGTTCGGCTGACTAGTAAACTGAAACCAAAAAAAGCAAGGACACCATGCTGAAAGCCGCTGAAAAACAAATACAAAGAAAGTCTTGCTAGGTAGGTGAAAACCAAATAGCGCACGACAAATTAGGATAATATTAATGTGTAAAGGAATGGCAAAATTTTTATTTACTCATGCAGGCCGTTCACCATTACATCGGTAATATACTGGTTAGCAATGCAGGTCGATTGAATTAAAACTGCAAACATGGGCAGAACAGAATGGCGTGTTGGGAGAACTTCAGAATGACTTCAGAATCGGTAGGCACCTAGATCATAGCTTACTTGTTCTAACTCAGTGTATTGAAAAATCCATAGAATAAAAGTAACCGTTATATGTGTTTTTTTTCTTTTTTACCGAAGCGTACGATAACATGAAACGCAAGAGTTTTTGGAATATTCCGGACAGATCGAGAAGGCTTAGGCAACGATGGTATACAGTTTTTGAGGGCGATCTACATAGAAAACACAGTTCGCGTTTAATGGGGAGGGATGAGGAGCGAGCAGAAAGTTGATATCAACAAGGGACTGAGGCAGGGGTGCCCTTTATCCCCACTGCTGTTTATGATGTACATGGCAAGGATGGAAAGGGCGCTAGAACGAATCAATATCGCGTTTAATCTCTCATACAAACTAGCGGCCACGATAGCGGTGCAGAAGCTCCTAGGTGTTGTTTTATGCGGGCGATATTGTGTTGCTTGCTAAGAAACAAATTCATATGAAAAGTCTAGGTAATATCTGTAGAGATGAAGGTGAGAATATGGGATTGGAATTGAGCATTTAAAAATAAGCCCTTTTGGTGATCGATGAGAACAGTAAACGGAGAGTGTCAATACAGGGCCAGGAATACCTCTTGTAAAATGACACAAATACTATGGTGTATGGACAAACAAAGGAAATGTTTATATAAATATATATATATACATATATACATATATATATATATATATATATATATATATATATATAACATTTCAGGATGCCTTCGAACGCACTCTCATAACGCGAGATATAGGAAGGTATATAAGAATATATCTATATATATATATATAATCTTATATACCTTTTCATATCTCGTGTTATGAGTGTGCGTTCTAAGGCACCCTGATCTCACTTCCAAAAGCAATGAGCTTTACTTTGAATTATCATAACTCGTTTCTTTCATGATTTAGTTTTTTCCTGTTAAGTATTTACTCATGGCCGGTTTCTTTTCCTTCAATTCCACCCGTGAGATTATTTCTGCCTCTTTCCGCTTTACGTTCTTGGTTGCTGTGTTGCTCACCATACAGGCCGCATACGTGCTGATAAGCATCCCAGTTCTTTTCCTCCAATCTGAATCAATGTTGTTCAAGCACAAATACCTCAACCTTCTCCCAGCCCATTTATTTTCTTTCATATTCCTCAGTCCTTTCATATTCCTTTGATATTCCTCCTCCCATACAAGTGAGCCCCCCTCCCTTGTATGGGAACTGCTTCTTCTCTCTCCTCCCTACACTTTACCTACGTCCCCTCTGGACACGCTCCTTAGTAGCAAGGGAAGCGCTGCAGGATTACGTGAGAAGGCAAGCAACCCCTACTTCTATACGACGTCAGTTCCGGGGAAATTGAATAAACATAAGTTCAATGTAGGGACCAGTATGTCGCTGCTATTTCTGAAAAATAAACACCATGCAAATATATCAACCGGACAAAGTACGCAGGGCGTGCAGAAGTAGAGCCGCATTAATTAAAGCACACCGCAGGGTCAAGGCGACACTACGGTAGCCAGTGGCGTAGCTAGGTCGTCTGGCACCCGGGGCCCATAGGTCTTGCGTGCCCCCCCCCCCTTCATGTAGTCGAGGAAGGCGAGGATATCGACAATTTCCGGGTTTTAGCTCCAGTACAGCCCCTTTGGATACTGCGCACGTTCCCCGGGTCCCCCTCTCCTTCGCTTTCTTTCCCAGAGATCGCGAATGCAGCAAATATACGCGCTGTTTTTCCTGCGCCAAATACCACAGGGTGCTGCACTGATAACGTGTGATAAGCCCATGTGCACATCTTCTGTCAGACTGTAAGGCTTGGCAGCCAATACAAATAAGGCATCGTGGAAAATATGACTCACGTCACAAGTAACAAAAATATCTTTATAATAAAGTTTTAATTACCAATCTTAGCGGCAATATTGCTTTTGCAGAATTGAAGCCCGACATTCATATCTTGCCCAACAACATTTTCACAAAAATCGTCGTAGGTACTATGGCACGCAGTATTTTGTCTGTGGCCAGCCCTAAAAGAAAACGAAAACTAAATTGTTTGTCAGTGACGCTCATCTCCCCACCCTATTAGAAAACGCTACCTGACTCCCCGCTGCGCGGGCGCCAATGCTATGACAATTACGAGTTCTCTTCATCCTGATCAATAAAGCCTTGTTTTCATTTGCTGCTATACGGACAAACGTGATTATCCGAGCTGCGGTACCACTGCAAGATTGGGAACCGAATAGAGCACGCTTCGCGCCGATTCTTGGCGTCACCATAAAAAAAGAAAGAAAAGGCCGCGATAAAGCCCGTGCCAGCGAAAGCTTGCACTACTGTTGGTCTGCACTCGCAATGGAGAGGATGGAGGGATCAACGTCACTGGTCCACTATTTCATATTTCTTTCGCTGCTGCCACATACTGGGCGCCGCCCGCAGTGCCAAAGTACTGTAGGCTGTAGCACCCAAAATGATTTTGTTTAAGAAGCTTTCCTTGAGTTACTAATATGACTTTGAGTCCTCAATTCTCGAATTGAAGTGCTTCCTCTATAAGTACTAATTACGGGATTATTAAAGATATGGTTATTACTTATCTGCCATATTTTTCGTGCTACCGAGTTCCTAGTAATCACATAAAGACATAACTTCATAAAATCTTGATCGGCAAATATCCTTACAAAGTTCACCTTTCCTTTAAATAAAATTCTGTGCAGCTCATACAGACACTGTACTTGTGACATGAAGTCAAACAACAACAGTTTTCTGAAACTTTCGAGGGTAAGAAGGAAAGCGTGAAACATAACGGCAGGTTTCGCAGCGGCTTCTCGGAGCGAGCGGGAGAGGGGAAGTAAAAGCGAGCCGGACATCGCGGTGGGCCCAGGAGTACAGCCTGTCGAGTCATACGCCGCCAAACTCTTCGGTCGAACCGAGTCTGAAGACGATCCAGAGAATCCCATTCGCGACTTTTGACGGCCCCACTTATGCAACGTCGCTCTCAACGAACGCTTCGCCGTAAACGCGAGCGCCGGGCGCGCTGGTTGAACGCCCTCTTGCTGCTGTCTTTGTTCTGAACGGAAGAGGGCCCTAAGAGGCCCAACGCCTTACTGCCTCACTGTATGTTTAGCGACTCCTGCTCCCAGCATGAACGCACAGCACGAGCGCATCCGACATGAAGCGTTCCGCTAAGGCGAGTAGTTAAGCGACCATTTCGCGGATTAAGTTTTTTGAGCCCGCACATTCGTGCAATTATTTCGTGGGGTGTTGACAGAGCTGCAGCCGACAATTCTGCGCGCAACGCATCGGGTGCATGAGCTCGGGCTACTGGATCATTCTTTGCAATTTGCGCCCAGTCAAGCAGGCGGAAAGAGGGGTGTCTTTAGCCGTATATGACACCCCCCACTGGTCCCTTGCACCCGGGGCCCACGGCCCCCCGCCCCCCCCCCCCCCTCCCCTGTTGCTAAGCCACTGACGGTATCGCTCGACCACCAAATCAACACTTCCGTGCCCGCCGCCGTAGCTACGTGACTGTGGCATTGCTAGAGGTCGTGAAGTTGATCCCGACCGCGGCAGCCGCATTTCGACGAGAGCGAAATAGAAAACGCGTGTGCACTTAGATTTTGGAACACGTTGACGAACATCACGGTGTGAAAATTAATCCGGAATCCACCACTACGTAGTCCTTCATAATCCCACTGTGGTTGCCATGTGAGGCAGTGACTGTGTTCAACCCTCTCAGAGGTTATGAAATATGACCCACAACAACGCTTCAAGCAAACACCTGTCCCTGCGTGTTTTGCGTACAAAGCAGACAAAAGACAGTTTTAATTAGACAGTTTTAGTTTAGCGTACGCAACTATAGCATACGCTATACGCTATAATAAAGATTACTGGTGCCCGCAATGTAACGTTTAACATCAACTCACCAATCCCGTGTTAAACGAAAAGTTGAAGAAATTAAGCTTAACCGTAAACATCACCGCTAATTGTCGACAAATAAAGCATCCAGCACCGAAAGCTTCGGTTAGATTGATTCCTACAATGCGTGGGATCTGTATATTTGTCCCCTCAGTTTGCACATACTATTGTATTAGTTTATCCATATACCAAGGCATTTATATTCTTCTACCCTAGGTATTTCCTGGCCCTGTATTACCGGGTGAGTCCGGGCTAATTGGTATTCTATGCGGAAGTGACTAGCGCAAGAGTGGACACGGGACACTAAAAAGACAAGGACAAGCGACACTGTCTGTGCCGCTGTCTCTTCACTGTTTTCATTGATAACCATAACACCTGATTTTCTAACGATAAATTTCAAACCTAAATCCTCGTCTTCCTGTCGACAGATATTACCCTTATGAAAATGGATTTAGAGTTCCTTTAGAACTCCTAATGAGTTCCTATGGAGTCAAAAGGGACTCTAGAGGAACTCGCGATTTATAGAGTCGTCTGCATAGAATCTCAATAAGAAGTCTATAGAAACCTTTCTATAGAAACAAGTCATTTCACACACAATAGATGTGCAAAAGAGGGTGTATTGACGTTCTATGTACTGTATTCTATAAAGTAATTTTTATAGAATGTCTTTAAAACTTCTAACGCGACCTGCCTATAGAATGGCTCTCCATTCGTTCTCTATAAATGTTCTATAGAGAGTGTATTGATATCATAAGTACTAAATTCTATAAAATAATGTCTATAGAAAGTTTTTAACACTTCTAATGCGGCTTGTCTATAGACTGACTCTCCATTCACGTTCTGTAAGCAGTCTATAGAGGTTTATTGTCATCATATGTACAATATTCTATAAAGTAATGTCTATAGAAAGTTTTTAACACTTCTAATGCGGCTTGTCTATAGACTGACTCTCCATTCACCCTCCATAAATGTTCTATAGAGGTCGTATTGACATTTTATGTACCAAAATCTATAGAAAAATTTTTATAGAACGTTTTCAGAAACGTTCTATAGAGGTCGTATTAACATCTTCTGTGCCACATTCTATAGAAAAATGTTTATAGAACCTTTTCAGAACTTCTAATGCTGCCTGTCTATAGAATGGCTCTACATCCACCATAAATGTTCTATAGAAGTCGTGTTCACATCTTATGTACCAAATTCTATAGAAAAATTTATAGAACGTTTTCAGAACTTCTAATGCGGCCTGTCTCTAGACTGGCTCTCCATTCCCGTTCTAAAAATATGCCATCATATGGCAAATGTACTGAGTTCTATAAAGAAACGTTTAAAGGACAATAAAGAAGCTAAAATGCGGCCTGTCTAAAAACGGCTCTATATTTTGACTCTATAAACAGTACCCAGTATCCAGTGCATCGCTGGATTATGGGTCCAGTGCTGCGCGCTGGATGCATGGGGCGCTGGGCAAGCGGGGCCTACTGGGAGGCGCTGGTTACTGGTGCGAAAAACAGCTCTAGCGCGTTAAATACGCGGTGCCTGAACACCGTATGTATTTTTTGAATACAGAAAGCAACACAGAGCGTTTTAGTGCAATAAAAAACAGAAGTGCTCTGACCAGGATTCGACCATCGCACCTGCAGATCCCCAGCCCGGCTCATTACCGCTACGCCACGCCAGCATACGGTCATGGGCGGATAATTTAGCATGCCAAAATCGAGAAGCACTTTTAGTTTCACAGAGGGGTCTTGCACAGACGTGGTAGATGCGCTATCGCCCAGCAACAAAAACTCACGCCTGTATCACAAAGAAAAATTTGCTCTCCGTATTCAATAGTGTGCTCGGAAGTGCCATAACATCGACTTTCACTTGCGATTGCTATTTTAACTTCGAAAAAAAGTCCTAAATGAACCACCGACCCAGAACGCTGCATGAATGGGCTGTTACTGCCGATTTCGATAGCCGTTTCTTGTTCTTCACGCGAGGGGTTTGCTATGTTTTCTTAGTTCAGTGATGCCTTTCAGTCTACACGTCTGTGTAGTCATATATATTCGTCAGAGAAGCGCAGGCTAGTGCTGGGAGCCTTCGGCGACAGCACATATACCTGCGTTTATGACGCGTCAAATCGGCGCTCCTCACTTCTTGTGCTGGCACTGTAGACATGAAAAAATTGTTTATTTCAAAGCACCGATGCGAAATCTGAAATATAAAGTGATGTATCCTTGTTAGACTTCTTGATTCTTGAGGTTAGACGCGCCGATAGCGTGCAGACGGACTCGGCGCATACGCTATGCCTAAGCTTCGGTGGGTACTGATCTCGGCGCGGGTAGCTGGCGAAAGCTAAAATGTGTGTATTTGAGCCTCATAACTCTTTTTAGTACAATAGGGAAAGTGGAAGCGCACGAATCGCCCCAGCTTTGTTATCGGTGCGATAATATCAAGCAGCGGTAGGCTTCGAACTCGGGGTACGTTCGAGCGCGTCTGAACGACTTCTGGATTTCATGTCCACTCCACAACACTGCGACAATGGCGATGGCTCCCAATCATACGTTACGTGCGAACTACTGAAAAAGCGGCGTCCCCTGCGTTTGCGTGGTTTCGTTCAAGAATTTAGCTATCCGCCCTGTCAAAGGGCAATATGCAAAAAACGAAAGTGATTTTCATTGTCACATGTGCAGGAATAAACGAGGCAGCTCACGCACCTTTAATTATTCCATGCTGCGACACGAAATAGTTCTATGACCCTAAGATAAAGCGTTATTTAGGACAACAGACTAGTATGAAGTGATGAAATTGTATATAAAGCATTTAATATTGAGCAGCCCTCGTCCTTTTTCCAATACGATCTCGAGCGCCTCTTCCAGTGTGACCCAGCTCTTATCCAGCGTTCTCACTGGTCTCGAGTGAGTCCCAGCGAGCGCCAGCCTACCCAGTGCGATCCATTGCTAAAAAAAAACGCGCTGGTTTCACACTGGATGGCACTGGAAGACGCTGGTTCTTGCAATCGGCATTTCAGAGGTTTTTTACTATCAAGTAAGAGCATCGTTAAAGAGACACTCATTGACGAAGGCAAACATCACACTAATCGAAATTAGGAAAACCAAAGAAATATAACGGAAGCCCGCATTGTGGTTTATATCGCATATGCAGGTAAATCACAAAGATGTATACCAAGAAACACTAAGCAAAACTGCGCCTTAGCAATCGTGTCATATCTATTTGCTGGCATGCAATCAAATGCAATCAAACGCTTGCATTTGGAAACACATTGAACGCCGCCGCACATTTCTGGCACACACCACTCAAATGCGACAAATGCACGCTGCAGAAACGATTTTTTTTTCAAGGAATCTTGAAAAGTCACGGACCACATGAGCGCGATCCGCGCATGATAAGCACATCGCCACGAAAGCAAGATAGGGAACACATAAGCGTAACCTGTGCCTCACGGGTAAAATTGAAAATCATCGTATATATGTTGCTGTGCGACGGACACAAGCGCACGGAAACATCACACACTGCACATGTGTACCTCCGAGGTTGTGTCGACAATTTCTGGGCTACATTTAAACGACAGCAGGAAGTTACTTCAATGAGAAACGAAGTGAGGGCGCAGGTAGTGCAGATAACGGCTGCGCATAAAGTCAGCTAGGGTTTTAAGGCCAGTGACCGAGGTTGAAATCGTTAAAATCACACCCCAGCGATAGCTTACGCAGGGTAAATTGTGCAGATCTTGAAGGCCATGCTTTTTGCTGACTACATGTGGCACAAGCGATTCAAAAGCAAGAATACTGCATGTAATTTATTTCTGCCCTAAACTATAGCACACAATATGTGCATGTCAATGTTTCTTCTTGTCTAGCAACATATGTATGTAGTTCGGCCCGAAAGGGCACAAAACCTGCTGTAGTGGATATTATTGTAGGAATCACGGAGGCCACAACAGCCGCACTATTATACAGACGGCACTGGCGGCGCCGGTATTTTCGTATTCAACGCTACAGGTAGAATACGAAGGTACGGCGTGTTGTTATTGCTCCGTATTCAACGGTTGTTGCAAGGGGGATTTAAAGTGGTGGCGAAGGCTGGGCCGAAAAGTGGTTTAGCGCGACTGCAGCACAACCAGAGGATGGGGGGCAAAACACTCATATAAAGAAATGATAAAGCTACAAAATGGAATGTAATCTGCCAATAGAAAAGAAAAAATATATTAGCACCTTGTTTTATGAAAGAGGTAAGTCATTTTACTAAAACCTGGCAAATTTTGTATTTTTGCAACACTCTTGACCTGCCCCCTATTCATGAGTGTGCGGTGCATTACAGCGCGTCTTTGCAGGCCTTGCTTCGATACCCGGCTAACCCGGCCACAGTGGCGGGAGCTTACGAAGCGATTTCTTATCGCCAGCTGTCTGCGATGGCGCGCCTGGTAAAGCGTATAAATTTAGCTCGGCGGTCTCAAAATGCTCCTTTTGCGAAGTTTTCGTCGTCCTTGCACGTCGCTTCTTTGTAACCGTTCGGTAAGATTTGCAGCCCGCTGCACCGCTGCGGCAGTTTTCTCAGTTTTGTCGTTTCCTTCGGCGTGCGGCCAGTGCGATGTCTTTTTCCGTCTTTGCACTGTGACTATTGAGATGATTAGCCAACTTAAACAATACTGCTTGTGCTGCCTGTGACATGTATTTTTTGTTTGCGTGCCAAGGGTGTGCTTTGTGACTGTATTTGTTTGGTTGCTGCAATAAACAATGAATATGAAACTATGAAAACCATACTTGCCGTAAACTCTATTGCGAACTGTGCACTTGAGCCAGTGCTTTGTGCACCATACTTTGCTGTACTCAAAAGCTCTCAAAAGTACTAGCACCAGTGTTTGCACTACGAATAATGCATGCTTCGCCAGTGTCCGGAAGTGTTGCTGCCTTTCTATGCTGCCCCTCCTTTACCAGTCACTTTCATTGCGTTCCCAATTGCACATTAACAAGGCCATAACTAGCAGGAACTCGAGCACATTTGACTGGCAAAGGTTGGGGCGCGCTGAAAGGCAGCAACCTTCGAGAGGTACGGGCTCAAATAAGCGGATTCTACAGAAAGACCGCTTTATAATTCGCGCCAAAAGCATACGTATGCGTGACGTCATTCTACGTCACGTTTGCGTAGTTTGCCCCCCAAAATCCAGGGGGCGCTGGAGTGCCCACGAGCCGCCATTTTTTGGACCAATGGGCGTCTATGGAGCCTTCGCTACCAGTATATCTACCTTGGTTGTTGTGCGAGCTGCATCGATGTGTTTGTTTGATCGTGTGTTATTTGGTTTGCTGTAATGAAATGAGACGTAGTTCGCGAGCACGAAAGTGCCAGAAGATGGCTTGAGTCTCGCTGTAAGCACGCCGTATGCGTGGCGCGCCAGCTAAATGTGGACCAACGATTTTCATGCCGTGGAGTGCGTTCCCTTTGTCTCCACTGGTTGTCGTGGAAAGTTTGGTGGACGGCGCAAAGAAGTAATGCGTATTATTAGCGTGCCTCAGCTCGTCCACTACCCAGCGGCTTGTTTGCTGCAAGTAACATCGCAGACACATCACTGGAAACTTGGAGAGCGCCTTTCGACCTCGTCGTACTGTTGAAACGGTAAGCAATCGTGCTCGCCAACTACACGTGCGTTCATCCGTGTTGTGTGTGCTTCCTGTGTGTGTATAGAGTGCCTTGCGAACGTAGCAAGGGGAACACCCACGTCAACAGTGAACCCTGTGCTGATACTTGCTACGCGCTGGTTGTAAAAATTGTGTACGCAACTTGATTGCCACAGTGCGGAATTGATAATCCTGATAAGCGTTTGCTTCCGCTGAGAAAAGTTTCGGAAATCGTGTTCACCTTGTGCAGCTGTGCGGGAGCTCCCGCTTTTCTGCTAATGTTGCATAGTAACGACCCGTCTACCTCTTCATCGATTCTTTCTTCAATGACGTTTCCTCACTTATAACTGCTTCGACGTTGTGCACAATCTCTCCTTACGATGTTTTTGGCTAACGAACAGTTCTAGGTAAAAAATGTAAGCCAATCACAGCTTGCTACTAGTACAGCTTTATTTCCAAGACAAGATGTGTTGACATAACTGACTTAACTAAACATGACAGGGGAACGTTGCCCATACTAAGTAATGAAAAAAAACATTACGATTAGATTGTAATCTGCTGCTGCGGCGCGTCCAAAACTTTATTTGATGTAGAGGTCCCTATTGTCATGACATTTGATGATTTCAAGGATTTGCTCTCTTTCCACATTAGTGCAGACATTGTTTTCATGACTCTTTTAGGTGCTGATTGCATGTTTTCACGATATCACAGCTTTATTGTGCCACTGCTATAAGCTAACATAGAACTCATTTTGTAGTGGCGAGGCCGTGACCCACAACATAAGCTACAAGATCGAGGAGCCCCAAGAAATGCAGACCCTGTGGATATATGGCTGCAGCAGCATGGCGTGTGATCTGCATTGTCAACGTCAGGTGTGTATGAAATGTATGTGTTCCAAAAAGGAACACATTCATGGTGAAGTTTGTCAACACATTACTTAATGCAGCTTACTAAAGAGACTAAATATTTATGCAACCTTATTGAACTTGCTACCTATTTGTGTGCATAGCCAATATGCCCACATTATTGTGTTCTGTATAAAACTATACCTAACCTTTCCTGATATTTAGTATTTCTTTTGCGTAAGTTGCTTACCTGCAAGTTAAATCTAATTTTTGCTTTGTACGTAGTGTATTTATGACTTTTTATTGTGGTTTTATTCTTTGAAAACTGTTTCCTATGCTGTACCCATTATTTGCATAATTTTTTTCTGTTTGTGCTACAATCTCGTGCAGTTTTCTGTGCATGTAGGAATTGGAAGTGTAGTGGACTAAATATGTCGCAGGTCTAAGCACGTAGTGTGCACACCTTTGTTTATCATTGATATCTTTACAGTTACTTCTCTGTTCCCATAGTAACAGCCACTGCAAAATACACATTTGGAGAACTTTAATTTCTTGAAAATTAATATGACGGTCAGTATTTACTATGCTGCATTTACTTCAGTAGTACATAGGCACAGACTGATATGGATACCTTGTGACCTACACAGGATGCCTTTTTTGTTTGTTGCATTAAAAATGGGGGCTCACCCACATATCCTACTATGTATGTGGTAAGCCTCATCGATTTCACTTGTCAATTTTTACGGTGGATGAAAACAGATGAACGATTGTAATCCAACATGAAGCCCCGTTGTGGAATTGTACGGCCAAGTTGGATGACCATACTGGTCTTTCCAATGAAATATGGTGATATCTTATACACATACGATACCGGCCAGTTTGCCCTACGTACGCTTGACCACATGTGAAAGGGATACAGTACACTGCCTGTGACACACACGACAAATTTGGTGGTATCTTTCACCGAGCAAGCCTGCCTTGCCTGCTTGCCTTTCTCAATTCTCTTGCACGCTGCTGTGCATATAGGCACCCTGACAAGAAAGGCTTGCTTAGATACCACTAAATTTGTCTTGTGTCTGTCAGGGGCAGTGTAGTCTATTCTTGTGATCATGTGCATATTTGGTCGCATGTACATACATGCAGCAGATTGGCCGGTGCCTCAACACGTGCCTAAGACAGCACCATAATTCACTCCCTGGATCACTATGTTCGTCCCACTTGACCATGCACCGATGGGACTGGGGCTGCACGCCAAATTTAGACTGTTCATCTGTTTTGTTCAGCTGCGGCAACCAATTGACCAACAAATTCGCTGAGGAATGCCACATAAAAAGACTGGATCACAATCTGTTTACTGAATTGTCAGCAACCTTCGTAGTAACAAATTTGTTTGTTGCAACTAGTTTTAGGCACGTTATTTCTTGTTAAATTTTCTGCTTGACCTACGGAGCAGTTATGCAATCAATTTTCAATGTTACATGATTAGTATAATTTTTGTCTTCAGTTTTTCACATGCCATGTTGCAAGAAGGACCCTTTTCAATTGCACTTGGGAAGTCTTATCATTGCGCTTAGGATACATATCAGTGTACATACCTGTACTAGATTAGACACTAATCGTATCAATAACTCAAAAAGTACAAATATACTGTGTCCATTGTATCTGACAGTGACACTGTGAATGTGTTCCAAATACCACAAAGTGGCAGTTATCCATCATAATTTGTGAAAACAACTTAAAACATTATTGTTCCCCTTACAATGGATACTTGCATGCATCATCATGATTGCTCAAGCTCAATGTGAGAAATTGATTATTGGCATATTAAGCATAGTACATACCAACGATGGCTAACAGCGGATGGAATATTAATTTTGTCTACCGCTCAGCAATAGAAGCCAGTAGGTCATTCCCTTCTTTTCAAAAAAAATTGTTTCCAATGCACAGTGTGACGTCTGTTTAGAACTCTTAGCTCATGGGTGTTCCTACTTGCTTATGTTATAAATGGGGAATGTGTTGTCATTGCAAGATGAGATTAATGTGCGACTAGGCTGTTGTCGTTTGGAGATGCTTTTTGTCATCAGCAATGATATTCTACTGCCAGGCACATTGGCCCAGTGCTGATGTCACAGAATCTTGTAAAAGTAAAGATATTTTCAAAAGTGATTCTCAAAAGAACTGCCGCTGTTTGGCAGAGTGGTGGCGAGGTGGGGTGTTCTGCCACTTTTCTGTTATAATTTTTTTCTGAAGTACTGAAATGAAACTTAACATAATGCTACAACTATATAGATATTTGTGGCATGCTTGTGCCTGCTAATACATTATGGCTGAATGTTCATTACACCTTTTGAAAATTAATTTCAATTGTAATTTCCAGGCTGCAGCGTCGCCGGTACTAGACGGACCAAATGAGGCCAAAAACTAGCCTTTCCTCGCTCCTTTCCTGGGAAGTGAACTAGCAGGTGATCATATAAGAATGAACTTGCAACATGTGAGCAGTAGCCAAAGCTCCATACAGGTCATGCTGGTGGTGGAATGATGAGACAAACCGCAATATTTATTTGTTTACTTATTCACTTAATATTTATTTATTCATATCTCGTGAATACTGTGCAGTTTTTCAGCAAGGAATCAGGTAAAATAAAGAAATATCATTGCATCAAATAAACAGGTTATTTGAAGAAGTGTAATTCATGTCACACAGTACCATGATAAAACATTTTCAGACAACTACTCTGCTCTTGATACGAATTCATGAAAACTGCAAATTTTGAAGAAACAGAGCAGTAACGCTAAGAAATCTTACTCATAACTAAAAAATGAGATCACATTTCTGTTGGACCTAATACCATAATTTAATCTGGCAAATTAGAGATACCATATGCTGCTCTAATATACAATCACTAATTTATAAGTAGATGTGCGAAACTCTAGAACATTGCAACGATTTCATGTATGCTGTAAATTCATATATAAAGTTTTTTGACTTTAGACATAGCAGATGGAGTCTGCAGAACTGTGATATTTCTTTCTGGCACAGAGACGGGGATTAGTAAGCTTCGTGGTGTTATTTTTCTTAAACCTGCCAAATAGTTCTTCCTGCAACAAGTTGAATTCTCAAATGCCACAAACTTAATTCAAATTAGTGCTGTGGTTGTGTAAAAAGTATTTCTGTATTTTGAATGTATTTGAATAGGAAAATTTACAGAATTAAAGAACTTGTGTTAGTTCCTTTTTATTTATTTACAGTTGCAAACTAAGTCCTTTTCCTTCAAATTTTGCTACTTTCAGCAAATTTTAATAAAAATTGGTTGTGGTACTGTAAAAAGTATGATTTAAACATTTTTAAATGTATCAGACCTCGTCAAATTTGGTTCCATAGTTGCCGAGAAAAATTATATTACTGTTCATGCGCATTACATAGGAGCTCCTGAGCTGAATCTCTTTTTTAGTCATTGCGTGTGTCGGTCTGGTTTGTATTTCTCACCCTAATAAGAATATTGGCTCTGATCTCAAAATTGTTTCCCTTACAAGGAAATACAAGCTTTTAAACTTTAACGATATATGCTGTACTGCTCTATGAAAAGCACTGTTTGCCACATTTTTGCAGGGCTTGCCAGTGCTAATTTCACACATAAACATAGACTAAAATGCTGTGTGGTTTCGGTGTATGGTGTACTTATTTGTGAAAGCCATTGTTTGCCACATGTTTGCAGCGACTGCCAGTGTTATTTTTGCACTTAAACAGACTAAAATGCTGTGTCGTTTCGTCAGGCTGACACAATATTGCAGTGCACATTCATATTAATTTATTTTCAGGCTTTAGTGTCCAACTGTTCAATGTGCACTGCTGGAACAGGCACTCCTTTTGCAGTATTAATGGTATGGTTTCTTGTCCTAGTCAAGCCGGTTATTGCCAGGTGTCAACTGTAATCAAGTCTGCCACTGATTCTTTTACCTCATGTTTCGTGTCTTTGCACCACCAGCTTGACCTGAGAAGCATGTTGGCAGCTACAGTTTGTGTGTTGCAAGTTCTAGTCTGAAGCGTGTTTGTCACTTATATGAAGTATGTATCTAGTCTGAAGTGCAATAAACATAATAAACTGAATACTTTGTGGTTGTAGCACCAATTATTTTGCCACTGCATTTACTGTAGTTCGTATTGCCTACAGTAGAACTTTGGTAAATTGCAAGTACTTTACACATATTGGCATAGCTTTTATAAGCATTTGCTTGTAGGGACTCGAAAGCAACTGGATAGAAATATTCTATAGAATTTTGTCTTTAGCATCTCTAAAGCAACTCGATAGAAATATTCTATAGAAATTTTCCTTTAGCATCTCTGAAGCAACTCGATAGAAATATTGTATAGAAATTTGTCTTTAGCATCTCTAAAGAAATTCGATAGAAATATTCTATAGAAATTTGTCTTTAGCATCTCTAAAGCAACTCTATAAAAATGTTCTATAGAAATGCGTCTTCAGAGTTCCTAGAACAATGCGGTGGCCAAATAACTTTTGGAACTCTATAGGAAAATTCTATAGGCAATCAAAATAAACACAATAGAGTTCTATAGAGAAAATTCAAAAGACTTTCTAAAAAAACACATTAAAATTTTTGTAAAGGTAGCGAGACGTTGAAAATAACGTAGCTTGTTAGCTAGCAACACAATGTCTCCCGCATAAAATGAACCTGGATGCTGCTGCTCTACGACGGTACCCGCCTGCTTGTATGAAAGAATAAACCCGGTATAACTTCTTTCTAGCGCCCTCTCCATTCTCAACATGTACATCATAAACAGCGCTGTGAATGAAGAGCACCCCTGCCACAGTCCCTTGTTGATATCAACTTTCTCCTCGCTCCTCATTCATTCCCATTTAACGCAATCTGTATTTTCTAGGTAAATCTCTCGCAGAAGCTGTAGGCAGTCCTCGCCTAAGCTTTCCGCTTCCTGAATATTGCGGTCTACGTTGTCATACGCTCTTCTGATGTCTAGAAAGGTCACATATAAAGGTCTGCTTTCTGTTCTTTATATTTCAATACACTGAGTAAGAACAAATAAGTTATGATCCAAACGTCTATCTAATCTGATGCCATTCTACAGCTCTCCCAAAATGCCATTATTCTCTGCTCATGGTTGGTGCTTTAATTTGATTGCCTGCATTGCTAGCATGTATATTACCAATGTAATGGTCAACGGTCTATTGGAGTGAATTCTACCTTTCTCCCCCTTACCTTCATAAATTAAATTCATTCCACTTTGTCGCCGATTGTCTGGTATTCATCTATCTTTTAAAGTTTTTTACACTGCTTTCACCAGAGCGTCCTTATTTCTTGGTCCTAGTTCATTAAGCAGCCTAACAGGAACCTCGTCTAGCCATGTGGCTGTGCGCTTAGGAATTTACTGTTCCGCTTTCTTCCAGTTTAAATTTGTCAGCACCAGCTCCTTTTCCACTTGGGTCTCTTTCAAGCTCTTTTTTTTTTCAAATACAACCTCGTCATTGTCTAGGAAAAATTCGGCTGTTACTTTTCGGATGTAATTTATTGCCGCTTCTCCTTCGAGTCTGTTTTCATCTTCGTCTAGGATATGTTGTTGTATTGTTGTTGACTTCCTGCCTAATAATTTTGTGTGATTCCAAAATATTCTAGGTGTGGCCTTCTTTTTCTCACGTATATCCGACAACCAACGTTCAGCTTCACCTTTTAATTAAGCTTGCGCCAGTAGTTGAACCATAGACTTTTTCTCCCGGTAATTTCCCATTTACTAGTTACTTCATCCTGTGGCACCTGCGCCTTCTTTGCCTGCTTGTGTTCTCGAGCTGCTTTCTGTCATTCGGTGATCGCTTCTCGTATCTCCTTGTTTCACCAGCCTTTTGGTTTCTTTTTTTCCTTTCCAACCAACATGTTGTTTCTCTTTCCGTATTTCTGTCGTTATTACACTTAGAAGCTCACCATATTCCCACTCTTGGCCATTTGCTAAGTTCTTCCTCAACTCTTGTGACTATATTTGCCATTTGTTTAGCGCTCAAATTTTGACTGGCCATTTTGCTCTCCTTGCTCTCTTTCCCAACTACATATCCCATCTTAAATTTGACTCGTTTATGGTCACTCCCTATGCAGCTAAACCTTCCTCATCGATGACCATTTCTCTCAACTTATCGTGAATTCCTTCTGTCATCAGTTACCCGCCGTGGTTGCTCAGTGGCTATGGTGTTGGGCTGTTGAGCACGAGCTCGCGGGATCGAATCCCGGCCACGGCGGCCGCATTTCGATGGGGGCGAAATGCGAAAACACCCGTGTGCTTAGATTTAGGTGCACGTTAAAGAACCCCAGGTGGTCAAAATTTCCGGAGTCCTCCACTACGGCGTGCCTCATAATCAGAAAGTGGTTTTGGCACGTAAAACCCCAAATATTATTATTATTCTGTCATCAGACAGTAATCAATGGTCGATTGCCGGTTTCCCACTTCCCACGTGATCTGTCCTTCACACTTAGGCCCGGTATTCACGATCGCGAGGTTATGTTGCTCACAAAGATTTAGTATTGACTTCCCGTTATTTTCGGTATACCAATCTTAATCCTGTATGCGGGCATTCATGTCACCTAATAGGACAATTTCGGCACCTTTCCCGAAACTCTTACTATCAGCGCTTATGCATTCCACTAACTCTCTATTCTTCTCAGTGCAATTTCTTCCGGTCCACAAATACGTAACGCCCAGACAAGTTTTTTTTTCCCACTCATTGTACGTGATAACCAAAGATGCTATTGACATTGGGAATTTACTCTTTTGCATTTGGCTCCCTGGTAAAAGAGCATTCCGACTCCCCCTCCCTTTCTTTCCGACTTAGTTCTGTTGCACCCTTACCAAACATAATTGTCAATAACTGACGGCTCTTCTGAGCCTCTAAGGTGCGTTTCTGTAACCGCATACCCTTACAAAAATGACTTTAGACTGTCTATAGAAAGTCTATAGACTTCATAGACAACCTTTCCTTTGTATAAATTTGGGCTTTTGTTGATACAAAGTCTGTAGACGAAAGTCGATAGGGTTTCTATTTCTTTTTGTCTACTCACAGTCCATAGACGGTCTATACAAAAAAGTCGATAAGGTGTTTGTTTCTTTTTTGCCTACTTCCCCTCTATGGACTACCTATAGACGAAAGTGGATAGAATCTCAATCTATTTTTGTCCATATTTTGCCTATAGACTTTCTATAGACGAGTCGATAAGGTTTCTATTTCTTTTTGTCTACTCGCTGTCTATAGACGGTCTATAGAAAAAAGTCGATAAGGTGTTTGTTTTTTGTCTACTTCCCCTCTATGGACTACCTATAGACGAAAGTCGATACAGTTTCTATCAATTTTGCCCATACTTGGTCTATAGACTTTTTATAGACGAAAGTCGATAAGGTTTCTATTTCTTTTTGTCTACTCGCAGTCTATGGACGGTCTATAGAAAAAAGTCGATAAGGTGTTTGTTTCGTTTTTGCCTACTTCCCCTCTATGTACTACCTATAGACGACAGTGGATACAGTCTCGATCTATTTTTGTCCATACTTTGTCTATAGACTTTTTATAGACGGAAGTTGATAAGGTTAATTTCTATTTCTTTTTGTCTACTCGCTGTCTATAGACGGTCTATAGAAAAAAGTCGATAAGGTGTTTGTTTCTTTGTGTATTTCCCCTTTATGGACTACTTTGAGACGTAAGTCGATACAGTGTCTATTTATTTTTGTCCATATATTTCGTATATAGACTTTCTATAGACGGAAGACGATGATTTCTATTTCTTTTTGTCTACTCGCAGTCTATAGACGGTTTATAGAAAAATTCGATAAGGTGTTTGTTACTTATTTGTCTACTTCCCCTCTATATGGACTACCTGTAGACGAAAGCCGATACAGTTTCTATTTATTTTTGTCCATACATTGTCTATAGACTCTCTATAATATGGACAATAGTCGACAAGGTCTCTATTTCTTTTTCTCTACTCCCGGTGTATTGAATGTCTATAGAAGAAAGATGATAATATGTAATTCCGAGTTCCCATACCCCCCGCCCTCTGCGAACGCGATGATATGGCACTGGTTCATGCACGACGGCACCACAACCCCGGAGCGGCGGGCAAACCGTGCAGACTGCTAGTCTGCGTTCGGTGCAGCTGCACCGAACGAGGATCGCGGCGGAGCATGCAGGCACCGTCCGAGTCACCAAGGTTTTCCAGGCACCCGAAGGCCCTAAACCTGGCTGCTTCCCGGACGTACACTTCGCGAAGACCAGGTGGTGAAGGACAGATGGTGAAGTTATGGTAAAGGTGGTGAACAAGTGGCGAAAGCTGGCAGACCAGGTGGTGAATTCACCACCTGGTCTGCCTCTGAGTTGTCGTGGTCTTGCATGTCTATCGATTAACAATAGACAAACATCGTTAATCTGGGCCCAACCCGCGTACGCTGTAACCAAGCGCACGTACCGGTGGACAATACGTAGCTGCGTTTGATATAAGCCACTGAAGTTGTATACTGCTGAGATTGCTGTAGAGCCTGTTTGTAGACGTTAGTATACACATAGTGTATACCTCCGTATTTGTTGACCACATGATATGATCTACGCAGTCGCTCTCGGCAATCCCAAGACAGTCTTCACAGTTGTCGCATCACTTTTGCGGCAGTGGAATAAAGAAAGAAGAACGCCAATCCAATTGTTATAATAGATGTTATCAACGCCAGCTTCAGCTACAAGTGGATTCCAAACAGGCATCAAGCTAACAGCGAAGACACTTGTAATGTTTGTAGGTGACAACGCGGACTTTGTGAATGTGCGATGAACCGATGTCGCGCATGTGGTGTTCGCGTTGTGTGTCGTCCGATTCTCGGATACTTTTCACATTGTCTTCATATCACGGCTGCGTCACTAACATCGGGCGGCTTTTTGTTGACTGATATCCTGCACTATAAACTCATCAAAGTTTATCATTCACTTAAAATATGTGCCGAATTCTCTGAGCCCACCCAGTATTTCGCCGGCGGTATGCCTGCGCAGCCACGCATATGAGTACCTCAATGCTGTACTGATTGCTTTGACCTATCATCGGAACAGAAAATTAGCACTAACATACGTGTGGGCATCACATTTGGCGGTACACTGGAAGATATGCTACAAATACGCTGTATTACTCATCGACGCTGGCAATAATGCGTCTGAAACGTCTGAAGGGCCCTGTAACAGCTTTTGCAAACAGCGGATTCATGTTAGCGTCCCAGTCTCATACGATAGCCCACAGCGTTTGTCATGCAATCTGCCAGCGCATTTCTTTCGTCGATGAAAACAAGATGAATAATGGAAAAGAAAAGCCACCCGTTCCGGCTAAAGCCCCTCAATTTTTCAAAAGTAGCGCCATTCTTAGATCTTTCCGACACCCCGCTCACCCTGGCGCGTCCTCCTCCACGCCTCCTGTCTCACCAGCCTCCTCCGCCCCCCATTGGCCAATCTGTGTCACGTGGAAGCAGGCGCCGCGCTTTTGTGGTGGTGGTGGTAACAACTTTATTAACAATCCGGCAAATTCGTGGCCTGGGCCTAGGCCGCCCCCGAGGAGGTCCGGAGATCCTGTATCCTGGGCTTGCTGGATGGCCCATAGTTTATTTTCGAGGTTTGAGCTGCGCAACGCGGCCGTCCATCGCGCCGCAGCTTCATCTGGGGAAACTGCATTTTCTTCGCATATAACGTCACATTCCCAGAGAATGTGTCTAAGAGTTGCGTGAGCCCTGCTGCATAGCTTGCGGTTATCATCTGAGTAGATGTCCGGATATATCCTCCTGAGATGGACGGGGTTGGGGAAGGGCTTTGTTTGTAGCTGCCTCCAGTCTACCGCTTGGGCCCTGTCGAGTTTGGGGTTAGGGGGAGGATAAACCCGCCTTGAGTTTTGATAAAATTTTGTAATATCACAGTATCTGGTCATTCTGTCCCTCTCTGTCCATGCCTCCGTTGGATTTCCAACCCCAAGAGAGGATCCTTCTTCGCTTCTTTACGTGAGACCTCGCGCTACGCGGTGGACCTCCTCGTTGAGGTTGGGTACGGGGGTGTCGGGGGACGTGTGAGCCGGGAACCATATAATGTGTCGTTCCTCCGTCTCCTCGGAGGTGACATAGTTCGCGTTGGCTTTGAGTATAGCCTCAGCCTTCGGCGAAATTCTGCCTTGTGCATAGTTTCTGACCGCCGTCTGCGAGTCACTGATTACGTATCTACAACTGGGGTTAACGATGGCTAGGGCTACCGCCACCTCTTCCGCTACCTCGGGGTTTTTTACACGTATGCTACAACAACTGACCAATTGTTTCTCGGTATTGAGGACGGCCACTGCAAAAGCACGTCGATCCTCGTATTCTGCCGCGTCTACGTACAGCGCTTCCTTGTCCCTACCGAAGGCTTGGAGTAAAGCGACTTTGTATATTTTTTCTTTCCAGCGCACGCCGACCTACATTGTTGGGCCTGCGCGACGAAAGTACAGCAGGCGGACTGACGGAGTGCGTTAGCGTAAGAGAATGTGCAGGGCCGAGAACATAATTGCGATGCCATGCTGCTGCGCCTTCGGTTGCCACAACAGACACAGCGAGGGCAAAAAGTTTTTTGCTTTGCCGTCCGGCTTGCGCTACGCAAAAAGAAGTGTGGAGTCGCAGGATCGGGCGGGCTGACTTCGAGGAAGTGGCAAAGAACGCACGGCTTAGTGAAGTAAGGGCTACTGCTACTGACAACCTCTTATTTTGAGCCTAGTTCACGCCTTCCGCTTCGAAAAAGTATGCGTTCATGCTCTGCGTGGCTTTTAGCGCGTTATTTGACTTTTTTTTTCGAATGTGCTCTCTTTCTTTCTAGTAGTTACGTCTTGCGGTGAAATGCACGCATCTGCAGCTGGCCTGTGACATAAAAGCGACTTTATTCAGGGTGTGTTTTGAGCTGCACCAGATGTTAGCACATTCTCGACGCTTTAGCAATGCTCACTATGACTTACGAAGCAGTCTTAGCTTCGAATGTACGCCCGCATGTATTGATTTGGTTTGTGGTGATTAACGTTTTTAACGTTCCGAAGCGACTAAAGCTAAGAGGTCGCAGTGGATGGCTCCGGATAACTTTATCTAGCTCGCCTGGGGATGTTTAACGTGCACTTTGATCGTACTTTCGTACGTGGGCCGGTAAATTCCTCGTTGGCGTTTCATAATACTCGCGCGCTAGCGCTGCTTTAGAAGTTGGCGCCTCGGCGAGATTGTATTTCTTCAATAAATTTTATTTACTAGTTGTAACAACTTGTCATTATTTCGTATTATTGACGGCGCCTCCAGGGCACCAAAGCGGCAGCGGCAACGGGAACACCAAAGCTAGAACCAGGGCTGGATGGGGCTCGCCGAAGCCTGTGCATGCCAAGGGGGTATAAGATCGCGGACAGACAATTTTGTATGCGAACACTCCCTGCAACGCCTGCATTAGTGTAATGCTACGTGCTCTTCAGAGGCCTCCGTTAGCCATTACATGGGCCCTCCTGGAGCAGTACTTGTAAAAAAAAACAATATATCGTCACGATTACCAAAGCACCCCGCCATGAAAAAAAAAACGGCCCTGTTGCCAGGCGTTGCTGATCGCACACAGCCGGAATCTCTCACGCGCGGACCGAACAAAAGTGTCCTGCAGGCACGTGAATGAACCTACGAAACCACGTACACATACTTTCACGCTGTCAACACCTGAAACTTTGGTAATTACGCGCGTGTTTGAGTACACCGCGTGCTTGCGTCTTGTTTCAGCGACACGAACTCTCAACGTCGCGCGCTTTACGCCTTAAATACTCCTTGAATAATGGTAATTTTCTCTATTTCTTCTGCAATTCCAAAACGAAATTCTAAAGGCCAGTTACCGACTGACAAAGAAAGATCTCGATTGAAAAAACTGCTCCGCAGGGCTCAAACGAACTTTTCTGCGGATTTCCTCCCATTGCGTGTTAGCCGTCGTCTGCTACGGCAGGCCCACCACCGGCGGCGCCACCATCGCGGCCACGCCGATCGGAGGAGGAGGGAAACGAATGGCGCGACTTTGGGAGATTGAGGGGCTTTAGTTCCGGCGCGCATGGCGCGCAGAGAGAGCGAAAGAGACAAAAAAAAAATGAGGAAAACACGCTCACACTCCTCCGAGCGCGCACGCCCTCGCGCGCGGAGCTCCTGCGCATGCTCGGAGCTCTTGCGCATGCGCGGCAGTGCGCCGTCTCAACGAGCGCGCCAGGTACGTAAACGGTTGCACCGGTGTGCGGTGTCTGCCTGAACGTTGGTGTCTGTGTATGCGTGTCTTCTTTGTGGCATCACACGTAAACTACACTGAACGGTAAGCTTTAGCAAAGATGTTTTGCGTCAATAGCTCATGATATATGAGCGCATTTCGTAGCGCAAACCGGCTGCATGTAGCGCAGGCGACTCGGGTATAGTGTCGGTTTGTCGTTGACATGGTTTGATAACGCGCTGTTGTTCACGCTTCTACTATAGGGCATGTTTTACGGGGAGCGATCTCTCGGGCTTGTTGATTTTAGCATTATAGTTTAGGAGCGTAAAAAAGCAAGTACACCAAGTTTTAACTTGATACTGAGCTATCACTAAGCGGATTGTGTGTGTTGGACAGCCAGTGTGGTAGTTCTCATTTCGTGGTGCTTGATCCGGCCGCGATGAATGCTGCGCCGCATGTGTAGTGAAATTCTCGTGACACGCTTTACGTATATATCTCGAAATTGTGTTAGCATCAAGGATTTTCAAACAGACACGTATAGTTGGATAACTTCTAACGTACTCGGATGAAAGGCCGTGTTTGCGGGGCATGCATCAGCAGTGTGTGCGCTGTCGTTTTCGCATAGTTTTAAAGTAGCAGTATTTTTAAGGTTCCTGGCAACCAATCTAAATAATTTTGGGAAGTTAACGCAAGCAAAACACGAGACTTGAATAAATATCTAGCCGAAATCTCTAGATTCACCCAATCTATTTATATGCAATCACAAACGCTTTTGGAGCACGAAACCTGCGATAAGCTCAGTCACTCGCAGCTTCGCAACTTAGCCGAAAAAATTGCAGAACAATAAATTAGTCGCTCCGAGAAGCACCTTTACACGTTTAAAACTGAAGGCAATGCGTTTGACGTTTGTTGGAAGATTTGTTTTTTGTCCCTTTTTTAAACAGTTTAGCAGCAGAAGTTATCTTTCGAGCTATATGAAAACCGTCAAGCGCCTTTCGATGCTTCGGCGTTATGCAGTTTACGTGCTCTTAATCACTAGGCGGCTACTGGCGCAGATTGACATTGTGCCAGGCGTACATGGTATGAAGCAATTGTCGTGCGTAATAAGTGTTCCGGTTTTCATTACTGTTGCATGTATTGCCGTCGCCTTGGACTGACAGCATACTATATGCGCTGTACAAAAAAAAGAGCCAGATTATCAATTTGGTGGTCTTTTCTTAGTAGATAACACACAGATTATTCAAATAATTCAGTGGACATTGCATTTGTTCTACTCTTATCAACACACCTAAGAGATCGTAACATGTTTTAGTTGATAAGTAACCTGATCAGTACGCCCCCATTCATGTGCATTCTACTGAAAGTGTGGCAAATGTATTCATCTCGAAGTATGAGAAAAGAAACATTGCCGACTGTTCTAAGAGGAAATAAATTGCAAATCTTAAGGTGATTGTTCAAAACTGCAATCAGTATGCTGAGCATGTTCATTCGGCACGGGCATATTGCATTAACACCTGAAAAAATGTGCACAGTCCAGCCGGGTATCTTCGTTTCACCAATTATTATTATAGGAATCGTTTGGGATTCTCGCATTACTTTTATTTTTATAAGTACACTGTGTGTCACATGAACCTGTCTTGAAACGAAACGTACCGTTGCTGGCACAGGCGACCACTACAGTTGTCTAACTGCTTATCATGCTGTAATGTAACGAAACATCATAATGGTACTGATTAATATTGCATGTAGTCTTTAGTCAGAGGTAAACAAAGTTAACTAGAGGCATAAGTGATGAGAGCAAATTATATAGAAAACTACTATTGAACCGTAAAAATAACTCATTGTATAGTTTTCCCCTCACATTGTTGCTTTACATGTGTCTCTGTGTCTTCCGTGCTGTACTCGTGTGGCCATCAATTACGAACTTGCCGAAGCCCTTTTCAGCTTTATTAAACAAGGGATTCAAGTCAGTTGAATCTAATACTGCATGTGAAGTGACTGACGTCTTATTCGTTTTATCGAAATATTGTGGAAAGGCAGTACTTGGGAAGCATTAAACCACAATATTTTTTATTGCACTTAAGCTGCAGGCGTCATAGATTGCCAGAAAATTTTCATGAAAACAGCCAGGGAAGGCTTGGAAAAAGATCGGCAAATTTTAAAATGGCCACATAGGTATGCTGTCTTGTTATATGTCATACAAAGTTTCCAGAGAATCTCTTTGTTAAATATATTATAAACCTTTCACCTCATAAAAATGGAGGGAAATTTGTTCCATTTATTGAAAAAGAAAGAAAGTCAAGCATACTGACAAGGCATTTCTTACTCAATATGTTTTTTTGCGTTAACTAAACGTCCTGAACGTCGATAACCTAGAAAAAATTTTCATCTTTCAAAGCACCTTAAATAATTTACTGTGATAAATTCATTCGAACTATAGTATCAATTCTGTTTCCTAGGAGGCGCATATCTGTCGTGCCATGACACAAAGTGCTCGTGTGGTATTTCGGGTGCTTGTGTGGTATACCTAACTTGGAAACCTGTTAGCATGCCCAAGAAGCCTCATTACCTGTAAGAAAATAAGTGACCATATCAATACAATCAATTGATCTGACTTCTGTTGAATTTATGGCCATGGCCCATTCATTTAAAAGTATGAGAAAGACATTTAAATGTGTAATAAGCAAAATAAGTTACAATCTTAGGCATGATACTGTGAATATTCCTGTCACGTCTCGTCTTCTGAACATATCCCTTTGCACGGGCATACTTAACTACCAGCCAAAAAATGTACAGATAGCCTAACTGGGTAACGTTTCAGCAATAAATATAGAGACCATTTGGGATAAGTACATTAATGCATCATCTATGAACTTGTCATAAAAGGGGACATACTGTTGCTGGCACGAGTGACTGTTTAATTGTTCACCATACCATGCAATAAAACATTGTATAAAGGTACTGATTTGTACTGACAAGCAGCCATTAGTCATAGTTAAACCGCATTAAGTATTGGCTTATATGGTTTCAGCGAATATATTAAGCTGCTTAATGAACGTACAAAGAATACACACTTGTTATTTTGGCCTCATATTGCTGCATCTATTTATTTGCAGCACACACCTGCAGAACCATTGGGACTACTGACACAAAGATCAAGGCCAGCCTGGCGACCTTGCTTGCCAAGGAGTAGTGTAAATATTTAATATGTTTCCATAATTGCATAAGACATGAATTTAAGAAATTCACCTATTATATCGAGCGATAAAACGGTGAATGCATTGCCTGTGCATTTGTTTTATTTTTCGCACTGGATGATTCAGCGCTATATAAATTCTTTCTGTTTATGCAACACATATGAAAGTACAGCTGGTTCAGAAGCATCATTAATCTACTAACGGTAATGCATAAGTGCGGATGAAAAGGAACAGGTGCACGTGCATAAATACATTCAAAACTTTTTGCTACCGCATGTAAACAAAAATGTAAACTAACTTGTAGATAGCCGCTATGGAGATATGGCCTTATACACTCTTTGTAGACTTGTCTATAAAATGTCTGTGTCTATAGAGTGTCTATAGATTAATGAAAATTCATGTTTGTTGACAAATGTCTCCAGAATGTCATAGAAAAAAGTGCATCGGATTATAAAGTTCTGTTTTCGTAGACTGAAGTCTATAGAATGTCTATAGACTATCTATATACATTGGTATTTAGACATTCCATAGACTTCAGTCTACAAAAGTAGAACTGTATATATAGTCCTACTTTTGTAGACTGAAGTATATAAAATGTCTACAGAGAAATGTCATCTATAGACATTCTATAGACTTCAGTCTACAAAAGTAGAACTGTAAGCCTATACACTTGTCCATAGACATTCTGCAGACAGCTCTCTACAAACATGAATTTTAATTAATCCATAGACACTCGATAGACTCAGACTCTTTATAGACTATTCTATAAAAAGTATATGGCCATAAGTCTATAGACAGTGTATAGACAGTCTATAGACTCAGACTTATTATAGACTAGTCGATAAAAAGTGTATGGCCATAAGTCTATAGACTAGTCTACAGAAATTTCTATAGACTTCATAGACAAATGTCTATAGACTGTTTATGGAATTTCTATAAAAATGTTTGTAAGGGTACACCCCTATTTGTTCTCTGTGTAACTGCTCCTCAATCTGCCCACTTTTCCTTTCTTCTGCCGCGCTGCATGTTTATGTAGCCTTTTGCATGGCGAGCTCTTTTTCTTGCTTTCCTCCTTTTTCTGTTATCGACGGCGCTGCTCTTCTGATGTTCCCCTAGGGGACCTTCATTAAAATCTACTCTGACCTCCTGAGCGCCCGCGGACCCTCTAAAAAGTAACAGCGCACCCACCAAGTCGCCAGCCACTTCTCGTGCTAGCCTATACTTGAAGTGGATCCCGTCTCGTTTAAAACCACCACAACTTCTCACTTCCCTGTTTACTTCGACAAACTCGAAGCCTTTCTCTCGGCTCATTTTCCATAGTGCGTCATTGGCAGCGACTACGGCTCTTTGTACGTGACCTGCACGCACAGGCTCCTCCGGCACTGTGCACACCACGATCTGCACGTAAGGGGATAGCTCGCGCAAGTCGTCCACGGCCTTCGCCAAGCGCTGTGCTAGTCCTGGCCCTTTCCTGTCTGGGACGCCATTTAGCCCACCTGCTACTATGAAAAGGTTGCGCACGTGGGCATTTTCCGCGAGCTTTTCTTTTGCTCGCTCCATGACATAACCTAGTGTCCGCCCTGGAAATGTCCCTACCGCCACTTTTTCGTCGCCTTTCACCCTCTCCACAATTGCTTTTCAGCACCCAGCCAGGTTTGAGTCCCCAGCCATAATCACCCTTTGACTGTCTCCTACCTCTCCTTGCTTGCCTTTGTCCTTTTCCGCGTGATTCGGACTCGACAAAGGACATTGTCCCCTGGGCTCCTGCTTTTTCCGCGTGACGGCCTCAAGGTAGGTGCCGCTCTTTCCAGCTAACCGTTCATCACCCAGCATGCGCTCCACGTATTTCGCTGAACCTCCCTCGCTTGTCGCGTCAGGGATCTGCGTTCCATTGTCACGCACATTCTAGGTTACAATGGCGGCCCTGTTTAGCTTTCCCTCGGCTGTTTCAAGTGTCTTTTCAACTACCTTCCGTGCATCACGCTCCCTGTTAAGCCCATTTTTGAGCTCTTGCACCTTTTTGAGAAGCTCTTCCTGAAAGGCCTCCATTTTATGCAGCCTAGTATCGACATCACATTGTTTGCCGGTTGATTCGACGCCCTCTCCATTCTCATCCGTGTCCTCATCTGCCTTGAGGGACCCCCCGCGTATTGCCTGCTTTACCGGCTTTCTCGCCATGTATTGCACGGCTTTTTGCAAATACTATAATACTGTAAAAATAAATACTATAATACTATATCAATGGAGAGCACCTGCCTTTGAGCAAAAACCGATACACATAGGATCCAAATGCTCAAAAAGCCGCAAAGCAACTCTCACCACTGTTTGAAAAACAATCAATGCCGCGGAAACCGAAGGTATGACACGCTCTCGCAAGCGCTCAACTATGCGGCCATGCTCTCACTTTTCTACCAAAGCACGCACAGTAAAACCACTAATGGCTATTTGTCTTGCCGCTTCCAAGCTACCATTTGAAGACTACAAACACTCAACGTCCCACCTGGCTGCACGCGTTGGAGCACGTGGCACGAAAGGACGCTCTAACCATCCTGCAAAACAAATGTACACGAAGCACACCCGCGCAGCCGAAATGCGAGAGAAAAAAAAAGAAAGAAAAGAACCCCGAACCCAATTATTATTTCAAGGCAAAAAAACCAGCGAATAAAAAACAGAAGCAAGCTCAAAGCATGCACAATAACTTATGATTTCGTCGCCGCCACGGAGCCCCGAAAAGCACGTCCATTTATCGCAAAATCCAAGCAAGACATTCTTGTTCAGATACACAAGACCTTATTGTTGAGCAACGCCATCTGGCGTCCGCTCCGCTAAGTTCTATGCGCTGCCGCTGCTAATTTTCGTGACACTGCAGAAGCTTCAGTTTCCCTTTTCTAAACTTGGTTCTTTATTCTATGACGAGAGTACCCCGAGTGATGCCAAACTTCTCTACACCCTCGCTCTCGCGTTGGTGCTTGTTATACTTTATCAATTTCTAGTGCGGCGTTCGGCTGCTCTGCTGCTGACGGTCGGGACGAAGGGGCACGTGAATCGCCAGTATTTTACTACTTTGCGCTGTCGCACAGTCGCGGACGGCCGCAGGTAACCAAACCGCCGCGCTGTAAAAAACCAGAGCCCAATATTTTTGTCGGCGATTTGCAGTCGCTGACGCAATAAAATGAAGCATGGCTTCGGTTAAAAAACGCGTACCAGTGCCATCTAGTGAAAAAGGCGCCTGGTTTCGAGACGTCTGCCCTCGCGTGCGCGTCCCTTTCAGCTCTCAGCCTCTCCAAACCTTTAGCATCGACTTAGCGTTCTTTAATCGTAGGGAGCAGCGCGAGATGACGCCGCTGTAACCGCAATGTCTGATGCGCTGCCGGAATGGGTTGTCGGGGGTGCGATTGTTCTCTGCGCCCAGCTCACGCTGCAGCTGACGGCTGCAACCTTAAAGCCGTTGGCCCTATACATTTTCATTTATTTTTCTGTCGCATGACCACGATAGCGCGTAGGCAAAGGATGGCTGCATCGTCTCGTCTGCTAGACTCGGAATTATCCGTGCGCGACAGGTTGTTGGAATGACGGCTCGCGACCCACTATTTATATTTTCCATGCTGTCTCGCACTGAGAGGTTTATTCGCAGTAGATGAAGCGGCTTCGGTAGGCTTTCTCTGATAAGAACTGCTATCGTCGAATCTTGGACGAACAGATTAAGTACCATGCTCCAGAAATAGAGGCAATTCCATTCAACATAGTTGCCACCCTAAGAAGGCCCCTTCAGTACAACTGTCACCTGGGAAATGCTGGAGCAGACTGCCCGCCTTGAAGCTCAGGACACCGCCCTTACAAAAATTTTTATAGAAAGTCCATAGACAGTCTAGACATTTCTTTAGACTAGTCTATAGACAGTTTATAGACTAATGGCCATACACTTTCTATAGACTAGTCTATAAAAAGTCTCGAGTCTATAGGCTGTCTATACACTGCCTATAGACAGTCTACAGACTTGTGGCCATACTTTTTATAGACTAGTCTATAAAATGTCTGATTCTATAGACTGCCTACAGTCTTATGGCCATACACTTTTTATAGACCAGTCTATAAGAAGTCCGAGTCTATAGACTGTCTATGGACTGTCTATGGACAAGTTTATAGGCTTACAGTTCTACTTTTGTAGACTGAAGTCTATGGAATGTCTATATACAAATGTATATAAATAGTCTATAGACATTCTATAGACTTAAGTCTACAAAAACAGAACTTTATACAGTCCGATGCACATTTTTCTATGACATTCTGCAGACATTTGTCAACAAACATGAATTTTCATTTTTCTATAGACACTCTATAGACAGATACATTTTATAGACAAGTCTACAAAGAGTGTATAAGGCCATAGCTCCATAGCGGCTATCTACAAGTTAGTCTACATTTTTGTTTACATGCGGTAGCAAAAAGTTTTGAATGTATTTATGCATGTGCACCTGTTCCTTTTCATCTGCAGTTATGCATTACCGTTAGTAGATTAATGATGCTTCTGAACCAGCTGTACTTTCATATGTGTTGCATAAACAGAGAGAATTTATATAGTGCTGAATCATCCAGTGCGAAAAATAAAACAAATGCACAGGCAATGCATTCACCGTTTTTATTGCTCGATATAATAGATGGATTCCTTAAATTCATGTCGTATGCTATTGTGGAAACAGATTACATATTTACACTACTCCTTGGCAAGCATGGTCGCCAGGCTGGCCTTGACCTTTGTGTCATTAGTCCGAAAGGTACTGCAGGTGTATGCTGCAAATAAATAGATGCCGCAATATGAGGCCAAAATAACAAGTGTGTATTCTTTGTATGTTCATTAAGCAGCATAATATATTTGCTCAAACCATATAAGTCAATACTTAATGCGGTTTAACTATGACTAATGGCTGCTTGTCAATACAAATCAGTACTTTTATACAATGTTTCATTGCATGGTATGGTGAACAATTAAACAGTCACAACTGCTGCTCGTGCCAGCAACAGTATGTTCCCTTTTATGACAAGTTCATGTATCATGCATTATCGTCTGTATATTTATTGCTGAAACGTTACCCAGTTGGGCTGTCTGTACATATTTTTTGGCTGGTAGTTAAGTATGCCCGTGCAGAGGGATATTTTCAGAAGACGTGACTGGAATATTCACAGTATCATGCCTAAGATTGTAATTTATTTTGCTTAATACACATTTAAATGTCTTTCTCATACTTTTAAATGAATGGGTCATTGGCCATAATTTCAACAGAAGGCAGATGTGTTGATTGTTTTGATATGGTCACCTAATTTCTTACTGGTAATGAGGCCTCTTGGGCGTGCTAACAGGTTTCCAAGTTAGGTATACCACACGAGCACCCGAAATACCACACGAGCACTTTGTGTCATGGCACGACAGATATGCACCTGCTAGGAAACAGAACTGATAGTATAGTTCGAATGAATTCTATTACAGTAAATTATTTAACGTGCTTTGAAAGATGAAAATTTATTTAGGCTATCGAGGTTCATGAAGTTTAGTTAACGAAAAAAAAAACAGATTGAGGAAGAAATGCCTTGTCAGTATGCTTGACTTTCTTTTTTTTCAATACATGGAACCAATTTCCTTCAATTTTTATCAGGTCAAACGTTTTAAAAATATATTTAACACAGAGATACTCTGGAAACTTTGTATGACATAACAAGACAGCATACATTCTGGCCATTTTAAAATTTGCCGATCTTTTTCCAAGCCTTCCCTGGCGGTTTTCATGAAAATTTTCTGGCAATCTATGACGCCTGCAGCTTAAGCGCAATAAAAAATATTGTGGTTTAACGCTTCCCAAGTACTGCCTTTCCACAATGTTTAGATAAAACGAATAACACGTCAGTCACTTGACATGCAGTATCAGAATCAACTGACTTGAATCCCTTCTTTAATAAAGCTGAAGAGGGGTTCGGCAAGTTTGTAATTCATGGCCACACGAGCACAGCACGAAAGACACAGAGACACACGTAAAGCAAATGCAACAATGTGAGGGAAAACTATACAATGAGTTATTTTTACGGTTCAATTGTAGTTTTCAATATAATTTGCTCTCATCACTTATGCCTCTAGTTAACTTTGTTTACCTCTGACTAAATCTACATGGCAATATTAATCAGTACCATTATGATGTTTCGTTATACTACAGTATAATAAGCAGTTAGACAACGGTAATTGTCGCCGGTGCCAGCAACGGTACGTTTCGTTTCAAGACAGGTTCATATGACACACAGTGTACATATAAAAATAGGAATGCGAGAATCCCAAACGATTCCTATAATAATACTTGTTGAAACAAAGATACCCGGCTGGACTGTGCACATTTCTCAGGTGTTAATGCAATATGCCCCTGCCGAACGAACATGCTCAGCACACTGACAGCAGGTTTGAACAATCACTTTACGATTTGCAATTTATTTCCGCTTTGAACAGTCTGCAATGTCTCTTTTCTCATACTTCGAGATGAATACATTTGCCACACTTTCAATAGAATGCACATGAATGGGGGCGTACTGATCATGTTACTTATCAACTAAAACATGTTACGATCTCTTAGGTGTATTGATAAGGGTAGAACAAATGCAATGTCCACTGAATTATTTGAATAATCTGTGCGTTATCTGCTAAGAAAAGAACACCAAATTCATAATCTGGCTCTTTTTTCTTTTGTACAGCACATATTGTATGGAGTCTGTCCAAGACGACGGCACTACATGCAACAGTAATGAAAACCGGAACACTTATTACGCAAGACAATTAGTTCCTACCATGCACGACTGGCGCAATGCGAATCTGCGCCAGCAGCTGCCTTGTGATTAAGAGCACGTAAACCGCATAACGCCGAAGCATCGGAAGGCGCTTAACGGTTTTCATATAGCTCGAAAGATAACTTCTGCTGCTAAACTGTTTAAAAAAGAGACAAAAAACAAATCTTCCAACTACGGTCAAACGCAATGCCTTCAGTTTGAAACGGTTAAAGGTGCTTCCCGGAGCGACTAAATTATTGTTCTCCAATTTTTTCGGCTAAGTTGCGAAGCTGCGAGTGACTGAGCTTATCGCAGGTTTCATGCTCCAAAAGCGTTTGTGGTTGCATATAAATAGATTGGGGGAATCTAGAGATTTCTGCTAGATATTTATTCAAGTCTCGTGTTTTGCTTGCTGTAGCTTCCCAAAATTATTTAGATTGGTTGCCAGGAACCTTAAGAATACTGCTACCTTTAAAATATGCGAAAACGGCAGCGCGCACACTGCTGATGCATGCCCCGCAAACACGGCCTTTCATCTGAGTATGCTAGCAGTTATTCAACTATGCCTGTCTGTTTGAAAATTCGTGATGCTAACACAATTTCGAGATATATACGTAAAGCGTATCACGAGAATTTCACTACAGATGCGGTGCAGCATTCATCGCGGCTGGATCAACCGCCACGAAATGAGGTCTACCACACTGGCTGCCCAACACACACAATCCGCTTAGTGGTAGCTCAGTATCAAGTTAAAACATGGTGTACTTGCTTTTGTACGCACCTAAACTATAATGCTAAAATCAACAAGCCCGAGCGATCGCTCCCCGTAAAACATGCCGTATAGTAAAAGCGTGAACAACAGCGCGTTATCAAACCATGTCAACTACAAACCGACACTATACCCGAGTCGCCTGCGCTACATGCAGCCGGTTAGCGCTACGAAATGCGCTCACATAATCATGAGCTATTGACGCAAAACATCTTTGCTAAAGCTTACCGTTCAGTGTAGTTTACGTGTGATGCCACAAAGAAGACACGCATACACAGACACCAACGTTCAGGCAGACACCGCACACCGGTACAACCGTTTACGTGCCTGGCGCACTCGTTGAGACAGCGCACCGCCGCGCATGCGCAAGAGCTCCGAGCATGCGCAGGAGCTCCGCGCGGGAGGGCGTGCACGCTCGGAGGAGTGTGAGCGCCTTTTCCTCCTTTAGTTTTTTCTTTGTCTCTTTCTCTCTCTCTGCGCGCCATGTGCGCCGGAACGCGTGGCTTTTCTTTTGCGTTATTCATTTTTTTTCGTGGACGAAGGATATGCGCTGGCAGGTTGTATGACAAACGCTGTGGGCTATCGTATGAGACTGGAACGCTAACATGAATGCGCTGTTTGTAAAAGCCGTTACGGGGCCCTTCAGACGTTTCAGACGCATTATTGCCAGCGTCGATGAATTATACAGCGTATTTGTAGCATATCTTCCAGCGTACCGCCAAATGTGTGCCCACACGTATGTAAGTGCTAATTTTCTATTCCGATGATAGGTCAAAGCAATCAGTACAGCATTGAGGTACTCATATGCGTGGCTGCGCAGGCATACCGTCGGCGAAATACTTGGTGGGCTCAGAGAATTTGGCACCTATTTTAAGTGAATGAGAAACTTTGATGAGTTTATAGTGCAGGATATCAGGCAACAAAAAACCACCCAATGTTAGTGACGCAGCCGAGATATGAAGACAATGTGAAAAGTACCCGAGAATCGGACGGCACACAATTCGAAAACCACATGCGCGACATCGGTTCGTCGCACATTCACAACATCCGCGTTGTCAGCTACAAACATTACGAGTGTCTTTGCTGTTAGCTTGATGCCTGTTTGGAATCCACTTGTATCTGAAGCTGGCGTTCGTAACATCTATTATAACAATTGGATCGGCGTTTTGCTTTCGTTATTATACTGCCGCAAAAGTGATGCGACAACTGTGAAGACTTTTGGGATTGCCGAGAGCGACTGCGTAGATCATATGTGGTCAACAAATGCGGAGGTATACACTATGTGTATACTAAAGTCTACAAATAGGATGTACAACAATCTCAGCAGTATACAACTTCAGTGGCTTATATCAAACGCAGCTATGTGCTATCCACCGGTACTTGCGCTTGGTTACAGCGTACACGCGTTGGGCCCAGATTAACGAGATTTGTCTATTGTTAAAGTATAGACATGCAAGACCACGACCACTCAGAGGTGGTGAATTTACCACCTCGTCTGCCGGCTTTCAGCACTTATTCACCACCTTTGCCACATCTTGATCATCTGAGCTTCACCACCTGGTCTTCGCGAAGTGTACGTCCGGGAAGCAGCCACGTTTAGGGCCTTCGGGTGCCTGGAAGACCTTGGTGACTCGGACGGTGCCTGCTCCGCCGCGATCCTCGTTCGGTGCAGCTGCACCGAACGCAGACTAGCAGTCTGCACGGTTTGCCCGCCGCGCCGGGGTTGCGGTGCCGTCATGCATGAACCAGTGCCATATCATCGCGTTCGCAGAGAGCGGGGGGTGTGGGAACTCGGAATTACATATTATCATCTTTCTTCTATAGACATTCAATACGCCGGAAGTGGAGAAAAAAATAGAAACCTTATCGACTATTGTCCATAATATAGAGAGCCTATAGACAAAGTATGGACAAAAATAAATAGACACTGTATCGACTTTCGTCTAAAAGTAGTCCATATAGGGGAAATAGACAAAATGATACAAACACCTTGTCGACTTTCGTTTATAGAAAGTCTATAGACAATGTATGGACAAAAATAGGTAGAGGCTGTATCCACTTTCGTCTATAGGTAGTCCATAGAGGGGAAGTAGGCAAAAAAGAAACAAACACCTTATCGACTTTTTTCTATAGACCGTCTATAGACTGCGAGTAGACAAAAAGAAATATAAACCTTATCGACTTTCGTCTGTAGAAAGTCTATAGACAAAGTATGGACAAAATGGATAGAAACTATCGACTTTGGTCTGTAGGTATTCTATAGAGGGGAAGCAGACAAAAAGGAAACAAACACCTTATCGACTTTTTTTATAGACCGTCTATAGACTGCGAATAGACAAAAAGAAATAGAAACTTTATCGACTTTCGTCTATAGACGGTCTATAGACATTATATCAACAAAAGTCCAAATCTATAGAAAGGAAAGGTCGTCTATGAAAAGTCTATAGACTTTCTATAGACAGTCTAAAATCATTTTTGCAATGGCGGCCAAGCAGCCTGCTAACAGAGAGCCACCGGCGGTAGAGCATGAAGCCGCACGGTTTGCATGGCGTCAAGCACTCCACGTACCAGCAAAAAACAAGAAAGAAGCCAAGAATCGATGACGGCAGTTCTTATAGAAGAAAGCCTGCCGAAGCCACTTCATCTATTGCGAATAAATCCAGCCGTGTGACTTAGCATGGGCAATTATGAAGAGTTGGTCGCTCGCCGACATTCCAGCAACTTGTCGCGTACAGATATTTCCGAGTCAGACTGACGAGACGCAGCAGCGATCCTTTGTCTGCGTGGTATCGTGGTCACGCGACAGAAAAAAATATGCGGCTTTAAGGTGGCAGCCGTCAGCTACAGTGTTAACCGGGCGCAGAGAACAATTGCATTGCCTACAACCCATTCCGGCAAGCATCAGACGTTACGGCTATAGCGACGTCATCTCGCGCTGCTCCTTACGATTAAACAGCGCTAACCCGATGCTAAAGGTCGGAGAGGTTGCGTTCTGAAAGGGACGCGCATGCGAGGGCAGACGTCTGGACACCAGGCGCCTTTTTCACTAGTTGGCACTCGTCTGCGCTTTTTTAACCGAAGCCATGCTTCATTTTATTGCGTCCGCGACTGCAATTCGCCGACAAAAAAAAATCGCCTTCTGGTTCCTTGTCAGCGAGGTTGTTTGATGGCCTGCGGCCGTCCGCTATATACTGCGCGACAGCGCAAAGAGCTGAAATACTGGCGATTAATGCGCCCCTTCGTCCCGACCGTCAGCAGCAGGGCAGCCGAACGCCGCACTCGAAATTTATCAAGTATGACAAGCACCAGCACGATAGCGAGGGTGTGAAGGAGTAGTTTGACATCACTCGGCGTACTCTCGTTGTGAGTGCGCGAAGCTAAAGGCCCTCTATAATCAGGTAGCGACATCTGCCGCGCGCGCCACCTAGGAAGTTCATGTATTAGACGGCGCCCAAGCTGAACTGCGGCGCCACGGCATTCGTGAGGTGAAAAAAATATCTGCAGACGCGCGGAAATAAATCCTACTGGTGCATGACTGTGGTGAAAAACGAAAGAAGGGCCCGAACTACTAAATCTTCTTCTTTAATTTCAAGTGAGCGCTGAAAGAAAAACCCTCAAGAGAGCGGAATGGGTGCTTGATCGCCTCGATTCCGCAGTTTACCTTTCGTTCGTTTGCGCTCAGTCACCGCGCGAGCCTTGGGGATTGCTTGCGCTTAATGCCGTTTGATCTGTGAATTCCTTTGCTTGTAAGTGCGCGGCGTACATATAGCGTTACTTTGAACGAATAATTTGTGTAAAAAAGAAGGCTGACAGTCGCTTGAACCACAAAACTTTCGATATAACGTCGCTGAAACGTGCGACCCTCACAGCAACTATACAACATCCCGGGTGTGTGCGGAAATAAGTGCGCCAAGAGTCTGCTTGGCGCTGAGTGTGTCTGTCTTGTAGCGATTACACGACGACTGCTGTGTCTTGTGGCTCAGTGCTACGAGCCAGTGCAACTGTCGTGACATTGCGAAGCGGCGGTATGGATCGTGTCAGCGAGTCTCCTGTATCGTGTTCGGGCTGTCAGCGTGATCTAATCTCGCGGCACACCAAAATCGAGCGTCGTGGGTGCGCGTGTGTGAATGCGGTTGACTGTTCTTGTGAACCGTGCGACGTCACCACGTAAACGTGAATCATGATGCATGTTGTTGTGTTTATGCCTTTCCGCCTCCGTGCACGGCTAAAGCCCGGTAAGAGTTGGAGTTCCCTTATAGGAAACACACGCGGATTGGCCTAGCTATTACTGCACTGTGTTTTGCTGGCGATCCGTATATCGCTTCTGGCGTTTTTCTTATATTAATTTGCACCTGTGTGTTTTTATCAGTAAAATGGCATCACCGATTACTGAAACACCTTCGAGTGTAAGGGAAACTTGGAAGGAACGAGGTCGCAGGTCTATGTGATGTACTTTGATATATTGTATTATACTTTATTATTGAATGGCCAGTAGCAGTGGCTATGCAGTATGTTTATAAAAGCAGAGCAATGCAGACACTTAGGAATATATTTATTCACATATGGAATGCACAACATACGATTAGGATATGCAGAGCTGGAAACGACTTTTTGGACATATTGTCTAGCTCAATTAACAACTCGCTCACAAAGACAGGAAAGTGTAGAAGCATAATTCGCTGCTGAAATTTGTAATTTTTATCGCACGTAACGCAATGCGGATACTTGTAAGCGAGTTAATGCGCTTCTGCCCCACTATTTACTTGCATGCGAGATCATACTGCCCTTGCTATGTCAACGGGCTCATAACGTATTAAAATCAATAATCTCCACAAAATTGCTCCGTCAACATTCATGCGCGCGATTGAAACACTATCGCAACTCCGCACACACAAGTGTATACTTTCTCTCGCACCTTCGTATTGCTGTACGTTATTTTCCTCGCATAGCCGTGCAGTTACTGATGGTTCTGTCTTCCGTCTCCCCCCTCCCCCAATTCTTTGCAACCATACTTTTCTTCTGGTTAGGTTCTGGTTGCCGCGCGGGATACAAAATAACTTCTTCCCACCCTTCGTCCGGTTTCGGCATCCAACCGCACAGCAACAAGACATTTCGGCCCTCCCGCAACGAAATTATCGCAGCAATGTGCATAGCACAACAGGAGAAACGCGCGCACTTCGCCCGGTGCGCAGGAACTTTCATGGCGGCAAAGGGGCGAAGCAAGGTCAGATGTCACCGATCAGCCTATCGCTGCCGTCGTCGGCTGGATCAAACCCTTTCTGTAGTTTGAAATTATTGAGGGATTTTAGGCGCAGCGCGACAGCAGCACCATGGTGCAGCCCCGCAGTCGCTCCGGCCGCCTTCGCCGTGGTCCGTTTTAATCTGTCCGCGACTGTACATATTTGGAACGCTTCCACAGTTTTTCTTGTAAAGGGCCTTGTTCTGCCGACAGTACGATAAGCCGCGCGGGAGCGAAGGTGGTAAAACAGTTTCAACTCCTTGAATGTGCTCGATCAGCGTCAGCAACTCAGGGTCAGTGCACTGGTGCTCAGCCATCTTTACGGCATCGATAGCGCCGACATATGGCAAGTCATGATCAGGGTGCGATGATTTCGCAGAGACTGGTGCGCGTGACAGTCAGCGTCGCTGTGCTTCCTTCCGGATCGGTAGACAACGGTAATGTCACATACTTGTAAGCGCAGGCTGCAACGGGCTAGTTTGCCCGACGCATCCTTTAGGTTGGCAAGCTAGTAAAGGGCGTGCTGGTCAATGATAGCCTTAAACTGTATACCGTACAAGCAGGTTCGGAATTTAATAATTGCCCAAACAGCCGTTAAATTCTTTTTGAGTAGTTGAGTAGTTTTCCTCAGCCTTGATGAAACTGCGGCTTGCATAAGCAATGACGCATTGCGCATCACCTTGTCACTGCACAAGAACTGCGCCGAGGCCCGTATTGCTGGCGTCCGTTTGAATTTCTGTGTCAGCGTCTTCGCCAAAATTAACGACTGCTGTTGCTCGTCTGCCCAAATGAAAGGCACGTCGTCGAGAGTAACCCGTGTCAGAGGCTGAGCAATTCTCAAGAATCTCTGGACAAAGCGCCTATGTTATGCGCACAAACCAAGGAAGCGTTGCACAGCCTTTTTTGTCTATGGGTGCTGAAAATGCGGCTATGGCAGCTTACTTGTCAGCATCTCGTCGGACGCCTTCAGGACCAATACATGCCAAAGAAATTTGAGCTCTTTGAACCCGAAGTAGCATTTTTGAGGGTTGATGGTGAGGTCGGCATTACAAATCGCAGCGAGCACACTCTCGAGTCGTGCGAGGTGTTGGTCAAACGGGCTCGACCACACAACGACGTCGTCCAAATATACGAGGCAGGTTTTCCATTTGAGTTCAGCCAAGGACGGCATCCATCGTACACTTAAAGGTGGCAGCTGCGGAACAAAGACCGAAGGGGAAACTTTATACTCACAAAGCCCGTCATATGTCACAAATGCTGTTTTTTTTCACGATCCTGTTCATCAGTTTCGATTTGACAAAGCCCCGATTACAGATCCCACAAAGAAAAACGTGGCACGTTGTGGACGATCGAATGCGTCGTCGATGAATGGCAATGGATATGCATCGTGTTTGGTGCCACGGTTCGACTTTTTGTATTTTACACAAAAGCGCAGTGTGCTGTCCTTCTTTCTTACTACCACTACAGGGGAGGCCCACGGGCTTTGCGACTGCTGGATGACGTCATCTTGGAGCATCTCTTTCACCTGCTTCTTTATCGCTTCCCTTTCCACTGGAAACACTGTGTAAGCATGCTAACGAGCTCGACGTGCTGACTCTTCCTTAATAATGCGACGCTTTGTGATGGATACGCGTCGTACTTTGCAGGACGTTGAAAAACAATCGGAAACTTCATTCACGAGGCTCATTCACAGCTGGTCTTTCTGATGGTATGGCAGAGCAGCGTTAACGTGAATGCATTCATTTAGGCTGGGGAACTCAGATTTCTGAGAAGATGCGATTTCCAATGTGCCAATGTCAAGGACATCAATGATATCACGAAGAAATGCGATTGCCCTTCTTCGCGGTACATGCCGACAGTCGTTGGTAAAGTTTGTTAGCCAAACGACTGAACATTCGTCTGGCACCTGAAGAAGCCTTCTGGCTACGCAAATGTTGCGTTCAGGAAGCAGGTGAATATTCGCCTCAGCAATGTCTTCGGCGTCGTCTTCTATGCCCCATCGGACAACAGTAAGCACGCTGCTCTTGGATGGCAACGTTATTGATCATCGGCTAGGCGAAGCGCTATGTCGTGCTCGTTCTCATTACTATTCGCTCTCGCTTGCCTAGTAGCGAAGCTGGCTCTTGACAACTGCAGGTCGATGATGGCACCGTTCGCCTGTAGTAAATCCTTGCCGAGTATAAGGTCCTTTGAACATTCAGGAAGAATGACGAAGTCGCCGATGTAGGTGAAGCCCCGAATGTTGAATTGTGCGGTGCACCAGCCCACGGGAATTATGAGGTGTTTTTCTGCAGTACGAATCTAAGTTCCAGCCCATTTTGTCGAAACCATGTTCAGTATACGCGCGAGATTGTGGCTTATAGAAGACGTGTCCGCAACCACGTCGATTAACGCCGCGACTTCTCTGCCACTAAGGTACTGGAACGTCGCAAGAAACTGGAAACGAACTACACTGTTTCTCTGCGTCTGAATTTCGTCATATCGCGGTAGTTGTAGTGGATATTTCTACGTGCGCAACTTCAGCGACTTCAGCTCCGCAGGTCGCGGCACTCAATTTTCCTGGGCGTCAGGGCTGGGTGAGCGGTGCCTTGTTGCGCTCGGTGTGAAGACGGGGCTGCGCGATCTCTTTCGGGCGGGTGACAGTGAGCGGGCTTCCTGGCGTCTGCGAGGTAAGCCTTGACTTCCAGCGGACGTTGACTATTGCGCGGGCAGGGCTCATCAAGCGAAAATCCACGAAACTCCGGTCGGCGATAAGGACACGCCCGTAGAGGTGATCGGCTTCCCCACAACGAATACACAAGGGCCTCAGGTCTGCCGTGTGCCAGGAGTCATTCTTGCGGGGTGGTTGTGCGTCAGCCATGAATAGCGTGCTGCGAAACCTGAAGTCACCAGTCGCATGTTCAACGGCGCTCACACCGTGAACGTCCGAGACGACGTTCACACCGTGAAAAGTCGGGGACAAAACTTCGCGGAACCTGCGCATATGACACGCGACGCTGTGGTTGCCGTTCTTCGTGCTGTAGTGTCTCGCATTGCTGTGGAACTTGGACAGCCTGCCTGATTTCTTCACGGACGACCTCGGCCAGAGAAAGCCGTGGTACCGAAACCGAAGCCACCTGAATGGTTTTGGAGCTCTCTTCGACGAACAAGCCTGATGAGAGCCAGCAAGGCATCGATATTGCCAAAGGGTACAGCGAGAGGGTCACGTGAAAGGGTAGACACGTCGCGGTTATACTGCCGTGTTCGCAGCGGTAGTTTCTTTTCCATTGATTCTGGGAGAAATTCTTGTGGGAGAAATTCTGCAAGATTACTTGTTGGGTAGTGTACCAGGCCACCGAGCAACTTTTGCTTGACACCGGACGGATGCGCACGGTAGAAAAGTCGGCACATATATCCCGCAAACATTGCGGCGCTTTCGTTCGGCCGCCGTACCTTCTCTTGAATTGCAGATTCAGCTAGGTCCTTGCCATCGAGGCTATAACATTACCTTATCAACTGCCGTCAGACTTCGTCCCATATCGAGAGGGCCGCCGCATGGTTCGCAAACCATGTTTGCGCGTAGTCCTCGAAGGAGAGGTAGGCGTTCCGTAGCTTGCGCTCCGGTGTCCAGCCGTTGAACTTGGCGACACACACAAAGTGATCGAGCCTGGCTTCCGCATCATAGAAGCTGTCTTCATGCGAGGATTTGGGGATTCGTGGCTGGTTTAGGACGAACTTGGTCGGTGCCGTTGAGGAAGAAGGAACTGATGTATACTCATCCTTCTGTCAGGGTTGGGCAGAGGCTCGTGCTTAAGTCCATGAAGTCGAAGGATTGTCCGTACGTGAACACGAGTCAGCTCGACCGGACTTCGTACTGGGATTCTACACGGGCTTCGATTTGAGAGCGGTAGCATATAACCCGCACCTCCGCTAGAAAAGGTAACGTAGGTTGAAGATGGAGGCCGGCAAGGAAGACGCTGTATCTTTAATGGCAGCCCATAAGAAGAACGTGCAGCCACTGCGCTTGATTGTCCTTCATGACATCGACCTTTGCGCGCCGTCCTGCTGTGCAGAAGACTCACATCATTATTTCAGTACATATATATATATATATATATATATATGTATATATATATATATATATATATATATATATATATGTATATATATATAGAGAGAGAGAGAGAGAGAGTTTTGTGATGGCAGGATTGAAACCGAGGACCCTAAGCGTAGCATTCCTGTGCTCTAGCTATCAGATCACGGGCGCTTTTCTTTATCGCATTTTCTTTACTGAACGAACAGTTACGCATTGCTCAAATGCAGCAGCCCTTTTATGGATGATACATATTTAAACATGCTGAGGACTACGATGTAATCAAGCCGGTTATCCACTCTGGCTGACCAGGTTGATTGCTGAACGATTCTCTAACACTAACTGCATTCTCACCGAAAATATGTCGTACCAAACCGGCAATAATATCTGCATGATGAACCTGCGTGCGTGTCTTACAAAACTGTCTAGGCTGGGAAACATTATTATATTGTAAGGAACAGCGTATCTGCTATGAACCGCTAAGAATCATTCTTCTTAGAACCAATTTCTTCTTGTACAGACGCTGCTCGGACTGACAGGTACCACTCGGAACTGCGACCGGTCTTCGAATGTTCGGCACCATGATTCCGGAACGCTGGCTATCCTGCATCATCATGAGCAGCACCCCACTGGGCTATCAACACGGCTGACAACGCCGATCTTGCCGCCCGTGGATCAAGCATCCGGCACGATCGCAACGCCGCGCCTGCGCCATCCCTTCGGCCAAGCAGTGACAGCAGCGACATCGGACGAGGCGTACAAAAGGGCGCAGCAAGCGCAGACCGTGTTCAGTGGGCTTGGTGGCACCGTCAAGGACGCCATGAAAAACCACTTTTTTCTTCTTGTACAAATTAGAAAGAAATGTCCATTTTCTGAGTGTCACAAAAGTGATGTAATTTGTTTTGTGGTGCTACCAAGCCTTGAGTGTATCTTGTATTGTATTTGCGAGTGCTTCCGCATTGGCCGTTCGCTGTTGCTGCTTAGTGGTGACATCGAGGTAAATCCAGGCCCAAACACGCTCGATGAGCTCTTAAAAAGGGTTACGAAATTTGAAACCTCGCAGCACACATTAGAAGAAGGAATGCAAGGCGTTCAATCTACATTGACAGAAATTGAATTTACCTATACATCGCTTAAACAATATCGTGAAAAGCTGGAGCATTGTGAACAGCAGGTCACCGCAATGAGCAAACATATCCAGAGCCTGAGCAAAAAAAAAAGTAGACGACATAGAAAACAGAAGCCCTAGGAATAACATTATTATTTGTGGGTTCGAAGAAGAAAGCGATGAAACTAGTAAAGATCTAGAACAAGCGGTAGTTAACGGTGTATTCAAAGACAAACTTAGAGTAGAAACAATATCAGTCGAGCGTGTACACCGTATTGGGAAAAAGAAGAAGAATACAAGGGCTGTAATTATAAGGTTTTACAATTTCACAGAAAACATGACTGTTCTTCGTAACTGGAAAAATGGGACGAATTGGTTCATATCTGTATCGAAAGACTTCTTAGCCTCAGTACGTGGCATACGCAGGAAACGTTGGCCGTCCTCCAAAGCAGAACGTGACGCTGTTGATAAGGTAACACATCTTTTTGATAAGCTTAAAGTGAACGATCAACTGTATATGTGGAATGAACTACTGCAATGCAGGCTACCTTTGGACAGCGTACGTCCCGACGACGCCGGGAAGTCCAGTGCTGACAACGCATGACGAGCAGGAGTTGTAAATTCACTTTCTTTAGTATGTTTTAATGCCAGGAGCATTGTTAATAAAGCTCAAAAATGAGAAGATATCTTGTTAATTTACTCTCCTGACATTGTCGTCATAAAGGAAACATGGCTGCACGCTGATATTCATGATTCAGAAATAGTTCCTCCCTCTTATTTTCTTCTTCGCTCCGACCGCGACAGTAGCGGGGGCGGAGTCGCTATAGCAGTAGGTCAGGGCTTGTCTTTTCGCAAAGAGCAAGGTATTCCAGATCATGAAAGTGTGTGGTGCACTGTATACGTCCATGATTCACCTGTGCTCATAGGCGGTATTTATAGGAAACCAAACGAGTCCGACGAATACATAACGAAAAGTCACGATTTCCTTTGTGGCAGGTTGAAAGATCGTAGTAAGCTAATTCTTACTGGTGATTTTAATCTAGCCACTATTGATTGGAGTACGTTGACAGCCTGTAGCAGAGATGTTAGTAGTTCTGAACTGCTTTTGAACATAGCGTTTATTTTTATGTAATGTCAGCTTGTCACAGAGCCAACGCGCATTCAAGGGCAACATTTTTCAATACTAGACCTTGCATTTGTCTCTAATCATCTAACAGCCGACATCACACTCGAAGAAGGCATATCAGGTCATAAACTGTTGCTGCTAACAGTTACTATCTTTGTTAGCGGACTAGTTCCGAAATCACCTGCAACTGGTAAAAACTACAATAGAGCTGAAGATGTCAGCATTATCGACTACCTTGAAGTAGCGTTGGAAACCTTTTCCATTGAAAATTATGGTGCAGTGAATAATCTATGGCTTAAACTAAAAGACATAATAACACATTGTCAGGGAACGTTCGTTCCAACGTGACTGAAACGTACAAAATGCACAAACCCATGGATTACGGCTAGTGTGATCCACCTAAAGAGAAAACTGCGAAGGATGCGGAAGAAAAAACGTAATTCTGAAGACAGTCGCCGACTTTCTGGTGAGCTAAAAACTGCTTTACGGAAGGCAAGAGACGTTTTTTTTTCAACAATACTAATAAATTTTATGACACAACATTCACAAAAGTTTTCGCGCTGCCTATCCAGGCCCGAGAACCATGAGAGTCAAATCAATGTAAATGGAATTATAGCTGATGAAGCTCACTCTGTCGCCAACACATGTAACAGATACTTTCAGCCTGTTTTTACACGTACCCAGCGCTTACAAAAAGCGAAACTGTGACTGAACCTCCGTTATCAATGTCTGAAGTAGTCATAACCCAAGAAGGAATATTTAAAATATTTCTACAGATTAACGTAAAAAAAATCTTCAGGTCCTGACAATCTTTCAAATGCTTTTCTGCGGCGTTACGCAGAAGAGATAACTTCTTTCTTGCATGCAATTTTCGTAGCATCACTTCAAACAGCCACCCTGACGATGGACTTGCTCCGTGCCTAGGTCCTTCCGATTCACAAAGGAGGTGATAAGTTACTGGTAAACACTTACATGCCGATTTCACTCACTAGTTCTTGTTGTAAAATGATGGATCATATTATTAGCAAAGCAATAACCACCTACTTAGAAGATAACAATCTACTTTACTCCAAGCAACACGGATTTCGCAAAGGTCTTTTTACCGTAACTCAACTCCTGGAAATAACGCATGACCTTGCTACAGTAATTAACCCGAGACTACAAGTTCACGCAATATTCATAGACTTTTACAAAGCAATTGTCAGGGTGCCCCATCCAAAATTAATTGACAGATTGAAGAATATTACGATTGACACTAACACAGTACACTAGATATCCGCCTATCTCTCAAACCGCAGGGAGTACGTTAAAATAAATGACACTGAATCTGAAGAGTTAGATGTCTACTCCGGTGTTCCACGAGGGTCTGTGCTGCGTCCGATTCTTTTTCTAATATTAGTTAAAGACATTCATTCTCAAGTTGAACCTGATGTAACAGTAAGGCTATTTGCAGATGACTGCGTCATCTAAACCACAGTACGGACTATGAACGAGCAGATACGACTTAATTCCTCCATAACTAACATTGCCCAATGGTGTCAAGAATGTGGAATGGAAATTAACGTAGCATAAACTTCATCTATATATATAAATCTAAAAAAGGTACCCTTAAAATTTGCGTATCATCTAATGGGATTACATGTAGCAGAAGCCGACAGTTAAATACTTGGGTGTTACCGTCATAAACACATTAAAATGGGATGTTCACATTAAACAGACGTGTACAAAAGCGTATAGACAGCTGGGACATCTTCGCCGCAAACTTGCACTGGCACCTCCCAAAGTTAGGCTAGCAAGTTATGAGGCCCTTGTGAGGCCAATCCTTCTATACGGCAGTATTTAGAATCTGCACCAAATCTACCTTCTTAATAAACTTAATAAACTGGAGGGAATTCAAAATAAAGCTCTCTGGTTTTGTATTCGCAGTATTCACGTGACTTCAGCATAACCGCACTACGCAAGAGGGCAAACATTCAAACATTGGCAATTCGCCTACGCGTTGCTGCCCTAAAGTTGCTCTACCTTCTTTATCATGACAGCATTAATATAAGCAAACTCGAGTACCTGAAACCACCATACCGGCGCTCAGCCAGAACAAACCACGACAAGAGTATCAGGTCATATATCTCCAGCTCTAATACGTTCAAGTATTCCTTCTTTCCGTCCGTCATGGAATTATGGAATATACTGCCACACGACATTGTCTCCTCAGAATCTCTCATCACATTTTCTGTCAAGATTCAAAATTTTTTGATCAGCAGGTTGCGCCGTTGTAGAACAAGCAAGCGCTGCTCACGGAGTGTATGTTTGATGTGTATGCTGATTGCAGTTTTTAGTGTGTACTTTTACTGTGTAAGCCGCTTGCAGTTCTTATTCCGAAATCAGTCTATAAGGTGTACCCTTTCCTGTTAGTCTGTACTGTCTTAGGATTTTCTTTCATTTCTTATTTTCGGATCTATTTTTTATTATCGTTAGCAATCTGTACTTTTAGATCTTTTTCTCTGTTGTTCCCACTCCTGTAAGAGCCTGTCAAGGCTTACAGTATAAATAAATAAATAAATAAATAAATAAATAAATAAATAAATAAATAAAAACCATGTTGATCCAGTGGCAAGTCGTTTCCAGTAGTTCGCTGCAGCCCATCATAGTAGAAAACTGTTGACCATGATATCGAGAAAAACATTCAATAACGTTCCACTTTTACAAAGGACAGGCAGTCGTCCCGGGTGCGAAAGTTCCCCCTGTTCTGGCACCACCTTTTTAACGGGTAATCCGCTTGAGTGTAGTTTAAAAAATAAACTCTTAACTTGAGGGACAACCGGATTTATTTATCATTACTGAGTACACTTTTCTTTGTGCCTCCAGAATGGGTTAGACGATACAGTGGTGTAGAGACTATAACATCCAGAATATCTTTGTAATGTCGTTCTTTTTTGATACATTGGAGTAATATTCCAAGGAAAATCTGACTTGCAATAAATACACCAGAGCAAAACTTAACAAATGCAGGGTGATGATTTTTAAGGTTTATATAATTTTTAAAAAGCGGCTATAGCGGATAGCATAAGTGTGCTTCTCGAGCTGGATTGTTCGAAAAGGTGGACATTAGTACCACGAGAAATTGGTACATACTTAACTAAATCACATAAACTTTACTACTTAACTTGTAATTACCTTGCGGCAAATATTGCAATTTAGGAATTGTAGCCGTGGAGCTTGCAAGACGTATCCATTTTAATTGAATGTCCAGGCAGCAGTTTCAAGATATTGTTTCCAAAGTGTGGTAAGAAATACATAGGTGTTACAGTAAGTGTTGTGCTTCAATGCATCCGAGAGCGTTTTGTTAAAAATAAGTGGGACAGTGCTCTTTTACGGAAGGTTTGATGGCGCATATCTACAAACAGGCGTTATTCTCGAAATTCATTCCAAGCCGATATGCCTTGCAAGTTACCTGCTACAATTCTTAAATTGCAGTGTGTGCTGTAATGTAGGGAATAAAGAAAATTATAAGTTATTCTTTGTTAATTAGTTGATTATGTGTTTTGATTTCTCGTGCATGTCCGCCTCTCTGAATAATCCAGCCGAAGGACCAGAATTATGTTATCTGCAACAGCCTATCCTTAAAAACTTCATGAAACTTAAAAATGATAGCCGTGTAGGAGTATACCCATATATAGAAAGCGAAGCGCACGCACATCATGGCCGCCTTGAACACGCCACAGAAGAAGAAGGCGTGGCTGATGCATGGCCACAATGCCGACAAGACATTGCAGCTCGAGGAGGCGCTGCTTGCTTTCACCGACCCGCCGTGGTTGCTCAGTGGTTATTGGGCTACTGAGCACGGAGGTCGCGGGGTTGAATCCCAGCCACGGCGGCTGCGTTTCGATGGGGGCGAAATGCGAAAGCACCCGTGTACATAGATTTAGGTGCACGTTAAAGAAACCCTGGTGGTCGAAATTTCCGCAGTCCTCCACCACTGCGTGCCTCGTAATCAGAAAGTGGCTTTGGCTCGTAAAACACGATATTTATTTTGCTTTAACGGAGTTCATTTGTGAATGTGTATCTGCGCAGGTCGTGCCATGTGTGTTTACTTAGCCAGCCTATGATTACTCTGATTGATGCCGCTACTATAGATACGAGCCTTAGTTCGAGTCATATTTAACGTGTTGCTATCACATTCATACGTTTGGCCTTATGGTAAAAATGTGATTTTTTACATAAATCAATCAGTAAATGTATTCAACAGCCGTATATGCAACAGAGGACCGCAAGGTTCAGTCCTTGGACCCCTTTTGTTATTAATTTTTGTGAATGACCTCCCTTCTACTATTTCTTCATCCATCCTGCTCTTTGCGGATGACTGCGTGCTGTACCGCTGTATAAACTCATACAATGATCAGTTGCTCTTACCGCGTGACCTCACTGCAATTGAACAATGGTGCACAGAGTGGCTCATGCAGCTAAATGTAATAAAAGTCTAAGTTCATGCGCGTGTCCCGGACACACTCTCTCATGGCATACTCTTACTCTTTACATTGCCTTCCTATTGAGTTGGTTCAATCATACAGGTACCTTGGTATCATCTTCACTAGCAAGCTTACATGGTAAGAACCTATCCAAAATCTGGTTACTGTCACTAATTGATCTCTAGGATTCATAGGACGGTCACGATCATCATCACTCCTGTGATTCGTCAACTAGCACGATGAGACATTTATCCGTACTTAACTGGAATTCGCGTCGGCAATGTGGAATCCCCATCAAGCGTACCTCGTTGAGCTACTGGAAGCCGTCCAAAACAGCGCAGCCCGGTTTATTACATTCCAGTAATATCGGCTAAGTGTTAGAAACATCAAATCACCCCTCCACACCTAATCATGAGCACATCGCCAAAAAATTTCACGCTTGTGCCTCTTTGAAAAGCTCTATTACAATTTCTTTCACTTATGCGACACGCTTCTTTTGACACCCAACCGTACTTCATGCCGTCTCTCAAACAACCTATCTTCACGGCTCTACTAAATCCTTCAACAACTCTTTTTTTGCCGGTAGCTACCGGATTAGTTTACCTGACCACGTAGTAATTGAAAGTAACCCTACCAAGTTTCGAAACATAACGAACTTTCTGAGTATTGATGCTTAACGTATTTCACTTATCTTTGCAGCATCGCACTTTCCTTTAGTGCATTGGTTCTTACAAAAATTTTTGTGTTTGAATATCATTTCATCACACCTTCTTTACCCTTATGAATGCTACTGTTCTTGTTTTTTACTTCACTCATGTCTGTTTCAACGTTTCTTTTCTTATGTATGCTCCCCCCTTAAGTAATACCCCAAGAGGGACCTTTTTTGAGGATCAATAAATCATAGATTGATGATGAGGACCTCTAGTACACAAGTCCGATTCTTTAACTATTACACAATATACGCTTTTCAGCCATACGGCATGCCTTAAAATCGAATGTTGCGTTGGACATGTTACATCCCCGAAATCATTTACGATTACTTATTTATTTATTTATTTATTTATTCATACTGTCAACGCTCTGCTGAGGGTTCTTACAGGGAGGGTTCAAATACAGGCAGACCATATATACAGGTGCATCTAGCGGCAGCGGAATCACAAAAATATATGTTTAACAATTTTTCAAATTCACAAACATCGCTGGCATCTGCCACAAAGCTTGGTATCGCGTTCCAGAGTTCAATCATGGCAGGGAAAAAAGAAAAGCGGAACACATCACTGTGAGCAAAGTATGGGCGTAAAACATATTGATGATTAACACGACTGCTTCGTTTTTCTGGAAGCTGCACATAACCATCTTTGTTGATTTTTAAATGTCCATGTAGTATTCTAAAAACATTTTCAGACGATTTTTTTTGCCTTCGTACTTCTAGTGTTTCTAGTTCACAAGACTGCAACATCAGTGTAACGGAATCTAAATGGTGGTACTTTGGGCATATGAAGCGCGCGGCACAACGTTGAACTTTTTCTACCTTTGTAGTCATTTGTTGCTGATGAGGGCTCCAGATGACTGAGGCATATTCAAGTAAAGGCCTAACAAAAGTTTTATAAGCTGTCAGCTTTACATCTCGCGAAGCTTGACCTAGTTTTTGCCTTAAGAAACCTAATCTCTGATTCGCCTTCGAGCACAGATTTTCTATGTGCCTATGCCATGTCAGATTATGCGTAACTGTAACACCTAAATATATAAACTGGTTAGCACGAACTAACAAATTACCATCGATGTAATAGTTAAAAGGCAGAACGTTTACTTTCCCAGTCATATGTGTGTATGTTGATTTAATGTAGTTTATATTCCTACCCCATAATTTACACCATCAGCTGAGATTTTCTAAACAACGACGAATTCTGAGTTGATCTTCAACATTGGTTACGGTAGAATAAATTAGGCAATGATCTGCAAAAAGCATCATTTTTACCGGTTCTTCAACAACAGAGGAGATATCGTTTATGTATATAAGAAATAACAGTGGCCCCAAGACTGACCCTTGAGGAACACCTGAAAGCACTTGGAGTGGACTCGACAGGCTGCGATGTAAACTTACAGTCTGTTTACAATCAGTTAAATATTCTTTTATCCATAGCACTAATCTTTCATCGATACCTATTTCTCTCAGTTTAAACATCAGCTTATTATGTGGAACCTTATCGAAGGCTTTCGCAAAATCTATACAAATTACGTCAAACTGGTGCTTCTCATCTAAGGCTGCAGCGAGATCATGAACTACTTCAATTAATTGTGTAATGGTAGATAGTCCAGTACGGAAGCCATGCTGGGATGAGTAAAGTAAGCTATTCACTTCTAGAAATTGTAAAATATGTTTTGCGATGATGTGTTCTAGAAGTTTACAACTGATACATGTGAGTGAAATGGGACGGTAATTATTTAGAAGTGTTCGATCACCGCCTTTGTACACTAGTATAACTACTGCCCTGCGCCAGTGTGTGGGTAGAGAATGCGTATGTAATTTCTTGAAAATTATCGTTAAGTAGTATGACATCCGTTCAGCAAAGCGTTTCAGAAATTCAGGACAAATTCTGTCAGGTCCACTAGATTTTTTTCCATCTAAATTCAGCAGCAATTTGAACACCCCTTCTTGTTTTATTTCCAGATTTTCCATTGGGTAATGTGTAATATACGGTAAATGGTCGTGTGTATTCATATTTGTATTATTAGTAAACACAGATTGAAAGAAGTAATTAAAATGTTCGGCAATGCTCGCAGACTATGTTAACTTGATGTTGTCCTTTACGATTTCTTCAATTTTATCTTTCCTACTGCTGAGATATCTCTAGAATTTATGTGGATAACTTTCTAGGAATCCTGTCATTGTTTGTTCAAAGAATTGCTTTTTGGATAGTGTCAGAGTATGCCTCAATTATGCGCGAAGTCTCGGTATTTCGTCCGAACTTTTTTTCTTTTTACGCAGTCGCTTTAGTTTCCTTTTCATGTGAATGATGCCGCGGTTAATTCAAGGTCGGCGTTGTTCAGACTTTTTTTCGAGTCCGCACAAATCGGTCCACACAATGGTTTACTATATCCTTAAATTCAATCCAAAGCTCATCTACAGTTTTTTCCTTTGCATGGTGCTCAAATTGACCAAACGAGAATTCTAAGAAATCTAATATTCAATTGCCATCAGCACGTTTGTAGTCCTTTATCGTAATTAGAGGGCCGCAGTGTCGTTGCCACGTTGCGGCGCATCGAAGAATCCTGGTTCAGTCCTGTTGTTCGCTGTAGACACCACTGCAAAAAACCACGGCAACACCTTCACAAGCAGTAATGGCGCTTTATACATGTTGTCCGCTGGTAAGCCGCCATGCCCTCTGAAGAAATCGACGCCGCGCTGGGCCTTTTCTAGGTTGTCCAGCGATGACGTCACTCCTGTAGGGTGGGCGTTGACAAGTAGATGGTCCGCAGTGTCATTGCTACGTTGCGGCACATCGAAGAATCCTGGTTCAGTCCTGTTGTTCGCTGTAGACACCACTGCAAAAAACCACGGCAACACCTTCACAAGCAGTAATGGTGCTTTATACATGTTGTCCGCTGGTAAGCTGCTATGCCCTCTGAAGAAATCGATGCCGCGCTGGGCCTTTTCTAGGTTGTCCAGCGATGACGTCACTCCTGTAGGGTGGGCGTTGACAAGTAGATGGTCCGCGGTGTCATTGCCACGTTGCGGCACATCGAAGAATCCTGGTTCAGTCCTGTTGTTCGCTGTAGACACTACTGCGAAAAACCACGGCAAAACCTGCACAAGCAGTAATGATGCTTTAGGCATGTTGTCCGCTGGTAAGCTGCCGTGCCCCTTCATAATAGCATTATACTTCATTAACCACTTCATAATACATCAAAATGCGGGCCTGTACCAAAGATTGTGAAGTAAAAAAGTTGAAAGGCGATTCAACCTCCAGTTGAAATCGAGTGAAGACAAAGGCTTCCAGAGCCAGTTGGGGATGAGATAGAGGCGCAGTTGCTGCGCACTGCAGATTATCTCACCAGCGAGTTGGGGACGAGATAGGGGCGGAGTTGCTGTGCACTGCAGATTATGAGCACTCCTGGTTTGAGGAGAGAAATAGGAACGCGGACTCAATTTTTTGGCAGCACCATCTTCAGGATTGGCCCACGTTTTCATGTACGAGGAGTTGTTAAATCATTGTAAATGATTTCCGTGGTTTAATAATTACAGTGTCGAACATCTGTGCTGGAGGTCTTGTGTTTAAACCCGGCCGTGGGACAATTTTAATTATCTTTTCTTCTTATTTAAATCATCAATATTTCGCCATCATGGCGAAACAATGCAAGCGATGCATGCATGGCAACGCTAAAATTCCACATGCAACATGCTAGAATGCCACATCCTCGAAAATTACATGAACTTAGGCTCTAAGCTTTCGTGGCAGTATGAATTGCAGCAAACGTAAGTTGGCTATGTTTGGTATAAGTGTGTGGGCCCAGAGGCTCAACACACAGTGAGGAAGACGTGGTGAATGGACATTGCCACTATCCGCATTATATCAGGGCGCGCAAGGCATTTGGAAACACAAACTCAAACACAAGGGCACAGCAAACACTTGATCATGTCGGGAAACGGCTTCACAGTGCGCACCAAATCGTCCGTGGACACGCGATAAGGTTCACCGATTGAAGCGTCCGGTCCCCTACCTCAGGCGACTCAACCACGTGCGATACACTGCATGGTCACCGCGGTATGCCGACCGACCGCGCACATGACGTCAGGCGAAGCTGTCACGCCACGGCACCGGTAGTGCGGAAGAAGCTCGCCGCTACGGCTCGTGGAGTTTGACTGGCCGTTGGCGGCGAGCTCCGCTGGCTCCGGTCTACGTACAGAGTCATGAACACTGCTGGCGGCAACGTGAGCTGCAGCGCTGTCTAGTTGCGGCGGCGGGCCTCGGGCGAGACCACAGGCACGACCCACAGGGCGGACCGCCAGCCGCCAGAGCCTTTACCTGATCCAGGTTATTTACGGGCGGCTGCACGTGCGGAAAGGTAGCCGCTAGTGTGCGGGCTGGCCCGGCTGCGCTCCATGAACAGGCTGGCGCCAAGGCGTAATGGTAGCCGTCCTGATTGCCTCTGCAGCGCCTCCCGATCCGAGATCCTTCTGCCGAGCCGTCCAAATTCGAATCCCGGCACGCGCTCTCCCCTCGCATGCTACGCCACCGCGGACCGTCTCACACAGCTTCTTTGTTTACTGCGGCTGTGCCGCGCACTCGCATTCACTCGACGCACTAATTTAACCCACGTGGCATGACGTGCGCAGGCAGACATAGCCACAAGGAACTCGACGACGGGATGTAGAATCGCTTAGAAATATATGATCGTCTTGGCGTTGTCGCCTTGCGTGGGCCTCGGGTTCCTCTGCTGGGGAATGCCGACGGTGGGCATGACGTGCGTCCACTTCGTACTTTTTAACTACAGAGTTTTTTCAAAGTTGATGCTTAGCGTCGGCCCGGGGTTGCCTTTGCGCGCCTGCGGCGTTGAACAGCAGCGTGCGCCACACACCCAGCGTCACATTAGACAGTTTTAGTACTGTGCCATGACTATACGTACGCAGCACAGAAGCGCTTTGCGGAACGTAGGAGTGCGTGTCACGTCAGGGCTTTTAGTATTAAGAAATTCCTAGGTACGTAAAGGGGCGGGCGTTGTTAGACGCCGGGCGCGCCGGAACGCGTTGGCCACGTGCGCCATTACGTCGAGCCATCGGTCGAACTATACACGCTGTTGATCTCGCCAACATGATGTAACGTGAGGGCGCGTTCACGCAACGTCGAACTATATTGAGGCGTTTAACAGACTCTACTTTTAATACGGGCGCAGTACACGAATATTCAATCATATTGAGAAAAGAACTTGGAGGACGCTTAAGCTTCGCCTTCAAGAGTGGAAGGCGATAGCGTTATCGCACCCCATTCGCACCGCCCGCTCATTCGATCGGCATGCTCTTGAGTCACACAAAGACGAAACGTGCGCATGAGCAAGCGGAACGAACCAAAGAACCAAAGTCCCTGAGGGAGAAATGATCTACGCGAGCCAAACGTCGTGATCGGCACGGACAGCCGGGCCGCGACGAGCCATGAAGGTGAACGCGATAATGTGGCTGACGCCTCGATGGGATCGTCCTCTATCTCGCTTGGGAGCACTACGCAGACGGATGACTCCTCGCTAGCAGCACGGCACACATCGCAAGGCACACTTTCCCACTATACGCGCTACGGCGCAGCGATCACATCAGAGGCGTCCCGAGTGGGACGCTGCACCTAGGAATTTCGATGTGAGCGGAAAGAGGAGCCGCGTCGCCTAAACATGAGGGTTCGAGTGACGCACGCTGAAAGTTGGAAGGGGAGAGAGCGAGAAAACTTATTAAACGCAAGGTTATTGGGGTCTCCTCGCACCGGTTCCCGCACGGCCCCAATGCGCTCAAACGAGACGAAGCGGAGAAGCGGACGAGTGGCGCGCCACCTGTCGGGGCAGCGCCTTACATTGCCAGGAGGGGGTCTTCAGTGTTTGCAGCAAGATGGCTGTGCGTGTTCACCAAGCGCAGAAGAAATGTAGCCGAAACGTACTTCGCCGCGCGTTTAACTGGGACTTGTGTAATTTACAAGCTCATAATTACCGATTTACACCGCAGTATAACTTTCTACGGCCTGTTTCTAAGGCAAAAGCGCACTCACTAGAGTCGCTTTTGTCCCGCTTTGAGCCATCGAACGCATGGCTAAGTAGTAGCGTCTCCGTCTCACACTCCGGAGACCCTGGTTTGCTTCGCACCCAGCTCATCTTGCAAGTTCTTTTATGAATTGCCTTATGCCATTTTTCTCTCACGACCAACGCCGCTTACGACACCACCTTTTATGCGATACGAGCTTCTTAAAGGTATCGTGTTAAAATAAAAACCGAGTACTCGCTTTCTGAGGCTGGCACGGTCATTTGCAACGAAATGCGCCAACAGGAGTTGGAGCTTTTCATGCGAACAGCGTACACTGAACACTTTCTGAAATCTCTTATATTTTTGCTATGGATTCCCGCAGTGTAGGATCTGGGAATGGGGTCGGCGCGTGCACTTCATGCAGCAAAGTCAAATCATAGGCTATTCGAAAGTACAGCCTTCCGTTGGTCGCCTTCGACGCTGCAATTTTGCGAAACTCTTCTGTCTCGTGCTATTCCGGGCAAACGAGAACCGCGAGAGCAGCCCGCAAGGCTCCCTACGTATCCACGCAAGAATCGGATGCGAGCGTACGCCGTGGCCGCGTACGCATCACGCACCGTTCGTGTTGCGTTCTGCACATGCGCAATTTGCAGGACGTAGCGAGCTTGCGTACACAACGCCGTTATGTACGCAACGTACGCAGTACTAAAGCTGTCTGTAGTATGAGCTCTTCACAGGAGCTTCTCAGCTGACGGTACAATTAAAACGCGGAGGCATGTTTGCACGATGAGAGGGTCGCGGTGCTTCGTACAGAAACACTGCGCTGGCGTGTACTACCAGGGCTGCTACATGTAGGAAAACGATGGGACCGGCAGGGTCTGCCTAGCTGTGAAACAATTCGTTCCAGCAAAAAAAGCAGTCCAACACAAGGTCTTCACAACTGCTGTTTGTGTGCACTGTCTGGATTGAAACACGGACACGCCTAGACATACTTCGACACTTCGCATTCTAACTCTGCCGCAAAGGAGAAGCGTAATGTTAATGTTAGTAATGTTCTTTAAATTACGTATTTTAACTAGAAACCAAATAAGTATTTTTGTGTAATTAAGGACGACGGCGAAAGATGGCATGGCCAGATAATAAAAGTCATATTATAAATCAAACGCGCTGGCTTGAACATGTGCTATTCCGCGTGCTGGGGCATCCACGCATGGTCTAATTCCCGCGTTCGGCTTCCGAGGACGACCGACGTGTGATGGCTCGCTTCGCGCTATAGGTGCTGCGGCCGTTGCTGCTGGCCGCGGTGACATGTTTTCTTCTGCACCCTTGCATTATTACAGCGATGCTCTCTATGGCTGGGATCTGGCGGTTCGCCTCCGCGGGCAGACGAACAATTTTTCATACGTGGGGCGGTCTAGAAGATAGTTCAATACCACGCCAACACGCCGCGGGGATGAAACAGGAGTTAAGCAGTCCCCATTCGTGGGCCCGTCCCGAAGGTAGCGCAATGCCGGGCCGACACGTGGAGAAGGTGAAGCAGGCGTTAAGCAGTCCCCATTCGTGGGCCCATCCCGAATATGTGCAATTCTGGGTCGCCCCGCGGCGGAGGTTAAGCAGACGTTAAGCACTGCCCAAGCGTGGGCCTATGCCGAAGATAGTGCAATACCGGGCCGACCAGCGCCGGAGGTGAAGTTTGCCATTAAAGGGCCCACATAGACTGTTTCGCTGGTCATCCTTTTTCACAGATTAAAAGGGCAATGAGTTTTTATTTATTTTTTATTTGGCCATTTATTAGCCCTCAAGGCCAAAGACATTTCAGAAAGGAGTGGGAGTACATCTAAATATAAAGAGAACAGAAACATACAGCGAATAGTAATAAAAATTTCGAACAGGAATATACTCAAACAATGGTGGTAACTGCCTCGAGGAAACGTTGGTTGTCATTGATTGATCCAATGGCAGCAGGAAGTTGGATCCACTCGACTGGTGTGTGCGGAAGAAATTATTCTTAAAATGTTGTTTTACAACATGGCATACCTACCTTATAGTATTGGTGAATGGTAAATTATAGAGTTTTCTGTTGTCCACATTGCCTTCGGACGAGAGCATGCAGCAGCGAGTTTTTTGCATGGTGATCTGGCGAGAAGAACATAGCAAATGGAAGATTTTTTAGTGCCATTCTATGAAGCGGGCATAATGAAGAACTTCACGGGTATAGTAGCCTTCAAAGTGAACTACATCTGGCTGGTTAATTTGCACAGCAAGGCCAACAAGGATGCTTTGCTCAAAACGGGTGGATGGTGCGAAGGGCGCCTGCCTCACTGTCATTGACCCCATTCAACAAGACGTCGCCGTGAAAAAAACACTGTGTCGACTCTGCTGTCCAAAGTGAGGGCTTTCGGCAAGCGCTAGCAATTTGGGTGATGTCCTACAGGTTTCGAACGACAATTGGTCCGTCGCTGGTTTTGAACATGCGACGTTGACGATGAGGAGGGTGTAAATGAGACTTAAGTGTTGAGCTGGATGACCTAACGCATCTTTTCAACATTGTAAATGGCACAGTTCCTCTTTTGTTTGAGGTACCGCAGGCAAGGATGCATACATTGCCAGACGCCACGCTGTGAGGTGTGCCAGGCGTTCGGACAAGCAAGTCACGTTTGTGCAAGTTACGCTAGAGAAATTAAAACGGTTTTCCCAACAGACGCCGTCCAAGAAAACATAATTGATGTGCAGGAAGCCTAGAAGTCTGCTCCGAACCAAAGAAGGTAAAGGTCAGAAGACGGACGCCGAGAAAGCTGCAGGGACAGTCCCTAACAGCCAGGCATTTAATAAGGCAAGTCAGGAGCGTGCCTAAAGAAGCTGTGCGCAAAAGGCACCGCTTGAATGTAAAGCAAGCGAAGAAGAAGACATAAGCGAGAGTACTGAGGCCATTATCGCGGAAGAAAATGCAGGCGCTACGGAAGCGATAGCGGCATGCTGGAAGCGTCCCTGGACGGGCATACCGAAGTTGACAGAGAACCGCACCGTACGCCAAGTTAAGCGCCTGGAGCCTCAGTGGCATCGCGTTAGGGATCCATGGTTAAAAACATGGAGGGTATAAAAAGTTAGGAGGGAGCACAGCATCACGCAGCCAGTGTTAGCAAGGCAGTCCTTTTGCTCAGTGGTGGCCCGACACCGGACCCCTTGCCTCGAGATCACGGAGCAAGAACCAAGATTGGCTGAGACGTCTGGTTCCCAGTAGCTAGGCCAGTAGTTTTTATTTGGTGTGAGCTTGTTCAGCTGCCCTATCGCGACTCTGCCTGCAGCGCCGGAGCACTAAAACCAACCACGGACTTTGACTTGTGATCACGTTGTGGGCCGGCAGGTTTGGCTTCAGACACGCTGAGCGGCGCTGCCCCCAAACTTTTTCCTTCGTCCATGATTAAAAATATGTCCCCGAAGTCTCGTCCGCGTCATCGTCACTGGTTCAGGTTCAGAGACGAGACAAGTAACGCCCCCGTCTTCCCACTGAAGATGAGCTTTGTAATGTTGGTTCGCGCTTGCTGTCAGTACAACTATTATACTTGCACCATTACTCGTCGTTGCATTAAATGTACGACGTCTATTGTTTAGTCGCAAGCAACATTAGGTCAAACGCATGATGCAAGAAAGAGAGCTAGACCTGTTCGTGGTCCAGGAAACAAAAGTTAGTAGAATGGAGGTGACCCGCAGATTGGTGGCACAGTTTTCTTGCGCTACAATGTATCAGAGAGCTATGCATTTGGAACATCAGCCGGGTGCACCTTGTTTCTTGAATAGTCTGTGGGCATTGTCGTCGGGACACTTAGAAATTGTTTGCAAGGGCGTTTTTTTTATGTGTGCGTGTGTGTGTGTCTGTGTGTGTGTGTGCGTGCGTGTGTGTGCGTGTGTGTGTGTGTGTGCGCGTGTGTGTGTGTGTGTGCGTGCGCGCGCGTGTGTGTGTGATTGTGTGTGTGTGTGTGTGTGTGATTTTCGTTCCGGCGAGGCGAAACGCGCCTACAACGCTGTATAAAAGATGCTTGTTCTTTCGTGAATTGAGAGAGAAAGAGAGAGAAAGAACATCTTTAATGAGTCTAAAGATCGCTTGATTTGCGGGCGTGGTTCCCTCTTCACGAGGATCCATGCGCAGTTGTGAATTGAGCGTGTATTTCCACAGTGAATGTTGTGCGATTGCATTGGGTGACTACAAGTGCGTTCTTAATCAAGGAGAGCGTTCAACCACTGCTAATGTAAATGAGGGAAGTGTTGCGCTTTCTAAACAATACATGAGCAAACTGTCTTTAGGTGATGTGGTACAGTTCGCAATGGACGGAAGTCGCCAACGCATCACACGCTTTTAAGGCGCCTGCCATTCACGACTAGATGGACTGTGTGTATGTAGGTTCGGAGATTGTGCCTCTGTGTCAGAACTACGATATTTTCAAGTGGTAGTGACATATAACGAACGCAGCAGCAATACTGTGGAATGCGAAACTAACTTTTATTGGGTAAACCTGTGCCCACAAAAACAGGCTACAGTTAAAGAACGGCGACAGCGGCGAACACAAACGGCGGTCGTCAAAATCTGATCAGCGGGTAAAGCGCGTCGGCTTTTACACATCAGTGATCGAATGTTCCAGAGTAATCGCTGGACCCGCGGGTCTTCTGCAATGTTCTACACCATTCACGCCGCGCATACATGCAGTCAGATTACACAAGGCGCGGTGACTGACAGCGGACGGAAAGATCGATAATATTCCAGAAACTTCCTATACATGCACGCGGGTCCTGCGGTATGCGATAACATTTGTTAGGCGGTGAAACGAGGTCACCCGATAAAGATGAACATGCACACGTGTCAGTACCCCCCCCCCACTCTTGCATAGCATCGAACCGATGCTGCAAACGAAAGTAGTAAACAAAAACACCCGTAGCAAAGAAACAAAAAAAGAAGCTAGGGAAGTTCGTGTGTAAAAGTGCTTAAGAGGCACCACGTGGACCACTTCAAATCGTGCGCGGCGCTGCTGTGAAAGCGAAATGCCGTCTTGCACGACGTCATAGACCCGTTCGCCAACACGTCGGATGATCTTCTAGGTTCCGAAACGGCGTCGCTATAGTTTCGCAATTAGTCCTCGCCGACGTATTGGGGTCCAAACCCAAACACGGTCGCCAGGCTCGTACTGGACGTAGCGTCATCGGAGGTTGTAGTGTCGGCTGTCGGTACGCTGCTGGTTCTTGATCCGTAGGCGGGCGAGCTGTCGGGCTTCTTTGGCGCGCTGGAGATGGCTAGCGACGTCAGGATTCTCTTCGTCGGTGACGTGCGGCAGCATGGCGCCGAGAGTCGTCATCGGGTTCCTCCCGTAAACCAGCTTGAACGGCGTGAGCAGTGTTGTTACCGTGTGGAATCCATACGCAGTCGTGAATTGAGCGTGTATTTTCACTGTGAAAGTTGTGCGATTGTATTGGGTGACTACAAGTGCGTTCTTATCGAAGAAGACCGTGCAACCACTGTTAATATATATGAGAGAAGTGTTGCGCTTTCTAAACAATGCATGAGCAAACTTTTTTTGGTCATGTCGTACAGTTCACAATGGACGGAAGTCGCCAACGCATCACACGCTTTTAAGGCAAAGCAAAGTAAAGGGTACGTACGGCAGGAGCGCGCCTCACGTCTTGTGCTTGATGTCGACATACATTGCTAGCATGTCGGCGAGAGTCTTGTTCAGGCGCTCCGTCAGACCAGTCGTGTGCCTGTTGCAGGCAGTTGTGCTTCTGCGGCTTTGATGAGCTCTGCTGTAAAGGCCATTCCTCTGTCGGGGATGAAGAATTCTGGAGAACCACATCGCAGCAGGATATTCCCGACGAAAAAAATTTCGTCACTTCGGCTGCGTCGCCTTTCGGTAGAGCTTTAGTTTTAGCGCAGCGGGTGAAATAGTCTGACGCCACAACGATCCACTTATTTCCGGATGTTGATGTCGAAAACGGTCCCAACAAATCTATCCCAATCTGCTGAAATGGTAGGCAAGGAGGTTCGATCAGCTGTAGGAATCCTGCTGGCTTTGTCGGTGGTGTCTTGCGTCGCTTACAGTCTCGGCATGCCTTGACGTAACGGGCGACGTTGGCGGTCAGGCGCGGCCAGTAATACCTTTCCTGTATCCTCGACAGCGTCCGAGAGAATCCCAGGTGCCCAGTGGTTGGATCGTCATGTAGGGCGTGCAGTACTTCTGGACGCCGTACTGACGGAACAAGAAGAAGGCAGTTGGAGCGCACTGGTGAGAGGTTTTTCTTCACGAGCAGGTTGTTATGTAGCGTGAACGAAGACAATCCCCGCTTAAATGCCCTAGAGGCAACCTCAGTGTTCTCTTTCAAATACTCGACGAGGCCTTTTAGGTCCGGGTCTGCTAGTTGCTGTTTATTGAAGTGTCCCGCGCTTATTGTTCCAAGGACGGCATCGTGATCATCGTCGTCTTTTGGCGCGGGATCGATGTGGGCGAGTGATAGGCAGTCGGCGTCAGAGCGTTTGCGTCCGGTTTTGTAGATTACCGTGACGTGATATTCTTGGAGTCTGATGCTCCACCACGCCAGCCGTCCTGAATGTTCCTTTAAGTTAGCTAGCCAACACAACGCGGGCTGGTCGCTGATGACTTCGAATGGCCTATCTTGCAGGTATGGGGGGAATTTCGCTGTAGGCCAAATGATGGCGAGGCGGTCTTTTTCAGTTGTAGAATAATTGCCTTCAGCTTTTGACAGCGACCAGCTAGCATAAGATATCACCAGTTCAAGTCCGTCTCTCCTCTGGACTAGGATGGCACCGAGGCCTAGGCTACTGGCGTCAGTAAGGATTTCGGTACTGGCGTCCTCGACATCGCGTTTGGTTAGGTGTGTTAGTGGCTCCGCGATGCGTGAAAAGTCCTTGACGAAGCGCCTATAGTATGCACACATGCCAAAGTCTACGCACTGCCTTCTTGGCGATGGGCTGCGGGAACTTTGCGATGGCGGCTGTCTTCTGCGGGAAAGGGGGTACTCCAAATTTGCTGATGAGGTGGCCAAGGAACGGAAGCTTATTGTAAATGAAGCAGCACTTTTTCGGCTTCAGAGTGAAGCCTGATGACTTGATGGCCTCTAATACGGAATTAAAATATATATTATAATATATAATATAAATATTATATTGATTTATAATATAGTTTGATATATTGACATTATAATGTAATAAAATTTGCGACGAAGGCGAGGTCGTGGAAGTAAACAAAGCAGGTCTGCCACTTCAGTCCTGCTAACACTGTGTCCATGACGCGCTGAAACGTTGCAGGCGCCGAGAACAGTCCGAATGGCATGACCTTGAACTAGTAGACGCACCTGGCGTGATGAAGGCGGTCTTTTCTCGTTCTCTCTCGTGGACTTCTATTTGCCAGTACCCAGACTTTAGGTCCATCGATGAGAAGTATTTAGCGATGCAAAGCCGATCTAGTGCGTCGTCTATCTGTGGAAGGGGGTATACGTCCTTCTTCGTGATCTCGTTAAGTCGAGGATAATCGACGCAGAAACGTAGGGTTCCGTCATTTTTCTTCATCAATACAGGAGAGGCCCACGGGCTTTTCGACGGCTTGATGAAGTCATGATGCACTGCGTCGACTTGTTGCCTAATAGCGTCACGTACTCGCGTCTAAACTCGGTAAGGCCTCTGGCGGAGTGGTCGAGCGCACTCTTCAGTTATTACGCGATGCTTTGCGACTGCTGTTTGTCTAATCCTCGATGACGTCGAAGAACACTTTGTATCGTCGGAGTAGACTTCACAGCTGTTCCTGCTTACTCATGGGGACACCTGGATTTATGTCGAAGTCTGGTTTGGGAACTATGGTAGTCAGGGTAGATGTGGCAGAATCAGAGAGGACGAACGCATTGCCGGTTTCTGCAATTTCCTCGATTAGCGCGATTGTCGTGGCTTTGTTGACGTGCTTGAACTTCTGGCTGAAGTTTGTCAGCAACACCTTCGTTTTTTCTCCGTGCAGTCCAGTCCAGTTTTTCCTCCGTGCAGTCTTGCGACACCAATTTCACAGTAGAGTAGTAGACATTGGTCACTCTCGATGGCGCCATGTACGTCAGCTGCTGTTTCGGTGCCGACGAAAATAATGCTGGAGCGTGGAGGGATGCGCACTTGATCTTCGAACACACTCAAGTCGTGGTGACAACGAGAGCTTTCCGGCGGTAACACTTTATCTTCCGACGGTGTTATCGATTTCGACTTCAGGTCGATGACTGCGCCGTGTTGGTTCAGGAGTTACATGCCGAGAATGACACCTCGTGAACACTGTTGGAGGATAGTGAAGGTGTCAGGGTGAGTGCGGATATGCGCTCTCAGAGCGGTCCCAGGCTGGGCCAGTGTATCGACGGCGCTGCGGTGACAGCTAAAGGCCTCGTCATGGCGAACGGGACGGTCGTCGAGAGCTCCACTGAGTAGCGGCGAGGTTGTCGGCGAAATCGCGAGGGCGTTCACCTTGCTGCGGGTGCGGAGCGTTGACGGCGAACCCTCGTAGCACCCCCATTTCTCGTTATGCGCATCGGCGGTAGATATGTCCGGCTTCCCCGTAGTGCTTGCAGAGTGAGCGATAGTTGGGGGCGCGCCAAATGTCCGTCTTCATTGCGTATCTGCGCTGGCCGACGGGTGGGCGTGCTGGCAGCGGCGGCGGTGGACGACGGGATTGCGGCGTTACAGGGCCCTGGCGCGGTCGCGGAGTGGGTTCTTGACGACCGGCGACGGTGGCGTAGGTCATCGCTTCCGGCAAGAGAAGCTACGATTCGGGCTGCACTTCGCTAACGCCCAGTGACCGTCGAAGTTCGTCCTTGACGATGTCAGTGACTGAGGATACCTGAAGTTGCGATGAAAGAAACATCTTGCGCAGTTCTTCGCGCACAAGGGCCCTGCTGGTCTCTTGGTGTTCACCGGAGCCTAATGTTTGGATGGCACACTGCGGCCTGAGCACTTGGCTGTTATATTGCTTAGTGTGCTTTCTAGAGTTTTCTCAATCGTCGTTGCTTCTCTCAGGAACTCAGCAACGGTCTGTGATGGGTTTCAGATCAGTCCGGGGAAAAGTTCTTGCTTTACGCCTCGCATAAAGAAACGCACTTTTTTCCCTTCGGAGATTTCCCAGAAGACAGGCTACACTTAAAGAACCGTGTCAGCGGCGAACACAGTCGGTGGTAGTCAAAATCTGATCAGCTGGTCAAGTGCGTCGGCTTTTATACATCAGTGGTCGAATGTTCCAGAGTAATCGCTGGGACCCGCGTGTCTTCCACAAAGTTCTACACCATTCGCAGTGCGCAGACATGCAGTCAGATTGAACAAGGTTCAGTGACAGACAGCGGTGGAACCATCGATGACATTCCAGAAACTTCCTATATATGCAGGGGCTTCCTGCGCTGTGCGATAACATTTGTTAGGCGGTGAAACGTGGTCATCCGATAAAGATAAACATGTATACGTTTCATTATTGATTATATTTCAGTGTTAATTGTTTAGTGATGTTTCTGGACGACCAAACGCAAAAAACAAAACTTATATGAGAAAAGTCCAAAGGGAACACTAAGCGTATCAAAAATGAATTGTTTTATTTATTTATTTACAGTACACCCTGCAGCGCCGAAGCATTATAGCAGGGGAGTGGGCACAACATGAAGTGATTAGCACGAGAATATAATAAACAAAAGGGAGGGATGACAAAGGAGCAAGGCATCAACATGAAAAAGAATTAGCACATGAATAAGGTACATGAAAAAATTACAAGAAAGTAAATGAATAACAGTACAAGAAAAATATAATTCAGCCTGCAGTCATTGGTTTGGAAGAAGATTGCAATTACAAATCATTGATTAGTCTTAAAAATGCATCCCGAGGAGCACTCACAACTTGAACTAGCAACTTTTTCCATTCAGGAATACTGCGGGGAAAAAAGAAAGCTTCATATAGTTCGTTTTGCAGGAAATTTCAACTATTTTGAAACTGTGGTCTCTTGTATTTGAGATATAGTGGGGTGCTTTATGGTATTTTAGCTTGTCAATGCCTGTATTGCCAGTGTATATTGCGTGCAGAAGTTCATACATAAAACAAATAAAAAAGTCCACCAGCTTTTTTAGTGACGTACTACGCAGTGCCGCAGAAGGATGGTAGGTATTTACACACAGGGTAAAACTGAGCGAAGTAGAAAGAAGTGGACACATGAATTATATAGCTCAGAAACAGGAACAGGGCCTGCGGCAAGAGCTGGAAGACTCGGTGCCAATCGAAACAGCTAATCCGTGTTTTTTGACGCGAGAACCGCAAGACGTAAGAAGTAGAAAGCTTAGAGGAAGATAAAGAGATGCGATTACACGTGCACGAGCTGAATAATATATCGTGGGGAAGTACCAAGAAAGCAAGCTTTGTCAGATAATAAGGCGTACGCTCGAGGAAACGAAACGTTGGAAATATAATTTAATGTAAGATATCGAGAGAACAGAAAGTTAAGACAGCATCTGAAAGTATAACTGCCGAGAGTCGCTTGCTGGTCGTGAGCCAAAGACGCCGCGCTAAGAGGATGAGTTCTGGCAGAGACTCCGATGCTAGACGAAGAGGAAATGATTTTACTATAAAGAAATATTAGCATGGGAGAAACCGAGCTGGCTATTGAGCAACTATGCTCGGACAAATCTCCTGGTGCGGATTGGATTACCTCAGCATTTTACAAGGTGTTCAAGAGGGATATGGCAACAACAGTGCACGAGGTATTTTCAGAGGCACTCGAGCAGGGAACATTACCTTCATCGTTCAGTCGTGCACACACAGTACTAATCTCAAAGGGCAAATGTAGTCATCATCATCAGCCTGGTTACGCCCACTGCAGGGCGAAGGCCTCTCCCATACTTCTCCAAAAACCCCGGTCATATACTAATTGTGGCCATGCCATGCCTGCTAACTTCTTAATCTAATCCGCCCACCTAACTTTCTGCCGCCCCCTGCTACGCTTCCCTTCCCTTGGGATCCAGTCCGTAACCCTTAATGACCATCGGTTATCTTCCCTCCTCATTACATGTCCTGGCCATGTCCATTTCTTTTTCTTGATTTCAACTAAGATGTCATTAACTCGCGTTTGTTCCCTCACCCAATCTGCTCTTTTCTTATCCCTTAACGTTACACCTATCATTCTTCTTTCCATAGCTCTTGCGTCGTCGTCAATTTGAGTAGAACCCTTTTCGTAAGCCTCCAGGTTTCTGCCCCGTAGGTGAGTACTGGTAAGACACAGCTATTATATGCTTTTCTCTTGGGGGATAGTGGCAACCTGCTGTTCATGATCTGAGAATGCCTGCCAAACGCACCCCAGCTCATTCTTCTTCTTCTGATTATTTCCGGCTCATGATCCGGATCCGCCCTTCACTACCTGCCCTAAGTAGATGTATTCCCTTACGACTTCCAGTGCCTCGATGCCTATTGTAAATTGCTGTTCTCTTCCGAGACTGTTAAGCATTACTTTAGTTTTCTGCAGATTAATTTTTAGATCCACTCTTCTGCTTTGCCTCTCCAGGTCAGTGAGCATGCATTGCAGTTGGTCCCCTGAGTTACTAAGCAAGGCAATATCATCAGCGAATCGCAAGTTACTAAGGTATCCTCCATTAACTTTTATCCCCATTTCTTCCCAATCCAGGTCTCTGAATACCTCCTGTAAACACGCTGTGAATAGCATGGGAGATATCGTATCTCCCTGCCTGACGCCTTTCTTTATTGGGATTTTGTTGCTTGCTTTATGGAGGACTACGGTGGCTGTGTAGCCGCTATAGATATCTTTCAGTATGTTTAGATACGGCTCGTCTACACCCTGATTCCGCAATGCCTCCATGACTGCTGAGGTTTCGACAGAATCAAACGCTTTCTCGTAATCAATGAAAGCTATATATAAGGGTTGGTTATATTCCGCACATTTCTCTATCACCTAATTGATAGTGTGAATATGATCTATTGTTGAGTAGCCTTTACGGAATCCTGCCTGGTCCTTTGCTTGACAGAAGTATGAGGTGTTCCTGATTCTATTTGCGATTACCTTAGTAAATAGTTTGTTGGCAGCGGACAGTAAGCTCATCGGTCTATAATTTTTCAAGTCTTTGGCGTCCCCTTTCTTAGGGATTAGGATTATGTTAGCGTTCTTCCAAGATTCCGGTACGCTCAATGTCATGAGGCATTGCGTATACAGGGTGGCCAGTTTCTCTAGAACAATCTGTCCACCATCCTTCAACAAATCTGTTGTTACCTGATCCTCCCCACCTGCCTTCCCCCTTTGCATATCTCCCAAGGCTTTCTTTACATCTTCCGGCGTTACCTTTGGGATTTCGAATTCCTCAAGACTATTTTCTCTTCCGTTATCGTCGTGGGTGCTACTGGTACTGTATAAATCCCTATAGAACTCCTCAGCCACTTGAACTATCTCATCCACATTAGTAATGATATTGCCGGCTTTGTCTCTTAAGGCATACATCTGATTCCTGCCAATTCCCAGTTTCTTCTTCACTGTTTTTAGGCTTCCTCCGTTCCTGAGAGCATGTTCAATTCTATCCATATTATACTTCCTTATGTCAGCTGTCTTACGCTTATTGATTAACTTCGAAAGTTCTGCCAGTTCTATTCTAGCTTTAGGGTTAGATGCTTTCATACATTGGCGTTTCTTGATCAGATCTTTCGTCTCCTGCGATAGTTTGCTGGTATGCTGCCTAGCGGAGTTACCACCGACTTCCATTGCACACTCCTTAATGATGCCCACAAGATTGTCGTTCATTGATTCAACACTAAGGTCCTCTTCCGGAGTTAAAGCCGAATACCTGTTCTGTAGCTTGATCTGGAATTCCTCTATTTTCCCTCTTACCACTAACTCATTAATCGGCTTCTTATGTACCAGTTTCTTCCGTGCCCTCCTCAGGTCTAGGCTAATTCGAGTTCTTATCATCCTGTGGTCACTGCAGCGCACCTTGCCGAGGACGTCCTATTCTTGTACGATGCCAGGGTTAGCGCAGTGTATGAGGTCCATTTCATTTCTAGTCTCGCCGTTCGGGCTCCTCCATGTCTACTTTCGGCTATCCCGCTTGCGGAAGAAGGTATTCATTATCCTCATATTATTCTATTGCGCAAACTCTACTAATAACTCTCCCCTGCTATTCCTAGTGTCTATGCCATATTCCCCCACTGCCTTGTCTCCAGCCTGCTTCTTGCCTACCTTGGCCATAAAGTCGCCCATTAGTATAGTGTATTTAGTTTTCACTCTACCGATCGCCGATTCCACGTCTTATAGAAGCTTTCGACTTCCTGGTCATCATGGCTGGATGTAGGGGCATAGACGTGTACAATCTTCATTTTGTACCTCTTATTAAGTTTCACAACAAGACCTGCCACCCTCTCGTTAATGCTATAGAGTTCCTGTATGTTACCAGCTATATTCTTATTAAACAGGCATCCGACTCCTAGTTCTCTTCTCTCCGCTAAGTCCTGGTAGCACAGGACGTTCCCGCTTTTTAGCACTGTATAGGCTTCTTTTGGCCTCCTAACTTCACTGAACCCTATTATATCCCATTTACTGCCCTCTAATTCCTCCAATAGCACTGCTAGACTCGCCTCACTTGATAACGTTCTAGCGTTAAACGTTGCCAGGTTCATATTCCAATGGCGGCCTACAGGAGCCAGTGATTCTTAGCACCCTCTGCTGCGTCGCAGGTCTGACCGCCGCCGTGGTCAGTTGCTTCGCAGCTGCTGGGGACTGAGGGCCGGGGTTTAATTTTTGTGTTCATATAGGAGGTTGTGGCGAAGTACTGCACCAGGGTGGGCGATCGTGCTCTGATGAGGGAGTGCGTTACCGCTTCTGGTCACCGGGATCAGGCCCCACTCCAGGCCTGTTTCTGCAATTTTATCAACACGCAGATTTTTTTTATCCGGTGGGAAATTGCCGGCACCGGGATTCGAACCACGGACCTCTTGCACGCGAGGCGGGTGTTCTACCTCTACGCCACCGCTGCACCCAGGCAAATGTATTAATAGGTTGCATAAGGTAACGTAAAAGTAATACGTAATACATAATAGTAATACGTAATATATTACCTAAAGTAACATTCATGAGTGTTTTTGCAGTAATTCTGTAGCCAGTTACACAGACGTTAGTTAGACTCTATTATACATGGGGCATTAGGTGTAGAAGAATATTTAAATACATTCATTTGGCTACGAGCCATTTAGAATGTTGCGAAAGCGCTCTCCTCAAAATATATCGGTCCCAAATGGATCTAGCTAAGGCTTTTGACATGAATGCAGTTTTCTGCGCACAAGACGACGACGAAGAAGAGGCAGAGACACACGAGCGCAGACTTACAACGTTGTTTTATTTTGAAGCAAGTGGCCCCATATATAGCAGCATCTGTGACACATCACGCGTCCGCCAGCCGCAGAAAATACCTATTTCTGCGCAGGAAGGATAGCTCCTTGCTGGAAAGGGCGGAAGGTGGCTTTGACACAGAGGTATCACCACACCTGCCAATCCCGCTTCGATGATTTCCCGGCCTAACTAATTAAGATTTCTGCTGACGATTGAACATGCACTCTGCACCGGTTAACACGTGACCGCATTTGTGACTGCCTCGTTACGCGTACAATTTCTAGAGCAGGCTTCCAAAAAGTCCGCTCTCATTTCTATCACACTGTAGCGATGCTTCCGTAGCATGTCATTCAGGCATCGTCCGCTCTGACCAACATAGTTGCACCCACAGTTCAAAGGCAGATCATAAACTATTCCTTCTCCACATTCAACGAACTTTGATGGATGTCTCATCTTGCAAGCAGGCCCTTTGGGGGCACGCGCACTGGTGAATCTGCACTGGTCAACCTGTGAGAGTGGTTTTTACAACGAAGCTGTACACCTCTACTGTCGAAGGAAATTTTTGTGTCTTTGGCGTAGAAAGCAAAAAAAGCTTTTGCTTTCTACTAGGATGACTAGCGGAAGCTGTGTATGTGGGACCCTTAATGACGAAGTGCATCTCCGCCGCGGGTCGGCCTATTGATGACTACCTTCGGGATTGGCCCTCGTATGGGGATTGCTTAACACCCGCTTCAGCTCCGCCAGGGTTGGCCCGGCATTTCACCATCTTCAGGATCGACCCACGTATGGGGTGTGCTTAACGCCTGCTTCACTTCCACTGTGGGTCGGCCCGGCATTGTACTATCTTCGGTATTGGCCCACATATGGGGACTGCTTAACGCCAGCTTCACCTCCGCCGCCGATCGGGCTGGTATTTGGTTGCAGCCGTGGCGGCGAGTGGACACGCGTCTAATCGAGGATTTTCGACGCTCGTTACAGTGCGCAGTTATCGCATCGTGTTGAAGTTATCAGCAGCCCGGAACTCCACTACGCCGCACACTGCACGTGTGCAAACTGGATTTCTAGCGTACAAAGGCCCGCCCCACCTACCGATCCTGCTGCTGGTATCTGCTTACTGCAGATAGCCACGTCAGGACAACGGAAGTGGAAGGAGCCACCGCCGTCCCCAATTATGGGCGTTGCTGCAATGACCTCCTCATTTGGCAGTAGCAGTAGCCGCGAGCGGACACGCGTCTAATCGAGGATTTTCGACGGTCGTTACAGTGCGCAGTAATCGCATCGTGTTGAAGTTATCAGCAGCCCGGAACTCCACTACGCCGCACACTGCGCTTGTGCAAACTGGATTTCTAGCGTACCAAGGCCCGCCCCACCTACCCATCCTGCTGCTGGTATCTCCTTACTGCAGATAGCCACGTCAGGACAACGGAAGTGGAAGGAGCCACCGCCGTCCCCAATTATGGGCTTTGCTGCAATGACCTCCTCATTTGGCAGCAGCAGTGGCCGCGAGCGGACACGCGTCTAATCGAGGATTTTCTACGGTCGTTACAGTGCGCAGTAATCGCATCGTGTTGAAGTTATCAGCAGCCCGGAACTCCACTACGCCGCACACTGCACGTGTGCAAACTGGATTTCTAGCGTACCAAGGCCGGCCCCACCTACCGATCCTGCTGCTGGCATCTGCTTACTGCAGATAGCCACGTCAGGACAACGTAAGTGGAAAGCGCCACCGTCGTGTACAAATATCGGCGTCGCTGCAATAACCTGCTCATTTGGCAGCAGCAGTGGCGGCGAGCAGACACGTGTCTAATCGAGGATTTTCTACTGTCGTTACAGGTTGGTGTTTACCGTCCCTGTTTTAGTTAACCGCCTAAGGATAGTCTGCCACTGCTGCTGCCTATTGTTCTAGATTCTTGTTGATGTTGTTCACTTGTTACTGCATCACTTGAACAAACCACCTTCCAGTACGTCCGACAGAATGTCTAACTCTGTTTGTGACGAATGTGATGTGGTGATTAAGTTAAATGATGACTCTCCGCTTTGCTGCGAATGCTCGGGACATTTTCACATCAGTCATAATTGTTCGAGAGTAACCAAGAAAAAGTTTCGGTCCAATGATGTTGAATTTAGGAAGTCCTGGCGCTGCCTTTCGTGCCGCAGTATTAAGGCCAGCTCCACCGTTTGTAAGGTGCAGGATTTTTCAATCGCCACCATGCTCCTGGAAATCAACAAAAAACTTGATGAGATGCTCCCACTCAAGGAAACTGTTGGTGAAATCGAGGCATCAGTAATGTTACTATCGGAGAAGTACGATGATTTCTTTGTGAACCTTGCCAAGTATGATCGCGAAATAAAGACGCTGGCTGCCAAAGTGACTAAAATTGAGGCATCGTGCGCTAGCACTGAAGTGCAGGCCTTCCGCGCCGCGGCTAACGACCTGGAATATCATAGTCGAAAGCTTAACCTTGAAATTTATGGCAGGAATGAAGACAAAGACGAATCGCTCATGGACAAGCTAAACATCAAAACGTCTATACTGGAACTTGCTCCTCCAACCGAGGAAACTGTCTCCGCCATCCATAGACAAAAATCGCGAAACACGACACCGGGCATAATCATTCGTTTTACTCGCCAGTCAAAAAAGGACAAATGGCTTGCCAAAAAGAAACTCCTTCCAAGTATGATGCCTGATGCAATCATGCTGGAAAATCTCACGACGCAGGATCGAATGCTTCCGAAGACGGCAAAGGAATGGGCACGTGTCAATAATTTCAGCTTTGCAGAGTACCCTAATGGCAAAGTCCTCGTAAGGAAAGAAGAGGGTCAGAATGCTTGCCTAATAAAGTGTGTGGCTGACCTCCATAACCTGGGCTTTTAGGTCCAAGTAACATTTTTTTTCTTTCATATCATAATGGCATCGTTGTGTGAACCTTAAGTTTTTCCTTCCATATTAAAGGCGTTCATTGGACCTGGGCACAATGGATCAGTTCGTTGTGTTCATGTAAACTCTCAGTCGGCGAGAAAAAAGAGAGCTGAACTTGACGCCATGCTTAGCAGCCTGGATCTGCAGTTTCATTTTATTATGCTCTCAGAAACTTTGTACCACCAGAGCTCGTTTCCCTGGCTGCTCTCGAACTACACTCTTACCTCGGTAACGTTTATTAAAGGGGTATATTCTCACAAATTTGTGTACCTTTCTATAAGTTAAATATCAACCTTTACAAATTTAACTTCTATTAGAGTTAAGTAGGCGTGCACCTTAACTAGAGGTTACAACAATTTAACGTTTAGTATAGGCATACAGTATTCAGCGCCTTTGCCTAAATATAGGTTGCCTGCTACGGTATACCGGTAGAACCATTAAAATGTTTACAGAAAGCGGCTTGCTGGAGGTCCAGATGTAACACCGCGCTGCGCATGCTCTGTATAGCCGGTGTCGCCTAGCCACGGGGACGCGGCTCTTCTTTCTTTCGGGCTTCTTTCTGCTTGCGCCTCTTCTTACGCGCTTCTTTCTGCGGCCGTATATTAGGCAGCCTACAACCATGCGCGGAGAAATGTGCGCCCCTTTTCGGAAAAGGAGCGCACAAGAAAAGGACGCCCCTTTTCGGACGTTCTCCTTTTCGGGCGCTGCCTTTACACGCGCTTGCGCTTCAGAATATTTCACGTGTCCACCTCGTGCGGTTTCCAGGGCAAAGTGTGTCCCTGTGTCCCTGTCAGCCTAAGAAAACGAAAGAAACATTGCGTCCTGCAGGCAACTTAGACCTTACGGGTACGGCAACATCTGTTCGACCTCCAGGATATGAAGACAAAATAATGCCACCTACTCCCCAAAACGGCGTAACAAAGGTGAGCGCGGGAGCCACAGAATTTTTTTTTTACTTTACAATTGTATATTGTAAGTGACAGACTCATATTCTTTTGGGTTACAATTGTGTAGCTGCTGACCAATAAATGAGGCAAATTTTCGCTTTGCCAACGTGAAGTGTTCCGGCCATTGGCTCGCGCTGTTGCTGTTTTTCTTCTCCTGCACGTGCATTTGTGTTTACTCGGTGGATTGCTCCTAAGGTATCATTTGGCACGCAAAAATGAAAAAGAAAAATGAATTTCAGCTGACTGATCTTTTTTTTTTAATTTTTGCATGCGGAAATATACCTTTGGAACAATCCACTCAGTAAACGTAAATGCATACGCAAGAGGAGAAAAACAGCAACAGCACGGGTCAAGGGTTTGAGCGCTTGACGTTGTTCACGGGCAAAGCAAACATTTCCTTTATTTATCGCTTAACAGCTACACAACTGTGCCCAAAAAGAGTATGCGTCTGTCATTCACTATGCCGTTCGGAAGTAAAGATCTGTTCTCCCGCGCTCACCTTTGTTGTGCGGTTTGAGGGGTAGAGAGCATTTTTTTTCACTACGTATCATTGCGGCCGAAGAGGAGATGCTACGGCTTGTGTAAATTCTAAGTTACCAACAAAACGCAGTTTTTTTTTTGCTTAGGCTGAGAGACACAAGGACACCCTTTGCTGTGGAATCCACACGAGGAGGACATGTGAACTATTTCTAAGCGCAAGCGCGTGAAGAGACAGTGTCCAAAAAGGACTGGCCGAGTGGCGTCCTCCGCGAGGGCTCACATTTCTCCGCGCACGATTGTAGTCTGCTTAATCCTGCCGCGGAAAGAAGTGCGCAAGAAAGAAGAGGCACAAGCAAAGACAAGCGCGAAAGAAGGAAATGGCGCACCTATGTTGTTTGGCGACAGCTGGCTGGGTGTACCATGCGCGGATTTGGCCTTTCGGGTACAAAACCCAAGTGGTGGCGCGTCCCCGTAGCTAAGCCGCACCCGGCTCGGCGGACCATATAAAGAGCGGGGCCCATATAAAATTCTCTCCAAAATAACCACTCAGCTAAATGGGGTAACAAAAGGTTACTTCCATTTAAATCACTTAAATCATTGTATATGAGCCAGCAGCAATGTGAACACAACATATGAACACAAACACATGAACACATCAATATGAGCCCGCAAAGGGCTACTGCTAGTATCCTTTCGGATTTCTGACGAAATGAAACTCCCCGTGAGATGGTCTATTGCTCAACATTTGAGAAATATGTAACGGTAATGTTCCCAATAATACAGTTCAAAACACAATATGAAGGCCTGAGGAGAAGGCACAGTTAGCTTTTATAAATATTTCGAGTATAAACTGACAGTTCCACAACTATGCTATAGGGTTGTTCAGAATGCAATATTTCTATTTGAAAATACAACATGGTATACACCACAAATACAGCAGGCCTTGCTGGAACATGACTAGATTGGAAACTTCAAGAGAATAGTATCACTTGCATAATATCACAGGAAGTCGCTTGTATCTTATCACGGTGTTTCAGTCATGCTTGCCATCATTAAATCCGTGTTAACTGTCTATGGAAAAGTTTGTACTGCAGTCAGGAAGCAAGAAAACAACGCAAAGGTATATGAGATTTCAGGCATTAAAGCATGAATTGGACACTTGTGCTCAGATCCACCTTGGACACTACCAGGGAAAAAGAACTTTACACATCCTGTGCAGCTTTGGAGCTGGACAATAAAGACGCTCCCAATGTAATGTAGCAAATGCAAAAAATATATAGTGTTTCGGCTATGGTGCTGTGCAGGCCCTCTAAACAAGGGATGAGTAATTTGACGCCGATCGATCAAATACCGATCAAATCACACACGACTGCCAGCCAGCCGATCCCCAGAGTGGACACTAAGAATCCTGGGGCTGCTAATTGAGGCCGAAGGCGGTAACACGCAGATGGTCATGAGACTCACGTACAAAACGGAGAACATGCCCTGGCTGGTCTTCAGGGTGACGAAGCGCAGGGGAGAGCTCAGCGAGAGCAATCTCATCAGACTTTACCACGCCTTCTTCATGTGTCACATAAATTACGTAGCCTCGGTGCTAAAATGCACCACGAGGGACGCGGCCGAGATAGAGACACTGATGCGCAATAGCATCAAGAGGGTGCTAGTTCTTCCGATCACTACAAGAAAGGAGCGGCTCGATCGGTTAAGGGTCCACAATTCGCTAGCAGAAATCATCGAAGCACAGACCAAGGCACAGGTCGTGTGGCTGTCGACCTCCAGGGCCGGCAGACGCATCCTAAAAGAAGCAGGGATAAATGCAGAGGCAGAGTGCAACGCACGCAAGGTCGCGCTTAGCGTGGCGGTCAGGGGCACTTTCAAGGTAGAATCGCTTCCGAGAAACGTCCACCCGCAATTCAACGAGGGGCACCGAAAGGCGAGGGCCCGAGCACTGCTGAAATCGACCGCCAACTGCCCGGGACTGGCGGCATTTGTAGACGCGGCCCAGTACGGGCGCAGCGACCGATACGCGGCCGTCTCGGTACGCTGGGATGGTACGATCAGAATCGGTCAAGGGGGTAACGTCCGAGGTGGCCGAACAGGTGGCAATAGCCATGGCAGTAAGGGTCCCCGAACATCCTTACGTATACGGAAATTCGCGATCGGCGGCCAGAGCATTCGCCTCGGACTCGATATCGCGGGAAGTGGTGGCCTTCCTCGGCAGCGAGGGAGGCGCGGGTCATCACATCCTCAAATGGTTTCCAGCCCACATGGGGGCCGACGTGCACCCCGACTTTCCCAACGCCAACGAGCTGGCGTACGGACGCGCGCGAGGATTCACGCACCGCGGCGATCGTGGAGATCGAAGTGGCGGGGAGGGAGGGGAGCACCGAGACCCGCTGCTCACCTTCAACGAAATAACAACGCGCTATCAGCTGTCGAGCAGAACCTTCCCACTCCCCCACGCTAAACTCACTAGACCACCGTCATCTATATTCAGAATGATTCAAACAAGGTCGTTCCCCTCGAGAAGCAGACTGAGCCTTTATTCACTGGACGTAGAGCCGCAATGTCCGGATTGCGGCGAATCGCACTGCTCGCTAGCGCACATGGTCTGGCAATGCTCCGCGTTAAGCGGCACCGTGTTCAGCAAAGAAGACTGGGTAGACGCCCTGCGGAGCGACGCCCACCAGACCGAGCTCCGGGCAGTCCAGAGGGCTCACGAAAGGGCGGAGGCTCACGGGCTTCCCGTCCCAACGTGGGTGCGGCCCGCGTCCCCTCCCGACCACTAAAGCAAGAGTGGGTGGGGAGGGGTTCCTCAGGACTCAATAAAGTTATTTCCTCCTCCTCGGCTATGGGGACACCTAATAAAGAAGACGGGGCCATAGGACCATGTATGTTTCCAAGCCAATATATATGTAAATTGGCATCAACAGCGAAAACTAGTCTTTCAGCCGACGTCTCAACAAAGATAACATTAAAAACAAATTTGGAAATTAAAGCTCTATATATGCCCCTGTAACCACTGGAGGAAGCATTTCGTTTGTGCATGTGAGCAATAAGCATCTGTCAAAAGTAGTAACACTTGCATCATAATACACTGTGAGCTATACACGACATCAGTGAAATGCTGTTAACTATCTGTACAAGTTTGCAATGCAGTTAGCAAACAAGAAAACCCGAAAAATTTGAACTGCACTATGATGTTACAGGCAAAACAACAGGAATGGGACGATTGTTATTATGTGACTTTTGAAGACCACACAAGTTTTGTTGCACAGCCTGGTGTACATTAATAATATGGTTCCAAAGACACTCCAAATGCAATATAGCAAATTCAAAAATGCAAGATTGTAAATGTTTCATTATGGGTAACATCTGAACAAGAAACACTACCATAGAGCCATGTACAGCGCTTCCAAGTCAATATTATAGGGAAAGCGGGAGGGAGACAAAAAGCAGCCTTTAATGCCGTAATTGAGCAAGAATAAAATTAAGAACGGATATTGAAATTAGACGTCTATACATGTTCATGCAAGTAGTACAAGCAATGCTTGCATACATGTGAAATAATACTAAAATCTTTGCAAATATACCAGACGGAATATTTCAAACATGCTGACTAATGATTTATAACTCACCTTTGTTCAGTCACCTAAATTACTGCTGCCTCGTAAGGGGGACAACTTTAGCCACAAATATTCACAAGCTGTTCGTAATCCAGAAAAAAATTTCTTCGTGTTATATGTAATAAACCTCGTGATTTTCATTCCGCTCCTCTTTTCAGCGCGCTTAGAACCCTTATTTGCCTGCCCTAATAAACCTGCGCTTGTTGTCAGCCTACGGAAGATATGAAAAAAAAAATTGGCGCCTTCTGCTTCACCTGCTTCACCTCCGCCGCGGGTCGGCACGGCATTGCACTATCTTCGGGATCGGCCCACACATCGAAAGTGCTTAACGGCTGCTTCGCATCCGCCGCGGGTGAGTCCGGCAATGCACTATCTTCGGGATCGGCCTACGGCGTGCGGTTGGCCGCAGTGCGCAGGCCGCGCGATCATCTACTAAAGGTATTCTGCTTCTGCAGTGACAACGAAGGGATCCATATCTCGGGCTGCAGCTGATCCAGTGTATCTCGGACTGCAACTGTGCTGTCACGAAGCTAGCGCCGTAGATCGCCGCAAGGAGCAACCTCTGTTCTGCGCGTGCCGACTGGTCGGTGTAATTAGCATCGGTCAACCAATCGGCGTGGGCCAACTGTTGCCCTGCGTCTTTAAAAGGGGACGCACCTACATCTGTCCTCTTATTTGGCTGCTGCCAAATAAGAGTACAAATAAGAGCTGCGCAGGGCGCGCGATCACCTACTAAAAGTGTTATGCTTTTGCAGGTAAGCACCCGCTAGTAGCAATTTCTTGTTCTTTTGACGCACTGCGCACTGCTGCCACACTTCTTACAGTTCCGATTTTTATTATTGAATTTGTCATTTTTTCTAGTATATCTAAGTATTTAGCAGAAACATTCCAAGATTTTAAGCGTGAAATGTGATTAGAACCTCGTTCTGTGAAAGAGCATGAAATTCTGCAGCGACATATGCGATGAAACCAAGAAGATCACCTCTGAGTTTGAGGCACTGAGTAAGGAACTTGTTAAGTGTAATGAGGGTTTGAGGAGCGAAAACAAGCGGTTTATACGACAAGTTGAAGAGCTACAGCAGTACACGAGGCTCAACAATTTGCATGTAAAGGGTGTCAAGGAGAACACAGAGCCTGTTGATGTCATAAAACAAATTGGTGAAGTTGTTGACGCACCAGTCAGTGAATTAGACATCGATACATGTCACCGCATTCCCACTCGGAACTCGGACGAGACGAACATTATAGTTTGTTTTGTTCGACGAGAAAAAAGGAACACGTTTCTTTCTAAGGCAAGGAAACAGAGAATAACAGCATGCTTGGTCCCTCGGATGGAGGGGCTGTCTATGTTAATGAGCATCTGTGTCAGTTTAATAAGCACTTGTTAGGTGCTGCCATTGCACGTAAGAAATTAGTTTCATGGAAATATGTCTGGACTATAGGCGGTAAGGTATTCGCACGTCAAAGTGAACTGACTGACCCTCTGAGGATCACTGATCATGGCGATGTGGAAAAAAACGATTACGTAATGTCCGTTTCTTAAGATGGACTGTCGCACCGCCATGAACTGCGAGCCAACTTGTGCTGGCTAAAATGTTGAAGGTTTCAGAACGAAGCTCGGATCTCTAGAGAAAGTCCTTAGTGCTATTTATTTTATTGCTCGAAGTATCAAACACAAGGGTGACCACCTGAACTTGTTTTTTTGCGTCCATAAAGCATAAATTAGATTTTTTCGGTGTTTACACAAACATGGATACCATCCCATGAGGATCATCCCCGCTTTGACAATTATACTTGTAATGGATTATTAAGGCTTCACTGCAAGGGTGGTGGTCTTGCTGTGTATGTAAATAAATTGTACAGTCAATCTGTAATAGATGAATTTTGCGCAATAAATTCTAATGTGGAACACATTACTGTATCTACTAGAAATGTAGTGGGCGTTGCAATATGCAGGCCTCCTATCGGTAACAAACGGCACTTCTTCGACTTCTTTGACAATTTACTGGTGTATCTCACTTCTACCGGTTGTCTATTTATTATTATGGGTGACATAAATATTAACTTATTGTCGAGCGATTCATGTGCAACGCAATTCAATAACACCGTTGCATCATTTGCCTGCTAGAATTGCATATCTTTAGCCACAAGGGTAACTGTTGAAACAAGTAGTATACTAGACGTATGTATTACAAATCTGGTGTCTAATAACATTCTCTCTGGTGTCCTGTCCCATGACATCAGCGATCATTTGCCAATCTTTTGCTTCCTGCCTGTCATGCACGACACAGATGTGAAGGTACTACGGTCATAAAGAGTGATTATTGCTAATACGGTGAGTATTTTCAAAACATTAGTCGAAAGTTCACATTGGGATAATGTGTGCGATAAAACTGACGTAAAAAAAGCATATCATGCATTTATTAAATAGTTTCTTTGGTGCTAAAACAATGCCTTTCCACTAAAGGAAACTAAAACTTGCAAGAAGTTTAAAAAGGATTGGATGACTCAGGAACTATACAAAACAATTAAAACGAAAAACCATTTGTAGCAAGTTTATCAAGAGCCGTGATGCCAGCACCCTCATTGAATTTTAAAAGAATACAGAAATAAGTTTAACCAGAATGTTAGAATGGCTAAATCTACTTACTACAGTGATCGGTTTACCAAAGTACATTCGGACAGTAGAAAAGTTTGGCGTGAAATTACCTTTTTAACTAATAAATGTAATCCAGACCCATCCCTTACTCTTATGGCAGTCAACAGTAAAGTTACAGGCTCTCATCTCGCAACCACTTTCAAATATTTTTTCATTAATGTAGCAGATTCTATATGTACGTCGGTGATCACATCAGTGCCAGACGCACTTTCTAATCTAATCACTCCCTTACAAAATTCTATTGCGCTTAGGTCAACTACTACTCATGAAATAGCTTCATTAATCCATAAGGTAAAAAATCACGTATCACCAGGGCATGATGGTATACTAGCAGTACCTTTGAAGCATGTATCTTCTTTAATATGTGACGTCTTGTGTTACATCGCAAATCGTATGTTAGAAAGCGGAGTGTCCCCAGTTCAGCTGAAGATAACACGTGTATGTCCTTCTTACAAAAGTGGGGGACAGAATGACATATCGAATTATAGACCCATTTCTGCTCTACCCGTTTTATCTAAAGTCTTTGAAGGTGCCATTAATACTCGTTTCGAAAATTTTTTTCATAAGTTCAATGTTATTACTTCCTCGCAGTATGGATTTCTGAAAAACAAATCAACAGAGCAGGCGCTTTTAACAGTAAAAGAAAAAAATTAAGAATATTGAAATGAAACAGTACACTCTTGGTCCTTTCTTAGATTTCCGAAACGCTTTCGATTGCGTTCATCACAACACGCTGCTACGCAAGCTTAACAGTTATGGCATACGTGGTATCGCATCTTACTTGCTAAAGAACTACTTAAATAACGGATTGCAGTATGTTCAAGAGTATGGCATTCCCTCAGAGAAATTGGCAATTCAGCCTGGTGTTCCTCAAGGATCAATATTAGGAGCGTTATTGTTTTTAGTATGCATAAATGATATCGCTTGCATATCCGAATCGCCTAATGTGGTCATGTACGCTGACGATACGAATATATTTTTTCACCCCACTCCTTGGCCCAAGTGGAGTCTACGGCAAATGCATATTTAAGAAAGCTACAGAACTGGTTATTGAACAATAGGCTAAGCCTTAATTTATCAAGGACAAACTACATAATTTTTCATCCTACTAGTACCGTAGAAAGTATCACAGTGAAAATTTTCGACGAGCATACTGAATTAAAGCGTGTTTCAAACCAGAAATTTATTGGTGTTTGGTTCAATGAGAATCCTTCTTGGAATTTTCATACCACAAATTTAATGCCTGATCTCAGTAAAACCATCGGCTGTTTACACAAGATATCTCATTTGTTGCCCCCCTGATTACAGATATCCATGTATCGCGTACTTCTGTACTCAAGGTTATCATACTGTATCCTTGTTCGGGGAACTACGACGTCCAGCAATTACCTTGAACTAATTTCAATTCAGAAACGCGCTATGCGTGCTATTGAGGGGTCTCATGACAGACCTTCAGATTTACCTACGTCAGCGCTATTTCAGAATCATGGCATCCTTAAAGTGAGAGAAGTATATAACTTCTGTCTACTTAAGTACATTCATCATCATAAATTGTTCTTTTTTTCTCCAGATAATTCCAGCAGCCGTTATGCTTTTCGGGCTAAACGTAAGCTTGTTCCAATGACACGCAACAATTATGGCAAGCAAACACTGAGCTACTAAATGCCCGCGGTAATAAATCAACTTCCCTTTGAAACTGATTATTACCTTCCCACAAAACGTTTTAAATCTACAAATAAGAATACCCATTGGGACAAACGGAATGATATATTTATTTAGTCGACAGACTTTGTATTTATTTGTATTTATTTTACTAGCCTTCAAAGGCTTTTTCCTATAAGGCACATGTTGTAAGCTTTCCGATACTGTTTCTCTCTTTTAGGACTGATTTATTATTGTTTGTAAAAAAAATTATGTATCTTTATACCGCTCATACGATAGGTTGTGTATTCGATTTATTTCTTTCTTGTACAAATTTTATGCATGTTCACTTACTGCTTCATGCTTTTACAGTGCTTGAGAAATTCGTTTTGAATTTGTTGTGAAGTACTCGTGCGAAATGCCAGCTGTCTTACGGGTGACCGGGACCTTGTCAGGCTCTTGCCTTTTGTCTTGGCGCCCTCTTTTCATTGAAAAAAAAAACAAATTTTCACTTTTACTTTCACTATAGGGAGTGCTTAACGCCTGCTTTATTTCCACCGCGGATCGGGCCGGTATTGCACTGTCTTCGGGATAGGACTACGTATAGAGAGTGCTTAACGCCTGTTTCAGTTCCGCCGCGGGTCAGCCCGGTAATGCACAACCTTCGCGATGGGCCCACGTATGTGGAGTGCTTAACGCCTGCTTCATCTCCACTGCGGGTGTGTCCGACATTCCTCTATCTTCGGGATCGGCCCACGTATCGAGAGTGCTTAACGCCTGCTTTACATCTGCCGCGGGTCAGTCCGGCAATGCACTATCTTCGGGATGGGCCTACGTATAGGGAGTGGTTAACACCTGCTTTACTTCCGCCGCGGATCGGCCCACGTATAGAGAGAGCTTAACGCCTGCTTCACCTCCGCCGCGGGTCGGCCTGGCATTGCACAATCTTTGGGATAGTGCAATGGCGGGAAATCATCGAAGTGTGTGATACCTGTTTGTCAGAACGATCCATCGCCCTTTCCAACAAGGAGCTACCCTTCTTGCGCAGCGATAGGTATTTTCTGCAGGCAGCGCACGCGTGATGTGTCACAGACTCTGCTATATATGTTGTTACTTGCTTCAAAATAAATCAATGTTGTAAGTCTTAGCTAGTTTGCCTCAGCATCTTCTTTGCCCTAGTCTTGTGTGCAAAAAATTGCATTCATGTCCTACAAACATGCCCAAAGTCACCTTACTGAGCTTTTGGCATATTACCACATAATATTCTCTTTTCGTTAATTATGTAGCACTTGATTCAGCCATATGTGAAAGCATCAAAATGACATCTGAAATCATATGTACCAATTTAATTGTAAATGATGGGCTGTCACAGCGCATACAAGTACTTTCTTGTGTTCAACAGCGTTATCCGATGAGTTGCATACTTCTTGCTTTATTTTTGGAGCCGCTCTGTAGAAAAATAACAGTGCAGAAATCAGGTGGCTTAAGATATAATAATTTCGAATGTGTATGATAGCTTATGCCATTGACATCACCATATTTGCTGTGGATAGGGAGAGTGTTGGGTCATTATAAAGAATTACTCAAAGGTTTTGCGTCAACCCACGAACATACCTTATACGCAAACGAGTATTCGTGCCTGACATGGCGATTGGAAAGTCACGCCCGGAGGATAGGACCGGAATAAACTTTATTTGTCCAACGGTTATTGTGTTGGTGCGCGGGGCTAGGCTGCCAGGGCTCCATCGCCCGAGGGAAATCTTTCGATATCCTCGGCAACGGCCCTGGCCCGCTGGATGGCCCACTCCTGTTCTTCGGGTGCCTCGCTGAGGAAGGTGGCTTGCCATTTCTCAGCGACGCGCCCCGTTTCAGAGGGTCCTGCTGTTGCATTCCTCCTTCCTCCTTGTCCTTCTTGCTCATGGCGTTGGCATTCCCAAAGCACATGGGCCATATTGGCCCGTTCGTGCTCGCACCATGGGCAGCCGGGCGACGGGTGCAGCGCGGGCCACAGGTGGTGCGGGTGTTAGGCGTTGGAGAATGTGCCCGTCTGCAATCCTCTCACGTTGACCGCGCGGGATATATGGAGTGGCTCACGACGCCTAGCACTTATGGGGAGGTACCTTTGGATAGCTGTTGTGGGAACGAGTCGCTCAGGCTCTAAAAAGCGGATAAAATGCATGCGATGACCGAGCATGCATTTACTCAGGCTGTGAATTGTCGATTTTTTCACGCGCCGCTATTCGCAACATTTTTCTGGATGAGAAAAAATTATGTATGGTCGAGTGCAAAAGTCAGGAGACCACGACATCGGCAAAAAAATGTAATTGCTTCTATCATAACGGTGCAACGTGAAATAGTATTAAGTCATGAGGGTGATCAAGCAGGCGCCCTTGTGCAGCACCACTTTATTGCAGCTTCTTTCCTAAAGGAGAAACTTTCAGCGGCCCCTCTTGTGCTTAGACTTCTGCCCTCGTTTGTACCTTCTGCAGGAACTTAAGGCACACATAAGCATATTGAGGCCTTGAGCCGTCGTTCGAGCGGTGAAGTTGATGCCGTATGGTAGGCTGATAGCGTTCACTGGGCTGCGCGAAAGAGCGACTGCCGCTACATTGTCCTTCCCGCGGACATGGCCTATATCCATCGTGAATTTTGCGATTTACGTCATTTGGCGGAGCTCTCGTGCCACGTGTGCACCCGTATCTGAGTTGGTCGCGCTCTACGCGTAGCTCAGCGGCTTGTGATCCATGAGAACAGATAATTCTCGCGCGTCTACATAGTGGCCGAAATGTCGTATAGCAGCGTATATGTCCAGGAGCTCCCTACCAAAGGTGCTGTACCACCGTTCGGACGGACTCAATTTTCTGGTCAAGGAAATCGGTCGCCACCTTCGTCTTGATATCTGCTCCAATACGGCTCCAATAGCTGCGTTGGAGGGGTCCATCCTTACGCATTGCGGAACACCAGGCCGCGGGTATGCGTGCAGAGCACCATTTGCGAGAGCCTCCTTAATATGCAGGAACGCTTCTACGGCTTGATCGTTCCACTGAATGGCGCTTGCATTAGTTCCTGATGCTGCTAGTAGAGTGTGCAGCGGGTGAAAGATGTGGGCGCACTTCGCAACAAGCCTACGGTAAATGTTAACGAGTCCCAGGAACTCTCCGAGCTGGGGGATGGTGTTTGGCTGTTGAAACCATCGTACTGCTTCGACCTTGTCCTGATGTGGTTGCACTCCCGCGCTTGAAATGCTGTGGCCCAAAAATGATAGCGATGGTACCCCGAACACGGACTTGGCCGTATTGATAACGATGCCGTGCTCTGCCAGTTGCTGTACCACGCAGCGTAGATGACTCTCCTGCTCTTCGGGCGTGCGGCTAGCAATTAGCAGGTCATCCAGGTAAACCTTGCAGAAGTCGAGGCCCCGGACAACGCCATCCATGAACCGTTGATAAGTTTGGCCTGCATTCCTTAAGCCGAAAGGCATCCGTAGAAATTCAAACATTTCAAATGGCGTTGTTATTGCAGTCTTGGTAACATCCACTGGTGCTAGAGGTACCTGATGATACGATCTCACCAGATGAATTTTTCCGAAGGTGCGCCACGCAGGCATGAGGTGAGGTCGTAGACGTGCGGCACTGGGCAACGGTCCGGTACAGTAACACGGGTTAGTGCCGTATAATCCCCACAAGGACGCCAATCGCTGCCTGTTGATTTGGGGACCATGTGCAGAAGCGACGCATATGGGTTGGACGAAGGGCGTATGATGCCGAGTTCCATCGTATGCGAAAACACCTGTTAGGCTAGCCGATGCTTTTCGGGTTAAAGACGCCGTGGCCGCGCGTAGACCGGTGGTCCTGTTGTTTGTATGTGATGCTGAACATCGTGTTTCGCTTCGGCGAATGCATGTTGCTGTCGCGTCAGCTCTGGGAACTCTTGTACTATGGTGGTGAAGCGCGATTCTCCGGATGGACGCAGTAATGTAGGGCTGAGAGGAGGACGCAAACACGGCTTGCCTTGTACCACTGCACGACATACAGGATTCTGAAGCCGTTAGTTCCAAACGTCAACAAACAGACCGAAGTATTGCAGAAAGTCAGCGCCCAATATGGCCGACTTGACATCAGCGGCTATGAACACCCATTTGAACGTTCTGTTGAAACCGAAGTTCAACGTGAGCAAACGATGTCCTTATGTTCGTATCACCGTGTTATCGACGGCTTGGAGTGGCGATGCACTAGGGTTCTTCCTTTCGGCTTGTAACGCGGTTATGCACGCTCACCTCGGCGCCTGTGTCGACTAAGAAAGGTGCCCCGTTGTTGCGGTCGGTAACAAAAAATACCGAGGGACGACTTGAAGGCAACGTAGAAGCACTTGTCGCACTCAGTGTTTGCCGCGGTCGTATCCCGAGCGCGCGCAGGGGGGAACACAGTTACGAGCAGCATTGTCGAACCACCCATGATACCAGCATATATTCTCCCGCTGGGGTTGTGATAGCGACGTGCTTGACTCGCTTAAATTTTGTGCTTTCCTGCTTGTGCGCAAAGTTGATAACGTCTCGGTATGTCGAGAAATACCTTCACGCATTTGCTGAAGTTCGTCCTGAGCCTGTGGTGCTCGCACGGCAGCCAGTGATGTGGGCGTAGTGATCGCCATGAGCCGATCGGCAAGTTGGCGACCGCACGTAGGTCTTTCTGATCTGACACAGCGACAACCAAGCGGAGACATGACGGCAGCTTTTGCAAAAAGAGTTCTCGGTATAATGCTCCGTCTAGTGTTCGCTGTTTCGCCGCGTAATAGTTGCATGTGCCGAAACAGCTGACTGGGAGTACGGTCGCCGTGGTCCTTGTTACAAAGCAATTGCTGTAGTCACTGCGACTCGGGGCGCGTGACACGGCGGATGAGGGTTTTCTTTAGCGTTGCATATGCTTTTTCAGCAGGCGGGTCGAGTAAAAGATCCTGCATTTCACTGGCTATGGGCGGCGGCACACTGCTCACGACGTAGTGGTATTTGGTAAGGTCTGCTGTGATGCGTCGTGCTTCGAACTGCGCTTCTACTTGAATAAACCAGTGTGCGGGGTCCGCGGTCCAAAAGGGGGGCAGCTTACCGTCGACTTAAGAGACTATCGGCGTAGCGTCCCTCGTGGACGTCTAAGTCTTAGTCGAGGAGTCCGTCGTCGACGTCGAAGTCATGGCGGCGTTGATTTTCAGGCTCGGTGGCTGCTGATGACGTCCGGGTCACCAATGTTGGAACGCGCTGCTAAGCTGAGCTAAGCGAGTATAAGCAACCACACGTCCCAAACAACACTGAACTTTTATTCCCTCCGAAGCTCACAAAGAAAAGTCACGTGGCTCCTCGTTCATGCGCTCTTGGCATTGCACACAGAAACGCCGTTTCGCGGCGCTACAAAGAAATTTAACCGCATCTTTTCCACGTTTATCCGGTGCTTTAAATGGGAGCGAACATGAAAGAGAAATTAGTTTTGTCGAGTAAAGACATGTGGTCTGTCGTTAGGTCGCTTGTTTTTCCAGCAAACTGTGTCACAGTTCACATTGATAATAGATAAAATACACTCTTTTCTGTGTTTTTTCACCTATGCTAACAGATGTCATGCCCCATTTCTTGTCTTTTCAGCCATTGACCCTCGTTACACAATCTCACGATTCCTTCAAGAAGTTGTGACGACATATAGGTTCCTCACGGCAAGAGTTTAACTTCAGCACTTTCAAATATGTGAAGAAAGCTTCTTATGAAGATACTTATTGAGAGTGTGTTCCTTTTGCAGTGTTAGAAGAAAGAGGGATTTATGCGCCATTGCGAAGTAGATACATCCTGCGCAACAAGCAGAACCTATTGAACATGTTTTCATTGACTGTACTAAAGCTATGTTTTTTGTGGATATATGATGTGAACTTTAAAGATATACTTACCATTCGCTCCACTTTGCATTACTGTTTTACCGTCTGGACGTGGTTTTCAACAGATAGACGTAACTCTTTTACTCGGGCTGCATGCACTTTGACGCAGTCTATAGGCATCTCTACACTGATGTTCAAGGCCGATATCTGCATGAATACCTTGTAGAAGTGGTTTGCAAGTACGGAACGTGTATGAGACAAATGGGGGTGGTGGTGAGGATGCCATGTCAATTATCGATGTTTGATACATTTAAAAGGAGTGCTATCTGTGATCAAAAACATCTAATTCGCAAACATATGCGCTCAATGGTCCGTGGGGCACATAGTGGGCCATACTTTTAGGTTCCGGATTGGTGAATGACAACAAGCTGGAAACATACCCAACACGGAAAAGTCGTCGTGCCTCGCTGAGAGTTTGTCTTTGAAGAATTGTGTCGCCCCCCTACGCCTACTCACCTCACGCGAGGAGCAACGCAATAAAGTTCGGCACCCTGTGACCATGTCCCGCTCCCGCTGCCACTTCACAAGCGAATACTTCGTCTTTCATAAGCTTCCAACTTTCTTTGTCTGTGCCATTTTCTGTGCTAACGCTAGTAAATGTACCATTTGTAAAGATATTCAGTGTATACACGATGAAAGTATCTTCCAACCCCGATGCTCTCGACCACAAACTAGAAGAGCGCACCATTGCCGTTCAACAGCTTAGCCTTTACCGCCGCCAAACCGTTCTACATTGCGAGAATCGGCGTTAGTAAAGACTATTGAATGCTAAAAATGTATTTATACCGTATTTGTTGCCACGGGTAGGGTGGGTGGGAAACCGTGAAGGATCTTGGAGTAATTCTCGACAGGCCTGTAAGCTCATGCTTAATTCCTGAAGGGGACCGCATTTGGAGTGAGAAGTGTAGCCGGCAAACGAAAATCAAGTATCGGAAATGCGATGCTCCTTCTGCCACTGATAGAGACGACGGCTTGACCAACACCTCATTGACGGGGAGCAGCAACGACCTTAGTTATACGCCGGGAGATCACCACTGTGCAACTGGTTAGGCACGATCCGCAATGCGAAAGAAACGCGCACGGACGGCGACGTACTGCTGCTTTCTTGCCTTCTTCGAATGCCTGGGCCAGGTTGCACTTAACCCAGTTGCTTTCGTTCACGCGTCGTCCTTGGGCGTTTTTGCTAAACAAAATACCATGCCTGCCGCGAAAGACAAATTGACCCAGGCGGAAGCGACACCGGAGGAGGGATTTTTACGCACAAACGCTCCCGGTGGTTTCTGTCACAGGCCTCATGAATGGTTCTGTGTCGGTTACATGACACGCGAGAACATTTAGGTGTTGGGGACGGCTGATATCCTCTATCGCCCTTGGGGTGATGTTTTTCTGCCGAGCACGAGGTCGCACCACTGGTTGCCGGTCGCAGCGGCCACAGTTCCCTGGGCGGCGAAATATGGAAACGCTTCCGTATGTACTTGAATATGGGGCATGGAAAGCTGAAATTCATCCAGACCAATAAACTATGGTGTCACTCAACTCACGTGTCGATTTCCATTTGAGTGCCGAAGGTGTTAAATGTGGACGAATATTTAAAATTCTAACTCGTAGTAAAGAAACGCGTAGCGTTACCACGTTTTCAATGAGATTACCTTAGTACTAATATGAAGAAAATTCCTGTCAGGGTTCTGCAGGTAGTTTAACCGTACAACATGACTACAACAGTGAGAAGGAGTTGTATTTGCCCAGAAATTTTGATAGTAAGAACAATGTGTAAAATGATGCGCATGTAATGATGTTTCGACTGAGCAAACGGGCGTACACTCCCAATTGCATGACATAAGTACGTTTCACATGTTCCTTCTGTCGGCACAGTTAACCATCATGCTCGTCTTCTCTCTTTCCTTCTCTCTTCGCCCAGCGCAGAGTAGCTGGCTAGAGGAATGTAGCTCAGGCCAACCTTTCTGCAATTCTTATGATTCAATGATTCTCTTCCTCCCTCTTGAAAGGTTCAAAGTATGGCTATTGTAATGATCTCATTTTAATTTTAGTGCTAGCCAGTGAGCCTACATGCAAGCGCTCGCTATGGCAATGCTTTTTCTGAATACTTGATTGAACACTGCTGTCCAATAACCCGATTAATCAGGTCATCTCACTAAGTTCTACTGAACACGCCGCGATGAAGCAGTGGCGTTCTACTTCTGAGGATGATGTCGTGGGCACGGTTGCCCGAATGGTGGCCACGTTTCTTAGGCAGCGAAACGCAAAAAAAAAGAAACGCGGCATTACTATTGCGCCGGGCCTTTGGTGCACGTGAATACTATGCTGAACAAAAAGAAAACAAGTCAGGCAAAGCGCTGATCAAAAGATAATTTATTTAATGGACATGAATAGAAAATTGGCGGTGAATCCATCTCTTGCAGATGACTACCGCCTTTATTGCTATTAGCGTGTACCTTTCTTGCGATTGGTGCCTAATTGTTGATCATATGTTTTATGTTATCATTATTGTAAAAAAAAGCTGATAGTTAGTGACAGATACCCACTGAGTCAAATTGGCGTCAAATAGGTTTGAAGAACCACAGCATGCAAACCCCTTTTGCATATACCCGCGGATCCAAACTAGGCATCAAAGAGGATAGTTGAGGTGTAGCACATACCTACAGTTACATACCCAGTGTCACAAGTTAGTGGTTTGTATTGAACTCGGCTGCCTCATCCCAGCACGTCTATACTTCACCCATTTCGCCATTACGTAGGCAAGTCACCCAACTTGAAATTAAGAAAAAGATGTTAGGAAAGACAAACAGGCATAGATGCATAAAGATAGATGCCGCAAACTGGGTGAAGTTCTCTAAAAAGACTGTCACATTAATACCGGGACAAAAACATTTGACAAGTACTGGAATGAAATAACAATACTTAAGATGAGGAGGAAAGCAATCTATTTGAACCTGCAAATTATGGTAGATGGCTTCGCTAATAGATTTATTAGCAACGGGCGCGAACGGGTAGCAGTCACAAGCGTTCGGCGAAGGACAGCAACCACGAGCTCATGCCGGTAGCGATGGTGCTGTGGCGCAGGCAGGCTACTCTTCTTCGTTACAATGGCCCTCCGGAGATAAAGGCGCCGTCCTGGCGGCTTAAGGCAAAGAGACCACTATTGGGCCGTAGTACAGCTTAATGCGAGAGCCGTGGACAAGATCGCGGCCGCGATGGCGTAGGTCCGTCGATGGCGTGAAGGGCTCTACGATGTAATTGACTGAGGACGTTTGCTCCAGAACACGGTAGGGTCCTAGGTATTTTGCGACAAGTTCTGAGGAGATGCCGGGTGTAGTAGCGGGTACCCGAAGCCATACAAGAGAGCCAGGCGAAAAAGTTGGTGCAGAATGGTCGGCAGGTTGACGGGATTGCTGCTGCCACTGGTCCTCGGTGGAAAAAGAGCGGGCAGGCTGGCGGGCATTCCTCGGCATGACGAGCAGCTTCAGATAGCGGAGTACTTTCCGACGTGTAAGGTGTATATGAAAGAACGGTATCGAGTGTAGTAGAAGCTTGTCGTCCGTATAGGAGAAAGTAAGGGAAGAAACCAGTAGTTGCTTGGGCCGCAATATTGTAGGCATACGCCACGAAAGGGAGAACTTGGTCCCAGTTGCAATGATCAGAGGCGACGTACATGGAGAGCATATCGCCAAGAGTACGCTTGAAACGCTCGGTCATGCCGATAGTTTGCGGATGGTGTGCTGTACTGGTGCGGTGGACGATTCGGCATTCGTCGAGTAGTGTCTATCTATCGTCGAGTAGTAGCCTCTATCGCTCAGAAGTTCGCGAGGGGCACCGTGGCGAAGAATGAAATGTCGTAACAGAAACGATGCAACGTCGCGGGCGGTGGCATTCGGCAGAGCAGCTGTTTCAGCGTAGCGGGTCAAGTGATCCACTGCAACAATAATCCAGCGGTTGCCTGATGGAGTGGATGGTAGCGGTCTATATATGTCTATACCTACACGATCAAAGGGCCGACTAGGGCAAGGAAGGGGTTGTGGCGGGTAGACTTGTCCTGGAGGTAATTGTTGACGTCGGCACTGAGCGCAGGAGCGAATGAACTTTCTGACGTAGTGATACATGCCGCGCCAAAAAAATTGGATGCGTAGTCGAGCATAGGTTTTGAATAGGCCGGCATGCGCGCACTGAGGGTCTGCATGGAAAGCGTCGCAGATAAGGTTACGGAGATGGCGGGGTATCACGAGAAGCCACTTGCGACCGTCAGAGAGGAAATTACGACGATAAAGAAGGCCGTTGCGAATGCAACGGCCTTCATTGAATGCAACCGCCTCAAGGTTGGTAGCCTGGCGGCGAAGAGCGCGAGATGGTGAAGAGGTGTATGGATCAGAAAGGATGCTGATGAGAGCACTCATCCACGGATCCTTGCGCTGCTCCGACGGCATGTTGTGCGTTGCGTGAAATGTAAGTGTGGGCTCTAGGGCGGATAGGCAAGCGCAGTCAGCGAAGACCGGTGAGCGAGAAAGGGCGTCAGCATCCGTGTGTTTGCGGCCGGAACGGTAGAGAGCGCGGATGTCATAGTCGTGTAGGTTAAGCGCCCAGCGAACAAGCCTGCCAGATGGGCCCTTAAGGGTAGACAGCCAACAAAGGGCATGATGGTCAGTGACGACATCGAAAGGGTGACCATACAAATAAGGACGGAATTTTCCAAGGGCCCAAATAATGGCTAAACACTCTTTCCCTGTAACAGAGTAATTAGCCTCGGCCTTTGTCAGAGTTTGGCTCGCGTATTCAGCGACATATTCATCAAACCCCGCTTTTTGTTGCGCGAGTACGGCGCCAAGTCCGACGCCACTGGCGTCGGTGTGGACCTCTGTGGGGGCTGCAGGATCAAAGTGGCGGAGAATAGGTGGCGAGGTAAGCAGGTGGCGAAATTTCGTGAAGGCGTCAACACAGGCGGGCGACCAAGCGGAAAGTTCTTTGTCGCCACTTAGAAGGGCTGCCAGGGGTGCACTTATGGAAGCGAAATTTCGAATTTAAACGTCGGAAATATTAGCATAAAAAAAGGAAACCTTGAAGCTCCTTTAACTTCTTTGTTTGCAGAAAGTCGGTGAGAGCGTGGAGCTTGGCTGGATCCTGAAGGACGCCGTCTCGCGATACAACATGGCCAAGAACAGTGAGCTTTTGTGCACCGAAACGACATTTTTTAAAAGTTCAGTTGAAGTCCCGCGTCAGTAAGGCCTGTCAAAAGTTGCTCGAGACGGCTGAGATGTGTTCGGAAATCAGCGGAAAAGACAACTCCGTCATCCAGGTAGCATAAACATGTGTTCCATTTGAGGCCACGTAAAATATTATCCATCATTCTCCCAAAAGTGTCTGGAGCGTTGCACAGGCTGAAAGGCATTACGATGAATTCGTATAAACCGTGAGGTGATACAAATGCTGTTTTAGAACGATCAGATGGTGCCAAAGGGACTTGCCAGTATCCGGAACGTAAATCCAGCGAAGAAAAGAACTCAGCTCCCTGCAAACAGTCGAGGGCGTCGTCGACACGTGGTAATGGGTAAACGTCCTTGCACGTTATCTTGTTCAGACGTCGGTAGTCGACGCAGAATCGAATAGAGCCATCGTTTTTCTTAACGAGGACGACCGGTGATGCCCAGCGACTGTTGGAAGGCTGCACAACGCCACGCTTTGGCATGTCAGCAACCTGGCTGTCAATGACACGGCGCTCAAAGGCGGATACTCGGTAAGGGCGCTGTCGTAAAGGTGCATGACTGCCGGTATCTATCTGGTGAAAAACGGTCGATGTGAGGCCAAAACCAGAAGCATGGCTGTCGAAAGAAGCGCTGAATCTCTGCAGGAGAGCAATGAGCTGGCTTCGTTCTGAAGATGACGTGCCATCGTCGATGGAGCAGTGGAAAGCGTCAAGGAGTGACTGATCAACCGCAGGGTCACAAGTAAGTGCGCCAAGGTCAGCAGAAGTAGAAACGGCAGGAGCGTCAAAGATGCAAAAGGTGTCGACCGGTTGAACAAGGCCTAGGCATTCACCATGAAATAAAGCTAAAGGGCAGGCCATGGGATTGTCGACGACCATTTTCGTGACGCCACTGCGAGGAGTAAGAAGAGCGAAGGGCAGCGGAGAACATCGGCGGCGAATGGATACCTCAGAGGGCGTAAAGAGAACAGTGCCATCAGAAATAATGGCACACGACACAGGCACAAGCAAGGAAGAGCAAGGAAGAGCGTGGAGGGACGGCATTGTCTTCGGACACAATCAGTTTAACACTAGAAGGGCCCTTTTCGATGGTCTAAAGGTCGGGAAGCGCAGAAAGCTCGAGTTCGGCGCGACAACAGTCAATAACGGCGTTATTATTTGCAAAGAAGTACCAGCCTAATATAATGTCATAGAAACACGAGGGCAGCACGACGAATTCGACGGTATACAGTAGACCTTGAATGAAGATGCGAGCAGTACAGGCAGCGAGAGGTCTTACATGTTGAGCGTGCGCGGTTCGAAGGGAGAAGTCGGAGAGAGGTGTCAAAACCTTTCGTAGTGTGCGGCAGATTTTGGCGGAAATTACGGATATGGCGGCTCCTGTATCTAGAAGTGCCAGGACGGCAATTCCTTCGACAGAGACGTCAATTACATTGGCTAGAGAGGGACGAAAACTTTGGCATTGCGACGTGGACGAAGTTCTTGCCTCGGGAACTGCGGTCATCACTTTTCCTGCTCGGTAGACATGGGACGGCGCCGCATCGGAGAAAGCGAGTGACGTCGGGGAGATGGCGAGCGGCGGGTAGAGGCCGTTGGGCGGTCAGAGGAAAAGGAAGAGGTAGGAGGGCTGGAAAACAAAGAGGAAAACGGAGCGGGGAAAGGTGGCGCTCGCCGGATGTTCTGAAGAGGAAGCAAGCAACGACGACAATGGCGCTCCACGTGACCAGCATCGCCGCAAGCGAAACATATTGGGCGGTCATCGAAGGTGCGCCACTGGTGGGGGTAAGGTCCGAGTCGTGGTTGAGGATTCGGAAAATGCTGTCGGTTGGGTAGTGGCATAGGAGGAAAATGCCGTCGATCGTGAAGCGGCATAGATGGCAGCAAAAATGTCGGTGGTCGATGCACAGGGGGTGGCAAGGGCGTTTGTGGACGAGATCGGGAAACTGCTTCCGCGTAAGTAAGAGGTGCCGTGACTGGTGTCTGCTCAGTCGCTGGAAGAACGGCTTGAGATACCTGCTCTTGAATGAAGTCGCGGATCGTCGGATGCAAAGCAGGTGGTGGTTCCTGGACAGAAGATATCAAAGATAGCTGGCGGGCGACCTCTGCGCGAACGAATTCCTGAATTTTTAAGTACAGGGCAGTATGGTTGTCGTCGACTCCAAGGCTTGACAGAGAGTCGGCGCGCGGGGTGGGACGTCGGGTGTGAAGCCGTTGCCGGAGCAACTCGTCGTAACTCTGGCACAATTCTATCATTTCAGCGACAGTGTGAGGACTCTTCGATAATAACACTTGAAACGCGTCGTCTTGAATACCCTTCATTATATGTTTGATCTTCTCCTCCTCTCACATCGACGTATTCTCCCATTTGCAAAGGTCAGCAATGTCTTCATGTAGCTCGTGAAGTTCATTGCGACGTCTTGGTATCGTGTGCGCAAACATTGTTCTGCACGAAGCTTTCGTACTGCTGGCCGACCGAAAACTTGGGTAAAGTTGGTCTTGAAGACCAACCACGAAGTGAGGTTGGCTTCATGGTTTAGAAACCATAGTTTCGCAACGTCCGTAAGATAGAATGCGACGTTTCTTAACTTGGTAACATCGTCGCACTGGTTATGGGCACTCACTCGCTCATAACACGAGATCCAATCTTCAACCTCTTTGTCATCTGTGCAGGAGAAGCTAGGGGGATCTCGTTGAAGCAAGGCACCGGCACAAACCAAGGTGGCCGGCGCCGTTGGAGAAGCTGGAGGAGTGCGTGCGTCGTCGGGCATGATGGGGGTAGAGTGCGACTCCGAAGTTCCAGGGTGGTCGATACCCAGCACGTCCACCACTTGCTAAGAGATTTATTAGCAACGGGCGCGAGCGGGTAGCAGTCACAAGCGTTCGGCGAAGGACAGCAACCACGAGCTCATGCCTGTAGCGATGGTCCTGTGGCGCAGGCAGGCTACTCTTCTTTGTTAGAAACTGTATCGAAAATTGCATTGAAAATTGAATCACTTGCGTTGTGAATATCGCGAACTTTTGCTATCTCATTTGCCGCCCTATTTCCGTATTTACATAGTACCATTAATACTACTCCTTTCCACGCATAATATTACTGGTATACATTCACGATCATTCAATAAATTTGCCTAGAGGTAGCTCAGCGCTTTGTCCATCTCGGCTTCTCCTTCTTCAGTGTAGTTTTCGCTCTGTACTTTCAAGTATAGGTTTCGGAAATACCCAGTATATTGTTCTTTTGAATATACCTCAGGTGGTAAAAACTATACCGGAGCCGGCGTATATGGCATTGTATAGCTGCAGTGTAGATTGGGGCATTAAAACGCATGAAGCTATCTTCTAATATCTGTTATGTGCAACCCATCCACTCGTGTAATTCTCGCACTGAAGGTCATTACACGAAGGGACAGGTAGCCGAGCGGGATAAATTATCGAATTATACAATGTATCAAATCGAAGCAATGTGAATAAACTGAGCGCAGAGATAAACTGAGACAAATAAACTTTGATGTGTGCAAACTTCTGCATCACAACACATCATGGTTTGGATAGTGCGAACGCAAATGTGTAAAAGAATCTCACGATGGCATCGTGCCTGAGGTACGACACAATGGCAGCGAAGTCCTTTGTGGGCAGCGAGCTGAACCAGGTGGTGCCCTGGAAATAGTCTCCTGGATTCAGGAAGAGCACGTTCTGTTTCCGTGACTTCACGGCTGTTACCTGTACAGAGAGTGGATAAAGGTAAGAGCGACTTTTCTTTTTTCACCACAAGACCGTTCGGAAGAATGACAGCATTTTGCGGTAATATAATTCTTTTAGCAATAGAAACCTTTATATTTATTATCACGAAACAAGCAAGTTTCTGGTCAGAGATTTCATTAAGGCATCATTAAACAAGTACAAATTTAGGTTCGACGGGGGAAAGCTGCTCTCCATCATTCCATATTAGAAGGTGACACTCAGTACCAGTGAAGGTTGTAAAATATTTAAAGGGTGTTTTAGTTTCATATTTAACCTCGTCACCAAATGCTGGCTTGAAGTTCGACAACATGTGACGTCATAGCACAGAGGACATTTTGCTGAGATGTTCCAATTAGGCTACGTATGATGAGCTTTCCTGTAAAAATGAGAACAAGAGTGCTGTGCCCATGTGTGATAGGCGGGGCGATGCCTAATAGAAAGCGAGTCAGTCTGTGAAGACGCCATGATGCACCCATCTAGGCACCAAAGGTGAAGATAGGTCTGTGTTCACAAATACTGGCGTTCGTTAGTGCTGTTCCCATTGGAAGCGCACATTCGCTAATAATATGTCTAGCATGAGGACTGGCTGAAATTTTCTGCTCAGAAGAATTCATGATTCTAATAGGTTCATGTGAATTACTGCCCCGATTCTTAGAAGCAAGTATTACAATAACTCATTCAGACGTTTGCCAGCATTTTTCTAGGCTTAAGAGGATTAAGATTTCCATGTCTAGCAAGCCGTGACTAGCCGAAATATAACTCAGTGCTCAGTAATTTCAGAATACTTTATTCCCGAGTACACTTTAACTTATCAGATCACTCGCATCTCTGCCGCAGCAACACGCACAAAAAAGAGCATTGCGTCAGGTGCAATTATAGAGAAATTATCTAAACACACGAAACTGGCAAGTTAAATTTTGCACAAGAGGTAGAGAAAATGTTTCACGCGATGCATTCAGGCGATGCTCACAACGCGTACAATGCAGTTTAGGATATCTTTAAAGGTTTTTTACCAAGTTAACTTTCCTGTTAAAAGACGCCAAAGAAATAGAAAAATTCGGAAACCATGGGTAACGCGTGACCTCTATCAACAAATGAGAACAAGAGATAGGCTCTACAGACAGTTTCTCAACACTTGTAATCCTAACGACTTGGCCATTTTCAAACAATACCGAAACAAGCTAAGGAAGAAACTGCGCATTGCACGTAAAGAGCACTTCTCTTTCATGGGTGTCAAGAATGCGCCGAACGAACTACTTTGAATCAAATTAAAAACACTACTACGTCGCGGTAGTGGTCGCAGCTGCATATCCTAACTTACCATTATGGGTAATGGTTTGCATGGGGCGGATCTGGCTGATGCTTTCAATGCTTTCTTTACAAACGTGAGTACATAGGGTAGATCCCCAGATGCATGTCTATATGTGAACATTATGAATGATAAATGTTTATTTTTGCAGCCACTCACAGTACACTAAGTGATTTCAATTATCACAAATTTAAACAACAACATCAGTAGATATATCGACGAAATTCAAATAAAACCTGTGAAATATGTCGCGTACGTAATTGCCCCAGTTTTTGTGAAAAAATTTAATATATGTCTGACTACATCAAAATTTCCAATAAAAATGTAAATTGCGAAAGTAGTAGTGCTCTTTAAAAAGGGGAATCGAAATGACTTGTGTAATTGCCGACCGTTACCTATCTTGCCAATTTTTTCCAAGACTCTCGAGAAAAAATTCATTGTAGGGTCTTGAACTTCGTTGAGAGCTCTAATGTATTAACACCTCACAAATTTGGGTTCCGGGAGAACATGTCAAGAGAATTTGCCTTGCTTCACCAAAACGAATATATTTTACCAGAATGTGAAAGGAAGAAAATAGTGATTGGCTTATTTGTCGACTTCTCCAAGGCTTTTGACTTGGTGAATCATGAAGCTTTGGTGGATAAGATGTATATTTATGGTATACGTGGGTGTGGGCTACCTTTATTGCTGTCATATTTATCCCATCGGTGACAAGTTGCCCAAATCAATAAATCACGATCACAAGTTCTTCCACTGCTTTGTGGTGTCCCACAAGGCAGCGTATTGGTGCCCTTGCTATTTACCCTATATATAAATTACATTGCTAATATTAATAAGAATGCGGAACTTATTATATATGCGGATGACACTAGCATCTTCTTTTTTCTGGTGGTAACATCGATCACCTTATCTTTAATTCTAATGATACTATAGTTCAGCTACAACATTGGTCCTCATATAACTATGAAGATTAACGAAAAAAAACAAAAGCAGGGTTCGTTCGGGCCAAAAATAAGCCAGTCCTTCTTTATGCAGATATTATTTTAAACTCTCATCATGCAGATATTGTTCACCATTTGAAATGCCTCGGTCTGACATTTACTGCACACATGTCCAGAGAAACCCATGTGAACTTACTAGTAACAAATCTTGCTCGAATAACTAAAATAATTGGTCGTCTCAGATACATTCTCTCCGCAAAACTTAAAATAGTTATTTATAATTCTCTTTTCTTTTCACATGTTATCTACTGCCAACTTGTTTGAGGTACAACTACATTCATCATCCTCATCATCATCAGCCTGGTTACGCCCACTGCACGGAAAAGGCCTGTCCAATATTTCTCCAACAACCCGGTTATGTACTAATTGTGGCCATGTCGTCCCTGCAAACTTCTTAATCTCATCCGCCCGCCTAACTTTCAGCCGTCCACTGCTACACTTCCCTTCCCTTGCAATCCAGTCCGTAACCCTTAATGTCCGTCGGTTGTCTTCCCTCCTCATTGCATGTCCTGCCCATGCACCATTTCTTTTTCTCAATTTCAACTAAGATGGTATTACGTCGCGTTTGTTCCATCGCCCAATCTGCTCTTTTCTTATCCCCTAACGTTACACCCATCATTCATCTTTCCATAGCTCGTTGCGTCGTCCGGAATTTAAATAGAACCCTTTTCGTAAGCCTCCAGGTTTCTGCCCCGTAGGTGAGTACTGGTAAGACACAGCTACTACACACTTTTCTCTTGAGGGATAGTAGCAACCTGCTGTTCATGATCTGACAATGTCTGCCAAACGCACCCCAGCCCATTCTTATTCTTCTGATTATTTCCGTCTCATGATCCGGATCCGCCGTCACTACCTGCCCTAAGTAGATGTGCTCCCTTACAACTTCCAGTGCCTCGCTACCTATTGTAAATTGCTGTTCTCTTCCGAGACTGTTAAACATTACTTTAGTTTTCTGCGGATTAATTTTTAGACCCGCTCTTCTGCTTTGCCTCTCCAGGTCAGTGAGTATGCATTGCAATTGGTCTCCTGAGTTGCTAAGCAAGGCAATATTTACACCTCAGCTCAGAAGAATATAGTAATTGGCTCTGTGTTTAGGTGGTTGAGCTTTGCCCGACCAGCTGGCGCCACTTGACATAAAAATTGTTACAGCGCAATCATATGCAACCACAAAGTGTGAAGGACGGGACACAAGCGCTGACTGTCAACTAAATTTTATTGACGGAAGACGGATGCCTTATATAAGGGGAAAGGAAGAAGTGAACGGGGAAGGGAGTGATACAACCGGGGAAAAATGACAATGCGCATCGATGAACGAACGTGCCAGCAGTCAACGGAATCAGTGCAGAAAAAACAAGAAAACTAGAAAAACTAAAAAAGAAAAACACTGGCAACAGGCGAGGGATACTAACAAACATTGAAATCAGCAAAAAATGAAGCTCGGCAGCAAAAAGTGATACAGAAGGGGCGCTTACGCACTTGCTGCCATATTTGTGTATGTGGAACGCTTCCAAAGTGACGCGCGCCGTCGCGTCGGCACTCTTGCCGAGAATCTTCGTCTCTCCCAAACGAGCCTTGCTCGCGACAGCGCGCGTTTGTTAGTATCCCTCGCCTTTTGCTAGTGTTTTTTTAGTTTTTCTAGCTTTCTTGTGTTTCTGCGCAGATTCCGTTGACTGCTGGCACGTTCGTTCATCGATGCGCATTGTCATTTTTCACCGATTGTATCACTCCCTTCCCCGTTCACTTCTGCCTTTCCCCTTATATAAGGCATCCGTCTTCCGTCAATAAAATTTAGTTGACAGTCAGCGCTTCTGTCCCGTCCTTCATACTTTGTGGTTGCATGTGATTGCGCTGTAACAATTTTTGTGTCAAGTATGCACCAACTCGCCCAGAAAGAGGTTTTAATACAGCTGGCGCCACAAACCTGGCCGCTCTCGTTTACGCCCCCGAGCATCCGGTAATCCGCCATAACCACCCCGGTTTGCCGGAACAGCGGACACGCTAAAAGTCTCTAATATGAAGAGAGTTCGACCGTGCGAAAATCTTACGTAGGCATAGTGACGCATCAATCCACCGACACATTTCTTGCTTTGGTCCAACTCCGGCGTGCACTGGGTACCACTCGGAGATACTTCGGTCAGCCTAAAGGTCGAAACGCGCAAATGAGTTGTTAAAGGAGCTGGCAAAGAAGGCGATCAATTTCATTTTCTAATCACTACTTTAAATCAAGGAGACTAATAGATTGCAATGAGAGTTCTGCGAGTGAAATTTTACACAAAATAGTCAACAGTAGCAAGAAGACGCAGTTTCGTCCCAAAGCAGGTAATTGATAGCGATGCGGAAGTACTCAACAACTACATCTCATCTGCATATACTTTCTTGGCTATATAAATTGGAGGAAAGACTCTAATAAGCGCGCATGCATAACATCTTTTTCAGCAAGCAAAATTCACGAAATATGTAAATTATCCTTGCCAGACAGTGAATTGCCAATCCACAGAATTCACTCGATTGCCGCAAACAGCCGCTGCCAATGCTGGCGTGAAGCAGAGCATCAACAGAGAGACGAGACAGAGAGAAATTCAACACTGCCCCTGTTTAAGGCTTGGTCAGAATCAGCGGGTGGCGCTCAATACTTGTTGAGTATGGCCAACACCTCCTAGGTAGGTTTTCGGGCATGCGCGTCACGCGACGTGATGTCACGCCGCGCCGATAGGTTCGCTCCTGCTTGAGCGCGGTGTGTTGCGACTAATCCGCTGAATGCGTGGCACCGACTGGTTTTGCAAAGATGCTTTCTTTCTTTTCCCCTCATTTCAAACGATTGACTCTCTCACTTCTATTCTGCAGTAGCATTCCATAAAACAATTCACACATGCTCGGAGGGTGCATGAGAGGGGCTGCGATATTCAATAAGGAAAGCTGGATACGCTGTTTGCAGTATTAAGGGGTCGTGCGCTCAACCAGGGCGGCATTCGCTCAAGCATCTATTAAGAATGACATTATCAACTAATGGAATAATATGCCCACTTGTTAAAATACAATCATACCGCAACCGAACTACGTGGCGTTTGTTTCGATTATTCGCAATGATTTAGTGATAATAAGATCACCACATTGCAACAAGAGTATTGAAAATGGCACGATTTGCAAATTCAGCACCAAAGGGTGAGTGCCCTAAAGTGTATAGTTCCTCTACATCAGATTCAATACAAATTACTCCATTTTTTAAGTCATACATACAAGGTTGTTCAAATAGGTAGTGAAGATCTGAACACCATCCAAAGCAATCACAAATATACGCAATATAAATTGGATGCATAGTGATTCTTTAATGCAGGATGTTCAGTTATCATTTGTCGAAGCAACATTCAAATGCGTTCGGTTTTTAAACCCTATACACCAATATCGTAGTGTTCACATAGAGTGCATCAATGCGGAGAGCAGAGCAAGAAAACTCTGCATACAATTAGAATGTGAGGGCACTCGACTGCACGCAATAAGCGCAGCTTTTATTTGCCGTCAGGAGCACACAATACAGATAACAAAAGGAAGCTAGTCAGAAGAAAGCAGTAAGTGCATCGCACTCACAAGGATTCTTTGTAACCAACCAAAATGCGTGCAATATGCAAATTAGTTTTCCAAGAAAGTGAATTGCCAATATTAATTTTTCAGTAAAAATAAGCGCTTTCCCCCCCTTTTTTTGTAGTCTTCTGTCCAAACAAGTGCAAGGCCATTCCTCTACTTGCAAAGGACGCTAAAAAGTACGTTGGTTGCACAGTTTGCTAGCAGTCTGGCTAACTGCTACACGATACCTGTACTGATAAAATTCTGCATTCATGAAAAACATTCGCTCGTATAGAGGCAAACAGCGGCAATAAAAATAGCGATGTCACGAGTGCGATAAGTTCGCGACGCTTTGTATCGTTTCATAACTTCACCAACACGAATTACATTCACCTACAAACAAAAGTACGTGCTTAGGAAAAATAGAAACATGAAGACAATTATTATAAATGTTTTCGCTTAGTGTGAGCCCCGAAAACGACCTACAGGGGCGCTGTGAGTGCCGCTCGCGTGACGTCAGGCCACGGACTCGCGCCTGTCGTCTGCTGCAGTTCGGGTGGTGCCCGGGCGCATTCTTCAGTGTTTCCGTTTGCTCGCCCAAGTTCCGGGGCTTGCATACTTATGATGGTCATCTCAAATATATTTTAATGATGTCTTCGTTCGCTAAAATAAAATAAAGAGCTTATTTCATAGACCATATATTTTCCAGAGGTAATGCCACAGTGCCAGGCCGAAGAAGCTCTGACCAGCCCACTGCAAGTTTTTCATGCGCGGATCCACACTTTGCAGTGGCAACTCATGTGCATAACAAGAGTATAACCTCAAGAACAGTAATTAAGAATCCAGTTAGGATATCATACCTGCCTTGATGGAACAAGGATCTTACAAAAGCTGGCTATATATGGCTTCCACAACATTTACCTTGATTTTAATCCGATAACACGTTTGCTCAAGACGAGTAGTACATAGTGTAATACGGAACTTTGAATTTCTTCACAGCAACGCTCGGCTGTAGTACGAAGACTTAACCAACACTGCAGCTTAGATTCTACCAGCACCACTTGCTTATTGAAAGGCTTCTGAAAATTAGACCATTCTTCAGCATTAATTTTAAGTGGCGCTAACTTGAAGTAAATCGAATTGAGGCTTACAGCTGTTTGCAGCTTGCGGGAAGGAATGTACCAATATTTATTCCCTTTTCCGCGCTACACGTTGAACTCACTTGATGAATTTTCGGTGGAGGAACTGACATGACGAACCTCTTTGGCGAGCTGACACAGGCTGCTCGGCCCAAATGTTTGAGTGAAATATGCCTTTTGGACTGTACGGCTCCAGCCAGAAAGAAGCGTCATTCATTAGTTGTGTTGAAGACATCCTTATTCCCCGGTGGAGGTCAAACGTCGAGTGAATTCTTGTGAGGCTTGTGGTATCTTCCGAATGAGGCGGGTATGCGAAGTTTTCTTTTACGTACTTACGAAGTGAATAGTTCCCAGTTTGAATAACTCAACAATGCAGAATCGAGACGTGGTGAGGCGCAAAGGGGTCGAATTTTCATTTTCAAGGCTGCCTAAGCTGCGCTGTACTGCCTCGAGCATACTTTAGGCATTGCTATTGGCGCTGTAAAAACAGCATCGTGGTTTCAAATATAAATCGTAATCACCAACAGATCGGTTTCGAGAACAATACGTGCTTCGCCATAAACACAGTCGGTTGTTGCCGTTGCGTGAGGGGTATGCCATATTGTCTATAGAGGTTACTCAGGGCCACCATGAAAACCATAATGATAGAATATACATAGCGCTAATTGATTGGCTCTCGATCTTCATAACAAAATTTTTCTTTCAGCTAATTGCTGCTATAAGTGAAGCATGTACATACTATACATGACGCGCCATCGGGCTACGAGCCAAGGGCACTGCGTTTTCTGTGTGGCAGATTCATATAAAAGTAGAAGTATAGTTGCAAACCTTTTCATACCAAACGCGCCTCACTCTTCTTTTTACGAATTATTAAAGCGGCTATATTTGACAATAACAGTTCACCAGAGTAATAAGAATGATGATAAAAACTTCGCTGGGCAGTCTCCTTACACGCATTTTTAATGTTGACCCCATATACCAAGATTTTTCTTCTATGTAAAATTCAATGTATCTCACAGCTAAATACTTAACGAAATTTAAGTGTTTAACGGAGGATCGCAGAAACTTCGCGTGTTGAATGTGCAGCCATTCTATTTACGAAAACTTTATGGACAGACACGGCGCATATATGCATTGCAGAAGCATTAGCCCATTTCAACACTATATAGCTTGCGATATCCAAGCCACAAGGTTTTTCGACTCATGCGGTTTTGAAGAAACTGTGGTTCAGTCATGATAGCAAAAAGAAGCCGATATATCATGCAATAAGTATGGCTCGAGCCACCACTACCCCAAGCCTCCACCAAGGGAACAAGCACCTGCAACAGCCCAGCGAGCCGCAGAGAGCGCCGTCCTGGCCGTGACGTCACTCGCGAGAGGGCGCTACGCCAACTTCTCGCCACGAATATGCCGCTGATGCGAAATCCTTTCGGCAATCGGCACGCGTCCACTTCGTTCGCATGTCCTCATTTTTGGGGAAATAAAAAACTTCCACCTTTTTCCCAGTACCGTAATGGCCGTTACATACCGGCACACAAAACTTATTCGGCATCGTGCGTGCGGTCAGCCGTGACGATGCGAACATATGTTCACGGTAGGCGCCACGCACGCAGCACAAGCGCAGCATAACACACAAGACAGACACCACATTTCCAGCGGCAGCAGCAAACAGGCAAGTAAAGTGAAAATATTGCTACGACATGCTGTCAGCGATGAAGATGGCGAGAGGGAAGGCGACGACTCACGGTGATGTTTGAGTGGTTCGGTCGCCATATCGAGTCACATCCGAAGCGTCCTTCTGTATACAACCTGTGAATATTGTCGCAACCTAGTAGGAGACGAGAGAGCCGGTGTAGAGGACGTATAAAAGCACTTTATCGGAGCAGTCAACGCGACGTCGTTGTCGTCTCTGTTTTTCTACTCGCGCTCAACTTCAGTGTCGTCTTCATCGCCTGGCACATACCCTCGGCGACCATATAGGATAAGGTGGGACTGACATCAACCACAGGGGCAAGCTTAGCCACGGTGGACGAGGCGTGCTGCACTAAGACGAAGTCTTGTATTTGGGTACATTCATCGAAGTAAGCAACAGCCATGCCTTTAACGATTTATAGACGTTCCCTGCTAAAAGTTGTCAGTAGGAGTTCAGCATGTCTGTCGAGTACATTAATTACAGCCCTTGCGATGGAAACGCCTTGACTCAGTACCAGTGCGTTGATGTGTTCTGCGACGTCGGTCCCGATGTGCAAGTTGTCGCAGATTACAGGCACGAGGGAACAGGGTCGCTGCGGAAGCGTGACGTCGTCGCCGGCGATAACTAAGCGGAGTCGCTGGTGTGCTGCGGGGTTGACGTCGTCTGCGCTCGTAGAAAATGTAACGACGAGGTCGCGGACATTATTCACTGCACCGTACGCTCTCATGAAATCGATCCCCAATATATATTCCTTACAACACTCAAAAAGAATGACGAGGGTGGCGACGAAGGCTGAACCGGCGATTACTATTCTGGCTGTGCATTTTCCAATCGGCATCATCAAATGGCCGCCGGCAGTTCTGATGTTGGGCCCGGTCTACGGCGTCTGCACTTTCCTCAGCCTGTCGGCCAGCTTTAGATTTATTATTCAAAATGGGGCGAACCTGTATCGATGAGAGCGGCCACTTGGTGGCCGTCAATGCGAACGACCCGGTCGGCGCTGACGGCTTCGGTTACAGGAGATGTGGGTGCAGTAGTTGGAGCTTCAGAGTCGTGGATCGTCGGTCATGGGGGCTCTTGGACAGCTAAACGGTTTACTACTTCATCCCAGGAGGTCACTACCTCTAGTTTTTCCTATGCAGGCTAGGGGACCATCCCCTTGAGGCGTGAGGAAAATCGTGACGGCTCGGTTTGGTGCAACAAGCCGGAGATGGGGGACGCGATTGAGGTATCGCTGAGTCTTTCGGCATGAAGTTTGTAGAATTGCCGTCGCAGCTATGTGGAGCATCAAAAAGAGGGTAAATGCAGTTGGGAAATCTTGAATAGCCAGCTACACGGTAGTGGCACGCGCGGTGAACATGTCCTTCTTCGCCGCAGTGAAAGCAGTTACGGTTGGCGTGTAACCCCCCCCCGCCCCCCGGTCAAGAAGGATGCTCAACCACCATGCCTCATCGCAACAAAGGGCCTAATGCCTCGAGTGGTTATCGGTCTGGCATGTGCACCACAGTACTTACAGGCCCCGTCGTTGTGTGTGCATGGCTAAGAGAAACGAAGAGTGGATTCCTAATTTGCTATCATTGTCTCGAGCGGATACAGGTCTGGTGGATGCCCCGCAGTATTCACAGGCCACTTTGTGTGTGTGCGTGAAAACTCTTTGCACGAGCCAGACAGGAAACCTAGGTTGCCGCCAGCAGAAGCACGCTCGTCAAGACGTCAGCAGGGAGAATGGATCAGCCGACCATCCACAACCGGACGCCTTTTCTGCGAACCAACGATGCGCGAAAGAGAAGGGATCAGCTGCCTGCGATCCCCAGGTCCCGCGGGTTCCCACCAGCGGAGGCAAGCTTGGGATACCAATCGTCTTGGGAAAGTGGGTGCCGCCGCCAAGCACCGTGGGGCTCAGTGCATGTTACGTGACGCTGACGTGAGCAGGATCCCGCTAACGATTTTAGTGGGCCTATTTCAAGGGCCGGGCAATGTACTTTTTCACTTTATTTTCTTCTTTTACATCCTTCACCAATGATTGAATAAATAGTGCTAGTTATGCACTAGAACTCGTCTCGTCCCTGCCTGGTCGCTATGGTCTACCGGACGCCTGCAGCCCGCGCACAACGCTACGCTACCCAATAGTAACGCCGGCCGATGTTTAAGAAGCAGCCGTCGCAACAACTGGTCAGCAGACGTGGGGTACGCTACCCTAGAGAACGCAACTGGTAAGCAGCGGAGGAATACGCTGCCCTGGAGACCCCTACTTTAGACGACATCTAAGAGATCGTCTCCTCTTGGTCCTGGTGACAACGTTCGGAAGGAAGGTGTCAGGATTCACGACTGAATATGGTGAGTGCACGGCTTCTTTTCACTAAGATATCACTTGGCTTTGTGTATTTTTTGGGGAAGTACAGAGGAGTGACTTTCTTTCTGAGTGCGTCGAGGTTGTTACAGAGGGAACAGTTAGCAGCACTAAGGGCAGTAATGAATTTGAAGGCACTAAAAAAGCTGGAATTGTTGAGCTTGGCCGTGGAGTTGGGCCTCCAAATTGCCGAATCAAAGAGAAAGCCGGATATCATTGAGGCGATTGAAGCGACCGGGGCAGACGACGATGATCTGAAGCAATGCCTAGAGAGCATTGTGCATAAGGAGGAAGAGCGTAAGCGCCTAGAAGAAAAAGAAGAGCGTAAGCGCATAGAAGAAAAGGAAGAGCGTAAGCGCCTAGAAGAAAAAGAAGAGCGTAAGCGCCAAGAAGAAAAAAAAAGAGCGCAGGCGTCTGTGCATAAGGAGGAAGAGCGTAAGCGCCTAGAAGAAAAAGAAGAGCGTAAGCGCATAGAAGAAAAGAAAGAGCGTAAGCGCCTAGAAGAAAAAGAAGAGCGTAAGCGCCAAGAAGAAAAAAAAGAGCGCAGGCGTCTAGAAGAAAAAGAAGAAACAAGCGCGACCTCGAAATGAGGTGCCTAGATATTGAGTTTCTGAATGCTCAAAATACTGGAAGAGGCACGAGAAAGCGAGCGCAGAATGACGGATTTAATGGCACCCTACGTAGTAGGTGGGGACATAGGTCTTTTTCTGGTGTGATTTGAGTGCATGTGTGAGAGGGCAAAATTCGCGAGAGACACGTGGCCGCAACGCCTGGTTACGTTACTGCCATGTCAGGTAGGTGATATCATTGCCAGCAGGGAGAAAGAAGAAGGAGAGGACTTCGATGAAGTCAAAGCAAGTCTGCTTAAAAAGTATAGATTATCAGCAGAAGCATTAAGTGAAAGTTAAGTGAAGTGGAGAAGACCAAAAGTGAGTCATACTCAGATTGAGCAAACACCTTGGAGGTAAACGTGAAAGAATAGCTCAGCGAAGAAGGTGCACTCGGCGACGCGGAAAAGACAATGCAGTGCGTTGCATTAAAACAGTTCTACCGCCGGCTGCCAGTAAACATCAAGTATTGCGTTGAGGATAGGCCAGACGTGGACAATATCACGAAAGCGGCCGATATCGCTGAGCAGTACGTAACGCGCCATGCGTTCTAGGGCAACGAAGCTCCTAAACAGGAGATGAATAAATACACAACGGACAAGCCAAAGCGATGGCCAAGGTCGAGTCAGTATAGATCAAACGAAAGTCAGATACGGTAAAAAATAGTGACGAGGACAGCGAGGGAAAGGAGGAGTCAGCCGAACGGATTGCAGAAAGGCAAAAGAAAAAAGCTTTCGAGGCAAAAACCGATAGTTTACTACAGCTGCCAGCAAAGGGGCCATATCTCCGTGAGGTGCAGAAATCCCAAACTAGTGTTGATGTCTTTAAGTAGTAACGTGGAAAATCTGAACTTGCTGGAACCATACATTTGAGACCTCGTCGTAAACGGCAAATCGTGTTGAGTGCTTCGCGACTCGGCTGCCACAATGGACGTGGTGCGCCTATCGTACATAGAGGAAGGACAGTTCACGGGAGAATGTGCTTCGATAAGGCAAGCCGTAGAGGCCTCCAGTGTTTGTCTCCCTGTGGCAAAGATTCGCATCGAAGTCCCTTTTGTACTACTGGACACTGATGCCGCCATCTTGGCATATATCCCGGCGCTGTATCCGTATTTTCTTTCTAAAGAATCCGAGGATTCGCTGCCACGCAAGGGAATCTGGTTTAGTGAGGGAATAGTGCAAGCCGTAACTCGTTCCAAGGCAAGGGAGCTCGCCGCCAAGGCAGTGTACGAATGTCCCGTGGTGGAGGAAACAGGTCTGACGGAGAATTCGTCAACCAGCACCAAACAGGACAGCCCTATAGGGAATATTGCGGAAAGTACACTAGCTAGTGAGGTCAGGAAAGCACTGGAACTGAAATGTCTCGAGAGACAGGATGCAGAAGAAAGTTATTGAATGTCAGCCCTGCCACGTTGATTGCGAAACAGGAAAAAGATTCCACCCTGCGTAACCTAAGGCCAGACGCGAAAGAAGGTGTGGCCAAACAAAAGATAAAGTTTCTCATGAGGGCAGGCGTCGTCTATAGAAAGCACACTAGTCGAAATGGAGTGAAATTTGATCAACTCGTGGTGCTGCATCCCTATCGTGAGCAGCTCCTGCACCTGCTCAACGGGCCCTTTTGGACAGGGCATCTGGACATTCGGAAAACAAAGGACCGCTTACTGCAGGGATGGTACTGGCCTGGCTGCCTTCGAGAAGTAGAAGCATTCGTAAGAATCTGCAACACATGTCAACGCATAGGCAAACCCTGAGATAAGGCTAAAGCGCCAGTGAGAGTTGTTCCCATTATCGCGGAGCCGTTTCGTAGGCTCATAGTAGACACAGTGGGAACACTTCTTGCAACGCAGTCTGGATATCGGCATATTCTCATTGTACTACGCCCGCGTCGAAATTCCCAAAGGCGGTGCCCATCAAAAAACTAAACTTGGTGGAGATCGTCAACGCGCTTTTGTTTAACTTAGCGCGAGTTGGGTTTCCCGCACAAATCCAGTCAGATCAAGCGCACTGACCTCGACATTTCTGGAAACGCGCGGTACTAAAATTATTCGTAGCTGAGTGTATCACCCGCAGTCAAACCAAAATCCCCTCAGTCATGAAACGGCTTTTGAGAGCCCTTTGTTATGAGCACAAAGCCGATTGCAGGTTTGCTTGCCTGCAGCAATGTTCGCGCTTCGAAGTGCACCGCACGGGTCAACATGGTTTTCACCTTCAGAGCTTGTTTACGGTCGCTGCCTTCGGTCCCCTTTTCGCAGCGTTCGAGAAGCCTGGGAAGGCCGGGCGGACGACCCTTCAGTTGTGGCATACATGCTAGGGCTGTTAGACCGACTGCACACTTCTCAAGAATTAGCAGGGCAGGAAATGCATAAGGTACAAAGCAATGCTAAGCATTACTATTACAGGACGGCTCGAACGCGACGATTTGAAGTTGAGGAAAATTTAATAATCCTGAAACGCTCATTGAAAAACAAACTACAGGTTCAATGGGAAAGACCGGTTGACATAATTCAGAAATTATCTGAAACAAGCTACGTTATCACGGTACCGGCAAAACGAAGGACACCACAAGTGTACTACAGCAATCTGCTTAATCCCTACCGGCAGAGAGAGGCCATTGTGAACATGTCCCTTAACCAACTTGAGGAGATGCCTGTCGACTTTCCGGAGTTAACATCAGTCATCATCATCATGATTAGCCTGGTTTCGCCCACAGCACGGCAAAGGCCTCTCCCATACTTCTCCAACAACCCCGGTCATGTACTAATTGTAGCCATGTCGTCCCTGCAAACTTCTTAATCTCATCCGCCCACCTAACTTTCTGCCGCCCCCTGCTGCGCTTCCGTTCCCTTGGAATGCAGTCCGTAGCCCTTAATGACCATCGGTTATCTTTCCTCCTCATTACATGTCCTGCCCATGCCCCCCACTTCTTTTTCTTAATTTCAACTAAGATGTCATTACCTCGCGGTTGTTCCCTCACCCAATCAGCTCTTTTCTTATCCCTTAACGTTACACCTATCATTCTACTTTCCATAGCTCGTTGCGTCGTCCTCAATTTGAGTCGAACCCTTTTCGTAAGCCTCCAGGTTTCTGCCCCGTAGGTGAGTACTGGTAAGACATAGCTACTATACACTTTTCTCTTGAGGGATAATGGCAACTTGCTGTTCATGATCTGAGAATGCCTGCCAAACGCACCCCAGCCCATTCTTATTCTTATTCAAACATCAGTAACGGGGGCAAAAGACATTCACGAGACCATTGATAAGCTAGTAGAGCAGGCAGAGTTGAATCCCAATCAAAGGGCCGCACTGAAGGAACTCGTGTTTCAACTATATGTTCAAACACACCTGGTCGGACCACTGCGATCGTTCACGATATCGAGTTAACCTCATTGGAACCAGTTCGGTCGAAAGCTAATCGCGTTTCACCTCGTCAACGTCAAGTCATGGCCGCTGAAATAAACAAGATGCTACAGATAGGTGTAATCAAACTCGGAGAGAGTGATTATAGCGCCTCTTATCTTCGATGAGCTCCGAGGAAAGGAGCCTTGACCCTGTATCGACAACCGCAGGTTCAATTTAATCACGAAAGACCAGGCCTACTCAATACCGCATAACGAGGAAAGGCTTGAAATAGCTAGCAGTGCTAATTTCTTCTTAACGCTCAATTTAGTCAGAGGGTACTGGCAGGTTCTGTTGACCGAGAGGGCAAGCAGGCTGGCGGCGTTTATTTCACCGATGGGAACCTTACGACCGAATGTCCTGAGCTTTCGATTGAAGAAAGCTCCCTATTGTTCCTCTAGCCTTATGGACCAGGTTTACGAAGAATGGAGGACTTTGCACTTGCGTATCTTGATGACGTAGCAATCTTTTCATTATGGGTGGACCATATGCAACACTTGCGAACCGTCTTGTGTCGTCTACGACCGGCCAACTTAACTGTCAAGGCTCCCCAATGCCAATTAGTGCGCGCGGAGGTAGCTTATCTAGGTCACGTAATGGAGGAAGCCCATCGTCGGCCTTTCGAGGTTAAACTGACCGCAATAAACAACTTCCCGGAACTACGCACCAAGCGGGACATCCGGTAATTCCTTGGATTGGCAGGGTATTACCAAAGATATATCCCGCGCTCTTCCGAGATTGCAAGTTTTTAATAGATGCTCTCAGAAAAACAGAACCGCAGATGGTCAGGTGGTATGACGCAAAAGAAAATGATGAAGAAAGCTCTAACGAGTCAGCCAGGGTTGAACGCAACCGACTACACTAAGCTATTCATTCTTCAGGGTGATGCCAGCGGACGGGGTAGCGGGGTGGTGTTTGTGAAAAGTGAAATGAAAACGAACACCCCGTCCTGTACCCCAGTAGAAAGTTTTCAGTTCGCAAGTAAGCATACAGTGCATCAGAAAAGAATGCGCCTGCGTAGTATGGGTGGTGTAGAAGCTAGTTTGCTATATCGCTGGTTCAAGGTTCACCATAGAGACTGACCAATGTCCCCTCACATGGCTGCTGTCCATGTCTACGAAAAACGGTCGTCTTTTGCGCTGGAGCTTGGCTCTTCAACAATACACCTTCGATATTCTCTAGAAGGGTAAGCTTAACGGCAATGCCGACGGTGTGAGTCGTTGCCTCTAGAATAACGAAAGCCTCATGCTCACTCGAGTTTCCGTGGCGTTTTTAGGTTGGTAGGTTTTTCATACGTTTTTTTTAGTATCGCGAAATTGTAGTTGATTGTTAGCTGATTTTAGTAACCACGTCTTAACGCTTTAAAAAATGGCAGTTTTTAGCGTTAAGGGGGAAGGACCGGCGAAGGGGAAGGGAAAGCAGTCGCGGTTTTTTTTTTCTTAAAGCCCGGTGTATCTTGGGGGGGGATGGCGGCCTTGTGCTCGCCGCTTTGTGGTTGTGGGTGCGGCACGGTTCTGGAGTGATTGCTTGCCCAAACATGAGACGAAAAGTTGCGACACCGGTTTGCAAGACCATTTCACTGGACCGGACCAGGGAGAAAAGGCACAGGAGCGCCACAAGGACTGATGAACGACGCCCCGGAATCTACCAGATACGAAGCAAGGGTTCGCCTACCCTGTGGGAAATTCTTCTGCTGAAACGCCTATCCCAAGCCCAGTGGCTGCTGGTCCCTACGCATCAGGATCTTCCCCCCTTGCCGGAGATGTTGTTACGGTTGGCGTGTAATCTCCTGGGCAAAAATGTTGCTCAACCACCATGCTTTATCAAAAGGAAGGGTGGATTCCTAATTTGCTGTGGTTGCCTCGAGTTGTTACCGGTCTGGCAGGTGCACCACAGTACTGACAGGCCCCATCGTGTGTGTACGTGAAAACCCTTTCCGGGCAACAGACGGGACCCCGGGCTGCCACATGCGGACGCACGCTTGTGAAGACGTCAAATGGGAGAATGTATCAACCTCCCATCCACAGCCAGACGCGCTTTCCGCGAACCAACGACGCACCAAAGGGAAGGAATCAGCTGCCTACGATCCCCAGCACACGCGGTTTGCCATCAGCGGAGGAAAGCTCGGGAAACCAATCGTCCTGGGAAAGTGGCGCCGCCGCCAAGCAATGTGGGACTCAGTGCATTGTTGCAACTGGGTCGCAAGCCCCAAAGGTAGCGTTGGCTTGGCGGCCTGGGGCACAGCTGGAAGCATTCGAAAGTCCTGGCAGAAGATGAGTCGACTGCCAACAGAAGAGGAGGAGAGAGGAGAAGAAACATTTATTTAAAAAAAAAGAAAGGACAAGCAGGTGTCTTTCTGCTTGTGCGGGAGGCGCCCTTAGTCCAGGGCTCCTGCGGCTCTTGCTGTTTCCCGGGCCCGCCGTACCAGTTGCTGCTAGTTACGAGGGTCAGAACTAGTCAGCACGGCCTCCCACTGCTCGGGTGGGGGGTTGGGTGTTTGCGGGGCCGCCTTCACGTTGGGGCACGCCCATGTGGTGCGATATAGGGATGCGTAATCATTACAAAGGGGCCATTTGTATGAATATAGTGTAGGGTGGATTGCGCGTAGTCTGCTTAAATGTGGGTATGTATTGGTTTGTAATTGTCTCCACGTTACGGCGTCTTCACATGAAGGTCTTGTGTGGAGGTGGGTATTGTCGTCTGTTCAATCTGTGGTGTTGTTGTATGGCGTTGTATTGTAAAGGTACGGGCTCCATGGATGCGTCCGTATCCCTCTCTTGTGGCGCCCGGGAGGCATGAGCTCGGGCTATAGCGTGCGCAAGCTGATTTCCACGGAGGGACTCGTGTCCTGGAGTCTACACTATTTCAACGTCCGGGAATTCGGAGGCTTGTTTGAGGAGTCGGTGGGTGATTGAAGATATTCGACCTCTCGCGTAGCTACGGCAAGCTGCCTGGGAGTCGGTAATAATTGCGATGTACTCGTTGGTCAGGCTAGAGGTGATGGCCAAGGCGATGGCTGTCTCCTCCGCTACGAGGGTGCTGGCAGTGCGGACCGTCATCGAGACCACCTCTTGTAGGTTATAGTCGACAACGCTGGCCGTCATGGCTGCTTTTTGGGGGTACTGTGCAGCATCTGTGTATAGTTTGGTGGAGAGACTGCCATATCTTGTCTATAGAGTTTTTGCGCGAGCTTGGCGACGATCGGCATGATGTTCCTAGTGCATACTTCTGGGGATAGGGGCTACCTTGATGTGCTCCCGGAAGTTGGGGGCCAGATGGGTTGCTTGTTCGGGGCCTTTGCTGTGTGTGGGGCAGCCTAGGCGCGCTAGGACTGTTCTTCCTGTTGGTGTGAGGGTTAGTCGTTCTCGTTGGCTTGTGAGGTGGGCGTCTATAATTTCTCTTATAGTATTATGGACTCCTAGGGCTTCAAGCTTGAGTGTCGCTGTTTCCGGGGGTAGGGCGAGCGCTTGCTTGTAGGCTTTCCGAAGAAATACGTCTAATTTATCTCTCTCCTTGGGAGTGAGGGGCAAGTACGGGGCAGTGTAGGTAATGCGGCTGAATATAGGGCATGGACGAGCGCTATTATGTCGTCTTCTTTCAGTCCGTATTGTTTGGTGGTGATACGGCTGACCATTCGCATGATCTGGAAGGTGGTCTGCTTGAGACGTTGGACGGTGTATGCGCCTCCGCTATCCTGTTGTATGTGGAGTCCGAGAATGCGGACGCGGTTTACAGTGGGTATTTCTTTGTCGTCGGGGGTGAGTGTGATGTTTGGTAGTTCATTGAGTTTTCTTCGGGATTTCTGTCGAACGACTAATAGTTCTGACTTCTCGGGGGAGCACCGGAGACCACTTGGTTTTGGATATTGCTGGACGACGTCGGTCGCTTGTTGAAGGGCGTCTTGTTTCTCTCCTTCGGAACCAGCGGTGGTCCAGATAGGGATGTCATCGGCGTATATTGCATGCCTGATTCCTGGTATTGCGTTGAGTTTGTCACGTAATTTCATCATAGCAATATCGTAAAGGGTGGGTTATAGAACAGCACCTTGTGGGGTTCCTGTGTTGCGGGTAGGTAACGTCGGGGTTCTGAGTGAGCCAAAGCCTATTGTGGCCGTGCGGTTGCTTAGAAAGGCGCGTATATAATTGTAAGTATTACGACCACAGTTCATGAGGCTTAGGTTTGTAAGGATGGTATGGTGAGCCACATTGTCGAAAGCGCCTTTGAGATCGAGTGCTGAAATTGCTCCGGTGTTGTGCGGTGAGATGTGTTCAAGGACTTGTTCCTTCAGCTGAAGAAGGATGTCGTGGGTAGAAAGGTGGGGCCGGAATCCGAGCATTTTTTCGGGATAGAGGTCGCTGGATTCGAGGTAAGGTTGAAGCCGGTTCAGAATGACATATTCCAGAAGCTTGCCCAGGCATGAAGTCAGTGAGATTGGTCTCAGATTTTCTAAGCTGGAGAGTTTGCCTGCCTTCGGAATGAGTATGATGTCCGCGTGATTCCAGTCTGCTGGTAGTGTACCCGCTTCCCAGTGATGATTAAAGAGGTCAGTAAGAGATTCAATGGTGCCATCATCCAGATTGCGCAGGAACTTCTTATTTATTTTGTCCTTGCCTGGGGGGGGGTGTTTCGTGTGAGTTCATGGAGTGCTTATTGCACCTCAGTCATAGTGATCGGCTTGTCGAGGTCGTAATTGTCGCTCCCACTGTAGGTTGGATGTGGTCCTTGTGTGGGTTCGAAATCGCCTATGTACCGCGCCCGCAACTCCTCCAGGATTTCGTCATCAGAACCCGGATGGTTGTGGAGGATATGTTGGATTGTTTGCTGGCTAAATGCCTTGCTTTGTGTGCGGTCAAGAAGATGGAGCAACAGCGACCATGTTTTGGCCGTGCTAAGATTGCCTGCAACTTGTTGCATAGTTGTCGCCAGTTGTGACGGGTGAGCTCCGCAGCATAAGATTCCGCGCTTGCCGTGAGTTTCGCTATACGTAGTTTCAATTTACGATTATTTTTTTGGCGCTTCCGTCTCCAAACATGGCCTCGACGTGCTTCCCAGAGGTGAAGAAGGTGTGGGTCTACGGCCGGTATGTCTGTGGTGAGTGTGATCTGTTTTGAATGTCTGGCTACGTCTTGATGGATCTCTCGTACCCACTGCTCGAGATCCGTAATACCCGTTGAGGAGTCATCCGCTCGCTCTTTGCGAAAAGCTGTCCAATCTGTGAGTGTTCTTTTTTATCGGGTGGCGCGCATGCGTAACGTTCAATGTGTTGGTAAGTATGCAGTGGTCACTGCCCAGAGTTTCCTCCGTGTTGTGCCATGCAGCTTGCTGTATCCCTTCAGTGAGGGGGAGGTCAGGGCATGTATCTCGGGAGACGATGTTTCCTAGACGTGTGGGGTATGCGTGGTCTGTGAGGATGGTGAGACGGTGCTGCTGTGCAGTCCAGTGCAGTGCCTTTTGATGTGGCTATCGTGTAGCCCCATGCCTGGTGAGCAGCGTTGAAGTCGCCTACAATCAGCAGACTTATTTTTGGCTATGCCAATCGCTTTAGTGATCAGGTAGTCGACCTTGGCCTGCTTCTGCTTTGGTGGGCTGTATATATTTAGTGTGAAAAGGCTCTTTCGGCCTCGTTGGAGCGGCAGGATCTCAATTAGGTTATGATCGACGTCAATGCCGTCTATTGTGTGCGGTGTGGTTGTGAGCGTTTTAGCTGTAAGTGTGGCCACGCGGCTTTCAGACGTGGTGGTATGTGTGTTGTAGCCAGGTTGAGTTGGGTGTGCGCCTGTTTCCTGCAGTGCGATTACGCTTGGTGTCGTTTTGGAGTTACTTATGTACCGTCTCAGTGATCCTTGCTTGCGTTTGTAGCTGCGGAAATTCCATTGCCAGATTATGCGTGGGTTTTCGTTCCTGCGGTTGGTTTTGCTATTCGTCCTGGCTGATGGGTGGATCGGCAGGGTGTCCCTGCTCTACTTCCAGTTGTACTAGTGTTCTGACTTTCTTGCATCGCTGATCTTTTGCGAGCCGTGTTTCTTGAATAACACTTACCAGTTGCTGGATTCTTTGTTGCATTGCTAGAAGCTGCCGTTGCAGTACATCAACTTTCTCCTCGACTTGTGCGATTTCTGTCGGTTTTGCTGATTCCGCGAGAATCATGGGTTCAGAATGTTCCGAAGATGATGGCATTGGAGGTGCGGTTATTGGTGCGTAATGCTGAGTGGCAGTACGAGTCGCGTATAGTTCTGTAATCTGCGTGCGAAGTTTGTTGTTTTCTTCATGAAGGCGTTTGTTTTCTTCTCTAATGGCCTTTAGGTCAGCTAGAATTTGCAGTTGAACCGCAGTATTGTGTATGGGTGAAGAATTATGTGGGGTGGGTGCTGTGTGTAGATGTGATGAGAGGGTGTTGTCTTGGTGGACTGTGTGAGAGGGGAAAAGCCGTGCTGACCAGCTCACCGCTTGTGATCCCGTTACAGCGGGTCCACTGAGGTTCCGGGTCGCTCCTTGTTGGTTCCGCGAGCAGGAGCGAGAGCTGGAGCGGGAACGCTTCCGTTGCTGGTCTGTACGTGACCGAGACTTCGACCGTGAGTAGTCCCGGCGGCTGGTCTTTTGGGATGCTGAGGATGCCTTCTTCAGTCGATCAGGGCACTCCTTGGAAGCCGTAGGATGAAGGCCCCTGGCATAAGGCGCACCGGGGGTGACAGGGGTGGTCCTGAGTGGGGTTCCGAGTACCACACTGGGGGTATACGTTTGCTTGTGGAGTTGGGCATACATCGGTCCGGTGGCCGACTTGGTGGCAGATGCGGCAAAAATGCGTGGTTGGTCGGTATGGTTTGCATCGTACTTCACCGCTGTAGTATCGCACGTAGAAGGGTACAGCGTTGCCAGTGAACGTGATCACTGCCGCAGTGGTTTGTCCTAGTATACGGGCATGTGAGATTTCTCGGCCAGTTGCATAGAGGCCGTTAAGGAGGACTTCTGTGGGAGTTCCTGCGGCAATGCCGTGAATGACCCCTTTGACGGAGCTGTCGGGTACCGCCACGTATGCCGTGACTGCAAATTCTCGACCGCCCAGGTGAATTGTAGTGATGTGACGGATGCTCATGGCTAGCTCTTCGTTTGGTGTGCTAGCAATAGCGATGTTTTGTACTGGGTCTATTCTTACAGTAAGGGTCCGTACGTGCTCAGTAGTGGGGTGCTGACATGCCAGCTTGATGCCTTCAGCAACCTGTGCCGTGGTGCAGGTGGCAAGGTTGAGTCCCTCTCGGGGACGGATGATTGTTCTAATTTGCACGTTCTAATTTGCTATTTTACGGAATTTCTGATACAGGGACTCATGAGCCTCCCGAGACGTCTAAAAGACACGTCATGGAAATACTGTCTGACCTTGGTGTAGGCACCATGCACATTGAAGTAGCGCACAGACTGGGGAAACACCATGAAGGAAGGAAACGACCTAGCATTGCTAAATTTGCTTCTTTGAAAGAAAAACAAATCGTCTTAGCCAACGCGAAGAAGCTGAAAGGGAAAACTGTTAGTATCTCGGAAGATTTCTCTGAGGCTATCCGTCGTAAAAGGTAATTCCTATGGGATTTTTCGAAGCTGCATAAGAGTGAAGGCACTCGTGTAAAACTGAAGTATGATGTTCTGCACCTAAATGATACAAAATATGTGTATGACGAAGGTCTAGGGCAAGTTGTTGAGAGTGCATGATACGAGCCGGTATCAGTATCTAACATTTCTTTTTTGGTTGTGAATTGCCGAAGCATCAGAAATAAGGCGGAAAATTTGGAAAACCTACTGCGCATGACAGAGCCCTCCGTGGTTCTGGGCACAGTATCATGGCTCCATTCTGATATCGTGGATAGTGAAGTTTTTCCAGCTGATTACACATGCTACAGGAAAGACAGGAACAGTCACGGAGGGGGTGCCTTTATATTAGTTCATCATACTATATCTTGCTCCCGTCTTGAAGTGCCAGTTGGGTCATGCGAAGCTGTCTGGTGCCGGATTAGGTTGCCAAACGGGAAAAGTTTATCTGTTTGCTCCTTCTATAGGCCCCCTGGAAGCTCGGTTGATATAATGCGAGAATTGTACAAAACAGTAGAAATTATACAAGCAGAGTGCCTTGTGATAGGAGGAGACTTCAACTTACCAGAGCTCTGTTTTAATCAACAATCTAGCTCGTGCGGAGCTGCCTCTGGTGCAGGAAAAGAATTCGTAAACATCATGCATGACTTCGCATTGACCCAGATGGTGGCCCAAGCAACTCGACTAACCAATATATTAGATTTAGTACTAACAAATCGGCCAGCTTGGGTATCGTCCACTTTAGTCCTGCCAGGAATCAGTGATCATGAATCAGTTTTTTGTCAAATGCAGGTGTCTTATGAAAAAGCAAAATTGAATGCAGCAAGAAAGATATATAATTACCCGAAAGCTAATACTACAGAAATAGACTTAGCGTTAGAAGCTTACTTTCTGCTTTACGAGGCCTTGTCAGAAACTTGCAGTGTTAATGATCTGTGGCTTAGTTTCAAAAACAAAATGTTAGATTTACAGGAAAGGTTTGTTCCTTCATGGGTGCAGTCGCCAAGGCGTTGGAAGAATAAGCCATGGTTCAATGCTGATTTACGACGCCTTCATAACAAACGCCAAAGAGCGTTTAAAAGATATAAGAAGAATCGAAACCCCTTGACGAAAACAAACTTAGAGGCGGCTAACAATGCTCTACCGATGGCTGTTGCAAAAGCTAAAAAGGGCTTCCTTGACTCCTTCTCGTCAATGTTCCAAAAGAACCCAAAGGAATTTTGGCGATACGTCAAACGCAATGGTAAAGATAATGTAGGCGTTCCAACCATAGCGCACAATGGCCACATGATAGATGGCAGTCTTGAAAAAGCACACTCCTTCAATGATTTTTTCAGTTCGGTATTTCGGCCCAGCCCAACTTGTGACATCCCTTATCAGCCAATTCAGCCTAATCCTATGGCACCCATAGAAATAGATGAAAGGGGAATTACTGCATTACTTCAACCACTAGATGTATCCAAAGCTGGAGGCCCTGATGCTTTGTCCAATGGCCTTTTAAAGTTGTGTGCCGAATCTGTATCTCCTTTTTTAGCTCTCCTATTCAAGAAATCTTTGCTTACTAGTTCTCTTCCTGCAGATTGGAAGGTTGCCTGCGTGGTCCCTATTCATAAGACCGGGCCTCGGGAATTGGTCTCTAATTACCGTCCTATATCCTTAATAAGTAATGTCGTAAAACTCTAGAGCACATTCTATATACGAACATAATGAATCATCTCAATCCCTTATTAAATTCAAATCAGTACGGCATCCTGTGTTACACAACTAACCGAGTTTGTTCATGAGGTATGCGAAGCCATGGATCGTTGTAGCATCATTGACTGTATATTCATTGATTTTAAAAAGGCTTTTGACGCAGTAGATCATGGTATCTAAGTCCACAAGTTGCGCTGTTTAAATGTGAATGAGAAGGTTGTTGAATGGATTAGAGAATATTTAAGTTTAAGGTGTCAGTAGGTCACAATAAACGGAGCCAAATCAAATGTAACTTCCGTCACGTCGGGCGTCCCACAGGGGTCAGTTTTGGGACCGTTGCTTTTTCTTGTGTTCATTAATGACATATCAGAAAATATTACTTCCCACATGCGACTCTTCGCTGATGACTGTGTAGTCTGCAGAGAAGTGAAAAATTCGCAGGATTCGCTTGCTTTGCAGGAAGACCTAAATACATTGCACCGGTGGTGCGAACAGTGGCACATGAATATAAATTTGCAAAAAACAGTGCACATGTGTTTCACGAGGAAAAAGAATGTACCTAGTTACGACTATAACATAAACGGGCACTTATTGGAAACTGTTCTCGAATATAAGTATTTAGGTGTGTACATCACCTCAAAACTATGTTGGCATCGACATGTTGATTATGTTGCTGGGACAGCTTGCAAAATGTTGGGTTTTTTGCGCCGTAACACGAGAATGTTTCCGCGAGACTCTAGGAATTTACTATTTAAAACGTATATTACGTCCTCGTTGGAATATGCTTGTACTGTATGGGACCCACCGACAAAGACCGACGGACAAAAATTAGAAAGAATCCAGAACATAGCGGCCCGCTATGTTTCTGGGAATTATAGTAGATACATTAGTGTGTCTGGCATAAAACAGGAATTAGAATGGGAACCCCTAGAAGTAAGCAGAAGAAAGCTAAGGCTTAAATTTTTTCATAACATATATTACGATAAGATTGCTATTCCTAGGGAGAAGTACATTTTTCATCCACACTATAGATCCGAGCGGGTTGATCATAATCATAAAGTGCGTGAATTCAGGTCAAGAACCGATATGTTCAAGATGTCGTTTTTTCCTCACACTGTTCGAGAATGGAATGCTTTACCTTCATTTCTTGTTAATATTACTGACAATGAAGTGTTTGCATTGTCGTTGTGACGGCCCTTGTAATATTTTTTTTTCTTTTGTACACCCCCCCCTCACTGTAATGCCACTGTGGCGCTGTGGGTAAATAAATAAATAAATACCTTGAGGTTGTTTCGACGCAGCGGTGGGAGCCGGGGTTGTCGGAGAACCGATGGGTGTCGGGGTTGGAGGGGTGGATTGGTGTGAGTCGATGTTTTCTTCCGACCGTACTTAACAGTGAGCCAGTCTCCGCCGGCAGGTTCATCAGGAAGTGGGATTTGTGCGAGCTCGAGATTCATCTCGGTGCCAACACTGGTGGCCATTGGTGCTCCGAACCTGGTCAAGATAGAAAAGTAACGCCTCGGAAGAGGCGCTCGTGACGGCGGCGCACGGAACACGTCGGGACAAGTATCCGTCGGGCCGGCGCCGGTCAGACCTCCTCGCTTCACAGTTGGGCAGCTCCTCTCCCCGACTGCCGCGCTGGGCACAAGCGTGGGCACCACACACACACACACACACACACACACACACACACACACACACACACACACACACACACACACACACACACACACACACACACACACACACACACACACACACACACACACACACACACACACACACACACACACACACACACACACACACACACACACACACACACACACACACACACACACACACACACACACACGCACACACACACACGAAGAGACCTGGCATTGAAACATGCCTGGACCCGCTCAGCAGGAGGCGTTGGGACAGCGCTGAACTGGCCAAAATGTCCGCCGTTGTGAACGAAGCCCCGGCGTCCGTTGCATCCGCGCCGGCTATACCGCACGTCGGAGGCGAAACGTAACAGACCGCCCCGCCGAGAGAAGGAGATTCCGACGGGCAGGGGACTGCATCCGCTGTCCGGAGGTATGTCGCTCGATGATGCTCATAACCAAAGTCGGTCGTCCCTCGATGTTTCTTGAGCGCAGCGCACCGAGAAGGCTTCGTTCTCACCTTCAGGTTCACACAGGACACTGCAAAGTGACTTCGGGAGAGTTGCCCTTTTTTTCTCGTTCCCAGCAAGCGTAAGAACTACGCCTAAACTCAGCCGCTCAGTCAGCAAGCACAACACAACCTCCACTAAGCCATGCCAGGCTCTTTCCCCTTTATACTACTGCCTAGTTCCTTACAGTAGTCTATCAGCACTCAGAACGCGTCCACAAATTGGAAAATTGCACTAGAAAGCACGTCATGACTTTGAAACACTAAACAAAACCAATATGTTAAAAATCCTGCCTCAGGAAGAAAAACATCAGTAACAAACAACTTTGAGGCTGATTCCGATGTTAGGGACCTCGACTTAAGCCATCGGCGTTACCGTTGAGACTCCCGTATTTGTAACACGCCTCAAAGGAATATTGTTGCAAAGCGAGGCTCCAACGCAGGAGGCGGCCATTTTTGAAAGAGATTGTCTGCAGCCATTGGAGAGGGCAGTGATCCGTCTCACTGATAAACCTCGAGCCGGCTAGGTAGCATGACAATTTCTGAACGGCCCACACGAGACACGCACACTCTTTCTCGGTGGCGCTGTACGCCTGCTCCCGACTGGTCAGCTTACGACTAGCATACAGGACGGGGTGTTCCACTTCTCCATTTTCGCAATGGCACAGTACAACGCCCATGCCTCGCTCACTAGCATCGCACTGAACAACGAACCCTTTTGTGTAGTCTGGCGATCGTAGCACAGGCTGGCTTGTTAGGGCGCTCTTTAGGGCGCTAAAAGCTCTTTCCCTTGTCTCGTCCCATACGACTGTTTGGGGCTCTGTTTTTCTTCCGTCAGGGAAGCATCCGTCAGGGAAGCCGTGATGTCAGAGTACCTGGGGATGTACCTCTGATAGTAGCCGGCGACACCTAAGAACGACCGAATATCGGTCTTCGTGCGCGTTTGCGGGAAGTCTCGTACAGCGGCTACCTTTATTTCTGAGGGGCGGCGACAATCCCGTCCAAACACGTAACCGAGGTAGACAACCTCGGCCTGTGCTAACTGGCACTTGGGAGCCTTGACTGCCAAGCCCGCTTCACGCAGGCGGGTTAGCGCTGCCCGCAAGTGTGCCATATGCTCAGACCAGGATGCGGAGAATATCGCTACGTCGTTTAAATACGGTAAAGCGAAGTCTTCCTGTCCCCGCAACACTTTGTCCATGAGGCTTGAAAAGCAGTATGGCGCGTTCTTCAAACCAAAACTCAAAACTTTAGGACGGAATTTTCCAATCGGTGAAATGAACGCCGCCTACCTACTAGACTCCTCTGTAAGTAGAACCTGCCAATAACCCCTGACAAGATCTAGGGTGGAAATAAACTGAGCTCTACTAACTTTCTCAAGGCGCTCCTCGATGCTAGGGATCGGATAAATTTGATCCTTAGTGACGGAATTAAGCCTGCGGTAGTCGACGCAAGGACGAAGTTCCTTTCCAGGTACCTCAATTGAAATCAAAGGGGAGGTATAATCACTCTAATCCGCCTCAATAACATCGAGCTGTAGCATTTTATTTACCTCAGCCTCCATAATACCGTGCTGGTGGGGTGGCAACCCGTACGCCTTGGACCGTACTGGCTCTGGGGGGGGGGGGGGGGGGGGTAAGTTCTATGTCATGAGTAAGGACAGAAGTCCTACCAGGCCTCTCAGAGAACTGACCTTGAAACTCTTCTAAGAGCTGGTGTAGTTCGGTTTTCTGCTCAGGCGACAGCGGTGCTTTACAGATTAAGTCACTAATAACTTGATCGGTGTCTTCTCTGTTCGTCACTGAGCCTAGTCCCGGAAGCTCGACCGGAAGCTCTTCGGGAACGGTTACCATCATACACACCACTGCTTCCCGTTGTCTTTAGGGTTTGAGCAGATTACAGTGGTAAACTTGCTGTGCTTTCCGTATTCCTGGCAGACGCACCACGTAGTTAACGTCCGACCGTTTTTGAACAAGCCGTGCTGGGCCCTCCCAGTGCACGTCGAGTTTGTTTTTTAGCGATGTACGCAATATCATTACCTCATCGCCCTCCTCAAAACGACGGGCCGTGGCTGTCCTATCATCATAAACTTTGGCCCTTTGCTGGGCCTTTGTCATTGCTTCACCTGACAACTCCTGTGCCCTACTTAAGCGTTCGAGAAGCCTAAGCACGTACTCCACCACGACTGGGTCATCGCCCCTGCATTCCCACGAGTCTCGAAGTATGCGAAGCGGAGACCGCAGCGAGCGACCGTACACCAGCTCAGCTGGCGAAAACCCAGTAGCCGCGTGCGGCGCTATCCTTAATGCAAACATCACCCTAGGTAGACACAGCTCCCAGTCTGTTTGTTGTTCAAAACACAATGCTCTCAACACGCGCTCCATGACGGAGTGGAGCTTCTCAGCGGAATTCGACTGTGGGTGGTACACTGAGCTGTGTAACAGCTTTACCCCGCACCGTTCGAGAAAGGCTGTCGTCAAAGCGCTAGTAAACACTGTGCCCTGATCTGACTGGATTTCCGAAGAAAAACCAACTCGCGCAAATATGGACAGTAGTGCATTGACTATCTCAAATGAGCTGAATTCTTTAAGCGGCACTGCTTCAGGGAGCTTTGTTGCTGGGCAGATCACAGTCAAAATGTGTCTGTACCGCGTGGTTGTTACCGGCAGAGGTCCCACTGTATCAATAAGGAGCCGTCTAAAAGGCTCCGTAATGATAGGCACCAACTTCAACGGGGCCCTTGATTTGTCCCCTGGTTTGCCCACCCGCTGACAGGTGTCACATGTCCGCACAAAGTGTTCTGCGCCACGAAAACACCCTGGCCAATAGTACTTTTGCAAGAGACGGTCCTTAGTCTTCTTAACTCCTAGGTGTCCGGACCACGAACCTCCATGCGACAAGCGCAACAGGTCCGGACGGTAGCACTGAGGCACGATCAGGTGATAGAACTCCACTCCCCTGCGGTCTAGATACTTCCGGTACATGACCCTACTTCTCTCCACAAAACGAGCATTTTTCTTGGCGATACCTTCCTTGACATTGCAGCGCATGTTTTCCAGGCTGCCATCCTTTTTTTTGCTCGGCTATCAAAGCCGACCGGCTGACTTTTAGCAACCTATTAAGTCCATCTGACGTAGCGCGATGAGCAAATATGCAGATAGCTCTTCTAACTGTCCCGTGTCGGGCATTTCCTCTCCAGTATCTAGTGCCTTCAACGCTACAGGCTCAATTTTATCCAGTTTGGACGTGCTCTGAATATCAGCTTGCTGCGCCTCCGACCCTTTCTCATTGTTCGACAACGTCGGCCCCGCAACTACCACCTTTGCAGCGAGCTCGCTAACTCTCGATCTGGTTAAGGCCTGAACGCTAGCCTCACCAAACAAAAGACCCTTCTCGCGCAGGAGGTGATAGGACCTGTTCGAAAATAGGTACGGGTACTGGGGGGAGGGGGGGTATAGCATAGATGACACTGCGGCCTCCATCTCAAGTGCTCCGAGAGGTTCTTCAATAAGCACTTTTGCTACGGGCGGACACACGCTATGAGCTTCCACGGCTTGCTTGATCCATGCGCACTCGCCCGTGAACATATCGGGTCCTTCGTAAGGGGGATGAACTACATCCATTGTAGCTGTGGAATCACGAAGCACTCGGCACTCTTTCCCGTTCACGAGGAGGTCTCGCATGTAAGGCTCGAGAAGCTTCGTGTTCTCGTCAGTGCTGCATAATGAAAAAACACGACTTTTGTTTTTGTTTCGGGACACTGCGCCGAAAAGTGACCCGGCTTCTGGCACTTATAAGACACGCGCGCTTGCCTCGTCTCGAACCGCTTTCTGCGTTGGGCTTCGGCTGCCGCCGTCTCCTTACGTTCGGACGGACTGCTTTCACTCGCACCCGCACTACTTGTGTCCCCCCTTGCTCTCATGGGCATGAACATCGGCCTCTCAAACTTGGAGCCATATTCACCCTTTTGACCGTCCTTAGCTGCGCGAGCCCGATGCGTCACAAACTCCTCGGCTGACTCGGCGGCTTTAGCCACCGTACTAACGTCTGGCCTAGCCAAGACCCAGTACCGCACGTTCTCAGGTAACCGACTATAAAACTGTTCCAGCCCGAAACACTGCAGAACTTTCTCGTGGTCACCAAACGCTTTCTCTTCTTTGAGCCACTCCTGCATGTTTGACATAAGCCTGTAGGAAAACTCTGCATACGACTCACTTCTGCCTTTCTCATTTTCCCGAAACTTCCGATGCAACGTCTCCACTGACAGCCTGTACTTTTTTAGCAGACTCGATTTCACTTGGTCGAAATCCTCTGCCTCCTGTCTCTTCAAGCGAGCGACTACGTCGGCCAACAAAGTGAGCAAGCGCTGTGGCCACGTCTCCCGAGAGAACCCCTGCTTCTGGCACGTTCGCTCATTGTTAACCATGAACAAACCAATGTCCTCTCCAAGCTTAAACGGCCGCATCAGGTCAGTCGTTTTGAACAATACTCGTTCTCCTGCACCGTGTGCCTGACTTCCATTACGAGCGCGTTCCATCTCTACCTCGAGACGCTTCATTTCCAAAGCGTGGTCGCGCTCTTCTTTTTCTTTCTCTTTTTGTTCTTTTCGTTCGCGCTCCTGTCTTTTTGCCGTCTCCTTCTCCTCAATGGTCTCAAGGCATTCCGACAGCTCGTCATCCTCAGATTCTAACTCATGAATAGCCCTTAGCAGTTCTGGTTTACTGAGTTTGTCTGAGACATACAGACCCAACTCTTTTGCAAGCTCCAGCAATTTCGGTTTGCGCAACGGCTTCAAATCCATGGCTGCTCTGAATGCTGCTTTCTCTACTACCCACTATTTTCTTGCCGAAAACTTGCCCGGCAGCAACGACAACCATAATTACCAGCTCTGTTTCTGACACTAACAAAAGCCTGGCAAAACTCAGAAGAAGAATGTCCCGCACTCACCAAACCTCGCAGCCAAAAATTCAGCGCAGTCGTTCCGCTGCAGGCAACCAGTCATCACACAGGGCTCGTTGCACTGCTCCCGGATGTTCGTGGTGCTGCTCAGCATACAATCGACCACATATCTTCGCTGCTGGCCTCCGTTGTCGCGATCCCTCCGCTGCCACCAGTTGTTGCAACTGGGTCACAAGCCCCAAGGGTAGCGTTGGCCTGGCGGCCTGGGGTGCAGCTGGAAGCATTCGAAGGTCCTGGCAAAGGATGAGTCGACCGCCAAGAGATCAACTTGTTTATTCTCGCATAGCAAAAGAGAGGCCGGTCAAGTTGACCGAAGTGGAGAAACGGGAGACCACGTGACTCGACGGAAGAAAGCGAAGCCTCTCTGGCGTCCGGGGGCAGAAAAGGAACTGCTCGGAAGAGGCGCTCGTGACGGCGGCGCATGGAACATGTCGCGACAAGTATCCGCCGGGCCCGCGCCAGTCAGACCTCTTCGCTTCACAGTTGGGGAGCTCCTCTCCCCGGCTGCAGCGCTGGGCACAAGCGTGGGCACCAATATGCACACACACACACACCCACACACACACACACGCACGAAGACACGTGGCATTGAAACATGCCTGGACGCGCTCAGCAGGAGGCGTTGGGACAGCGCTGAACTGGCCAAAGTCTCCGCCGCTGTGAACGAAGCCCTGGCGTTCGTTGCATCCGCGCCGGCTATACCGCACGTCGGAGGCGAAACGTGACAGCATGTCGCGTGACGTTGACGTGAGCAAAAGAGCGCCTACAATTTTAGTGGGCCTATTTAAAGGGCCCCTCAGTACTTCTTGACTTCATTCTCTTCTTTCTCACCCTTCACTAATGATTGAATGAACAGTGCAAGTTACACACTTGAACTCGTCTTGCCCCAGCCTGATCGCCAAGGTGTACTTGGCGCCTGCAGCCTGCCGACAACGCCACACTACTCAATAGTAGCGCCGGTTGAAGTTGAAGAACCAGGCGTCGGCGTAAGTGGTCGGCAGCGGTTGGGTACGCTACCCTGGAGAACGCAACAAATCATAGCGGCTGGCGGTCAGCGGTGCGCCATGAATCGATCTTTTGAAGCGGGTAGCCGGTAGGTGTTTCGCCGTGAGACCGAGGCGCAGCGATCGGCTGTCGGCGATACTTCAGAGCTGGGGGCGGCAGTGACTGTCGAAGATAGGGCGTCGGGGTGGAGGTGATGGCTGCGTCGTAGTAGTTCATGTTGTCAGCAGCATTGAAGTGGCTGGAGGTGGACGACAAACAGCTTCCGCGGTAATTAATCGTCGCGGCACAACCTGCCAGTCGGGCGACGAGAAGGCCTGTCGAACTACCTCCCGCAGGATCCCAGCGGCTTAAGCCACCACCGCTGGTGCCATGGGAGAAATCCCTAGCTGCTGGGTCTCCTCTCGCACAATCTCTCGGATGACTTCACGCAGAGACGTGCCGCAACTCTCAGGTAAAATTGAAGCATTCACCGGTCAGTTCTCGCGATAATATTGGCGGTACCGCTGCTGCAGTACCTCTTCGATAGCGGTAGCCTCCATGGTAAATTCGGCCACTGTCACCGGTGGATTCCTAATGAGTCCGGAAAACAGTTCCTCCTTCACTCCGCGCAAGAGGTAGCGCAACTTCTTCGGTCATCCCGTGGTCTGTTCTGCGGAGAAGGCGGGCCATATCTTCTGCAAACATGCCAAAGGTGTCATTTGGTTTTTTAATACGGGATTCGAGAAGGCGCTTTGCGTTGTCTCTTCCGCCGCTACTAGTGAATATGTCTAGCAGCAGAGCACGTAAGGCATCTCATGTGGTCAAACTCCTCTCCCAGTTCACAAACCACGTCCGCGCACTGTCTTGAAGGACGAAATAGGCATTAGCCAGCTTTTGCTGGGAGCCCCAGCCATTATTACAGGCGACACGCTCGAATTGGACCAGTCAGCCTTGGACATCTTGAAAAGCGTCACCGTGAAAACTTTCTGAGATCTTAGGATTCCACCTGCGATAGAGTTACAGTGGCCATGGTGTAAGTAGGTGGGCGCGTTACTGCGGGGTGCTGCAGTCAAAGAAAAGGAGGACTAAAAGGGGTAGGGAGGATAGCCCTTTTGGGGGCTAGCTGATTTGCCACAACCTTTAGCCTTTCTGGGGGATGACTCATATGAGATGAACGGCTACTCCCCATGCGCTTACTCGTTCGAGGACTAACAGTTGCCCTTTTCCGATGCTCCTTGAAGGAGTAACGTAAATTTTCCGATGTTCCGCAAAAGCATAATTAATGATATTAGCCATTTATACCGCAATAAATAAGTTACTGAGCTGAGAAAAATAACACGCCCGAAAGCAGGGTTCGAACTCAAGTTCTCTCACTCACAAGTCAGGTACTCCAACCACTTGAGCACGGTGGTCTTTTGTTTTTTCTTTATTGCCTCGCTTGACACAGAGTTTACGAGCTCAGAAGAACAGAATAACAAGATCATAGTGCAACGGAACAGTATTTGCGATCATTCAGAGGCGAGCAGTGTGAAGACGACGACGACGATTAGAGGCTAGCGCAGGTATATACTTGTATGTAGCTTTTCGTCTGCGTCTTCCTACGTAACATATCTGGTGGAGGTGTACGTTCCCTGTACGTCGTCACGGAGCTTCGCAGTGGACGGTACGTCGAGCATTCCTTCATGGCTCCCGGCGACAACTTGACTCCGCCGGCTCCGACACCTGCCGGCACTTCAACGACCTGCATCACTCTCCCCGCTCCCCGTAATCCTGGCGTATTCTCGGGCAAACATGGGGAAGACGTCCATGACTGGATGAGCCTGTATGAACACGTCAGCCGCAATAACCGGTGGGACCCTACTATCATGCTCGCCAACGTAGTATTTTACCTCGGAGGCACACCTCGAGTTTGGTTTCACACGCACGAAGATGAGCTCACCAGTTGGGATTCGCTTAAGCAAAAGCTTCGAGACTCGTTGGGCAACCCCTACGGTCACCAACTTGCCGCGCAGAATGCGCTTTCAGGCCGTGTGCAGACTTCAACAGAGCCCTATGTCACGTACATTCAGGACGTCTTGCCTCTGTGCCGCAAAGTTCACTCACACATGACTGAGTCAAATAAGGTTTTCCACATCCTCAAAGGCATTGCCGATGACGCCTTCAACTTGCTCGTTTTCAACAACGTGGCGATGATGGATGCAGTTATAAAAGAGTGCCGCCGCCTGGAACTTGCTAGAAGCCGACGTATTGCGCAGCAGTTTGCCCGTCTGCCCAACACTTCAGCGACATCTTCCTGTGCCGACGCTCCTCGTCCCAACAACACTGGCGATGTTACCAGGATCGTCCGGCGTGAGATCGAGGCCGCCTATCCGGCTGCCTTCGACTCCAGCCCCCACCAACGCACCTGCAGTCACGGTTTCCCCGATCCAGGCAGTTGCCCGCCAGGAGTTCGAAAACATGGGTCTTCACACCATCTGCTCGGTCCATTGCCCTGATACCCGCCCGGCTTCTTCGATTCCGCCCCTTCCCGCATCTTCTTACCCACCACGTTTCCCCAACTCCGCTGAATGGTGCACTGCTGACGACAAGCCCATTTGTTTTCACTGCCATCGAATCGTGAACATTTCTCGGCACTGTCGCAGTCGCTGTAGTTCCCCGACCCGGTCTGCTTATACTGCCTACTCTCGCCCTCCAGGTGGCCCTTCTCGTCCCTATGCCGCACGTTCCGATAATGCCACCACTGATTCTCGAGCGCCCAACAACCCCTATTCTCGTTCGCCTTCACCCCAACAATGACAATCTCGCTTTCCCCAGCCCCGTCGCCCCTATTCGCCAACTCCCTTCGAACGCTGCTCCCAGATGGAAAACTAGACGATGCAGCGCCTCGAGGTGACGCTGTTTAGCTCCCTACGCCGCCAAATCCTCTACTGACGCTGCCCACTCATCTGAACCTTCTTGACCTGGAAGTCGACGGTGTTTCTGTGTCTGCTCTTATAGACACTGGAGCGCATTTGTCGGTAATGAGCGCTGACCTTCGTAACCGGCTCACGAAAATAGTCACGCCCGCCACGACGCCTGTTGTCCATGTTGCCGATGGCGGAACAGCCCCCGTAATTGGTATGTCTGCCGCCCGCGTCTCCTTCGCCGACCGCTCCACTACCGTGCTATTCACAGTCATCGCCCACTGTCCTCACATCATCATCCTCGGCTTAGACTTCCTCACCGCACATTCTGCTCTCATCAATTGTTCCGCCAGTACTCTCCGCCTTGACCTGCCTGTTCTGGATCCCGCGGGACCACACCCACCAGCCGCCGCAGTTCCGTCGATTTCGTTCGCTTGCCACCTTCGGCACTGACTTACGTTGACTTAGTGTGATCCCCACCAGTCGCCGATGGTCACTACATCGCGGCTCCTATGCAAGACGTCCTCCTTACACAAGGGATCACAGTACCTCATAAAGTTTTATCTATTACGGCGAATTGCGTCTGCCTGCCAGTGGTCAATTTTGGCTTGAAGACACAAGTGCTGCCACGCTTGATGTCTTTGGTTCAGCTTTGCTCATTTGAGGATCACTCAGTAGCATCTATTACAGAAGATAATTCATGCGATCCTCCTCGACCATCGCAGTCGGCAACTTGTGCCATCGCCGACTTACCGAAAATGATTGCGCCCGATATGCCGTACGAGCACGCTCGTGAGCTCTACCGCGTTCTGTTTTCCTACCACAATATTTTTGGCTTTAACGATCGTCATTTGGCCCAAACTACAACTGTTAAACATCGCAATAATACCGGCGATGCCCCTCCTATTCATCGCCGCCCGTATAGGGTGTCAAGGGCTGAGCGTCATGTTATTCACGCAGAAGTTCGCAAAATACTTCCGAAGAACATTAGTGAACCGTCATGTAGTCCATGGGCGTCACCTGTTGTACTGGTCAAAAAGAAGGATGGCTCATGCGCTTTTGCGTGGATTATCGGCACCTTAACTGGGTTACTAAAAGGGGCGTGTATCCCCTACCTCGGATTGATGACGCCCTTGACGGCCTTCACGGTGCTCGCTATTTGTCCTCTATTCACCTACGCTGCAGCTACTGGCAGATTGCCGTAAATGATCTCGACCGCGAGAAGACTGCTTTTGTAACACCAGACGGTCTTTATCAATTCAAAGTGATGCCGTACGGTCTATGTAACGCTCCTGCCACTTTTGAACGCATGATGGACTTCCTTCTTCACGGTTTCAAATGGTCCACGTGCCTGCGCTACTTCGACGACGTTATAGTATTCTCCCCAACGTTCGCTACGCACCTGTAGCGCCTATCAGCAGTCCTGGACGTTTTTCGTCGAGCCGGTCTGTAACTCAACGCATCGAATTGCCAATTCGGCCGTCGCCAGTTTACCGTCCTTGTACATCTCGTTGATGCGAACGGAGTGCAACCGGAGGCAGGCAAGATCCGTGTTGTTACGCACTTCCCTGTTCCGAAGTGTGCCAAGGATGTGCGGAGCTTCATCAGCCTTTGTTCGTATTTCCGCTGTTTCGTGAAAAATTTCGCCACCATAGCACGACCACTAACCGAGCTTTTGAAGAAAGACTCCCCTTTTCAGTGGGGCGATAACGAGGCCTCTGCACTCTCGCATCTAATCGACCTTCTCACAACACCTCCCGTTCTGGCACATTCCGATCCTTCTACGCGTACGAAAGTCCGTACTGATGCCAGCGATCACGGAATTGGCGCAGTACTAGCACAACGCCAGCGCGGCAACGACTGTGTTATCGTTAACGCCAGCAGGCTCCTCTCACCTGCTGAGCGCAACTATTCCATCACTGAGCGCGAGTGCCTGGCCCTGGTTTGGGCGGTTGCGAAATTCCGCTTATACTTATATGGCCGACCCTTTTCCGTTGTCACAGACCATCACGCACTTAGCTGGCTATGCTCACTGAAAGGTCCTACAGAAAGACTTGGTCGCTGAGCCTTATGCCTCCAGGAATTTTCGTATTCTGTCATCTACAAATCTGGCCGACTACACGAGGACGCTGACTGCCTGTCTCGCTACCCGGTCGACGAGCCTGCTGACGCCGGCACTAGTACCACCAACGGCATTTTCTCTGTGTCTGCCTTCGCGAACATCGCCAAGGAGCAGTACCGGGATATCGCTGCGAGCACTCATCGCGCGTTGTTGCTCTCCACCTATCGGCTCATCCGTTCGCCGATATGTCCTCCTATATGTCCTATATGTCCTTCTGTACCGAAGGAACTTCCTCCCTGATGGCTCTGATCTTCTTCTTGTCGTACCAAAGGATCTACGACAGACTGTAGTCGTTGAGATGCATGACGCACCCACTGCAGAACATCTTGGGGTAACGCGCACGTACGACCGCGTCCGCCACCGCTTCTCTTGACCTGGTATCGCTCGCTCCGTCCGACGCTTTGTTGCTGCCTGTGATCCCGGCCAGCGGCGGAAAACGCCTCAGGTGCTACCTGCCGGCCATCTCCAGTCGATCACCGTCCATGTGCAACAAGAATCGTCACTACAATAACCAAAGTTCCAGCCACCAACCTGCACAAGTAGGGTTACATTATGTGACATCGTCATGGCTTGGTTGTCGCATCCACTGCCGCTTGAAGCCATAGGCGTCCCTTTTATAGGCATTGGCGTGGCGCTGGCGGGGTGGATTGATGATGTCGTCATGCCACCCAGTTGTGCACTGCAGAGGTGGTGCTCGTGATGCAGGAACGGTGATATCGGCTTATTGAAGATATCGCCACCTTCGATGCCCGTGCCCAGCTTGAGCGATGTAACAACAGTGTGACGTAGGTGTTCAAACTGGTCCGTGCAAAACGCCGAAGACCCGGTCAACAAAGCAAGACATCCCGTAAAACCTGCACCAGTAGGGATACATTAGGTGACATCGTCACGGCTTCGTTGCCGTGTCCACTGATGTCGTGTCATGTTGCCGTGTTGCGCTGTTGCCGTGTACACTGAATTTGTCAACTCGAACCAATGACAGGAGTTTGATGTAGTAGTTCTGCGGAAACCCGCAAGGTGGAGAGAAGTAACTAATAAAGGGAAAATAAGACATCCACCCGTTCGTAGCAGTTGTTACACAGAAGACCCATACGGTTTCCTCGAAAAAAGAGCCTCACAGTTGAAGGGAAATTCATCCTGGTCCGGGACTCGAACCCGTGACCACCGCCTTTCCGCGGCCGCTGCTATACCATCTGAGCTAACCAGGTGGCTAGCAGATAGTAAAGCGAAGTCGGATTTGTCAACAACTCGAAGTAAAGGCAAGATTTTAACGTAGTAGTTCTGCAGAAACCTGCAAGGTGGAAGGAAGTAATTAATAAAGGGAGAATCAGACATCCACCCGTTCGTAGCAATTGCTACAAAGGGTACCCATACGGGTTCCTCGAAAGAAACGCCTCACAACTGAAGGAAAATTTGTCCTCTTCCGGAGATTAGAACCCGGTACCACCCCCTTTCCGAGGCAGATTTGTTTGCTTGGGTAGATTTCATGTCTGATTTTCCCTTTATTGCTTACTTTACTCCACCTTGCAGGTTTCCGCAGAAATACAACGTCAAACTCTTGCCTTTGCTTCGGGTGACAACTTCGACTTCGCTCTGCCATCATGTAGCCGCTCAGGTGGTGGAGCGGATTTGTGCAACAACCAAGACGTTTCGGAGCGGAAAATAAAACCCGAACACCAGCTCCTTTGCCTATATTCCACTCTGAGACGTCATGGTTTGATGTGTGCCAAGGTCAACGCAGGACATGGAAAAAATACACAGGTGTGCGCAAAAAAAGAAAATGGACAGAAGCATGTGGGATGTGTAAAAAAAGCAGTTTATTCACTTTCCATGTCGTGTGGTTCGTCATATGTGGGCCAAACAGGTAGATGTGTGCATGAGCATCGATATAAGATGGAAAACCAGATCTCCGGTCACATAAGTGCGAATTCTAAGGCTCACAAGTGCATTCCAGATTTTGATAGAACCTGTGTTTTGAACAGAGCTGATGACCAACTGACAAGGGAGATACTGGAGGCGCTTGAGATCAAAAAGCGTGGTGATGATTGCATCAGTGAAGCCTCAGTTACACCTTCGACAAAAGAACTGGCGTATCTTGGGAGCGGCACTAAGAAGTTGTTCCGTATTGTGGTTTCATTGTGCGGTGCAGATGACGGCCCTGTTTTTTGTTGTTGTTTTGGTCCTTGACAGCAGGTATTTGTTCCTGTGACAAGAAATAAAACACTCAGTTGTTTGTGCGCCTACGTGTTTGTCTCGTGACTCCTTCCTATGTCCGTTGTTTTATTTGACGCCTTCGTTGTAATCACGCATAACCCACTCGCCCACCATCACCGGCTCAGTGACTTCATCTCTAGTTCAGTGAGCTCTTTTCCTTGTTTCACTCGCGAACCTTCGTTCATCGCTGCTCTCATTGCTGCCGCTTCTTGCCGAGGACGAACGCTGGGCTGCTGCATCACACACAAGGTTCTCCCAAAGGACGTCGCGGCGATGTTTGCATTCGTTCTACCATCGCTTGGACATGCGAATCGACTTTGAAAGATTCTTCGCTCCAAGTGGCAAAGACAAGCATGGTTGTACAGGGATTACCTTAGGGCAACTCTTCTGCTTGCCGCGAATCCACACAGTGGTCGACGACTGTGGTGGGAATGGAACCGGATCATCAACGCCACCACTGAGTACATGTGGCAGCTGATGCTTCCGAGACTTCGAGCACAGGTACCGAAGAAATCACCAGCTGCAGAAAGCCCTGTGGTCTTCCTGCGTGACGCTGCCGTCCCATATTCCATACGCCGCTTGCTTAGCTACGGGCCCAAGTTCGACGTACAACTGGAGGACGTTCGTGCGGAGCTACTTGCAATGATCAAGCAAGTTTCCAGGCGAGCCAGAACGGAAGAACAGCAAAGGCGCCCTTCGGAAGGCGTGGAATTGCTCGCACGTTGTAAGACATCTGTTCTAAAGATTCCTGTAGCTAAAACAGTTAGTTATTTGAAAGGGCAATCCCTGTCTCTTTTAACCTCTGATAAGGAAGGTGGATTTGTTCTAATGCCGAAAGGATTGTTTGAATCAAGAGCTTCAGAAGCTCTCTCAGGGGTGTTTAAGAAGTGCGAAAAAGTGTCTCTTGCACAAGTAAACAGCAACACCAAAAAGCTGTGTAAGAACCTGAATTTAGCGAAACTGTTGACAGCAGTAGAATCGGAGAAAGAGGTGAGCCTTGATGCATTCTTCAGGGCAAAAACTCGTAAATCTAATTGCCCCTTCCGGCTCCTAGTCTCAGAAACGGGTCATGGCAAAAACAGGTCTCCTTGTTTCTCCAGCAAAATTTGAGTAGACTACCCATTGACTCCAGTTTCGCGTGAAGAACTTTGAAAGCGTCGTAAAATATATCGCGCAGAATCAAAACAAAATGATATTCGCCTTCTCTGTTGACATAAAAGACTTGTATTACTCGATACCACAAAACAAATTGACGGAATGCGTCACTAACTGTATCGATAAATTTGGAGCAGTTGCTTTCCAGAACGCCTCTGGCATAGCAGTAGGTTCCATTTTGGAACTGCTTTCCGTGTACCTGAAGTCTACCCACATAAAATGGAATGACGACGTCTTGCTACAGAAAGAGGGTGTGCGTATAGGTTCGTGTATAGCCCCTGTTTTAAGCGACATCTTTTTAGCTTCGAAAGACACCTACTAAAGCAGTGCTTATCGGGGGCAAATGGGATGCAGATCTTTAGATTTGTGGATAATTTTTAGTGTTCTTGGATTGTGACGGTCCAGAATTGGAGACCCAGTCATCATAGTATTGTCAGAGTTTTAAACAGCCTTCCACCCTCTAACTCTGACTCGCGAGCTTCCAGCCGATAACTGTTTAAGATTTTTAGATTTGAAATTACTATCCTTCATATCTTGTGTGCTGGCAGTTCAAGCCAAGGGCTAGCAAACCCATCCTTTCTTACCACTCAGCTCACTCATAAGTAATAAAAAGAGGCATCATTCAATCATGTCTAACCAACGCTCTTAACAAGTCATGTGTGCATCGGCTGCAAATCGGTTTTCATTGTCAGGTCAGCCGCCTCAAAGGGGCTAGTTATCCTCACCATGTGATCACATCTGTTGCAGAAAAAATGTTCAGCAGCTCAAGGAACATAACGTTGTAAACCAGGGTCGAACAGGCCCTTCTGAAACCAGGTGTGCTATCATTCCATATGTTCATGGCATATCTCACAATTTGAAAATGTAGGCAAACGAGCTGGTGTTTCTGCTCCATAACGCCTTGGTTTGATGTGTGCCAAGGTGAACGCAGGACATCGGGAAAATAAGCAGGCGTGCGCAAAACAAAAACATAGGCAGAAGCATGTCGGATGTGTAAAGAGAGTAGTTTATTGGTTCCCTTGTCGTGTGGTTCATTATATCTGGGCCAGACGGGCAGATGTCTGAATGATGGAATGCATGAGCATCCATATAAGATGGAAAACCAGCTCTCCGGTCACATAAGTGCGCATTGTAAGGCTCACAAGTGCATTCCAGATTTTGATAGGACCGGTGTTTTGAACAGAGCTGATGGTCAACTGACAAGAGAGATATTGGAAGCGCTTGAGATCAAAAAGCGTGGTGATGATTGCATCAGTGAAGCCTCAGTTTCCCTTTCGACAAAGGAACTTGCGTATCTTGGGAGCAGCACTTAGAAGTTATGTATGTGGTTTCCTTGTGCGATGCAGATGACGGCCCTGTTTACTTTTGGTTTGATCCTTGAAGGCAGGTATTTATTCCTGTGTCAAGAAACAAAACGCTCTGTTGTTAGTGCGCCTACGTGGTAGTGTCGCGTCTCCTTCCAACGTTCGTTGTTTTATTTGGCGCCTTCGTTGTAATCATGCATAACCAACTCGCCCACCAACACGTGCTGAGTTGCTGTTGACTTCGGGATATGTGTGACTGTCTGCTGTCAACTAGAATTGGCAAACAAGAGACTATTGACTGTGTGTAGCTGTTATCGTGCAGCTGATTATCCAGCGGGCGTTATGTCCCAGCTAGCAAGTTCCATTGATACGATGTCGTCAGACATCTTCATTATCCAAGGGCACTTCAATTGAGCAAATATTCATTGGAATGAGGGTGCGACTACCCTCTCGCCTTCTTGGGCTTGTACTTATGACATAATGAATATTGTCGGTCTGCATGCACTGTATCAGATGGTACTGCAGACAACACGTGGAACTAATATTCTGGAGCTATTAATCGTTATTAATCGTGGTTCCTTATTAATATTAAAATTATTATAATTATTATTATTATTATTATTAATAATAATAATTCCTTATCAATCAACCTAGTTTCGTCACTGCTACGTGTGTTATACCTGGGATTAATGGTCCTGACGTATTGATCGAAAGGAATGTACAATTAATTAAAGAAATAAGGCGCTACCAAAGGTTCACGTACAACTATAATAACTGTAATGTTGAAAAAACGAACGATGCTCTAGATAATTACTTTGTAGCTTTTAAAACTTTTGCGGAACGAGATAGCATTCATGGCATGGCAATCCGTTTAAAAACAAAATAATTTAGTTGCGAGGTGCATTTCTTGCATGTTGGCAGCTCACACCAAGAAAAGCAAAACGTAAATCGTGGTTTACACGAGAACTGCCCATACTCACGCAAAAACGTCTGAGAAGTTAACGTGGTGTTTTAGTCAGTCCGAGCGAAGCTATCGAGCGATGACTGAAAAATCTAAGACAAGAATTTCAAACATGTACCCGTAGAGAAAAGGTTCATTACACTGAATGTTTACAATCCTGTCTGAAAGATAATCCAAAAGACTTTTGTAAACACGTTAAAAGAAATGACAAAATCAGTGTGTCTATCTCATCGCTTGCTGTAGGTGATGACGTATTCCGTAAGGACAGCGATAAATAAGTGTCTTAACCTGCATTTCACTTGTGTTTTCACGCCACCGATAACACTCGAAGGCGGTCGTCACCAGTTAGTCCAGATGGGACCAAACACCATGGGAAATATAGGTATGAGCACGCGGCCCATTTGGGGTGTTCTTGCAAAGGTTAGATAGCTCAAAAGGATGGCATCGAGATGATTCGACAAAAGCGTTTCTGAACCTTTGTGCGAAACGGTTGTACAATATTTAAAAGTATATTTCGATAAATTACTATTTGATGCAAGCCTTTCCTCTGAGTGGAAAGAAGCAATGGCTGTTCGAATTCATAAATCTGGCCCAGGAGCGATGTTTCAATTTACAGACCAATGTCCCTCACATGTGTAGCATGCAAAGTTCTTCAACATGTATTATATGCTGATATAGTTCAGCACATGAAAAATAATTGATCATTTACGCCACGGCAACATGGGTTTCGCCGGGGATCTCGTAATGCCCAATTGACTGAATTTGGGCTTGACATGCCGTACGCCCTGACAAAAGAAAAACAAAAGTTTCTATTTCTTATTTTAGATTTGAAGAAGCCGTTCGATACTGTACCAAACTGCTTACTTGTTGAAAAAAATGACCCTGTACTGCAAGAATTCTTGTTATTTCATTGGTCACCCATAACTTATCATTACTCCAGCCGTTCGTTATTGTTAATGGTACCCGGTCCTGTTCAGTGCAGGTAATTCGGGCGTCCTCCAAGACTCGGTATTGGGACAGCTTTTATTTCTACTGTATATAAATGAGATGACGGAAGGTGTAGTATCTCCCATACGTTTGTTGGCGGACGATTTCGTTTTGTACAGGGAAGTTGGTGTTGCACAAGGCAAACTTGATATTCAAAGAGCCTAGGCTAAAATTTGCTACTGGTGCGCCTGTTGGCACATAAGGATGAACCTAAATAAGACAGCTTACATTAAATTCACTCGTAAAAGGCTACATTCCCAAACTTCACACGCTATTAACAATGTCAATAAAGTTAAGGTTCCGAATACAAATATTTAGGCGTATAATTTACGTTTACTTGACAGCGATGTATGTTGACTAACAGGCAAGACAGGGCAGACGCTAGGCTACCTTCGCCGGAATGACAACAATTTTAATATGCCAACTAAGGGATTGCTTCATAGAACATCTATGCGTTCTCTTCTTGATTATGAGGGTATTATTTGAGACTACCGAACAGTACAAGACAAAGAAAAACTAGAAAGCCTACAGAACTGAGCTGTCGGATTTATTTTTGGGCGATACGATAGAAACTTCAGACCTATGCGCATGAGAGAATTATTGCAATTGGACACACTAGATTGTCGACGACGCAAACTTGAATTAAAGCTTTTCCACAATATCTATCATGAAAAAGTTGCCATTGACAGGCATATTTACACAATGGATCCTAGCTATCATTCCCATTGAATTCCCATTGAGTTGACCAGGGGTGTAAGGTATTGAAACAGTGCTTGAACGGAATTCATTAGATAGGCCTGTCGCAATTATATCGCCTAATGAAGTCTTTGTTGCACTTGTCGCATAATTCTTTCTGAATTTCAGTGATTGCTCATTCGATCTGCACCATGTGATCAGTACTGAATATATTAGGCTCTTTCTATGGATTTAATTATGGTTATAGCTGTTGGTATGCAGCAAGCTTTCGTTAAGCACTAATTTACCGTTTCTTGTTATAATACCGAACTTGCAGTACATTTATTACAGTAAACATTTTTACTAAAACAGGAAAGTATGCTCAACTGTCTTAAGGAAATATATATATATATATATATATATAAGGTGTTTATTTGGCAGAGCTCGGAGCAGCGCAACGTCGACGGGCAGGGCAGTCACAGCTTCCAAGCACGAGAGCCGTTGCTGAGCAGGAGCGCTCGACCTACTAGCGTTTAGAGCCAGTAGCGCTGAACCCACTAGCGTCTCTCTTCGCTACAATCAACTCAACCCCGGGAGCGAGAAGGGAGCCGTCCGGCGACCTAACAGCTCGTAACGATGAGCGGGTCGTAGTAACGCTTTAAACGGTCGACATCGACAATGTCTCGTCCACGGCGGCGCATGTCTGAAGATGGCTCAACTGGTTCTATGACATAGTTCACAGGAGATGCGCGTTCGAGAACACGATAAGGGCCTTCATACTTAGGGACCAGTTTTGATGAGAGGCCAGGGGCAGTTAAAGGAACTGAGAGCCACACGAGCGCTCCCGGATCGCAGGTGACCGTGGCAGTGGCGTCACCGCGAGTGCTCCTCTGGCGCTCTTGATCAGCGGAAGTAAAGGCCTGTGCGAGGTCGCGGCACTCTTCTGCATGTCTGACCGTGGCAGAAATAGGCATGCACTCGGATGCATCCGGCCGGTACGGAAGAATGGTGTCGATGGTGTGCGAAGGGTGTCGACCATACAGCAAGAAATAGTGTGAAAATCCAGTGGTGCTCTGCGTAGTGGTATTATACGCGTAGGTGACGAATGGCAGAACGGCGTCCCAGTTCGTGTGGTCGGAGGCAACGTACATTGAAAGCATGGCTTCGAGCTTACGGTTGAAGCGTTCTGTGAGGCCATTCGTTTGAGGGTGGTACGCCGTAGTTGTACGATGAACAACGTGGCACCCTTTCAGAGTCGCTTCAACTACTTCCGACAGGAAGATGCGTCCGCGATCGCTGAGCAGTTCTTGAGGTGGACCATGCCGCAGGATGAATCGGCGGAGCAGGAATGATGCAACATCGCGCGCTGTAGCTGCTGGGAGAGCGGCGGTTTCAGCATATCGTGTAAGGTGATCTACTGCCACAATGGCCCAGCGGTTACCGGCTGACGTCAGAGGAAGTGGCCCATACAAATCGATGCCAACGCGCCCGAACGGCCGGGTAGGGCAGGGTAGAGGCTGCAGACCAGCTGGCGAGTGGTGGGGTGAAGATTTTCGACGCTGGCAGTCGGGGCATTAGCGAACGAACTTTTGAATATAGTTGTACATTCCTCGCCAGTAGTAGCGTACTGGTAGGTTTTGAAAAGTCCTGAGTGAGCACACTGTGGAACAGAGTGGAACGATGCGCAGATTTCAGAACGCAGGCTTCGAGGTACAACAGGCCGTCAGAGGTGTAATTGCGTAGTTGAAGCAGGTCGTCGCGAATGGCGAAATGGCGAGCTTGACGGTGCAATGCACGAGTGGTTGGCTGCGATGACGGATCAGCAAGGCAGTCTATGATGGAGGCAATCCAGGGGTCCTTGCGCTGTTCAGAAGCGATGGTCCGAATGCCGACGAAAGAAACGGCAAGCTGGGATATTGCGCAGCAGGCATTGTCGTCTGGCAAGGGAGAACGTGAGAGGGCTTCAGCATCAGCATGCGTGCGTCCGTTGCGGTACAGTACGCAGATATCGTAATCCTGTAAGCGAAGCGCCCAGCGGGTGAGACGCTCTGAGAGATCCTTCAATGACGACAGCCAGCATAGTGCATGGTGGTCCGTGACGACATCAAATTGTAGACGGTACAAATAGGGCCGGAACTTGGTAAGCGCCCAGATGATCGCCAGGCATTCTTTTTCCGTGACAATGTAATTGGTCTCGGCTTTAGTAAGCATACGGCTTGCATATGCCACAACATATTCAGGAAACCCTTCTTTGCGCTGCGCTAGGACAGCGCCGAGGCCAACACCGCTGGCATCTGTGTGTACCTCAATAGGTGCCGTTGGGTCGTAGTGGCGCAAAACGGGAGGAGACGTCAGCAAACGACGGAGCTTAGTGAACGCCTCGTCGCACTCGGACGACCACGAATGGAGAGGTCCGTTACTGCCAAGGAGCTTCGTCAGGGGCGATATTGCGAATGAAGCGCCTGAAGTAGGAAGACAAACCTACAAAACTGCGCAGTTCTTTGACGGACGTCGGTTTAGGAAATTCAGCTACGGCACGAAGTTTGGCTGGATCGAGGAGGATTCCATCCTTCGAGACGACATAACCTAGTATCGTGAGCTGCCGCGCTGCAAGTCGGCGCTTCTTTAGGTTCAGCTGAAGTCCAGTGTTCGCTAAGCACGTCAGAACACGCCGTAGGCGTTGAAGGTGCGTGGTGAAGCCAGAGGCAAAAACAACAACGTCGTCGAGATAACATAGGCACGTGTGCCACTTCAAACCTGTGTCCATCATGCCTGTGTCCATCATGAGAACTGTGTCCTTCATGCCTTCAAAGGTTGCTGGCGCATTACAATGTCCAAACGGCATGACGTTAAATTCGTATAAGCCGTCGGGTGTGACAAAGGCTGTCTTCGGCCTGTCGACGTCAGCCATGGGTACATGCGAATAGCCGGAGCGTAAATCTAGAGATGAAAAGAATTTTGCTCCTTGTAGGCTATCGATGGCGTCATCGACTCGCGGCAGCGGGTACACATCTTTGCGAGTGATCTTGTTCAGGCTCCGATAGTCTACACAGAACCGTACCGAGCCGTCTTTTTTTGTAAAAAGGACGACAGGGGATGCCCATGTACTGTTGGAGGGTCGGATCACTTCGCGGCGAAGCATATCGTCCACTTGCTCATTAATCACACGACATTCTGTGGCAGAGACGCGATATGGTCGTTGCTACAATGGCGGTTGGGAGCCAGTGTCAATATGGTGCGTGACAGCAGACGGCCGGCCCAGGGAAGGTTGCCCGACATCAAAAGAAGAACGAAATTCATCTAAGATGCGCAGAAGCTGCGAACGCTGAGGTGGGGTGAGGCCATCGGCAATAGATGAATCGAACACACCTGTGGGAAAAAGGTCCGACGTAGAGAGAGAACCGAGCGTGTTGTAACTGGCGAAGGACATGTCTTCGGGAACATCCGTAATTTGTACGGCGTCGATCACTTCCACGTGGCCAAGACATTCGCCTTGAAGCAGCATCACGGGGTATGAGAAGGGGTTACAGACAAAAATAGCTGTGGAGCCCTGTTTGACGTTCACAGTCGCAAAAGGCCGCAGCAGACCTTTTCGAGTATAAAAGTGGCCCGACAGAGAAAGCAGTGCGATGGCGTCAGAGAGGCTGCTGCAATGCATTGATACAATCACTGACGAGTTGGGAGGAACGTTTGTGTCGTGTCTGACGAGTAGTTTGTTCGCAAAAGAAGCATTATCGGCAAGCGTCATATCTGAGATTGGCGAGTTCTAGTTCGGCCCGTGCGCAATGAATGGCGGCATCGTGGCGGGCGAGAAAGTCCCACCCCAGGATAACGTCGTGGGAGCATGAGGAAATCACAATAAATTCGACGGCGTAAACAACGTCCTCGATGAGAACACGAGCGGTGCACGCCGCAATCGGGTGAATACGCTGTACGCCTGCTGTGCGGAGGGCGAATCCAGCAATAGGCGTCGTAACCTTTCGAAGGAAGCGACAAAGCTTTGCGTCCATAACTGATACAGTGGCTCCGGTATCCACGAGGGCATATGTGCGCACACCGTCAACTAACACGTCTATCACATTGGTCGGGCTACGTTGAGGACTTCCGCGTTTCGACGGCGTCGCAGCCCTTGCCTCTTGGACTGCGACGATTAGTTTTCCTCATCCCGAGCTTCGGGACGAGGCCGCATCGGTGATGGGGAGCGTCGGCGTGGAGAAGTTCAGCGGCGGATGTTGGCGGACCGGCGGAATGGTGGTGACGCAGCCCGAGGTTCGTCGTCGTAGTAAGGGCGTGGAGAACCCGCCATACAACTTGGCCCATATGGTGTAACGCTAGGCGGCTGCACGCGACTACAGTGGCGTGCGACGTGGCCTGCATAGCCGCACGCAAAACATATCGGTCGATTGTCCGCTGTACGCCACCGAGTTGTTGCGGCAGGTCCCATCCATGTGGAAGGAAGCGTTGGACGTGGCGGCTGGTGAAGTGATTGCATAGCAGGCTGTTGTCGAGGCGCAGCGAGGACTTCGGCGTACGTGAGAGGTCTCCGTGGAGGGAGTTGCTGAGGTTGGGTGACGACTTCCGCGTAGCTGAGTGGCACCGCTGTCGGGATCTGTTGCGGCCTGGCCTTGAATTCGGCGTAGCTGTGAGGCGCAGCCGCAGGAACACGCTGGTGGCGCTCAGGCAAAACCTCGTGCAGTTCTTGCGCTATGACGCGGCGAAGCGGAGGTGCAAAACTTGGCCTAGGCGTGTGCACCGACTGCAGACGTGCAAAATCCATCAATGAGAGTTGCCGGGCAGCTTCTTCGCGGACGAACGCCTTCATTTCTGCGAGCAACTCTGCCTGGTTGGACATGGCAGCCAAACCTGCGAGGTGTTCCTCACGCGGTAGAGATCGACGGGTGAGTGACCGCTACCTGCGGAACTCTTCATAGCTCTGACACAGTGTGACAATTTCAGCCTCAGAGCGTGGACTTTTGGCCAGCAACATGTTAAAGGCGTCGTCTTCTATGCCCTTCAGGATGTTTCGGATTCGATCAGACTCCGCCATGGTCGAATCGACTTTCCTGCATAGGTCCAGGTTATCTTCGATATAGCTGGTGAATGTTTCGCCTGACTGTTGAGCTCGTTCTCGCAAACGTTGCTCGGCACGCAGCTTGCGAACAGCAGGGCGACCAAAAACATCGGCGAGGGAAGTCTTAAATTCCGACCATGTCTGGAATTCTGCTTGATGGTTGTTATACCACAGGCTGGCCACTCCAGCGAGGTAGAGCAGAGCATGGCTCAGTTTGGCCGCTTCGTCCCACTTGTTATGGTCGCCTACCCTGTCGTACGCCGTGAGCCATTCCTCCACGTCAGTGTCGTCCGCTCCAGTGTAGATAGGAGGGTCGCGATGACGAGGCACCCCGGGACACGCAGTGGGTGCAGGAGGAGGCGTTTGCTGGGAGGCGTCTTGGGGCATGGTAGATGGTAGGGTACGGGACCGGAGTTCCAGGATGATCGTCTGAGGGTACCCCGCACATCCACCAATTCTGAAGGTGTTTATTTGGCAGAGCTCGGAGCAGCGAAACGTCGACGGGCAGGGCAGTCACAGCTTCCAAGCACGAGAGCCGTTGCTGAGCAGGAGCGCTCGACCCACTAGCGTCTCTCTTCGCTACAATATATATATATATATATATATATATATATATATATATATTGACGCAACTATATTTGGCAGAACGATAATTCAGCGGGTATGCGCCAGTGGGGACGACGCTGAAGTAGCGCGGGTTTTTAGGTGAAGCGGGGGAAAAACGAAGAAGACGTTGTTGTTGTTCCCTTGGACGACTGATAAAGTGCGTTTCTTGGCGGTGCTGCTACGCATACTCGTTGATCCCACGTCGTTACACTGGTGGAGGTGCGGGGTATTCTTCATGCTTGGCACCCCTTCGCGGAGCCGACGAGCGAGCCCGGAATCACCATCGCGCATCGAAACACCGGTCCACCGCTTCAGTCGTCGCCTGCTAGGCTTAGCGCCCGAGTCCAGTCCCCTGCAAGAAACTTCGAGAAATCGTTTGCCTCCTACAAATAACATGGCCACCGCAGCTCCATCGCAAGTAACACTACAGAATCCTATGGTCCCGGAGAGCTTTCATGGTGATGCCTTTGAAGACGTCCAAGATTGGCTCGACCAGTTCGAGCGCGTCGCCCAGTATAACCATAAGACCAGCTCGGCGGACAAACTCTCGAGTGTCTATTTCTATTTGAAGGACAATGCTCGTACGTGGTACGTAAACCGGGAGAGGAGCTTTGCCACGTGGGACGACTTCCGCGCACAGCTGCTGGATACCTTTTCAAGCATCGACAGGAGGGAAAACGCGCAGCGTCTCCTTGAAATCCGCGTTCAAAAGCCCAATGAGAGTGTTGCTATGTTCTCGGAAGACATGGCCCGTCTTTTCCGTAGGGCAGACCCAGACATGCCAGAGGAAAGAAAGCTGCGATATCTCCTGCGAGGAGTGAAGGAACAACTGTTTGCCGGCCTTGTGAGAAATCCACCGACAACAGTGGCACAGTTCACAAAAGAGGCTACAGCCATTGAACGGGCCCTGCATCAACGATACCGCCAGCATGACATGGGCAACTCGACGGCGAACACTTCCGTACTGGCTGCGAGTAACGACATGTCTCTGCGTGAAGTTGTCCGCGAAGTGGTGCGAGAAGAGCTTCGGCAGCTCGGCTTTGTGGTTGCGCCTACGGAACCGACGCCAGCGTTATCTTTTGTTGCTGATGTCGTCCGGGAGGAAGTCCGGCAAGCTTTTTCAGCGCCAGACTGTGGCAACGTTCCGCGGCGCCTCACTTATGCGGAAGCTGTTCGCCGGCCACTCAACGCAACTTCAACGCCGTTGACACCCATAACTACAACACCACCTACGCCACAACTAGAGCCGACATCGTCACCCTCGTCGACTCTACCGACCCCGCCGATCAGGCCAGCACAAACAACGCCGTATTTTCGACATGCGCACGCCACCCCTTGGCTCCATGGAGAGTTACCGCCGAACTACCAGCGTCGGAAAACCGATTTGTGGCGCACCGTCGACCGTCGACCAGTGTGCTACCATTGTGGTGAAGCTGGACACGTCTATAGAGTTTGCCGCAAATGGAACAACTATCGCGCCGCTCAACAACCAAGCTTCCCTGCCAACTATGCTTATTCTCCGTACGACGGTCGACGCGCTTACAACGACGCTCCTGTGAACAGTCAGCCACCAAATACGACGACGCCCCGACCACGTTCTCCTTCTCCATCTCCGGCGCGCTACAATTCGCCGACTCGTCGCAGCTTTGCCGACGTCACTAGGGGCAGATCGCCTAGCCCTCGACGGGGAAACTAGCCGCAGCGACCTCCGGGGGTGAGGTTGCCAATACTCTAACTGCTCCACATCCCCCGTTATCGCCGAACGACGACGTGAAGACTACATTGACGAAAAAGACGCCCAGCACAACGACGAATACGACGAATAGAAGTACGAAAGACGTAACTGACATCGTCAGCGCCGAGCTCATCGTTTGCATTGACGGCCACGAAATAGCCGCTCTGGTTGACACTGGCTCGCATTTTTCAATCCTTAGCTTACAGGTCGCTGACAAACTGAGGAAGGTGAAGACACCATGGCACGGGCCCAACATAAGAACCGCCGGAGGTCAGTTGATGACACCTGTCGGGAAATGCACGGCCCGACTCTTAATCGCCGGTTCAACCTTCGTCGTCACCCTCGTCATCCTTACTGAGTGTTGTAAAGAACTTATACTGGGCATGGATTTCCTACGGGAGTACGGCGCCGTGATTAACATCCGTGACAGAAGCGTCACATTTGCCACGAGTTCGGATAACGTCACCCCTGAGAAGCCACAACAACCTCGCTTACGTAGTGCCGCGGACGACGTCATACTTTTGCCGCGGAGTTGCTCCCTCGTACAGGTGCGCTGTGACAACCTGCAAAGTGGGACTGGAGTAGCGGAACACATCAGTGCGCTAGCACTGAATTGCGGTGTGTCCATTGCCAGAGCACTTATCAATGTAATCGACGGAAGCGCCGAACTCTTGCTGACAAATTTTAGTAGGGAGCGCCGACACATCGTTAGAGGCACTGCTGTCGCTTATTTCGATGAAGTGACAGAAATACAAGACTGCCACTTAGCGCCGGAGTCGGCCTCTACAATCCACACAGCTGCACCTATTGTAGACGTTACTCCGACGCTAACGGCCGTTGAGCGGAACCGTCTGCTTGAGCTCATCAAGCAGTACCAGGGCTGTTTCTCCTCTGCGTCAAGAGTTGGTCAAACGCCACTTACGAAACACCGCATCATTACTGATGTCGACGCCAGACCCATCCGACAAAACCCTTATCGTGTGGCCCCAAAGGAACGCGAAGCAATACAAAAACAAGTGAAGACGATGCTAGAAGATGGCGTTATTCGACCATCTAATAGTCCGTGGGCATCACCTGTAGTTTTAGTGAAGAAGAAGGACGGTAGCCTGCGCTTCTGCGTCGACTATCGGAAGCTCAATCAGGTCACAAAGAAGGACGTTTATCCACTGCCGCGTATTGATGATTCCTTGGATAGGTTGCGAAACTCGTGCTACTTTTCCTCAATGGACTTGAAAAGCGGTTATTGGCAGATCGAAGTGGATGAGAGAGACCGTGAGAAAACAGCCTTTGTGACGCCTGACGGACTTTATGAATTTCAGGTACTTCCTTTCGGTTTGTGTTCGGCGCCGGCAACATTTCAGCGTCTAATGGACACTGTGCTCTCCGGACTCAAATGGCAAACATGCCTGGTGTACTTGGATGACGTGATTGTCTTTTCCGCAACGTTCGACGAACACTTACGAAGGCTGCAAACTGTTTTTGAAGCGATACGCTCTGCCGGTCTTACTTTGAAGCCTGAGAAGTGCCATTTTGGTTTTCATGAGCTCCAATTCCTCGGTCACGTCGTCAGTAGCCAAGGAGTCCGACCTGATCCGGATAAAATTGCCGCCGTCGCTAATTTCCCGATTCCATCAGACAAAAAAGCCGTGCGACGTTTTCTTGGACTCTGTGCATATTACCGGCGATTTATTGCGAATTTCTCGCGTATCGCGTGGCCGTTAACTCAGCTCACCCGAGAAGATATGCCTTTTACTTGGGGCGAAGACCAGCAGCGGGCATTCCACGAGCTCCGGCAACGCATGCAATCGCCTCCGGTATTAGCACACTTCGATGAGGAAGCCCCGACGATATTGCATACAGACGCTAGTAATGTCGGTCTAGGGGCGGTGCTAGTACAATGGCAGGGCGACAGCGAAAAGGTGATTGCTTACGCCAGTAGGACACTATCCCGAGCCGAAGCTAACTACTCCACCACTGAAAAAGAATGCCTCGCAATGGTATGGGCAGTTCTGAAATTTCGTCCGTATTTGTATGGTCGGTCTTTCACCGTCGTTAGTGACCACCATTCCCTCTGCTGGCTCATTAATTTGAAAGATCCTTCCGGCCGGCTCGCACGCTGGAGTCTTCGACTCCAAGAGTTCGACTTTGTTGTTACATACAAGTCGGGAAAACGGCACGCAGACGCCGACTGCCTTTCTCGGTCTCCTGTTGAGCCGGCAGCACAAGACGATGACGACACGGTTTTTCTGGCACTCGTGGATACTGCCGATCTTTCACGCCAGCAACGGGATGACATTGAATTGCTGCCGCTTATTGATTACCTCGAAGGACGAACCAACCGCGTGCCGAGGCTCTTTGCAAGAGGGGTGGCATCATACTGCTTGCGTCGCAACGTCCTCTACAAGAAGAACTTCTCGCCTAGCGGCAGCAACTACTTACTTGTTGTTCCATCACCGCTTCGACGTGAAATCTTACACGCCTGCCACAACGAGCCGACTGCGGGGCACTTGGGCTACACTCGCACATTGGCACGGATTCGGCAGAATTACTACTGGCCGAGACTTACTGCGGTCGTTAAACGTTACGTTCAGACATGTCTGGATTGCCAACGTCGTAAACCGCCATCCGTCAAACCAGCCGGCTTACTGCACCCTGTTGACGTACCGGCCACACCATTTGCACAAGTAGGCATGGACTTTCTGGGCCCCTTCCCCACGTCTACTACTGGTAATAGGTGGATAATCGTTGCCACGGATTATCTCACTAGATATGCCGAGTCACGTGCCCTGCAACGGGCAACAGCAGATGAAGCGGCACGATTTTTTCTGGAATCCATCGTTTTAAGGCATGGCGCTCCCGCAGTAGTCGTCACGGACAGAGGTACTGCGTTCATGGCCCAGTTTTTAGATATTGTTCTACGTCTAAGTGGTACCGCCCACCGGAAGACAACAGCGTATCACCCTCAAACGAACGGACTGACAGAACGACTCAATAGGACATTGGCTGATATGATAAGCATGTACGTAGATGTAGAGCATAGGAACTGGGACGAGGTTTTACCTTATGTCACCTTCGCGTACAATACCGCTCGTCAAGAGACCACTCGCAAGACGCCCTTCAGTCTCGTATACGGCCGTGAGGTTACAACTACATTAGACGCAATGCTCCCTCATGAATTTGATGACAACGAGACGGGTGCTGAAGAGATAACACACCGAGCAGAGGCAGCTAGGCAGCTTGCGCGTCTGCGAATCCACGAACAGCAGGACATTGACGCCAGACGCTACAATCTTCGGCACCAAGCCGTAACATACAACATCGGCGACAAAGTGTGGGTCTGGACACCTATTCGACAGCGTGGGCTCTCTGAAAAGCTCCTACGTAAATACTTCGGGCCCTACCTAGTTCTCCGACGCATCAGTGACGTCAACTACGAAGTCGTTCCAGACAGCTCGCACTGTTCAAAGCGCCGACGGCATTTACCCGAGGTCGTTCACGTGCTGCGTATGAAGCCGTGCTATGAGGACTGCCAAGACTGCGCAGTTCTTTACCGCTGCTTTCCCAGCCTCTATCATCGGGACGATGATCTTTTCTAAAGGGGGAGCAAATGACGCAACTATATTTGGCAGAACGATAATTCAGCGGGTATGCGCCAGTGGGGACGACGCTGAAGTAGCGCGGGTTTTTAGGTGAAGCGGGGGAAAAACGAAGAAGACGTTGTTGTTGTTCCCTTGGACGACTGATAAAGTGCGTTTCTTGGCGGTGCTGCTACGCATACTCGTTGATCCCACGTCGTTACAATATATATATATATATATATATATATATATATATGGTCCGATGGCAGTCAGTGGGACGCCTCACTTGGCGCGTTCAAGAGAAGAACAACAAATGAAGCTGTGCACGATCATACGGCCTGGACAAGTGTTAAAGTCAGGGAATCTCACAGTAAAATTGATTCTGAAGAACGACTCAGGATTATCGAAGAGAGTAAATTGGCTGGGAGAGTGCTGAGGTATTTGTACAGGAAACACATTGGTTCACAGTGGAGAGAAAGAACTAGGAAGCGTACCAGCAAGTACGCGGCCAGTATCGTGAGCAACATGGCAAAGAACTGAGTGCCCTTGCACTCTGTGAAGAAGGATGACCAGCAAGCCTGTCTATGCGGGCCCCTTAATGGCGAACTGCACCTCCGCCGCGTGCCGACACGGCATTGCACTAACTTCGGGTTCGGCCCACTTATGGGAAGTGCTTAACTCCTGCTTCACCTCCGCCGCGGGTCGGCCGGCATTGCACAATCTTCGGGACGGGCCCACGCATAGGGAGTGCTTAGAGCCTGCTTCATCTCCCCCGCGGGAAGGCCCGGCATCGCATAATCTTCGGGATCGGCCCTCGTATGGGGAGGGCTTAACACCTGATTCACCTCTGCCATGGGTGGGCCCGGCATTGCGCTATCTATTGGATCGGCTACCGTATGGGTAGTTTTTTCCTTCGGCCCAGGTACAGACAGTGCTGAACGTGAGCTTCACCTCTACCGCAGGTCAGCCCGACATAGCACTGTCTCCACAATCGGCCCACGTACGGGGAGTTCTTAACGTCAGCTTCATTCCCGCGCGGGTCGGCCCGACATTGTAGTATCTCCGCGATCGGCCCACTTATGGGGAGTGCTTAACGCCTGTTTCGCCTTCGGCGCGGGTCGGCCCGACATTGCACTATCTGCGCCATCGGTCCACGTATGGGGAGTTCTTTGCTTACAAAGAGACGAAAATTTCCTTGGACGGTAGAGGTATACAAATTCGCTGCAAAAAATAGTCAAGCGGAAAGTCCGAGGCTAAGATAATCTTATGGGTGGCGACATTGGAAAAGAAACCTGGTATGAGCAACTACTTAATAGAAAAAAAAACGAAATCAGGAAAGAAACAATCTTCGACAACTCAAAGGGCAGCTCATTACTTTTCGAAGCGAAATCAGGATGCTTTAGAACATGCACTAATAAAGAGAGGTATAAATAAGAAGTGTGTGTACGTTGCGCGATAAAGCTAGGAAAGCGATCGCGTACGTTTTATTACAATGTGAAAATATCTGCCCAGCAGTCGATTTAGGCACCTGTCGGCTCCTTGAAGCCCTTGGGTTCAGCCAGAGCAGAAGCAAAGTAAACATGTCCGCAATAGCGATTTGGAAGAGGCGATTAGAGGCGTTGGTGGAAGTAGGGAAACAAGAAACAACTGAGACGTATAAAAACAAAGTTCCCCATAGGGGTTCACAAAGTTTGGTCATGGAAATTCTTGGAGGGTGTTTCTGTTATTTTTCTTTTCTTTAACACTGATAGCACATTAGGCAATATAATAAGTAGAGGTTGGTGGCGCAACGCACCAGCCTGTTCTAAACGGGACAGGATATCATCCATCCATCCATGTGAATAGTGCCGTTACATCTGCCACTCATAGGGCTAAATGAGCTGTCGGGTCTCTGAGCTAATGCAATCCGCTGCATGCTCGCGCATGCAAGCGGTCCGTCATTAGGAAGCTCTGTCTGCCATAATAACGGTTTGTGCGTAATGTAGCATGGGGTTCTGCTGGTCCTAGCACTACGCGCTCAGTCCATTATGCGTAGATGGAGCGTCACACATTCGTACTACGTACTGGCGACGTGGCCTTGGTGGGAGAAGTGTTCCTGAACCGAAGACGCGCACTTCGCGCGCCTGGCAGATGTGTCATTGTACACTTAACAAATTGAAACTTTCTCTCTCGCTTCTTATAAGCTGCTTTCCTGTGTGTCATTTATCTGTGTGTGCTCATAACGGAGCGGACTTGTAGCTCGGCCCCTTTACTAGGTGAAATACTTTACTACGAAAATAAGATTGCTCACTTGGCTATATTATACACGACGTTACTGTATTGCCATTTCTTTTTTGCGCCTTTATGTGGCTTGCTTTAGCGCTCCGGACGCGCAGTATTTTCTTTTTTGAATGTGCTGGTTGACTCAGTGTGACCCTGTGATTTTTGTAGGTTGTCCGTGAGCGGTCGCATATGCGAATTATCTTCCTTCAAAAATAATACCAATGATGCGGAGTTGTGTAACAATTTTTCATGTGCTGGAATAGTGTTCGGCCGCTAACCACTCAAAATTATCATTGTTGCCTGCTACAAAATTAGCTCCAAAGCTCTTGGCCACTCCCAGCAGTGCGCACTGAAATCAGCTTAATGATGCGATGGTTTGAGGCAGTGATATGGCTTACCCATTGCGCATGTCCACACTAAGTCTAATTTTAATTGAGTGTGGTGTTTAATTGAGTGGAGTGTAAGCTTAACCTACCGCTAAGTAGGTTGAGGCGAAAGATCGCCATCGTTGCGATGCAGCGTTTTTTATACAGTCTGGGTAGCACGAGACTCGAGATACTGCATTTGAATACATTTTTCTTGTTAGTGACGGAAGCCTTGTATTGGTCACTGGCATGGTAAGGCTGCCCTGTGCTCCGCAAGTACATTGAAACGACATTTTTTTACTTCTAATTTATTTCTAACTCTTCTCTTTGACATCATCCATTTGTTGCTTCAGGCATTCTGAAATTACTGTTTTCGCCTATGTAGAGCTGGTCGTGATTCGAGCAGGGAATTCTGTACACAGCGCTTGGAAGCATCTCTTTTTCATCTTCTTGACAACTAGTATTTCATGCTGCAACTAGTTACCCCAAACGTTGGAGGCATTGACTTCTTAGGTTTTCAGAACGTGCGCAAAGGCCTCGCTCAATCAAGGGGCATAAGAAAGACTGGCGCGGGCTCGAGGGCGCGTGGCCGGCGATATGGTTGGCCTCAGGGATATATTATGGAACGAATGAAAATTTCTGCCTATGCTCACTTGGCCGTAATCCGTGCAGGCCGCTGTCAGAGATCTGGTCGTCAGGATTAACGCAAAAATCTTACAGTGAGCCCGGAAAATTTAGTCTAAATCAGGACGCTTAGTGCTAAAATTCTGAGTGCGGTTAGCAGGAAGCGCAAGCTTCATTGGATGCGTGGAACATCGTTCAGGCGGGCTAATGACCTCGCTTCTCCGCGCGTCATTGAATTAACGCTGCTATTCAATATGTCCTGAAAATGATGCCTTGGCACATGTTCCCAAAACCTCAGCTGACGAGGGGAGTACAGGCTGTTCCACCTAAATGTAACAAATGTTTGAAAAGTAAAGGAGGGTGCAATGCTGAAACGAATTCACTGGTGTTGGGAATCGCTCGGCCTAGCTTGCGGCTTTTTTTTCTTCGTTTTGAAAAGTAAGCAAATGAGTATTAACTAATTGCCTAAGTTTTCAAATATTGGCTTCCACAAAAACTGCCAATACGAAACTTCTAGATCACATTTTAAGAAAAGCACACTGAAGTGTTTGCAACTAAGTATCATTGATGGAGCTTCTTGTTCTTATCCTTAAAGAAAGACCGCGAAATTCAAAAGCAACAGCTTTATGATGTTGATGATTTATTGGCATTCCCTTTGAAACGGGACGGAGATAAATAGTCCCCTCGCCTGCTTGAGTTACTGAGGTATGCGATTAATGCTTTTTCTTCCAGCATTCTTGTATACTTCTCTTTCACCCTCTCTATCTTCTACCGCTGAATATGCCTATAATGGATCCTGTCATATCAGTCTCTTCCCTGCCTATTTTCCACGAACACTCTAAACGTCACTTCCATATCTCGACTGCTGTCCCTTAGATACCTGCGTCTACTATCAGCCCAAGCGCTTCCGGAAGTTGTACGTCACGTACGCGTGTCATCTCGGTGAATCGCTTCGAATTTCATAAGGATCTGCTGAGTGGTCTCTGAATTGTTGCTGCGGCATACACATGCCTCATCTAATTGCGAATATTTGCTCTGGAATGTTTTTGTCCATAGGCAACCTGCTCGAGCCTCAAGTAGCAAGGCAATTCCTTTCGTGTTATCCCACTGATGTTCCATGGCAATTTCTTTTTTTCTCATTGTTATGAATCTCCATGGGCTTTGTCGTTTCCATTTCTTGCATCGAATTCACTGCCAATATTTGTGTCACTTTCTTTCGGATTACTCCTCGTTGTGTAGTTACACTTTCAATTACCCTGTAATTGGTTGCCAACTTTCTTGACCTCTTACTCCATAGCGCAATATTTCAGCGCCTCTATACAAATGATCAGGAAACGAGATTGTTTGCATGCGTTCTTTTCGACACGCACCCACGTGCTACTTCGTTACCGGGGGCACAGTGAGCAGCAACCTGGAAGGTGTGTCACCAATTGACGTGACGTGGCAAAAACATATAACTCGCTCCACTTGTGGGATGAAGCCCGAACACATAAGGCATGAAAAAAAGAAAGCTCGGACTCGAGTAAATATTGACCACAGATATGTTTAATGGTGGAAGAAAATGCAATTGTGTTGTTCTTCTATTCGTTCGCGATCGCATCCTACTAGCGAGAGTTGTGGGCGCGTGCCCTGCGGCCACCGTAAACGCCAAGCTCGGTCAGGAGAGCGATGCAGACACATGCGGATTTCGTTTCTTCATCGCTCGTCTGTGAGCGCTCAAATAGCGGCCCGAAGAAGCGCTTGCTTTAATTCGAAAGCATTACATGCTCCACTACGCGAAAATGCGGCGCTGTAGTCGCCGGTGTGATCGAATGATGGCATCAAAAGTTGCCGACAGCGATGAGGAAAAACACATAAAAAATACTCGGATTGACGTAAAATTTCTCAGGCTGGTTCCTGTAAACAAAACAAATAAATGCCCTTGAAAATAAAACGAGGTAAATTTTGATTTGGGTGGGAACCGAACTCCCAGGTACGAGGTGACTCCCCAGACGCCACAGTGACCCCGCGGTTCTCGTTGACTAAAAGCCGAACTACACGCACGCTTGCCGGTGCGTGAAAGCTCGTGCTCGCACTCCTTGCGTTTGCCGCGCCTCGCGAGTAATGGCGGTTTGAGCCTACAAGGCGTGCGCCAGCGTACGTTCACTTGGCTCACATTTTCGCCTTGGTAGACATCGCTTCGTATTTTTATGAGGCAGCCAGAACACCGATATTTGTCTGGAGAGGATAGGCAGCTTGAGAATAGCGTTTGTCGCATTACGCACAATAAACGCAAACGCCTTTCGGGGACGTTTTGAAGTGCGTCTCTTCAAGTCCTTGCCTACGGGAACACAAACGCAAGGAAGCTGAATTGAGCGGGATGTTAAAAAAAATTGGAGGACGCTTAAGCTTCGCCTTCAAGAGTGGAACGCGACAGCGTTCCCGTCGACCCGCCAAGGGGTGTAAGACAATGGGCTACGGCGCAGCGGCTACGCGCCCCGCATCGGACGCGGTGAGCGTCGAGCAACGCAGCGTTCGGCGCGACAACGAAATGTGCGCCTGAGCAAGTGACGCACGCCTGAGCCTTAGAAACAGCTCGTTTCTAAGGCAACACCGCGTTCACTACAGGCACTTTTGCACCGCTTTGAAACATCAAACTCGTGGCTCAGTGCAATAAAGAAAAAAAAAACTCGTGGCTCAGTGGTAACGTCTCCGTCTCACACTCCGGAGACCCTGGTTCGATTCCCACCCAGCGCATTTTGCAAGTTGTTTTTTATTCATGAAGTGCCTGCTGGGATTTATCGCTCACGGCCAACGCCGCCGGCGCCGATGCTGACGCCGATGCTGACGCCGACGACACCGGCTTTTCTGCGACACGAGCTCCTTAACGCTGTCGCGTTAAAACTAACTTCGCTCGAAGAGAAAATGCAGCATCCGTAGAACCTTCCACTTCCAAATACAGTGACGGAGCGTGACGCAATACGTACACGATGACAAGTTCTGCAAGTGGCCGTACGGAAATTTTGACGCCGTAATTTGCGCAGGGTTCATTCGCAGCTTGTTTCTGTGATCTCTTCAAGGCTTTGCGGTTATTGTCTAGTAAGCTTAAGGGGCGAATCAAAACGGGAGGTCGAGAAAGGCAGACAAGCCTTTACTGCCGACTGAGTTTAATGCGGAAAACTGGCTTGTCTGTGTTTCTTGTCGTCCCGTGTTCGTTCGCGCTTCAAGCTTATTAGTTCGTGGAATATCAACCAGACCAAACTGCCACCCTTGCGGTCATAATCACGTTGTGTGGTCACAGTCGCAAAAAAATGTTCTCCCTTACATTGTCGGACATCATTTATAGACATGAGGGGAAGCACCATACCGCTCCATCTTTGGTAAGTATTTATTTGTCGACAAAATAGGCTAAATCGCCCTTGAGAAAGGCTCCTAAAAACGTCCTTCGTCCAGAACTGGTGTCCACTGCTGCTCTTGTCTGCGCTGAGCAAAATGATGCTTTAGGTCACCAAGATTTATTGCTCAGAGCGAAAAAATAAGTGTTTTGCGGATCTGCTCTAAAATACAAATACTGCCGCTATTTGTTGCGGAATCAGCTTCTTCGCCGTCGGCGATGAGCGTCAGCTATATATGCCGCTCACCTATTCGTCGTAGAAGCTTCAACATATTTTAGCAACTTGCAAACACTCAATAACAAAGAGTGGTGTCTCCTCATTGAAGAAACTAAATGCTACAGACGACATTTTTTCACTATGCGTTTTTTATTAGTTATTTCATTAGTCGGCCACATGTAGTGCACGACATGCGCCGCTGAGAACCGTTGCACTGAGCGCAGCTCCGCTTTTGTGCCGTGATGCGAAGAAGTGGCGAGAAGGGACGGCCGGCACATCCACTGCTCTAGCCACCATAATCCTGGAGTTGCTATGCCGACGCGTCTCGTTAGACCTACGGGTGCCGGAATCGCAGAACTATCTCACAAAGTGGGCGCGTTATGCGCTCATACCTAACGGTTCAGGTGAGTTTATGAAAGCAAAAGCTCATTTCAATAGTTCCTGGCGATCAACTCAACTGACAACGGAGGCACTGCGAGAGTTGACGCTGAAGCGGGAGCCACGGCTGCCGCAATGTTGGACAAAGCTATTTTTTAGCGTAGGTAAGCATTAGATATCTGTGTTCGCGCCGCGCTTCGACGCGTACAATGTCTCCTGCACAATCTGCGCGTGCGTGAGGCGCATAGGCCCGTGCTTTTGCGCGCCGGCACACGTACGTGCAGTTAGGCCTTAAATGTGCGCTTAGTGCATGCGTCATTGCGCACGTCACTTCGCAGCCAACTGACTAAACTTGTGGCCCAGTGCATGCGTCGTTAGGCACGTGATGCGTGCTTAACGCATCACGTGCGTTAGGACGTGATAGACGTTGCGCCATGTCATAAGTATGTGAAATCAGTATATGAAAAATTTTGAAGGCTCAATCCACTCTGCGAAGGTGGATTGCCAGCGAAGCTGTTAACACCCGCCTAACCTATTCTAGTGAAACGAATAAAGTGAGTTCGCCGTAAAATGCATCGTATAACTCCAGGGAACTCAAGAGCGACGACATCGAAGGCACTGCGCTTTTTGCGGCGTTCTTTACGGTGAAGATGCGCGATAAGTGGTCGCGGAACCACTGACTGTAGCGCACGGCGCAGGAGAATCTGAATTCTACGTCGAGGAACTTGCCCTTGAATTTCGAAGTCGCTCCCTTGAACGTGGCCATCTTGTCGGCGTGGTACCTGCGGCGTTTCGCCTTGTTCTCCGCTCCTCTTACTTTGTCGCAGCTCGAGCGAGCACGTCGCTTGAGGTCCGCTTCTTTGTCGCCCGATGCTGGGCCTCTCGCTTCGAAGAGTTTTGCCTACAACGTTGCTTCGAGAGCCTATATTGGTCCTTTCTATTCGCAGCGTATTTCCGTTGCTTCTCGAAAGTTCTTACTTTGCGTAGCCTACCCGTGGCTCATATTCCAACTAAACCGTATGCATAGGTTACATACGATGTGTGGTTTTATACGTAAGCCGAGACATATGTATTCAGATGTACCTCGCGCTAACGCCACTCGCTCCTACCCAGGGACCTCATAGCAGCGCCAACACATTGTTCGTGGACTCTCACCGCGAGCAATCACGCACGGTGACACCATGCCGCCCGTGTGCGCGTGCGCTACATGTATTTCTTTTTTTTTTGCGCTAAATCGTCAAATTCTAGAAAGCCGATTTTTCTGTGCACCGCCACGAAAAAATCCCCGGTTAGTAGAGACAGACAGACCCTTGGGAGGCTGGCTTCGATGATTCCACCCCTCCTGCTCGTCACTCGCGAGACGAGTCTGAGTATGTTCTCCGTCTTCGTGCTCAGGCGCGCGATAGTTTGCGCGTTGCTGCCCTTTGCATTGAGCACCAGTCCGTGCACCCTGAGAGAATTCACTCACTGGATGCGCTGACCCATCTTCGTTCTGAGATCGATCGGTACTTGGCGTTGCGTCGTGTCGAACTTGAGACCCTTTCAGTCGAGCCGATACAGCAAGAGTTCCGACTTGGCCGGCGAGAGGACCAGTCCCGTTCCCTCGAGGAATTCTTCGATGTCGTGCAGGGCCTATTGCAGGGCCCGCTCCACCGCCGCGTCCGACCCACCACCCCAACAGACGGCGATGTCGTCCGCGTAGACAGCGTCATTGAGATTAACGCCCCCGACTCGGTCGAGTCGGACCGGTCGGTTCCTCATGGCGATGTTTAAGAGCAGTGAGGATAACACCGCACACTGTAGCGTGCCGCGGGTTCCCAGCGCGTATCCGTCCGACTTGATCTGGCCCAGATTGATCGTGGCCTTGCGATCCCTGAGGAGAGTGCTGACGTATGCGTGAAAGCGCTCGCCGAGGTTCAATCTGGGCTTAGAGTCGAGGACGTGCTTGTGTTTGGCCATGTCGAAGGCCTTGGCGAGGTTAAGCGCCAAGATGCCCTGGACGTCTCTCTTGATCAGATCGACTATCTGCCTCTTGATGAGTAACATGACCTATTGAGTGGACAACAATGGTCTGAAGCCGACCATATTCGGTGGGAGGAAGTGGTGTTCCTCAACATGCCTCGATATTCTGTTGTTAATGACGTACGCCGCCACCTTGTCCATGCAGGACGTGAGCGAAATGGATCGCAGACTGCCTATGGCTGCTGTCTTGACCGGCTTCCGAATAAGGATCACCGTGGCTTCCTTTTAGGCATTCGGTAAGATGCCGGCTGCGCAGACCTCATTGATTTATTTAGGGAGCAGTTAGATCAAGCCGTCGTCCAAATTTCGAAGCAGTCTGTTCGAGATTCCATGTGGCCTGGGCGCCGAACTTCCACTGAGGCCTTGAAGGGCCGCTCTCACTTCCGAGAATGGGGCGTCCAGCTCCTCGTGCGCCTTGCCGCTGAAAGCCGGGTAGTCTTCCGGCCCGGACTGCCCGATGGGGAGGTAGCGACGCGCGACTTGTCCATAACTTCGCTCGTAAATGCGCCTTCACTAATGAGCTTGTGCACCAGCCTATCGATGGCCAGAGTGTGGTTTGTCTTGGACTGCGTGTGATCCAGTAATTGCTTGAGGAGGTTCCACTTGCTTCCCGCGCGCATCTGTCCGTCGACCGACACGCATACTTCGTTCCATTACTGCTGGCCGAGCTCTCTACAGTGCGATTCGATCTCACGGTTAGGGGCCGCTATCCTCTTCCGGAGGTTGCCATTCACTTTATGCGTCTTTTATCTGGCCGTGAGGGCATTCTTGGCTTCCAGCAGGTGCGCAAATCGAGCGTTCATGCGGCCGAGCTTAAGAGGGAGCTTTAGTTCCGGTGCTCCTATCTAAGTACATGTAAATGGAGAATTCATTTTTCTCGGCAACCACTGCACCAAATTTGATGAGCTTTCTTGCATTTAAAAAACGACCCAAGACCTAGTGACTGCTGGTTTCGAATTTTCGATTTATATCCTTAATTTATTGTAAAAATTTGCAAAAATCAAAAATTTTCAAAAAACAAAGCTATCAAGTTCACAACTCTGTCACTAAGCAACGAAAAATTATAATACAATTCTGTGTATTGCATATAATAGTACATCTAAAGCGGACAAAATTGATATGTTACACGTGAATATATAAGAATTTAATAATATGGAAATACAGCTTTTGCAGAACCCTTGTAACCAACGTAACAAATTCACGTAAGATGTAAAAGGACATATCCAATTTGTCGGTTTTTAATTATCTAATGGACGCCGTTTACAGAACCGCGATATCTGTATTTGGTGCCGAGCTATGAAATTGTAAACTTCGTGTTTCTATTTTTTTCAAACGGCCAAATATTTGAAAATTCTTGTAGCAAAATGGAGGTCATAAATGGAAATTCCGCTTCCAACAGTCACTAGAATTTAACTTTCTCTCTCAAATGCAAGAAATTTCATTAAAGCCTGTCCAGGGATTATTTCAGAAAAACGTTCTTGCGTTTTCGATGTATTTGAATAGGTGGCGTCGGAGTTGCGCCCGAGCTAAAGCTGCCTCTTAAGGTCCGTTGTGACCGTCTTGGTGACCGCAGCTACGAGCCGCACTGCAAAGTCCGCAGACGACTCGTTTTCTTTGTGGTCGTCCTTCCTTGTGTGGCGGAAGGCGTTCCAGTCGGCTATTTCGAAGGCCCTCTGCGGTGCAGCGCTGACCCCCTGGGAGATTTCCACGATGTAGTGGTCACTGCACAGGTTCTCTTGTAAGTTGTGCTTCTCCGCTCCCGGCGCGTGCTTGACGAAGGCCAGGTCTGGGGTGGTGTCTTTCGAGATCGAGTTTCCCATGCGCGTTGGGTAATGGGGGTCGGTGATCACTTCTAGGGAGCTGTCAGTCGCTGCCTGCAGGAGTCTGCAGCCTTTGGGAATGCTTCTCACGTAGATCCGGACTTCCTACGGTGCGTTGAAATCTCCGGCCATAACGAGTGGCGTCTCTCTTGCCTTGAACGATGCCTTTGTCGTTAGGCTGTAGAAGCTATGCTGGTTATCTCTAGGATAGCAGTACAAATTGGTAACGTAGACGCTGTTTTTGAGCCAGCTGTCGGGTATAATCTCGACGAGCAACGCTGCCAGTTTGGTGTAGCCAAGGCCAAGGCCTAGCCCGTACTCTTCCCCGGCGTTAAACCGTTAGGGTTAGCTCAGCCCGGCGTGGCGAAAAGTTCAAGGTGGTATAAAAGTTCCAGAATAGCACCTACCGATATAAATACGGTATCGGCTTGATACCCGCAACAAGCTGCCTCGAACGATGCACAATGCTCAAGGGTTTTCGCGGACTGTACCACCGAAAACATTTGAGGAAACGGGGAGCTGATGTTCGCGCGTCCGCACTCCCCCGCGCCCGGTGGCGTTGTCCCTAGAGGTAAATATATTTCAGAGCGATGACTACAATTGTTAACACGTAGAGGGTACACATTGGCACAAAATCATGCCGCACGTGTGCGTGTGCGCTACATGTGTTTTTGACGTTAAATCGTCGATTTCTAGAAAGCCGAGTTTTTTGTGGACCGCCACGAAAAAATTGCTGTTTTGTAGAGGCAAACAGCTTCGCTGTAAAAGGTATTAATGCCCAACTCAACGCCGGTATATGGTCCTTCGAGTTATGAAATCTTCGCGGGCAAGCGAGCGCGCCGAGACGCTTGGCACGTTTTCATTTGGCCTTACTGCAGGGCGCAGTTAGAATGCATTGGACAGCTAGCGTGGACTAGAAACGCGGCAAAAATGATTTCACTAAAGTGGCTATAATGCTCTCACGTTCTCGCACGTAAGCAGCCTTATTTACCTCTCGTGAGTGCTTTTTTTTCATTTAGCGGGCTTTATTTAAAGGCAAGTACCAGGAGTTCCATCAGTAGTACTTAGTTTCGAAGACTTTATTCGGCTATTTATAAATATGATTAACCACCTTCGCTCTGCCACTTTCTTGGTGAAGTCAGCATTTCAAAAGTTCAGTAAATAGATATATTAGTGCAAAACGACAAAAAAAATACCGCAGACTAGGCCGTGCGTTTCCAAACACCACTGTGTTGGTTTTAGCGCCCTAGTGAACTCTATCCTTGTCAAAACATTGGTTACATTTGGTTGGGGCAGCCTGCGTATGTTCCCGCTTGTACGTTGCAGCATGAATTGGTACATGCGAACTGTAGAAGGGTGTTTCGTCTTGTTAGGGGTATTCCATGCCCGACCTGCGGCTGCGTGTGCATCAACAAAAGGTGCCATTCAATGTATGCTTGAAGCAGCATGTATATCATGTGAAAAGAGAAGACGTCGTTTGCGACATACTTCCGGAGGAGGTGGCAGCCTCAAATCACGACGCTGGCCTTCTTGGACAAAGCTTTCGTTATGGCCAAAAAAAAATTCTCGATTTCACGGCGGTATACTGGGTGCTTCCTATCCAGACTAGAGAAAATGCTGAATTGCAGCGAAGGCATTATTCCGTCGGCATAAGCAAGATTCCTAGGTCAGATTTCTAACAGTTACTGTTTGCAAAGCAAGGCTTAGGTGAAATGAGTGGCAGCTCTTATCAGTGATATGCAATAAAATCTCTTTACGACCCAGTTGAAGGGGAGCAGAAATCACCTAATTATATTCATTACTGACCTTCACTCCAACATATGCGCAATGTCTGGCACAAATTCGAACTTGCATAGAAGACCACCTTGCGGCCAGCAGCACCGCTGCATGGCCACGTGGGCGCTGCAATTTTAATGAAACAGCAAAAGCTACTTCGCTGTGCTCAACACACGACTTTTGACATCTGACATGATTGCGTTTAGAATAGCTGCCATCTTTTTCGATGTGACGTTCTTGTGTTCTCGCTTACAGTTTGCTCGTCTTTGGCACAGCCAGACGGCGACGTGGTATAATAGGTTGTGCGCTGCAGCGTCAACAGTGTTCGTCATGTGTTCGTCGTGAGGCGTGCCCCACTGAGATTGCAGTGGTGTAATATCTGAGGCCACGCGTAGCTGCACTAGCCTGCGCCGTGCTGCAGTGAAATAAATTGCGATGGCGATAATGAGCTTCTGCTTCTGCTATCCCGACCTTAAAAACTTCGCCTTAAATTGCAGGAGCCGATTCCGTACGCCTAGCCTGGATGAGCTACCGAAGAATGACTGGCTATCGGAAACGTACCATAGAAACTGGCTGCTAGTATCAACGTAGCTTCTGACGTAACCACCCAACAGCTATAAAAGTAGCTCGCCACCGAAAACCTGCTTAACAAGCATTCAGCAGCAGCGGCACCGCAGGAGTTGCTATCCGGACCCTAAAAACTTCGCCTTAAATTGCAGGTTGGTCTTCTGCATTTCTTGCCAGTTCTTTTTTCTTTTTTTTTTGGTAGCCACTGCTGCTGACTACTCGATCTGTGACCGTCGGAAAAATGACTGACACATGTCTTACATGCAACGAAGAGTTTTCTGAGGATGCAGTGTTCCTAACCTGTTCGGAATATCATTTTGTGTATCATATTGGCGCATGTTCAGGGGTAAATGAAGCCGCATACAAAAAAGACAGAAACTGCAAGAAAGGCATGGAAATGCCCGACATGTAAAACGGCTAAGGCTCGAAGCAACCAGAGCGGTAAGAAAAGAAGCGATGAACGGGAAGCAAATCTTGCAAGTGAAATTACGGATATTCGTCTCGTGCTCACAGAAGTACTTAAAATTAAGTCAACAATCGATACACTAGGTGAGATACAGGCAACTGTGGATGGTACTGAGCAGTTTATGCAAAAAATGGCCACAAAATACGACGACGTTCTGTCAAAAATAAAACAGCAGGATGCAGACATATCTGCCCTCGGAAAGCGAGTGGAAAAACTCGAGGCTACGGTAACAGAAGAAGGAAACCAGGAATTAAGGCAACATGTTAACGAACTAGAGCAGTACAGCAGACGTCAAAATTTAGAAATAGTTGGGCTGCCCTATCATGATAATGAAAACTTGCTGGAAAAGCTTAATGTCTTGGCCACTGATCTCGAACTTCCACTCCTTTCCGAGGCAGATGTTGAGGCTGTTCATCGATTGCCCTCACGGCCTATCAATGACATAGAGATCGGGGACAGTGCTAAGAAGGTTGCATCTGTTCTTGTACGCTTCGTATCCCGTTCAACCAGAGACGCATGGCTTGCAAAAAAAAGGACAACTAAAGGAAACAAAATCTAAAATATTCTTCAGTAAAAACCTGACAGAACAAAACAAGACGCTTTTCTGGAAAATGAAGAAAACGGCGAAAGAAAAAGAGTATGTGTTTGCCTCGCTAAAGAATGGAAAAATATTTGTTCGACGCGGCCCCCGCAGCCGAGCTATCAGGATTAGGACGACAAACGATCTGGACAAGATACGTTGAGTAACGGGCGGTACGCGCATTGCGGTAACTGATCGCACTGGCACCCTTGAAAATGACAGTCCCGTTCACATATTCTTTTCATGATGCTGATTTGTTCAAAGATTCAAAGCACCTACGAGAAAAAAATAAGTTTTCCTTATTCCATCTCAATGCTCAAAGCCTTCGGAACAAACAGGATTCTGAGGAAATCTTCCTAAATGAATTAGACCACAAATTTGAAATTTTAGCTTTCACTGAATCTTGGTTCACCAACGATTATGATGTTATACAGTTTCCAGGATACAAATACGTATCAATTTCACGGAGTGATAAGAGAGGGGGAAGTGTGGCTATTTATATAATGAGCTACCTAAATTATGTCAACATAGAACAGTTTTGTATAATAAGTCAACACTTTGAATGTCTCATGTTAACGTGTGCTGGTACCATATTTGCCGTTGTATATAGCCCGCCTTCTGGATCACAGGCTACTTTTTTAGAATTTCTTGAAAACATGTTAGAACAGTGCATGCAGTATAAGTTGCCTTTAGTTTTTTGTGGTGATTTCAATATTGATCTTGTATTGCTTGATTCTAATCAATAAAGAATGCTTGATATTTTTCTCGCGTTTGGTTCTGAAAATCTAATGCATTTGCCAACTAGAGTGACAGACATGTGCCATACTTAGCTAGATGTGTGTTTTACAAGTTACAAAAAGGATGATGTGCAAGCAGGTGTGCTAATAGCTAATATTAGTGACCACTTACCTAGTTTTATGTTCTTTAAACCCTAATGTACACCACAGATTCCTTTGAAAACATGTGCACCGATTACATGCAGAATCGTTAATGAAGCTAAGACCACAATATTTAGAAACTTAGTAGCAGAAACAAGCTGGGCAGATATTCTTCAACTATCTGACCCCGTCGCTGCATATGACGTCTTGATTAAAACAATTACTGAGCTCTACAATCAAGCCTTCCCTACCGTAGAATTCAAAAAGTGTAAAAAGACCAGAAAGCCATGGATAAATGCCGACCTTCTAAAAAGAATTAGAGAACGTGACAGACTATTTGCCTCTTTCATCAGAACGAAAAATATGGACTGTTTGACTGAATACAAAGAAATTCGTAATAAATTAAGGTCTGGTATTAAAAAAAGCCAGGACTAGTTATTACGAACATAAGTTTACTGATATCTGCAACAACCCTAAACAAGTATGGAATACAGCAAACAAGCTAATGCCCAACAACAAAAGAGACGGCATCTCTGAACTCGTTATAAATGGAGTGCCTTACACAGGGGCGTCGCTTGCTGACAAACTTAATGAGCACTTTCTTATATCAGGAGCTTCAGGAGGAGGAGGAGTAGATTTTAATGGAGAGAAAGGAGGAGAGGTCGGGGAAGGGGAAGTGGAGAGGTCGGGAAAGGGGAAGTGGGGAAGGGGAGAGGTCGGGAAAGGGGAAGTGGGAAATACAGGGAAAGGTTGGTGGCGGGTTATTATGTTATGGTACAATGAGATACTATATACACGTTGTCCAATATGCGGATGCGCACTGTAGACGCAATGCACGTAAGAGTAATCTTGTCCATACAAAAAGTAATCTTGTCACAAAAAGTTATTGCGCAAACACATTTCGCACTGACTGCACGTCTCATAGCTTCTAGAGGCGATCGCCTAAACCAGTCTCACTTAAAGAGTTCAAAAGTGATTTTATGGCACGATGGGCACAGTGAACACTCCTCCACGCGCCCAAAAGCTTTTCTTCTGAAAAGGGGCGGGAGTCCAAGCTGTCAACTGTAGATTTAAGTGTTCTTCGTTCGGCCGCACATTGAGGGCACACGCAAAGTACGTGAGATATTGTGTCGACAGTGTGACAAACGCTACATTCAGGGTCCCATGTTTGTCCAATCTTGTGAAGGTATCGGTTGGTGTATACGACACCCAGCCGAAATCGATGAATGAGTGTTTCCTGGCTTCTCCACAGCCGAAGTGGAAGCCGGAATTGTAATCCAGCGTCAAGTCTATGGAGGCGCTCTTGTCGATGTTCGGGGTTGTGCCAATGTCGCGCCGTAGAAGTTTTAAGGGAGGTATGGAGCAAGGCGTTAATGTCATACCGGAAAAATTAATTTTTATAATAGTTCCGTCAGTGTGCGCCTGTTTTGCTTTTGCGTCAGCCTGTTCGTTTCCAGCTATTCCACAATGGCCAGGAATCCACTGCAGCACGATGGTATGTCCGGAATGAGACGCCTCAGCAAGTAGAGACATGATCTCATAAACCAGAGGACTATATGCGGTTCTGTCACTCATATAATTGCTGATGAGTTGCAGTGCTGGTATTGAGTCGCAGAACACTGTCCACTTCTTGAGACTTTGTTGCAGTATGATGCGAACTGCTTCTAGAACTTCGGTCAGCTCACCTGCTGTAGACGACGTCCTATGTCCTATCTTGAACCGTTGTGCGATCCCCATTCCTGGCACCGTGTAGGCGGCCGCGGAAGAGGTCTGTGTCACAGAACCATCTGTAAAAACATGTTCGTAATATCCATACATGTAAACAATGTATGATAGCGCGAAATGCTTGAGGCCAGCAAGCGGCATCTTCGACTTCTTCGTTATTCCAGGGATTGAGAGCCTCACCGTTGGCTTTGCCATCGTCCAGAGTGGAACTTCGGGTATGTCATACGGTTCGAAGTCCGACGGCAATAAGTCTTGCTGCGACAACACGGCTTCTGAGTAGGCGGACACAGGCCGTACGCTTGTGACGTTCGTGAGTGGATGGTTCCTGTGTCTATAGTCGGATACAACTTTAGAAAAAAGGGGAGGCCCCGCCGAGGCCCCACCCAGATGACCGAAGCGCGACGTCCGATAGCCTCCGCGACTAAAAAAATCCCTATCAACAAATCGTGCTTCTGAAACGCGCAATTCTCGGTATAAATAAAGACTTGTATTTTGATGACTGGTTTAGTAGAGCTCTCATGTGCTACAGATCATGCCGGATCGCGACAGAAAAATAACCCCGTGCCTTCCACGACGCTGCCAGTCGTCTGCTCTTTAGCTTCATTGCAAGTGACGAAAGTAGAAAGAGCAGCTCTGCATGGCTTTTGCGCTTGTTTACATGTACACAGCAAATATACTACTCCTGTTCCGAGCTTCAAATGAATCAGTCGATATTGAACAAGTACTTATATAAAACAATGCATTTATCACAACCATTACAAACTCAAGAGGCTCGGTGTCAGCGAAAGCACAGTGTTCAAGGTGAGGAGGGAGGTCAAAGCTTCGCATATTTCGGGTGGCAAACTGTCGACGCCGTCGCGAAAGCGCCCACGAAATGCGGAGAAAAGACGCAGCACGAAGTATTACACGTTGTGCGCGCCGAGGTCGTGTGCACGATTTCTTTCGCCGCAACGAGATAGCGACGCGGTCGTGACGATCACTAACGATTTCTCGAAGCGTATATGGTGTTATGTTTGTGCCCTGGGATTTGCCTGACGGAAGGCCAGTGCTATGGTGTGTCTACCATGGAGGTAGCTTTCATCCCCTTATGGTGCCTGCTTCGGGCACACGACTACGTGCACGGCTCGGGTTTCCTCGCGGCTGCACGGCGTCCACGACTGAAGCGGTCACCGGGTCACGGAGTGCTATTCGGCCCCTCCCCGTGCCGGCAGCAACGCAACCCCGCCCCACCACCCTCCCCTCCTTTGTCCGGCGGCGCCCGCACCACGAACGACTCCTGCTATGTTTGGGACGGTTTCTAAAGGAGGGCTGTGTTTCGACCCAGTGCCTTGCAGTTGGTTCCCTTTGTCCTATGCGGGCTATAAAACTTCCCCGGCGCACCATTCTGACCGACCGCCAGATCGGCCCGACGCCGCAGCGCGGTTCGAGGAAGCACCGGCCACCGAGAGCGGCGTTAGGATGACGGAGGCTGCCCGGACCGTCTCTCTTGACCTTGTTTCGTCCTTAGCGGCTGTCTGGGGAATCTGGGGACTGAGGGGTGTTATTTAAGCAGCTTGCAGCTGCTCTGTTGGTCTCTCTCCTGATAACGACCACAACATGTAAACATTGTTTAAAGAATTCTTTGCCGAGAAAGCTCTCCTCGTCTCTGACTCTGCATGAAGTGGGGTCCAGACCTCCTGCCGGCCACAGCTTGTGGAGATCTGATTCAAGCATGTGAAGAAGAGCCGCAATTCACTGCTTATGGACCGGGATGACATGTCTGAATGGTGGAATCGCTACCTTCTTGACGTGGAGCGCAACAGGCAGACGGCTGAAAGATCTTTTTCCTAGACGAGACATGGGTGACGGCAGGACACATAGGGTCAATCGTGTGGACAGAGATCGTGGTGCAGAAGCGCGGACGCCTATGCGCTCGGGCAAATGGCCTGTCGACGTGTCTGAAACAACCTTCTGGAAAAGGCCAGCGCCTGATTGTGACGCACATCGGCAGCGAGGATGGCTTCATCGACGGCTGCTTAGATAGATTCCGTGGCCAAAAAACAGGCAACTACCACAATGAAATGGACGGCAATCGCTTCGAGGGATGGTTTAATGACGTTCTACAGAAGTTGCCTGCTGGTAGCGTCATTGTTTTGGACAATGCACCTTACCATTCCCGGAGAGAAGAGAAATTGCCGATGACAGCTTGGAAGCAGGAAAAAATACAGGAGTGGCTCAAAAGCAAAACCATCACCTACAGCGAAAGGATGGTTAGAAAGTAGCTGCTTGTGTTGGCCAGGCTTTCTGAGCTACATCGTAGACAATGCAGCTGAAAGGGCTGGATGCATTGTACTCAGGCTGCCAGCGTACCACCGCGAATTTAGTCCTATCGAGCTCGTGTGGGCAAAGGTGAAAAATGGCATCGCTGCGGACAACGGAGACTTCAAGCTGTCCACAGTCGAAGACGTCTTGACAGAAAAAATCAAGCACGTAACGGCAGAATACTTGAGGAAGAACATTCACCACGTGATGGACCTGGAGGTAAAGTTCAGGCTTGATACGTCTGGAAGTGACCGTATCCAACCCATCATCATCCAAGTGGGTGAAGATGACAGTGAAGAAAGCGACTCCGACTGCGAGCTGACGGCATTGAGCCACTCGATGAAGCATAAGAGCTTCTTATTAACAAAAGAACAGCCCTTATTAGGGCTACCAAAATTTTGTCGGTGGGTTTGCAGCAGCCAAACATTCTCCCGTGACCTTTCAAATAAATAAGCAATTCATTTGGTGACATATTTCTTTAAATGGAAGCCCAATTCTGAAAAAGCATCGTCCTGCACAGATCGTGCTCAATATAAGATTTGGCATGGAAATGTGTTGTAATGCTGGAAAATCTTAATGCAAACACAGTTATTAACCCTGAATAACTATGTGGGGCCCAAAATGCTCATTCGGGCAGCCACTGTCCAGCTTCATACGAAAAAGCAGTAGTCAACGTGAAAGTGACAGCCACTCTTAGCAGCCTGCACGCCAAAGCATATTGTGCTTTGCGTGCAGTTGTGCTGCCCCTATTGTTTTTTTCCAGCCCGTTGAGATGAATAATGCCAATGTCAGAAGGCCCAAAATGCTCTATTGGGCAGCCACCTACGAGTATTACGGGGCCTGTGATGAAATAACAGTCATCGGGGCACGCTTGAAAGGCACCTTTAGTACCTGCTCTTCAAAGGGCAGCCACGTAGCCATTGTAGGTGAAACAGCAGTAGTCAATACGAAAATGACCACCACATTTAGCAGTTTGTATGCAAAAGCACATTCATGTGGTCGCATTCATATTGGTTACCTGGCCCAAGCAAGTTTTGCGAATAAGAACAATTATCAAACATCATTGGCTTAGTTAGGCCCAAAATACTCATTCGGGTAACTATTAATAGCAGTAGTCAAGGGCACGCTTGAAAGGCACCATTAGCAGTCTGCACATCAAATCACAGTCATGCTGTCACCACTGTTGTTGAAACAGCAGCAATCAACGCGAAAATGACCGCTACTGTTGGCAGCTTGCATGCAAAAACACATTCATGTGGTGTCATTGCTTATTTTGGTTACCTGGCCCAGGCAAATTTTGCGAATAAGAACAATTATCAAACATTGTTAGCTTAGTTAGGCCCAAAATGCTCATTCGTGTAACTATTAATAGCAGTAGTCGAAGGCACGCTTGAAAGGCACCATTAGCAGTCTGCACGTGAAAGTGCAGTCAAGCTGTCACCACTGTTGTTGAAACAGCAGCAATCAACGCGAAAATGACCGCTACTGTTGGCAGCTTGCATGCAAAAACACATTCATGTGGTGGCATTGCTTACTTTGGTTACCTGGCGTAGGCAAATTTTGCGAATAAGAACAATTATCAAACATTGTTAGCTTAGTTAGGCCCAAAACACTCATTCGTGTAACTATTAATAGCATTAGTCGAAGGCACGCTTGAAAGGCACCATTAGCAGTCTGCACGTGAAAGCGCAGTCAAGCTGTCACCACTGTTGTTGAAACAGCAGCAATCAACGCGAAAATGACCGCTACTGTTGGCAGCTTGCATGTAAAAACACATTCATGTGGTGGCGTTGCTTATTTTGGTTACCTGGCCCAGGCAAATTTTGCGAATAAGAACAATTATCAAACATTGTTAGCTTAGTTAGGCCCAAAATGCTCATTCGTGTAACTATTAATAGCAGTAGTCGAAGGCACGCTTGAAAGGCACATTAGCAGTCTGCACGAGAAAGCGCAGTCAAGCAGTCGCCACTGTTGGTGAAACAGCAGCAATCAACGCGAAAATGACAGCCACTGTTGGCAGCTTGCATACAAAAACACATTCATGTGGTGGCATTGCTTATTTTGGTTACCTGGCCTAGGCAAATTTTGCGAATAAGAACAATTATCATACATAATTAGCTTAGTTAGGCCGAAAATACTCATTCGGGTAACTATTAATAGCAGTAGTCGAGGGCACGCTTGAAAGGCACCGTTCGCAGCCTGCACATCAAATCACAGTCATGCCGCAGCCATTGTGGTATTTGTTTATCTGACCGGGCAAGTAACACCAATGTAAGCACAATTATTCAGCCAGAATAGCTCTGCTAGCATTGTTTGTACTAAAAATGCTGAGTGAAGTTGAATGTGTTTTATTGAGGCAATTATTTAATAAACAAGCCATCGGCATAGTGATGGACAGCCAGGTTCAGACAATGACATTTGTGAAGTAATAAATGGTGAAAGTTGCAAAAGCTCTCAGTGCACTGCGTCGCTGGGCTCCATTCACTGAAATATGTCTTTGCAACGATGAAAGCGTCAGGCAGGAAATGACTCCCAACTTCACAATGTTATTCGTCTTGAAAACTCTTACCATCATATGTGATGGGCAGCAAAACCCTCTGTTTACTAAGACGGAATGCATGAAGAATGCAACAGCATAGAAGGATGTTGCTTCGCAATATGCAGCCTTTCATGTGCACTTCTGGCGAGCTGCCACATGTGCTGATGCATAAACATGAACAGAGGCAAGAGGCAAAGTGGCTGTGCAACCCACATGACGCTTTTAAGAAAATGTATCTCTAAACCTTTCTCTTTTCATAGGCGATCAAAATTTGTTTTGAGCAAGTTGGTTAATCACGTTGAAGCAACAACACAAGAAGCAAGGCCAGAAAACGCAGCGAGTAGGCAGATTGAGAAGACGAGGTAGACCAGTGAGAAAGGTTTTAATGAGATGGAAGAGGCCAGCCCTGCAGTGTACAGGAGTCAGTGCTTTGAATGAGATTCGTTAATGAAAATGTGTAAAGACTTTGCTGAAAGAAAACTAGCAAAAACAAATGCTAATATAAAATAAAAGGACAGAAATAAGATTATGCGCAAACATGCATGGAATCAGGCACACAAACGCGAAAACAAAGAAAAACTCAAATATAAAGAAATGTGGGAAATAAAAAACATTGACAAACGCAAGAAAACATACACACATATACAAACAGACCTGGGTAGAGGTATTATAGGAGCGGGTTCACAAGCTGCTGTTCCTACCTTCTCGTATGTTTTTTTTTAACCGTTCTCTTAACACTGACTTGGGAATTTTTAATTGCAACATATCACAAGAATCGAAAAGCAGCGCGAAGCTATGTTGTGAGAAATCATATCGAGCGCGGGCGACACAACTTATGCTTGACTGTGCCACAGCACGCATTCTATAGCTTGCGCGCGCGGTGAGCCTGGTGGAAAGCAATCAATCGACGGTGCCACACAACGCACGAGCACCGCCGTTAGACGCTCGGCCATCTTACTGCTGAAAACGATCGTTCACGCTAAGCTGACGGCGACAAATCTCTGCGTTGGAGGCTTCTCTTGCAAATATTTTCTGTTGAGAGGCTCGTAGGTTTGCTTCTGGCGCGCATGGTTTTCCCATTTCTCCTGAGAATGGTTTTGCTCCATCACTTCACCCCGTCCGACGAGAAACGCAGCGACACAGTACACGAACACACCCGCGGCTGACAGTAGGCACCAGACTTTGGCAAACTTTTCTCGTCGTAACTTCACTCGGGAGCGAAATAAAACAGACATGGAACAAACAGGTAGGATGTGTGTTTGCAGCGGTCGCCGTGGGATCCTGTTTTTAGGCAAAGCGTAGTGCAGCGTCAGCGATGCTCGCTACAATGTTTCTTCGCCGGATCACGGCTTGGAATAAAAGCACGCGGCACAAATGCTGCATCGTAAGCTCGCAGTAATATTTCCGGCATGATAGACAATCACAAACAGTTCGGGAATTCACTGTGACGAGGCGTTGACGCGCACAGCGGACGCGACTTGGCCCAGTTCGCAGCCCGGGCGGCCATCTTCACTGACGGCGGGGTCACCGGCCGTCCGGCGCATGACGTCGGTCCAGAGTGCGCGCCCATTGGTGGATGTTCGTGTGCATCCGCCTCCGAGGAGTAAACGCCCCCTTTTTAGAGCGCAGCTCTTTGGCGTCCGTTCCTGGGTTTCGCGTCGTCGTCGGCGTCGGCCTCGTAACCAGCTCCGCCCCCCTTTCATCCCCCCAGCGCTAGCAGCGACCGACTGATACCGCTGGATGCCGCTGACGCCGCTAGAGAGTCAAGATAACGTGACTGCATAGAACACCGTCGCCGCCACGCAGAAAGAGGAAGAAAGGGTCCCCCCCCCTGTTCTTGTGTGGCGGATAGCTGGGGTTGACTCACTATCGCCGTCAGTGGCATCAGTCAGTCGCTGCTATCTCTTCCCTCCTCCCTTTATCGTGTTGTCCGCTTGCTGCGCGCGCTTCTGCCCCCATCGTTTGCCGCTGGGTGTACACGCCGCCCCCCTCCGCTTCCGCTTACTGCTGGTTGCTCTCGACGGCGGCGATGAGCCTCCGCTTCGGCGGCGCGAACTGCAGGGTCTTCTCGGCGGCGGCGATGAGCTTCTGCTTCAGCCTCGCTTACTGCTGGTTGCTCTCGACGGCGGCGATGAGCCTCCGCTTCGGCGGCGCGAACGGCAGGGTCTTCTCGGCGGCGGCGCTTAGCCTCTGCTTCCCCCACGGCTGTGACAACCTCGCGAGGCACTTGTATAGATCTCGTCTTTGAGAATCAAGCATTGGTGTACCAAGTCGAACATATATCAGTCTATTTCTCCGACCACAAAGCTTCCTTCATGACTGTCAAGAACTGTTAGTGGAGTCTTTGTTAAAGGAATACGTGTGAAAAATAAAAAAAAATTATGTGATAGCGCATACATGTGTTGCTCGATTTCTTTGCCTCAATCTATCCAAAAGGTGAAACAGCTTATTTGCTGCGCTCAAATTTCGCATTAGGAAGTAACGTAATCGTCGGTAATTTTTTCTAAAGTTGTATCCGACTATAGTCAGTAGCCTTAGATGCACTCGCAATGGCTCATGTTGCAGATAAACTCGAGCTGGCCACGCACGTGCCTCTGCAATAGTGCCCCAAGTAGACGCACATCGTGGTAGTCCTAGGTAAATTCTCAGTGCGTGAGCCTGAGCACTTTCAAGTGTGCGTACAGCAGTTGTACTAACCCGAGAAAGTACAGGCGCACTGTAGCGGAAGTAGCCAACAAAAAGTGCCCGGTAGAGCTGCAGAAGAGATGACTTGGATGGCCCCCATGATTTTCCAGACATGTGTCGAATGATCTGAGTAAAGCTGTCTAGCTTCAAGTGAACCTCAGGAAAGTAATTGTGATTTTACAACGTATATCACTCCCAACATCCAAAAATCAATCTTCATGTTTCCAACTACAGAATTAGACATCTGTACAGTAATCAAAAACCTAAAAAATAACAGTGCTTGTGGTGCTGATGACATTAAAGTTGAACCTATAAAATCCATCAGTCACATGATTAGTCAGCCACTTACGGATATATGCAACCTGATTGTGAGTACCGGGATATTTCCAGATAAATTAAAAATTGCAAAAATCTCTGCCATACACAAGGGAGGTGATAGAAATGACATAAATAATTATAGGCCAATTTCAGTCCTACCAATCCTCTTGAAAGTAGTTGAACAAGTTATAAACATCAGGCTACTAAACTTCTGCAAGCGAAACGATATCATCACCGAGCAGGAATACGGATTCCAGAAAGAAAAATCTACTGAAATGGCGCTAATAAAAATTAAGGACAAGATAATAGACAACTTTGAGCAGAAAATATATACAATAGGTGGTTTTCTAGACTTTAAAAATGCATTCGACTCCATTAAGCACCCTGTTTTGCGGTACAAGTTATATAAATATGGCATTAGAGGAACGGCTCTCACATTAATAAAGAATTACCTCCTAAATCGTCACCAGCACGCGAATATTACGAATGCAAGATCCAGCTTAGGTCAGATACATTATGGAGTTCCACAAGGATCAATCCTTGGGCCGCTATTATTTCTGCTTTATATAAATGATATAATTAACGTGCCCTCTACACCAGAAATAATAATGTACGCTGATGATACGAATGTATTCTTCTGCGCACAAGACCTAGAAGTCCTCCTAGTAGAAACCAATGTATGGCCGGAAAATTTGTCCACGTGGCTCCACGGTAATGAACAAGAGCTAAACACTAAAAAAACTAAGTACATTATATTCCGCGCTCGTAACAAGTGCATAAAACAAAAAATTCTTATCCAATTTCGCGATGAATCTATCGAACGTGTAGCAACATATACATTTCTTGGTGTCATATTTCACGAGCATCTTGACTGGTCACCCAACATTGAAAAAGTTCGCACTGGTATATCTAGGTCCATTGGTATGATGTATAGAATAAAGAACCTTTTGCCTATCTGGCTAAAGAAACAACTATACTACACACTGGTACATTCGCGTTTCCACTATTGTCTTCTTGTCTGTGGCACATCACCTAAAACAAGCATAGAAAACATATTGTAATGAAGAAGAAGAGCACAGGAACACGGCCAGCCAGATCGTCTCTTCCATGCCTGCTGTACAGCGAGTGGGCCAGCCGGATCGCCAGTGCTTGGCACAAGTGTGAGCCGTTCGAGCTACCAGCTGTTCCTGCTCTGCGTCACCTGCATCCTCGGTTACGAAGAGACGTTACCATCGGAACTGTTCAGTGCACCCATTACAATTGGTGGAGGTGCTGGGTACTCAAGAACATCTAGACCCTGGAACTCCGGTTTCGGACTCTGCCTCCCGTCATGCCTGACTCTCGCCAGCCGACGCCGCCGGCACCCCCCGTTGCCTGCTCTGGCGCTGCCCCGCAACGCCATCCAGCGGTTTTCAGCGGTACGGACGAACAGGACGTCAATGACTGGTTGGCTACGTACGAACGGGTGAGCTTGCACAATCGATGGGATGATACCGCCAAGTTAAATGCCGTCATATTCTACCTAGCGGGAGTGGCTCGCCTGCGGTTTAAGAATCACGAAGCCGACTTTCAGTCCTGGTCCGCGTTCAAGACCAGTTTCGCTGCAGTTTTCGGTCGCCCTGCCATCCGCAAGTTGCGCGCCGAGCAGCGGTTACAAGAGCGAGCGCAACAACCCGGTGAAACATACACCTGTTACAGCGAAGAGGTTCTCGACCTGTGCAACCGTGTGGATGCTTCTATACCCGAAAATGAGAAATTAAAGCATATTTTGAAGGGCATCGCCGATGACGTTTTTCAAATGTTGATCGCCAAGAGTCCGCGCACCGTAGCAGAGCTCATAAACTTGTGCCAAAGCTACGACGAGTTGAGAAGGCAACGCGCTTTGACCAGGCGCTCCTCAGTGGCTGACGAGGCCCTCTCTTCCATGACCGTCCTCCCTGATCGCTCCCCCCTGCTCACACAAATCCAAGCTTTCATGCGGGAGGAAATTGCACGTCAGCTCTCTCTAATGCCCTTTGCTGAGCTACCCCAACAGCAGCCGCTGCCTTCACAGCCTCCTACACAGCTCGCCCCTACGCTCCGGCGGGTTATTGAAGAGCAAGTTGCTGAGGCCCTACCTATGCAGCATCAGGAGAACCCTGTCGCCGCGCCACTTACCTACGCAACCGTCGCCGCGCAGCCTCAAGTTGCTGAGGCTCTACCAATGCAGCATCAGCTGTACCCTGGCGCCGCGCCACCTACCTACGCATCCGTCGCCGCGCAGCCTCCTCGTCAACCACTCGTTGCGCTACATCCACGGCCGCTACCACCCGTTCATCATCCCGTTCATCGACCTACTCCTGCGTTTGCTAATCCTTGGCGCACACAAGACAACAGGCCCATATGTTATGCCTGCGGTATTCCCGGCCATGTTTCACGACTCTGCCGCCACCGCATGCTGCACTCTGATGGGTTGCTGCAGTCGCCTCCCTACACCGACGTGCAACCTTTTCAAGACACTTATCTTAGTCGGCAGTCGAACAGGCCACCAGCCGAGCACCCGGTCCTTCCACGTCATTCGCCTTCCCCGCGTCGCCGCTCGTTATCCCCCTTGCGTCGGCGCCCTTCACCCACGCAAGAGGAAAACTAAGCGCCGCAGTTCAGGAGGCAAGAACTGCGTCGCCATCGATCTGTACAAGTCCTCCATTGTCGCCTTCGAACGTTGTCGATCTAACTGTGGACGGCCTCCCTACCGTTGCGCTAATTGATACTGGAGCAGCCGTGTCTGTCCTACACGAACGCCTCTCTCGCGCCTTACGAAAAGTTACGACGCCACTTTCTGGGTTTTCTCTTCGCACAGCAAGCGCCCAGCCAGTGCAGCCTTCAGCAGCTTGCACAGCTAGAGTTGTTATTCAGGGCGCTCTCTATATTGTGGAGTTTGTGGTTCTTCAGTCCTGCTCTCACGACGTCATACTTGGGTGGGACTTTCTTTCGCGAAATAACGCCGTCATCAATTGTGCACGTGCGGAAGTCGAATTATCGCCTCTGTGTGACGTACCCCTCGTCGGCGCTACCTCTCTTCCCGCTAAGCTAGTCCTTCGGGCAGACATCACCATACCGCCGTACTCGTCTGCCGTTGTTCCCGTCTTCTGTGGCGCTGTCTCTGGAGGCACTGTCCTCTTCACTCCTTCGGAACTCTTCATAACCCGCAAAGATGTTCCCCTCCCTTTCGCCACGCTTGACATTTCAGCCGGACTCAGCGCCTTCGTTGTCTGCAATCCGCTTCCTACAGCCCTGACGGCTCTTTGCGGTGAAGCACTTGGCCATGTTCAGCCTCTTGATGACATGTTTATAACCGACGTGCCGGACGCTTCGTATACAGAGCTCACTGACTTCTGTGCTCTTTCCACTTCTGCTCCGCCATCAGGTGCCTTATTCACACCTTTCATTGCTTTTGACCTTACTTCCGAGCAGCGCTCCCAGCTTCTTCACCTCCTTGCCCAGTTCCGTTCTTCTTGTGATGTCGCTCAGCCTACTCTGGGTCGCACGTCAACCGTCAGCCACCACATCGACACTGGCTCCAACGCGCCATTGCGGCAGCGCCCGTACCGCGTATCCGCCAAGGAGCGTCAGGTCATCAGTGAGCACGTGGACGACATGCTTCAGCGCGGCGTCATTCGACCTTCCAATAGCCCGTGGGCATCACCGGTGGTTCTTGCCACAAAAAAAGATGGTTCCATTCGGTTCTTCTTCGATTATCGCCGTCTCTATAAGATAACGCGCAAAGACGTACACCCTCTACCGCGCATTGACGACGCTCTGGACAGCTTGCAAGGCGCTAAATTCTTCTCTTCGTTACAAAGGAAATTTTCGCGCCTAATAGATAATGCACCATACATTAGCCACACTGCCCCACTGTTTAAAAAACATCAACTGCTTACACTGTGGATTGTTATAAACAAAAAGATAGCGTTAGCTAGTTACCTACAAATACGTTCCGATCCTACGGCTTTTTTTCAACAATATCGAACGAAAACACACGCCTACAACACCCAGCACATATGTTACAATAAGGAAAAAATACGTACGAACTACGGCACCCAGAAACTTAGCTGCAGAATTTCCAGTTTTTAAACGATCACCATCCTGCTGTAAACATTATCCAGGAAAGAAAATGTTTGAAAGCTTTCAAAAATAACTTCACTATGCATCTATTGTCACTGGAGGCATGACCACTCCTTTTGTTTTGTTTTTTCTGTTGTTTCTTACAGCATTTTTTTCCAATTGTACCTAAATATTCATTATGAAATAACTCCCGTTTCAATGTCACCAGCCACTCTGTATTTCCATCTCGTTTAGTGTTTATTTTATGCGCTGAATGTCTTGTGCTCTGGAATGGGAGCAAGAAGGGCGCAGACTCCTTTTCAGGCAACCACTGGCCTTTTGGTCTGCGCCCTAGGCAACTGTACCACACGTTGTCTGAATAAACTCTTTGACTTTGACTTTGATTTTGGCTTACACGCAGCTACGCGTAGTGTTGAGAAGGGTCAGTGTTCGACGGTGCATTCAACGCAAGTACCTTAAAATTTTGATCATCGCACCGAACGTGTGCTGAGGCCCACGGAATGCGATGTATTGACCATGAAAGGATTGAGCATTTCTTGATTCGGAAGCAAATCGAAATTGGTACATCTATTGGCAGGAAAGTTTTACTTCGTTGGAATGGGGGAGTTTCAATTTGTTATATCCCATAATTCGTTATATAGCGTTTCGTTATTACGAAGGTTCACTGTAACATATATTTGTTAGTACTATTTGTCCAGCCTCCTAATTACAGGTGCGAAATCTGAAGTCAAGCAGCATTAGGAGCAAGCTGAATTTTCTGTGAGTGCATCAGCCTGCGGAACTGTCTAAGCCGGCTCCCTGAACTGTGAAGTGACCAATGTGGGATAACAGATCACCACAAAGCAAAACTCTAGAAAGTGCATTAGAAACATCTTGCATATGTATTGGCGTGTTATTTATTTGAATTATTAAAAATTATTTGTAACCTTTGGCCACTTTAGCGCTTCATTTGTGCAATTATTCATGCTTTATGTTCAGCATGGCTTTAAAACAACTCATCACTTCTGTGATCTTGCCAATATTTCAATGATGTTACGGTGGGCTGCAAGAAATGGGCCATAGGCATTGGTGCAGTCGGTACAGCCATGCTTTCTTTCAATATTGTAAGGATCAGGAAGATTCCTATTGATTTGTCTATTTAGCAGGTAATAAAACTCTCATTCCTTTTATAATTATTACTATTACTGACGGAGTTTTGTCTTTGTCAATTTGTGCCTGGGCCAAACATCCGCGCAAGAAAAGTTCTGTGGAAGTGTTGCTGGAGTCCTTCATACTATTCCATCTGCAAATCACAATCAGCGTTGACAAGGTAAGTGAAACGATCTTGGGTCTTCCCATACTATCTCATACGTGCAGTGTATGCCGTTTCCAGCCAAATCACGGAAGCTATGCAGCATTTCGTTGGAATGTCGATATCTGAAGGAGACAGACCATCCGGATTGCAAAGATATCACTGACTTTTAGCGTCTAGAGACTGTTTAAAATGTCATCATCTTTGTGCAAGGGCTGCCCCTCACAGTAGTCTTCCTGCGGTAAATTGTCATGTTTCGTATATATTGCTGTAACTTTTCCAGCTACTGCCACGGCCAATGAACAGGTGGTGTTTCTCGATTAATTTTCAAGGTGCTGGCGGTTGCAATCAATGTTGAACAGTCCTAAATAAACTGCCACTTTTGAAAGAGCCTTCTACATGGATTGCAGGTATGTCACCTTGAGGCCCTAAAGCACCGGTCACTCAGCAAATTATAGGGCTACGTTATGTGAATACAGACGAGAAGGTCTCGCACCTTGCTCTTCGAAAATGTGTTGATCTGTTGAAAAAACATTCCTAAGACAAATACAAAACGACATGAACAGCGTTTTGTAAGTGTTTTAAAAAGATTTACGATACGGATTGCAAAACATCTTGTAGTCGCTTTTAAGGCGTCTACAGGGCGTCTTGCAAAACGTCTGAATGTGAACTTTGGCGGTGCAATAGACGGTCTTCACGACGGCTGGAAGACGACTTAAGGCATCTGACACTGTTTAGACAAGAAGCCTTCAAGAAGTATTAAACGGCCTCTCACCAGGCTCCAAAGCAAATTTTGATTGATTAAAACTTCTTTTGTGGGTGAGTTGGCGCATACTTGATTTGAAGATAGCCTGTGTCTCGTCCTTGTTACTTTGTGAATGCGTATGTTTGCGCTGTTACAATGTACAAATGAAATTCTGATTATAAGCCGGAAGTTGTTACGTGCCCTCTAGGGAGCGTTCTGCCGTAAGAGTTTTTCAGATCGCCTAATGAATAGCCGAGATAGAAATATTTCGGTGTTGCGAACCCTTGGTTTTAGAAGGTAAGCTGCTCTGCATAGCGAGACACTCTCTACACTCGCCCCGTCTAGGCTTCGCAAGCGAAATTCCTTCCCTGAGTTCTCTCATACCGGACCTCGAGGATCGCGTGACGTATGCGTCATGGGCCCCGTCTTTACTTTTCTTCCTCCTCGCTTCTTTTTTTTTTTTTCTGCGGCGCTGCGCACATGCGCTGACGGTTTTGCGCGCGAGCTGTTGTGAGGTGCCATTTCGCATAGTGGCAAATTTTGCGCGCTGTGCACAAGGACACAACACTAGCGGTATAATTTAGGGCTGTACGAATACTGAGGCAGAACAAGCGGATCTCAGAGCATGATCACGCGATGGAACACGGTAGAAACTGGCATAGTTTCGGTACCTGCGCACGTGACTGCACGACCGTGGGAACAAGCAGACGAAGCGGAAGTACATATCTGTTGCTTCGGTGCGAAGTAAAACAAAAATCACGCAGACATTCCGTTTGTGTGTTTTATTAGCTTCAATTCGTCTATTCAAACAACAGATCACACAAATAACAGATGTTGACTTGAATAATTCTCGAAGTCGCGTGTCACCACGAGCGGCGTCACACTGCTGACACAACTACGTAGGCGCACTAGCACGTGCATGTCACCCTCCGGTTCGGACCGCGGCAGCGCGAGAAGAAGAAAAAACGGCGTTTGGATTAAAATTTCAGACCTTTCCGCGGCGGGTAGCGATGTAATTCTTTGCAAAGAGGATCGCTAGCGTGCATTGTATGCTCTGCACTTGCCAGTTCAATATTGCCAGACCTGGTGAGGGGCCCTTTAAATACCTTGCCAAGACGTCTTAAAAACTTCGCCTCAACGTTTAAAGTGATTTGGAAGACATCTTGCCGATCATCCGAAGACATCTTGTAGACGGCTAAGAGATAAATGTGTGTTTAGCGAGTTGAGCGTACATCGTCACTCTTTGTGCATACGTCACAAGAAAGGCGTATATCTCCCACACACACGTACTTCGAATCATAAGTCATGTTTTATTCATACAGCAAGGAACTAGAATGATCTGTCGGAAGAATCTGTGCAAAAAGCAGTCCAGCCCTCATGTAAAACCCCTAACAGAGGCATTTGAGGAGTTGAGAAATGTACTAAATAAATAGATAAATAATGTGATCATAATTAAAGATAGTTTGAACTTGACGTCACATCCGTCGTCTGTTCTGACCGTCTGCAATCGTTTGGTGCAACGCTTGAATCACGCTCTGCGTACGCCATTCGCTTCGACACATGAGTGCAGGCAAGTTTAGGATCCTAGGATCTGAGTGATGGAGCACTTTAGAAGTTACGAATTTCACCCTTCGTATATGGACGGGCTTTTGAGGCCAACCCGGGCTCACTATAACGAAAAAGTCAAAATGTGCCATGGACCTGTTGAGAATGCGACTTAGATTCCGAAGCTCTACCAGCCACGACAGAAGTGGATACGATTTTAATTACCGCTTGGTGCCTGTCATCTACGTCACTCTTCATGAAATGAATGCCTACGAATTGATGTACGTAGATTGGATTGGATTGGAGGCAACATTATTTGTGCCTGCAGTTGAGGGCTCACGCGCCCTGACGAGGGCCTTCGTCATCTACGAAGTCACCGTTACTCGGCGCGGGTCTCCGCTCGCCGTTGCCAGCTCGCTGGGTCCCTGCGTTTCGAACGCCCAAAGAACCTGCTGGACGGCCCAGAGCTGTTCGTATTGGTCGGAGCTCTTCGCGGCTGCCTCGAGCCGTGGTGGGATCGTTCTTGATTTTGCTTCTTCTGTATTTTATCGTCTTTGGTTAAAGAAAATATTAGCGAAGCGCCTTCTGGGAAGCTATCACTGTGTTGAGCGAAACCAATGAAAGAAGCGTACTTGGCATGCATCACTGAAACCTTTCTTGTCTAATCATCCTTTGAGTTGCTATGTGCACAGACGACCCTTCCTTGTCGCACAAGTTCAGCCACGTGTGCACGGTTTTCTTTTGTGTGTGTGCTTGTAAGCACATGTGTGCGTGTGTGTGTGTGTGAGAGAGAGAGAGAGAGAGAAAAGTGTTACCGTCCAAGAGGGGCCGTAGTGTTAGATAATTTTGGCGTAACCGCAGCGCGTGCTCATGAGCCAGTTCATCGAAACAAGCTTTTCTTTGACAAAAAAGTGCGTTTAGACGAGTAGAAAATTTGCCGCACTGCCTGATTCGTGTTGAAGGGCATCGAAAGAGCCAAGGAGCGAAGAAAGCGAGACGGCAAACACGCCGCTCGCACAATGCTCGCGCCGTGATTTTTATTTTACTTTATATTTTCTGCCTAATTGGATGCCGTCGCCCCTGACATTAATCCATCGGTTATACCTAGTAAGGGGACAGGCAAGTTCTGGAAATAATTCTAGGATAACCACAGGCACTGACTTTTTTCCCGATAGCAGTGCGCTATTGTGTCGCTCCGTCTTATTGCTGCAGTGAATGGTGCAGACCTGGTTCTGCGTAGTTTGTCCTCGTGGTGGCACGACTTCTTCCACGGCGACCAAAAATTGCGCAGATCGGCATGAGCTCAACGCGGGTGTGCCTTGGATCAACAATGCAGCCACGGTACTGCTCGCTGTAGCAGCGCGAGCAGCTACGCAGCCACAAAGCCAGACATACTCGAGGAAAGCACCGGAAATGACGAGCATGCAAGTTACCTACAACGCGCTTTGACTGCCACTATTCTTACACAGTATACTAACGATAGTATTGAATATCATTAGAAACAATATGTTGACTGATTTACACCATCGCCAAGAAAAATTGCATGATTGTGAAAAGTTGTGTGTCGATCAATGACAAAAACCTTTGTTAGTTTTTCAACAAGTTTCTCCACTGAGCACTGGGAAAGATGCCGTAACGACAAGATTGGAAATTCAACCCTTGGGATAATAATGGCGTTCAAGTGCAGTCATCGATAGCACTTGAACAATATAGCAACGGCGGCAATCAAATGTTGAAAGTTACGTTGCCACCATTTATATGAGCGATACCCGACGATGTTTGGTGGGATCTAAGCAGCAAGTGCACATGCTTGGACGAATTAATTGAAATGGTGCCTTGATCAAAAGTAAAACCAAGCACTCGCTACTGTAATAAACAAGTATTTTCATTATATGTTCACTCTTGATGATTGCTCAACACTTATGCGTCATAGCATTCTGAACCAGATTTTATACACCCGCAGGGATTACGACCGTTACTGCACGTGAAGGCACAGGCTCTAGTGACTCTGGGAGAATACCCCAATCGCTTTTGTGTTGTTGCGCGCAACCAACATCTCATGCTTGAACAATGATATATTTTGGTCGTCTCTAAGCAGGACATGCTTGCCGGCTGGCGTGTTGCTCGGGTCATTGGCTTTCTAAAAATGGTGATCAATTTTGCTGGCTTTCACGTGCTGGAAAGTGCTCCGACACAATATTGACGGTTTCTTCGCATTACGCTGAATCAAACAAACTTAATGCCATTTCCAAAGATGGAATCTGTAAGGGCCTATTCACACTAGATTTTCTTTTACATTCGTTTATAACGTAGCCGCAGTCCTACACTTGTGTACATAGGCTGATCTCGTGTTGCTTGGTCTTATAGAAACCTTCCATCGCGTTGTGCGTGAATGCGGGGGGATTACCTGCGAGAAACATCGTATTGTCATTGTCCATTATGAGGTTCTTACAATGGATCTCAGCATAGGGATCCCTTCATGCATCATATATGGGATGGCATCGTAAATAAGAGGAAGGTTTAGCTCGGGCTCAACTCTGTGGCGGCCCATTCAAATATACGCAAAATGCAAGAACATATTTCTGAGATAACTGCTGCACCAATTTTAATTAAATTCGCTGCATTTGAGAGACAAGCTAAGTTCTAGTGATGTTGGAAGTGTAATTTTGATTACGGGCCTAAATTCTGTTAAAAGAATTTTCAAAAATGCAAAAGCCTCAACAAAATAAATGCACGAAAATTACAAATTAATAGCTTCGCATCAAAAACAGATATCGCGGTTCTGTAAAGGGCATCCGTTAGATCATTGAAAGCGAACAAATTCGGTATGGCACTTTATATCTTACGTGAGTTGTTACGTTTTGTACGAGGGTTCTGCTAAAGCTGCACTTCAATATTACTAATGTTTTGAGACTCATGTGCAACATACATTTTGTCCCTTTTAAATGTACTATTAGATGCAATTCACAGGATTGTGGTATCGTTTTTCATTCCTGAGTTACGGAGTTGTAAACTTGGTAGTTTCGTGTTATGTAAATTTTCGATATTTGCCAAACTTTAATAAAAATATTGACGGCGTAAATAAAAAAATTTGAAGCACGCAGTAACTATATTTCAAGTTTTGCTTTTAAATGCAACAAACCTTGCCAAAGTTTGTGCAGTGGTGGCCAAGGAAAACGAATCCTCCGTTTACGTGTATTTACACAGGAGCACCCGAGCTAAAACGTCCTCTTAAGATTCCAATTAGTGGATGTTATTGGCAGCACTTTAAGCGTACTCTCATTCACGTCCTAGAATTCCCAAGGCACTATATAGGAATTATTATTTTTCTAGTATATGTAAATAACATAGCAGAAACTGTAGATACCAGTGTTTATATCTGTTTGTTTGAGAGGATTGAGTTTCATATCAGACAGGTACAAGTCGCAGCGATCAAGTTAGCATGAGCCAAAATTCTCAAGTGCATACAAATTGTGCATGTCATCCTGTAGAATCTTAAAACCTGATAAATTAGTTTTCCTTCGCACCACTAATAAGAAAGAGCCAGTCTATTGCACGTAACTATCGACGATGTGGTGACAAAGCAAGTTGACGAGTGCGTGTATTTCAGGGTGACATACGCTTTCCTGCTCAAAGCACACCGACAACATTTGCTCCTCTCCCACTAGTTAACCCCGCTTCTGGCGGGAGGTGCTTCCGTTGACGTAAGCCTCCTGACCCATTAAAATCTTGCCAACGCTTGAGTGTGCGGATGTCACGTTGGAATCTTACACAGTAAACGCACTAAAACACTAGAAATCTTGCAAAAAAAACGCTGTTCACTTGATGTTCAGCAAATGTAAGTCAACGTACTAGCTCTCAAAACCTACCAGCGCTTTATTCTTGCTTCTTTCCTTCAACTTTGTAGTTTATGAGTGTTACTGGCATGCATGTATGACGATCATTATTTTTCCGCCCATGCCCAAAGAACTGAACGCATTATCGGCGCATATGTTCATATATGAATTTTCAAGTGTTTTCACCACCCAGTCAAGCAAGTCTGATATGAACGTCTATTCGCCTATATTTCGACATATTTGTTTCTTTGTGTCGAGCACGTGATGCACATGCAACTTTCATGGACGTTATTATCTTTTTCTAATAGTCATTTTATCCTGAGCAGTAGCCTTTAGCGACACTGCCAACTGTTTTCTGAAGCCGGCACGTGTAGCTGGTGACTTTACCTTCTATGCTTTATTTCCACTTTTAGCCTTGTAAGCTCATTTACGATTAAGAGAGCTACGGCTACATTCCAAGTTAGTTGGTATGATACCTTCATAGTGAAACAGAGCTTGAAAAACATGGACGAGACACGAAGACTAAGAGCTATTACATCTAGGTTGTGTTCTCTTCGATTATATTCGCTGCCGCTATGTTAGCATGTTGATAGTGTTGAAATGTATTTCTGTGTATCTATACTTGGTATAAAAAAGCTTTACTCGGAGGTTTTACGCGCAAAACGCAAGCCACATTGTATTTATTTTGACCACCGGCGGTTCTTCTAAGCCACTGTACACGGATGTTGTTTTTATATCAGCTTGGTCTATTTGGCTGCAAGTTTTCTGAAATAAATAAATAAATAAGCATACGCAGGTTCACGACAAGATAGAGACTAACTAATCAGCGGGGATAAGAAAATATGTTTCTAGTTACAGCTTCTGTGCTCCAGCCGCAGACGTTCTTTTATCGTCTACTGCACAAGCAATAATTATATCGTACTGTGGAGGAGCCAGAAACTCGAGGTAAAGGATCTAGAAAGCTGTACCTGAATATATATCTATATATATATATATATATATATATATATATATATATATATATATATTGTCACGTGGTCGTGACTTCAAAGAACACAGTAGCAATACTGTGAACGACAAAACTAACTTTTATTGGGCGAACCTGCGCCCACAAAACAGGCTACACTTAAGCACAACGATAGCGGCGAAGACGGTCGGCGATCGTCGAAAATCTGATCAGCGGGTCCAGCGCGTCAGCTTTTATACAGCAGTCATCGAATGTTCCAGACTAATCGTTGGGACCCGCGTGCCTTCCACAAAGTTCTACACCATTCGCGTCACGCGATGAAATCAGATAACACAAGGTTCGGCGACAACATACAGCGGATAGAAGCATCGATAACTTTCCAGAAACTGCGGATACATGCAGGCGCGTCCCGCGCTGTGCGATAAGATTTAGGCGGCGAAACGTGGTCGCCCGATAAATATAAGTACACGTGTCAATATATATATATATATATACAGGGAATTTTCTGACGTCATGTTGACGAAAGTGCGGCTTGTTCTCTGCTGGAATGCCGGAAACGGAAACATAGGCGTCTGTTTTGTTCACTACTATTAGGAGTCTAATAATGTAGGCTAAACGGCAAATAGCAGTGTAGGAAACAAATGATGTCAACTGTTTCTGTGCAAAAAAAGGAACGTTGGGGTTTCAATAAATATTTCAGTAACCAAAACATCTTGTGTACGCCGTATGAATGTATATGTAGTTTGGGTAATTAGCGCAAGCAGATAAATGCAAAAGGCACACGCAGACGCGATGCCATAAACACCGAAGTTGATGTAGAGATATATAGTAAAGCAACTTTATTCTTGATTTAATCCTTCATCTTAGTGTCCAGTTTAGCATTGTTTACTGGCACTCAATGTTATTCAAGTTCGAATACCAAGACACTCACCACATAGCAGCTCAATTAAAGAAATAGAGCTGCGTTCTCATGAGGGGCTAGATGTCACTGCAAGAAGAGGAATTAGGTGTGCCTGAGAAACAAAAAATAACAAACATACCAAAAATAGATCCAGCGCTCATGTTACAATGTTATAGCGAAGCTTTTGTAAAGCGGATAAATAAATGCCATGCAAATTATTATATACTGCAAAGCGTTTGCAACGTAGCGGTTGCCTGCCTGCCAGTGAATGCGGAGCACCCCACCACGTGACCCACGTGATCGTGCATTATGGTGTCTACGGCTCTAGCCCTCTCTATTATGACACGGCTTCCAGGCTCAGCTCGTCGACTAGAACGGGCCAATCGTGGAACAGGAGCTGTACTTTACTCGGCGAAAGTATGACGGAGCAGATGCGCCAAAGCCGCAACTCTAAGAACGTGTGCATAGAAAGTTTTCCTTGGATAAAGAAGCTGGGCTCTTGGAGTCGGCGGCTAACCGTGACCAGCAAGTGACCGTTTTTTTACCTTGCTGTCAGCAGGTTACGCGGATGCATCCCTATGAGCTTTGGGAGGATCTTCTGTCTGCAGAGGCTGCTTCATCTTGAAATACGCATCAGCGCATGTGGAATGCTGACCTGCTGCCTGTGACGCTTCTAAGGCGCTATTCTCGACACGCATAGCGGCTGCACGGCCGCCATTATCAGCCATGTTGACTCTCTGATTGGCTGTCGAGAGGTCACGTGCTTTGACATTTGTGCCGGGAAGCGGAAGTTTTGCAAAATGCATTTTTGCATTTTCATCAATGTGACGAAATGTGACGTGGCGCTGCAAATTTTATCGACTAATGCATTTTTTAATCCTTGGCATCTGTATTGCTACGTAAGCGCTTCAAAAAGAATGTGAGCGGTAGCATATAGAAGCCAGTGCAATGCATTTGCAATTTCGCGAATATGTGGTGATCCAAGATATGCGACATGCCAGCTTGCCGATTGGCTGAAGGAATATCACTTGAGGAGCGCCACAGGAAGGGCTGTTTCGTAAACGCCATTTTGACAATTCGTGACGTTGCGCTGGGCCCCCATTGCTGAGATTTTCCGCCATATTTGTGGCGTGACGAGGCGCACAAAGTATGCTAGTGAGCAGCCATACGCAATGGCAGCCGAGAGGAATGCGTATCGCCACATGTTCTCCGTCGTTTGGTGCCATGAAAATCTTTTGTTCATAACGCGTGATCATAGCATTTGCATCGCTCTCGGGTGGTGTTGGCATTTGTGTTTAGGGCCATCATTTATTAAAAGAACGCGTTTATACGAAATAATATTGGTTGAACCTAGCAAACTTTCGGCAATGTTGTCCACTTTTCACTGCTGCATTTGTATTGTAATCAAGATTAATGCGTTTTCGCACAATCAAAAGTTATGACAATAGCGTCTTTCTAATTTATAAAAAGGAATGTATACGCAAGGAGGCGCCTTGAAGTTTCCTCCCACGGTGCGAGTAACCAGCGAAGTGAACAAGATGGCAGCGCCGGCGCTTGCGTCGCGCTAGTGGATATCTCTGGCGCTTGCAACGCTATCGGTGATATTCCGCCGTTTCTCAGCCACCCGTTTCTCAGTCACCACTTGCGTTTCCCGAGATAGTGATAACGCGGCCTAGAACGTGCGCGCATCACCACTGGTAGGTCGCGTATGTTGTCTCAAGGAAGAAAACAAGTGCGTTGGCGCCAACATACGATGACTCATTCCATTTCCCGGGGTCAAGCGGACAAGCATCCTAGCTAATGCAGTAGACGATGGCTTGTACGCAGCAGACGACGGAAGCGAGAAGTGTTTTCAACGGAACAATCACGCTTTTTGAGCTAGCTGCTTTATTTTCACTGCGGAGGAAATCTATTGTGCTCTACCGAGAACCTTACGTTCAGTGCCTTCATTTCGGTTTCTTAGGCAAAACATCAAGTTGGCGTTACGTTACGAAAGCAAAATGGGGCCATCAGCGCCATTTTATTCACGTCGCGTCTACGTCACGCATCGAAGAAAATGGCGGAATGTCCAGAATAGCGCCCCTAGTCAGCCCTTTGCAGCCACCGATGTCGCTGAAGTCAACATGCCCCTGAAGTCACGTCCATCTGCGGTTATTTAAACCTCGCTCTAACCGGGCTTCTTTGCAGTTGGCGGGAAACCGTGACCAGCAAATGACCGTTTTTTTACCTTGATGTCGGCAGGTTACGTGGCTGCATACTTACCAGCTTGTGGGAGGATCTTATGTCTGCAAAGGCTGCTTCGTCTTGGAATTCACATCAGCGCATGCGGAATGTGGACCTGCTGCCTGGCACGCTTCTCGTCAGCTCTTTGCCGCCACCGATGTCGCTGAAGTCAACACCACGGAAGTCACGTCCATCTGTGGTTATCTAAACCTCGCTTTCGCCAGGCTTGGTCATGGTTTGCCGCTGCAGTCAGCGGCAAACCATGACCAGCAAGTCACCGTTTTTTCACCTTATTGTCGGCAGGTGAGTGCTCACTAGACCAGGATTGGCCACTATGGTGCAGTACTTGGCCACAACCTCCTGTATGAATACAACAATCAAACCACAGCCCTCAGTCCCCAGCAGCTGCGAAGCAACTGATCACGGCGGCGGTCAGACCTCTGACGCAGCAGAGGGTGCTAAGAATCCCTGGATACGGAAAGGCTGCCATTGGAATCTGCACCTGGCAACGTTTAACGCTAGAACGTTATCTAGTGAGGCGAGTCTAGCAGTGGTATTGGAGGAATGAGAGGGCAGTAAATGGGATATAATAGGCCTCAGTAAAGTTAGGACAACAAATGAAGCATATACAGCGCTAAAAAGCGGGCAAGACCTGTGCTACCGGGGCTTGGCAGAGAGACGAGAACTAGAAGGAGGATTCCTGATTAATAAGAATACAGCTGGCAACATACAGGAACCCTGTAGCATTAACGAGATGGTGGCAGGTCTTGTTGTGAAACTTAATAAGAGGTACAAATTGAAGGTCGTACAGGTCTACGCCCCTACATCCAGTCATTACGACCAGCAAGTCGAAAGCTTCTATTAAGACATGGACTCGGTGATGGGTAAAGTGAAAAGAAAATACACTATACTGATGGGCGGCTTCAATGCCAGGGTAGGCAAGAAACAGGCATGTCAGTGTGGAAATATGGCATAGGCACTTGGAATAGCAGGGGAGACTTATTAGTAGAATTTGCAGAAAAGAATAATATGCGGATAATGAATACCTTTTTCCGCAAGCGGGATAGCCGAAAGTGGACGTAGAGGAGCCCGAATGGCGAGACTAGAAATAATATAGACTTTATACTCTGCGCTAACCCTCGCATCATATAAGATGTGGATGGTATCAGCAAGGTGCGCTGCAGTGATGGTAGGATGGTAAGAACTCGAATTAGCCTAGACTTGAGGAGGGAACGGAATAAACTGGTACATAAGAAGCCGATCAATGAGTTAGCGGTAAGAGGGGAAAATAAAGGAATTGCGGATGAAGTTACAGAACAGGTATTCGGCTTTAACTCAAGAACAGTACCTTAGTGTTGAAACAATGAACGACAATCTTATGAGCATCATTAAGGAGTGTGCAGTAGAAGTCGTTGGTAACTCCGTTAGACAGGACACCAGTAAGCTATCGGAGACGAAATGTCTGATTAAGAAGCGCCAATGTATGAAAGCCTCTAACCCTACACCTAGAATAGAAGAGGCAGAACTTTCGAAATTATTCAACAAGCGTAAGCCAGCTGACATAAGGAAGTATGATAAGGATAAAATTGAACATGCTCTCAGGAACGGTGGTAGCCTGAAAGCAGTGAAGAAGTAACTAGGAATTGGCAAGAATCAAATGTATGCGCTAAGAGACAAAGCCGGCAATATCATTCCTAAAATGGATGAGATAGTTCAAGTGGCTGAGAAGTTCTATAGAGATTTTTACAGTACCAGTGGCACCCACGACGATAATGGAAAAGAGAATAATCTAGATGAATTTGATATGCCACAAGCAACGCCGGAAGTAGTAAAGAAAGCCTTGGGAGCTATACAAAGGGGGAAGACAGCGTGGGAGGATAAGAAGAGCGAGAAATCTTGGAAGCGTACTACATCAGTTTATTAGGTGATGACTGCGTTAGTACAACCTCGGTTCGCTTACTTGAAAAAGAATTTGAATTTCTAAGTCGGTCACGATAGAAGCATTTCTTGTCTTTTCATGCTATGTGTTAGCGATGATGCGGTTACGCATGGTCTGCTGGCCTTGTAGGGACTACACCGATTCTAATAAACCTCACTTGATACTCGAGTCGTTGTGGTGTGAATCTCTCCTCTTGTCCTTTGTGTTTTTGACTGGTTTTTTCGTTCAAGTAACAGCAGATTTGTTGAAGGATGATGGGCAGATTGTTCTAGAAAAACTGGCCACCCTGTATACGCAATGCCTTATCACCTCGAGCGTACCGGAATCTTGTAAGAACGCTAATATAATCCTAATCCATAAGAAAGGGGACTCTGAAGACTTGAAAAATTATACACCGATCAGCTTACTGTGCGTTGCCTGCAAAGTATTTACTAAGGTAATCGCCAATAGAATGAGGAGCATTTTAGACTTCGATTAACCAAAGGACCAGGCATGATTGCGTAAGGGCTACTCAACAATAGACCATATTCACACTATCAATCAGGTAATAGAGAAATGTGCGGAATATAACCAGCCTTTATATATAGCTTCCATTGATTACGAGAAAGCGTTTGATTCAGTCGAAACCACATGAGTCATGGAGGTATTACGGAATCAGGGTGTAGACGAACCGTATGTAAAGATACTGAAAGATATCTATACCAGCTCCACAGCCATCGTAGTGCTCCATAAAGAAAGCAACAAAATCCCAATAAAGAAAGGCGTCAGGCAGGGAGATACGAACTCCCTTATGCTGTTCACAGCGTGTTTACAGGAGGTATTCAGAGACCTGGATTGGGAAGAATTGTGAATGCGAGTTAATTGAGAATGCCGTAGTAACTTACGATTTGCTGATGATATTGCCTGTTCACTGATATGGACAGGCAGTGCAGAAGGCAGGGTCTAAAAATTAATCAGCAGAAAACTAAAGTAATGTTTAACAGTCTCGGAAGAGAACAGCAGTTTACGATGGGTAGCGAGGCACCGAAAGTGGTAAGAGAATACATCTACTTAGGGCAGGTAGTGACCGCGGATCCGGATCATGAGACTCAAATAATCAGAAGAATAGGAATGGGCTGGGGTACATTTGGCAGGCATTCTCAGATCATGAATAGCAGGTTCCCATTACCCTCAAGAGAAAAGTGTATAACAGCTGTGTCTTACCAGTACTCACCTACGGGGCAGAAACCTGGAGGCTTACGAACAGGGTTCTGCTTAAATCGATGACGGCGCAACGAGCTATGTAAAGAATGATGGGTGTAACATTAAGGGATAAGAAAAGAGCAGATTGGGTGAGGGAACAAACGCGAGTTAATGACATCTTAGCTAAAATCAAGAAAAAGAAACAGCCATGGGAAGGACATTTATAGAGGAAGGAAGATAACCGATGATCATTAAGGGTTACGGACTGGATTCCAAGGGAAGGGAAGTGTTACAGGGGGCGGCAGAAGGTTAGGTGGGCGGATGAGATTAAGAAGTTTGCAGGTACGACATGGTCACAATTAGTACATGACCGGGGTAGTTGGAGAAGTATGGAAGAGGCCTTTGCCCTGCAGTGGGCGTAACTAGGCTGATGATGATGATGAGTCTTTGTATCAACCTGCTTTTGTATTTTTCCTGACGTGTCCCTTCTTCCGCTGACTGGAACAAGATGCCGAATATTTGTGCTGTTCGCCCTTAGGTGTTACCTGCAGATGATATCATTTTTAACGGGCTCTTTGTGCTAGCGGGGGTATAATCTCGGCAAATATTGTTCGGGCATTGCCGAGGGTACCTACACTAAAGTGACGTCCGAAAAACGCGAAGCTCGGTGTTGCCAAGCATGTAGGCAATCTGGATCCTCCAATAGCAATGTTTCGTTCTCACATCAGTTAAAAGAAGTCAAGAACAAACTGGATCAGCTGACAACAAATATAGAAGCACTTGTAGTTAACATGGAAGAACTTCTGGAATTTAAAACCACGGGAGAAAAGCTGACCGAGACTGTTGGGGAAATAGAGAAGTCTATTGAATTTCTGTCCTCAAAATACAATTCTGTACTTTCTGCGCCAGGCTCGCCTATTTCGCCAGGCTCGCCTAAGAGGGAAGGAAAAGGACTACAAGTTTATCTGTACACGCAACGGAAGGGTGCTGGCCAGAAAAGCTGGGGGCGCTCTTCTCGTTCGCATTGATAACTCAATTGACCTCGCAAAACTCATGTAAATATGGATGTAGGTAGATAACTATCGTGTCATACCTTCTCAGAAGTTCATAACTTTTTTTATTGCTAACACCGGTAATGCTTCACTGCCATCCATGTTAATATCCGCAGCATCCGTAAACACTGGAATCATTTTTGCGCTTTTACTTCGCCTTTCCTGTCTATCTACAGAAATTAATGTTCCTGCTGACGCCATGTCTTCCTATTCTATACCAGGTTATAAGTTGTTTTCCTACACTCGCAGGTTGTGTAAAGGAGGGGGCGTGGCCGTATTTGCGAAAGACAAGTGGTCTGTGTCAGAAATACCGCTTTCCTTTTCGCAAGCTGGTGTTGTTGCTCTGCGACTATGCCAATCAGAGACTTCATTGGTTGTTTTGTCTGTGTACCGGCCTCCATGTTGCAATTTTCGCTTATTCTTATCTGAACTTGACACAGCACTATCATCCCTATCTCTTCACGAGAACGTTTGTGTGCTAGACGATATTAACATCGACACCCTCCGTCCCACTCAGCCACCGGTAGCGGACTATCTCGATCTATTATATAAATGGGGATTAGAAGGCATTATACATCAAGCAACGCGTGAAGAATTTCTATGTGGAAAGTTGGTTAAATTCTGCATTGACCATAATAATTTTCGGTGCTCCACTTCTGGGATGCAGGCGGCTGTTGTTGAAACTACGGTCACTGACAATTATTTCGTGTGTTGTCGTCGTGTAGAAAAGGCCAAACCTTCCGAAGTCAATATCATTAAAAGGAACTTTGCATTGTTGATCCTAAGCTCCTTGACAAATGCGTCGCAAAGCATGACTGGCAGTCCATGTTATATAAGCTCTCTCCAGCTGATTTATACGACCGTTTTGTTCCGATTCTCCACAGTTGTAGAAACAAATGCACCTGGTTTGTAAAAGTCAGATTACGTCGCGAAGAGAACAAATGGCTATCGCCACGGATATTAGCGGCAATTCAGGAAGAAGACCATATGTGGGCCCAAGCTAAACGGGCTCCAAATTGTCCGGAGCGATTACTGAAAGTTAAAACATATAGAAATCGAGAGAGTTTCATGATTCGGCTAGCAAAGCGAAATCATTTGCGCCGAAAATTCAAAGAAGCTAGTTCGGACGTGAAAAAGACTCTTGCAAATGAATTAAGAGGTATATCCAATCGTTGTGGCCGCCTGTTACCACTTCTGTTCCATTTTCTGCAGACGAGGCTACTATTTCAAATCAACTTAACACATACTTCTCGCACGTTCCTGGTACTGCTAAACCACACCCTGATCACTGTACTTTAGAAACAGAGTATACAAATCTGCGCACCTTTCTTCTCTATCAGAACTTGATCTCAGATCAATTGTTTTTAACCTAAAACTGGTAAATCACCGGGTGTTGATGAGATTTCTGTGGACGAGTTACGTAGAAATTTCGGTGCTGTTAAGTATGTGCGGCTATCACTGCTGAATCACATTTTAACCAGTGGTATTATACCTACAGCCATAAATAAAGGCCATAGTCATACCGCTCTTCGAGAATGGTGCACAAAATAGATGCGAAAATTATCGCCCAATTCAATTGTGCCGTGTAGTTCTCAAATATTAGAAAACACCTGCTGCAAGTCATGTGGAAGTACCTCGATGCTAGTAGCATCATTTCAAGTACGCAGTATGGTTTTGTCCCAGGCAGAGACACACAGGCCCTCCTTGAGGATATTTCAGGTATTATAAATTCAGCTTTTGATGCTAACCATGTCGTATGTGCTCTTTCTCTTGATGTTAGCAAAGCTTTCGACAGTGTTTGCCATAGTCTTTTGTAATATAAACTTTCCTTGATGGGATTTCGTGTGCTTTTCCTAAAACTAATAACTTTTTGAAGGATCGAACGCAATTAGTCTCTATTGGGCAGTACCGAAGTAATACAACTTCAATAAAAGCCACTTAATTAAGTCCACTTCTTTTCAATCTATATGTAGATTACCCCGCCGCTACTATCCCTACTTTTACATTTCAGTACGCAGACGACACAGTTACCTTGTCTCAAGCTCCCCGTTTTTCAGATGCAATCTCCTTTCTACAAGATGCAACAATTAGTGTTATGAAATGGATCAATAACAATGTCATTAAAGTAAACGTCTCGAAAACACAGCTTATATGTTTTCATAATCCTTTTAAGAAAATCAGTTTAAACTTGCCATTACTGGCGCACTCTTCATCTTGCTCCCCCTGCACCTGCTCACCCGTTCAATATGTTTGAACAGTGAAACGCCTCGGCATTTTCGAAGAAGAAGCTCGAAGCGTGCAGACGTGCTTTGCATCGGCTCCGTGATTTCAAATTTTCCAAGCCTCCAAAATCTCCTGGTACCTCTGGCATCAGCGGAATATATTTCTAAACATCAAGGGGATTCTACGGAACCGAACTTCACTGAGGCGCAGTTTCAAGACCAACGAGAGCCCTATTCGTTCGGCCACACCGACGCTAGGGTTAGCCCTAACGCCGAACGCTGGCGCGCGGGAGCTCGGAGACCCGCAAGCAGCCACCATGTCTACGGTGAGCTGTGGGGACGACCCAGCCCTGAACGCTACTATCGCGGGAAACCCAGGCACCATTGCCCACCAACCCACCGACACCGAAACCATGGAAGTTGTATCCGAGAGTCACCCGAGACCCCTGCCTGACGAGGCCTTGCCTGTGCCGTCTTCCGTCCTCTCGGAGTAACTCCACAATCAAGAATCTCAGTGGCAAACGGTCGTTTCCCGTCATCGGAAACGCCGTCTTCAAAAACAACAATGCACTGGTGAGCAAGACCCAGTCGGGCGAACCCCGCCATCGAAAGCCACACCGTTAGGGCTAGCTCTAACCCAGGCGCTAGCCGCCGCCGCGAACGCCACGTCGCGAGCTACCTGCGAAGAGCTCGGAGCCGGAACACCTATTTCTGAAGACGCGGATACAAGGAGCAGGCCTCGCCGACGCGCGCATCCACTCCCGCGCACTGACATGAAAATCATCATCCGCCCAACCCCGGGCCTTATAGTTCGGAAACTACAGACCCACCAGGTGGCCAAGGCGATCGTCCAAGCCAACGGAGGTGCGCCGACCTGCAAGGGGGATGATTTCATCGTCCGCCTGCGACACGGCTCGAACATTATCATAGTGAGCACCCCTCACGAGGCCCACGGCGGCCACCATCATGAAAATTTTAAGCCTCACCTTTCATGGACGATCACACCCTGTGAAGGTGCATCTATGAACACCCGAGTGCCTGCTCAAAAGTGTCGTACACGGCATCGACGCAGGCACCGGCCAAGAAGAGCTTATGGCGAATCTTCGGGTCCGCACACATGGAGTCCGCATCGTGCGGGCCCGTATGCTCGGACAATCCCAGACAGCCCTACTCCACTTCGAGGGACCCCAGGTGCCTAGATTTGTGTATTACTACGGAGGGGAGATGCGTTGCCGAGACTAGCAGCAGACAAGGCAGTTCTGCTCCATCTGTAGAATCACCGGACACCGAGCAGACGTCTGCCCCAACCCAACGGTTCGTGCGTGCAACGTTTGCAACCACATTAACCCAGACGCCGGACACACTTGTGTTCCGAAGTGCGCCCTGTGCGGAGGGGCCCATGTCACGGCCGCAACAGAGTGCAACAACAAGCTCAAGCGCATTCCACCCAGATGGAAGCCTGCCTACACCACCACACCCAAAACCCAACGAGAGCCCCGCCTGGTCACTCAGTCGACCAAGGCGGCTGACCTTCGCCCGCGATGGTTCAGGTCCGAGCGGGAAGACTCCGAGTACTCGGAGTCTCTGAGCATCTACGGATCCTGGTCCGGTTCCAACCCAAGGTCCAGGTCCCGCTCCTGCTCTCGCCCCCGGCCTCACTTTCGGTCGCCCAGACGGCGATCTCGGTCGACGCCCAAACAAGGCCCGCAGGCAGCACGAGCCACCGCCGCACTCAAAGAAAAGGGGCCCCAGTAACACCACCTAAAGACCAAGGAAGCCTCACTCAAGAGGACTACCACCAAAGAACACGATGTAAGCTGGGCAGCAGTAGCCTCCCCTTCGTATAAAAAACCACAGACGCCACCATCTGTTAAATTGGAACAGGAACTCGCCACCATGCGCGCACGGATACAAGCACTCAGACAAGAAAACAGAAAACTCAAACAAGTGATACAGCTCACACAAATACCACAAGAGATGGCTCCGCACAAGGACATCATTGACCTACAAACCCATGTCGATGCCATCCGCACCCAGATGCAAGCCTTCATGGAAGCTACACGCGCCCAGTTGGAACAAATAACACAGACTGCAAAACAACGCACAGATGCTGCAATAAAACACATGGAAGCCACTGTAGATAGCAAGCTTGGGAACCAGCTTCACTCCATAAAACTACGAAAGACGCTACGACAGAACCTTTACAAGGCCACACCTGTAGCAGCACCGAACCAAATCGTAACATCACCGACCACAACGTCCAACAATGCCTAGACCATACAGGCAAGTCAAAGAAAACTTAGAAATTTGGCAATGGAACTGCCGTGGGTACCGGAGGAAGAAAGGGCTGCTGACACAATTGATCGCCCATTCCTCAAAGCCACGGGGGGTCATAGCCCTACAAGAGCCCGGTACCCGACCAACACTACATGGCTACGAAGAATACCACACAAGTCAAGACGACAAGTGGAAGGTAGCCACACTAGTAGACAGAAACACCACAATCATACAACACAAACCCATAGACAACGTGGACATACTACATGTACTTCTCGAAATAATATACAAAGGCAACCAGAAACAGAGCGCCTTGATCCTCAACATTTATTGCCCCCCCCCCAGCCAAAGGCGCGCAAACATAGGAAAACTCTTTGGGGACACCCTCCGCCTCGCTAAAGACAGTCCCCTGGTAATCACAGGCGACTTCAACGCTCAGAACACGCTATGGGGGTACCAGAGGCAAGATTGGAAGGGTCTCCAGCTACAAACACTAATTGAACACTGTCACCTCACACTCATCACAGACCCGAACATACCGACGAGGGAAGGGAACAGCGTAACACGCGACACCACTCCAGACCACGCCTTCATCACTCAGACCACGCGAGCCGAATGGCTCAACACACTCGAAAACCTAGGCAGCGATCACTACATACTTAACATAACACTACAGACTGGGCGCCTACGCAGGCAGATCGGCACAGCTAAACTCACTGACTGGCGAAAAATCAGGGAAACCCAAGAACAGGACGCCGACACAATCACGAACCTGGAAGACTGGTGCGACAATCTCCGTCGACATAAACAACGCCACAGAAAGGAAATCGCCAGAACGGAAGAGACCCCAGGGGTGCATCCCCACTTACTACACCTGTGGGATGCCAAATGGGGCCTTACCCGCCGCTGGAAAAAACGGAAATATAACAGAAAGCTGAAGACGCGCATAGCACAAATAACAGCGGAAGCAGAAGAATGTGCCATGCAACTCGCCTCAGCGAACTGGTATAGATTCTGCGACTCCTTCGGTGGCACGCTGGACACGGCCAAGACGTCGCACATCCTCAAAGCCATCCTGGACCCCACCAAAACCAAAAGAGAAGGACACAGGGCTCTGGAACGGTTACTACACACCTACCCAGGCAGCCAACAAGACCTCATCGATGCCATCAAGACCAAGTGCTATGGAGATCCCACTCCCATACAACCACGTAGACCACCCCACGCAGGACAACCCAACCCACTAATGGACGAACCTATCACCGAAAACGAATTGAGAGCAGTCATCGTAGCCACCACCCGTAACACAGCGGCGGGCACGGACCAAATCACGAATTCGATGATCAGAAACCTGAGCGATAAGTCTATCTCCGCGCTCACGGCCTTTCTCAACCAACACTGGGAACAAGGTACGGTACCGGCGATCTGGAAACACGCACGAATAATCATGATCCCTAAACCGGGCAAGAAATTGGCAATTGAAAACCTCAGACCCATATCGCTCACGTCCTGCCTTGGCAAGGTGTACGAAAAAATTATAAACACGAGACTACAGCGACACTTGGAAGATAACAAACACCTGCCGGACACCATGTTCAGTTTCCGCGCAGGCCTGTCCACACAAGATGTGCTACTTCAAATCAAGGAAGAAGTCCTCAGTAACGTTTCCCGCAGCGGCGAACACGTCGTCCTAGCAATCGACATCAAATGGGATTTCGACAACGTCAGCCACCAAGGAATCCTAGAAGGGTTGGCCAACACCAACTGCGGCGAGCGAACGCACAAGTATGTTCAGAGCTTCCTGAGCCACCACATGGCGGAGCTGAAGATGGGAGAGATCCAGACTCCAGTGTACCACCCTCCCAACAAGGGCACACCACAAGGAGATGTCATCTCTCCCACGCTGTTCAACGTCGCCATGATCGGTCTCGCAAGCAAACTGCAGGACATAGCATGTCTTCGGCACGCAATCTACGCAGACAATATAACGCTCTGGACCATAACAGGATCCCTCGTTGAAAAAGAAGAACGGCTGCAAACTGCAGCAAATCTCATCCAAGATTACGTCAGCCAACGGGGTCTACAATGCTCCCCCGAGAAATCTGAGCTCCTACGAGTCTGGCGAAGCCGGGGTAACCACACAGTCCCCACAGACCCAACAAGAAGACTCGAAGTACGCCTCAACGGGGGCCTCATACCAGAGAAGCCATTGCTGAGGGTGCTGGGCATGTGGCTGCAGTCCAACCAGCGGGCCACACACACCCTTACACTCCTTAAAACCAGTGTCATAGCGATATCACGCATGATCTCCCGCGTAACATCTAAGAACAGAGGCATGAAGAAAAGGGACACCCTCCGAGTGGTCAGTAGCCTGGTGGTGAGCAGAAGCACATACAGCCTGCCTTACTACCACCTCACACAGTCCGAGACAAAGCAGGCCGACACACTTTTGAGGATGGCTTTGAAGACCGCTCTCCGCCTTCCGATGAGTACATCGACTGAAAAATTATTGGCGCTAGGGCTACACAACACCCTCAGCGAACTGACAGAAGCCCATTACGTCTCGCAACAACAGAGACTTGCGCGGACTCGCACAGGCCGGCAGGTCCTACAAACCTTGGGGTTCCCAGCAATAACAACACGAACCCAAGAAACCTGCTTGATACCTCGTCACGTCCAGGACAGGTACCTCGCAACATGGACCCTAACCTACACTCCGGCAGGAGGAGAGCAAGGGCACAGTACATGGAGAAAGCGTTCAAATTCAGTACAACGACCCGTTTTACGGACGCTGCCATGTATGGGACGAACAACAAGGGTGCAGTTGCAGTGGCATGCGACCACCGAGGCCACGTTACCTCCGCGGCATCGACCCGCCGCTGCACGATTACGGAAGCCGAAGAGCTGGCCATCGCGTTAGCCATCCGCGAGGGCCTACACGCAAACCAACCACTGGCGATCCTCACGGATTCCCAGCAGGCCTGCCGCAACTTCCTACAGGGTAGAATTGGAAGACCTGCTGCACAAGTCCTAGCCGGAATACTCAAGGAAGACTCTCAGGACTTCACCACCCAAACCATCATCTGGATACCGGGCCACACTGGTATCACGGGCAACCTGCAAGCCGACAGAGCAGCTCGAGGATTCGTATATAACCGAGCACTCATCCCGCCGGCTGCAAAAGACTTGGACCCTGTCGACCTCGAGTATTCAGCCATCGTGAACTACCACACAGGGCGTCACTTGCGATATCCACCACCCCACTGAAACCTAAAGACAGAAGATGCCACTGCCTGGCGTAGGCTCCAGACAGGCACTTACACGAACCTACACATATTACATCGGATACACCCCACAGCCCACAGGGACGAATGCCCATGGTGTGGGGCCACACCAACCCTATACCACATTACGTGGGAGTGCACACTGCACAACATAGCACACCCAGACACGAACACAACGAGGGAGCAATGGGAGGCACTGCTGTCCAGCTCGGCTCTCGACGACCAGCTCAAGCTGATAAAGAGAGCGGAGAAGATGGCAAGAGCCAGCGGAGCCCTGGACCAAGGGCCCCGACCATTAGCGGTTTTTCTGATTATTCTTTTAAGAAAGTTTATCTATCTATCTATCTATCTATCTATCTATCTATCTATCTATCTATCTATCTATCTATCTATCTATCTATCTATCTATCTATCTATCTATCTATCGGCATTTTCCTCGACAGTGACTTCACACGGAATTTGCATTTGGCTCATATATGCTCAAGATTACGTGCAGTTTCAGTTACACTATACAATATCAGATATTACAGGCCATTACAGATATTACAAGCTTTGGGTTATGGCATGCTTCGCTATGGGATTACGGAGTACGGTCACTGCGCGATTCGATGGAAAAATAGTCAACTCTATCCTTCGATCTATTCTGAAAATTATTCGTTATGATTTGGGTTTACCCACCGGCATTGACCTTTTCAAAGCCTTTAGCTAGCCAGATTTTAACGCCCTTCCAACAGAAAGGGCCATACTGAGGCATTTCTGGTCGTACAAATACAAGGTGGAATATGTTCGTGCTCGTTGTCTCCGGCCCAAAGCCCGTTTTCGGGTGCCTCGCTGCTCTACCAAGTATTCGTAATTACTGCGTCTGTTCCTCTCTGAATAAACTACCAGTACGTGCCTTTCGCGAGAAATCAATGTATATATTAAAAGAAATTCTACGTCGCATTAACCTCTAACCCCTTACACGGTTGGTTCTTTCATGTATATTGATACCCTACATAACTTTATGGCACTGGAGCAAATACATTAATTTATTCGTTTCACTATACACCTACTGATGTGTGTGAATAGAGCGTGAAAAGAGTACTTTTGTTTTGTTTCAGTGCCCTGCTCCCTGCCGATCTCATATGAGTATTCCTTTCTCTTTTTTGGTTCCTATTTCGATTGTTTTTTGTTGGCTGTTGTCAATAGGATAATTGATGGTTGTTAAGTAATATACAAACGCCTGATGTAAGTTTTCTTGCTCTGTATTAAGAATGCTGGATTAGGCTACCTTTCAGATTAGGATACGTGGTTTATTTTCATTTTTGCCTCCTCATTGCTGTTTGTGTTTCTCTGCTGTGTCCGTTCCGGCTTACATTATTTCTGCATCACTTGTGTTATCCGGGATATTACATTGTGTTAAACGCTGTCTGTCGGCTCTGCCCTTCAAGCCCAACGCGGCTTTGGCAGGCCTATTATGCATGAGTGCTGGCGGAATTTCTTTGTCAATAAAGTATTATTATTATTATTATTATTATTATTACTATTATTCTGTCGTATATTAGTCGCAATAAGGATATTTAGGTACAATTACCTCTAGGGCGATCGCAAAGTAAGTTTCGCTTTAAAACTGTGTCAGGTGCTCTACAGTCACCGTAAAAGTTTCCTCTACGAATGAGCCGTACATGTCAATGCGCACATATTGGTTCGCATAGGTAACACTGAGAATAGATTGGCTTTAATATGCCCCTTGCCTTCCGTGGACGTCGTTTGTGTGGAGGATCACCAGACTGAAGTTTCCTTCCCCTGAGACGATGTTGAAGAGGACGCAGCAGCATGCGTACCACACGGTAGACTGCCACGTGTAGGTGATCCTTTTCCTCCTAAAAAGAGTGAGGGAACATTTTATAGTTTCTAGCAATAGGTTCATTTATGTTTTGTATTACGACGAGAATAGCTGCTATGTCTAAGTCACCATAGTTTGCATGCATTGCAACACTCAGCAGCAGAGCGAATGTGACGCCGAAAACGTATTGGTGTTACTATATATACATGATGGCGTAAGGCATCTGGAAAAAACGAGTAGTGGTGCCCAAACTGCATGCTTCAAGATGCCCCCGTTACCATAAAATCCCAGATCACCCAAAGGTTGTAGATTGACTAAAGGGTGGGGCGGCGAGTGCCTTAACGTGCCTACGGTGAAATATCAAATGAGGGTCAACCGGGCCGGAGCCGAGGCTGTGACAGCACACGTGTCCATGCAAGACAAACGCTCAAAAATGCGTAACTTGACGTGATGATGATGATGACTTCTATTGTCGTCTATTTGGAAACACTGCAGCTACATAGTCACTTAGCCAGCTAGAGCTAATCCTGTATTGAGGCGTGGCTCGTTGCAATGAGTCATACCTAAAAGACGCGGTGTCTTGAGGGGTGGTACAAAAAACATCATCATCAGCAATGGCTCATGCCCCCGTAGGCAAGAGCAAAATGCAAAGGCTCATACCCCCTTAAGGCAGAGGCTACAAGCGCTCACTGAAGTGAAGCGAAAACTGCATACATTCATTGAAATCACCCATACAATTCACTGAACTGCATGCGTTTCAATAAACAAGAAGATCAACACAAGCACTGAACCATCAGTAAAGCCCCCCCCCCCCCCCCATTGCATACGCCCCCCCCTCCCCCTCAGAAGTATGCTGCGGCCAAGGATGCTCGCCAAGCACGAAACGAGGTGCGACGTGCGAAGCGGCGCGAGCAAGGCACCCGACCACGAATGTGCTTGCGACTCCAGAAAGGATGCAACGTAAAGTCGAAGAAAAATGTCCTTGGCACGAATCTCATCTCGCTATATGAGCGCGAGCAGCGGCAGCGAAGCATCGAAAACGAGCCGAACAAGCCGAACTGCGAAAGCAGCAACGCGACGATGCGAGAGGACGTCGTAGACAGGAAGCTGGAGCTCGCAGACTAAGGCTTTCGGCACAAACGTTTACTTCGCACGGCGGCTCGTCATTTCTTGCAATATGTCTGACCTCTCCGATCGCAAAACCTAAAAACGTGCCAAGTGTGCAGCAGGCTTTCACCTTCAATGTTACAAGAGTGTAACAAGCTGTCAAACTTTCTTCGTCTTGTGAGGATGAAATGTCGCGCCCCGATAAAGTGAGTGTAACGAAAAACAAAAGGAGAGGAGGCCTTTCTTCCCATCTGGCTTTTGCTATCCGGCGCTGTTTGAATGACAGAACATTTTATACTTTTTAGCAAAAAGTTCATTTCTGTGTTGTATTACGACGAGAATAGCTGGTACGTCTAAGTCACCATAGTTGGCATGCATGGCAACACTCGCCAGCAGTGGCATTGTGAACCGAAAACACAATGACCTTACAATAAATACAAGGTGCCGCGACGGGTCTGGAAGAAAGTAGTAGTGATGCCAACGCGATTACTAGAAAATTCCAATTAAAAGGCCAACGGAACTAGAAACCATGCGGCACAAGATGGAGACGTTCTAAGCCGTTCTCCCTGAAACGTACTCGATGTCAGCTCATACAAGGTCATCGGGGAAGCACTGAGCATTCTGTGGGTGCAGCAAATACACTTAGAGGAAATTTCACCTCGCTGCGCAAACATATGACTGCACCATAAGCTGCGGTATGTTGGCTGTGGCGGCTTCCACTCGACCGAAAGCAGCGGCATCTATTTATTGCTAAGGTGGGGTGCCTATTGCGTAAAGCTATTTAAGACTTTTCAGTTTCAACTCTGCTATCAGCCCACCATGATTGGTCAAAAAATTGCGAAAAGGCCCCACCTAATATGATGTGTGCATACTGATTATGTATGATTAGACCGAACAAAAGAAAAATAATTCTCATTCGGTGCCTTTTTCGTGTCATGGTACTCTGTCATTGATCAAATGTGTCCAGACTGCCCCCACTTTGCCTGTTTGTCACACGACGTCGCAAAACCGCGAAACCTCATAGAGTCATAGAGACGTGTACGAGTTAAAGGCGCAATAATATGTCGAAGAAAAACGATATTTTTTTCTGAATAGCTGGAGGCTGCCACTCTGTGGAAGAAATATTAGATGGCAGCCCAGCGATTGCTGTGTCACTAGCTACTCGGACCGGCCTCGCAGCATGCATGGATTTATTTTCATACAGTATTCATTTTCGCGTGGCACTTTAACGTTATCGAGCCCTTTCGGTAGGTATGCGACATCACTTTGCCAACTGTTCTTTGCTGAGGATCTGTTCTGGCGGCATTTTTAACGTTTTGTTGCAAGCCGACGATTTTCGACCATCCACCACAAGGTAAGTAAGGGAAAGCGAATCAATCACACTGCAGACGCTGGCACCACCTTCTTCCCCCGGTTGTTTACTTTCACTATGTTGGCTCTGACCCATCGAATCCCTCTCCAATTGAGCTTGCTCTTCGCCTCTCGTAAGCCAGTTCGATAAGGAAATCTGCTCAAAGTACGCAATGCTATTCCCATTAAAAGCAAAAAAAAAATAAATAAAGTGAGCTATAAACGAGAAGCGCCTTGGATTGGGATTTTCAAAGAACGCTCCTGGCGCCCTATAACGTAAAAGTAGTCTAATCTGTTTTTGTTCCAATCTCCTGCCGTCAAATTTACATGACTAACGGCGCAAGCATCGAGTGGTAACCCGCAGGGCTGTTTGAAAAGCCCGATGAAACGCTCTCATCGTTTATAGGTCGCTTTTTTTTTTACTTTAAGAGCGAACAGCATTGCGTACTTTGAGCAGATCCCCTAATCGAATGGGCTGGCAGGAGGCGAGGAGTACACACAGGTGGAGAGGCACTCAATGGGGCCGAGCCAGCACAGCGAAAGTAAATAACCGGCGGAAGAAGGTGGTGCCGGCGTCTGTGATTGATCCGCTTCTCCTTACTTAGCTTACGGCGGATGGGCGAAAATCGTGTCGGCTTGCTACAAAACGTTAAAAATGCCGCCAGAACGGATCCTCAGCCAAGAATTGTGGGCAAAGTGATGTCGCATACGTACCGAAAGGGCTCAATAACGTTATAGTGCCACAAAGGATGTATACTATATGCAAATCAATCCAAGATCCGAGGCCGCTCCCAGTAGCTAATAATCGGTGGACAGCCATCTACTATCTCTGCAGGAATGGGGCAGCCTCCGGCTATTCAGAAAAAAATAGTTTTGTGAGGCATATTAATGCGCCTTTAACGCGTGCCCGTCCTTTAGACGCTAAGAGTTTTCGCGGTTTTGTGACATCGCGTGACAGACAGGCCAAGTGGGTGCAGCCCGAAAACGCTTGATCAATAGCAGAGTATCATGGCAAAAAAAATAGTATCGAATTAGAATAATTTTCCTTCGATCGTTCTAATCATGCATAATAAGTATGCACAATCAGATAAGATGGGGCGTTTTCACTGTTTTCGAGACAGAGAAAGACGAAGTGGGGGTGGCCCGAAATTTTTTGGCCCAATAATGGAAAGCTAATTGCAGAATTGGAATACAAGAAATTTGAATTGCCTTACGTTATAGCGCTCCAGGTGACCGCCTGACGCTTGCGTTGGTGTTTACGTAAATTTGACTTCACGAGATTGGAATAAAAGATTGCAATCGCTTTACTTTATAGGGCCCGTGTATTAAAAAATTATCTCACTATATTGCCACGTGGCAGTGACTGTGAAGAAAGCAGCCAAACTGAGAAAGACGAAACAAGCGTTTTATTGGCGAACTTGTGCCCTCAAAAACACGCTACACTCAAAGAACGGCGACTACGCCTAACAGTCGGCGATCGTTGGAAATCTCATGAGCGGGTCAAGCAGGTCAAGCGCGTCGGCTTTTATACATCAGTCATTGAATGTTCCAGAGTATCGCTGGGACCCGGGTGCCTTCCACAAAGCTCTACATTATTCGCGTCACGCACACATGCGATCAGAGTACAGAAGGTTCGGTCACAGACAGTGGATGGAAGCATCGATAACATTCCAGAAACTTCCGAAACATGCAGGCGCGTCCTGCGCTGCGCGATAAGACTTGTTAGGCGGTGAAACGTGTCGCCCGATAAAGACAAACAAGTACACGTGTCAATACCTCCTCTTAAAAAGCATCGACCCGATGCTTTTTGCATCGGGTCGATGCATATTACAGTGATATCATATCAATGATATCAATAATATGCAATGATATCAATGATATCATTGCATATTACAGTGATATCATATTCTTGCAGTCTTAGGCTCCTCCGCGCCAGCTGTCCTGAAGGGTCTTTTAAATTCGCTAGCCAACACAGGACATGGTGGTCGCTGAGGACTTTGAACGGCCTGCCATATGGATGAGGGCGAAATTTCGCTATAGAACAATGGCGAGTCATTCCTTTTCGGTTGTAGAATAACTGCTTCCGCTTTTGACAACGACCGGCTAGAATGAGCTATCACGAGTTCAAGTCCGTCTTTTCTCTACACTAGGTCAGCACCCAGGTCTAGGCTACTGGCGTCAGTATGGATTTCGGTATCGGCGTCCTCGTCGAAGTGCGCAAGTACTGGGGGCGACTGCATGCGTCGTTTGAGTTCTTCAATTGCGTCGGCCTGTGGCGTTTCCCACTTGAACTCGACATCACATTTAGTTATACGTGTCAGCGGCTCAGCAATGCATGAAAAATCTTTGACAAACCACCTGTAGTAGGCACACATGCCAAAGAATCAACCCGCTGCCTTCTTTTTGATGGGCTGTGGGAACTTTGCGAAGGAGGAAAAGAAGCTCATCATAAGCGAAGCGCAACGTCTCTGGCTTCAGAGGGAGCTCTGATGACTTGATGGTCTACAGTACTGTGTTCGTTGATCGTGGAAATTACCGTCGAAGACGGCAACGTCATCCAAGTAAACAAGGCAGGTCTGCCACTTCAATCCTGCTAACACCGTGTCGATTACGCGCTGGAATGTTGCAGGCACCGAGCACAGTCCGAATGGCATGACCTTGAACTCGTAGAGGCCGTCTGGCGTGACGAAGGCGGTCTTTTCGCGATTTCTCTCGTCGACTTTTATGTGCCGGTAGCCAGACTTGAAATACATAGACGAGTAGTATTTTGCGTTGCAGAGCCGATCTAATGCATCGTCTATCCGTGGAAGGGGGTATACGTCCTTCTTCGTGATCTTGTTAATACGAAGATAATCGACACTGAAAAGTAGGGTTCCGTCCTTTTTCTTTACTGAGACTACAGGAGATGCCCACGGGCTTTTCGACGGCTGAATGATGTCGTCGCGCAGCATTTCGTCGACTTGTTCTCTTACTGCTTCACGTTCTCACGTCGAAACTCGATAAGGGCTCTGGCTGAGTGGTCGAGCGCACTCTTCGCTGATTATGCGATGCTTTGCGACTGGTGTTTGTCGAATCCTTGATGACGTCGAAAAGCAGCCTGTGTACATCGGAGCAGACTTCTGAGCTGTTGCGGCTTAATCATGGGGAGACTTGGATTTATGTCCAAGTCTGTTTCGGGAACTATGGTCGTCGGATTAGATGCGGCAGAATCCGAGAGGGCAAACGCATTACTGGTCTCCAGAATTTCCTCGATGTAGGCGATCGTTGTGCCCTTGTTGATAGGTTTGTACTCCTGGCTGAAGTTTGTCAGCAGCAATGTAGTTTTTCCTCCGTGCCGTCGAGCGGTCGCTCTTGCGATGCAAATTTCACGGTCTAGCAATTGACGTTGGTCACCCTCGATTACGCCTTCTACGTCGGCAGGTGTTTTGGTGCCGACGGAAATTACAATGCTAGAGATCGGGGCGGGATGCTGAATTGATGTTCAAGCACGCTTAAGGCGTGGTGACTACGAAAACTCTCCGGAGGTATCGCACGATCTTCCGACAGCGTTATCGACTGCACAATCAGAATCATAATCAGCTTGTTCATGACATTCGCATTACAGACCCAGCCGACCATGCAATGCTCCAAAAAGACTTACATTCATTAGAAACCGGGTGTTCCACCTCTCTAATGAAACTTAACATCTCCAAATGTAAAGTTATGCAGGTATCCCGTAAACACTCTAAGAAGAATCACCCGTACTTTTTAAACTCGACAGCCCTATCCACCGTTGAATCGTATCGTTATCTCGGTATCACTATAAATAGCAAGTTGATCAGGTCTAACCATATAACAAAATTGGCTACCGACACTAATAAATCACTTGGTTACGTCAGACGTACCCTTGCGCTGTGCCCCTCATCCACAAGAAAACTAGCTTATGAAGCTTTTATTCGAAGTAAACTTGAATACGCCTCAGCTATTTGGAGCCCGCACCAAACTTACTTAATTAATATGTTAGAATAAATACAAAATCGTGCCGCTAGATTCATCACTTCCAGGTACAGCCGTGAAGAAAATGTCAGTGTGATTAAATCATCTCTAGGACTCGAACCATTGGTATTGCCTCGGAAAATTGCGAAACTGTGCCTTTTCTAGCGACTTTATTATAACTTCCCCGAACTGCATGGAAGGCTTCGAATCCCACCAACCCGTACATCTCGTCGGCTTTTTAACTCTTGCAGCATCCAGCGCTTGCATGGTTCAACATTTACCTTTAATCAATCGTTTTTGCCTAGCGCCATTATAGAGTGGAACAATTTACCAGATACAGTTGTCAATGAGCGCAACCCCATTATCTTCAAGCAGCTGCTTACTTATCACCTTAAACCCTAACCTCATAATGACCGTACTGTGCCTTCATTCTTTTGCGATTGCCGTCTCACATTGTGACTGTTCTGCTGATTTGCTTTTGCATTCTATTCAGTGTGCCTCTTGGCTTTTATTGCTGTTGTTGTTTGTTGGTTTTAATGCGAATGCACGGGCTGAGTCTTGTAAGAAATTGTAACCATATCTTTGTTTCTATCCTTATCTTCTGTAACCCCCCTTATGTAATACCCCGACAGGGGTCCTTAAGGAAAAATAAATGATAATGATGATGATGACAAAATGGGAATAATTACAACATATGTATATACAGAAGATCGTCCCGTAGTTAGAAACTGAAATGGGACCTCCTGTGCAGGATGACTAGAATTAATAATACGAAGAACAATGGCAACATGTAAAATTTACGAATAGAGGTTTTAGGAGACAAGGCATAAATGAACAGAAAAGCAGCATATGAACGCATTAAACAATAACAAGGCTTCGACTTAGTCAACAAAAAGGTGAAACTACAAAAATAGCTTAAGAAGAAAGAAAGTAAAAAATATATATGCGCGAGAGAAATAGAGAAACAAAGTGAAAGTTAATAACACAACTCGTACTATACTCAAATGAGAAAGTCAGGGGAAGCTAAAAGAAAATGCTGAAGTTCTGTACGAAATCTGTCTGCTTTGAATAATTTTAAAGGAAATGGAACTGTGTTCCACAGAGATAAAGCTGAAACGTCTAATGACTACTTACCATAATTGGTGCGAACTAAGAGTAAGATTAATTTAAAATTTTCTGGAAATCTAGTATTATCTATATTAGTAAGGGAGGTCTTTGGTATGATGGTATATGATTGGAATATCACTGTTTAATGCCCTAAAATAAATATGGCCAGGTTATATTTAACAAGGTCCACCACACTCGAAATATTATTTGCATGTAACAGCTGAGTTACGCTAATGCTACGAGGTGAAAATGTTATTAGTCGAATAGCTCGATTGTGAATGACTTGCAACGAAGTCAGACGACTGTTATAAGTATTTCCCCATGATTCAATGTTATATTTGATATGAGAATGAACAAAAGCATAATAAAGCGACGTGAGAGTAGAAAATGGTAAATATGGTCGTGCTTTGATTAAAACGAGTATTCCGTATGCCATTTTCTTTTTAACATTAGCTATGTGAAGGGGAAATTTAAGATGGCGGTCAAATTCCACACCTAAATAGGTGCAATGATCAACTGCAATGATTAGGCGATTGTTGATGGAGATAGACTCAAGGAGCTCAGACGAACGCTGATGTGAGGCAAAGACGACAAAATTGGTCTTAGTATGGTTAATCTGTTCCTTGTTAAGTTCACACCATGTGAAAATTTTACGAGATCTTCATTGAGCTCACCTGTTAGCGTTGATATACAATTGTTAGAGGTAAATATAATAGTATCATCAGCGTACAGAATACACTTCAATGAGGAGAGGCAACTGGGCTGATCATCACTATAAATTAGGAAAAGTACAGGACCTTCTTTAGCGTAGTACCCAGAAATACTAACGACTTGTTTTCTATCTTGTAAGTAACTACGGATTAGAAGCAAAGGTGGACCAGTTATTCCGATAGCTTCAAGTTCAGCACAATAATTGTATGATTAATTGTGTCGAAGGCCTTCGATAGGTCAACGAATATCGAGGCTGCAAATTTACCTTCATCAATTGCTTTTTTGAGATAATCAGTAAGATATATAAGTGCCAGATTAGTTGAAAAGCCAGACCGAAAGCCAGTCTTAAAAGGAGGAATAATACTAAATTTGTTTAATTGTTTTGTTAGACGCTTTTCGATAAGTTTTTCAATAACTTTATTAAAAATGGAAGAACGCAAATGCGTCTATATTGCCGTGCAAGCGTGCTGTCACCTTTTTTGAAAACGGGAATGATTCGACCACGTTTGAGTTGACGTGGAAAAAAACCGGTATTGAAAATCATGTTAAGGATAGCCGAGAGGACGTTAGCGATATGTTGCGCGATCATTTTAATATGGTAAGCGTTATTATCATCTAGAACAGCACTAGTGGATTTAAGGGTTCTAATCAAAAAAATTACTTGATCAGATGTTCTTGGAAAAAGGAAATACGAATGACGTAAGCATTTAAAGGACATGTTACAGCATGAATCAGAATCAGAGATGTTATTCAAGAAAGCATCGCAAAAGCCATTTGCAATATCAAACGTAATAATGTATTCCAGGTCATTGTGAATAATTCTCGAAATGACTTTCTGAGAGTTACGGTTTAAAAAGCTGTTAACTATTTCCCACTTTTTCCTAGTGTTATTACCACATTCTATAATTCTTTGTTCGTTATAAATCCTCTTCACACTTCTAAGCTGTGCAGAAAGGGAGTTAGAAATTTTTTTTGTGACGGGCAAGTAGTTTATTATTGAAAGGTTGCTTCTTGGTTTTTTATACAAATTTTCACGAGACCGCATTGCTTTCAGAAGGCTATCTGTAAGCCATGGATTTTGGGGCAATGATGCCTTTTTTTCTGCATTTTATTTTGTGAGAGTGGGAGTTGAAGTGCGATGAAAAAGTGGTTAAAACTGCCAAAAAAATTTTTGAGGTTCATTGTATGACATAACTTCTGACCCTTCAGTTTTAGTTACGCTGGCAACGAACACCTCTTTGTCAAGTACAACTCTGTAGAATGACGTGTTAGATAACGCTGAGTGATTGCGCAGGCGTAGAACGATAGGATAGTGATCGGTCATATTGGTGGTAACAATGCCAGCCTCAGGTGAATCTTTCAAGTTCGATAATGCGTGATCAATTAAGGAGCCATCAGCAATGCTAGGACAAGCAGTATGGAGAGAAATTAAACATTCATATGCAATACTATGGAAGATGCTTGAATAACTAGATGAATTAGATAAATTGGTTTATATGAGGTTAATGTTGATATCGCACATGATTGTTGCATTACAATTAGCGCGTGATATTTTTTCCATGGTTTGATCATGCGCACTACAGGAGTGAGTAACTAAAGAAGAAGGTGAGCGATAAATGCAGCCAAACACAAAGTTCTTGTTGCCTATACGGAAGACGGGCGAATCAAATTCAACGAACACAGATTCACAGTTAGTAATATTCAACTCCAAATCAGGCCGTCGTTTATATGGAATCTTAAATGAGACAAATATAGCTGAACCACCATAATTACTCGTCTCTCTGAGAATACTCAGAAGTGTATGAGTTAAAGCAGAATAGGTCCTTGTCATGATTACTAGGCCAGGTTTAAGACACACGTATTAATGAAAAGGTGTTAAGTGCCGAAAAAAGATTCTCAAAATCATCAAAATGCTTGCGGAGCCATCTAGCATTGCATTAAATAATTGAATGGTAGTCGCGCTACATGAACTTATTCGGCGCAGATGTTGACAGGTTAGAATCCATGGTGAAAGATAATGACATTTAAGAGTCAGAATACAGGCAGTTAGTTGAAAACAGAAAGGTGTCACTCATCAGCAATGCGACAAACACGGCTTTCATTTGTCTTTCTTGCTTTAATCTGAATATAATCCGTCCATAGGTGCTTCCACCTGTTGGCTGTTTTTAGCACCAGTGCTTTGGAAAGAGTGTTTTATTTTGTGGTGTCAAGTGGTCATTAACAAATATGGGAAAGTTGTCATATTTGCCGATGTCATTCAGGCAGAGCCTTGCCTTTCGTGCCTTGCTGATAAACTCATTCTTTTTCGTTCGAGAACAGAATCTAGTAATTAAGTTTTTCTTGCCCTTATCTTTAGTAGCGACTCGATGAACAACATCGATATCAGCGGAAGTCACGGGACAACCAATTTTCCTGCTTACTGTCTCCAAAACTGCAACACAGTCCTCGCCTTGAGTACATGGGATACCCCTGATTTCGATGTTGTTAATGCGAGAGTGCTGGTCGAGCTCGGAGACCCTGCAGGAAAGTAAACGGCTTTCCGATTTGAGGGCCAAGTTGCTTTAAGTCGATGATTGTGCCGTGTTGGTTCACGAAGTCCATGCCGAGAATGACGTCTCGCGAACACTGTTGGGTGATAACGAAGGTGGCAGGGTAAGTCCGGTCATTAACGGTAATTCTTCCTGTGCAGATTCCAGTCGACGTGATGAGGTGTCCTCCAGCGGTCCCAATTTGAGGGCCTTCCCATGCAGTCTTTACTTCCTTCAACTGGGCTGCGATGGGTCCACTCATGACGGAGTAATCGGCTCCTGTGTCCACTAAGGTGGTGACTGCGTGGTCGTCGAGAAGCACGTCGAGGTCCGTGGTTCTTGTCTTGCGTTACAGTTAGGCCTTGGTGTCGGATCACGGCTGTGGCTGGTACATGGCGTCGTCACGGCGTCTTTCGTCGGCGTATTCTTTGCTTCGAGACTTCGTCGGGACTGCGGCGTGTCGTTATGTTGTCGAGGTAGTTTCTTCGGCGTCTTCGTGGGCGGCGGAGGATCTTCCTCAGTTCGATGAACAGCAACCGCACCTCCATCGGTTGCTGCTTTTAGTTGTCCGTATATCGGCTCGCATACCGGCCCCGGGCTGGGCCAGTTTATGGTCGGCGCTGCGGCGACAAGTAGCGGCCCGGTGACGGCGAACGGGATGGTCGCCGATGGCTCCACTGACTGGTAGCGAGGTAGTCTGATATCCTGAGGTCGTTCGCCAATCTGTGGTGGCGGCGCATTAACGGCGAAACCTCACAGTCCCATCTCCTGGTAAGGGCATCGGCGGTACGCATGGCCGGCTTCTCCGCAGTGATAGCAGAGTGGCCGGTGGTCGATGGCTCGCAAAATGCCCGTTTTCCTCGCGTAGGTGAGCTGGACGACGGGTGGGCATGCTGGCGGCGGCGGCGGCGGACGACGGAATGGCGGCGTTGCAGGGCCCTTTCGCGGTTGCAGAGGGGACCTTGACGGCATGCGACGGCGGCGTATGTCATCGCTTTTGGCTGGGGCTGCGGTAATTGTGGTTGCAACTCAGCAACTCCAAGCGATCGGTGCACCTCTTCTTTCACGATGTCGGCGATCGAGACCACTTCAGGCTGCGACGAAGGCAATACCTTGCGCTGTTCTTCGCGCACAATAGCCCTGATGGTCTCGTGCAGATCGTCCGTGGCCAGTGATTGAATTCCTACGTAGTTGGTAGAGTTCGTACGGCGGTTGAATTGCCGGTTCGACAGTCCGAGTGTCTTCTCGATGCTGATGGCCTCGCGAAGGAACTCTTCTACTGTTTTCGGTGAGCTTCGTATCATTGCGCCGAAAAGTTCTTCCTTAACACCACGCATGAGTAGGTGGACTTTCTTCTCCGCGGGCATATCCGGGTCGGCGTGGTCGAACAGACGGCTCATTTCTTCCGTAAATATGGCAACGTTCTCGTTAGATAGCTGCACTCGGGCGTCCAGCATAGCTTCGGCCCTTTCCTTGAGCACGACGCTCGTAAAGGCGCCCAGGAAGTCGCTACGGAACAGGTCGCATGTTTTCATGGTCAACCCCCGGTTCTCAATCCACGTTCTGGCGGCGTTTTCTAAGGCGAAATATACATGCCGCAGCTTGTCGTCGGAATCCCAGTTATTGATAGTCGCGACTCGTTCGTAGGTCTCCAGCCAGGATTCCGGTTCTTCAGTAGCTGTGTCACGGATCTCCTCCGGAGAACACTCTGGCCGAAAGAATGGACTAGGCGACAGGCGTACCCACACAGATGCACATTTAATACAACCCACGCGACAAGAACAGCAGCACACAAACCTAACAAAACTAACACACACGGTACAAAAACTATCAGTACACACGAACCGGTAACACTGCCACTAACGTTCTATTGGGAGTGGTTGGCGTTCGTGCTCACGTCTGGTTCGGTGCGTATGTGGCGTGGTGTGGGTCCCGCAGCCGGCGTCGGAGTGGCGTTCGACGTTCGAGGACTGGCGTCGCTGGAGGCGTCGTTGGTTGCGTCGTACACGCTCGCGGTCCAAGCGCCCGTGGAGGTGTGGCCGATGATGTTGGCGTTGGGGCACCACCCGGAAGAGTGGTGACAGCGGTAGAGACACCCCTGGCCGTAGCAGGTGGTGGCGTCCTCCGTGGACTCCCCGGAACGGGCTCAGGAACGGCAGGAAGTCTGCGGTGCAAAGCCGTAGAACACGAGCACGCCGAAGCAGTAGCCGGCGTCGCTCCCTTCCGGTCGAACCGTCCCTCACCCGCCGAGTCTCCGCTGCTTTCTTCTCGCCCTGTGCCTCGCCCTTCCTCGCTCTTTTATAGCCTTCTTGTTAGTCCACGTAATCCTTCTCTTCGTCTTCTTCTCTTCTGCACCAATCGTCGCTTTCCGTCTCACCGGATACTTCTCCACCAATCATCTCTTGTCACCTCACTGGAAACTTCCTCTTTATCTTCTTTCGTATTCTGTTAATCCACGTCATTCTTAACGCCATCCTCGTCGTCTTCTTGAAACCTTTCTTCGTCTACCATTTTATTTCATCTTCCCTCTTATTAGTGACAAGGGCCCCCTCTCTCATAAGTTTTTTCCCTGAAAAACTGCTCAAGTCGTCCTCCTCTTCAGGCCATCCAGCCAGCCGACTATCTTCTGTGGCGATTCTGGCCCCAGCACACCACACAGCACAACGCAGACGACCAGCACACACCAAAAGCACACCACTAAAACATCACTACCGTTGTCCATACGGTGTTCTAAACATGTTAATGTCCACAGCTTAACTGCGATTTCAAAACAATGCAATTGTCCTCACGGTGTCCTTAATAAACATGTTAATGTCCACAACGCACTCCTTTGTATAATCACGCAACAACCACAAAAACACCAACAACACGATACATCCCTGAGATACATAGCACAGCAGCAACAACAAGATACCTCCCAGAGATACCTAGAGCTGCTCAGTTGGCTCGACTCATGAAGTCCGCTCTAACGTTATCTCTGCCTTTAATATATTCCACCTGAAATGCGTATTCTTGTAAGGACAAACTGGACTTACTGGACTCCTTACTCTGCTTGTCCTTGCTATGCTTTCCTTTGCTTCTGTGCTTATCCTTGTGGTTTTTCTCCTTGCTTTGTTGCTTTCCTTTACTTTGCATATCCTTGTTGTCTTTCTCCTTGCTGCTCTTTTCCTTGCTGTGCCTCTTGGAGCCCCGCTCATTGCTCGACTTCGGCTTATTGCCTTTGTCCGCCTTCTCCTTGCTTCCTTTGCTCACCTTCTCCTTGCTGGACTTAGCCTTGCCAGCCTTATCTTTGTTTCTCGATCTCGAGCTGCCTCCCTTAAAGGAGCCTTTCTTGGCCTTCTTGGATTTGCGCTTGCCTCCCCCTTCCTCTTTGGTGCTCTTGCTGCTCTTGCTGCTTTTGCTTCTTAGCCAGGGACAGAAACCCTTCTTTTTCTTCTTCTCTTTACTATCCTTGACTTTGCTTTTCTTGCCTTTGCTCGTACTCTTCTTGTTTTCGGACTTGTCTTTGCTCGTGCGCTTCTTGTCTTTGGACTTGTCTTTGCTCGTGCGCTTCTTGTCTTTGGACTTCTTCTCCTTACCCTCTTTCTTTCTTTCCAAACACTGCGTTGCTCTGCCTGTCGCTTGAGCTCTTGTCTCCACTGCCGACGAGAAAGTGACTGCCCCATCACTCGCCTGAGTTGTCGTGGACTTTTCCTCTTTTGGTTTTTCTTCAACGTCGAGCATCCTCCACTCGGGATCGGGGTCCTCGACACTTCTTGCACCCGTAATGTTTCCCACGATGAGATCGTAGATGGGTTGCTCTACGCATTTTCCACTACCTGCCCAGTATAATATGGCGTGGACACTAGAATCCTGGCTTCAGGAAGGTACCCTACTGTGCTATCTGCGAGAGTGAGGGTCGACGTTTGCCCTGTAAGCTCCTCGTCCTTCACCAGGCTTCTCCCAACCAAAGGTGTGTTGGCTCCGCTGTCTCTAAGCACCAATACAGGATGGTCCCCTATTTGCCCAACCACCACCGGCATTGCTGCTTTTGACTTGGGTGCTCCACTCACAACCTCATTTCCCAGCGGAGTTTGTTCTCCTTCTCGCGGTGGAACTTCAGGTGGTGTGACAGGTTCTGCCCGAGAGCCGACAACGCATGCAGCCTGGACTTGCCCCAGAGCTATCCGCTCGAATTGTAGCGGATACGCGTCCAAATCATCTCTTTTGTCATCAAAAGGAGCCATCAACTTTCTTTGACAAACGCTAGCCGGCCTAGGAGATTCGGTACCCGCAAAGCAACGCTGATTATCGTCCATGACCCCCTCATATCCTCCTGCGATATGCGCCTGTTTCCACAAAAGGAACTGCTTCTCACGTTCTATCCTTCTTTTCTCCTGCTCTTCTGACTCGCGAGCTCTTCTAGCCTCTCGCTCTTCTGCCTCGCGAGTACTTCTAGCCTCTCGCTCTTCTGCTTCGCGAGCGTCTGCGCGTGCTTGCGCCCTTTCCTCTCTCTGCCTCTTTGCTTCTTCTTTCTTCTCGTCCCAGAGACGCATCGCCTCTTCCTTGCTTAGCCCTAGCTTGAGCGCCAGTTCCAGCGTTTTTGCCAAATCCATACTTTCAGCCGTCGAGAGATCGGAAAGATCCGAGACAAAGCAAAAAGAAACAAGGAAATGAATCCTGGCAGGCTCGCCACTTGTCTTTGTCACGGATCTCCTCCGGAGAACACTCTGGCCGAAAGAATGGACTAGGCGACAGGCGTACCCACACAGATGCACATTTAATACAACCCACGCGACAAGAACAGCAGCACACAAACCTAACAAAACTAACACACACGGTACAAAAACTATCAGTACACACGAACCGGTAACACTGCCACTAACGTTCTATTGAGAGTGGTTGGCGTTCGTGCTCACGTCTGGTTCGGTGCGTATGTGGCGTGGTGTGGGTCCCGTAGCCGGCGTTGGAGTGGCGTTCGACATTCGAGGACTGGCGTCGCTGGAGGCGTCGTTGGTTGCGTCGTACACGCTCCCGGTCCAAGCGCCCGTGGAGGTGTGGCCGATGATGTTGGCTTTGGGGCACCACCCGGAAGAGTGGTCACAGCGGTAGAGACACCCCTGGCCGTAGCAGGTGGTGGCGTCCTCCGTGGACTCCCCGGAACGGGCTCAGGAACGGCAGGAAGTCTGCGGTGCAAAGCCGTAGAACACGAGCACGCCGAAGCAGTAGCCGGCGTCGCTCTCTTCCGGTCGAACCGTCCCTCACCCGCCGAGTCTCCGCTGCTTTCTTCTCCCCCTGTGTCTCGCCCTTCCTCGCCCTTTTATAGCCTTCTTGTTAGTCCACGTAATCCTTCTCTTCGTCTTCTTCTCTTCTCCACCAATCGTCGCTTTCCATCTCACCGGATACTTCTCCACCAATCATCTCTTGTCACCTCACTGGAAACTTCTTCTTTATCTTCTTTCGTCTTCGGTTAATCCACGTCATTCTTAACGCCATCCTCGTCGTCTTCTCGAAACCTTTCTTCGTCTACCATTTTATTTCATCTTCCCTCTTATATGTGACAAGCTGCTCCATGGAAGGTGGGTGGGTCCCGAGGTTGTTGCACGATAACGGGGGACGCTGGGTCAGCCATTGGGGTTGTCTTGGCCACAATCTTCTTTGTCGTCTCTCGTAGAAATCTGTGCTTTGGGGGCAGTCCTTGCAGTCTGTGGCTAGCGCGCAGGTCTTCGGGGACGTTGGTTTTGTCCTCGCGATTCGGGCTTTGATCGCGGCTTTGCGTGGGCGTTCGGTACATGAACGCACTAGCACCTCCACCAGATGTCACGTGGTAGTGACGGTGAAGAAAGCAGTGAAACTGGGAAAGACGACACTAGCGTTCTATAGGGAACACTTGTACTCTCGAATACAGGCTACACTCAAAGAATGGCGACAGCGGCGAACCAAGTCGGCGATCGTCGAAAATCTGACCAACGGGTCAAGCGCGTCGGCTTTTATACATAAGTCTTCGAATTTTCCAGAGTAATCACTGCGACCCGCGTGGCTTACACATAAAGTTCTACATTATTCCCGCCACGCACACATGCGATCAGACTACACAAGGTTCGGTCACAGACAGTGGATGGAAGCATCGATTACATTCCAGAAACTTCCGATACATACAGGTGCGTCCTGCGCTGTGCGAAAACATTTGTTAGGCGGTGAAACGCGTCACCCTATAAAGACAAACAAGTACATGTGTCAATATTATGGATCGGTGTATGAACTGAAAACCAAGAATTATAATAATAATATAATAATATTTGGGGTTTTACGTGCCAAAACCACTTTCTGATTATGAGGCACGCCGTAGTGGAGGACTCCGGCAATTTTGACCACCTGGGGTTCTTTAACGTGCACCTAAATCTAAGCACACGGGTGTTTTCGCATTTCGCCCCCATCGAAATGCGGCCGCCGTGGCCGGGATTCGATCCCGCGACCTCGTGCTCAGCAGCCCAACACCATAGCCACTGAGCAACCACGGCGGGTAAAGCAAGAATTATCGTGCACGCGCAACCCAATGCATCTCCGATACGCCTACGTCGGCGCGAATCGTTACAGAACGTATGCGATAGCCACCAGCAACTTTTCAGGGACATATCGATGGCATGGCTTAAGCCAGCGATCACTGCGGTTGGTAAACGAGCATGATACACATAAGCTTTGCGCTTCGCATTACCTGTTTTGTAGGAACAGAAGGCAGACATAGAATCGCCATTTATTAAACACATGACTGCGTTGGTGTCGCGGCTACCATCGTCGAGCCTATATGCATGATGGCGCTAAACCAGTCTCTTCTGCCAAATCGCAGCTCTATGGGTATTTTCCGCTACATCCTGTAAAGCAGTAATATACACAAGGGAACATATAACAAGAATTCGATGGCTGTTACCGAAGACGAAGTTCTCTAAAACCTAGCAGGGCGCCGTAGAGGACAAGGCCGACATGACCAAATAAAAAAAAACTGTTTTTAAATAATTTCCGGCTTTTAAAATTTCGATTGTCTAGAGTAGACAATCGGCCCAACTATAGCAAAAGAAAAAAGGGGGAAAAATGCAGCACCTTTCTGGGAGTTAACTTCCTAGGAAATGCGTAGCATTATATTGCAGTCGGCGTGGTGTGGAATGCGTTATGCGTGGTAGTGTTGTCTGAGGGTTGTGCTGGTGTAGCATGCGCTGTTTATTAAAATTGACACAGTGATGGGGGGTTGCCGCACCGCGGGACGGCACGCGCATAGGTCGGCGCTATGAAAGGCGATGAAGCGCGTGAGCTGCATGTTCTTCTTCTGGCCCGCCATTAAAGAAAAGCGTCTATTTTGCAAGACTCCCTCTTCAATCTACGTTACATTTTTCTGGTGGAGGTCGAACACCACCTATGCGCCCAGTACAAAGTCAGGTCGAGCTGACTCCAGTTCACGTAGGGATAAGCTGTCGACTTCAAGGACTGCCGCCTGAGCACGAGCCTCTGGCCAATCAAGTCAGAAGGGTGAATACATCGCTTCCATCTTCTTCCTTGACCGCGCCGACCGAGGTCGTCCACAACCAGCCGCGAATCCCCACGTCCTTTCATGGGTACACCTTCGAGGATGTAGAGGTCTGGCTCGATCACTTTGAGGTTCTCGCAGAATTCAACGGCTGGACTCCAGAGCGCAAGCTACGCAACGCCTACTTTGCCCTCGACGACTATGCGCGGACCTGGTTTGAGAACCGTGAGGTGACCCTGTCGACATGGAACGAATTCCGACTGCAGCTAATCCGCACGTACGCCAGCCTCGATCGCAAGGAGCGAGCTGAATCTGCAATTCAGGCGAGGGTACAGCGACCGAACGAAAGCGTCGCAATATTTGTCGAAGATATGTGCCGACTTTTCTGACACGCGGATCCATCCATGCCGGAAGAAAAGAAGCTCAGGAACTTGATGCGCGGCGTGAAGCAAGAGTTATTCGGTGGCCAAATGCGCAACCCCCCAAGGACCGTTGCAGGGTTTCTCCCAGAAGCCACATCCATGGAAAAGGCACTGCAGCAGCGAACAAGGCAGTACAACTGTGACGTGTCCAACCTATCGCGTGACCCTCTCGCTGTGCCATTGGACAATACCGACGCCTTGCGGGAGCTGATTAGGCTTCTTGTGCGAAAAGGGCTTCAATAGCTTCAGGTGGCTCCGGTATCGGTACGGCGACTCGCTCTGGCTGAGGTTGTCCGGGAGGAAATCGGGCAGGCAGTCCAAGTCCCAGAGCGACGTGAGACACCACAGCTGCAGGTACGGCAGCCACAGCCTCGCATGTCGTATGCGGAAGCTGCGCGAAGTTCGTTTTCCCCGGCTTTTTACGATGTGCGCGACGTCCCAGACTTGCATGGCGTGCGCGCCGTTGAACAAGCAACTGACTACTTCAGGCCTCGCCGCACGCCATTCATGGCTGAAACACGATCACCCAGCAAGAGCGATGTATGGCGCACTGCAGACCGGAGGCCCTTGTGTTTTTATTGCGGTGAAGCCGATCACATCTACAGGGCCTGTCCTTACCGCCGATCTGGGCTCCGCGGATTCTCACTAAATGCGCCTTGCTCACGCAATGGTGAACGCCCCCTCGAGATTGAAGCCTACCTCGGGGACGCCAGAAGCTCGTTTGGCCCACGATTCCGTGACCCCGGCCACCGTCACCTACCGGTACAGGTCTTCCAGCCCCGTCTTCACGCCGAGCGCAACAAGGCGTCGCTCACCCAGCCCTGCCTCCCGGGAAAACTGAGTCCAGCGGCATGCTGAGGTGAGGTCGCTGACTTTGCGAACGCTCAAGATCCTCCATTACGATGACCGCGAAATGACGTAATTGAGACGCAGAGAAAGCGGTGTAGTTCGGTGTCAGTATCTTGCGAGGTACCAGTTACCATAGATGACCACGAAGTCACGGCGCTAATCGACACGGGTGCGGACACGTCTGTTATGAGCCAGAATCTCGCGCGCACACTGAACAACGTTTCGACGCAATGAACCGGAACTCAAGTTCGTATTGCAAGAGGGCACCTCATAACTCCAATGGGCCGGTGCACGGCACCAGTAAACATTCGGGGCTTCACGTACATCGGCGACTTCGTAATTCTTCCTGAATGTTCGAAGGACCTTATACGCGGCATGGATTTCCTTCAGGCGAACGCTGCCATCATCGACCTGCAAGAGTCCAGAGTTAGCTTCGCTCCTACGCAAGCCATAGCGAACAGTAATGACAACGGCAGTGACATCGCGCTACTCGTAGCTGACGATCACGTCACGTTGCCACCCAAGAGGAGCGTGCGTACCTTTGTCCGATGCGACATGGAAGACGACGCCGAAGCAACTGCTGAGGCCAACATCCCTCTGCTTCTTGAGCGCGACATTTGCATAGCCAGAGGGTTTCTTCAGGTGCGAAACAAATGTTCAGTCGTTTTCCTAACAAACTTTAGCAACGAGTACTGGCATGGAACGCGAGGAACGACAATCGCATTTCTTCGCGAAATCATTGATGTCTCTGACATTGCCACATTAGAAATCGCATCGTCTCAGCAATCCGAGTTGCCCAGCCTAAAAGAGCGGGTTCACGTTAACGCTGCTCCGCTAGGCCATCAGAAAAACCATCTACTGAGTCGTGTATGAATTTGCGGACTGTTTTTCAATGTTGTCCAAAGTACGGCACACGTCCATCACAAAGCACCGCATTATTACGGACGAGTCTGCACGTCCTGTTCGTCAGCATCCTTACATAGTGTCTCCAGCGGAAAGGGAATCGATCAAGCATCAGGTGAAAGAGATGCTTCAAGACGACGTGATCCAGCCGTCCACAAGCCCGTGAACCTCCCCTGCAGTGTTAGTCAGAAAGAAAGATAACACACTACGGTTCTGTGTATATTACAGGAAATTGAACAGTGTCACCAAGTGCTATGTTTATCCATTGCCCCGCATCCACGACGCATTACATCGTCTACAACATGCCAAGATTATTTTTCGTTGGACCTTAAATCAGGGTATTGGCAAATCGAAGTTGACGAACAGGATCGTAAAAAAGCGTTTGTGACACCTGACTGGCTTTATGAGTTCAAAGTTCTCCCCTTCGGTCTCTGTTCCGCACCTACCATATTTCAGCGGATGATGGATACCGTGCTTGCTGAACTCAAATGCCAAACCTGCCTCGTATACTTGGACGACGTCGTCATATTCTCAAGCACGTTTGACACACATCTCGCACGACTTGAGAGTATCCTCGCTGCGATCCGTACTGCCGGCCTCACCATCAATCCTGAAAAGTGCTACTCCGGGTTCCAAGAGCTGAAATTTCTTGGCCGTGTCGTTGGTCCTAAAGGCGTCCGACCAGACCCCGACAAGTTAGCTGCCGTCGCCGTGTTTTCGCCACCCACAGACAAGAAGGCTGTCCAACGCTTCCTTGGTTTGCGCGCATATAATAGGTGCTTTGTCGAGGGATTCTCGAGAATTACTGAGCCTTTTACACGGCTTACACGCGACGATGTGCCTTTCACTTGGATGGACGAGCAGCAGCAGTCGTTCAATGAATTACGCCAGCGTTCGCAAGCGGCTCCGATACTTGCTCATTTCGACGAAGACGCTGACACTGAAATCCATACTGACGCCAGTAATACGGGTCTCGGTGCAGTTCTTGTGCAGTGGCAAGCTGGTGCGGAACGCCCCATTGCTTATGCAAGCCGCATTCTCAACAAGGCTGAAAAGAACTGCTCAACCACTGAAAAATAATGCTTAGCGGTTGTGTGGGCCATTACTAAATTCTGACCGTACTCGTACGGTAGACCCTTTAAGGCTGTCAGCGATCACAACGCCCTGTGCTGGCTTGCCAACCTCAAGGATCCTTCAGGAAGACTACCCCGTTGGAGCCTGCGCTTACAAGAGTACGACATAACAGTTGTCTACCGATCTGGGAGAAGGCATAGCAACGCTGACTGTTTGTCACGTGCACCACTCCCTACGACGTCATCGGACCTTGACCATGACTTGCCATTTGTCGGCGTTATTGACGTCATAAAGATGGCTGAGCACCAGTGCGCTGACCCTCAGCTGGTGCGGTTGATCGAGCACCTTCAAGGAGTTGCAGGTGTTTCATCCCACTCTCTTGTGCGCGGCTTATCATCGTACCGCTTGCACAACAGCGTCCTTTACAGGAAAAACTGCGGAAGCGGTCCCAATACGTACCTCCTTGTCGTGCCGTCGGCACTGCGCCAAGACATTTTGCAAGCCTGATATAATGAGCCATGCGCCGGACAGCTGGTATTTGCTAAAACATTAGCAAGAATACGACAGAGGTATTACTGGTCCCGGCTTTATTCTTCTGTGAAACGGTACGTGAAGACCTGCCGTGATTGTCAGCGCAGCAAGAAACCACCAGTTAAACCAGCTGGCTTTCTCCACCCTGTGGACCCTCCTGAAGCACCGTTCCAACAAATAGGAATGGGTCTACTTGGGCCATTTCCAGTGACCTCTTCGCGCAACAAACGGATAGTCGTTGCAACCGACTTCTTTACCCGGTACGCCGAAACGGAAGCTATTCCGCAAGCAAACTCGTATGAAGTGGCCAAGTTGTTTGTACGCCACATCTTGCTGCGACATGGTGCACCGTCTGTTCTCATCACCGACCGCGGTGCAGCATTTACAGCCGAACTTATGCAGGCCGTTCTCCAGCTGACGCATTGCTCTCACTGCAAGAGCACTGCGTATCACCCTCAAACCAATGGATTAACTGAACGTCTGAACAGAACGCTGGCTGATATGCTCTCCCTGTACATCGACGTAGAGCACAAGACGTGGGACGAGATTTTACCCTATGTAACCTTCGCGTATAACACTGCTGTTCAGGAGACTACACAGTTTACGCCGTTCGAACTTGTATACGGGCGACATGTCACGTCAACGCTTGACGCCATGCTACCTCTGGTTGATAATAGCCCGACCAGCGAATAAACGGAAGAGTTCGTACAAAGAGCCGAAGAAGCATGCCAGCTTACTGGGCATCGTATCCGGAGCCAACAGCCATACCGACACCCTTCGCTACAACCAGGGTCCAGGCGACGTAAATTACAATACCGGTGACTTCGTGTGGGTATGGACGCCCAACCGTCGCCTTGGACTCTCGGAAAAGTTGCTCCGCCGGTATTTTTGTCCATACAAGGTTATACGCCGCCTCTGTGACGTGACCTACGAAGTCGTCCCCTGCAATTCTGACCCCGGTTCGCTCCGTCGTCGTCCTCGCGCTGAAGCTGTTCATGTAGTGCGCATGAAACCCGACTATGCGCTTACGTGAACGCCGAGATGTACATGAGGAGCTCCATTTCTTGCCGCTGAAAGAACTTTTTCACGCGACCGAGAAGGTCGCTTTTCGCATGGGGAGCAATTGACACAATGATGTGGGGCTCCCGCACCGCGGGACGGCGCGCGCATAGGTCGGCGCCATGAAAGACGACGAATCGCGTGAGCTGCACGTTCTTTTATGGCCCGCCATTAAACAGAAGCGTCTATTTTGCAAGACTCCGTCTTCAATCTACGTTACAATGTGTTAGTGATGAATACGATCAGAGACATGCACATATCTACATTCCCTAACATATACATACCGCACCACACCGACCGCTCACCTTTGTTTACTGTCTCTTTTCCCCGTCGACATTTTCATTGCGCATAACTTCTCCGTAAGGCGGGCTCGTCCTTCATGTTGCCGTTCCATTTTCCGTCCCCGTCTTTCCTTGATCTGTTGCAGTTGTTCCTCTCACGGAGTGGTACTTTGTTAAGGCGACCTATATTGGCCGATGTTTCCCATACAGATAACAATTTATTCCATAGCAGAGTGGTACCCATGCTGTTACACTCATGGCGTGTGGTTCTTAATAACTCATTGCTTCTAAAACACAGCTTAGAATTACTGGGGGAATGTCGCATTGTAACCGCATTCGTGTAATTGCCAGGATGATTGTAGGCTCAAAGACAACCGTAGGTATCGCACAGGGTGGTCTGTCCCCTTCTCCTGCAAGCAGTAGCTCCGGCCTTGCCAAGTTTAGTACATACTATAGTACATCTCACAGAACCATCTCCAACGGAGAAGACGTCACGTTTACAGTGTAGACCGCGGAAGCACGACAGCAAGTTTCAGCAACCATAGCACTGAGGCACACCTTGCATACAACACGGAGCGTCTGCGCATGTCCTCCGATTTTGCGCGCGCTGGCAGGTTGTGCCACTGCTGTCCGATTTGGCGCGATTTCCAGCAAGAAAGCGCAATGCTGTGCGCGTGCCCTACTCCCACGAGACGACCTCCTTACCCGTGGACTGTGGCGGATGCTGATGGGGCCCTAGAAGGCACACTGCGCAGCATCTCAACGCGCTCATCGCGCCTCTTCTCACGTATTATGGAATCAACTAATAGTTTCACTGCAATGTTTTGGAAGGCAGTGCTTGAGCTCTGATTTGTCCTTTCCTCGAACATTTTGCCGTGTGAAGGGTCTAGTTCATTTGTGCCTTTATTTTATTCTGTACCTTACTATATGTTTATCCAATCATGTTGTAGTATCTTTAGTCCATACTCTGTTTTGTTTATTATTAGAGTTTTTGAAGCAAATAATGCGTGCACTCGCACAACATTCATTGCCTGAGAAAGTCTAGATTATGGTAAAAGGCAGAGTTTGATTGCTACCTGCCTCTACTTTTTTACCGCGAAACTGTATATGGCTAGCTGATTTGTGCGTTCGTCCATCTGTCGCCTGTACGCCGAAAACTCCACCGCCGCCACCTCATGCGTATGCCCAAAAAAAAAGAGAAAGAGAATCGCGTGATTGGTCGCGCCCCTAGTGACGTCGTTGCTCTCCGTCGCAGCCGACTGCGCGCGCGCAGCAGGTTCTCTCCAGCTCCGAAACGAGAAGGCCACGCGTCATAGGTACTCCTGATGGGCATGCAGCTTTCGATCAGCACCACCGCGATCAGAACCGGGAACGAGCTCGTCTTCGCCGTGCCTACGCTGCACTTCTGGCACAACAAGAACTGGCTCCTGCAGCCGAGCGCAGGCAGTAACTGCGTACCAAGCCTCCGGAAGCGTACCAAGCCGTCGTTTAATGAACCGTCGGGAGTAACCCAGTGATAAACACCGGGGCCGCATGTATCAGCTTCGTTGGATAGCCATCTCTACATAGTGTTCGGGCTGTGATTTTTTTTTAAACAAATTGTTTTAGCTTCCGTTGCTGGCGACTTTCAAGAGACCTTGAGCCAAAATCTAGAGCATTTATCCGGGCATTCAATTCGAGAATGGGGTGAGAACGAAATTGAACATCCGGGCATCGTTGCGAGAGCAAAAGGAGATCGTCCGGGCTACTGGTCGAAACTTAAGAAAACCTAGCCCCCAACCCCTTGTACAGGACCGCAAAAAACACTCAAGTTACTAGCCAAACAAATGACAAAAAATATTGTTTGCGATCTTCTTCAAATGTTTGCTCACAATATCACTCAAGCTGCAGCTTCTCGTACGCTGAATTTAAAATTGTCGTTTCCAATAGCGACTTTCAAAAGGCAGATACAGAGCACCATACACTTGATTGCCATCTTTTGGCGCTGAGAAAGGGCTCGCTGTGCGCTTTTCAACGCCAGCAGTCCGTGAGTTCCACGGCTCAGATTTTGCGTCGCCTGCTTCGAGAGATGGCGCCACGCTGCGTAGCATAGCCCGGAGCGTTCAAAGCGCCGCGGATGGTTGTGAGGTGGTTGTTAGTAATCGTCGTAATCACTCCAACCAACCTGCTTTGCCGGTAGCCATTTCTCGCTTACACCTATTCTCGATTACGGGAGCGCCAGCATTTTTTTCTTGTTCCTTTGCATTTTGCGTTGCGGGAATTCAGCAGTTCATTTGACCATCTTGCCTTTTAAATGCGACTCAGTAGTCTAGTGTATTGTTGTGTAGTGTGCTAATTTCTCGCTTTTTTCCGAGTGTACTTCTGTCTTTAGTTTCAATTTCAATTTGTATTAAAGTTAAGTGCTATTGCGTTGTGCGAATAATGATTTTGTTGCGTTTATGCTTTTTTGCCCTTGTTGAATAATGCGTCGTTTACGTTAGTGTAACTGAAGTTTCCCCTTTATTCAAAGACTTCTAGAATATATGTAAGGTCTTCATACACAAATATGTTTAAAATACATAAATAACATAAACGTTCCCAAAGGAGACACGGGGAAAAGCGAGTAGTATTCTTCTGTTCGGGATAATAAACATTTGATTCATTAAAACTTATGCTTATGGCAATGTCTGCTTGGGTGGCATCTACATGTACTTGTAAACACGTAAATAACTGCATAATTTATAATTGCAGATTACGCCCACAATTCCTCGCTCTATCGAGCCTTAAGGAGCGGCACACAGCCGACAATTACATGTGGACTCATGGAGTAAACTCAAGAATATCGTTTATTCCAGAATAAAAATTCCTTTAACCTTATTTCGCCTTGTCGGAAACATCCTTTGGGCATTTGAACATTTAAATGACACTTCAGTATGACTATTTGCCTTCGTATTGGCATTCGTATCACTGCAACGTAGCTTTGGTATATTTTTAAAGCCAGGACTAGATACATAGACAAGCACCCGAAGGTTCTTTCTCTACTGTGGTATAACTATCTAGAATATTTCCTTTGTTAGCTGATATTATGTTGGAGCGATGGCGTAGGGGTAGGGCATGCGCCTCGCGTGCAAGAGGACCGTGGTTTGAATCCCGGTGCCGCGCAATTTTCCACCGGATCCAAAAAAATACCGCGTGTTGGTAAAATTGAATAAACGCGCCTGGAGTGGGCCTGATTCCAGTGACCAAAACCGGAAACGCGTCACCAGATCTGGATTGGCCACCCTGGTGTAGTACTTAGCCACAACCTTCTATATGAATACAACAATCAAACTCAGTCCCCAATGGCTGCGAAACGGCACTGGGGACTGACCACACAGGTCTGACCACGACGGCGGTCAGACCTGTGATGCAGCAGGGGGTGCTAAGAATATCTGCATCCGTATATGATGCCATTGGAATCTGAACTTAGCAAGGTTTAACGCTAGAACGTTACCTAGTGAAGCGAGTCTAGCAGTGCTATTGGAGGAATTAGCGTGATATAATAGGGCTCAGTGAGGTTAGGAGCACAAATGAAGCATACGCAGTGCAAAAAGTGGGCACGACCTGCGCTGCCCGGGTTTAGCGGAGAGACGAGAACTAGGAGTCGGATTCCTGACGAATCAGGATATAGCTGGTAACATACAGGAACTCTATATCATTAATGAGAGGGTGGTGGGTCTTGTTGTGAAACTTAATTAGAGGCGCAAATGGAAGGTCGTCGAGGTCTACGCGCCTAAATGCAGTCATGACGACCAGGAACTTCAAAGCTCCTATGAAGACGTGGAATTAGCGAAAGGCAAAGTCAAAACAAAATGCACTAATGGGCGACCTCAATGCAGGTAAGGCAAGACGCAGGCTGGAGACAAGTCAGTGGGGGAATATGGCATGGGCTATAGGAATAGTAAAGGAGAGTTATTAGTAGAGTTTGCAGAACGGAATATGGTGTGGATAATGAATACCTCCTTCCGCAAGCGGGTAACAGAAAGTGGACGTGGAGAAGCCCGAATGGCGAGTCGAGAAATGAAATAGACCTCATACTCTGCGCTAACCCTGGCATCATACAAGATGTGGACGTGCTCGGCAAGGTGCGCTGCAGTGACCATAGGAGGGTAAGGCCCCGAATTAGCCTAGACTTGAGGAGGGAAAGCAACAAACTCGTACTTAAGCCGATCAACGAGTTAGCGGTAACAGGGAACATAGAAGAATTTCTGAACAAGCTACAGAACAGGTATTCGGCTTTAACTTACGAGGAGGACCTCAGTGCATAAGCAATGAACGACAATCTTATGGGCATCATTAAGGAGTGTGGAATAGAAGTCGGTGGTAACTCCGTTAGACAGGATACCAGTAAGCTATCGCAGGAGACGAAAGATCTGATCAAGAAACGCCATTGTATAAAAGCCTCTAACCCTACAGCTAGAATAGAGCTGGCAGAACTTTCTAAGTTAATCAACAAACGTGAGACAGCTGACCTAAGGAAGTATAATATGGATAGAATTCAGCACGCTCTCAGGAAAGGAGGAAGCCTAAAAGCAGTGAAGACGAAACTGGGAATAGGCAAGAATCAGATGTATGCGGTAAGAGATAAAGCCCGCAATTTCATTACTAATATGCATAAGATAGTTGAAGTCGCTGCGAAGTTCTATAGAGATTAATAGGGTACCAGTGGCACCCACGACGATAATGGAAGATGGAATAGTCTAGAGGAACTTGACATCCCGCAACTAACGCCGGAAGAAGCAAAGAAAGCCTTAGGAGATATGCAAGGGGGGAAGGCAGCTGGGGAGGATCCGGTAATTGCAGATTTGTTGAAGGATGGTGGGCAGATTGTTCTAGAAAAACTGGCCACCCTGTACAAGGAATGCCTCATGACCTCGAGCGTACCGGAATCTTGGAAGAACGCAAACATAATCTTAAGCCGTAAGAAAGGGGACACCATAGACTTGAAAAACTATAGACCGATCAGCTTATCATCCGTTGCCCACATAGTATTTACTAAGGTAATCGCAAATGGAATCAGGAACACCTTAGACTTCTGTCAACCAAAGGACCAGGCAAGATTCCGTAAAGGCTACTCAACAAAAGACCATATTCACACTATCAATCAGGCGATAGAGAAATGTGCAGAATATAACCAACCCTTATATATAGCTTTCATTGATTACGAGAAAGCGTTTGATTCAGTCGAAACCTCAGCAGTCATGGAGGCATTACGCAATCAGGGTGTAGATGAGCCATATGTAAAAATACTGGAAGATATCTATAGCGGCTCCACAGCCACCGTAGTCCTCCATAAAGCAAGCAACAAAATCTCAATAAAGAAAGGCGTCAGGCAGGGAGATACGATATCTCCAATGCTATTCACAGCGTGTTTACAGGAGGTATTCAGAGACCTGGATTGGGAAGAATTGGGGATAAGCTTTAATGGAGAATACTTTAGTAACTTGCGATTCGCTGATGATATTTCCTTGCTTTGTAGCTCAGGGGACCAATTGCAATGCATGCTCACTGATCTTGAGAGGCAAAGCAGAAGCGTGGGTCTAAAAATTAATCTGCAGAAACCTAGTGTTTAACAGTCTCGGAAGAGAACAGCAGCGTACAATATGTAGCGAGGCATGGAAGTGGTAAGGGGATACATCTACTTAGGGCAAGTAGCGACCGCGGATCCAGATCATGTGACTGAAATAATCAGAATAGGTATGAGCTGGGGTGCGTTTGGCAGATATTCTCAGACCATGAAGAACAGGTTGCCATTATCGCTCTATAGAAAAGTGTATAACAGCTGTGTCTTACCAGTACTCAACTACGGGGAGAAACCTGGAAGTACAAGAAGAGTTCTACTTAAATTGAGGACGACCCAAATACCTATGGAAAGAAGATTGGTGGGTGTAACGTTGAGGGGATTAGAAGGGAGCAGATTGGGTGAGGGAACAAACTCGAGTTAATGGCATCTTAGTTGAAATCAAGAAAAAAAATGGGTATGGGCAGGGAATGTAATGTGGAAGCAAGATAACCGATGGTCATTAAGGGTTATGGACTGGATTCCAAGAGATGACAATCGTAGCAGGGGGCGGCAGGAAGTTAGGTGGATGGATGAGATTAGGAAGTTAGAAGGGACAACATGGCGACAATTAGCAAATGACTGGGGTAGTTGGAGAAGCATAAGAGAGGCCTTTGCACTGCAGTGGGCGTGGCCTGGCTGGTGGTGATCATGATGATGATGTTAAAAGGCACAACACTGGTTTCTGTGAGTAAACATGGATAAATATTTGATAATAAAATGAGAGTCAGCGTAATCACTCATGGTGACTAAGATCGACAAAGCGTTACCCTAGCGATGGCGGTACGAAAAATAACGAAATACTTACATTCTGGCGCGTACATAGATTCTAGAAACCGAATAAATTTATTAGGTATGCCGTAGATAAAACTACAGAATAATTTTAATCACATGTAGTTCTGTAACAAACACATAAATAAATGTAGACTAGCAACTGCGGAACTTTCCTTTGGGCCGGTCTTGCTACGTCTTGCGGATTTCACGCCCTAGCATGACGGTGAAATGCGCAAATTAAAACAAGCGCAGTGCCAAGAGGCGACTCGTTCACAGCCTCTAGAAACCACGCGCAAAATGAAAAACAGCCATATAGCCCGCCAAAGTTGAAGTACAGTTTGTTTCCGTCACATGGGAAGTTTTGCACAGCCATTGACACTTGCATGCCCACGTCAATGTAGTGGAAGTGGGCGTGCAGAAAAAAACTAACGCATTGGACAACTAATAGGCGCCAGCCCGTTGTTAGCCCCCTCGTTCACCTTTAGCCGTCATTTCGAAATCACTAAGGGATGCTATCTGGCAGCGGAAAATCATTGTTTTTCGCCACATCACAGTGGCAGTACTGAAACGCCCGAAAGCCTCCTGGACGCATGGAAAGCCCTCGGTCGCGTGAGCCAGGGGCGCAGAGGAGGAACCGGTTACGCACACCACTGAACTTCAGGTGTTTGAGTGCGAGAGGGACGGTCGGAGCAAGCCCTGCCGCCACGCCCACTCTCGGAGGCCATGGGTCACTCAAGCCAACCTGGCGGCAGCTAATAGATGGCGCCACTGCTTAAGAATGTGTCGGCGCTGACGAAAAAATAACATAAAAAATGACTCCACATGGCAATCCAGCATTTCGCCTGGCGCTCTTTGGTCTTGTATCTCATAATTCAAACTTCTATTTCTGTGCTGCATTAACTGCGCCTCTACAGACTCCGGTATCACGACTTTCAGGTGCGCGAGGCGCCTTGAGCTCTTTCTCGGTAGGACGCGTCTGCTGGACGCTGTGTTTTTGAATAAGCCCCGCAGTTAACAAAATATTACCTCGAAACACTTAGTTATCCGCTGGAATAGGGTACATTGAAAAATTATAAACTTCATTTGAGGACATTTTCGTAAATATTGAGCTCTGTTTTTATAATGCTTTAGGTTCCTAAGCAGATGGAATATTTTACTTCCGCCTTCTTTAAATGAGCAAATATTTCAGCAACCTAGAGGTCTAATTATTTTCACAGTAGGCTGAAACTTTCTCAAGATTTTCTCAAGTGATTCCTTTTCAAGCGAAAATGAAGCCTTATTTCATTTATTTTATTTTATTACCTTAAAGACCCCTTGATAGGGGTATCACATAAGGGTTGGAAATACATTAGTACATATATTCTATAATACATAACTGAACACGCAAAGAAGAAAAAACTACATTAAAAATATAGGATTTCGCTTGCCAAAACCACTTTCTGATTATGACGCACGCCGTAGTGGAGGACTCCGGAAATTTCGACCATCTGGGGTTCTTTAACGTGCATCTTAATCTAAGTACACGGGTGTTTTCACATTTCGCCCCCATCAATATGCGGCCGCCACGGCAGGGATTCAATCTCGCGGCTTCGTGCTCAGCAGCCCAGCACCATAGCAACACAGAAGAACTACTATATGAGCTAAAGTGTTACATGCGTCCGAGCAAATGCATAGACTAAAATATTACAGACTAAAATTGCAGGAGCATTAACTCTGTTAACACAAGTCACTTTCAATGTGAAAACTGCGCAGTCACACTCTCCATGAACGCACAAGGGTTGTTGATGGCGGCGATTTGGTGGGGCAGGTTGTTCCAATCTGCAGCGGCATGGCAAAATAATGAGGTCGAGAAGGTAACAGTACGGCATTTGAGGGCGCCCACTTGAAAAGCGTGCCGTGTACGATGAGAAGTTCGGGCTGCGGGGAGGATATAGGGTGGATGATTAAGCGAGCTGTGATAAAACTTGCGGAAAAGTGCAAGTGTTCCAGTGCGCCGGCGCGTACATAAAGGAAGTAAATTCAATTCTTTCTTGAAGTAAGATATGCTCACGTCATGTCAATAATCAGCATGAATGATGCTTGCGGCGCGGTTTTGAACTACTTCGAGTGCGTTGATGAGATATGTTTTGTGTGGATCCCATATGGCGTATGCATATCCCAGTTTCGGTCGGTCTATTGACTGGCAGGCCAGCAGTTTAACGGGTTTGGGGGCAGGTTCTAGATGACGCTTTCGAAAATTCAGTGATTTTTTAGCAGATAAAATGGTGTTACTGACGTGTGTGCGCCATAAGTCGTCAGTAACACCTAAGGACTTGTAAGACAGCGCAGCACACAAGGGAATGTTATTAATCTCTATTGGTAAGGAAACGGGTCACGCCGATTAGAAAATATCATCAAGTTGAATTTCTTAGGACTAAGTTCAATTAACCCACGGTCGCACCATTGCTGTAAACAGTTAATGTCCTCCTGAAGTAAGTGCTAGTAAATGTTCGATAAATGACGCACTCTTCTGCGAACAAACGAACGTTGCAAGACACGTGCAGGGGTAGGTCGTTGATGTATATTAAGAAGAGTATGGGCCCAAGAACAGATTCTTGCGGTACACCGGAATTCCCTCTTAGGTGGTTAGATGCGCGGTTGTTATCTGTGACGAATTGAAATCGGTTTGTGAAGAACGCGTCAATCCATCAAAAAATAACGGGGGTGAAGAATCGCAAGAGAAAGTTTTAGTAGTAGACATTGGTGTGGTACCTTCTCGAACGCTTTTGCCAAATCCGGAAATATCGCGTCTGTTTGGAGGTTATATTCTATGTTGGCGCGAGTATCATGCAGAAATATGGCCAGTTGTATTTCGTGGGAATAGCCTTTGCGGAGCCCATGCTGTGCAGAATGAAAATATTTGTTCGAGTCAAGAAACTTCATACGTAGCGTGCTCCATGAGCTTACAGGGCATACTCTTTAAAGAAATGGGGCGATAATTAAGCGGGCGATTCCTGTCACCTGCTTTGTGGATGGGAACAACCCTTCCCACCTTTCAGTCCTATGGTTTTTCACCAGTTGAAAGTGACTGCGAGAATAGCAAACACAGGAACACCACGGGGGCATGTTTCTTTAACAGTTTCGAAATAATGTTATCCACGCCGGCTGACGATGTGGCTTTAAGATTGTCAAATAACGATGTGATACCATCTGGGGAAAATTTAAAGCTTGGCATAACACTTGCTGCATCTGTACGCGAAAAAAAGGGGACGTGGTGCGATCTCCTGTATATACCGAGACAAAATCTGCATTAAGAAGGTTCGCGCACTCTTCATTGTCGACCATTTCACCTCCCTCATTGGTAAGTGCTGTGCCTTTCTTGAGGGTTTACCACCTGCCAACATTTTTTTGTGTTATTGAATAAAAGTTTACAAAGGTCATCACCAAAGAATAAATCTTTCGCCTTGTGAATGGCTGATAGGTATGCGGGTTTAGCAGCGCAGTATTTTTCCCATGCACACGTATTCGTCCTGCATTTTGCGGTGCGATACATGCGTTTCTTTTTGTTTTCTAGTCTTTTTAACGCATTGTTAAACCATTGTATGCAGGGCTCTAAGGAGATATGGACAAAATTGTGGACACATTAGCGTGTTTAGACCTCCTGATCGACGGCTATGGCGTTGCGTAGCTAAGCCGTCGGTAGCGCCCTTGATTCTCAGCCACGGCGGTCACATTTGCATAGCAGCGAAATGCAAAGAGACTCGTGCGCACGATGCACGCTGAAAAACCCCACGTTTTTCAGAGTCCCCAACTATGGCGTTCCTAATGCGATATCGTGGTTCTACCACGTGAAATCCCAGAATTTGGTAATGCTCAAGCATTATATGGCCCATGAGGCGGAAAATGTGGCATTGTTTGCGTGACCACACGATGGTCCACAAAGGCTACAAACCCCCTACCTTTGGTGAAAGTCGAATCCACGACTTTTGCCCCTAATTAAAGCGCAGTTAATTCAGGTACAATAATTAAGATGACTAATTAAGACATTCAAGCCCAACGCCTTTGATTTTACGTCGAAGTTAATTAGGGTAGAGTTAACTTATAGTTAACTGAGCCACTTTGATGGGTGACGAATCCGCGACCATTGGTGGGAGTCGAACACACGAGTTCAGGCATTAAGGCAATGGTAATTGAGACACAGTTAATTAAGAAATAATTATTAAGATACACGTTTGAGATTTCATGACGGCATTAGAGCCGACGACCATTGGTGAGAGTTGAACTAATGGCCTGTCATGTTTATTAAGGGGAAGTTAATGCAGGCACAGTTCATTAAGATATACACAATTAAGTTACTCGAATCCACGTCCTTTTGTGGCAGTCGAACTCAGGAGTTTCGTGTTGATTATAACGAAGTTACGTAAGGCACATGAAACCTCGACCTTTCGTGGAACTCAAACCAAGAACTAGGTTTCTCAAGAACTGCTCTAAAAGGACTAAAACAGCTTAGGCAACGTGTGGTTGTCGCAACAGTGGGCATTATCCACGTAGGGACAAATTTATACCCTTCGTATTCTATTTTTAGGCATAACTCCTCAGCTCCACCAGGCTAGAGAACTTTTTGTCCTCGGCCTGTTTCGAAGAGTATGGCAATAAATTATTATGATCGTTACCACCACCTCATTTACCGCATTTCTGGGCATGATTTTTTAACCAGAGCTTTTAATCATGACTTATTAGTGCAGAAGCACAGGCAAAACAAGGACACGTGAAGGTGAATAACAGGTGCCACTAGTGCTAAAATAACCATGTGGTTTTATTGCTGATGAACCGACATGTATGGGTGCGAATAATTGTTTTGATAAGAAAATGGAAAGAGCAGCGTCACAAAAGAAAAGCACAAAAAGAAGAATAGAAAGAAAAATGCGATGACTTCACCGCCACCACCAAGAGGAAAAAGGTAAGTAATCTAGAGATACTTTTTCAATCGGGAGGCCATACTCTGTGTAGATACGACGGGTCCTTTCAATGTTATTGTCCCAGTTGCAGTCGTAGACGGGAATATAACGTTAATCAATGGGGCAACCATCAAAAGTAATAACTCGACAATAGCAGAGGATGTAGGTATCGCTCTAGAGACGACCCTTCACGCCACACAATTCATGTTAACAGACTTCAAAACAGGATTCAGGCTAGAATGGCACCACTAGCGGGTCTCGATATCTTGAAGACACAAGCCGACATCAAGCATTCGGTTTGGGTACTATAGGGTGCAGTGCACAAGGAATGTCTGCACACTGCTGACCGATATTTTCTCCCCCGGGAACTGCCCCTGCCTCTCCAACAACCCTGAGTAGGCAAACCTGCTAATAGCAAACGCGGACTGCCTTGGGCATCACAGATTGGTGCGAGAATTCCTCCCCTCCCCCTCTCCGCCCAACAAAGGTTCTCAACAAGTCGAAAGAAACACAACTGGGAAAGTCACAGACGTTGTTTTCGAGCCAACCGCATAAATTATATGCGATAGACCAATCATAAGAAGCCAACAAACACTGACACCAAGGACCACATAGGGGAAATTACTTGTGCTTAATAAATGAAATTAAAGAAACGATAAATTAATGGACAACAAAATGGATGAAAAAACAACTTGCCGCACGTGGGAACAGAAGCCACAACCTTCGCATTTCGCGAAGGTTATGGGTTCGGGAAGTAGATGGGAAAACGGCGCCGCGGTAGCTCAATTGTTAGAGCATCGCACGCGAAATGCGAAGGTTGTGGGTTCGCTTCCCACCTGCGGCAAGTTGTTTTTCATCCACCTTAATTTCCATTAATTTATCATTTCTTTATATCATTTATTAAGCACAAGTAATTTCCCCTATTTGGTCCTTGGTGTCAGTGTTTGTTGGCTTCTTGCGATTTGACTAATAAAAATCGGGCTCCTCAGTTAACCCCCTTTCTTCTCGTTTATTACATAACGAGTTCCCGAATCCGGCAACATTGATGCCTTCAGGTAGCATATGTGGGTTTATTGACCAGTTGCCTTCACCCAAAAAGATCACGTTCTCGTGACGCCTGCGGCAAAAAGGGCGTTCCACGTCCGCTGCCAAGGTCTGTGAGGGGTGGCGTTGGATAACACTCCCAGGGTTCTACTAGGACACATAAATACCTGGAAAGTAGATGGGAAAACGGCTCCGCGGTACCTCAATTGGTAGAGCAACGCAAGCGAAATGCGAAGGTTGTAGGTTCGGTTGTTTTTTCACCCCCTTTAATTTCCATTACTTTATCGTTTCTTTAATTTCATTTATTAAGCACAATAATTTCCCCTATGCGGTCCTTGGTGTCAGTGTTTGTTGGCTTCTTATAATATGACTAATAAAAATCGGGTCCCTTGGTTAACCCCCTTTCTTCTCGTTTATGCGATAGACCAAGGATCCTTAAAGAAGGAATGTGGGTGTTGCGGAGAAAGGGTAGAGCTTTGCCGCATAGTATGGGCCTGCCGATATAACTCAGATGCTAGATACCACAAATCAGCGAACAACTGAGAGGTAGCAGGCAACTCAGGTGAGACCTTGAGAGCCAACAAGACCTCATTGAGAGAGCACAAGCAGGAGCCTTTGCCAACGGAGCTCCGGACTTGGCGCACCGACTGCGTTGACCCTCTGTTTTAAAAGATATCAACAAAGGTTTTCATCCTCATCCCTGAGTTAGGGTCTTCACAGCACCTGGTTATATTTTATTTATTAGACTTACGCCACAAAATAAATTCTTTATGGAATAGCTCAAGTGAATGGATTCTGTACAGGTGTATTGTGACGTTAAGATGTCTTCAGCTTTAAAATCATGGCTTCTGCTCACGAGCGCTGTTGCTCTTTCTTTGTTTATTTCAAACTTTTATACGCAGCCACAGTCGCTACAGTGGGAAGCTAAATGCTGTGAAAGAGCAAGTTCTACGTTTTACGTGTGCTCCCCAAACCATTCGTTTAAACAGCCTGTTTGTTTCTTACAACACAGTGGGATAGAGTACGCTTCATGTCCTCAGGAGCAAAAAAATATGTAACAGTGTTGCCGAGTGCGGCTTCGGGCTGTACTGGCTTCTCTGATTATGTACCGGCATAGACTTTGAGGCAATTCCCTATATACTAATAAGAATCTTTCTGCCTCACTTTTGAATTAGTGCCTTAGGAGCAGTTGTTCAAATAGCGAAGTCGAAGGCAGTCACATAATAATGTACGCTGACTTATTAACGACTCTGAAAGCCGCACATAATTCGAGATAATTATTACCAAATTTCGTACGTTGATCCACGCAATAGCAAAACCGAGCGCCGCGGGAGCGCACAAAAGGTGGCCCCGGCAACCCTATGAGACCGAAACGCCCAGTGACGGCAAGCGCGTGGAAGTTTGTGCTGCCAGTCGCGGCAGGTACTCATACGGCATGTTTTGCCTGGCATGCATGTGGGGAGACGTTGTTTTCACAACTCGCCTGACTAGGGCGGGGCTTCTGAACCGTAAAACTTCAGCGACGTCAGACGTCAAGTGCACTGGAGCTTTTCTTTTTCGTTTACTTGGCTTGCGACGAGGGTTTGCCGGGCGCGTCCTTGCGCGCGGTCTCGTTTGCGCTGCCCCTCGTGTGACCTGTTTGTCTGTTAACTTAGTGCTAATGGCATTGACATGCCTACAGTGAGCGATATTGTTGACGTTCAGGCACTCATTCTTACAAGACAGTTGCACGACTTAAAACATCACGATGGCATTCGACCTGACCGCTTAAATTCGGACAACCAGTTGAAGCATCTAGAATGATGACTGCTGCCAACGTGCAATTCCCGGTTCGTTCATTATCAGCAATGTCGGTGGAGTGCAATAATTGCTGAAAGTGATACATGTCGCTGTCAAGGGGAGCACATTCGTTCACGGACCACCGCGATCCAGATAGAACTAAATTCGGACTGAGTACTCCTACACAATCAGTTTCAATCGCATATTTGGCATTGACCGTCGTTATCCCAAATATCATCTAAACGTTTCATTAGGATTGACCACAATCGCTTATGAAAGTAGAGCAGCCTGAAGGCCGTGAACGCTGGTGCTTCACTGGTTGAAGAGTTGCACTATTTGCGCGTGATTCTCTGTGTCTGCTTGTAGGGAGAGCGCGGATAATTTGGGCGGTGCTAATGTTAATGATACCGCATAGAGCGGTGTAAATTTGTTCGATTATGACTTACAATGTTCGTGCCGTAAAAACGACGGAATTTCGCCTTCTTATATAAACCAAATGCATGTTTCTGTCAAGACGGGTAAATCGGCGACATAATTCATTTCTTCACCTTTTGGTGTTGACCATTGCGGCTTGTTCAACGTGGGAAAATCAATTATTGGAACAGGGATTTGCTGACTCCGTATGGACGTTGAACCAATCGTTGCATTGCACATGGAATACACGTTGCAGCGGACAGCCTAATTAAGTAATTAAAACAGAGACGCTCATAAACCTGCCAAAACAATATGAATAAAGATCGAAGCTCTATAGCGGCCGCGCACAATAAAAAGAAAAGGAAGTGCAATCGGTCTACGCCAAATGACTTCGCGAAAGTGCCCCTTGGAATGGGCGTCTGTTTCCTGCATAGCGGAGGGGCAATCAAAAGTTGGTGGTTCGCCTCACGTGACGATAAGCAAAAATTTTAAAAAACGTGCTTGTCTGTTCTCGTAACGTCTGACGCAGAGACGGAGTGCCGTGGCCATCGAGGCACCCTATAAAGGGGTTTTGAACAAGGCCACCTAGGAGAACTAACACAAGCAATGAATCAGAAAAAAAATTTACCGCCGCACAAATGATTGTGACGTCACTGAAGGTGGCGGTGCAGAAGCATCACTCTAGACGCGCTAATTTTGAAAACAACGTCTACTAAGCATGTGCGAATGTGTGTCTGGTCAGGATTTCCTACGGCATACTATCATTCACACTTTGCCCCAAACTTTTTTATTCGCTCACAGAAACGCTCTTGGAGGACCGCATCTTCGTCGAGAAGTACGTGAACTTAGACACTGCGTTCTTTGGATTATTAGTTCAGCAGCTTGATGAAGGCGTACTACTGATGCACTACTGGGTTGGTGACTGACGCATAGAATTATCAATATTGTGCAGATTTGGACTTCAATATATATAAGTATGTCAGATTATGGGGAATGTTCCGGATTTCTAAAAGATAGGTATGGAATTAATTGGGACGCTCTACAAGGTTTAGAAATGAAAAAAATGCCTTCAGGTTAACGAAATATTTATTGAACGATTTTTTGTTAATTTGTGTTTCCAGAGTAAGCTAAGCAAAGGTAAAATATTGCCGCCTCTTCGTACAGCTCGTATGCGAAGTCATATCCTTTTAATAAGTAAAATCTGTAAACAAAACTGTATGGCGCTACTGTACTAACTGAATAGGAGCTACGGAAATTGCTTCATTGTGAACCAGGCGAGCGCGCAAACGTGAAGCATTTAACAATTTCTTCCCCTTCGCCGATATTCCATTTTCTTCAAGGTCAGGCATTATTTCATGATAGAAGTCTATTGTTTGATTTCAATATTAAACGATCTAATTAGCTCACACAGCTAAGTGAGCGACTTTTGCCGCCCAATTTGAAAAGAAATGAAATGAGTAATTCTCATTATTGTCACGTGGTAGTGACGTTAAAGAACACAGTAGCAATACTGTGAAAGACAAAACTAGATTTTATTGGGCGAACCTGTGCGCACAAGACAGGCTAAACTTAAAGCACAACGATAGTGCCGAACACAGTCGGCAATCGTCGAAAATTTGATCAGCGGGTCAAGCGCGTCGGTTTTCATACATCAGTCATCGAATGTTCCAGCGTAACCGCTGGGACTCGCGTGTCTTCCACAAAGTTCTGCACTATTCGCGTCGTGCATACATGCAATCAGATTACACAAGTTACGGGGAAAGACAGCGGATGGAACCATCGATAACATTCCAGAAACTTCTATTACATGCAGGCGCGTCCTGCGCTGCGCGATAACATTTGTTAGATGGTGAGAAGTGGTCGCCCGATAAAGATAAAGAAGTGCACGTGTTATTACTCCCCTCTTCAAAAGCATCGTCCCGATGCTACAATTATAATAGAGCGAAACACAAAAGGACACTTATTAAACAAAATTGACAAAACAATGAAAAAAAAAAACAAAGTCGAAAGGTCAGTTACGCGAAGTCCCAAATTTCATTAACGTTGGTAGTACGGCATGAGTCGCACAACGTGGACTATTTCAGGTCGTGAACGGCGCCGCTGAGATAGCTAAATGATGTCTGGCACGACCTTATAGTCCAGCGCGCGAATACGTCGGTTGATCTTGTACGGTCCGAAATAGCGACGCAAAAGCTTCTCGCTCAGTCCTCGTCGGCGTATAGGGGTCCAAACACAAACACGGTCACCGGGCTGGAACTCGACGCTGCGTCGTCGGAAGTTGTAGTGTCGGCTGTCGGTACGCTTCTGGTTCTTGATCAGTAGGCGGAAGAGCTTTCGGGCTTGTTGGGCGCGCTGGAGATAGGTCGCGACGTTAATATTCTCTTCGTCGGTGAGGTGCGGCAGCATGGCGTCGAGCGTCGTCGTCGGGTTCCTGCCGTAAACCAGCTTAAACGGCGTGATCTGTGTTGTTTCTTGCACCACCGTGTTGTAAGCAAAGGTTACGTTCGGCAGGACCACGTCCCACGCCTTGTGCTCGACGTCGACGTTCATTGCTAGCATGTCGGCGAGGGTCTTGTTCAGGCGCTCCGTGAGGCTATTCGTCCGCGGGCGGTAGGCAGTTGTCCTCCTGTGGCTTTTATGGCTATACTGCAGAATGGCTTGTGTGAGCTCTGCTGTAAACGCTGTTCCTCAGTCGGTGATGATGAATTCTGGGGCACCATGTCGCAGCAGATTGTTTTCGACGAAAAATTTCGCCACTTCGGCTGCGCTGTCTTTCGGGAGAGCTTTAGTTTCAGCGAAGCGCGTGAGATAGTCCGTTACCACGACTATCCACGTATTTCCGGATGTTGACGCCGGAAACGGTGCCAACAAGTCCAACCCGATCTGCTGAAATGGTCGGCAAGGAGGTTTGATCGGCTCTAGTAATCCTGCTGGCCTTGTCAGTGGTGTCTTGCGTCGCTGACAGTCTCGGCATGTCTTGACGTACCGGGCGTTGTCGGCGGTCAGACGCTGCTAGTAATACTTTTCCTGCATCCTCGACAGCGTTCGGGAGAATCTGAGGTGCCCAGTGGTTGGATCGTCATGTAGGGCGTACAGTACTTCTGGATACAGCGCTGACGGAACAAAAAGAAGGTAGCTGGCGTGGACTGGTGAGAAGTTCTTCTTTACGAGCAGGTTGTTTTGTAATGTGAACGAAGACAATCCGCGCAAATGCCCTAGGTACTACGTCGGTGTTCCCTTCAATATACTCTACGAGGCCTTTCAGCTCCGGGTCTGCTCGTTGCTGTTTAGTGAAGTGTTCTGCGCTTATTATTCCAAGGAAGGCGTCGTCATCCCCGTCGTCTTCCGGCGGGGGATGGATGGGGGCGCGTGATAGGCAGTCGGCGTCTTAGTGTTTTCGTCCGGTCTTGTAGATTGCCGTGACGTCATATTCTTCCAGTCGGAGGCTCCACCTCGCCAGCCATCCGGAGGGGTCTTTTAAGTTAGCTAGCCAACACAACGCGACAAGGTCACTGACGACTTTGAATGGCCTGCCATACAGGTAAGGACAGAATTTTGCTGTAGCCCAAAGGATGGCGAGGCATTGCTTTTGAGTCGTAGAATAATTGCTTTCCGCTTTTGACAGCGACCGGCTAGCATAAGATATCACCCGTTCATGTCCGTCTTACTTCTGGACTAGGACGGCGCCGAGGCCTAGGCTACTGGCGTAAGTGTGGATTTCGATATCGGCGTCTTGGTCGAAATGTGCAAGTACCAGCGGTGACTGCATGCGTCGTTTTAGTTCATGAAATGCGTCGGCCTGCGGCGTTTGCCACTTGATCTCGACATCATATTTGGTAAGATGCGTTAGCGGCTCAGCGATGCGTGAAAAATCCTTGACAAAGCGCCTGTAGTAGGCTCACAAGCCAAGAAATCTACGCACTGCATTCTTGTCGATAGGCTGCGGGAACTTTCCGATGGCAGCTGTTTTCTGCGGGTCGGGGTGTACTCCGGATTTGCTGATGACGTGGCCTAGGCACATGGCTTACGTGCCGCTTCGCTCATCGTAAGCGAAGCGGCACTTTTCTGGCTTCAGAGTGAGCCCTGATGATTTGATGGCGTCAAGTACTGTCGCAAGCCGCCTAAGATGATCGTCGAAATTTGCGGCGATGATGACGACGTCATCCAAGTAAACAAGGTAGGTCTGCCACATCAATCCTGCTAACACCGTGCCCATGACGCGCTGGAACGCTGCAGGCGCCGAGCATAGTCCGAATGCCATGACCTTGAACTCGTAGAGGCCGTCTGGCGTGATGAAGGCATTCTTTTCGCGATCTCTCTCGTCGACTTCTGTTTGCCAGTAGCCAGACTTGAGGTCCATCGAGGAGAAGTATTTAGCGTTGCAGAGCCGATCCAATGCGTCGTCTATCCGTGGAAGGGGGTATACGTCTTTCTTCGTGATCTTGTTGAGTCGACGATAATCGACGCAGAAACGCCGGGTTGCGTCCTTTTTCTTCACCAGGACAACAGGAGATTCCCGACGGCTGGATGATGTCGCGGAGCAGTTCGTCGACTTGTTGCCTAATAGCTTCACGTTCTCACGTCGAAACTCGGCAAGGGCTCTGGTGGAGGTGCTTTTCGTCCATGTACCGGACGCCCCCGACAAGCCGTTATCCAAGCCCGGACCGCAAAGTGAGCACCAACGTAGTCCCGGACCATCGAGCAAGCCGTCGTCTACAACAGCTGCCCCCGGACCACAGACTTCTACCTGAGAAGACCAAAAAGGTTTGTCTGTCTGTCTGTCTGTCTATCTGTCTATCTATCTATCTATCTATCTATCTATCTATCTATCTATCTATCTATCTATCTATCTATCTATCTATCTATCTATCTATCTATCTATCTATCTATCTATCTATCTATCTATCTATCTATCTATCTATCTGTCTGTCTATCTATCTATCTATCTATCTATCTATCTAGCCCGGCCTCTTCCGCCTACCACGTAGCCCAAGTTATCTGTTTCATTGGGGCACAACTTAGGTGCTCCTGGCGTGACCCCGTCGTGGTCGGTCCATTGTCGTCATTACAGATACCTGAGCGTCCTCTCGTCAATACGTTATCGTCACGCGTTTTACCACACTCAGTTGCCCAGGTTGTGCGATTGATTAGGCCACAAGTATGTGCTCGGGATTGCGATGCCATCGAGGTCATTCCATCTTCATTCCAGCTCTGTAATGCGACTTTCGTCACGCCGTCGCCATTACGCCATTGTGGTCACACCGTCGTCGTCATGCCATCGTCACGCTGTCTTTTTATCATTTCCATCCCTTCAGAAACACCATCTCATGCCGTTACAGCTCCTTCGTCGTTCCATCGACGCTAACCTTTATTCGTCGTTCTATTTTATTCATCCAGTCGTCATTCAATCGTGATTATACCACTCTTGTCATTCCGCCATCGTCAGACAGTCGTTATCACGCATCCGTTCCCAGGCCGGTGTGCTTGTACCGTCGTGGTCGTGCTCTTGTGGTTACAACAGCTTCGACATCCGACCCTTGCCTTGCCGTCGTCGTCACGCCAGTGTCGCCATACAATTTCATGGAATAGTCATAACACCCCCATTTTCATCATAAACTCTTTATCCAGTTGTCCTAATGCCACTGTCACGCTATCATCGTCATTGCGTCGTCGTTTTATAATCGTCGTCAAGCACTTGTCATAGCGTTGTCACGATGCAGTCGTGGTCATTACATCGTCATCATTGTAACTTCAACATACGACTCGTGTCGTGCCATCACCGTAAGCCATCGTAGTCACACAGTCGACGTCGCACCATTGTCATCCCATTGTCATCGTCCCTCCTTCGTCAATCCATCGGCGTCATTCGTTATACTTCATTCTATTGCAATCATGCTGTAATCTTTCACTCGTGATTATGCAGCAGTTGTGAGCCCATCGTTATCATATAGACGCTATCATGCATCTGTTGTCATACCATCGTCGTCATTTCAGCTTCTTCATGAGGTTAAAAATATTTGATTATGGGGTTTTAGGCGCCAAAAGCACGTTCAGATTATGAGACATGCCATAGTGGGGGACTCCGGAAACTTGGAACACTTGAACTTCTTTAACCAGCACCTAAATCTACGTACGCGGGTATTTCGTATTTCGCCGCCATCGAAATGCAGCAGCCGTGGCAGGAATTCAAGCCCGTGACCTCGTGCTTAGCAGCCCAACGCCACATCCACTCAGCCAACACGGCGGGCATCCGCTTGTTGTCACAGTCATAACGCCGCCTCCGTCTCCTTGACCTCATGTCACCGTCATCGTACTGTTGTTACACCATCGTCATAATTTAAGAGTCGACATCTCATTGTAGTCATATCATTGTCATAATAGTGCCTTTTTTGTTTTACCGATATCTTTTATTCGCTATTCCATCATCATTGCATCGGCGTCATGGAGTCCTCGTCATGCCGACATATTCACTCGTCTACCATGCCGGCATGCCGGTCAACTTTGGCAAACGAGTGCCATAGTAAAGTGGGATGAAAGGGAGTGTGTGGCTCATGGCCACCGAAGCGAAAGTCCCAGAAATACAACGATGCATCGAAAATAATCTAACTACAGGAATGCGGTTAGTCGCAACATTGCTGAATTACTGTTCGCATTACTCTCAACAGTCACCGCGAAATGAGTTCCGCCCTAGTTCTTTTTCAATATTAACAACCTAAGCTCAAGAGCTATGCTAGTATCAGAGGTACAACGGAGGAAGTCTTCAAAATTGAGGCCGAAGGTTCTTACACTTACCACTGCGGTGAAGCCATGTTCTTTTGACATCTTCTTCTTCTGCTTCTGCGGAAGCATTCTGGCATGCCATACAAGCCAGAATCTGTCTTCACTAAATTTTATGCCTATTTGTATGCTTCGTCTATCACAAACTCAGGAAGATTGTGGGCAGACTAGTAACAGTGACTTATTAAATGTTCTCCTACAACTTCTTGGTCCCCTCTGAGTTCCTGTTAGGAAGAACCTCAAGAGTGCTTATGCAGAGCGTTTAGGGCAACTCTCGATTACGCAGGACACTAAAGAATATGGTTGTACTTAACGTAGGGTGAACTCTGTAGCCAGCTTAGTACTATAGGTTCTTCAAGCGGGTAAGGAAATTGTCTGACGTTCTCGATACTTAGACATTCGGCGGAAACATTTATATGTGAAATTAGAAATTTATGACTTCAAGTGCCAGTAATTATTAATCATAAGGAACGCGGAAAACAAGAGGAAAGACAAGGAATGGTACAAAAATTTTTTCTGTTAGAATTCCTGATTTCATAACAGGCTTCCTGGCCGAATCCCTGGCGGTAATATTCGTTCTGACAAAACTAAGTTCTATATCCTGATCAGAAATCATAGTAATAGCTACATTACGCTAACGTTCATCACTCACTAACAATAGTGAGTCTCATGTTTTACTACATTTTATTCACTAGTACTTGCAGATTAAAATTAATAATGCTTGCCTGGGCATCTGGACATCACCAATTATTCATGAATGAATTGGCAGATAGTCTGGTGACAGCGGACCGCAGTGACGCAGTTCTCTCAGTACTTCCACCGTCAAGATACACTACTACAGCTAGATACAGGTCATCTGCTATCATGCTTGACTTTTTAAAGCGTTGTATAACGAATTTTGCAGACTATCGACACTTAGACTACATTACTCAAGTGCTTTTCACTTTACGATCGACAGTCTTCGTGAGATGAGCTCTGCCGGATTGTTTTACAGCGAAATTGTATATGGCTAGGGTTGTGTGCATTTTTGATCCCCTTGAAGAAAACCTATCATCATCAATGGCTCATACCTCCGTAAGCAAGCGAAAAATGCAATGACTTGTACCCGCGTGAAGCCGAAGCTGCAAGCACTCAGCAATCTCAAAACGAACATTACTTAAATGTTTTTCTTATCACGCATACAACCTACATAACAGCATGATGAAATCTGTCATAATCAATGGCTCATACCCGTGTGAGCATTGAAAAAATGCATTATCTCATAGTCCCGTAAGGTTTAAGACTACTCACTTTGCGTTAATTTATCTGCGATGACACCACCCCTGTTGTTATTGTCGGTGATTTCGACGTGGACGTGTCCGTACCGAAAAGGAAGCGGTTTACGCATTCCATGTTGCAGACACATCCCTTGTGGTGCCACGCCGATCCAGCCCAACCGACCACCCAGTGGCGTACGAGCATCGATTTGACATTATCAAAGAATCTGATTGTAGTTGCGAGTGTAACAATCACTACCGATCAAAATAATAAATGAGTGTGGGTACCTTTCGTCACAATGACCACTCATCAAGACAATAAATGAGTTTGTACATTTGTGCACAATTATGTCACCTCCGTGTTATGCGCTAAACAGCTTGGCTGGTCAACGACTTTGACAGAGTGGAATGGTTCATGATTTTGGAAAAAAAATGAAGACGTTTTCAAAATGTCAATTTCCCCCCAGTATTCACAATCCGAGAACAACAGTTGTGCTAGTATCAAAGGTGTAGTGGAGATAATGATTAAAATTGTTCTCTTGCCGCAGGAATTTTCTTCAGATTCTTAAAGCAGAATTCACTTTTACGCGATTAGGGCGTCGAGTACAGTCTTTACAATTTTAACACCACAGGGAATGTGTGGCCCCTTTCCGCTGTGTCCTTTCTGTGGTGAACACATGACAACTGACCACTTTGGTTTATGCTCTATAGGATGTACACAGGCAAGGAAAATCATTTTAGAAACAACATTTGGATAAATTGGAATGAATTCCGCAATTCCTGAAATTGTTTCTCTCGGAACCTCATTTCAGGTTTTCCCAAGGATGCTTGCTCACCCAGTTGTTAGGAGGTGAAATGCAATCCACAGAAAAAGGATAAACAAATATGCATATGTATCAGTGAAATCACGCAATGTCAGGCTAGGCATCAACCAAATTGTTTCTTAATATCTGTAGCTGTTTGTACACAACAATATACATTGACAATGGGGCGCTATAGACAACGCTGTATAAGAATCCTTTCGACATACAACGGTACCTTGAATATACGAGCCACCATCCAAGACATTGCAAACGAGACATCATTAAAGGCCAAGCCACATGACTACGTCGCATTTGCGTTGAAAACCAAAGCTGCATAGCTACTCGATCACCTTAAAGAAACCCTATCGAACAGGAACCACCCAAACAGTGACCTTCATAAGCCTGCAATGCTGCAAGCAAACTTCATCGAGCTCAGGTCTTCGAGCCGTGCCCAAGGATCGCAGGGCAACATCGCCTCTTCTTACGACTGAATTTTTAAACGCCATCCGAAACATGAATAACATCCTCAGTGAATACTACCCAATTATCACCAGCAACCAAAAGTTTAAGATTTTTCCCGACCCGCCCAGAGTAGCCTAAACATGCAACACTAATTTTAAAGACATTCTTGTGCATGCCAAGCAAAGGACAAATACCAAGTTGGGAACCAGTCCCTGTGGTCACCCCAGGTGCTACACATGCAAACATATTCAATCTACTACTACAGTAGAAAGTACAGCCTTGAATTACGCACACAAAGTAACTTCGTGTTTCACCTGCACATCAAGCAACGTACTGCTGTCTAGGATGTGCCGCTTGTAGCAAACAATACATAGGTGAGACTGGAGAACAAATTCATACAAGATTCAACGGTCACCGCTCGGACACTAAACACAATTTACCTAAAGTAGCAGCCAGCCACTATAATGAACATGGTCATATATTCGGCAAAGCAAGGGTCTATACACTACAAACGAATTTCCATTCACCTCGCGAAAGGAAATATCCGGAATCATACCTCATACACAAGTTTAACTGCCTACACCCGACGGGAATTAATTTGGCGCGTGGCAACTTAGAATCTTTAAAAGCGGTAACTTAAGACGGTGCCGCGGTAGCTCAATTTGTAGAGCATCGCACGCGCAATGCGAAGCTTATGCATTCTGTCCCCACCTGCGGCAAGTTGTTTTTTCATACATTTTCATTTCCATTGATTTATCGTTTTTATATTTCATTTAATAAGCACAAGTGGCTTTCCCTATATTGTCCTTGGTGTCTGTTTTGTTGGCTTCTTATGATATGACTAATAAAAAATCGGGCCCCTCGGTTAATCCACTTCCTTCTCGTTCATTAAATAACGAGGGTCTCAAATCCGGCAGCATTGATGCCTTCAGGTAGCATGTGTGGGTTTATTGATCAGTCTCCTTCACCGAAAAAGATCACGTTCTCGTGATGCCTGCGGCAGAAAGGACGTTCCACGTCCACTGCCAAGGTCGGAGAGTGCTGGCTCTGGCTGACAGTCACAGGGTTCTGCTGGGAAACATAGATCCCCAAGAGGATGGATGAGGAGTCGGCGCCGCGGTAGCTCAACTGGTAGAGTATCGCTGGCGAAATGCGAAGGTTGTGGGTTCGGTCCCCACATCCGGCAAGTTGTTTTTTCATTCACTTTAATTTCCAATAATTTATCATTTCTTTATTTCATATATTAAGCACATGTGGTTTCCCCTATGTTGTCCTTCGTGTCAGTGTTTGTTGGCTTCTCATAATATGAGTATTCGTGGGTGCAGATATGTGTTGGTCTGTACATAGCGCCAATCCCTGGCGTGTTTTCCCATAAGTTTGGTGCGTGGTGGCTGCATTTTTGTCTCTCTTTTTCCTTGTTTTCGAGGGTGTCGTGTGCTTCAATGGGGGTTCATTGAAAGGACCAACTAGAGCTCGGATGCTTATTCCTCAAGGAATTCGGTCTGCCCTCTCATTTCCTTCGAGTCCACAGTGCGCTGGGCAACAAATTACCGCCTGGTGCAATTCTGTGAATTTTCTGTGGGATGGTACCCGTCGTGAACGAACAGCACGTTGCCTTAGAGTCTATCATGACCCGTGTAGATTGTTTCTTTTGCTTCTGCATCTCGAGGGGCCAGTGCTATGGCTGCTGCCTCCACGGTGCAGGTTTAAGGGTTCTGAATGGAGGTCGTTATCGCTGTGGACCAAATGAAGGCCACCATTGTGAATTTGCATGTTGTCATTCTACACGGGTCTGTGTAGCATCTGTCGAGATTTCTTTCATATTTCTTTTATACAGTATTCGATTGCGCTGTTCTACTTTGGTGGTGTTCCGCACTCGTATTCTTTGGGGTTCCTGATACTAGAATTTTTGCTCTTGTTTGCTTCGGCAGCAAAATAGTTTTTTCCCAGCCATACTGCGCTGTCTGCGAATATCCCACCTTTTGCAGCAAGGCCTTTCCTTGTTCTGTCGAGTTCATACGTTCTCTATGTGGCATGACCACTCCAGTGGCATGTTCTTCATGTGTGTTGTGAATACCAAGAGCCTCCAGCCCTTGGTGCTTGTGGTTTTGGGAACCCCAGCAGCCCTGATGATGGAGCTTTCTTTAGCCATTTCAGCCTTCATTAGTTTTTGAAAACGGAGGCTAGAGGTCAGCGTGCTAATAACGAATGCACGCACAAATCTGACCGTCTACGCTTCTTTGAAGCCTCTTTGTTGTTTTGTGGCTATGTGGATCATTCGTGCCACATTCCTTGCGTGTTGTTTTAATGTTTCTAGCATGTGTGATGCCCTACCGTTTTTTCGTACAAAAACTGAGATTACATTGAGGTTTGCGGACACCAAGGGCAAGAAACAAGAGAGAGACAGAGAGAGAAACAACTTAGTCGCCTGCGGAACGACACCATGAATAAATGGCGCCGCGACGCGGACCCTGAAGTATTCTCAACGGGTGGTCGCTACTCAACTCCAGCGCGTGTTACTCCCGCGGTCGGTCGCCCTGAGGGGTAACGTTCCGTCGGTTTCGGTCGGCCTTTGTTTTTCAAGATCCGCCGAGACCTGCTGGACGGCTCAAGTTTGGATTTCTTGATCGTAGCATTCCGCCGCAGCCGTGAGTCGCAGCGGAATTATTGTTCTTGTCGAAGCTTCGTCGGGGAACTTAGTGCAGTCCCATAGGATACTTTCGGATACTTTCGGGTACAGATGATTTATTAATACTGGGTTGGGTAAGGAAGCAGTTTGTAATTGTCTGAACAGAACCGCCTCCGCTGGACTCAGCCCCGGGTGCGGGGGTGGGAAAATCCTTCGAGCCAGGTGGTGAAACTGTGTAAGTTCGTTGAACGTCGTCATGTGGTCCTTGGCACTACACCACGCTGGACAGCCGGTTGCCGCGGCGGGGTTGGTTAGCGCTCATGCCACTGCGTGTGCCGTCTCGTTGTGGTTATCGTGCTTCTCCGACGCATCGTTGCCTGCGTGCACCGGGAAACACTTGATTTTAACACACTATTCTCTCGTTGCAGTTTAGCCGAGCACAGAACGCGCACAGCCTCACCATACACTTTGCCCTTGGCATAATTCCGCACTGCACTTCGCGAATCACACAACACCGTGTGGCACCCGGGATCGACAATGGCCAGGGCAATGGCCACCTGCTCCACCTGACACGCCTCTCGGATCCGTAAGCTCGCCGCTGCCCTCATCGCACCGGACGACGCCTCGATGACGGTGGCTACGAACGCCGCCCTGTCTCCCTGGTATTCTGCCGCATCAACGAACCTTGCGTGCTCGTCCTTGGCGTGAAATTCGATGAGGGCCTTGGCCCTCGCTGCTCGTCTCTCCTAGTTAAACTCCGGGTTCATGTTTCTCGTGATGAGGTCTACCGGAATCCGGATCCGGGTCTCGTCCGGGACAGGAACGTCGCTGCTCGCCATTTTCGCCTCGGGCGTGAAGCCCAAGTATTTAAGTACGCGTCTGCGGGCTTCGGTCATAGAGAGCCGCTCCAGTTGGGCAGTCCGTTGCGCTTCCGCAATTTCCTCCAGGGTATTGTGTGCCCCCAGGCTCAGGAGCTTGTTGCTGTTCGTACACTCGAATAGTCCAAACGCCTCCTTGTAAGCTCGGCGTATCAAGGCGTTGATCTTAGTCTTTTCACCCTGCATCCAGTTGTGGAAGGCAGCAACGTAGGTGAAGTGACAGATTACGAAGGGGTGCAGAAGCCGAATCAAGCTTTCCTTCTGCATTCCGGCCTTGCGGTTGGCGACCCGTCTGATGAGACATATTGCGTTGGTAATCTTGGCTGTAAGGCGGGAAATAGTCTCGCCGTTGCCACGTCGCTTGTCTATAATCGTGCCGAGCATATGGATTTTGTCAACCTCCGGGATCACTTGGCCGTTCCTCGTCACGATCTTGATGGCCTCGTAATTCCTCGGTTCGCTCTTGTTACGTCTGACGTACTTCGGTGGTAACACCAGCAGTTCTGACTTGCTCGGTGAGCAGATCAACGGGGCACCTTTTAGCTGGTCTTCGATCGCGTCGACTTCTTGCAGCGTGATCTCAATGTGACCATCGCTGCCTCCCGGAACCCACAGCGTGATGTCATCGGTGTAGATGCTGAGCCAGACTCCCTCTACTCGAGAGAGTCGCTTGGCCACCCCGATCGTAACGAGGTTGAATAACAACGGCGAGATGACCAAGACCTGGGGGGATACCGACGCTGCCGAGTCTCTTCTCTTGGAGCCGTAGATCGCCGGCGCAGAGCTAGGTAGTCCGCCCCGTCAGAATGTTCTTGTTGTAAGTGTACGTTCTTGCGCCCATGTTGAGTCTGGACACCAGGGCTAGGATCGCAGAGTGCTACACTTTGTCGAAGGCGCTCTGCAGGTCCTGCTCCAGGGTGGCCTTGACTTTCGTTAGGGTGCCATCCTCAGTAATATGTTTACTCAGCAGAATCATCGCGTCTTCGGTGCCCAGGGAACGCCGAAAACTGATGATCGTGGTGGGGTATTGTCCCGACTCCTCCAGGCAGTCCTGCCACCTACACATGAGGACGTGCTCAAACACCTTGCCCACGCAGGACGTGAGCGAGATGGGTCGGAGGTGGTCCGTGTTCGGCGGCTTGCCTGGTTTGGGGAAGACGATCGCCTTGGCAGTCTTCCACTGCTGGGGCAGTTACCCCGTCCTCCAGCACGTCTTGTAATAACCGGTGAGGTTCTCGATGGCCGCATCGCTGATGTTCTTAAGCGCTCTGTTCGAGATCTGATCTGGGCCGGCCGCCGACTTGCTGTTTATTTCGTGCAGAGCCGTTCGCGCCTCCTCGACGCTGATGTCGCGGTCGAGCTTCCCATTGGCTTGACCGCCATACTCGGGATGCCTTTTCGTGGGTGTAACCGGGAGGTACTTGCTGCCTATGCTTCTAATTGCTTCGGGTTCCCCGTTTTCCGTGACAGCTCTGTGAATGATCTTTGCGAGGTGGTCCCGTTGGTGAGATTTTGTGTTAGTCTTGTCAAACAGATGCCGCATCAAGTTCCAGGTCCTGCCGCAATGCATCTCCTTGTCCACACCGCTACAAATTTCGTTCCACTGTTGCGTGCAGAGCACCTGACAATGGTCTTCGATGTCGTGATTCAGCTCCGCCACCTTCTCCCTTAGGCACCGATTCAGTGGTTGCTTCTTCCACGATTTTAGGATAGATTGCTTTGCTTCGATTAAGTGCGCCAGCAGGCTGTGAACCTTGTCGAGCTGCTCATCCGTTTCTATGGTCTTGGTCGCCTCCTTGATCTTCCCCACGATGTGGGCTGACCATTATTTTATGTCCTTGGTTTCCACCACTTCCGGCGGTAACAGGCTACGGAAGGCATCCAAATCCATAAAATTATGTTTTCTAGTGTCCTCCGAGGCCTTGACTTCCTCCAGTATGATGACCTCTACGATGTAGTGGTCGCTGCCGAGCTGAGACCCCATGTTACGCCAGAAGATATGTCCCTTCTCGTCGTTCTTCACGAATGTGAGGTCCGGCGTCGTGTACCTGGACACAGAGTCCCCAATTCTTGTAGGATCAGTAGGGTCTGTGATGAGGGTGAAGCCCAGGTTTATTGTGTCTTGGGACAGGTCTCGCTCCTTGGCCAATTGCTTCTTATATGCCCATGCCGCGTGCGCCGCCTTGAAGTCACCGCATGTGACGTGCCTGTGAGTCCCCGCCGCGGTGCAGGCTCTGTGAAGCTGCCACGGTGTGGCTCAGTGAAGGAGCGTCTTGAATTTTTGCTTCCAGTGTGAAGGACCACTGCAGACGTTACGCAGAAAGGTGCTATTCTTTTGTTTCTTGCCCGTAACGACATCGATGAGAGTGTATTCAATTTTACTGTTGTGCAACTTGTGCTCAATGAAGGTGAGTCCCTTGCGAACCAATGTGCATATCCCTCTACCGCCGCTGACCTTCGGAGACTTGGCGTATACCCGATAACCGGGTAGCCATACCGCATCAGTGCGAGTCTCTTGTATCATAATTATATCGGCCTTGCGAGCTACTTGTGTCATGTGTTGCTGCAAGACTGCCCTCTTGCTAGCGACACCGTTACAGTTCCTTTGCCAGGTCACAAGACCCTTTACTGCTGTAGTTGTTGCTGTTGCTGCAGCGACCATGATTGTTGCAGATTGTACCACTGCGTTATTGCTTTATAGCGTTCGTTAACTGCTGAGACGACCGCTCGATGGTGGCGAAACTGTGGTTAATCGACTTGGTGAAGGTTGTCTTAATATAATCTTCGAGCTCGTCGAGGTTTTCCTCGATTTGGTGGACCTTGTCTTTCAGGCTGTCCACCCGGTCGTTGAGCTTGCGCTCCTTCAGGTTCTCGATCGCTCGTCTTTTGTCTGCCGGTTCCTACTTCGCGGATGTGGGTGGTACAGCACTGCTGATGCTGGGCGCGGGTTTACATGATACCACTTGGGGCGTTTCGTTATTGGTGGAACGGGTCGTCAGAAGCATCTTGATTTCCGCGATTTCGTTTGCCATCTTGCTAATAGTGGCCTCTTGCCCACCGACCTTCGTCTCGAGCTCGTTGATTTTGCGCCGGGGTGCCTCGTTGGTTTCCCTCAACGTCCTCATCGCCTCGTTTTCCTTCGTCTTGCTGTTGTTGGCGTCGACGTTCTTGGTGATGCCAATGGTCTTGGTGGTTGCGATGGTATTGAAGGTGGTGGTGCTGGTACCACCCTGTCGTTTCTTGGCATCGTGCCTTGCTGCATCGGCCCAGCTCTCGCGGTCACGTGACGCTGATAGCTTACGGCTAAGGTTACGCTGTCTACTGTGGCTGGCCCTGCGCCTCGAGACGGAACGTGACGCGCGGCGGCAAGTTGGGCCAGCAGGTGGTGCGGTTGCTTACATCAGCGATGGAAATTCCTCAGCTCTGACAGATGCTCGTTGTTGATGCTACGTTTGTTGTTCTGTCATCTTGCACTACCATTGCCCCTTTGTAACTACGTATGGGATCTTGTACCTATTCTTGCATACCTTGTTCTCACCGGGCAGATGTGGCCCTCCACACAATTTGCAAGTGAGGGTAGATCTATGGCCTTCCTAAGGGTCAACGGCCCCGCAAGCAAAGCAAGTCTTCACGTGAGGGTTTGGACAAACGTCGCGGCGGTGGCCCACCTTTCCGCACTGCTCACGTACATCGAATTGTTTTCGATATAGGCTGCACTTGGTGAGAATGGGACCATAGCACACGTAATTCGGGACCTTCAGGCCCTTGAAAGCCACGATCACTGTGGTCGAGCTACCAATCCTCTTCGCGCCAAGTGCCAAGGGATTTGTCGAGTTAACAATGTTCTCATCGATTGCGGCCGGGGAGTCCTCTATTGGAACACCTCTAATAACGCCTTTACCGGTGCCATATGGCGGAGTTTGATATCCGTCAAGCCCGTGTTCCTTGCCACCAATGTAGATCGATTTCATCGCGGAGTAACGTGAAAAACGTATACACCACCATGATTTTTTTTGCAAGTTGGGGCAGAAGGTATCTGCTGCCCCGTCCTCCCTCGATACCTTCGCCGCCGTGATGATGGCTGATGCCACGGTGGCGGTCTGAGTACTTGCGATGTTAAGGCCTCCGCGAGGCCGCACTATCACCTTGGTCTCCTTCCTCGGTAGAGCGTCCGGCATCCTTGCTGCCCTCGTCGCCGAAACCTTCACGTTCCTGGAAAACTTCTTCCTTGTAGGTCTTGACTGGACAGCGGCAGTCCCCTCGCCGGCCAAGGTCTTTATACGCCGGCCTACGTGCGACCACTCTGCCCAGTCGTTCAATTCCGGAAAGAAATTTCTTCTCATCGAGCTTCAACACACATCTAGCTAACGCCGGAATTCGCCGGGTCCCCAACGACGGCCTTCCCTCGCCGAGGCTAGGTACTTTCTTTTAATGCAGTGTAACGTAACTAAAGTCCAAGCATGCGTTCACTTAACATCTGCGCATGAACACGTTACTCAAATAAATCAGAGCCTGACCAAGCAGACAAATTCGCAAGCCTGTTTGAATTTGTTCCATTTTTTTTTTTGAGCACTGGTCAAACTTGTGCAATACACGACTATGAAAATGCCGGTAATGTCAGCATACAGAAAAAAAATTGTTTGCTGTAACTGTCCGAAACTGCAATTTCTAATGCACAACCTTTTGTGCTTAGACAATTTGGTACAAGAAATTGCTGGTACATATTTCCCAATGAAAATGCATGCACTTTAAAGCTTATTTAACAAAACTGATAAAAAGAACATAATTGTGTGCACACGCTGCATGCCTCAATTTAGCACAACACAGGCTGGCTGTTCATATTGTTCACGCTGCATAAGAGTAATTTGTCGGCCTAAATATAATGTTGCTGTAGCACAGATCGCTGTCACAACCTCCATCGATACCTAGGGCAAAATGGTCGTCAAACCACTCTTTGACCCGCCGTAGTTTGCTATAAGTGTCCTTGGCGTTGGGCTTAGTATTAAGCACGAGGTCACAGGATGAAATCCTGGCTACAGCGGCCGCACTTCTATATGGGGGCGTGCAAGAACGCTCTCGTTCCGTGCAATAAATAACTGTGCACGGTGAACAACACCACGTGGTCAATATTAATCCGACGACCCCAACTGCGGCGTGCCTCATAATCGGATCGTGGTTCTGCCACGTAAAATACGAGAAATTGAAAAAAAAGAAATGTTTTTTTTCTGTGTGGCACTAGCTCCTTGAGTTTTTTGAGCGGACCGATGGCTCTCAATACCGTGACATAAAAGGTGCAGCATTATGTGCATAGCGCATTGGGTCCGCGCCGTACTCCCCACCGCAGCTTAAAAAGGCCGCATGAAACATGAGGGAACTGGGCAGGCGGTAATCCGAAACGCGTCGTTTCCAAAGCAGTCGACACCGTACGCTCTCTGATTTTGTGAGGACTGTGGGTGAGGTTTCCCAGCCGTGTGGCAGTATGAAATGCCCGAGAACGGCTGCGCGGAGAACCGCAAAACTGTAGTATAAGTACACAGATCCCAACAAGGCGATGGCTCCGTGGTGGCCCATCACCGCCATGCTGCGCAGTGGTGCGGGCAGTTCTTTTGTGAGGTTACGCAGTAGAAGAAACGTTCTCCTACGGCCGCCAAAATTCTCCCGTATGCACGCATAAGCACACGCAGAATTACAAAGGGCAAGACATATGCCGGCCCCGACGACAGTGGCGCTTTGCGGGCTTTGGCTTCAGTTTGCCTATTCGTTGATGGGAAAATGAACGGAAGCGAGGAGATTCAGCGGACGAAGCCGTGGAAGCTTTGCATGGTCCCGAAGTCAGGTGCCGCCCGCGGGTTCTGGCATCGCGACAGGCCATTCTGTTCTACGAGGCGAACAAATCGCCTATTATATCGCCCTAAATAAGTTGGCTTGCACTCCGGAAACGCATAAATTTGCAGAAATAAAAAAAGAAAAAGAACCAGTTGGACAAAATATCTCTCCATTCTGGTTTCTTTCTCACAGGTGTGTAAAATAAAATAAAATAACGCATAAAATAAGAAATACAACTCCCATGGACGCTAAAGGGAGTCCTCTATCTTCTAACGTCCCTCTTAAAATTAATGTATAATTGAGGTTCTTCTTCCTCCTTTCATCCCAATTTTGCGAGGGAGCGAAATGGAGGGCGCGGAACATGTCTACACCATTGTGAGGGAGCACAGTTTTCAGGAACGTAGTCTCAAGGGAGCTCACATCCCTTAAAATGCCGATTTCGCCTCATTATCCGTTTACCGTGTGGGATGCTTAGGCAATAAAATTTGTTAGAACGAGAAACTGTTGTTGCAAAGTCACAGAGCCGCACATATGTTGCATTTATTTATCCTTGTTCATGTATTGCTCAGTTGGCTTGCTTTAAAGCACCTTGCGTTGCTCGACGCCTGTCGTTTTTTTCTGTCTTCCCCCATCTTCATGTTTAGCCTGAGAACCGGAGGAGAAGAGCGGGCGCGAGCGACCTCCAGATGGGGCAGCAAACGGCGAAGGTGAAAGGAGCAAAGGCGGCGGACGCGTGCAGTCTTCTGCTGCGCCATATGTATTATTTACGAAAACAACAGTATAAAAATAAGTGCCTCCTGCAAACGCAATTATCTTTATTTCTGAAGACTAGTGATTGCCAACAAAATAAAAATCCCCTAATATATACTTAATTTCATCCCGCTATATTTTAGGATGCCCGACAACTACTAGGAGCCCTAGCATGTTTCTTCGAACCGAAGCGAGCGCTTGCCCTCCAGCGGTTTGATGTTACTTCTAGGCACTGCATCGCTGAAATCACGGCTACATTAAAAAAAAATGCTGCCATTCTCCAGCATGGGTATAGATGCATTTTAGCACCGCGCGCACCGTGGTGCACAATAAATAGGCAATAGTAGAGGAAACGAAACCAACGTTTATTGTGAGAACCAGCGAGAAAGTATTCTTTCTTCACCCTAGGTGGGTGGCTCTCTTAGTCCAGAAATCCGTTGGCTTTGGTGGTTATGTGCCAAATGAGATGAGTTACTTGTGCTTGGGTCTTCTGAAGATTCGGAAGTGTAGCTGTGACAGAACCGTCTTTATGTATTGTGAGGCCAAGGACGCGGAGGGAGCCAACTTGAGGGATATCGATTCCATTGAGTCTGATGTTGGGACCTTGGGCGACGTAGGCTGATGGTCTTAGTAAAAAAAAAAATAAGCAACCACAACGCTCCTCTCTTAATTTATGTGAAGCAAATCATTTATGAAACAGTTAGTCACATGGTATAAACCTTCCCATTTCCATTGAGGCGTCTTTGACATAAAGGGGCGCACGCATGGAGCCTTGCGTAACCATGATAGGCAATATGACACACGCGTTGGTCACCTCAATATAGCTCGCTGGTGTTTGTACGACAGAAGTATAGGTGCAATTTATGGCCAAAATTAGTGTGTTCTACCTGTACATAAATACTTATTAGAAAGTATTACTTTATTAAGGGAAGGATATAAATATAAAAAGCAACCACCTGAACGATGTCCACTGTTGAACGCATTGGCTGAGTTCAATTCAGGTGAAGTGTTTGTAATGTTTGTGTGTCAGAAAAGCATAAAAATTGATGCAGGTTCCACGTACTTCGCGAATCGATGTAAGCGAATCTTTCTGTGATGTTGGCGTTCATGCACGATGTTTGGTAATATTTACGGCCTACAACAGTGGCGATGTGATGTTAAATGTTACTTTGCGCGTACCACATCTGTCTTCTACACAGTACAAAGAACACAGAGTGAGCCCTGTTTGCTGGAGGCTTTACTGAACTCCATTGTTTGTAGACTGTGAGCAAGTTACCACTCTAATTCGCTCACACGGGCGCAGCATCGCAACGTGTCTGAAGTTTTGATTTGCTCGGTAGCCGCCTGCGTGTTTCCTCAATGCTGCGGTTCTTTATCGCAGTTTTGCATCTTAATGCGCTCCGTCAGTAGTCCGCTCCTACAAACTTGCACGGTATTTAGTTTTCAGAAGTAGCAGAAACTGGAACACAACCAGAATGTGGAATCCACACTTTTTGTTCCGGAGTGTTCAACTCATTGGATCCTGTGGGACTGCCAGCTGGATTGACGGCGTCTCTTCGGCACGCTCGAGCGGTAGTGTTCACAGCCTAGGAATTGTCTGCAACCGCGTTCGTTGGATTTCTCATGGCGCACAGCCACTTTTCTCCCTGAAGGATGCTGACGACAAAGCTGCGCCCACCTTCCGGCAGTTTGCGTTTCAGCCCATTATCGCAGCCGCAGCGACATCGTCCACCCACCTGGCGGGCCATTGAAAAGCGCGTCCAGCAGACCTTATTGTCATTGGGCATGGAAGCAGAACAAGAATACGGCACTCAAACTTCTTGTTCCTCATTGCGCAGGTTAGTCACCGTTTATTATCGACTTTTAAGTGCTTCTGGTCCGACGACCAATGCATTATCGTGCTTTCATGCCCAACTGCCTTGTTTGATCGTTTTTTTAATTGTTTGGGGAATTGTGCGCCGACATCGTGCGACAGCCGGGACCCACTCAGGGAATGCTAAATATGGTAAAGAAAACAAATGTGCGTTGCATTCTAATTGAGGAAAGCCAATGCAACGTACCCCAAAGCGATAGATGAACCTAAACTTGCACACACTTCAGTAGTCACTGCGGTGTCGGAGATTAATGACCGCCTACAGGCAGTGAAAAATCAAACTGCGACTTTCGAAAGGTTCCGGCTAAATGTTAACCGCACCTGCCAAAGTTTAACCACCATGCAGAAAGAAATAACCTCTTTGCGCACAAGGCTTGATGACGCTGACGATCTCTTGAGGCTCAACTTGGTGTTCTTTGGTATCGCAGACATTTTATCACAGAACTGGCAACAATCGGAAGCAAATGTGGTCGGCATTGACTATGAAAGACTGCACTTGCAACTATTGGGAGATAGCATTTAATGTGCGCATAGGTTGTGCAAGTACGCCGACGGCAAAAAATGACCTATTATTGTCAAATTCGGCAAACACAGAACTAAAGAATTTGTATATTCGAGGCGTTCCCTAATCGCAGGAAGTGAGCTCACTATAAACCAAGATTTTTCGTTCGCCACGCCCATGGCGCCCACGAAGCTGAGCGAGTTAAGTATAAATTCCTGGACATGCCCACTACATTAAATCACAGGAAACCTTTCGCAGTTGGGAAATGCTACATTTGCAATGCAAGCGATGGTGGTGTGCCCGAATGTCACGATGGCAATCCCTGTAAACTTACAGACAGAGCGTGTAAGGTTGTGTCACCTTCTCACGCTTCAGAGAATGTCCCTCTATCACCTAGGTCAACGCGCTCTGGTCGTTTGCGCACCTGAAAAAATAAACAAATATGATAACGCAAGAGGTGGCGGCGTCTTGCTCTCTGAAACTGTATTGCTCATTAACATCCGTAGCCTTTGCATGAAAACAGACAGCCTCAACGCTTTAATACATGATTCAGCAGCGGATATTGCAATACTAACCTAGCTGTCTAGCAAAATAGAAAATGACAACCTAAATACCCTATACTAAAATCAGCGCAATAAAGTATAGATATCGTTCCTAACGCGCAGGCGCACTAGCCACTTCGGGAAGACTACAGAGGGCGATACAGGGACTTGCAAGAGCTAATCAAGGTAAGCTCCGCGCGGTACAAAACAGATACCTGGCTTATACGTGCGGTACTTTTTTCTTTTATGTAAAATGGTTCCAATAGATCAGGCGCCGTTTTATCTTATGCCCAGGATTTCGACATCATGAAATCCCGGCAGAGAAGAGCAGGCTTGACAGCGTGCTGAAAGATGGGCAGCCAAGTCCTTCTTCAAGCCATTAGCAAGCTCCCTTAATCGATTATTGACGCAGCGGCAATTCTGTCTTACATAAGACTTTCCGCAAGACAGGGGCATTTCAGGAACCACGTCGGTGGCGCACCGCGCGTACAGTTTGACGTGTTTTACTTGGCAGCCTATCTTAGAGCTGCCATTATGCGGGGACACAGTTGCGCCAGTCTGTTGGGAGCACAGAACACTACAGCCACTCCTTACCTATTGGTCGCTTTCTAAAAGTTGTGGCTCACCTTATCCCCGTACGTCACAACTTCCGGCTTTTGACTGCTGCACTCACCGGCTCTGGCGTTATTCGCTGATGTGCCCGTTTTCAGTTGCTGTTGCAAGGATTCGTCCACTGACGTCTAAGCTGAAACAGGGTAGCCGGCTTTTACAATAAACTGCTTCTGATATTTTGGCATGCATCTTCTGTGCAAATAAAGCACTTGACTGTGCATCGTCTTTCAGCGCACTTGTAAGCCTGCTATTTTCCCCAGCCGGTATTTCTTGATGTCGAGATTCTGAGCAGAAGTAAAAACGGCTCGTGAACTCTTGCAATACGTATATATATATGGATTACTTTGTACAGATTAAGCTGAAGTCCACATAAATGCTTACGCTAATTTTCCCCGTGGACGGAAGCTGTCAGCCTGGCCGCACATTATACGGTGGAACGGAGATGAAAGGCCTTCAGGCGGGAAATGTGCACGATCTCTGTTCCGCGGTAGCGTCGGTCAGTTGGGGCTTCAACAGGTGTAATGCGATAGTTCACTGGCGAGGTCTGCTCTTTTACTATGTAGGGGCCAATATATCGATACTCAAGCTTCTCACATACACCGAGTGTTTGTGCAGGTGTCCATAGGAGCACATCGTCACCAGGGCGGATGGAAACAATGCGGTGAGAGACATCGTACCGATGTGTACAATCGTCTTGGCTTGCTTCAGTGTTCGTACAGGCTCGACGACGACACTGGGCAAGATGAGACACAAACTGGTCGCAAACGAATTGTGAAGCTTTGACAGGGCCAGAGAAGAAAGAAACGTCGAGTGATAAGATCGGGTTGCGGCCGTATACTAAGAAAAACAAACAGTATCCGTTGGTCCCTTGCACAGACGTATTGTATGCAAATTTTACAAATGTTAGAATCGCATCCCAGTTACGGTGGTCAGGTTGAATATACATGGATGACATGTCGCAGTGTGCGATGAAATCGCTCTGTTAGGCCATTGGTTTGAGGGTGGTAGCTATACGGTATCTTGTGCACGGTGTTGGACGCTTGCAGAACAACTAGGTCAAGTGTGCTTGAAATAAATGTCTTGCCTCAATCGCTCAAATGAACGTGAGGCGCCCCGTAACGTAAGTATATAGCCTGCAAGAAGAAGGCCTCCACTTCTGAGGCAGCTCCTAAACGTACTATGGCTGTTTCAGCGTGCCGAGTCAAGGGGTTAACAGCAGTGACGCTCCATCTGTTGCCTTCTGGAATAGTTGGGAGTGGCCTGAAAAGGTCAGTGCGGACGACAGGGGAGGGTTTTGCTGGACAAGGAAGTGGTTCTAGCGGAAGTGTAAGAAAAGTAAGCTGCTTCTTTAGTTCTTCGAAGATTTGGTTTCATGAGTTTCTGCAATTACGGAGGAGCTTCGTCAGGCTCTTTCTTGACTTCATTTTTGATTCCGTAGTGTTTATAAGCGAGATGAGGATGTTGAATGTATTGCAGCTGCTTAGACTTCCCTGAACTCTGTCGCACTCCGGGTTACAGTTTTGCCTTTCTAATTGGTCGGCCAATTCTTCGGCTTCTTCGGTCAGCTGCGCAATGCGATTTTCCAAGACTCTATTCTGTTTCTGTTTTTTTCAATCCATGGATAAGGCTTTTACGAGCTTACCACATGTGGAGCAGGTGGGTGTCCACTGCTGAGATTTCCGGGGTAAATTCAATTTCCTTAGTGCACTTCTCTACCTGGCGCTTTCCCCCATTTCATGTCATTCAAGGCCCTCCTGAACTCATCTCTACTTATAGGAGCATTTTCTGTATGCTGATCATTATTGTTTCGAATTGAGGACTTCTGAGTCCTCTGGTACTGTACATGCCAGTAAGAATTCTTCCAACGCTTTTATTATACCTTCGAGATTGCTGATAATATTACCCTGCTTCTTTTTCAGTGCATGCATCTTGCTTTGTCCTATACCAAGTTTCGTCTGATTGATTTCCGGCTGCGTACATTCTTTACGGCTTCTTCAGTTATTATCACGTTATAATTTCGAATATCTCTTATTGTGTCTAGTTGAATAGTTTTGACAGTTCCGCGAATTCTATCTTACCTCTTTAGTTGGACACTTTCATTTTTTTGTAGTTTTTTATTAGGTCTTCTGTTACTTGGGAGAGCCTGCCTACTGGTTGCCTTGGTGCCTTGCCTCCCAGTTCAATTGCCGCCTCTGAAGCAAGCCTCGTTGCGATTTCATTCGTTACCTCTATGTCATCATCGTCATCTCTCTGTTCTAAGCCTGCTATTTGTTTGCAAGCACAAGCCTAAATTTGTCTGCTTCTACCCTTACTGCCTCTAAGTTTACCTGTCTTTTCTTGACCAATTTTACTACTTCTCTGTTCAAATTGAGGTGAATCCAAGCCCTCACTAATCTATGATCACTGTACTTTGCCCTACCTATCACTTCTTCGTCGTGGACTATGCTGGGATCGGCAGAAAGTATGAAACCAATTTTCATTTCTTGTTTCACTATTAGGGCTTTTCCAGGTCCACTTTCTGTTGCTACGTTCCGTGAAAAAGGTTTTCATTGTTCTCAGCTTATTCCTTTCTGCGAATTCTACCAGCATCTCTCCTCTATCGTTACCAGAATCGACGTCGTAGTTGCCAATTGTCTGTTCACCCGCCTTCTTTTTCCCCACTTTTGCGTTGAAATCACCCATTACTACTGTATACCGAGTTTGCACTTACCCTCTCATTAATGCTGTAGAATTCGTCATTGTTCCCCACTATGTCCTTATGGATTAGGGATCCTACCCCATACTGCTTCTAATCTGGGAGACTCCTTTAGCAGAGGACATGGCCGTTATTTAGAATGTGTAAGCCTCACCAGTTCTTCTAACCTCACTAAAGCCATAACATCTCTAACGATGGCTATTAATTCCTCAAAAGCTCCTGCTAAGCTAGCTTCTTGCCAGAGGGTTCGGGTGTTAAACGTTACAAGGGCCAGTTTCCGTTGGCGGCTTGTCCGGATCCAGAGATTCTTAGCTCCCTCTGCTGCGTTACAGGTCTGACCGTCGCCTTGGTCAGGGGCTCGGCAGCTGCTAGGGACTGAGGGCCATTGGGTAAGTGAGTGTGTCATTTGGGAGGTAGTGGCCGAATACTGCCCCAGGGGGGCCAATTCCTGTTCTGGTGAGGGAGTGTCTTGTTCTAGCTTAGTGGATCTCCCTAATTTGCTTGTACTTAGGTTAGTATAGCCCCACTGGCTCTCGGAATCTGTCGCCGGTGTCAGGCGTTACTCCAAGCCTGCGGATATAGACCTGATTGTAATGCGTGGCAATTTTTTTAAACTACGCCAAAACCTGTGTTCACGACATTTGTATGCTATGCCGCATAACGCCCCTGTACTGCGAGGCAGCTGACTTCGAAAAACCGTACGGCAAGGCTGACTTTAGGAAACCGACATCCACCGTGCAACAGGCATTAGACCCGTGCCCATTTTCCTTGCTACAAAATCAGAAGCGCATTCGATTTCTAATTTTTAGGAGCTTTGTAGCAGTCTCTACGTTAGTGTTCTACTCTGGATACATAGGAAGTGGGCGAGCATTTGATTCTGGGACGTGTTAGAAATCGCCAAATACGGCCAAAGACTCAGCAGTATGTTCACACATTTTTTCTGCATCCTGTTTATTTCACCGCACCCCCCCCCCCCAATTACTATAACGTTTTCGGGAGTTTCGTCAGGTTCTCACTATTGGAAGTAAACTGTACTGCATTTACCACCGTTAAAATTTAATTATGAGGTTTTACGCAATAAAACTACGATACGATTATGAGGCACGCCCTAAATGGGTACTCCGGTTTTATTTTGACCACCTGCCATGTTCTTTATAGCGGCGCCAAGTCGACGTTTCCCATGCTTGCGGCCACGTAGGCCACCGTGCCGACGTTTGCATCAGCAGCGAGGAAGAGAGAAGCAAATGCCGCGGTTGCGGAAAAGCAAAAGCGGATGACGAAGAAGAACATCACTGCACCCTCAAGTGCGAAGCGTGCGGCGGGCCCCACGTCACCGGAGACCGAACGTGCAAAAAGCGCTATCAAATTCCATACATCGTACGACGCCGACGCCGAAGACGCCGACAAAGAGCAAGGAAGGCACAACTGGACGAAGAATCTGACGTCACCGACGCAATTGGCGACATCTCGTTGGCTGCACCAGCTGCGCGGAGCGGTTCCATCCTGGGTACCCGATCTCTATCCGGAGGGCGCTCGCGCTCGAGAAGGAGAGAATCTAAACCGAGGCAAGGAGAACGCTCCTCCAGATCGAGATCCCGGTCTCGCTCCCAGTCCGTCAAGCGAGCCACGTGGGCCGACAAGGTCAAGGGAGCGACACAGCCGCCTGGGAAGACGAATGCATCAAGCAAAGAAACGAGAGGTGAGGCACAGCCAGAGCATAGGATCGATCCCCGTATCCAAGCGCTCGAAGCGGAAAATAAGGAACTTAGACGCAAACTCGCAGAGCTTAAGGAATCCTTTAACAACATGAAAGGAAAACTCATAAACCGGCATGAGGTTAGCAACAGTAAACCAGGCTCGTTAGCCAGGCAGTCGAAACGCAAGGCGCTCAACCCGGAACCTTTTAGCGACACAGAGGAGGAAGAAGAGGGCGACATAACCGAGGTCAACGAGACCCCGTCCGCCGCCTCGGCTTCCCCCGTCAAAAACGAGGGTAAACTGGAAAAGAACCTGAGTAGGATTACGGAAATGCTCTCCGCCATAGAGTTGAGAGTAACGCTATTAGAAAGACCTAAGGCTCAGTCCAAAAGTAGACAAACAACACGTACTGAACCGCTCCCGACAGGATCAAATCCCGACGGGGGCGCCACAGGTCTCTAAAATTTCACAGTAAACAAGATGGCTAACACAAATAGCAATACCGTTAAAATTTGGCAGTGGAACTGTGCTAGCTTCCAGAGGCGCAAGGCTCCGTTAGGTCAGCTCGTCAGCTCGGTGACAGACAAGTCACAAGTGATATTACTGCAGGTGACGCTCTCGGAGAAGGAGATTACTCTGTCGGAGTATCGCGCAGTGGCGTACAAAGGCGAAGCGGGGAGAGGCATCGCCGCCTTAGTTAAAAAGAGTGTCTCTTTTGTGGGGCACACCGTTCCAAAATATCGTAGCGGACTAGAAGCACAACTGATCGAGCTCGTGCCCAGTAGATCGACCAACGCGAATGTCTTAATTCTTAACGTTTACAGTTCGCCTGCAGATAAGAACAGAGACTTTAATGCACTATTCCATTCCGCAATCAGGGCAGCCAGAAACGCGCCCCTCTTAATTGCGGGGGCCTTCAACGCTCCGAACACGGAATGGGGATATGGCTTTAACAGCAAGAAGGGCACAAACTTAGCCTGATGTGCAGCCGATTTTAACCTCACGCTTGTTACAGATCCTAGGTTTCCCACTACAAGGGGTAATTCGGTCAGTCGAGACACAACGCCAGACCTCAATTTCTTCCGACATATCCAGGGCACGTGGGATAATCTTCAGGAGGACTTGGGTAGTGACCACTACGTTCTCGAGAGGGGCGCTCATAACATCCATCCATCTGTGACATCTCGCGGGTGTATTTCGTGTACATTTGGTTTGCAGGATAGTGAGAGCGTGCTTTAGCGCTACGTGGCTCATAACGTCCAACCAGGTGGGCCGTTAAGTCTTTATAGCCGTTACATTGTAGCATAGAAGTGGCAAGACTAATATCTATGAGTGGTTTTATTGTGTGTCTTTTGCTAGAAAAGTGAAAGCGTGGCCGCGTGGTAGAAGCGTGCGAAAACATGCCATACTTTAAGCCTCTGCGCCATTGATTGCTTTAAAACATTGGCGATAATTACATTTGCGACATCTTAAAGATTTAGATCCATCGTATCGGTTTTTGCCAGAAGGCACGTGCTCTGCATTGTTATAGGATTAGAGTATTTGCATTAGAAAAAGCCGTGCAATACATGGCACGAAATCCGAGAAAGCGGGCAGTGAGTGGAGGGTCCCTCAAGGTGAATGAGGGGACGGATGAGAATGGAGAGGAAATCGAGTCAATCGGCATACACTGTGATGTCGATGCTATGCTGAAGAAAATGGAGGCATTCCAGGAATAGCTTGTTAAACAGGTTGAAGAGCCCAAAAATGAGGTAAATAGGGAACGTGATGCACAGAATGTGCTGGAAAAAAGACTTGAAGCAGCCGAGGAAAAGCTGAACTTGGCCGCCATTATGAACGAGAACGGTCGTGACAATGAAATGCATACCTCCGACGTGAAAGGAGAGGGAGTGCCAGCAAAGTATGTGGAATGCATGCAACGTGGCGAGGGGGTAGCAGGAAAGAGCGGCACCTACCTTGAGGCCACGACGCCGAAAAAGCAGGAGCGCAAGGGTCGCTGCCCCTTGTCGAGAACGAATCACGTGGAAATAGCATAAGAAAGCAGGGAATGAATGAATAAATGTTTGATGTTTAATGGCGCAAGGGCCAAGTATGACCAAAGAGCGCGATGTCCGTGGTAATGAGTTTGCAGTGTAATTAGGATTTCTATGAAGTTGGTGTGACATGGCTGTAAAGGGGCCTTAAAGATAGTTGCTCTAAAGTGCGTAAAATTTGGATAATAAGGTTATGGCGATGACGCTTGACTTGTACTATGAACATTGAGAGGCATTTCAAAACAATGATACGATATGTAAAATAGATCAGGTTATAAAAAATGCTAGAGCACTGCTGCCACTTTAGGGCCCTTGAGACACAAGAGCCTGGAAGGACAGCTAGGGGGGAGAGCTAGGATAGAGTGAGTGGTGAGTATCGCCGGTGGCTCAAACCTGGCTAGGTTCTCAGAAGCAACTGCAGACAGGGTGAAAGGCGAGAAAAGAGTGGCGGTAGGTGCATTTCCGGAACGGACGCTGGGGTCTGTCTTGGAGCGAGCAAAAGCAAAGCTCACTGAAAGTGCCCACGCGCGCAACCTTGTCATAGTAGCAGGTGGGTTAAATGATCTTCTAAACAGGAAAGACACAGTACTAGCCGAGCGCTTGGACTACTTGGGCGAGCTGTCCCCTCAGGTGCAGATCGTGGTGTGCACGGTGGCGTAGGTGCCCGTACGTGACAGTCACGTAAAAGAGCCCTAATGGCTGCTAATGAGGCGATATGGAAAATGAGCCAAGAGAAAAGCTTCGAGGTTGTCGAGGTAAACAGGGAAGTAAGAAGTTGTGGCAGTTTCCAACGAGACGGGATCCGCATCAGTTACAGGCTTGCACGAGAAATGGTCTGGTGACTTGCTGGTCACGTTGTTGGCTTTTTAGGGGGCCCACGTGCGTTCAGCAGGCCAGAGTAGGTAGTAATGAAGAAGGTCCCTTAAGGGAACCTCACTCAATAAGAGAAAAAGCTGTTAGCCTACATGCATTAGTCTACATAAACATGCAGGATGGCAAAAGTAAGGAAAAGTGGGTAGGACTGAGGAGCAGTTAAATAGAGCACAAATAGGGTTGCATGCGGTTACAGAAACGCGAATTAGAGACTCGGAAGAGCCGCCAGTGATTGAGAATTATCTTCGGGAAGGGGGCAACAGAACTAAATCAGAAATAAAGGCAGGTGGTGTCGGAATGCTCATCCATGAGGGAGCGAAATGGAAAAGGGTAAATTCAAAATGTCATGAGCATCTTGAGTGGAATGAGTGGAAATAAAACTTGGCTGTAGGTAACATACTTGTGGACCAGAAATAATTGCACAGAGAAGAAGAAAGAGTTAGTAGAATGCCTAAATTCTGATACTAAGGGGGCACTAAAGCGAAACAATAAATCACTTTAGAGTAATGAAGCATTGTTTGAGAACGCTGCAGGCAGTCATTTAAAAAAATAGTTTGATTATTAGACGATGAAATGAAGGTCCAACTATCAGTATTTGAATTTCGCGACGAAACCCCAGTGCCGCTGCGTCAGCGTGACGTCAGGTATACCAAAGTATGTTTTCGCATTGATAGTAAAATATTTAGCGTGCATAATTGACAAGGACACAGTGAAGGGGGACACACGAGCCCTTACTCACAACTACTTTATTTTCTGAAAGATACAGAACATTTATACCCCAGCTATCAGCGCTGAGCATATGCAACAAGAGTCGCCAGTAAAATAGGAAGAGATTAAAAATAGATTAAGAAGGTTCAAGCAGTATTTCAAAAAGCAAAGTCATTTTCAGTGATTGCAACCGATGCTTGGCTTATGCATTTTTCAGCTCACTTTTTCATATAAACGCTTCTGTGATTTCACGTGTTTGTTTTTATCTGAAAACAAAATGTCAGTGTCAAAAAATACCGAATCAAAATGACATAGATTACAGTGGTTCGACAAGAGCGAATAGATTATTTTTAGCGAGAGAACGTGCATGCTCCTTTAGATGGGTGTTTTTGCACCGACCGGTTTGTCCTATGCACATGTTGCCATAGGTTAACGGAAGCCGGACACAACCCCTATTGCACATTTTGTGAATTTTTGATCTTCTTTTAGACCGCAGGTGCATTTTTTTACCCTATTGTGAAACTTATTGGAAATAGCTTGGCACAGTTTTTGCACCTTGTTAGGAGCGCTGAAAACCCCTTCAACGCCATACCGGCTGGCAACATTCTTTAGTCCATGGGAAAAATAATGGACGTAAGGTACAACCACAAGGCTCATTTTGTTCGTGCTAAGCCTGTTCCTTGAATCTGTGGGTTGTACACCCTTTACTATTTTCATTACCCTTTCGGGCGCTCTGACTATAACGTGTTCCGGGAATCCCACTGAAGCTAGTCTTGTTGCCTGATTGAGAAAGCATTCATTTGTTCGGTGGCAACAAGATTTTTCTAAAGCAGCCCGAAGGCAAGACACCGCAATTCCGCTTTTTACAATCTTCGAATATCCTGATTTGTGCTGTAATATGGGCTTTTTTGATCTAGGGCTGTACATCCAGCATGTCTGATGGGGTAGCAATCACAGAGATAGATCTAGAAACAGTAGTTCGTTTTTTTCGCAATCTCATTGGTAAACTTAAGGCCTAGGCCACAATCATGGAACACTTTCAGTACAATAGCCACATTACAGCCGTGTTCATTCCCATTAAAAATAACCAAAAGATTATCAACAAATCGGAAAATTATTGCCAAGCTTCCTAAAGCACTGTCAATACTTTGGTTTATACGAGCTCAAAAAATGACGCTTTGTATTGGGGCTACCTTGGAACCTATACATATACCTGATTTTTGCACATACATTGCTTCATTCCAACCGACAAAAGTAGAACTAAAATAAAAGAATAGTACTTCCATAAAGCTTTCCACGGGTGCTCCGCTTTCATTTCTAAATTATACTTCAGCATTATCATCGCAAATACACATTTTACCATTCTTTAACAGGGATGTGTGGGGAATCGAGTAAAACAAATCTTGCACGCCAGCACTGAAGGCGCTACATCCCTTTGTTTTGTCTTCCCTCAAATATTGTACAACTGCTTCATAATTACAGATTGCTAACGGATCGGGTATTCTTAACGAGGAAAGCTGTTTCTGGATAAACGATGCTACCTGCTGCTGCCAAGTGCTTCTTTCAGTAACGATGGCTCTGAACAGCTCTCAAGGTTTGTGCGTTTTACATGAGAAAAACACTTCAAAATGCAGGTCCTTTGCTTTTTTTGAGTGAGGCACTTAGGCTTTCTATATTGAGGGAACACAGTAATTCAATAGCACGCTGTTTTTGTTTGGCAGGCTTAACAACAGTTCTCTTGAACTTTTTATCCATGGCTTCACAAGCTTCCTGACGAAACATGCCATCAGGTAGGACAACAAAACATCCTTCTTTATCGGCGGTAGGAACACGTAACTCTCCAGAAGCCAAGTCTCCTGCCTTCGGACTGCTTTAGTAAAATATTGTTGCCACCGAATAAAAGAAAGCTTTGCCAATCAGGTAACAAAACTAGCTTCAGTGGGATTCCCGGAACACATTATAGTCAGAGCGGCCGAAAAAGTAATAAAAATAGTAAACGGTGTACAGCCCATAGATTCAAGGAACAAGCTTAGCACGAACATAAAGCGCCTTGTGGTAGTACCTTACGTCCATTTTTCCCATGGGCTAAAGAATGTTGCCAGACGGTATGGCGTTGAAGTGGTTTTCAGCGCTCCTAACAAGGTGCAAAAACGGTGCCAAGCTACTTCCTATAAGTTTGACAATAGGGTAAAAAAATGCAGCTGCGGTCTAAAAGAAGATCAAAATTCACAAAATGCGGAATAGTTGTGTAACGGCTTCCGTTAACCTGTGGCAACATGTACATAGGACAAACTGGTCGGTGCCTAAACACCCGTTTAAAAGAAATCTATTCGCACTTGTCGAACCACTGCAATCTATGCCATTGTGATCCGGTGTCTTTTTCGACTGACGTTTTGTTTTTAGATAAAAAAACTAACAAGTGAAATCACAGAAGCGTTTCATATCAAAAAGTGCGCTGAAGAATGCATAAGCCAACCATCGGTTACAATCACTGAAAATGAATTTGCCTTTTTAAATACTAGTTAAACCTTCTTAAATCTCTTTTTAATCTGTTTCTGTTTTACTGACGACATGACGACTGACATGCTCAGCGCTGATAGCTGGGGTTCTGTATCTTTCGGAAAATAAAATAGTTCCGAGTAAGGGCTCGTGTGTCCTGCTTCACTTTGTCCTTGTCAATTGTGCGCGCTAAATATTTTACTATGAATTCGTACCAACTCGCCCAATTATCAGTTCTGCTATGTTTTCACATTTGCGGCGCGTTGGCTGAATGAAGGTTCCCAAAACTGGCCATGCTTAATATTTGGTTGCTTTAGTACATAATGTAGTCACTCTGTACTGCTATATATAGTTAGTAGGGCCTAGAAGATGCCATCAAAATCCAAGACATCACAGCCCTCGTGTGCGGGAACTTAAGTAGGCGTCGCCATCTGTATTTCGTTCTTGCGCTTTTTCTGGCTTACCAAACGTCTTAGCGTCGTAAGAGTAGTGTCTTTGGTGTTGTGGAACGGGAATTTACTGATGCAGAAGAAATAATTTTTCACTTTAGTGTCCATTTAGGGTTTTCGGAATTGATGCCGAAATTATCCTATTAGGTGACATGAATGCCCACATACAGGATCGACAACAACGGGAAACCAATGCTAGATCTAGATGGGAAATATACCGGAAGAAAAAGTATTTGGTTCAAACACTGGTGCAAGCAAAAGTAAAAGCTGAAAGTGAACGTGGGTTGTCAGAAACAAGCGAGAGAAAGGATGCCGCACCTAGGGTATTTTGTAACCACATGAAATTATTTATGCAGGCAGTCAACAACAATACAACTACATATCTTAGACGAAGATAGAAACAAACTGGACGGGGAAACGGCAATAAATTACATAAAAAATAACAGCCCAATCTTTCTAACGAGGTTGTATTTGAAGAAAGAAAGATCAAGAAAGAGAACAAGGTGGAGAACGAGCGGGTGCTGACAAACTTCAACTGCAAGAAAGCCGAAGAGAAAATTCCTAAGGCACAGGGCTAGACGAGGTTCCCGTTAGGCTGAGATATTAAATGGGACCAAAAAGTAAGGAAGCTCATGTGCAAACCGTGGGGAAAAAACTTGAAAAGATAGACGAATACCAGACTGCTGGCGACAAAGCAGATTGAATTTAATTTATGAAGGTAAGGGGGGGAAAGATAGAATTCACTTGTATACACCATTCACCATTACATCGGAAATATACAGGGTAGCAACGCAGGCAATCAAATCAAAGCTGCAAGCATGGACAGAGAATAATGGCGTTTTGGGAGAACTTCAGATTGGCTTCAGAATAGGTAGGCGTTTGGATGAGAACTCGTTTCTGTATACCTGCAGTCCACTCATGTTATGTGGGAGGGGAATCTGCACCTGCGTAAACGCCGCGTATGTATAGGGTCCTATAATGTACCGGCACTTAGCGATTTGTACCTTGCTCAGGAAGATATATTACCTCAGAATACCCTAACCAGAGCAAGCACCAGAAAAGTCTCTCGATGTTTCGATAATTATTTATTTCTGTGTGGTGGCCGTGGCACGAATTTAAATAATGCGGTTTTAGAGGCAGTAACGTGCTTTAGTCATGCGCTTCAGCCGCTTGCTCTTACCCACGAATTTCCCACGCAAGGGTGTTTGAGATTCCTCGATCTCAGACTACAACTCTCTAGGAGGAAGGTCTGCTGAGCCTATGAACCCAGAGTTGACAAAACGCCACTGTCATTCCAATGAGCGCATTCAAAACTTTTGTTTAGCAAATGCGCTTAGAAAATCACGCGATGAAGCAAAGTTTTCGTCTTAAATTTGACCGCCTTACTGGAGCTCGTTGCCCGTTGCGCCTTCTTGCGTCTGTTGAGGAAAGACTGAGCAAGAACCTGACTCTAGCGCGTCAATAGCGAGCAAGGTGGCGAGAACACAAAAATTAAGAAAAGCGAAGGAATGTGGCCCGGCCACACTTGCACAACATATATCATCACTTGAAAAACTTAGGGCACAAATCTGGAGTTAATGTTGTGCTCAGTGCCCCGCAAAACTGAAAGCCTCTGACGACGCGTCTATGCAGAAAGGCCGATCACGCCGCAAGGGTGCACGATAAACTACCAGAGGCACCTTGCGGATTGCTGAGAAGCCGTGGTGTATTCTAAACCTTTGAAATGTGGCAAGAAGCATATAGGGAAAACTGCAATTTGCACAAATGAAATACTAAGAGAACATAAACCTATCGTGGAGTAGGCAAACATGAATCTAGGCATCCAAGTCAGGGATTGCCCCTCTAAATCTTGTGCCGCAGAATTCACACGTTGTGAAGTGCTGGAAGAACGCAATGACCAGCTGGGTTAGGGAGATCATTGAGGCAGCCGAGATTTCCAGACTTCGTGCTCTATGAGTTAGCACGCTGTCGTTGTTGCTAGAAAAAAGAACTTGTGCTTCTGCACGTGCAATCAATTTCTTGAGTGCGCACAAGCGCGTGTTTCAGATAACGTGTAATGACGTGTCTGCGACGCGTGTGGGCAAATATTCAAGTTGCATTGTTGCTTCCAAATAAACATTGTAGGAAGTCAGCGCTCGTGGTGTCCTCTTCTCGTGTCGTGTCCCTTTTGCGTTTTGCGCTCCGTTTTACGCTGAGTTTATTCTGTTGACCTTGCCTGCTATTCGGAACCTTCTGGACATGAGCATGGATAGTTTCTCTTTTACAGCACTCATCGACACTAGAGCTCAAATTTACATCAAGAGTGCATACCGGGGAACGCGCCTGAAGTGCTTACTCCAGCTCCGACTCGTGTGGGCGGGTTGCTGATGGTGAAACTCTGGTTGTGCTCGGAATGTATGCTGCGCGTGTCAGTGCCGCGGGCCGCCATACGTCCGTTTTGTTTAGTGTGCTCAAACACTGCCCTCACGACGTGATCCTATAGCTTAACTTTCTGACTGCCTATTCTGCTCTGAGTGACTGTACAACCTGTGCCTTACGACTTTGCCTACACATTTTCATTGACCTTCCTGTTCAAGCCCCAACTCAGCTTTGCTCTGCGGATTTAATTCGCTTCCCACCTCAAGCGGCAACCTCCATCAGTGCTTTTACCAGTCCACCTGAATGTGACAGAGAATATTTGCTTACCGCGCACCTCCACCAAAAATATTACGTTAATAAAAGCAAGGATATTTAAATGGCTTCTTTATGGCTGAGCCAACGCCCCCGAGGAGCGTTAGTGCCAGAATCTTCCTCTTCCTCTTTCAGACCGGATTGCAAGTCCTACCCGCCGTGGTTGCTCGAGGTCGCGGGATCGAATCGCGGCTACGGCGGCCGCATTTCGATGGGGGCGAAATGCGAAAACACCCGTGTATTTAGATTTAGGTGCACGTTAATGAACCCCAGGTGGTCGAAATTTCCGGAGCCCTCTACTACGGCGTGCCTCATAATGAAAAAGTGGTTTTGGCACGTAAAACTCCATAATTTAATTTTTAAATTGCAAGTCTTTTCTTCCAAGATTACACACTGTTACGATATGTTCGCCATTGATGCATACTGGTCAGCTTTCGCAGCCTAATAGCATGAATGCCGGCAGTGAATAGCAACGGAGATGGTATCTTTTTGCCTTACTCGTTTTGTCATATTCACACGTGTACTTGTATATCGGGCGACCACGTTTGACCGCCTAATTAATGTTATCGCAGAGGGCAGGGCGCGCCTGCTTGTATCGGATGTTTGTGGAATGCTGTCGATGGTTCCATCCGCTCTCTGTCTTCCTCGAGGCGATTCGCTGGCTGACAGGTGAGCGAGCTGGCGGCGGCGTTTGCGGACGGAGGAACTGCATCGTTACGGCGTCCTGCCGCTGGCGCCGAGGGTTAATTTGACGGCGGGCGGCGACGACGGCGTAGGACATCGCTTCAGGCTGGGCCTGCGGCGATTCCGGCTTGCCTTCGAGAAGTTCCAGTGACCGCTGGATTTATTCTCTCACGACATCAGCGATCGAGGCAACTTGAAGCTGGGATCTTGGGAACATCCTCTGGAGTTCTTCGCGCAGTCCATTTCCTCGCATAGGCATCATCTGTAGACGTGATCCTCTTCTCCGCAGTGGTAGCAGAGCGGACGGTGGTCAGGAGCGCGCCAGACGTCTGCAGGTGTTTTGGCGCCGGCAGAAAGGACAATGCAGGAGTGGGGTGGGATGCTGACTTCATCTTCGAGCGCATTCAAGGCGTGTTGACTATGACAGCTCTCCTGCGGTATCGCTTGATATCCGACAACGTTATTGAATTCGACGTCAGGTCGATGATTCCGCCGTGTTGGTTCAGGAAGTCCATGCCAAGAATGACGTCTCGTGAACACTGTTGTAGGATAGCTAAGGTGGCAGGGTAGGTCCGGTCTTGAACTGTAATTCTGGCCGTGCAGATTCCAGTCGGCGTTATTAGATATCATCGAGGGGTCCGAATTTGAGGGCCTCCCCATGCAGTCTTAACCTTCTTCAACTAGTCCACTTATAGGTCCACTTATGACGGAGTAGTCGGCTCCTGTGTCCACTAAGGCGGTGACTGCTTGGCCATTGAGAAGGAGTTCGAGATCGGCGGTCTTTTTTTTCTTGCGTTGCAGTTAGGTCTTGGCGTCCGATCACGGGTGGGTTGGGTTTAACTGAAGATGGAACGTCGCGTCGTCAAGTGGTCTTTCGTCAGTGTATATCAACTTTATAGCTTCGTCGGGATGGCGGCGTCTTGTTGATATATCGTCGAGATCGTCTTTTCGCTGCCTTCATTGGCGGTGGAAGATCTTCCCCAGTTCGACGAACAGCAGCCGCACCTCTACCGGTTGCTGCTTTTAGTTTTCCGGATATGTGCTCCCAGACCTGCCCCGGTCTTGGCCAGTATATAGTTGTCGTTGCGTCGACAGGTAGTGGCCTGGTGATGGCGAACGGGATGGTCTGCGAGGGTTCCACTGAGTAGCGGCGAGGTAGTCGGTGATGTCGCTAAGTTGTTCGCCAAGCTGTGGTCGCGGCGCATTAACGGCGAACCCTCGCTCACGACACGTTCACACCATTCAAGGTAGTTTGCGGCAGGAACCCGGCGGCGACTCTCGACGCCATGCTGCCACACATCAACGACAAAAAAATCTTGACGTCGCCACCTATTTCTAATGCGCCGAAGAAGCCCGACAGCTTGCCCGTCTACGGATCAAGGACCAACACACTACCGACAGCCGATACTACAACCTCCGACAAAGCTACGTCGAGTACCAGCCCGGCGACCCCGATACGGCGACGAGTACTCAGTGAGAAACTATTGCGACGCTATTTCGTATCCTGAATGTTCATTCGGCGTATTGACACACTGAATTATAAGGTCGTGCCAGACGTCATTTCGAATTCACAGCGGCGCCCGCACGATTTGAAGTCGTCCACGTGGTGCGTCTTAAGCCCTTTTTACGCACGCTGACGAACATTCTTATTTTTCAGTTCCTTTACTACGGGTGTTCTTGTTTAATACCTTCGTTTGTTTGCAGCATCGCGTCGACGCTTTTCAAGAGGGGGTATCGACACGTGTACTTCTTTATGTTTATCGGGTGACCACGTTTTATCGCCTCACAAATGGTATCGCACAGAACAGGACGCGCCTGCATGCAGCGGAAGTATCACTAGTTACATCCACTGTCTGTGACTGAACCTTGTGTAATCTGATTGCATGTATGCACGATCCTAATAGTGTAGAATATTCTGGACGACCCGCGGGTCCCAGCGATTATTCTGGAATGTTGGACGACTGATGTATAAAAGCCGACGTGCTTGACCCGCTGATCAGATTTCCCACAATCGCCGACTGTGTTCGGCGCTATTGTTGTGTTTTAAGTGTAACTTGCTTTTTAGGGCACAATTCGCCCCATGAAGTTTTAGTTTCGCCATTTACATTTTTGCTACTGTTTTCGTCACATTCACTACCACGTAACAATATGCACCTTTGTAGTTTTGTTGTGGAGAAACAAGGTAGGCGTTAATCTTGGTACATTTTTCCCAATAAAATCACGTTTCATTACGAAATGAAATTACGAAATGCGTCCACCACGCCTGGCATCTCTAGTGAATCAAATATATTTTAATCATCTATAAAAGCCACATAGAGAGATTTATTGTATTCCGCAGATTTCACAACAGCCTGATTGATCACATGAACGCGATTCATTGTAGAATATCCCTTCCTGAAGCAAGCTTGTTCGTTTGGTTGATTGCAATCAAGTGTTTTTTGCCTAATTTGAAAATTACCTTGCTGAATATTTGATGCGAAGGTGAAAACGAGGTAATGGGCCTACAATTCAGTTTTTTAACGCCAGCCTTCTTATGGATTAGTATGGTTTTCGCATTCTTCTACCTCTCTAGCACACTTGCAGTCTTGAGGCAGTGCTTTTAAAGGCCCGCAAGCTATTCAAGCATAATTTGTTCTCCGTATTTGAATAAATAAAATTTTATTCTATGCTCCCCTGCCGCTTTTCCATGAGACATGCCTTCCAGTGCCCATCTAGCTTCATCGCACGTTATAATATACCTCTGTATCCTATTCATCACTACTTCCCCTGAAGATAGTCTGTATAGAGTTCCTCGGTTGCTTTTGCTATATCATATATATTACCCTGCTAATGCCACTGCATGCAACTTGTCATGTCTTGTGGGAAGTTATCTTTTCAATGATTTCATGCTGCGGACATTTTTTACTGCTTCCTCTGTTATCTCGACTTAAAAATTTCGAACATCGCCTAACTTCTTGTTTATGGCCTTTGGCAGTTCAGTGAATTATATCTCATATCTTGGGTTAGACACCTTCATGATTTGTCATTGCATTATTATGCCGTTGTAACTTGGGACAGCTTACCTACTGATTGCCTCGAAATAAAATAGCTCTTTTGAGAGCACCCAAGTTACTGCTTCATCCATTACATCTACATTAACTTAAAGATTGTCTTCAGTAGCTTCGTATTTATTTGCAAGCTCCAGCCTGAATTCATCCGCACTTACTTTTTCTGCGGCTATGTTGGCCTGTTTCTTCTTCACTAATATCGACTCTTTCTTTCTTTAAGTTTAGAGCAATCTAAATTTCACTATCATGCGTGAACTGTCCTTTACCCTTCCTAACACTTCTAAATCCTGCACTGTATTGGAATTGGCATACAGTATGAAGTAAAGTATATTTCATTTCTTGTTTCTCCATTACTGCTTTTTCAAGTCCACTGTCTGTATTTGCGCTGCCTGAAAAAGTATTCATTATTTAGACTTGATTCCTCTCTGCGAATTCTGCAACATCTCCCCTCTAATATTCCTGGAATGAATGCAGTAGTTGACAATTGCTTTTTACGCAGTCTGCTCTTTCCACACTTTTGCATTGAAGTCACCTGTGACTAGAGCAAACTGAGCTTGCCCTTTTCTGGTTTCAATTTCAACACCTCCATAAAAACTGTTCTATTTCCTCATCATTATCTCTACAAGACGGAAACTAGGCATGTGCTACCGTTAAAATGTATATCCTATTTAGCTTTGTTGTGATGACGGATACACTCTCTTGAATGTTATAGAATTCATCGATGTGGCTCTCTATGCCCTTGTGGATTAGAAATCTTAGTCCTTACATTCTTCATTATCTGGAAGACTTCTGTAGCAGAGGACGTGGCCGCTAGTCAGTGCTGTATAAGCTTCACCTCACTAACGCCAATAATATCACAGCAAATGACAGATAACTCCGCAAAAATCCTGGAGCAGTGAGCCTTACTCGAGTGATTTACTTGTTAAACGTTGTCAGGTTCAGTTTTCAGGGACCACCTGTCCGGATCGAAAGAAGTGTTGAGTATACATGTTCGTAGAATTGAAAACTTGTTAGTCTGCGCCTAGGTGTTGTCTCCCTTGGTCCTTTGGTTTAGCGATCTTCAAGAAGTTTCAAAACGATTACATTATTCATACTCTAGAAGGGGTTAAATGACCCTGTGAGCTTATTAAATTATGCATAACATTTATGAAATATTATATTGTCCATCCTAATGCAAAATATTTTCGTTTATTTTTGCGTCTTGCCTAATTCTGATTCCTTGATTGCACGTAGTCCAATATGTTGAACAAATAGGTATCAACGCACTCTCCAGCAACACGTGAACGGCAAGCAGGCCGACAGTGAAAAGCAGCGTGCGGCTAAATACATGTAATTCAGTTTCACTGACGCGGCTCGTACCCACACCCACCGATAAAATACCCAACCTGCTATTGATGTAGGTACTCTCGCGTTCATGCTTATGTTTTCTTCTTTTGCGCCAAGAGACATTGCAGGGAGGGTGTTTAGTACGAATTCAGAGACTGGTGAAAGGCAATTTCATCTTTTTTCTAGCCTTAATGAACAGTTACTAGAATTACTTTTTCTCACTTTTATAATTTGTCAATACGTTTCATTGCCTATGCGGTGTCTGGCATATCTTTAATAGAAGCACCCAAGTATCAGAACCCTAGTTAAAAGAAACACCCGCCATAATAGATATCTTGCAAGTTTTGCTCCTTGCGTGTTGAATGCTGCGCAATAAATCTGTCGCAAATATATATTTTTCGTGCATTGTACTCTTCCTGAAACCTCGCCTCATTCAAGTGTTAGGCGCTTGTTAGAAACAAGCTTTTCATACAAAAAAACTAGCATTACAGGTATGATTTTGCTGATTTTCGAGCCTATTAGAATAGAGGGATGGTTAATAATCCAGGAATACAGTTTTTGGTATAACGCCTCTCCTGATTTGCCTTACAAAATTTAGTATGCTCTCGTAATTAAGGAACTGGGACGAAATATGCAGAACTTTTCATTCGTAGGGACTGTTTTTCACAGGCGACAACAGGGTAATTTCTGTCGTAAATATGAACGACACATGGCGTTTTTTTTTAACTGCATGAAATGATTTGGCCTCCTGCTGCGCCCTCGCCCAATGTTGCTATTGCCGAGTTGGCGTTCAAACCAGTGTTAAATAAGTAATTATACCATATTTGTTCATTATTCGCGGACTGCAATGACTACTGGACCGTCTAGTGTCCGCCCTGCTGAAGCAAAGAACACTGCAGAAAGCATCATCGCCTTCAGGTTACTTGTAAAAAATCTGCTTCCATTAAAATAGAAGACACATGTAGCAAGCATGTGACGCCCCCTCATGCATAATGTTCGTTCGCCGCCAGGCTCGGGGGCCTGCCAAGCTCGGGCTGCCTGCCAAGCTCGGCAGGCAACAATGGTCACCGCACTGCCATAAACACCGACGAGCACAGCTGATCGGCGGTCAGTCATCGTTCAGCGCCACCAGGCTGCGGAGCGTCCGTCTAACGGAGGGTGCCTCAAGCCCTCCCTTGTTCACGAACCTGGGTGGATCGTGACACTGGCGACGAGTACCCACGGATCGTCCCACGCCGCCGCGAGCGGCGAAACACCGCCCACCGTTGTTGCCGCCATGTCACTGTACGGAAGGCTCGACCCATTCGAGGGAGATGGGTCCACCTGGCAAATTTATGAGAAGCAAGTCCATGTGTACTTACGGGAAAACGACACACCGGAGGCCAAACAGAGGGACATTTTCTAGGCCAGCTGCGTGACCCGCGTCTTCAGCCTCTTGCTCGACCTTCTCAAGCCAGCCACACCGCACGTTAAGACGCTGGGTGAGCTGCTCGCCATACTGCGCTCGCATTTAAACCCAACACCGTCCACACTAATGGTGCTTTTCCGCTTCAATAACCGGAGCCGCCGGAAAAGTGAGACCATCGGGCAGTTCGTTGCTGCGCTACGAAGGTTAGCGGGGGCCTGCATTTTCGGGTACCAGCTGGACTCGCTGCTCCGGGACCCTTCGGTCTGCGGCATCAACAACCCCGCTATGCAGGCGCGACTCCTGGAGCTTCCCGACCTTTCGCTGGTCGACGCGATGAAGGCGGCGCTGGCAATGGAAGCTAGTGCCAAGGATGTCGGCGAGATTTCCCATGCGGTTAGCTCACCGTCCGCCGCAGCGGCGGTCAACGAGTTGGCGACAAAAGGCAGTACCTGTGGTCGCTGTGGTGGTGGCCACTCCCCCTCACCATGCCAGTTCTCTCAAGCACAATGATTTACGTGCGGCAAAACTGGACACCTCACACGTGTACGCAGAAGGGGGAGGACAAACAGCAAAGAGAAGCAGCAGCACCCTTATTAAAGCCCAGGTACCACACAGGTACCTGGGCTTGTACAGGCTTGGACAGGTACACAGGTACCTGTCCGGACACAGGTGCGGACAGGCCGCCATTGGAATATGAACCTGGCAACGTTTAACGCTAGAACGTTATCTAGTGAGGCGAGTTTAGCAGTGCTATTGGAGGAATTAGAGGGCAGTAAATGGGATATAATAGGGCTCAGTGAAGTTAGGAGGCCAAAAGAAGCATATACAGTGCTAAAAAGCAGGCACGTCCTGTGCTACCGGGGCTTCGCGGAAAGACGAGACTAGAAGTCCGATTCCTGATCAATAAGAATATAGCTGGTAGGATACAGGAATTCTATAGCGTTAATAAAAGGGTGGCAAGTATTGTTGTGAAACTTAATAAGAGGTACAAAATGAAGGTTGTACAGGTCTACGAAACTACATCCAGTCATGATGACCAGGAAGTCGAAAGCTTCTATGAATAGGTGGAATCAGCGATGGGTAAAGTAAACACAAAATACACTATACTGATGGGTGACTTCAATGCCAAGGTAGGCAAGAAGCAGGCTGGAGACACGGCAGTGGGGAAATATGGCATAGGGACTAGGAATAGCAGGGGAGATTTATTAGTATAGTTTGCGGAACAGAATAATATGCGGGCAATGCATACCTTCTTCCGCAAGCGGGATAGCCGAAAGTGGACGTAGAGGAGCCCGAACGGCGAGACTAGAAATAAAATAGACTTCATACTCTGCGCTAACCCTGGTATCACAAATGATGTGGACGTGCTCAGCAAGGTGCGCTGTAGTGACTATAGGATGGTAAGAACTCGAATTAGCCTAGTCCTGAGGGGGGAGAGGAAAAAACTGGTACATAAGAAGCCAATCAAGGAGTAAGCGGTAAGAGGGAAAATAGAGGAATTCCAGATCAAACTAGAGAACAGGCATTCGGCTTTAACTCACGAAGAGGACCTTAGGGTTGAAGCAATGAACGACAATCTTGTGGGCATCATTAAGGAGTGTGCAATAGAACTCGGTGGTAACTCCATTAGACAGGATAGCAATTAGCTATCGCAGGAGAGGAAAGATTTGATGAAGGAACGCCAATGTATAAGAGCCTCTAACCCTACAGCTAGAATAGAACTGGCAGACTTTTCGAAGTTAATCAACAAGCGTAAGACAGCTGACATAAGGAAGTATAATAAGGATAGAATTGAACATGCTTGCAGGAGTGGAGGAAGCCTGAAAGCAGTGAAAAAGAAACTAGGAACTGGCAAGAATCATATGTATGCGTTAAGAGACAAAGCAGGCAGTATCATTACAAATATGGATGAAATAGTTCAAGTGGGTGAGGAGTTCTATAAAGATTTATACAGTACCAGTGGCACCCACGACGATAATGGATGAGACAAAGCCTAGAGGAATAGGAAATCCCACAGGTAACGCCGGAAGAAGTAATGAAAGCCTTGTGAGCTATGCAAAGGGTGCAGGCAGCTGGGGAGGATCAGGTAACAGCAGATTTGTTGAAGGATGGTGGGCAGATTGTTCTAGAGAAACTGGCCACCCTGTATACGGAATGCCTCATGACATCTAGCGTACCGGAATCTTGGATGAATGCTAACATAATCGTAATCCATAAGAAAGGGGACGCCAAAGACTTGAAAAATTATAGACCGATCAGCTTGATGTCACTTGCCTACAAACTATTTACTAATGCAATCGCAAATGGAATCAGCAACAGCTTAGACTTCTGTCAAGCAAAGGACCAGGCAGCATTTCGTAAAGGCTACTCAACAATAGACCCTATTCACACTATCAGTCAGGTGATAGAGAAATGTGCGGAATATAACCAACCCTTATATATAGCTTTCATTGATTATGAGAAAGTGTTTGATACTGTGGAAACCTCAGCAGTCATGGAGGCATTACGGAATCAGGGTGTAGACGAGCCCTGTGTAAAAATACTGAAAGATATCAATAGCGGCTCCACAGCCACCGTAGTACTCCATAAAGAAAGCAACAAAATCCCAATAAAGAAAGCCATCAGGTAGGGAGATACGATCTCTCGAACGCTATTCGCAGCGTGTTTACAGGAGGTATTCAGAGACCTGGATTGTGAAGAATTGGAGATAAAAGTTAATAGAGAATACCTTAGTAACTTGCGATTCGCTGATGATATTGCCTTGCTTAGTAACTCAGGGGACCAATTTCAATGCATGCTCACTGACCTGGAGAGGCAAAAGAGAAGAGTGGGTTTGAAAATAATCTGCAGAAAACTAAAATAATGTTTGACAGCCTCGGAAAAGAACAGCAATATGCAATAGGCAGCGTGGCACTGGAAGTGGTAAGGGAATATACCTACTTAGGGCAGGTAGTGACAGCGGGTCCGGATCATGAGGCGGAAACAATCAGAAGAATAAGAATGGGCTGGGGTGCGTTTGGCAGGCATTCTCAGATCATGAACAGCAGGTTGCCATTATCCCTCAAGAGAAAAGTGTACAATAGCGGTGTCTTACAAGTACTCACCTACGGGGTAGAAACCTGGAGGCTTACGAAAAAGGTTCTACTTATATTGAGGACGACGCAACGAGCTATGGAAGGACGAATGATGGGTGTTACGTTAAGGGGTAAGAAAAGGGCAGATTGGGTGAGGGAAAGACGCGAGGTAATGACATCTGAGTTGAAATCAAGAAAATGAAATGGGCATGGGCAGGACATGTAATGAGGAGACAAGATAACCGATGGGTATTAAGGGTTACGGACTGGATTCCAAGGGAAGGGAAGCGTAGCAGGGGGCGGCAGAATGTTAGGTGGGCGGACGAGATTAAGAAGTTTGCAGGGACGACATGGCCACAATTAGTACATGACCGGGGTTGTTGGAGAAGTATGGGAGAGGCGTTTGCCCTGCAGTGGGCGTAACCAGGCTGATGATGATGATGTCCACACAAGCCCACGGCCAGAGTAGCCGCAGTAAGAGTACGCGGCGGGGGCGTGTGGCAGCAGGCTCCACAGCCTGGCCAAGAACCCGCCGATTGTCAGCATGTGGCACACAGGCTTTGTACCGTCGTCTGCACCGCCGTACATGCTGACCGTCGAAATCTGCGCCCCCCCCTTTCCGTGGAGCTGGACACAGGGGCCAGCTTGTCATTAATGGCCGCGTAGCTCTTGAAGCGCACTTTCCTCGGCGTGTTCGTATAGGCTTAGGGCGTGATGCTGCGCAGCTACTCCGGGCAACTCTCCCAGGAACAGGGTCAGGCACAGGTCAGCGTTCGTTTTGGCGACAGGAAGGAAAGCCTTCCCCTTTACTTAACGAAGTGGTCGTCGATGCCCCTGGTGGGCCGAAACTGGATTCATGTACTGGGCGTTCGTCTGCCAGAGTACCAGGAAGCCAGCGTGCATGTGTTGAAAGACGTCCCCAGCCTGCTGACCCAGCTCAAGTCTCTCTTCAAGCCAGGGGTGGGCACATTTGCCGGCACGACGGCTGGCATCTATGTACCAGAGGTTGCCCGGCCGTGTTTTTTCAAGCCTCGCCCACTGCCGTTCGCCCTGAAGGACGGGATCACCCAGGAGCTGCAACAGTTACAGCGAGAGGTGCCTGTCAAGACACCTGAATGGGCCACTCCCATCACACCAGTCCTAAAGCGAAACGGCAGTGTCAGGATCTGCAGGGATTTCAAGGTTACCATCGGCCCCGTTCTACCGTCGAGAAGTACCCGATGCCCCGGATTGACGATCTCCGTTCAGCATTGTCCGGTGGACAGATGTTTACCAAGCTCGACCTCAAGGATGCTTACGAGCAGCTCGTCCTCCAGGATGCCTCCCGGAAATATGTCACAATGTCGACAACTTTGGGGCTCTTTCAGTACACACGCTTACCGTTTGGCGTGGCCTCAGCCCCAGCCATATAACAAAGGGAGATGGACAACCTTTTCAGGGGCATGAGGCACGTGGTGGTGTACTTGGACGACATCCTGGTTACTGGCAGCGACGACGGGGACCACCTGCAGAACCTGCACAACGTCCTGGCACGACTGCAGGGCCTCGGCCTCAACCTCAAGCTGGAAAAGTGCGTTTTCCTATCCCCCAGCGTTTAGTACTTGGTACATGTCATTTCCCAGGCTGGCGTAGGCCCGGCTCTTCGCAAAGTTGATGCTGTGCTCAAGGAACCTAAGCCCCAGAAAAAGAAGGAGCTTCAGAGCTGCCTCGGCTTCATCAACTTCAACAAGGGTTTTCTGCTGAACCTGTCCGAGCATCTACAGCCGCTCAATCTTCTGCTTCGAGATGGTCAGCAATGGGTCTGGCAGAAGGATCAGGACGGGGCCTTCCAGCAGAGCAGGGAGCTAATCACCAAGGATCCAGTGCTGGTGCACTTCTATCCTTCCAAGCCTGTCGTCCTTACTGTAGATGCGTCGCCGTACGGTGTGGGAGCCGCCCTGGCACACCGGGGCAAAGATGGCCAGGGACGCCCTGTGTCGTTTGCTTCTCGACGGCTTCATGCTGCAGAGCAACGTTACAGCCAGCTGGACAAGGAAGGTTTCGCCCTCATCTTTGGTGTCGAACGCTTCCACCAGTATCTGTGAGGCCGGAAGTTCGAGGCGGTCGCGGACCACAAGCCGCTGTTGAGGCTGCTGGGGCCTGACAAGGCAGTTCCTGTGCGGGCATCACCTCGAGTGGTACGCTGGGTCTTGAGACTGGCAGCTTACAGCTGCCAGGTGGTTTACCGTCCGGGAAAGGACCTTCGACCTGCTGGTGCCCTCAGCCGCCTGCCCCTGCCAGAGGTGCCTGATGCTGGGCCAGAACCTGCTGAAATGTTCATGCTGAAACACGCCTACCCGGAGGTGCTCACCAGATCTGCGGTATCTCAAGTGACCAGCCGGGATCCAGTCCTGTCTTAGGTGGACAAGGCGGCGTCCCGTCAAGAGGAATTGGTAGAGCAGGTTTATACACCAGAACACCGTGAATTCAAAGCGCGCCGCCATATTGATGAGCGCTGGTCGCGCCATCTATCCTAAGCGCCGCGAAGTCGCAGGTATGGGCTGCCACGCCGGGAGATGCAATCCGGCGCAAAAGCAAAACTTGGGCTTTTCAGCTGGGCGGAAGGCGTGTTTCGAGTTTTTTCTAACCTGTCATTTTCGCTGTCTCAATCCAATCAAACTTCAAGACCTCATGCAAGTGCGCAATGACCACACTGAGTGCTGTGCAGACTGCAGAAGCGAATACATCAGGCAAGTACGCCATTAGATTTGTACAAACCGCGCGCTATATGCTAGAACACGTGTGAGCTGTAATATCTCCGCATTTTTGGCACGTAACCTGTGAAGGAATATACAGCACTGTGTTGGTGCCATGTATTATTAAAGCACGCAGAACATTGTCCTCTGCACTTTCAGTTTGGTCTTGTTTGTCATGGTCACTACTGGGTTGGCCGCGTTTGCCAACCAACTGGCGAGGTCGTTTGACTGGGCTTATGGCCTGCCTGATTAGCAGACGCCTGCCCTTTACCACCTGCACATTGAAAACAAGATATATGTTATAGTAAGAAGGGCTGTAATTCTTTCCCATGCCATCACTGTTGCGAAGATATAAAGTCCTCTCAAAATGAAATAGAAAATACACCAGGCCAATTGTATCGAGCAATTTATCGCACAACATTCAGAACACAAGCCTACAGCACTCAAACAAGCAGCATATATGATGCTAAACCTGCACTCATTGGAAAATGAGGAACTACAGTAGTTATAATGTTAAACTACGTGTGCAGTCAAAACCCCTAAAACAGGGTGAGCATGACAGCTGCAGGTGTTGTACAGTTGTTGCACAGACCATGACAGGACACATAAAATTACCATACCTACTTAAAGCTGCATCATCAGGGACCCCTTTGGTACAAGACAACAACCGCACCTGCGTTCCAAGAAATTAGCCCCACCAACTGCAGCCACCTGGTATCAGACCTGTTTCGCTTGTGCGAGGCCATATCGGATTGTTAGCGCTCCTTTAGAAAAAAAATCAGTAGAAAAATACTGGCGAGAACGAGCAACATTTTGTTACAAGAGAGAGAGAGAGAGAAAACATTTATTAGAACCATCGAGGTGGTTGCTCTTGAGGTCGAGTGGGTGGTGTCCTCATTCCAGGACTCCACTGGCCATGGCTGCTCGACGTACTTGCTGGACGAGAGCTTCTTGTCCCGCCAGGGTATCGCCGGTCAGCTGTACCTCCCACCGCTCAAATTGCGTGCTAGGCGTCTTTAAGTGTTGAGGTTTGCCCCCGCACCCCCACGAGATGTGGAAGAGTGTAGGGCGTGTGTCGCCGCACCAGGGGCAGATGCCGCGATATGTATGTGGGAACATTTTACTGTATTTGTGTAGGTTAGGAAATGTGTTTGTCTGAATAAGTCGGAACAATAATTAGCCACCTTATTTTCCTCGCTATAAGAACGGAAAAATCTTGCGCTTCGCCCCACATAACAGCCCGCACGCAGTTTAGAGCTCACGACGCTCAAATGAATTCGTTACGAATGACACCTGCAACACCAGCTCGTAAAGACAGGCGCGCTGCAAGAACACCTTCGGCGACGAGCAGTCGTCGTTTACGTTTTTGTGGACGCGCGCTACGTGACGAGCAGACTTCGGTTTACTTTCATAGCAATAACGCTCACCAGCAGGGCAACATTCTATTGCCTACAACTTGTCGTACACGCTTAATGATCATGCCGTGCACCAGCTGCAAGTATCGCTAACCGCGAACTCAACGGTTCCGCTTAACTGTCGAGGGCTCTGCATTACTGAAAACACGAAAAGGCTTGCCTTTTTGTAATAGCCAAGGCGAAGCACCGGCACGGGATTCTTCTCTGTAGGCTTCTTGTTCAGAAAGTGCTCGGAGCAAACCTGCGTGTTGCACATATTACGTTCGTAGGGCACAAAGTTGAACGATGCACCAAAATATACACAGATCCAATACTCACTCGTGTATTTTCACTGGGTTGGTAGTTCTTCCTATTCACTGCAGCTATCCACCGGTGGCGCAGCTTGGCATTCTTCGTTGCGGATGGAAATTGGCGCAGGCTGAAGACACCGCACCGGCACGATTCCCTACGTGTGTTGTGCTCTTCGCAAACAGCGCTCAGCAACCTGCTCCTTTCGCGCTGGATGTTTTGGCATCCAAACACAATGCAATGATGCCCAGATGACTTCTTGTACTTTCGATCCGCATGAACGGGCACATTTCCGCACTTTGGAGTCCTAGAGCTAACGCTTGCCATGTCTACCGGTCGCCGGCGAACACACTTTGGCAGCCCAGTACAAAATGGCGCCGGTCGACCGGGCAACCCGGGTACGAGAGCATATATATATATATATATATATATATATATATATATATATATATATAAATTATTTATGTATTTCGAAAATGACATACAAATACGAGCCTGCCCAAGCCAACAATGGGCTTGTGGGGCTGCGCTCGGCAGAATGGAGCAAGCCAGGGAGCGGCACAGTAAATCAATTATGTACAAGACTCAAAATAAAACTAAAGAAAGAAAGAAAGAAAGAAAGAAAGGAAAGAAACGAAATTACACATACAAATCAAAAATATAAGATTTAACTTCTTTCCGTGTGCTGGAAGATAAAACTTTATCTGGCAGGTCATTTAACACATCAGGTACATAGAAGGCACGGACACGTTTGCCATATCTTGTTCGTACTCTTGGTAAGGTAAAGCGGTCGCGTGTACGTAATGCTCTGGCGGGGACATACGGGAGGCAGAACTCATTGTTCCATATATACAAAAGGATTACCGTTTCTTTGAATAACAGCCTGAACGAGGGCATGTGCGAGCATGAAAAAAGACTGGAATTGTTAGTAATGTGCACACCATACATCACCGTCCGAATTATGGATTTTAGTAAAGAATCAACTTTATTGCGCCAAAACACTGAACAGAAATAAAAAGAACAGATTCCATATCTCAGCACACTGTACGCTAATGCATGTGCTATTGTTTTCCTTACGTAAATTGGGCATAGTGCTTTAATAGAATGCAGTAGGAAGGCTATTTTGCGCAGCCTTTCACAAACGTTAGCCAAGTGAGTGTTCCAGGACATGTTAGAATCGAAATGAACACCCAGATAATTGACACTTGAGAGGTATGGAATAGGAGAGCAAGAGCAATTGTTACACAGAGGAGAATGAAGAAACAGTGCAGTGATGACAGGAATAGATTTCAGCGGATGGTGAAAACATACTAATTTAGTTTTATTCTGGTTAATAGAAATTAAGTTTTTACGGTACCAACTGATAACATTTGTAGTGTCAGTTTGTAATTCAGCCGCGGCTTGATAGTAATTAGTATGACGAGATACTAAAAGCGTGTCATCTGCGTATTGAAACACCCGACAGCGAAAAATTGCTTGACTGCGATCATTAACGTACAAGTTGAATAAAAAGGGAGCTAAAATCGACCCTTGTGGACCTCCAGCGCTCAACTGTCTAGGTTTGCTTTTAATATTTCCGAGAACTACTACTTGACTTCGACCGTGCAAATAATTCTCAAGGAAAGTTAGAAAAGGCCCTCGGAAGCCATAGCTATGAAGTTTACAAAGTAAAATTTCATGGTTGACGGAGTCAAAAGCTTTTGATACATCTAGAAATAATGCACAAGCGAATGCACTAATTTCAAGAGTACTATTGAGGAAATCGGTTAATTCATCTAATGCTAATCTAGTGCCACGCCCACAAGTAAATCCGTACTGATTAGGCGACATTATGTTGTGCGCATCAATGAAGCTCTGCATTACGTGAAAAATATGCTTTTCAAGTATAAGAGCAATGCACGAAAGTATCGAAATTGGCCTGTAGTTTGTGACAACATTGACCTGTCCGCTTTTGAAGAGAGGAACTACAAGCGCTTCCTTGAGGCCAGGCGGTATTTCTTTTGTGGTTATAATGTTATTTATAATTGCTAAGAGAACATTCTTCAGGGCCTCGAAATTTCTGCGAAGGACGTCCACAGATACACCATCTAATCCAACCGACTTGTGCTGTTTTAAGTTAAATAAAATATAGCGAATATCATCCTCGGTACACTCAGGCAGGAATGCAGAGTCAACTACCGATTGTGGCATACAATAACTAGCCGTATTACCGGACAAGCTTGCTGCAGTAGACGAGAAAAAGGAATTAAATTGGTCTGCTAACGTTATAGATGGTGGACCGAAATTCTTCGCAATAGTTTGGTATGCGCCTTTCCGGGGACGACCCCTTAATTCGTTAACCGCGGACCAAGTCTTGGACGGGTTATTTCTAAATTCAGAAAATTTACCTTGGAAGTGCTGTCGCCTGGCACCTCTAAGCACAGCAGTGACTTTATTGCGAGCCATCTTATAAGCTTCACGAAGATACTGATTATTAAGTGAGCGCCGACAACACGCCCCGGCTAGTTCTTTTTCAGCTAACGCGGTTAGAGCATTTCCATTTATCCACGGGCATTTCGGCTTTCGTTGGTTTAAGACGACTACGTTTTTGCAAGAGTGCACTGCCTGCGTATAAACGGCAATAAAAGATTTATACAGGTGACTGGCAGGAACTTCTGCTAGGAAAGATTTCCAGTCGTAGCCTTGCAACAACGAGTCCAGCTTTCTTTTATCAATAACCTCTATCTGTGATACTGGGTTGTTAGCCGCAGCATGCTGAGACGATAGAAAGCTACACCCAACATAGAAGTGATCGGATAGCTTTTGCTCAATAATAAACGGAAGTACCTGGTCGTTTTCAGTGCGAACATTGACGTGATCTATGCATGAAGACACAAGCGATGTGCCCAAAATTTCGATACGTGTGGGAAGGTTGATAATAGAATCCATTCCAACGTCAGCAAGCGTGTTCAAGTAATCAGCTACAATGTGTCGTTCTTTCTTCAGCACGTCAATGTTAACATCACCTATCATGCACACGTGACCAGATGGAAAAGCAAGTAGATGCAATCCGTCCACAAACTTTCTAGCACGTTGATTTGGCGGCCTATAAATAGCGAGCAATGTGATGGCAAAAGATCGTGTGTGAATACGAAGGGCTAGCGATTCAGCACTTGTGAAAGTTATGTTCAGAGGACTTGAAATCCAACAATTTTTAATGAAAATGGCAATTTCACCGCCACGGCCGTCCTTGCGCGTCAAAAATGATTGTGATAACCTTGGAGTTGAAAGAGACCAGTATGTTCCTGCCCAATATTAATTTCAGGTAAGACAAAAACATCAGCAATATCACGTACAGCACCAGCGTGGACACAAAATTCATTCCAGTGCTTGCGAATACTACGCACGTTTGCATGAAAAACAGTGAATGTGCCTTCACCTGGTTTTAAAAGAACAGAAAAAGAAGGAAAGTCTCGAAATTGTTCGCACGAAGCCATGAATCAGGAAAAAGATTACAACAGACAAAGCAGAGGATAGAAGAGGTCAGACTAGCCGAGACAAGTCACAAGGGCTCATTATGCGCACAACTGGGTCACCCTCCTTCTTACGGGCATAAATTTTGCCATGTTTCCCCCATACGAACTTGAAATCGGCCTCTTTGGCCTTAGTCTTTGTCTCCCAGAACAGTTCTCTGTTGTATTCCTCAAGTTTTCGACAAAGAAAACCGAGGGCTCATTTTCCTTCGCTAGAGCTTCTAGTTTCTTTCGCTTTGCCAGCCAGCTGTCACGTGTGCCCGCCGAAAGGAAGCGCACTAAAACTGGAGCTGTCTTGCTCTTCCTGGGCAACCGGTGCACAGCTACTACGTGACCTGGCAGGAATGAATCAATGCCCAGTTGAGCGGCCAGTTCAGCAACAGTAGTGGTCAAGTTTTCACTAGGAAGTTGGGGTAGGTTATGAATTTCGAGGTTTGAGGACCTAGTATACTGTTCAGAGGCATTTATTTCTCCTCTAAGGTCTTGAATGACAGCTGCCTGAGAAACGACCTGATCCTCAAGTACCATCACCCTAGAAGACAATTCAGTGACCTGTTTCTCTCGTGTTGCTGATCCTTTCAGCAAGGAATCATATTTATTTGAAAGAAAGTCAACCGAGTCGTGTATTTCCTGCATTTATGTTTTCACTGCTTCGATCTCGGACTTGAGGCACAACAGTTCGTCTATTTTCGACGGTGCGTTCGGTTAGTCTGGGTGCGAGGCTATCGTGTTCTGGTCTATAGCCGCAAAGCCTCTGAGCGGAGCTTGCAGCAGGGCTGCCCGCTGTGGGCTTCTAGGGTGGTTATCCCACAAAATCTGGGGTCCAGGGTCCTGCAGTTGCTGCACGCGGGTCATCCTGGCGTAGAAAAGACAAAGATGGTGGCCCGGACTCATGTTTGGTGGCCTGGCCTGGACGAGGACATCGCTCACTTGGTGCAGTGCTGCCAAATCTGCCAGGAGCATCAGCGAGCCTGGCGTCATTCATTCATTCATTCATTCATTCAGAATTTATTTAAGACGTGGAGACATGTGGAGATCACGCCCTTGCCGTTCTTACAGAGACCCTGGTCCCGCCTACATGTGGATTTTTGGGGACCCTTCAAGTGCCATTACTTTCTGGTGGTAGTGGACGCCTTTTCCAAGTGGGTGGAGAGTCTACCTATCACCACTCTATCGGCAGGCGCGACCATTGCAGCGCTACGACAGGTCTTCGACGCCCAGGGGTTGCCGGCTGTCGTTGTGTCCGACAACGGTCCTGTTTTCGCCCCGACAGAGTACCTGGCCTGGATGACGAAGCACGGAATCCGCCGGATGATGGTTCCGCCGTACCACCCTGCTTCAAATGATGCAGCCGAGTGGGTGCTGCAAACGATCAAAGACAACCTCAAGAAGAGCCAGGCTGGGGATTTCCGGACGCAGATTGCCCGGATACTATTTGACTACCGGACGACGCCCCACGATGTCACTGGTCGTGCCCCCTGTGAGCTCCTGCTCGGTCGGATAGTCAAGACACCCTCGGACGTCGTGCATCTGGGCCTCCGATCCACAGTGCTCTTGAAGCAGCTGAAGCACAAGCTGGCTGCTGACCAAGGGTGCCGTCCCGGGCCTTTGCCAGAGTGGGGAGCTCCAGTTTTCGCCAGGAACTTCTGTCCTTACCCACTCTGGTCTGTCCTTACCCACAGGTGGTGTCTCCTGCCAGCGCTTCATCGCTGATCGTTCGCATGCCAGACGGGGCCATGTGGCACAGACACGCCGAACATGTCAGGCCTCACCTAGGGACCTGACCAGCAGCCTCGACTGCCACTTCTGAGTTCCAGCCCGCAGGAGGACTAGCGGCAGCACCAGCCGCTTCCAGCGGAGCACCACCCACCTCGGATGCGGCAAACGTTGCCAGTGGCGCGGCACTCGTTGTACCGGTGTCGAGCCCAGCACCACTCACGATGCCGACCACTACGGGCCCTCCGGATGGCGCGAGGTTGGCTCAGGCAGCACCCGGCGTTGCCACACCCGACCCAGCAACACCGGTGCCCAGGCGCAGTACGCGACAGCGGAGGCCAGTCGCCTTTATAGCAGGCACCGTCGACCGAGCTAGGGTGGAGGCAGAGCCTCGTATTTTGAACATGGATGTTTGTTTCTTTTATTTAATAAACAAACTGGGGGTAAATTGGTGTGGCAAGCATGTGACGCCCCCTCAGGCATAATGTTCGTTCGCCGCCAGGATCGGTGGCCTGCCAAGCTCGGCAGGCAACATTGGTCACCGCACTGCAGTAAACACGGACGAGCACAGCTGCTCGGCGGTCAGTCATCGTTCAGCGCCACCACTCTGCGGAGCGTCCGTCTAACGGAGGGTGCCTCGAGCCCTCCCTTGTTCACGAACCCGGGTGGATCGTGACAACACGGTGTAGCACACTGTACAATACCATATATTTGCTTTCATAATTTAATATTTAAAATACCATGAAAAATCAAGTGGAGAGAAACAACGCCATGAATAATAAATAAAGAAATATGTAATCGAAATTTCCCTCAACCCACTCACACCGTTCAATAGAGTCACGCAGTGTAGCTATTCACAAAGTTTGCTAGCGTGCCCGCGTCATGGTGGTCCTACTGGGGGTGCTGCTTTTCATGGTGATTTTAGTAGTCGCACATTTGCTCGCTCCGGTGATTTGCCTTTTTCACTATCAAATTGCTGCAGAACAACGATTTACACGAAGCACAAATTGCGCAGCCATTGTGCGCTCGGACGCATAAACTGAATGTTAAAAGCACTTGCAAGCACCGGACCGAACAATGCCATTAAGACTTTCTCAGGCAAAACTGCTTCGGGTTTCGTCACTTCTGTTAGTGTTTTCCAGAACCACAAGGCATCGTTTTGCAGCCTGTAGTAAACTTGTTTCTAAAGTATTCTCGCTTGCCTTTCCTCAGTTCGTTTGCTTAATTCTTAAGCTTCTTGCATGTTACTAAAATCTCCATATCATTCTGCCTCAGAAATTCAGCAAACAATTGATCTGTTTATTAGTTCCGGTGTAGAGATCGTGAGTTATCCAGGGTTCCAGGCCTTTCTATGCATATTCCGTGGTTCCATACAAAAGGAGCTATCATCTATTGCTTAAATAGGGCAAAATATTGGTCTGCGCTTCATGTGCACCATGCTCTTTTTTATGGGGAATTTCTTTGAATTAGGCGCAACTGAAGACAAATATTTCAATCTCCTTTTTTCACGGGTTTGTGAAAATTCTGAGCCACTCACAGTCGTGCGCAGCAGCCAGCCACGTTTTTCGGGCCACCTGCGAATAAAGCCGAGCAGCCGCCGCCAGCTTTCGGCGAGGCTCATCATGCAGGTAACACCACACTTCCGGTTTCAGACACAAGCTTCTTTCAGAGCGGCCAAACACCTGCGCTGGAGTGTTGCCTATTTGCGGAGGGCAATTTTCTACCATGGGGACTCTCATGCTACCGAAGGTACGCAGAAATTTAACAATTGTTTGAAAATAAATTCAGAGTAATGAAATAATCGAAATGTTGACGCTTTTTGTTTGAAACAAGGTTTAAGAAATGTTGAACATCCGCTCCAGACTGCATGCTAATCGCGAAAGAGTGGAGATAGTGCCGACTACGAGAAGGCAATATTTCTTCCTCGTTTTTTTACGGTCATACCAGGGATCTGTCTGCCATCCTTCTGCAGATATGCATGCAAAAATTTCTTGTAGCTGTTGCGAGGAAAGTCATATTTAGAAATATGGATAAACATTAGAAATCTATGCTGAGCGGGAAACAACATGCTGTTGAAGTGAACACGCGACTGGTCCTTCAGTTTATATTTTTTTGTTATTTACATAACCTAAAAGCAAACCCTAGGCATTACACGGTGGCGGGGCGGGGGGATAAAACAATAAAAATGTAAAAGAAAAGTGAAAGACAGAGACCCCTAATCCAGTAAGGCGAACAGACATGCAAATTAACATGAGCAAACACAAAGGAGAATATAAGAAAGCTGTAAACGTACAACTTCGAACACCATTCATATGGAGAAGCCATCACAACGTCGGATGATTGAACCAAGTGACAAAACCGCCACGAGTGGAAACACTGGCTGGACGCTCGTAAGGATGAGAGGACGAAGGCCGGCACCTACGCATTGAGTTGGGCGACATGAACAACGTCCGTAGAAGGAAGGTTGAAGCTGGTTCGGGTAGGATTGAGGAAATCTCATCAGTCCTGACTGAGAGTTCACGCAAAGCATGGTATATAGCGACCATCCTACTAAATCATTATTGCTCTTACCAGGGAGGCCGATACGTGGATTTACCCTAACTACCACCCCGTTGCTGCCAAATTCATGGTTTCACGGTGGCCAGTAGTGAGGCTGACCTAGGTGCCGTGATATACTTTGTTAAGACGTGGTATGGCAAACTATCCCGGTGGCGCGCCGCGAATAACGCAAAGCTAAAACCCTTAATTGGCGACAGCCCCTCATTAAAAGCGGGTTTAGTTTTCGTTCGCCGCAAATAAATGAACGCGGCGAACTTGCTTTGAGAGAAGCAGGCTTCAGCCTGCTCCTGTCGCTCAATACTTGCAAAGCCTGCAGGGACCTTCAAAATTGCATTAAAATTAAAAGCACTGCGAATAGTCATACACACGAAGTGAACGCTAGCTTTACTTTTACAAGTTCCGATGTGATTTATATGCTTGAATGTTCCTTGTGTGAGAAACAATATATTGAAAACACAGGATAATCAATGAAAGTGAAGTTAAACGGACATCGCGCGGACACAGCTAAAAAGCTTCCCACAGCCGCTGTTAAGCATTTCAACCAACCAGGTCATAACTATGATGAACTCTAGATATTATAGTAAAATTTTCGCTCTGAACGCGAAGGAAAAGTACACAGAATCGTACTTCATCCACACGTTCAAGACGTTGCAACCAATAGGAATAAACATTTCAAAAGCAGCTTACCATATATTATCTATGCTAAATTTCAAAGCATAGGCAACAACACTTAGTTATTTTGATTGGGCTGCTTAGTGTTTTTTTCATACTTTTCTTTCTTTGGTATATTATTTGCAATGGATGCACTGAACAGTTCCGAGGGTAACGCCTCTTCGTAACCGAGGAGGCAGGTGACGCAGAGTAGGAACAGCTGGTTGCCCGAACGGCTCACACTCGTGCCAAGCACTGCCGATCCGGTTGGCCCACTGGTTGCACTGCAGGCATGGAAGAGACGATCTGGCTGGCCTTGTTCTTGTGCTCTTCTTCTTCATTACAATTACCCCCGGTGCAAAAACGGAGCCATCCTGGTGACTTACGACGTGGAGACGAGCGGGTCATAGAATTGTTTCAGGCGGCGCACGTGAACAACGTCCCGTTCACGGCGGCGCTTTTCGGATGGCGATGTAAGCGGCTCTATGATATAGTTGACCGGAGGGGTGCGTTCGATGATGCGGCATGGTCCATCATACTGCGAGAGAAGTTTTGTCGAAAGTCCAGGCGTGGTAGAAGGCACGTACAACAAGACAAGTGTGCCAGGAGCGAAGTTCGGATTCTTAGCGTCGGCATCACGATTGGCTTTTTGTCATTGTTGGTCAGCGGAGGTGAACTTTCGGGCTAATTGATGGCATTTTTGGCGTATCGGGCGACGGCTGAAACGGGAGCACATTCTGACGCGTCTGGTGTATAAGGCGAAACCGTATCGATGGTATGGGAAGGATCGCGACCGTAGAGAAGAAAGTATGGAGAAAATCCTGTGGTACTTTGTGTAGCCGTATTATATGCGTACGTGACAAATGGGAGGATGATGTCCCAGTTTGTATGCTCCGATGAAACGTACATGGCGAGCATATCATCAAAGGTGCGATTAAAACGCTCTGTAAGTCCGTTAGTTCGAGGATTGTACGCCGTGGTGGCCCGGTGAACTATGCGGCATTGAGCAAGCAGAGCTTCAACCACCTGCGACAGAAACACACGGCCTCTATCACTCAGCAGCTCCCGAGGTTGGCCATGACGAAGAATGAAACGATGGAGCAGAAAGGATGCAGCGTCACTGGAGGTCGCTGCAGGTAGAGCAGCGGTTTCGGCATAGCGTGTAAGGTGATCAACTGCGACAATATTCCATCATTTCTCAGTAGGCGTTAGTGGTAGTGGCCCGTACAGGTCAATTCCCGCACGGTCGATGGCACAGAGAAGCGCACAGAAGCGGCTGTAATAAACAGTGGGCCGGATGAGGCGGAGATTTGTGCGTTGGCATTGCGGGCACGAGCGGACAAACCTCTGGACAAAAGTAAACATTCCTCGCCAGTAGCAATGTTGCCGCAAGCGCTCATACGTCTTCAAAACGCCTGCGTATGCACATTGTGGGTCAGTATGGAAAGAAGCGCACATGCCGAAACGCAAACTCCTAGGGATAACCAGGAGCCACTTGCGGCCATCGGGCTGGTAGTTGCGTCGATACAAGAGGTTATCCCGGAGAGCAAAATAGACAACCTTGGCGACGCATGGAGCGGGAGATGGGAGATGCAGGCGAGTCAGAAAGGCGATCCAAAAGTGAGGCCACCCAAGGATCTTTGCGCTGTTCTGATGCGAAGGTGTCGATGTCGACCGAGGATACCGCCTTAATGGTGGAGAGGGAGGCCGTGTCGGCTGGCAGCGGAGAGCGGGACAGAGCGTCAGCGTCAGTGTGCTTGCGACCTGAGCGGTATATGACGTGTATGTCGTATTCTTGAATGCGCAGAGCCCAGTGGGCAAGGCGTCCAGACGGGTCTTTCAAAGAGGATAACCAACAAAGGGCGTGATGGTCAGTAACCACATTGAAAGGCCTGCCGTATAAATAGGGGCGAAACTTCCCGAGTGCCCAAACGATGGCCAGGCATTCTTTTTTCTGTGACGCTGTAATTGCGTTCCGCTTTGGTCAGCGCACGACTGGCGTAAGCAACGACGTACTCGGAGTAGCCAGACTTGCGCTGTGCAAGGACAGCGCCGAGGCCAATACCACTGGCATCGGTATGCACTTCAGTTGGGGCGGTGGGGTCGTAGTGTCGCAGTATAGGCGGAGACGTCAGGAGACGGCGTAAAGTCACGAACACGGTGTCGCATGCCGGAGACCAGGAGCATAGATCGTTGGCGCCACTTAAGAGTTGTGTCAAAGGTGATATTATCAAGGCGAAATTGCGAACAAAGCGTCTGAAGTAAGAACAGAGGCCGATGAAGGCGCGGAGTTCTTTGAGCGTCTTAGGTTTCGGAAATTCTGCCACGGCGCGAAGTTTTGATGGGTCGGGGCAAATTCCGTCGTGTGATACGACGTGACTTAGAATAATGAGCTTGCGCGCGGCGAACAGGCACTTTTTCAGGTTCAGTTGCAGGCCTGCGTTGGCCAAGGACGTCAACACTTGCGTAAGGCGAAGAAGATGCGTGCTGAAATCAGGGGCGAACACAACGATGTCGTCGTGATAGCACAAATACGAGCTCCATTTTAGGCTGCGCAAGATATTGTCCATCATTCGTTCAAAGGTAGCAGGCGCATTGCATAGGTCAAATGGCATCACATTAAATTCGTATAAACCACCTGGCGTAATGGATGAAGTTTTACTGCGATCAACTGCTGACATCGGGACCTGCCAGTAGCCCGAGCGTAAATCCAACGAAGAGAAGAATTTAGCGCCTTGCAAGCTGTGCAGAGCGTCGTCAATGCGCGGTAGAGGATAGAGGTCTTTGCGCGTTATCTTATTGAGACGGCGATAATCGACACAGAACCGAATGGAATATTTTCATCTCGGTATTTTTTTTATTGGACGAGCAAAATTTTCATCACTTCATTTTATTATCGCTTGCAGAGAGACGACAGCCCACTGACCGCCAGCGAAGCAGATAATGAAAGGGTGCTATACACACGGCCGCTGACACGCCGGCTCACACACGGCCGTGTCACCGACCGTGCGCATAGTAGCCCTTAATTCTCAATTTTGCACCCTCGCCTCTAACACACCTTCAGTGGTTGCCTCAACCACCCGCCTCACACCCTCTCTCTTTTAGGAGAACCCTACCTACATATACTATGCCGAGGAAACTATATGTCACCCTGAAAAGGCAACTCCACTTGTCGAAACGTTGGCTCCAGCTTTCACCTGGCTCTCGTTTTGGTCATCGCCATAAAGGAGGGCATTCATTCCAGCAAGAAACTAAGTTAAAGATGAATCTTGTAGTTTGCACTTTGCGTTTGCATATGACGAGGCATGCCTCGTGATGAATCGCAAGCTATCATCACGGAATCAATATCTGGATACTTTAATGTCTGAGCAATTTTATTAAGTGTTATGGCATAATATGGACCATAGTCAGTATTGGAATGAAGAAGCTGTATACGGCGCTTTCGTGAACCTAAATAATTTTTCAAGCAAAGACGACTAAACACGAAAAAATCGTGCTGCTTAAAATACAGTCCATTTCTACCGCATAAGCTTAACTCACACCTCTTACTGAGCCCAACTGTAAATAGGCGCGAATTATTTTCGGCTGTGGGTCATTTGTCCATCCGGGTTCATATTTGTCTGAAGGCTCAGATGAATTTTAGTGATATTTTGTATCCTTTGAATGAGTAACAATAAAGTTGTGGTTATTATTATTATTATTATTATTATTATTATTATTATTATTATTATATACCTTACTGCATAGCTAACAGCATAGACAATGTCATTGTCACTTACTATGATAACGGAAAGATGACGCTGCATATCTGCCATCAATTGCTGTTGTGCATGTGTATAAACCATTGCTAATAGAGCAAGAAAGAAAGCACAACCATTGTGAAAAGTCACAACGTAATCAGATAGCCACAATACAGCTCGCTTTGCTAACCCAGTTTTGAGAATTACGAAGACGACATTGAACTTCACATACCACAAATAATTTTCGTTTATATCTCCGGTACCATTAGAGAGAGAAATGCTGAAGATTCTTAAGGCAGGTAGGCAGTTGCACCAGGCATTACAGCCTATAAAAATTAAATAGGAAGGACAAACTGTGATCGCATGGTTGCTGAAAGATATACAGATCCTCTGCGTAGTTCAATTCCCAAGAATCATCGCGTTCGTCAAAACTTATCAGAAAGCAAGGTCACATCAATTTTGGGAATGAGCCATTGACTTCGCTGTGAATTAATTTAGCGTTGCGCAATAAGTCATTTTCGAACGGTGAGGAATTCTCACTATAATTTACCTATACGTGCCTTTTTGTGTTTCTGGCAAGGCAGCGTGCGCCGAAATAAATGAGAATAGTACGCTGCCATAGTTTCTTCCGGCATGGTTTCCTGCCATGCGGATGCAGGTACGCATTTCCTATTAAGCGCGATATGCGGAAAGACGAAAGTTTGGGTCGCTTATGAAAACAGGCCGCACCACTGCCAGCATCCTAGTAGAATTAGAGGAGAGAGAGGGAGAAATAAAGTACAATCAGGAGCCTCATTTACCGTTAGGCTCAGTGCTTCTGATGAGAAGCGGCAAGGTAGGCGGATGAAAATTATTCGAGACGTAGCGTGAAGCGATGAGCCGTCAGCGGACGTCCGCCGCGATCAACCCCGATACGCAACGGGCGCAGCGACGGCTTGTCAGCCTGCGCGACTCGAATTGTTTGCAACAGTTGGCGCACGCAATCGTCGCGTTGCTGGTGTCGCCCGCTTCGGTCGACCTGTGGAGCTTCGACATGCAGGCATCTTCGGGTGGTTCCTCGGTGTGCCTCTACGCACTCCTGCTCTCCGGGGCGTTTTCCAAAGTACGCGCAGACGGAAACGAGCCGGAGTGAGTACTGGTTTCTGAATACTCTAGTGCTTGGCATACAGACTTGGGAGAACCATTGAATGTTAAACTGACAACTAAATTACTACAATGTAGTGATGACGCACATATTCAGATAGTAACAAGCGATGGCGCTCATTGTTCCTAAATGGTTGGGATAGCTGCCTGTGAGCTAATACATGGCTAAAGACTAAATTGGCAAAAGAGTGAAAAAGAATAAATATTAATGCTACAGTAAATTCTTGCGGTTGGACACACCCGCTTCAATCAGTGCCGATCGCAATATGTACGCACATACAATCGCCATGTCTTTCAATAGAAATGTACTCGTATCTCTCTCTCACACACAAACACATATTTAAACAAGAAACGCTAGGTCTACGTAAGAAAAATGGGACATTGCTGACATTTCGGCTGCAAAACCGGTCTTCGTGAAAGACTCTGGCGAAGGCTGGTCCTGCGGCTGGAACGGCAGCAAAGCCCAGCTTTTTCCTACGTATTTCAATTTTTTCCTCATGTAAGCGTTTTTCTCGTGTCAACTGATGCTGCGCTGCTATATACATATCTATACATTATAGCAAGCCCATAAACAAGGCTACCCCGGACCGCATAGGAGGAATAATTTTCAATTTTTATTGAAATAAACAAATCATAAATAACTGAAAATTATCTCCCATTCAGCCCCCCAAAAAATCTACTACTTACATTTTGTTGATTTTTCGTATCAGACGATATATTCACACTGTGTATACATTGTGAAAGTTTTTTTTTATTGGCGTTTTGTTCATTGGAACCCTATGAGCGTATATTACAAAGTACGCTGGGCCTTCACGGGAGCAAAACCTGATGTAGGTCACGAAATATATGTGCTATTTCTTGGAGCTTCAAGAAACAGAAAGTCTTGCAGCGCGGAGTGAAAAGAAATTTCGCGCAATACCGCATAACCTTCTTGTAGCAAAATTAGAATTTTAGTGGGAAATATTCTTGTTATGGAAGTATATTTCCTTATCAAATGTGTAACATGACTTTGTCAAATAACAAGGAAGGGCTTTGCTGTTGCTTTCAGAGGTGCGCGCGACGCAAATATATTATTGACCCAGATCTAGACGCGGTAATTGGCGATGAATACAAGCATTCAAAGGTAAAGGAGTCAGCATTTGGTTGAGTGGTAATTGAAACATTCAACAGACTGGGGACATCACCTCCAAAGAAAGTCTTGTCTTGCATTACAATCCCCTATTATGATTGCTAGGTGTAATTTTCGTTGAATTTTCTGTCATTATTAGAGGTGGGGTCTACGTCTGGATAATCAATCTGTGTTACCCTACATTTATTGCTTAACTCTTCTTGATTGGCATAGGAATATACATAGTCTTTATTGTTTTCTGTTTCCTCCTACCCATCTTCCAATTTGTAATAAAGGATGCCTGAATCACCTTTTTTCTTAATATTGCTACGGAATAGTATTACCAATGACGAAGAGGCGAGCAGTAAGAAGACGACGACGACGATTAGAGGCTAGCGCGGGCTGTTGTCTCTTGGCCTAGTGCGGCGTATACTACGTTGTAGATATACTTGTATATAGCTTTTCATCTGCGTCTTCTTACGTAACATATCTGGTGGAGGTGGACGTTCCCTGTACCTCGTCACGGAGCTTCGCAGTGGACGGTACGTCGAGCCTAGCTTCATGGCTCCCGGCTATGACAACTCGACTCAGCCGCCCCCGACACCTGCTGCCACTTCGACGACCTGCATCACTCTCCCTGCTCCTCGTGATCCTGGTGTATTCTCGTGCAAAGATGGGGAAGATGTCGACGACTGGATCAGCCTGTACGAACACGTCAGCCGCAATAACCGGTTGGACCCTACTATCATGCTCGCCAACGTAGTCTTTTACCTCGGTGGCACACCTCGAGTTTGGGTTCGGACACACGAAGAAGAGCTCACCAGTTGGGATTCGCTGAAACAAAAGCTCCGAGACTTGTTCGGCAACCCCTACGGTCACAAACTTGCCGCGCAGAAGGCGCTTTCCGGCCGTGCGCAAACGTCAACAGAGCCCTATGTCACGTACATTCAGGACGTCTTGTCTCTGTGCCGCAAAGTTGATGCACACATGACTGAGTCAGCCAAGGTATCCCACATCCTCAAAGGCATAGCCCACGACGCCTTCAACTTCCTCGTATTCAACAACGTCGCGACGGTGGATGCTGTTATAAAAGAGTGCCGCCGCCGGGAACTCGCTAAAAGCCGACGTATCGACCAGCAGTTTGCCCGTTTGCCCAACACCCCAGCGACATCTTCCTGTGCCGACGCTCCTCGTCCCATCAACACTAGCGATATCACCAAGATCGACCGGCGTGAGATTGAGGCCTCTTATCCGGCTGCCTTCGAATCCAGCCCCACCAACGCACCTGCAGTCACCGTTTCCCTGATCCAGGCAGTTGTCCGCCAGGAGTTCGAAAACATGGGCCTTCACATCATCTCCTCGGTCCATCGCCCTGATACCCGTCCGGCTTCTTCGATTCCGCCCCGTCCCGCATCTTCTTACCCACCACGTTTCCGCAACCCATCTCAATGGCGCAACTGCTGACGACAAGCCCATTTGTTTTCACTGCCGTCGCATTGGGCACATTTCTCGGCACTGTCGAAGTCGCTGGACTTCCCCGACCCGGTCTGCTTATACTGCCTACTCTCGCCCCTCAGGTGGCCCTTCTCGTCCCTATGCCGCACGCTCCGATAATGCCGCCACTGACTCTCCTGCGCCGAAGCGCCCCTATTCTCGTTCACCTTCGCCCCAACGACGACGATCTCGCTCTCCCCAGCCTCGTTGTTCCTTTTCGCCGACTCCCTTCGGACGCCGCTCCCAGCCTGAAAACTAGATGATGCAGTGCCTCGAGGTGACGCTGCATTGCTCCCTACGCCGCCAAATCCTCCACTGACGTTGCCCACTCATCTGAACCTTCTTGACGTGCAAGTAGACGGTGTTCCTGTATCTGCTCTTAAAGACACTGGGGCGCATTTGTCGGTAATGAGCGCTGATCTTCGTACCCGCCTGAAAAAAATAATCACGCCCGCCACGACGCATGTCCATGTCGCCGATGGCGGAACTGCCCCCGTAATTGGTATGTGTGCCGCCCGTGTCTCCTTCGCCGATCGCTCCACAATTGTGTATTCACTGTCATCGCCCACGGTCCCCACGACATCATCCTCGGGTTAGACTTCCTCTCCACACATTCTGCTCTCATCGCTTCTTCCGCCAGTACTCTCCGCCTTGACCTGCCTTTTCCGAATCACGCTGAACCACACCCCAGTCGCCTCCGTTCCGTCGACTTCGTTCGCTTGCCACCTTCGGCACTGACGTTGACCCAGTGTCATCCCCACCAGTGCCCGACGGTCACTATATCGCGGCTCCTATGCAAGACGTCCTCCTTACACACGGGATCACGGTACCTCATACCGTTTTATCTATTACGGCGAATTGCGTGTGCCTGCCAGTGGTCAACTTTGGCTTGACGACACAAGTGCTGCCACGCGGGATGTCTCTGGCCCAGCTCTGCTCATTCGAGGATCACTCAATAGCATCTTTTCAGGTAGACGACAATTCAGCCGATCCTCCCCTACAATTGCAGTCAACAACTTGTACCATCGCCGACTTACCGAAAATGATTGCGCCCGACATGCCGTCCGAGCACGCTCGTGAGCTCTACCGCGTTCTGTTTTCCTACAATGATATGTTTTACTTTAACGATCGTCTTTTGGCCCAAACTACAGCTGTTAAACATCGCATTGATACCGGCGATGCCCCTCCTATTCATCGCCGCCCGTATCGAGTGTCACCGGCTGAGCGTCAAGTTATTCACGCAGAAGTTCGCAAAATGCTTGCCAAGAACATCATAGAACCGTCATGTAGTCCATGGGCGTCACCTGTTGTACTGGTAAAAAAGAAGGATGGCTCATGGCGCTTTTGCGGGGACTATCGGCACCTTAACAGGGTTATCAAAAAGCACGTGTATCCCCTACCTCGGATCGACGACGCCCTTGACTGCCTCCATGGTGCTCGCTACTTCTCATCTATTGACCTCCGCTCCGGCTACTGGCAGATTGCCGTGGACGATCTCGACCGCGAGAAGACTGCTTTTGTAACTCCGGACGGTCTTTATCAATTCAAAGTGATGCTGTTCGGTCTATGTAACGCCCCTGCCACTTTGAACACATGATGGACTACCTACTTCATGGTTTCAAATGGTCCACATGCCTGTGCTACTTGGACGACGTTATAGTATTCTCCCCAACGTTCGCTACGCACCTCAAGCGCCTCTTGGCAGTCCTGGACGTTTTTCGTGGCGCCGGTCTGCAACTGAACGCATCAAAGTGCCAATTCGGCCGTCGCCAGATTACCGTCCTTGGGCATCTCGTTGACGCGAACGGAGTGCAACCGGACCCAGGCAAGATCCATGCTGTTACGCACTTCCCTGTTCCCACGTGTGTCAAGGATGTGCGCAGCTTCATCGGCCTTTGTTCCTACTTCCGCCGTTTCGTGAAAAATTTCGCGGCCATAGCACGACCGCTAACCGAGCTTTTGATAAAAGACGCCCCTTTCCAGTGGGGCGATAACGAGGCCTCTGCATTCTCGCATCTAATCGACCTTCTCACAACGGCTCCCGTTCTGGCACATTCCGATCCTTCTACGCGTATGAAAGTCCGTACTGATGCCAGCGGTCACGGAATTGGCGCAGTACTGGCACAACGCCAGCGCGGCAACGACCGTGTTATCGTTTACGCCAGCAGGCTCCTCTCACCTGCGGAGCGCAACTATTCCATCACTGAGCGTGAGTGTCTGGCCCTAGTTTGGGCGGTTGCGAAGTTCCAGCCATACTTATATGGCCGACCCTTTTCCGTTATCACAGACCATCACGCGCTTTGCTGGTTATGCTCACTGAAAGATCCTACAGGAAGACTTGGTCGCTGAGCCTTACGCCTACAAGAATATTCATATACTGTCACCTACAAATCTGGCCGACTATAAAAGGATGCTGACTGCCTGTCTCGTTACCCGGTAGACGAGCCTGACGACGCCGGCAGTAGTACCGCCAACGGCATTTTCTCTGTGTCGGCCTTCGCTAACATCGCCGATGAGCAGTACCGAGACCAACCGCTGCGAGCACTCATCGAGCGTCTGCGCTCTACATCTACCGACGCGTCCGTTCACCGATATGTCCTCCAGGGCGGCATTCTGTACCGAAGGAACTTCCTCCCTGACGGATCTGATCTTCTTCTTGTCATGCCAAAACATCTACGAAAGACTGTGCTCTTTGAGATGCACGACGCACCTACTGCAGGACATCTTGGCGTAACCCGCACGTACGACCGCGTCCGCCGCCGCTTATATTGGCCTGGTCTCGCTCGCTCCGTCCGACGCTATGTTGCTGCCTGTGATACCTGCCAGCATCGGAAAGCACCTCAGGTGCTACCTGCCGGTCATCTCCAGCCGATCACGGTCCCTGTGGAACCGTTCTTTTGTGTTGGATTAGACCTCCTCGGTCCATTTCCCATGTCATCCTCTGGGAACAAATGGGTAGCCGTCGCAACTGATTACGCCACCCGGTACCCTATCACGTGGGCTCTCCCTGCCAGTTGCGCCACTGACTTCGCGGGCTTTCTCTTGCGTGACATTATCTCACTTCTTGGCGCCCCGCCACAGCTGCTCACTGACCGTGGTCGTAACTTCCTCTCGAAAGTTATCGCCGACATTGTACGTTCCTGCACCACTCAACACAAGCTGACTACCTCATACCATCCTCAAACCAATGGCCTCACAGAGCGGTTAAACCGTACTCTTACTGATATGCTGTCCAAGTACGTTTCCAAGGACCACCACGACTGGGACATTGCCCTTCCTTACGTCAGATTTGCTTATAATTCTTCCTGGCATGACATCGCCGGATTTTCTCCCTTTTATCTACTCTACGGTCGCGAACCAACCATGCCCCTTGACACGGCACTTCCTCCTGCTTTTATCTCAACAAGCGAGTATGCGCGCGACGCCATCGCCCTCGCCGACCATGCACGCCAGCTTGCCCGTGCTCGACTGACGGACTCGCAAACCACTCAGCAGCGTCACTACAACGCCCGCCACCGTGACGTGCAGTTTTCGCTTGGTGCGCTCGGGCTCTTGTGGTCGCCCTCTCGTGACGTCGGACTTTCAGAAAAGCTCCTTTCGCGATACACAGGGCCCTACCGCGTGCTGCGCCAGGTGACGCCTGCGACGTACGAAATTGCTCCTGTGAGCTCAACCTCGTCATCTACTCTGGCATCTAGTGATGTCGTGCACGTGAGTAGGCTCAAGACCTACTACACTGCTTCCGAGAGCGGCCTTTAGTCGCTCCGGGACGGCGCTTTTGCCGCCGGGGGTAGTGCTACGGAATAGTATTACCAATGACGAAGAGGCGAGCAGTAAGAAGACGACGACGACGATTAGAGGCTATCGCGGGCTGTTGCCTCTTGGCCAAGTGCGGCGTATACTACGTTGTAAATATACTTGTATATAGCTTTTCATCTGCGTCTTCTTACGTAACAATATAATTTATGTGATATCTAAATGGTTTCTATTTATTTAAGCTTGCTGTAACACTGCTCGCCATTTTATTGGGGGGGAAGACAAGAGCATTGTCGTCTTTGTCGCCAGCAAGAACCAGGAGGAATAATAGCAATGTTGATGTAAAAAAAATACATTTATCACCTGCAACAGTCTCTGATGTTCTTGAAGCCAGCAAAAAATATTTTGACGGAAAGCAGGTAAAAAAAAAAACCATCCTGTTCTTCGAGGTCAACAGCACTCTTGACTTCTTATGATATGACTAATAAAAATAGGACCCTTCTGTTTTTTTTCTTCTTGCTCATATATATATATATATATATATATATATATATATATATATTGTTACGGGGTTAATAGAGTCAGACGTATATTTACACGATATTTACAATAGTTGTAGCAGTGACAACATGGTAGACCACGTGAAGTCTAGCGCGTCGTCTTGTTTCGACCAGGATTAAAACATCTTCGTCAGCGTGTCACATGACCCCCAGCGGCTGAAGCACCAGCTCGCTGATGGTTAGGAGGCGAGCGAGTGATACAGCTTAAGACGCGCGACGTGGCCCACGTCGGAGCGTTGCTGAGCCACGGTTGACTCAAGAGGGCCGATTTGGTACGTGACGTCAGTTACTTGACGCAAGACACGGTAAGGGCCAGAGTAGCGTGAAAGTAACTTCTCCGAGAGGCCAACGCGTCGCGACGGCGACCAAAGGAGAGCTAGGGCACCCTGTGTGTAATGGACGTCACGATGGCGGGCGTCATTAGGCGCAGCTGATTGTCCTGCGACTCTACAAGTCGACGTCGGGCAATACGGCCTGCTTCTTGTGCTTTGAGTATGGCTTCACGGGCGTACTCGGATGTGGAATTTAGACTAGCAGGCAGAACGGTGTCAAAACGTAGCGTAGGGTCGCGGCCAAACAAGAGAAAGTATGGAGAGAAGCCTGCGGTATCATGGCGAGACGAATTATAGGCTTAAGTAACGAACGGCAGTGTAACATCCCAGTCGGGGTGGTCAGCGGAGACATACATGGACAGCAGGTCAGTGAGGGAGCTGTTAAGGCGCTCGGTTAGACCGTTGGTTTGTGGACGGTAAGCAGTAGCAAGTTTGTGTTTAGTCGCGCACAAGTATAGAATGTCATTGACAACTTTAGAAAGAAAGTAACGGCCTCGGTCAGTGAGTAGCTGGCGAGGGGCGCCGTGGGGAAGGATGACGTTCCCTGGGAGGAAGTCAGCGACATCGGTTCCACAGCTTATCGGAAGAGCCCGTGTGATTGCATATCGGTTGGCGTAGTATGTTGCTGCAGCAATCCACTTGTTTCCCGTAGCAGACGTAGGAAACGGGCCTAAAAGATCAACACCTACACGGAAGAATGGTTCTGATGGCACGACAAGTGGTTGAAGGCGACCAGCAGGGAGTGTGGTTGGCTTTTTGCCTCGTTGGCAAAGGTCACACGCAGCGACACAAGCACAGACGTCGCGCTATCCACCAGGCCGAAAGAAGCGCCGACGAATGCGGTCATAAGTCTGTGACACGCCAAGATGACCTGCAGTCGGTGCATCATGAAACTGGGCGAGAACAGTCTGACACAGATGCTCCGGCACAGCGAAGAGTCGGTCAGGGCCGTCCGAGCGCATGTTAGAACGGTACAATATAGCATCTTGAAGCTGAAACATGCGAAGGGAAGGATCGGGCGTTGTTGAAGTGAGCCGTTGAACAAGCTTTTTCAAGGAGGCGTCCCGATGTTGTTCGGCTCGAACATCGCGAAAAGCAACGGCGACAGGTATGCCGGCCACAGAAACGTCAGGAGGCTCGACAGGATGGCGCGACAAGCAGTCTTCTTCTTGGTGTAACCGGCCGGCCTTGTATACAACCGAATAGTTGTATTCTTGAAGACGCAGAGCCCAGCCCCCAAGGCGCCCAGAAGGACCTTTGTGGGACGAAAGCCAACACATAGCGTAGTGATCAGTGATGACTGTGAATTGGCGGCCGCACAAATAGAGGCGGAATTTACCCAATGCCCAAACGAGAGCCAGGCGCTCACGTTCGGTGATGAAATATCTCTCCGCAGAGGAATGAAGGCGGCTGGCGTAGGCAATGACACGTTCTCGCCCTTGTTGTTTCTGTTCCAAGATAATTCCAATACCGTGACCACTGGCATCGGTACGGACTTCTGTTGGAGCTGAGCATCAAAGTGAGCGAGAATGGGCGGGGACGTAAGCATCTTAATCAGCTCGGTGAAAGCACCAGCTTGCTCAGGGCCCCAAATGAATGCAGCGTCTTGAGGAGGTGACTGAGAGGGCGCGCAACGGCCGTAAAATTTCGGACAAACAGACGGAAGTAGGAGCAAAGGCCCAAGAAGCTGCGAACATCCTTGGCATATATTGGCACGGGAAAGTCTTTCACTACCCGTTTTTATCGTGATCAAGGCGTACACCAAAAGAATCGACGAGATGCCCGAGCACAGAAATTTCACTACGACCGAAGTGGCATTTGGACGAATTTCGTTGTAGCCCCGCCTGACAGAAAACAGATAGGATCATCGATAAGCGTTAAAGGTGTGTCGCAAAAGTCGGAGAAAAAAGGTCACGTCATCCAGGTAACAGAGGCACATGGACCTCTTCAAACCGTGTAGGAGGGCGTCCATCATTCGTTCAAATGTGGTCGGGGCATTACATGAACCGAAAGGCATCTCTTTGAACTGATACAGGCCATCTGGAGTAATAAAAGCTGTCTTCTCGCGGTCCATGTCATCGACGACAATTTGCCAGTAACCAGAGAGAAGGTCGATGGACGGAAAATATTGTGCTCTGTTCAGGCAATCAAGGGCATCGTCAATGCGTGGTAGCGGATAGACGTCTTTGTTTGTTACCTTGTTGAGGTGTCGATAATCGACACAATATCGCCAACTGTTGTCCATCTTTTTAACTAGTACAACAGGCGATGCCTATGGGCTGCAAGAAGGTTCGATTATGCCTCGAGAAAGAATCTTGTCAACTTCATGTTGGATGATATGTCGCTCAGTAGGCGAGATGCGCTAGGGTCGCCGATGGATCGGGATGGATCGGTGTTTATTCGATGTTTTAAAATATGTTTTTCCTAGAGGGCGCTCTCCAAGGTCGCATATGTCCCAGTATTAGACAAGGAGGCAACGTATTTCTCGAGCACGCTGGGGCGGAACATCATGAGCTATCATTCTTGTAAGGACATTCAAATCGGAAGCGACAGGGGACGAAGCAAGAATTGAACACGAGGAGCTGTCACATGTTAAAGCCAAAATGTGTTAGTCTCTGGCTGGCGTTATTTGCGCGAGGGATATTCCGTGGGGGAGTACTTGTGCACAGAGTGCAAAGTTCACAAGCGGAAGGCAGGACGTGTTGTCCGAAATGGTAACGACGGTGTGAGGAATAACAACGTTATGCGAGAGCAGGACATCCCGATTATGGGATACGATGTAGTCACCGTCTGGCACAGGTGGAACAGGGGAGACACCTATATAGGTAGCGGCACGGTGATGGAGGTGAATATGCTCTGTGGAACATAGCCCTATCGGAGCACTATCGGGAGATTCAGTAGCAGCAGGTAGAGCGAGTTGCACAATAGCAGCAGAACAGTCTATCAAAGCGGAATACATAGACAGAAAGTGAAGGCCCAGGATGAGGTCGTGAGCACCCCCCCTTCCCAGTGTTCTAGAACATAAAATAAAACAGAAGTGTGATGTCCGGTGACACTCACGCGAGCCGGACACATGCCAATAACGGCTGGTGATCCACCGTCGGCGACTTGGACCACAGGCGACGAGGCAGGAGTGAGGACTATCTTGAGACGATTCCGAAGCTGAACATTCATCACAGATACGTGCGTGCCAGTGTCAATCAGAGCCGTAAGAGGTACACCATCCACGTTCACTTTAATGAGGTTCCGATGTGTGGGCAAGGTCAGAAGAGGATTTTTGCGTCGGGTCGGTTTGGCAGCATCAACTCCAGGTGCTGCACCCGTTAGTTTTCTGGAAGGACGCACCGGAAGGAGGTAGGGTACGATGATCGGCGGGATGGGGCGATCGGGACAAGCGGCGACGTGGCGAAGCATAGCGGCTAGAGCGGGTAGGAAGAAAAGTGTCGCCAAAATTTACTGCCTGCGTTTGCGGGAGGAACCGAGGAGCAGCATGAGGGCAGTGGGATGCGTGGTAGGACCATGGGGTCTAATACCACAAAGCCCTGCAGTGACGTGAAATATGGCCGATACGGCCACAAGTGAAGCATATAGGCCTGTCGTCTGGAGTACGCCATTCGGTCGGGGCGCGATACCGCGTTGGGGCATTCAGGCTGCGGGTGCATATGACAGTGATGGACTGAGTGTAGGCAGGCCTATTAACTGAGCAGACGTTGGTCAAGCAAACGTTGGTCAATTCTTGGCGCACGACGGACTGGATCAATGAGACGGTCACCTAGAAGATGTCGGGGCCATGGGTTGGGGACGGGACAGGAGATGCGGCTTCTATTTCATGTCGCATGATATGGGGGATGTCATCAGAGCGATTGGGCGTGGGTGGACTGCGGAGGTCTTCGCAGGTGGACGTAGCAGCCATGTTGGGAACGCGGGGAAATGGTTGGGCAATGCTGTGACTCTCGGCTTCTTCAAACCAACGGCATTCGGTAATAATGGCTTGCACAGTGGAAGAATTCATGAACACAAGGAGATGGAGGGCATCATCTGTTATGCCTTTATGACATGTGCAACGTTATCAGGTTCGGACATCTTCGGATCCACTTTGCGGCACAGAGTGAGCACGTCCTGAATGTACGGGAGGTAAGATTCAGTGCACGTCTGGACAGCCGAAGCGAGGTCCTTTTGGGCGCCGCGCTTACGTCCAACAGGCTTGCCGAACAAATCTTTGAGCTTTTGTTTACAAATGTCCCAGCAGTTACGTTCCTCCTCGTGGGTCTGAAACCAGACTCGTGCCGGGCACACGAGGTAAAATACCACGTTAGCGAGCATAAAGGTCTGGTCCCAGTGGTTCCTGGCGCTCACTCGCTCATATAATTGAAGTCAGTCTTCAACATGAGTGTCGTCGGTGCCAGGAAAGGTTCCTTGGTCGCGGGGTTGTGCTAGAATGACGATGGGTGTGGGTGTCGACGGGCGCGAAACATCCTCTCCTTGAGCTGGCATTGTAGATGCAGCCAAGGAGAGGAGCGCCCGCTGCGTAAATCCGTCTTGATAATGATCCCGCAACCTCCATCAAAAATGTTACGGAGTTGAAAACAGTCAAACGTATATTTACAAGATATTTACGATAGTTGTAGCAGCTGACAACATGGTAGACATTCATTACATGGTTCATTATATAGCGAGAGTCTAATCTGGCAGCTCTGATGCCCTCAAGCACCATATGTGTGGGTCTATTGACCAGTTCGCTTCACCGAACAAGTTCATGGATACGTGACGCCTGCGGTAGAAAAGACGTTCGCCATCCACCGCCTAGCGCCGCGAGTGATGGCGCTGGCTAGCACTGCCAGGGTTAGTTCCAGTGTATAAACAAATACCGCAGAAAGTGAATCTACGTGAACATGACGACGGAGGTCAGGGGCACTCAGTGGTTCGATAAGGTAATTCACCGAAGACGTGCGCTGGGCAATGCGATATGGTCCATCGAAGCGTGGAAGAAATTTTGAAGAGAAGCCACGCGCTTTCGAAGGTACTGGCAGCCAGACGAGGTCACCGGGAGAGAGGGAAAGTAGCGCAGAGTGAGCCTCACGAAGCCTTCTCTGATGCTGTTGATCAGCTGTGGTGAAGTGGCGCGCTAATTTGCGGCACTCCTCGGCATGTCGTGCTGGAATAAAAACAAGAACGCCTATAAAACATTGGGCTGGTATGGCAGTAATGTGTCCGCGGGGTAGGATGAGCGACCGCCGTAGAGCAAAATGTAGGGAGAAAAGCCAGTGGCAGTCTGGGTTGCACAGTTGTAGGCAAATGTGACAAATGGTAGATAAAGTCCCAACCTGTATGGTCATATGCGACGTACATGGCCAGCATGTCACCCGGGCTCCCATTGAATCTTTCAGTTAGTCCATTGGGTGGTGGGCGGTGGTGATTCGGCGAATAATGTGGCACTGAGCGAGTAGAGTTTCGACAATCTCAGAGAAAAAAAAACGAGACCGCTGTCGCTGAGAAGTTGACGAGCTGGGCTGTGATGGAGGATGAAACAGCGCAGCAGGAAGGGGGCTACGTCGCGTGCTGCGGCAGCAGGAAGTGCTGCTGCAGCATCAGCGTACCGCGTCGGTGGCGATAATCCAGCTTTTATGAATGACAGATGTCGTACGCACGTCTACTACGCGGTCGATGCCTATTAGAACAGTCAAATGAAGAAGGAGAAAGGCGGGCACAGGGAGCGTTAAAAAGCTTTCTTTGTCTTCTTTTGTGTGAGTTTCTAACATCTTCGCGTCGGCAAAGTGCTTAGTTTGAATTCTTCAAGCGGTAGAGATACTGCATTCTGCGACGTACTTTCTTTCCGTCAGATTTTTTCAACAGACAAAACGGAACATGATTATTACGACCAGGAAATGTCCTTTTCGATTTCAGCCAGGTCCTACAAAAGTCTTGGAGATTCTTTTTAGCCCATAATAAATACGATGTCGCCTAAATGTGCTTCAGTGTAAGAAATGACATTGACCTAGTAAGCTTACGGTATCTGCAAAATATCTTTCTTGCGCCATCTCTTCCAGAAGACATCACGGAAAGCTTGTCGTCGCCTTCAAGGTCTCTTCATCCTTTGTATAATTTGGCTCCTTCGCCGCAGTATTGTCGTCATGAATGGAGAATAGCCATCGGACGATAAGAAAATGAGCTGGTGTAAGTGATGGATCTTCGAGCTGAGCCGATATTGTTGTCAATGGGCGCGAGTTGACCAGCGATTAAACTTCTGTCAGTACACTCTGTAATTTAACGATGTTCAGAATAGTTGTCTTCAACGCTTGGCTGCGGGTATGAGCCATTATCAGAAACCACCCCACTTCCAACAACTTTTATTTCATTCTATGTTGGAAGAAGAGGTGCCGAGCAGTGCGGACGTATCCACGTCGGCTCGCGCGTTCTTAACTGTATTGGGGCGTCTTTCCAAGAAGAACCCTGGATATATATACCTCACCGGAACCGCCAAGTTTCAAGGAATCCGCCGATGCCGGAGTTTTACCGGTGGGTGGACTTTTCGTCATATTATGAGGCTTCTGCTCTACGATCACGCCGACGAGGGAGCTAGCCCTAACGGGCACAGCCTGCTCTCGGCGCGGCGGTGTAGGTAGGCCTGCCTGTAGAGGCAGTCGCACGATTGCGTTTTGCCGTCTCTGCGCGCGACTGAAACGACGACACGTGCGTTCACGGAAAGCGACGCCATGCCCGAAGTCGTAACTGTGGAAGGCATGGACGTAACCCAGGAATATCTCAACGGTGCTGGGTGGATCACCGCCCTCAACAACCGTAAAAAGCAGGAGACGAACAGGCCGCCATTACGAGATGGCCAACGTGGTACCGTGAACAAGCCGGCTGGCTGCCACACTGCCAAGGGACCGGCTAAAAGTCTGTTGTCGCAAGTAACGGCAGCTTCGCGACTTCCAAAGTTCCCGAAAGAACACATCAAGATTATCGTGCGCCCCAAGGGAGGCCTCGACGTATCAAAAGCCGACGTAGTACTGCTCGCTCAAGCACTGGCCATGGCGGCGGCCCTGCCTGAGCATCAAACGAAGAAAGATACCGTGTGCCTAAACAAGATACAGAATATTTTAATCATGTCTACTCCGCACGCCGCTAATGCAAGGGCCTCTGCGAGACTAATTAAAATCCATACTAAGTACGGCGCCTACGAAGTCTCGGCGTACGTCGCTGCCCCCGAAGGTACGTGCAAAGGCGTAAAAGGCATATCGACCCCTGTCACGATGAAGGCACGCTTAGAAACATGATTGTGATCGAAAGAAATCGCACGGCACTAGAAGCCAGAATAATCAAGAACTCGCATGTAGTCGTGATTCTATTCAGTGGCGTGCGTACGCACGACCACGTGATCTGCGGCACGGCCTTGTCGCCATGTTCATTATACCGACGCCAAGTCGACGTTTGCCTCGCTTGCGCGTAGGCCACCGTGCCGACCTTTGCATCAGCAGCGAGGAAGAGGGAAGCAAATGCCACAGTTGCGCAAAAGCAAAAGCGGACGACGAAGAACATCAATGCTCCGCAAGTGCGAAGCGTGCGGCGGGCCCCATGTCACAAAAGACTGAACGTGCAAAAAGCGCTATCAAGGGCGCTATAACGTAAAACTACTCCAAACTTTTCTATTCCATTTCTGCTATCAGCCCTCCGCGATTGGTCAAAAACTTTATTGGACCACCCCCCTTCACCTGTCTGTCACGCGACGTCACGAAAACCGCGATACCTCCCCATCTGATATGATGTGTACACACAGATTATGCATGATTCGACAGAAAAAAGAAAAACAGTTATTTCTGATTCTACGCCTTTTCGCCATTAGCCCCCGGCTATTGGTCAAAAGTTTTCGGGCAGCGCCCACTTCACCTGCCTTCACGCGACGTCACAAAACCGCGAAAACTCACCGCGTCAAAGTGACGTGTACGCATTCAAGATGCATTAATATGCTGAACAAAATTGAATTTTCTTCTGAATAGCCGCAGGCTGCCGCATTCCGAAAGGAATAAAAGATGGCTGCCGCCGATCGCTCAGGCTCTAGCTACTCGCACCTGCCGGATAACATGGGTTTATTTGTGTGTAATAAAACTTCTTGAGTGGCCGCATAACGTTTTAGAGCACTTTCTGCATGTTTACGACCTCGTTCTGCCAACTCTTCTTTGCTGAGGATCCCTTTTAGCCTCATTCTTAAGCTTCCGTTGCATGCCGCCGCGATTTTCGACCAGCAACCGCAATCTAAGTAAGGGAAAGCGGACCAATCGCAGACGCCGACACCACCCTCTTCATCTGGTTATCGATTTTCAGTGTAGTGGCTCAGCCCCATCGAATTCCTCTCCACTTCATAATGCTCCTTGCCTCTTGTCAGCCAATTAGACAAGACAAGCTGCTCGGTGTAGGTAATGTTATTCGTTTTTTAAGCAAACAAAAGTGACCTCCTATGTCGACGAGAGCGTTTTATTGGTCTGTTCAGACAACCCTGCGGGTGACAGCCCGTTTCTTGCGTAGGTGGTTACGCAAATTTGACGTCAGAAGATTGGAATAAAAAGATCTTGGAATAGTTTTACGTTATAGGGCCCCAAATTGCATACATCGTACGACGCCGACGCCGAAGACGCCGACAAAGAGCAAAGAAGGCACAACTGGATGAAGAATCTGACGTCACCGACGCAATTGGCGACATCTCGTTGGATGCACCAGCTGCGCGGAGCGGTTCCATCCTAGGTACCAGATCTCTATCCGGAGGGCGCTCACCCTCGAGAAGGAGAGAATCCAAATCGAGGCAAGGAGAACGCTCCTCCAGATCGAGATCCCGGTCTCGCTCCCAGTCCGTCAAGCGAGCCACGTGGGCCGACAAGGTCAAGGGAGCGACACAGCCGTCAGGGAAAAAGAACGCATCAAGCAAAGAAACGACAGGTGAGGCACAGCCACAGCATAGGATCGATCCACGTATCCAAGCGCTCGAAGCGGAAAACAGGGAATTTAGACGCGAGCTCGCAGAGCTTAAGGAATCCTTTAACAACATGAAAAGAAAACTCATAAACCGGCATGAGGTTAGCAACAGTAAACCAGGCCCGTTAGCCGGGCAGTCGAAACGCAAGGCGCTCAACCCGGAACCTTTTAGCGACAAAGAGGAGGAAGAAGAGGGCGACATAACCGAGGTCAACGAGACCCCGCCCGCCGCCTCGGCTTCCCCCGTCAAAAATGAGGGTAAAGTGGAAAAGACCCTGCGTAGGATTATGGAAATGCTCTCCGCCATAGAGTTGAGAGTAAGGCTATCGGAAAGACCTAGTGCTCAGCCCAAAAGTAGAATAGGAACACATACTGAACCGCTCCCGACAGGATCAAATTCCGACGGGGGCTCCACAGGTTTCTAAAATTTCACAGTAAACAAGATTGCTAACATAAATAACAATACCGCTGAAATTTGGCAGTGGAACTACGCTAGCTTCCAGAGGCGCAAGGCTCCGTTAGGTCAGCTCGTCAGATCGGCGACAGACAAGCCACAAGTCATTTTACTGCAGGAGACGCTCGCGGAGAAGAAGCTTACTCTGTCGGGATAACGCGCAGTAGCGTACAAAGGCGAAGCGAGGAGGAGGAGGAGGAGGAAAAACTTTATTTGCTCTAATTGGTTAGAAATTAGCGGTGGCAGATGCGGTCGGCCGTCTTCACGGTCTTCTTCCCCATCTGCGCAGGGTCGACGTCCCTATTCCAGGGCACCACTGAGGGTGGCTACTCGGCGAGCGTGCCTTACTAGTCCATGCTGGACTTTCGGGTCGCTGCTGGAGAGCACCCTCTCCCACTGCTCCGCACTCGGGTCTTTTATTTGAAGGAATTGTTGATTCTGAACGCATTCCCATGTAATGTGATATAAGGTGGGCTTGGCGCCGCACCAGGGGCAAATGTCTCTATACTGGGTGGGAAACATCTTGCTTAGTGTGTTTAGGTTTGGATATGTTCCTGTCTGCAGCCTCCTCCAAGAGGTTGCTTCATGCTGATTTAGGCTGTTGTGGGGTGGAGGGTATTTGATTCGGACCCCCTTATAGTAATTCAAAATGTCTGAGTAGCTTGGGTTGACTGGTATGGGTTCCTCAGGGTCGGTGCTTGTGGCCGCTCGGTTTGTGTGCTCTCGAGCTGCCTTGTCCGCCCTTAGGTTCCCTTCTATTCCAGCGTGTCCCGGTACCCAGAAAATTGTATGCCTGACTTTGTTGTTAGCCCTGCAGGAGCGGAGGATGTGAAGCGCTCTGCGTCCTATTCTGCCGTTCATGTAATTCCGACACGTAGCTTGCGAGTCGGTGAGTATCGTTAAAGACCTTTCGGATCGGTAGCCCTCCACTGCCGCTAGAGCTACGGCTATTTCCTCAGCTTCCGTTACCGAGCAGTCCTTCATTGACGCGCTGCTGATCTCTTTGTAGTCCTGGCTTATTACTATCGCAGCTGTCTTTACTATGTTTGTGCCTCTTTGCTTGGCGTATACTGCAGCATCTGTGTATACTGTTGTGTTTTTTGTGGCCAGGTACTTTTCGACGTATTTCGCCCTTGCGTCCCTTCGCGCCGTGTGGAGGTTTGGGTCCATGTTTTTGGGTAGGGGGCTAACAGTGTATGTTTTCCGATATTCATCAGGAATCCCCTCCGTTCTTTGGGTTTCTTTGATAGATTCCGCGAAGCCTAGCCTTATTAGCAGTTCCCTTCCCGTTTTGGTCTGCTGGAGTCTCATGAGCTGTGCGATACTTTGGGCTTCTTTTAATTCTTCGAAGGTGTTGCTTAAACCAAGTGCCATTAGTTTCTCTGTCGATGTATTGTTCGGCAGGTGAAGTGCTGTTTTGTACGCTTTGCGTAAAATTGTGTCCGCTTCTTGTATTTCCTGTTTGGTGCAGTTGAAGTACGGGAGTGAGTATTCGACCCTGCTGACCACCAGGTTGCCAACCAGCTTAAGTGTGTCTCCTTCTTTCATCCCATATCTCTTTTGTGACACCCGCGTGATCATGCGTGTTATTTGGGTTGTTGACTGCTTGAGTGTTTTCAGCGTGTGGGTGCAGCGCTGGTTGGATTGCACCCACATTCCAAGGATCCTGATTTGTTGGCTTTCGGGTATCGGCTGCCCCTTTAGCCATATGTTAAGGCTTTCTTTGCTTTTCTTGCCCCGTGTAATTCTCAGAAGCTCGGATTTCTCCGTGGAGCACTCAAGGCCTCTTTCCCCGACGTATTCTTCCACGCAAGTGGCTGCTTCTTGCAGATAGCTTTCTTTTTGGCACAGCGAGCCTTTAGTGGCCCAGATAGTGATGTCATCTGCATAAATGGCGTGTTTTATGCCTTCGATTTTGCTTAGTTTATGCCCTAGGCCAATCATAGCGATGTTAAAGAGTATCGGGGAAATTACTGAACCTTGGGGTGTCCCCTTGTTTGGTGTGGGGAATTTTTGTGATCGAATCTCTCCCAAACCTATTGTTGCTGTTCTATTGGAGAGGAAAGCTTTGACGTATCCGTGTACTTTCTTCCCGCAGTCTACGCTGTTAAGGCCCTCCAGGATTGCCGCGTGGCTTACGTTGTCAAAAGCTCCTTTTATGTCTAGCGCCATTAAAATGTGTTCTCCGTTGTATGGTATGTTGCTGAGAACCTCATGTTTAATTTGGAGAAGGACATCCTGTGTCGAAAGCTTGGATCGGAAACCGAACATACTATGGGGGTATAGCTCGTTTTCCTCCATGCAATGTTGTAGTCTTTTTGTTACTATCCTCTCATATAATTTGCCTAAGCACGATGTCAGGGAGATTGGTCGTAAGTTTGTTACCTGTAGCTTTTTACCTGGTTTGGGAATCATTACAATCTCGGCGTGTTTCCATTCCTCTGGTACCGTTTCCGCAGCCCAGTGTTGGTTGAGGAAGGCGGTGAGTTGTTCCACCTGTTCGTCCCCTAGGTTTCGAATAAGTGAATTTCTGATTTTGTCCGCGCCCGCTGCTGTATTCTTTTTTACGCTTCTTATGGCCGCGTACACCTCTTCTTTTGTGATTGGCCTGTCCAGCAGCTCGTTTTCTTTCCCTTTGTATTGTTGTGTGTAGGACGCCGGGTGGTCATGTCCGAAACATTTGACTCTGACCTGCTCTAGCAGTTCCGAGTCCGGTCCCTCGAATTGGTGTACCAGGCGGTGTATGGCCTTATTGTTTTCAGATTTTGTTTTTGTTGGGTCCAGGAGCGCCTTGAGTATGTGCCATGTTTTTGCCGTGCTAAGCGTTCCGTTTAGGGATTCGCTAAACTGTTGCCAGTTTTGCCTAGTCAGCTGAGCCGCATACTCCTCCGCCTCCTTGGTTATCTCTGCGATTTTCTTTTTGAGCTTCCTGTTTAGCCTTGTGTCTCCTTTGTGGAGCACACCGTTCCAAAATATCGTAGCGGACTAGAAGCACAACTGATCGAGCTCGTGCCCAGTAGATCGAGCAACGCGAATGTCTTTATTCTTAGCGTCTACAGTTCGCCTGCAGATAAGAACAGAGACTTTAATGCACTATTCCATTCCGCAATCAGGGCAGCCAGAAACGCGCCCCTCTTAATTGCGGGGGACTTCAACGCTCCAAACAGGGAATGGGGATACGGCTTTAACAGCAAGAAGGGCACAAACATTGCCGGATGTGCAGCCGATTTTAACCACACGCTTGTTACAGATCCTAGGTTTCCCACTAGAAGGCGTAATTTGGTCAGTCGAGACACAACGCCAGACCTCACATTCTTCCGAAATATCGAGGGCACGTGGGATAATCTCCAGGAGGACCTGGGTAGTGACCACTACGTTCTCAAAATCGCGGTGCAGGTCAAACACAAAACTCCGGTCAAATACGAATACGTCGATTGGTATCTTTTCCAGAAAATTCGAACCGAAACTGCCCCCTCAAGCGAATCCTTGAAAGAACTAATTACCGATCTCAAACAGGCCGTCAAAACGCGACCAGAGAAATCAGCACAAAACTTGAAGTCCCCAAAATGGACTCTCGGTTAGCACAACTCCTGGAGGCTAAACACGCTCTTGGAGAGATGTGGAAAATACAGAAATTAAATCACCTACTACGAGCAAAACTGACGTCACTAAACAAGGAAATAGAGTGCTATTCCAAGCAACTGGCCCTGCAACAGTGGGACGAAACGTGCAACGAAACGGACGGTCGCATGAGAAGAGGTAGTAAGTGGAATCTGCTTAAAAGCCTCCTAAACGATAAACAGTCCCGGAATGCGCTAAATCTCGCCGTCCATAGGCTCATACATTAGGAGGTCCCCTCGGGCCTCACAAACGATGTAATTGTTAACGACCTGGCGCGAACTTACCTACCCGTCAAAGAAGGAGATTCGCAAGGCATAAGCGCGAGAGCGGCTTACACGGGGCTAGACAGGCCAGAATTAGACGAACCTTTTAAGATTTCAGAAATCAGAGACGTACTCTTCAACCTAAATGGAAGATCGACCCCGGGGCCAGACGGGGTCGCCAACAAGCTCCTCCAGAACCTGGACGACAAGGCCATCGAAATCCTAACGGCAGAGATAAACGAGGTGTGGAGCTCGGGGCAGGTCCCATCGGAATGGCGCACCGCCAAGGTTGTGCTCATCCCCAAGCCGGGGAAACCTCCGCACATAAATAACCTGCGTCTCATCTCTCTAACATGGTGCATTTGCAAAGTGGCAGAACATGCAGTACACAATCGAATCGTCGAACACGTAGAAAACCACGAACTATTTGGGCATAACCTAATAGGTTTTAGAAAGGGACTCTCCACACAGGACGCAATGCTCATCCTGAAAAGATCTATATTCGATAACGAGACGCGGGAAGTACGAGGTATCATTGCACTCGACCTCGCTAAGGCCTTTGACAATGTGGCTCATGAACACATCTTGAACGAAATTTCCCATCTCAACCTAGGGCGGAAATTTCACTCTCTCGTTCCTATCCGAAAAAGAAAGCGTTCCTTCGACTGGGCACGATCTCGGGCGGTCAGTACGAACTGGGCAACTGCGGAACCCCTCAGGGCTCGGTCCTATCCCCGCTACTATTTAATATCGCCATGCATAAGCTCTCCGACAGGCTGGCCGCACTCCCAAAAATAGGCGACGCAATCTATGCAGACGATATCACAATCTGGTCCCCGGGGGGATCTTTTGCCGATCTAAAGCAATCTCTCCAGGCGGCCATAGATGTAACGGAAGAATTTCTTACATGCACGGGTCTCAAGCTGTCACCGACCAAATCAGAACTCCTTCTCTACAGAAAGTCGAGGCAGGGCGTTAGGAAGCTCGAGCCTCTGGAAACGCTGCCAATCGAAATTACAACACGGGGAGGGCACCCCATTCCGAGGGTGAACTCCATCAAAGTTTTAGGAATATTAATCAACGCCAAAGGCTGTAATACAGAAGCTCTAAACAAGCTGGGCGCGTAGGCGAAAAATATACTAAGGCTCATAACTAGAATTGCAAGCAAAAGGGGGGGGGGGGGACTCAAGGAGAACAACCTACTCAGGGTCTTCCAAGCTTTCTTCATCAGTGACATTACTTACACGGCACCGTACCTCAAATGGAGCAAAATTGAAAAGAACAAACTCAACACGCTAATCAGGTCCGACGTCAAAAGAATATTCGGTAGTGCACAACCCGCTAGCACATTAAAACTACTTGAACTCGGAATTCACAATACCACAGACGAATTAATTGAAACACAGTTTATTGCAGAGATCTCCAGGCTTTCGTCAACTAAGCCGGGAATCAAGATTCTTGATGAAGCTGGTCGACTCCCTATACTGGCACCGCTCAACCGACACCCCCTGTCTAAATTAGCCCATGCAGGTATAAAGGTTGAGCCCGTGCCGAGGAACATACACCCGATATATAACGAAGGTCGCAGAAGAGCGCTGGCTAGAGCCATCCTTAGACGAATCGATCCTTACGGGGCAGATGCACTCTTAGTTGGCGCGGCCAAATATGGTAGCGAAGACAGGTTTGCAATCACGGTCGTTGACGCCCGCGGAACACTTATCAGCGCCGCATCAATCTACGCTAAACACGTGAACGAGGCCGAGGAAACCGCGATAGCCTTTGCTCTTCAAGCCGCAAAATGCCCGGCGTCCATTTTCTCCGATTCGCGCACGGCGGTCAGGGCTTTCTCGTCCGCTCTAGTTTGTAAACACGCAGCCGACATCGTGAACAGATGCTTACATATTAATACGCGAGAAGAAACTGCGGGTCATTCCATAGCATGGTTCCCGGCCCACATGGACGATGCAACTAACCGAGCGGGTTGCAACCCTAACGAGCGGGCCAACTGCCTGGCGCGTGAATTCACGAACCGCGTCCGAGGTAGTGGTCCGGCTCTCCCGCAGGATTGCCCCTTCAAAGATAAACTTATAACCTTTCACGAAATTACGTCACATTACAGACACAGCAGGAGAAAATTCCCTCCCCCGAGCCCGTAACTGAACAGGGCTCAAACAAATACAAATACAAATACAAAAAACAAATACCGTAAGAGACAAAAAAAGGAGCTAAAAACCGCACTTAACCTCCTCTCTACTGAAAAATATGTAGGCCAGGAAAACTGAATCAATTTTACGCTTCGTTTGATATTAGCTTTCAGAAGTGCAGAGAAAAGAGTCTCGCAACATTTTTTAATATTAAACTCCACAAGTGAGTGTCTACAAAGTGTACATTAGTTGGGAGCATGGCTAAAATAAAGCAAACAGTTTTACATTTGCAGGCACAAGAAAACATTGCATTTCATACGCCAAATTCTCGACTTTGCTTTGCAGCCTTTGTTCCTGCATAGCATTGAGTTTTCAATTTTACAACATTCTGGGAAGTGTTCAAAATCATTCTGTCGTGTCTCCGTCAGGCAGCTAGGCTGGCCTGGTCTCTGCAGTTGCTGCTCAACTTTCATACCTTTGTTTCCTGGTACCATTTCGATATGGGTTAGATATGGTTTAATGTTTTGCCTACGTCTCCGCTTGAAACACAGGAGAGAGGGCACCTCTTTTTGTTGTAGGTGCAAAGCTGTTGCATCGCGACAGTATTCAGGCCACGCATTACAGACAGTCATGTTGAGAAAATTTTTGAGCAACCCAACTGCCCATTTCCTAGATTTGACCTTCGTCCTAGCATATGAAATATACCTGTCGATGAAGTCCAGTGTCCTAATCAATTGATTATATTCTCATACACTTACCAGGTACGGTAATATTTTTAAGCTTAGTAGTCTATGACTAAGATCTGGAAAATGATGCGTCCGAGATGTCGGCAAAAACAGACCATCACGTGGGTCGATCGTCGTGATAGTGCAGAAAGGGTCCAAGCTCAATGCACATACCCCTGTGGGCTCGGAAACCTGTAGCACGCCCCTGAACTACCCTTGTCACACGTGGGACCCAAAAAGGTCACAGGCACAAGGGTAGCACAACACAACAGACGTTTTGGAAAAAAGATGTTTTGCGTAACGTTTTCAAAAACGAATGGTAAATAATGCTCGGCGCAAACCGCGCCACTGCGCTAGTGCCACTGCTCGCGCGTTCGTCTTCGTGATCTTCTTCCATAGCTGGCTCCGTTGTGCCTTTGTGCAAAAAGATACTACATCGGTAGCAATGGCTAGAGCGTTGTCGTCTCCCACAACTCGCTCCGTTGCAGCTCATCCATCCAGCATATAATTTCACTTCTCTTCTGTCGTCGTAATGGGGAGGCCGAGTTTACGGGGGTATGAGCCATTGCTTCAGGGTCTATGAGCCATTCATTGTCTTACGTGACAGGCACATCTAATAACAGAGGTGATTCACGAATGTGTGTGCGTACCTATATCACGACGATAACCACAGATTACGACAACAAATATGTTCGAACATTTGTTCAATATTCTGGGTCGCTCACTTCATTCATTCTTGTCATTCACCTTCACACAGTGGAATTGATGTTAAATTCTTTCGTTTAATTCCTCGACCAGCACTTGCATGAAGAAATATGGTTTATTACAACAGCACTGGAAAACGAAGTTACAGCTTTTTTACCTTTCCATTTGACCACAAACATATTTATGTTCTCACTCACGACGGAGATCGATTCTTCACGGCTTACTTTGCTGTCACTGGCATGGTTTGAAGCAGCCCCTTCAATGCCGTTTGGACTTACTATTTCAGACGTGAACTTTTTCTCTTTAAGTATGCAGTAAAAACTTCAATGTGGTAAAATCTTGATCTGACAAAATATCCGATTGCTGCACAGTTGTCTCCACAAACTGTATTAAGATTGCTCCGCCTAGGCCCCTAGCTTTCATATTCCTACGAGGCGGTGCAGTAGCGAACGATCGTGAGAGGACTGACGACGAAGACGACGACCGCCGATAGGCGTGCGCACCGGTTCCATCTTGCACGCCTGTCTTGTGTCCTTTGTATATATCTTGTAAATATATAGTCGAACGTCTTTTCTCCCAGTAACATTTTGGTAGAGAGTGTGGGTTTTTCGAGTTCCAAGACGGATTTATGCAGTGGACGCTCCTTCGCAGCTTCTACAATGCCAGTGCAAGTTCGGGACCACAATGTTTTGGGCAGGTCACCAACCGTGCCTCAACCACCCGCCACCAGCCGCCCCATCGTCTTCACACAACCGCGTGACCCAGGTACCTTTTCCGGCTCTCACAACACCGACGTCGAACATTGGCTTCAACTTTAAGAAAGGGCCAGCTCTAGCAACAACGGGGACCTGAGTCATATGCTAGCGAACATCATGTTACCTGGCGGGCACGGCAGAAGTGGGCTTTCTGAACCACAAACAAGAATTTACAAGTTGGGAGGTATGTAAGCAAATGCCCATCGATCTGCTCGGCAAGCCCATCGGACGCCGTCATGCTCCGCACAAAGAACCTGCATGCCAAGCTCAGACTTGCACCAAGTCCTATGTGACCTACATCCAGGACATTCTGGCGCTTTGCCGCAAAGTGGATAACGTGATGCCTGAAACGGAAAAGCTTCCGCATATCCTCAAAGGTATTGCGGATGCGTCTTTACACCTCCGGTTTTTAGGAGCTCATCCGCAGTGCGAAACGTCATCTAAGAATGCCAGCGCTTTGAAAAAGCGAAAAGTCGCCAGTTACTCCGAACTTCGCACCTCTTCCGAACACGGCTGCAATGTATCCTTGCAAAGACCTCCTACTCACCCTTCCAGCTGTTCCTGCTGCATCCGACAATATTGTGCCCATCATCCGCTGCGAGATTGCAGCTGCCTCCCCAGTTCCCCTTCAGGTGCGTAACCACGACGAGTCTCATGCAACCAATTCCTCCATCCAAACCGTTGTGCGAGAAGAACTAGCCAACGCAGGATTACAGACGCTTTGCCCAGTCAACGGACCTGACTACCGCCCACCCACCGCACCTGAGTTATACAGAAGCCTATCCGTTCATCCTCGTTATCAGAATTCCGAAGAATGGCGCACTTTTGATGACATGCCCACCTGTTCCTGTTTTGCACATGTTGTACACATGTACCGCTATTGTCGCAGTGCTTGAAACTCACAGCATTGGCCGAGCTATCACAGCATCTGACGTCAGGTGGTAGTTTTCGAGGGACGGAAGGCAATGACGACGACAGCGCTCCGCCATCATTACCACCATGATATAATTGCTCTCCTTCGGCATCCCGACACCTGCCCCACTCACCTCTGCCACGTCGCCCTCCTTCCCCCTGATACTCTCGCCGCTTATCGGAACACTGGCGGGCGCTGCTACGAGAGCTGAGCCTGCCACCATGACCCGACACGAAATTCATCTGCTCAAGCCACCTGGACATCACAACCTCATCAACGTAGACGTGGAGGGTGTACCTGTCGTCGCACTCATTGAGATCGGCACCCATATATTGGTCATGAACTGAAACCTCCTTATTCGTACGAAGAAAGTTCTTAGTCCTGCTGCGATCGCTGTAGTCCCCGTAGCCGATGGTGCGACTCCGGCTGTTTCTGGTTTGGCCCGTGTCACCACTGACGGACGCCACACTTGAGTTTTGTTTTACGTCTTGGATCAGTGCCCGCCCACATAGGACTTAGGACTTCGTCAAGCTTAGGACTTGACTTTCTCTGCAGGGGTTAAAGCTCAGCAGGGATTATCCAGCTCGCCTTACCTCACGCCATTGAGTCTTCTGATCCTGCGCCGAGTCAGCGCTGTTCCGCCGCTTACATTCATCTACCACTTATAGCCGTGACGTACATCGACGTCTCTCCACATCCCCCTGAGGACGATGGCGATTACAACATTTTGCCCAACGCTCTCGTCCTCTGTTAGCAAAATGTCATGTTCCCGCACTCGGTCACAGGTATAAAGAGCAATGGCGCATGTCTCCTTATTGTGAATTTGGACTAAGCCCTCAAGAGATACCCCAGGGTATCACTCTTGCAGTCCTAGCTCCAGCGTCCGACTATCATGTTTCCGTCTTACCTGATCCTGCTGCACCATCTCCTGCTGCTGTTGATTCCAACCATACGACATTAGAAAACATAACGACTATCATCGCCACTGACCTTCCGGCCGCTCATGTGCACGCGCTCCGGAGCCTGTTCATGTCGCAACAGGACATTGTTGACCTCAGTGACCCACCACTGGGCCAAACAAAAGTTGTCAAGCATCGGATGCGCACCGGTGAGGTGAAATCCATACGCCAACTACCTATCGTGTCTCCTCCACTGAGTGCCAAATTACAGAAAAGAAAGTTGACTAAATGCGTGCCCGTTATACCATCTGACCTTCTTCAAGTCCATGGGTATCTCCGGTCGTGCTCGTTGGGAAGAAGGACAACAGCTGGCGCTTCTGTTAGGCTATCAGAATCTTAACCGAGTAACAAAAAAACACGTGTACCACTTACCTCATATAGATGAGGCTCTTGACTGTCGCAGTGGTGCCAAGTATTTTTCTTTGATAGACGTTCATGCCAGGTATTGGAAGATTGCAGTTGACATGGATCATGAAAAGACGGCGTTTATTACACCTGATGGGCTCTATCAGTTTAAGGTGGTACCATTCGGGCTATGCAATGCGCCGCCACATTCCAACGAATGATAGAGGCCTTCCTTCACGTCCTTCACGTCTGAAAATACCTACATGCCGCGATCCTCCTTTGATATCGATCCCCTCGCTCGACTGAAGCGATATCACTAAAACCTACCAAGCGCCGGAACAGCGTCTTGGCCGCTGGGGGCCGAGCTAAGAAGCGCAGCACTAGCGAACGACGATGAGAGCACTGACGAAGACGACGATAGCCTATGTCCGCGCACGCGCTTCATCTTGTATGTCTGTCTTCTGCCCGTTGTACATGCCTTGTATATGGACACATCGAAACGTGGATGAGCATACAACACGTCTGATATATGCTAATTTTGGCTTTCAGTGCATTGAAACTTTGTTACGTGATTCACAAGGAACCGTGCCATAAATATTGCCAATTGTATTCTACATACAAGAAATATTATATGCGAAAATTCGAAAAACGCCTTTGTCGCCGCACGCTGCTCGAGTTGTTCGCCGTCAAGTTGTTTTATATCAGCCGCTGACGGTGCCTTGTGTTGCCCTCTTTTGAAGCGCGAGTAAAGCACATTGTGTGCGATGAAAGGTGAGCGTTTGAATGGCACGGAACGGTTTCCAGAACTACAGATACTGAAAGGTGACTCGTTCTACTAGTACGGTCTCCCAGCATAACAGTGCGGAATAAGAAAGCAGGTGTCTTTGTGTAAAGGAGGGAGAAGGGAAGGCTTCCTCCTTCATGCCGCGCTGATGGCTCCGCTTATTTAAAGAAACTTCTGCACTTCGACACGGCACCACTGCGCTGATATTGGTCTACGGCAAGGTGAGAAATTTTGTTTTCTCAGTCTGCGCTGCATTTCAAGCAATTTAGGCTGGCGGCACGGCATGGAGCGTTGTGATGCAGTTAGCGGAAAACATCTTACCAGTTGCATCCAGTTAGTTTGGCATGTGCTGAATTGCAGTGCGACATGTTTGCGAGGCTTTCTATGGGTCTCAACGTCACTGTAACTCATTAAGGCGATTAACAGATTTAGATGGGCCAGTTGGTTGCTGGCTTGATGGAACATAATTTTAACAGATCGTTTTGAGGACAGGACACAGAAAGACTGCACACAGGACTGCTTATTAATCAGCGACTGTACTGTGTGCATTATTTCTGTGTCGTGTCATCAAAACGTGCCGTTATAACCATGTTGCTTCAATTTATTCAGGCGAAAGCCTTAGGTGTCTATGTTGGCGGTGCCCTTGGCGAAACTGCGCCGTGACGAAAAATTTCTGATGCCGTAAAGAATAGGAACATGTCAAGAAAATGCCCGGACTGACGTCGCGTTTCCCCGAGAGGTTCCTCTAAATAAAGTGAATTATTGGCTTTGAAAAGAAATTTGAGAAATTTTGTTCTGGATGGTAATCGGACCCGGACCTCTGCGGTGCGCGACGAGCACGCTTCCCTGAAGCTCCACGGTTCTAGCTTGCGGAAGGTGGGCCTAGTGCGTGTCTGATAGCACATGCCACGTCGCAGCCATCTCGCTGACTAGTGCCTGCGTCATTGTGTGGCGCACGTGACGGTGTGGAGGAGGTGTCACCAGGTCATGAGTGCACAATGGGAGCGCGTTGATGACGTTGCGAGGTCTAGAAACGGTAGAAGGTTTTCGCATTCCCACACGTAAACAGTGTTAGGTGTAAGAAATTGCTGTCGTGCCTGGTGTTCCGCGTAAAAACGTACGCACGTGTTCTGCGCATTGACGTCACAGCCGGAGTGGTGGCGGTTTCCGGCGGCGACCGGTGGAGGACATGCATGCTCTTGCGGCTCGCGATGACGGCCGCGTAAATACGCCAATGGCTAAGGAGCGTGTGACACTGCGCCTTAGTGAAGGGGTCGCCTTACTGCCACACGTGCACACCCCATTGTGGCTTGCTATGTATTGAAAGAGATCAAACCCCGATTATATGGCTTCATGCGTTACTTAATGGGCAGCACTGTTTCGCCTTCTTGTGTTACAAGAGTAACACTTAGCGAACTTTTTGTTGCTTTTCTGGCGCACTCGCCGCACCCGGCGATGTGACACAGTTGCTAAAAAGCAGCTCATCTGTGGTTAGGCAGTTTAACATAGCGGCACAATTTTTTGACGCTTTCTCTGGCCTCCAACTGCCTTGTAACTAATATCGGCACTTTCACAGCAACGCTATCTATGGCTAGGATCTGGCGGATCATGTTCTCGGGTAGACCTACAATTTTTCATACGTGGGCCGATGCCGAACATAATGCAATACTGGGCTTACCAGCGGTGGACGTGAAGAAGGCGCTAAGCACTCCCAATGCGTGCGCCTATCCCGAAGATAGTGTAATGCCGGGGCGAACCGCGACGAGGTGAAGCGTGCGTTAGCACTCCATATACGTGGGCCGATCCCGAAGTTAGTGCAATGCCGGGCCGACTCACGGCGGATATGGGGTTCGCATTAAGAAACCCACATCGCAGCTTCGCTGGTCATCCTTCTTCACAGAGTGGAAATGCAGTGATTTTTGGGGTACATTAAGGCCCGATGGCCGCAACCGCCGTTCCGACGCAGTTATCAAAAAGCAGCTCGGCAGGGTGATGCAGTTAGTCTCGCAGCTAGTAAATCTTACGGGGCCACATTTGTGACGCTTTCTATGTCCCCCTCCCCCCCCCTCCCTGCTACATATACTTTCATTCGGTTCTCACGCTTGTTGAAAACGTAACGAACAACTGCCAAGAGTGATAACGAAAGCATGTTTCTTGCACCCGCATGACGCGCAAAAGATAACGCTGTGGAGTTCAAAAACCGGCATCTCTTCGTAACTAGAAAATTCCGTCATTTGGATTAGCGAAAACAGGCTTTCTACCGGCGCATTTGTCTTGACTGCAAGCAGAAGGCATTCTGCGAATGTCCATTCTGTCTGGGAGCCTGTGTCGTGGCCACCGGTGTTTGTAGCGTGCAATCGCGTCGGCCTATGCCAAGTTGTGTAGATAATGTGTACTATCGCCCATGCATTTGTTTTGCTAAAGTGCAAGGAATTAGGCCTAAGAATGGGAGAATGCTTAGAAACTGGGTGTTTTCTTCGTATATTATGCATGATATTGTTCGGAATTCGTTGTGTATATTCTAAGCCATGTTTGTAAAAGCGAATTGCTTTCATTTATAATGTCGCCCATTCACCCCTTTCGCACGTTTCGCCTCTATACGCAGTCTTTCCATATGGTCTAAACACCAAAATTACATATGTTTGTCATTTACTTTTGCATCTGATGCCGTCCAATGGAGATTAGTACGGGAACTACTGCTACTTGGCGGGTGCCACGTCATTGGACAAACGCACCAAAAGCGCGAAACTAAATGAACTGGAGCTGAAAAAAATAAAATAGAGGTAAATAAACAGCTCCTCACTTCACAGGCGTATTGCATCTACTTAATGAACTTACGCGTTGCACTCAGGATAGATTCGAAAAGGCGTGTAAAGAACGCTCCTCGTCGAAGGGACCCTGAAGGTAAATACTAAGTCGACGGGGACTGTTTAGGTACCATGCCAGAAACCTCGAAACGGTTGTTTAGTGCCAAGAAGAAACTTAGTTTACTATAAAATTCTATGTGAACGATCCGAGTACCTCTTTCTAAATTCAAATGTCCCGCCACCCGACCAGGGGGAGTGGTGACGTTGCATAGGCCATCACCGTCCTTTGCTGCCATCGGTCACTAAAACGGCGCCCGCAGAGGGTGGCACCGAGCCAAGACAGAGCGGCGGTATGGTGGCTAGAAGACGGCGGATTGGGCGCAGCAACTGCTTTTTTGTCAAGTAGCGTAGACCATTTCAGCATCCCGTGACGTCACATGGAAGTTGAATTCTCTGCTACTTGCACATTGTGCGAGTTTCACCAGCCAGCAAAACCAGCGCAGCACTACGCGATCAGGAAAATACTGAAATGCGAAAGCGTGGGCGGCGCAGAGTCGAAGGAAAACGAAACCCTTCAACAGGCCGCGTCGTTGTCAATGGTAATTTCAATGAGATATTTTTTCAGAGCATGAAATGAAACTGGACAAGTAGCATTTTATTTCATCTCATAATACAATACGAGGATGTTCTCTGCAACTACTAGTTGAGTACTAGTGACAGAATTGAACTGAGCAGTGCTTTCGTCATCGGGCAAGTGTTTGAATGCCCCGGGAGAGTGTCTAATCATGTTCTGCATTTACTTCAATTTCTCGATTATTGGAGCTCTGTTTGCTATAATATTGACGCCTTAGAGATTCTCGAGCACTAATTTATCACTTCAGCTTGACTTTGTATTCCCCCCCCCTCATTTAGTGTCCCTTTAAGGCCGCGGTATACCGCATACAGTACAGTGCGGTTTTCCAGAGGTTTTTACAGGTTTTTCATGCTAAGAGGTTTCATACAAAGGTACTTCCGCTTTAGTTTATCGCTACGTTTTATGTGCGGCTTAGCACACAATCTTTCCTGTAAAAATTCGGCTTGCTTTTGTAATGTATGGCAAAAACAAAGAAGAGCGATACTTACCATCATGAAAAAGCCTTCCAGTGGATGTGGCAGCTCGGAATAGAATAAGAATCTACAGCAGGCAGAAAGGACAAGTAGAACACGATCACCTACGATGCATATCATCGTATTTATAAACGGCACTGACGTCTGATTTTTGACGCATTTGCGGTAGTGGACCAGCTTAACACTGAAATTTAACATTATTTCTTCTTGTCTTTTAACCATCTAGGAGAAGCCTCGACAGAATAGAATTGTAAGTATACAACTCTCATATCAAAGCCATTCATGCAAGATGGCATGCATATCTATTAGAGAAGAAATAGTATTGGTTACTTACACAATTTTTTGGAAAATTTGTCCTCTATGAAAACTCAATGAAAATACATCGTTTATACACTGCAAATGAAATATTTCCTGCTCGCATGAACAGTACAAACAATATTTTGCTTAGTTATTTTTTTACTTTCACAAAGGTAAGTACAGAAAATACCACAGGTTATTTTACATTGAAACTAGCTCACTGTAATGATGGGGAACTCATTAAAATATCACAGTATTTTGCACAAACAAAACCATCTAATTCCTTGATAACTACAGCAGCTAAGTACCTTCAATAAAATAAACATGAACATTGCAGCATACACTATGTGGCTTACGTTGCATGTCCAAGGAAATAAATATTCTCAGAAGGATCAGACATATTTGGTGGCGGGAAAGATTGTTGCTAGGACTGGATTCATAAATTGAAGTACAAAATTAATGTATAAGAGACTCGGCGTTAGCCCAAACTCAACAACAAAAGATAGGCGTTTTGCTAAAATAGATACAAGAAAACCGCGCTGCATTGACAGCCGATATGACAAACATGCATGTACTATCCTGCCTTGTCAACGTGGTTGCCTTGTGCACCTGCTTTATTGTGGCAGTTTCGGCAACTGCATTATATTTTGCAATACATTGTAATTTGGTAAGATTATTGAAGGGAGGAACTCACTGGTTCTAAAAGCAGACGATTCACGTTCGCTTCAGGCCGTAATTAATCGCTGAACTTTTGAGCTCGTACCACATCTTCAGCGTCTCCTATTATTCGTTAGCATTCCTTCAAAGACAGCTGGCATATAATAATGTAACCTACATTGCATGTCATGCAAGCAATAACTGCATTTATCTCGAAAAATTACATAATTAGGCAGGTTCCAGCATAGCATGCACCAGACCAACATGTCGCAGCTCAAAACAAATGTTTGCACCAAATCTTCTGTGCCGAGTTTAATAACAATATTGCTTTATGTGAACCTTGGAATATGAAGCAAGGTCTGATTATTAAAAGTGCGTCGCTATAATGTTAGTTGACATGGGGTTAATGGACGTGTAGGGAACTTAACAATGAACGTTTATAAGTGAAAATTCTGAAACGCCGTAATACCAACGGTAAAAATGATGCTGAAAGATGGTCAAAACTTAGCACCGCTCTTTTGAATGAGACATTTGAGCGTTGTAGTTCACTAGCAAAACATCCTACTCGTTATACCATTTCACTCAGGATTCTTTAGTCATCAACATGTTAGCTCCTTAGAGTATTTTCTAGTCCTAAGAAATTTCTTTAATGTAGTGCGCTCTCAAATAAAATTTTTGAATAATCAAAATTTAAATTTAGAAATGGGAAGTATTTTTCTGTATTTTCGTACTGACGGGGCCTTCGTGCGATATATCTGTGGGGCAGCTGCTTGAGAGATAATTTTTTTAAACAACGTGGTTGTTCTTGACACACAAGTAAACAAGAATCCAGTGCGGTCTTGTCTCTCGTGGTTCAATCAACCTGATTCAAGTATTGCATAGAAAAATAATGATTACATGATCGTTCAGCTGCAAAACGCATCTGATTTGGTGCATTGACGACAAGTTTCATCCAACACCAACGGCAACAGTGAGCTCCAATATTGGACACGCCTCCTGCCGCAGCTAAAACTATATGGTAGGTGCCTCTTATGCCCCTTCACATGGAATGGTTCCTGCATCCAATTTTGTTAGCCAGAGGACCACCGGCGATTTAGCTCTAATAGCTTGGGAATATGTAGAGCAAATTTATATAGTGTGTTGATATGCAAGCAAGAAGCCGAAGCTTTATCGCAGGGTGCATTAGAACCATGCAATAACGTTAGCCTAAAACACAAAAATGACAAAGTTCACTCAGCTATTCCCTTTCTCCCGGATTCTGTCCTGCAACCTACTTTCCTATTTTATACACATTCATTTACGTTAATACTTATATACAAGAACTGCTTTGGGTTTCACGTTATTCACTGCTAGTTTCTGATTCTACAAAAGGAATAAATATATTTCACCTAAATAAAGAATGTGTACCTTGCCATGTCAGTATGACCTACAAGTCGTGCTATTGATTTGCGAACAAACAATTACTGTGGGCAATATGCAACAGCAAACCCAGCTAGATCTAAAGAAGAAGCAAAACGCAACACTAGAAATAAAGCACACACCATTTTATAGGTTCGATTGCTCCAATGCTTTGCGGCGTGGTTTGACTAGTATTTAACTTTATTACGCCATTTTAGGTTCAAACATGAATGTTATAGTGGGCACCTAAAATCTTACATTTCTAGATCAAAGTAGAAACCTTTGACAAACCATTGCAGCCTGTACTTCAAGATTTCCAAGAGTTGCAACGGTAGTGAAGTACCTGGTCAGCCCTACCTCTTTCACCTGGCCATGGCTGAAGGCGATGAGATCCCACTGGAAATGAAGGCCGCCTTCTTCGATGACACGTGCCAGCCGCCAGGACCGGCCGGGAGTTCATCAGTTTACCTTCGCGAATACGAAGGTAACACGTTCTTTTTGCTGGAACTCACGCTGACACAAGCTGGATTGTCCTGATTGCACTGTAATACGGCTAAAGCTTCGATAAGGTTATTTATTGAAATCTTGGTCAATCTAAAAATTATAATCTACATCTGCCTTACAAAATGGTGCATTTTATTCACTATGAAACTGATTTGTATGGGTACAACCCTTCAAGAAAATAGCAGTAATACTTTGTGACATGAAATATTTTAGCGATGCCGCTCATCAAGGGTTATATAAGGCGGACTTTTTTACTGAAACCTCCTCTGATAGGTGAAGCAGCGCTCTCCATACGGCTCTGTTACTCTGTCAGTCTACTAGACATACTGTTTGCCAAGAGAAAATAGAAATGTACACATTAGTTTCTGTGCTATTCAAAAACCGTGTAACGTGCAGTTTTCCGCAGACGTGTGCATTATCGTGTAGTAGATCGCTGATCAATTATTTTCAACTGGAATGGGGACGGAAAAACTGCTTTAACGTTAGCGCTTTCCACCAGCTTTTTTAAGTTGGGCGAGAAAGGAAATTACAGTACATCAGCTTCTTTCTTTTCTTACCATTCGTGCAGCTCTGAATGGTGATCTTTTCAATGGACCTATAATGCATATTGAAACCTTCTGCGACCGACACCCCAACAAGAGGGCGGTAGCCTGCTTTGGAAATGCGGGAACACGTCTGTAGTGACTATCCATCGTGAACTGGCCGCATAATTTGTTAGAGAGTTTTAAAGACCCAGACCAGCAATGCTTTTTTCACCAGATTAGATACATTGACCTAAACGACAAACGCTTTCTATTTGCCTCATGGCTAGAGTTTAGTGACAAAGGCTCTAGAGATTGCCGAAATAGGTTTAATACCCTATTTAAAAGGCCTTAGAAAGGCGGTAAAAGGAAAAATAACCAAATAATAGTCACATACCTAAAGGTAAGCGATGGCGTAGAGGTAGAGTTATGCGCCTCGCATGCAAGAGGACCGTAGTTCAAATCCCGGTGCTGTGCAATTTTACCCCAGTATAAAAAGAAAAATCCGCATGTCGATAAAATTGCCTAACAGGCCTGCAGAGTGGCCTAATCCCGGTGACCAGAAACGGTAACGCACTCCCTCACCGGAGCAGCAAGATTGGCCACCGTGGTGCTGTACTTCGCCACCACCTCCGATATATATACAACAATCAAACCCCGGCCCCTCAGCACATGACTGGGGGTACTTGGAGAAAGAAGTATGGGAGAGGCCTTCCCCCTGAAGCGGCGTAGCCAGGCTGATGATGACCTAAAAGTCATGAAAACATCTACGTCAGTTATTCGCCTACATGTCAAGCTTACCTAAAGGAAGTCGCTCAGAACTGGAACAACATAGGACCTTATAAGACGGTTCTTGCTTTTGAATAAATGGCGTTCCACTTGGTACGATGTATGTTAACATAGGATAAATGAAAAAGAATTCCAACACAACTCTTGCTGACCCACCAGATGCATCTTTCGTGCGCAATGTCGCCGAAATATTTGGTGCTCTTGGTCATGCCTGCTAGCGATTCGTCTTATGGTAAAGAATAATATAGGTCCCTAATATGAATGAAGAGTCCGTAAAAAAGTTTCTCGCGGAGGAGGCTCACAACCTTAGGGCGTCGTGTAATTTTTCATGATAAAAGTCAATTTGCACATGTTTAAGTTTTTCTTGTGAGAACAGAGCCACCGATTTCCATCAAGCACTAATACCTGAAACGATTCCTTGGAAATGAAAATATGATTTGTGTGTGTTCACTGCAGGAAATTTTAATACAGTCTTTCTTGCTCTTAACGATTTCAGGTAGAACACGTGAAACTTCGAGTTATTCGTTACTTTCTAACGTTGAGTGGCACAATAAAATTAGCGAGGAAGGTCTAGATAATGCTGTTGATCAATGCAATTGCAACGAAGGTACCAACTGAAAGAACACTAACAACATCTTAGAAATCCTCGCATCCATTCGTCACTATATTATATCACTATAATATTGATGTTATAAATCACGAATAAATTATGCATAACATCTCGCCGCATGCATGGAAGGCCTGTCTACAACATTAGGCCGGATATGTGTCGCGAACGTTTTCAAGCGACACGCACTGGCTGCTGTTGGGCGGCGCTGAGCTTGCTGGCAGTGACCTAATTTAAATGTGTAAATCGTACCATTTGCGTAGAGGTCTTCGCTTTGTCACGCAAAGTGGAAGCGTCAGCACTAACAGCTATTACGCGGCGATATATAGAAGCTAAGCGCCACGCAAAGGGAAGAAATAGAAAGAAAGAAAGAACGAATGAATGAACGAAAGTGAAAAAGAAAGAAAAATGGCTCATTTTAACGGTAGGATGCATGTTTATTGTTTTGACTCACTGAGATTCAAATGCAAGTTTCAAAGTTAACGAAACGGTTATCTAATGCGCCATGTACACACAGTTTTTCAGGTTGCATTCGTGGGAACAGACGGCTATTATACTCAAGTCGACATCGGACCGTAAGTTTTGAGCTCTTCCCATTTCAATGTTATGTTTGCATCTTCATAGCAGGGAAAATATTCTCGCTCTCGTATTTGCATTTGCTTAACAAATTGGATGTTGCTTCGCTGGCAACTTTTGAGATGGAAGTTTGTTTTAATTTGAAGTACACAGATGCCAAAAAACCGACATGATCAAAAAGCCAGATACAGATAAGCTGACTTCTTATAGTTCTGCCACCAGCACATTATGCTATTTTGTGATTCGTTTTCATTTGCATAGATAATGAAGTAAGTTTGCATTTTATGTACTATTGCTTAGCCATTTCTTTCGTGGAAGTCTTACTGTTAGTTGAAACTGCCGAGATTGTTCGATTTGTTCGTCAATTATCATTGCAAAATGTTTTTAAATTTGCGAACTCAAAAAATTGGATTGTGCATTGTCATTAGGTTTAAGAAAGAGGCATTGACTACAACATGTACGAGAGAAATACTGTAGTGGGACAACTTGCATGCACAAACAAATACAGTAACAGGAAGGCGCAATATACAGACGACAACCGGAGCAGTTTTCAACATGTTAGTAGTGAAGAGGCACACAACTGGCCACCATTATGCATGAGTGAGTGAGTGAAACAACTTTATTCCTTCCACAGTAGACGCCAATAAACAGAATATCACCTGGTTTGGGCCTACTCAGAGGCCATAAGGTCAAACCTGACGGCTCTCTTGCGGGTCCTATGGACTGCCAGCATTTAAGGTCTAGTCCTGGGCCTTAACAAGTTTCATAATTTCCTCTGGAATGATAGGGGGACTGGCAGAGGCGCAGCCCCACAGGACATGATCGAAATCCTCATAACCACAACACAGGGGGCAGTCTGGGCTTGGGAATCATTCGGGGTACATTGTGTGCAGTGCCGCAGGACTCTGGTAAGGGCTTGTTTGCAGAAGTCTGAGAGTGAGTCCCAGCGCCCTGCACAGCGAGGAGTGCGGCAAAGGCAGGAGTCTTCTTTAAAGATAATTATGCTTGCACATGCCGTTGTACGAGCATAGAGGCTCGGGTCGCCCAGGAGAGGATGCGTTACCCGGCGCACAGTCAGTCAAACCTCGTGCAGCCGAGTCTGCCTCCTAGTTGGGGTAGAGAGAGGCACCCTAAATGGTTCAAAGGTGCGCAGGCAACCAAGCCATCGAGTGATGTTTAAGGTCTTTAGCATTGCGAATGATTCGAAGGGCGTGAGGAGCCACCGTTCGCATCTGAAAGGCCCTGATAGCGACCTTGGAGTCTGAATAAATCGTGTCATGTACACCGTCCGTCAATGCAAGAGCAATTGCAACCTGCTCTGCAACGATGGAACTAGAAGTGCGGATGGTAGTGCAGCTGAGGACTTTAGAATCACAGTCGTTGACCACTGAGGGGAAGGCTTCTTCTTGAGCATACGAAGCGCCGTCTACGAAACATATTTGATCCTTGTCCAAGCGGGCACTGGCGAGAAGAGCGTTACCCCTGGCTCGTTTCTGTCCTTCGTTGTTGGTCGGATGCATATTGCGTCGCATCCGGTGTATGAAAATCTTGCATCTTACGTGGTTGGGCAGCTTCACAGCGTCGGGACCGACGACCTTATGGTTACGTCCCAGCATACCAAGTATGGCTCGGCCCCGCTGGGGTACATGATAGTCTTACAAACTGAGAAAACTTTTGGGCTTGAACAATTTCTTCGAACGTGTTATAGATTCCAAACTTAAGGAGGCGTTGTGTGTGCGTTCGGACGGGAATGCCGAGGGCAAGCTTGAAGACTTGAAAGCCTTGTTGGGCTCCGAAACGAGCCAGTTGTGCATAGCCGCCGAAAAACGAGGTGGCATAGCACGAACGCGTGGACAATCCGGATCGGACTGTCTTCCCTGATTCCGCGGCCTCTGTTGGCGATGCTGCCGATCACACGAAGGGTGCCTTCAAAAAAATTCCGTTGAGCACGGCTCCACTGGCCACGCTAGACTCGATAAATATTCCTAGTACCCTGATAGGGTCCCCCCGTAGCACTGGCGAGCCGTTGCCGGTGAATAACGTAATGTGGCTCTCCGTTGCTTGCTTCGAGGACCGGTCAAAACAGCCTCTGGGCCTCTTCTTGTCGAGTAAGAGCTGAAATTCAGCGGGCGACCACCATAGCCTGGTGGGGATGAGATAACGCTTCGTCACATCAATGGCATCTTGCAAAGCATCCGCGGCCTGATCCTCTCATCCGTTTGGGTACCAGATGGTGATGTCATCCGCGTAGATCGTGTGGTTAATATTCAGGATCTTGTTCAAGACCGTCGACAGATTAATCATGGAGATGTTGAACAGCGTCGGGGAGATCACCGCCCCCTGATGTGTTCCCGTTGGACAAAGCTGAATTTATGGGGTCAAAAACTCGTCAATCTTCAGTCTAGTGGACCTCGAGGAATGGAAGGAGCGCACGAAATTCTACGCCCACTTGCTGACATGAAACACTGTCAGGCTCTTGAGAATAAAAGCGTGCTATATGTTGTCAAAAGGCTTTTCCAAATTCAAGCCGAGAATTTCTTTAGTGTCGGCGGAAGTAGAGCCAATGTTTTGGTGCTTGATCAGCCTCATGGCGACCTGAGTCGAACGCCCCGACCGAAGGCCAATGATGTGCGTTTAGCATTCGTTAGACTGAAAGTGGTCAGTACGGCGGTTAAGCTTGGCGTGCTAGCCCATATTACCGACGCACGACGTCAGGAAGCTGGGCCTTAGACTGTCGATGCTTGGCGCTTTTCCTGGCTTGGTTATGAGTACTGTGTAGGCTGCTTTCCAGCTCTTAGAAATGATGCAGCTGCACCAGATTTCGTTCAACTTGTCTACAATAAACTCGATTGAGTTATCGTCGAGATGCTTGAGCATTTTGCTGGTGACGCCGTCGGGCACAGGGGTAGATCTACCGTTGAGGGATGCGAGAACCCGCTTGACCTCATCCACGGTAAATTCCTCGTCAATCGATGGCATGTCGTGGCCTTCCTACTCGGAATACTAGGGAGGGGGTGACAGATTGTCCGTGGCCGCAAGGTACTTGTCTATGAGCTGCTCCGTGACCGCCTCATATGGAGTCGAGTGCTTGGCCAAATGGACAGCTTTCGCCGAAGCTCTCTTCTGATTGGACTTGGTGCTGCCATCATGCAATACGTGCATGAGGAGTCTCCACCTTTTACCGATCTTGAGTTGGCCCTCTCCCGAGTCGCACAGCTCGTCCCATTGCAGCTTGCACAGAACCCTGCAATGAGCCTCTATCGCCTTGTTGATTTCGGATATTTTCTTGTGTACATCTTATGTTCTTGCGCTGAGTCTTCCATCGCGCCAGAAGTTCTTGCTTGGCTTCCAACAGAGGCGCGAACCTACTGTTCATCCTGTCCACCTCCAGATCCGTCGTCACCTCCTTCGTGGCTCTAGCCACATCCTCTTTTATCTCGTCGCACCAAGAGTCTAGGTCCGTTTCCTGGGAAAGAACGCGCTCGCAGCGTTTGGCTCAGAACAAGTCCCAGTCAGTGAACTTAGAGGCCTCTGTCTTGTTACGGGTAGCCTTGATGACCGCTTCGATGATGCAATGATCGATACCGAGGTCCATGAGTGTGTTGGTCTACATGACGTTTTCCAGCTTCTTGACAAGGTGAGATCCGGAGTCGTTTCTCGGCAAACCAAGATCCCTCTCCATGTCGGGAAGTATTTATCGGTTACCAGCGTAAGATCTTCCTCCATTGCCGTGTGGCACAAATCTCTACCCTTCTTCGTATTGGTGCGATAACCCCACACCTGATGTTGGGCATTCAAATCCCCCATCACGACTACAAGTGGACAGCTGGCAAAATGCACGGTCTTGAGAGTACCACCAGTCCTGGCTCTGTGAACGCTGGGTCTGCAGTAAAGATTGTGTATGAAGATACTGTTTCTTCTTAAGTACCGCATAGGGGTTCGAGGAAGAGTTCGGCCATGACGATGAAGTACTCGACCCCATTGTCAGCGGGACAGAGGTCGCGCTGAATGCACGTGAAGTTTTTACTGACAACAGTAAGAACCCCCCCTTCCCTCTTCAGTGAAAGCCACCGTTAGCAAAGCGGTGGATGATGGGTGTTGATGTTATCGTTTCTAGCAAGGCGATTAGTTGGGATTTGTCCTTTGCGCTTTTTAGGTATTGTCGCAGGGTCGCCCGTTGCTGATGAACCCTGCGCAATTCCACTGCCACATTGTTATGATGTTATTTCCGTTATCCAAGTTTGGGCATGGGGATGGATTGCGAAAGTGCCACCTTCAGAATGGCACCCTCTGTCGGTGAGTCTATGACGCTGTGCAAGTCTGGGGCTTGTGCTGTAGATGTGCTTGGAAAATATCCGTGGCTGGCCCCCTCCAGCCTTAGCATTCTCGCAGTGACGGCAACCGCTGAAGACCATTATGCATGACGAAAAAATTTGATGCTGATTTCACCTACCCCCTTCACTTCCTAGCGTTCACTGAGTGTCCTCAGCACTGAGATGCCGGTATATTTCGGGAGGTGGGGCAGTTCATCAGGGTCTTTCCGCTGGATTCGTTTGTGGTTCAGATTACAGTTAGAAAGACTGATGAGTATTAAGGCCATTCGCACGTTCCTTGGGTGAACAGTCTTGTGTACATGAACGGATTGTAAAAGTCCGCGTGTTTCTGGGAGGCGCACTGCCGATGCTGCTTTGTTTCGCGTGGAAAACGCCATAGCCGGCTACCGCGCCGAAACAGCCGGGCATTGCGTAGGCAAAAAGGGCGGAAGCGCTTCGTGATGGCGCACGGCAGGTTCCTGTGCTGACAGCACAAATTCAGATTCGACGACGCCTGTCCGTGCTGATCGAAGAACGAATTTTTCTTGCCCATAGAATTTTGTCGCCTTCCCTGGCGACCCCGCAACCTCTCCTTCAGCAGTGACCACAGGCGCATCGCGATGCTCGCGTGCCGCTTTGGGGTGTCTAAGAGGCAACTGAAAACACTTCGCGATACTCGAACCCGCACCATCTCTTCGCCTTCAGCCTCGTCCAGATGGTCGTCGCTTTTGTCGTCGCTCACTGTTGACACCTCACGGCGCTCGCGAATCAACGGGCGACCCAATACGTCTTAGGAGAACAGGAGGATAGCCAAAGCCCCATCTCACTGACGGGCATCGTGCTGCGCGGAGCCCTAAAAACTGCGTTGAACAGTCATGACCCCGAGTCGCTGCTATGGCACTGGGCGCCATATGGTTCCTTTTCTCCCAGAATAGAAGCTCATTGGGGAGGGCGTTGCGTATCACAACATCGAACGTTTGAGGGATAAGTTCGATAGCCAAGCAGTATCAGCTCAAAAAGCTCTTTGTTGACAATGACCTAGACATAATTTCTATAAAGAAAAGCACGATAGAGAGCCAGGTGAAAGCAGGTCATACTCTGCCGCCATTAGGTTCCCGTTTCAATGCTTGTGTGTCGCACTCGATCGGAACGGCGGGGGGTCACTCTCTGCCTATTACTCAATCGCTAGGTGTGTTGGGTGAAGCAGTTTGTGTGTGCCACAACGGGACGTTTCGTTTTGCGTAATTTCGTGGACATAAGCAAACTTTTGCGGATTATTTGTGATTGGGTTCTGACTAGGAAAGATCAACGGCCGGAGTTTTTTTGGAAACCATGTGCCCTTACGTAAATTACCAAATATAAGCATTTATACTCGGTTATTCTAACTGTGTCTGCGTACAGCGAAGTCAGCATGGGAAAGTGCGCGTACTAAGCGAAAGCGCGCCCTGCTTGAAGCAAACAGTAGCGGATGAACAAATGGAGGATGCCGCCAAATGTGTGAGCGCAGGCCACGTCACATACACGCATCATGTCACATACATGCGAAAGTGAACAGGGCATATATCTAGATCTTGGGCAGCTGCGCCATGATCACGCGGTCCAACCGGTGATATTTAGGGACCAGCTTCTGATATATATTACACAAGGGCAGATGGATAACCAGTCGCATTGAAACTCGGCACTGGGAAATTGGATAACGCCACACTCATTAAGAAATAATTTGTAATGCAAGTGAACGATGTCTTTAATGAAGTTAGGTGGCAGTCACACAAAAGCTCATGCGAGAAGTGGAAAGGTTTAAAAGATAAAATTAGAATTGTAGCTGCAACGAAGTATTCACCTGCACAGTGAAAAGAGAAATAAAGAGAAGTGCCTTGGAATATAGTTGAAAGTACTTATTATGCTTTCATGGTGAAGCTGCGCACTTATCTGATAACAACAAGACGAAGACACAGAAAAACACGACACTCGCTTTCTTGTGTGGTTTCGGTTGTCCTTATCAGTGCGCTGCTTCACAACCAAGGTATGATGATTAATCACCAACTTGCCGAACTTTCCACATTGCAAGCATTTAATTCTGCAAGCACAGGCTGGCTCATGCAGGATATGCGTGCTGTTAAGAGGCAGCTGCGGTTTATTGTAGCAGAGATGTATCACAGAGAAGTTGTGCTTGCACGAACATTGCGACTCTGGTTAACCAAGACCCAAAATAAGCGCGCGTTGAGTGCGGAATGGGTATACGTTGAGCAAAAAGTAATGAAACAGATACTTTACTAAATCGCAGTGAGGCGTGACAGAAAGTTATTAGAAAAGGATTTTATGGAATACTACGAGAGTTATTCAGAAAGTAAGGGCCGTTTGCTTGTACTTGAATATTTAAATGTCACAGTAAAGTTTCAATTGTGCAACGTCATCTGTTAATTCTGCGCAAAGGTAATAAAGTGATTGTTTTGGTCGAGTAGTCATCTGCTTGTCGGGGAATGGAGCCGACAACGTCCGCGAAAATCGTTGCTCCCGCCTTTTGTGAAGTGCGAGCTCTAGCTGAATTTTTGCGTGCAGAAAGATCGTCAGCTCCTCCAATTCATGGGGAGTTGTGCCTAGTTAGAGGACCTACGGTGATGAGGGAAGGAATGATCTGAAAATGGCGTCCATACTTCAAAAATTACCGCGCAAATGTGCACGATAAAAGCGGAGGAGCAGGTCCGGCATCCAGACCAATGAAACTGTTCAAGTGGACCGGGAATCGCGATTACATCAACGACTGATGGTTAGTGGGCTGGCTGATAAATTTCCTCTTGTTGGACGCACTGCAATTTACACCATTGTAACTGAAAAGCCCGGACAATAAAGAGGGTGCAAGGTGGGTACCAAAAGATAAATACCGACCAACTAAAACATAAAATCATTAGGTGGACGAGTGTTTTAGGACCGCTACGGGCAAAACGGAGACGAGTTCTTTTCGCAGATTATTAAAGGTGACGAGACGTGGGTTATCCTACGCCCTCACAAAAACAAAACAGCAACCAATGCAGTGGCGCCACTCCTCTTCACCAAGACCAAAAAAAATTCAAGCAATATTGCCTTACTTGAGTCGGAAAATGTTGGCCACCGTTTTCTGGGACGAAAGGGACGTTCTTTTGGTGGATTTTGTGGAATGTAGAACCACAGTTACAGCTGACCTACACTGCGAAACGCTCACCAAGCTGAGACGTGCGATAAAAATCGACGGCGCATGAAACTGTCGTCTGGAATTGTCCCCCTCTATAACAACGCGCGTCCTCACACCAATGCCAGGACGAAGGAGAAGATTCAAGATTTTGGATGCAAACTTTTTCGTCACCCACCCTACAGTCCCGACCTGGCACGAAGTGAATATTTCTCCTTCTTGCACTTGAAACAGTGGCTTGGGGTACAACGGTTTGAAGACGAGACAGTCAAGACTGCCTTCTGCAATCGGTTCAATTCCCAGGCGGTGAATTCCTATGGGCAGAGAAACTAAAGGAACTGGTACCATCGGTAACAAAGGTGTTTTGAAGTTAACGGTGATTATGTAGAAAAGTGAAGTAGGTTCACAGTAAACTAAACGCGCCAAAAGTAATTGTACTTACCAATTTATGTTTTTAGCAAAAAACGACCCTTACTTTTTCGATAATCCTCGTACATGAAGTTATTTGGGAGTGTGGCACGATTGCAAATTTTTTTACGAGGTAGATTTCTTATTCAATATACGGATCGGGCTAGTCGTCAAAATTAATGTCTAACAGGTATTTATGTGCCCCGGAACTTCTTGACAAAACCGCTGCCCTGTCTGCTTTTCTCACATGAGTTCTTTCCTGTAAAATTTTATTTGTTCAGCGTGGGAAACGCCGAAGTTTGAAGATGACTATTTGGAAGAATCTCGAAGTGCCGATTTCTGAACAGGAACCTGGAACAACAACAGTTGACGAACCAAGTGTAGGGAAGACGCTCGGACGTGACGGGATTATTACCGAGTTTTATAAGACGTTCAAAAGAGAGGCTTCGCAAGATTTGTGCCTCATTCTGAAAGAAGGGCACGAGAGAAAGGTTGTCATGAATCATGAGCACACGGTATTTATTCAAAGTGAGATGAGCCGCCCATACTTATTTATGTCTCTGCTTTTGGACCAACCAGGTTGACGAATTTTGGTTATAAAACACATTTGAAGGCACTCTCTTGACGGCTAGATGGCGTAATTACCGGCATTGTGGGCCCCACCACACTTGTTGCTTTAAGGGTCGCACGATAGGCACAACTGTAAAGGTAGCTCGCAGCATACTTGAGTGTTGCGACATTTTTGGTGATACCAGGACAATGCTGCGACTCCATTTGAAAAAAAAAACACCTCCGGCCGACTCATACACCAAGGTTTATTTTCTCTATTTAAGCACATTAGCATTAGCCCCAGAATGGAAAAGGGCGTTCAACTGGTATAACCAAACTGCACCACGCGGATCATCAAGAAGTTCGCGAGCGACAGCTTTATGGCTTTATGGCTCCGTGAGGCACGGCTAGCCCCGGTTGCGAAGTCGGCGGTCCGTGCGGCCACGAACGTTCCATGCATGTTGCCGTGTCTGGAGTAAGACAGGTCCCGAGCCATGTTCAAGAGATGAGAAAAAAGGTCTACATACAAATATACGTGAGCAAGTTTTAGAGGAACGGCTCCATCACTCTCGGAGCACACTACGTGTTGAAATGTTTGCATGTCCGAGCCTTCTCCTCACTGCAGCGCAGGTCCGCTTTGTTTTATGCCGTTTATTTGCCCTTTCACTCGTCCAGGTAATTCGCTGTTCTTCTTCATGACCACTCACAAACGCCGAACCGCGTAGGCGCCGACTGCGCGGGGGCTACGGGGCCTGAGCCCCTCCGGAGTTTTCCGGGGGTGGCTCAGCACCCTCTCTCCCCCCGGGCGATGCCAAAGCAGCCCCTCCCCCGCCCACACAAAAACACCTAAAGTGCCATTATCAGAGTTTCGTCACCAACATCTTTTGTGGTTTCTTTTGACTTTCTTTGTCCTTTTCACTTGAAATTTTATTGTGGCTAATAACTTACTACATCATTATTTACGCTGACGTGCACGGCTCTTAATTCATACTTTCGCTTTATTTCTGCAAGCCCTAACAGTAGGAGGATAAGCGATTAGAAGCACCAAAGGCGGCTGCCTCATCCGTATTTTCTCATTTCAACATTCTTTTAAGTTTCCACTGTAAACACCATGCACATACACAATATATTTAAATATATACATGGAACAAATTTTCTTATATTTCTGAAAGGAATGGAGGTAGCCTATTAAAAATTATTTCTAAAGGTATGGATTGCCTATGCCTAGAGAGGGAATATGTTTTTGTATGTTGTCCAAGGTTCAAATTGGGTTGCGTGCTCTTTTGACCATGAAAAAAAAAAAACCCGATAGAGTTCAGTGAGCCCTCCGACAGAGTCTTTTATCAATGGCGTATGAAATGCACATGAATGTTATGTGTCTCAGTATAGCTTCTCTCTACAGTAACAAATGCTAACGACTTTTAAAAAGACGCTTCTAATAATTTATAACATTTATTAGGGATGGACACATCGTTGGTTGCATGCAAAGGTCGTAAATATGTACAGGGTGTCGCAATTAACTGTCATGCACCAGGATTTAATAAAATAAGGAAATGTGTTACTCGAAGAAAACCTAGTGTACAATGTTTACAGCACAGCGGAGTAGCTTCCAGTAATGTTCTCATTACTGAGATTTGATTAGGTAATTGTAATTAATTATGTAACTCACGACGTACTAGCTTGATTATCAAAGTGTCAATGAGGCATTTAAAGGCACAACCAAGGGACATCTAACCGCGGTATTTCGAGCAACGTACTAATTGCGTAAAATTTTTTCCCGACAGATAAGTAAACCCCGCGAAATATGGAGAATACCACGCGACTGCGCTTCCACCCGTATCCTAAAGCGGCGCCCTCGAACAAGCTCCACATGAGCTCTTAAGAACGAAATAAAGAAAAAGACATCGTGATCGAGCTAGTGCCTTATCTACCGCGCCCCGGCCCAAGTAACCTGTCGCGTTTGATGTTAGTTGGAAATAATCTGTGATAGCTGTTGTCTTAGTGGAGATAAAGTGCACGGAAGTTTTGTGCTTTTTTTGAATGATACCTATTACCAAAAAAGCAAATTGACAATTTAAGTGCGAAGGTTAAGTGGTGCGTTTTCCTTCGTCCTAGTCGCTATGTCTTTCTCTAATGAGCAGAAGGTAAACATGATCCTTGCTTTGGGAACTACAAATGGCAACAACAGGAATGCCTCATATATATATATATATATATATATGTATATATATATATATATATGCCACATATGCCGCATATCTTGCCATATATACCATATATATATATGCCACATTGAAAAAAGCTAGAAAAGACGTGGTAAGAAAGAAAAATTTTGGAACGCGGCAAAAACGTAAAAAAAAATGGGAAATTGTTAACTCCTTCTTAAACAGGGCAAATTATCGCGAATCTATAACAGAAATTGCATATCAGGGTATGGTATACAAGACCGCCAAAGAAATAGCTGATGCGTTTGCTGATTTCTTCTTTAGCAGCGAGCTACAGCCACCTGCGCAAGACAATCCCGTGCCCCAGCGCCTGCCACATTCTTTCTTTTTATTTCCAACTACATCTCAGGAAGTTCTAAACATTAAAAACAACATGAAAATAACCGGCGCCGGCATCGATAAATTACGCCCTTCCCATATAAAATTAATTGCACCCCTAATAAGTGATGTCCTTGCAGACATAATCAACGTCATGTTTAAATCAGGCAGTTTCCCACAAGAACTAAAGCAAGGCAAGATCACCCCACTTTTTAAGAAAGCTGACCGCTCTTTAATTTCCAATTATCGCCCCATCTGTGTATTACCATTCTTTAGTAAGGTAATCGAAAAGCTAATAGGAAAACGTTTAACTAATTACCTTACAAAATTTACCATTCTCTGACCATTCCAATACGGCTTTCGCGCGGGTTACTCGACCGAACTGGCTCTCGTTGTTCTAACCGATCGACTAAAACTCGCTATTGATGAAGGGACTTATGCAGCTTCTGTATTTGCAGATTTAAGCAAAGCGTTTGAGAAAATAAATCACCGCATCTTATTTCGTAAGCTTGAATCATTGGGAATCACCGGCCCAGCGCTCTTATTACTACAAAATTCCTTAACAGACAGAATGCAAGTAGTAACCATTTCAGCCGTTCATTCTAAAACCATGTTCACTAATAATGGTGTGCCCCAGGGTTCCATATTGGGTCCGCTTTTATTTTTATTATACGTGAATGATCTGCCTAACTGCCTGTCCTTTTCGAAATGTATACTTTATGCAGATGATACTACTATTATTAATTCCAATAAATGTATTACAACCTTAGTATCTAACCTTAATGGCGACTCACACAGCCTGCTGGAGCGGTGCCAAACTAACCAGCTACAGATAAACCCGTCTAAAACAAAATTTCTTGTATTCACTTCCCACCAACGAACACTTCACTCCATTCCTTCTATCTTATTGGGTGGAAGTCCTATCCCTGCAAGTTGTTCATACAATTATCTTGACATAGAAGTAGGCAGACATCTTAAATTTACTGAACACATAACCAAACTAAAACAGAAGATTACCTACGGGATTAGGGTACTTCTAAAAGCACGAAACATATTTGACCATCAAATATTACTAGCATTATGCTTTTCATTTATTCATTCCCACATTAATTACTGCGTTACTTGCTGGGGAAACACTTACGTAACCCATTTAAACTCATTGCAAATTCTACAGAATCAGGCTATTAGGATAATTACATTTAGCCCATACAATAACGACGCCCCATATCTTTTACGAACTAATCTCATTATTACAGTCACACAACTCGTTAAATATAATCTAGGTACCTTTTTGTTCCGTCAAATCAATTAAACACGATGCAATAGCTTGTTACCACAGTCGTCTCTATTAAATACTAATATTACCAGGTTTGCAAAAAATAGGACCTTCATTTTACCTGAAATCCATACTAATTATGGCAAACAGAGCGGCCATTTTTCATCTATCGCATTCTGGAACACACTACCAATTTACATAAAAACACTTAAAATTCACGAATTCAAGAAACAACTAAAAGAATACATTCTGTCGAATACTGTTGCCTAGTCCATACACATAACCATTCTTTCAGGGTGCCTTCATTTCATTTTCATTGCCATAACGTTAGGTTTCTGTTTTTGCCTCACATATACATTCGAGTTAACAAATTCTACTCTGTTCGTCACGTCATCTACGCAGTTACTTCATCAGCTGTCAACGAGATTGTGCTACAGTGCTTTTTTTCATGATATTTATGCATATGTAATTCTGCAATCATTGTATTCAACTAAAACCTGTAATTTTTTAACAATTGGTTGAAAACTGCTGTACTTTTGTTTTATTACGTTTACTTTGTAAAGGAGGTCCCATTGCAGTCTTTGACTCCGGGGCCTCCTCCTGAATATTAACAACTTGTAATCATTCTAATGATCTCAATAAAAACCGATTTTGATTCTGATATATATATATATATATATATATATATATATGTATATATATATGCAGCGTGGCAGTAAGCCAAACGCATCAACTATCATCAAAAATTATGAAAATCTGAGACAAACTGGCCACTTCAAGAAACAGTGGCAGAGGTCTCCATTTTTGGGTCCTAGCCTACGCACGGATGTTCTAGCATTTCTGGCCTCATATGCTCATGGTAGCGTAACATACATGGCCACCCAGGTACCAGTTTCCAAGTGATCAGTTTGGAGGGTTCTAAATGACGGCCTTTCAACGTACCACTTTAACCAGTACCAGTGCTTAAATGATAACGACCTGTAGAGTCGTCTAGGTTTCTCGAATCGGGTCCTCACAAAACCCAATGACTTATGACAGTCGCCGGACTTTATGAGCAACATCATGCGCACAGATGAAGCCAACTTTTGCAAAAGCACTCCTAGGTAAATTCGCATAATGTACAGCATTGGGGGGATTTCAGTCTATACTGGGCAAAGCGCAATCGGCACCAGTGCGAGCGGTCGCTCTATGTGTTGTTCGGAATTTACTACGGAGCTATAATCGCTCCCATTTACTACGATCACACAATGGCTGGACAGCGTCACGTGGAAGAAATCCTTGAAGGAGTGGTTGGAGGACTTTCTCAACGAATCAGGCTCTCGCGTCTTCCGATTCTGTGGTATCATCAAAATGTGGCTCCCCACACAGCAGCAGCCGAGCCCGAAACTGGCTGGATGTGACTTTTCATGCTCAATAGATTGGAAAACACGGGCCTGTAAATTGGCAGGCTAGGTCGCCGACCTCTCACTACTCGATTTGTATGTTTGGGGTTATGTGAAAGGTCATGCAAACATGATCGGGATGGACGTCAAATTAGTTCAAGACAAGGATAACCGATGACTGCAGTAGAATTCCGGCGTCGATCATCAAAAAACCACCAAAAATATGATAAAGTAGACTCAGTATACTGCATAGCTGCAAAAGGAGACCTATTCGAACACGTCCTCTAAGCAGCAGCTGGTGTTCAACGGAGCCTACGAATTTATTGATAATAAGGGAGCACTGAAATCTGATGTTTATTTATTTTTATGTGTGTAGACATCCTGATAGCCATTTCGGTTCATTTAGAAGTATGGTATGGTATGAAGAACTTTATTTAGGTCCTGAGGGATAAGTCTGGGACTGATGCGTGCCGCTCCCTCGTCGGTACAGAGAGGCCGAGCCCCTCTGCCGTTACATGGACCCTCTGGACAGCCCTGAGTTAGTCCGCCAGCACTTCACTGGGCAGCATCCGCTGCCACCACTGTTCACCTCGAGAACCACCACCGGCCAACGCCAAGCAGTGCCAAAGCATGTGTTCTAAATGGAGCAAACCCCTCCGCCCCCCACCTGCTACAATAGATTGAAACTCCGCAGCCCGGATTTATTTTATTCATGATGACCGGGTTAGGGTACGCTCGTGTCTTTCAGAAGCCTTAATGTAACCGCCTGTGGCCTATTTAATTTAGACAGGGGGAATGCCCTGTGCCCTAAGTAATAGTGCTTGGTGATTTCGTTGTAGGTTAACAGTTCGTCCCTGTACTCAGGAGCGGGAGATCCAGCCCCTTCAGCGAGTACACGGCACACTAATACTCATGCTTCCCTGTGCGCATCCTCGTTGAGGTTAAGCGGGTCTCCCTCCACTGGCCCCATGTGCGCCGGGAACCACGTAACTGCGTGCGAAGTGATATCCCTACCCTGCAGCAGTCTGTTAGCCGGTTCCGCAACAAGTCCTCCCGAGAAGGCTTTAATCGCAGAACGCGAGCCACTAAGCACCAAAACTCTTCTTGAATCAAGTAACGCTAGAGGAATCGCCACCTCTTCGGCGACCCCCGGATCTTTCGTATAAATGGAAGCGGCATTTCTAACGCTCCCTTTGCCGTCTACCACCACCACCGAAAAAGCATTTTTACCATTAAAGGGAAGCTGAAACACTTTTCGAAAAAAATGAGTTCTCTGCGGCATTCCACAGTTTTGAGTCCCCTGAACACGAATATCACGTTCAAAAAGGGCAGAAACAAGCGCAAGCGGTTGTTTTTTCATGAAAACGCGCACCAGCGCCTCAGGGTATCGCGCGAACGCCGCTGTTGCCCGTGATTGGTCGGAGCCGATGTGACGTCAATGGCGGCAGTCGCCGGTCGGCGCCGCCGTTTCAGAGCGTAGCACGCTGTTCTGTTCTGGCTTCATAGCTGAGTTGTAAGCATTATGGAACGTTCTCGCTGTCTCGGACAGCTTGTATTTTCGCCGTACATGTTGGAACCGACAGCCGATACGGAAAACGATGGCGGCAACGACGATGTTGAGTGTGCCAAAAGCGAGAGCGATGTGTGCACCTTCTCGCGCGTTGGAAATCTTAGCTGTTACGTATGCTTTTTTTTTTCATGTAGCTGCACGTTCCGATGACGGGAGAAAAAATGCGCTAAAGTGTCACTGGGTACTTGGTGTTGGAAGAATGCCGAAGCGCTAACTTCTCATTAGATTGTAAACACGGGTACAATTCCGCGATGTCAAGCACCTTGCCGCTGCTTGTCTAAAGTCCCGTGGTTTTCTGAGCGTTGATACACGATCGCGAACATAAGTGCTGCGTTTCAAAGCGCGCACATGCACTGCTGCGAGGTAGTCATGGAAGTTGCTTATCATACACATCCAGATCGAGGTGGCCAGGGGGATTATATGTGCAATATTCAGAATATGGTTCGACGACTTTGCGATTGTGGCTCGATCAAGAATCGGTATGCGCGCTCCATGCTAGTGTTGTCATAAAGATATTAGGCAGTTTTAGCACCGCCGTGTGGTAAACATGATAACTGCAACCGTACGTCGAATGTCACTAGGCAAGCCTATACTCCATTTCATACCTCAGGTGCAACGCTGTGGAAGCTACGCACGAAGTCCGGTTACCAAAATTTATTACTGCGCGCGTTTCCGTCTATGGTTCGCAGCGTGCCAGCGACGTTTGCTCGTGCGAGCATGCACGTGAAGCTGCCGCGACGGGCTGCAATTAAAGAATGCCGAAAAGAAAATTGATTTAAAAGAATGTGTTAGCAGCCGTATAAGTACACGGATTGTTTCTATGGGTAAATTCTTTTTTTTTCATTCAGAACTGAGCTTATATATGAAAAGTTTTCTCAAAAATCGGGTCAAGAAACACCGAACCTTTTCTAAGTGCGAACGCAGCCACTGCAAGAAGTATCTCAAGCCTCCACAGCGTTGCACCAAATGTATTAAACGGAGTATAGCAACGCTAGGAACAACGCGTTTCCGCATTTGTCGTAAGGCTATCCGGCTATCGCGGAAATGGTCCGAGCACAGCACAGTTGATTTCGTCGGCACGAACTTATCTCTCCTCACCGCACTGCGTTGCAAGCTTCTTGTCCTTCGGGAACCTGTGAAACACCACATCGTCTCGCCCGCGTGTGTTCGCGCAGCCGAATGCTGCACAGAACGAGGGCATATTGGGCGCCCTTGGCTGTAGGCACTCACGCAGCACAGAAGGAAAGAACAGTTTACGAAAATCGTAAAACAAACGCGAGCGGCGGCGGCGGCAAATCTCTCGTAGCGTCGTTCAGTAAAGCGCAGGACGGAAAGAGGCATGCCAGCGCATGCCAGCATGCCGGTCCGGCAGCTCGGTCCCCGCCAGTGACGTCACTCTCGCCGGTTCTCTCCTCTGGCGACCACCTCACCCGGCGCTCCGGGAAGCGATGGGGGCGTGTCCGCGGGGGTGATTTAGAAAGCGATTTCCGCCCCTTATATTAACAAAACGAAGAAAAAAATTTCGGAATCGTAAATTATTAGATCTGTTCTTCCCAATCCCAGCAATTCATGGAAATTGAAAACCGTTTCAGCTTCCCTTTAATCCATGCGGCGTCAACAAACGCATTATCCTCCTCCTGATCCTTTGCCTCTCGCAACAAAGCCCTAGCTCTCACGACCCGCCTCCCTACATTGTGCACGGGGTGCACATTCCGCGGAAACGGACGAACCATAATATTTGCCCTAAGGTTCACGTTAAACTCGTGTGGGGGCGCCCTATCGTGCGACACAGTCACCGATTCTTCAATTGACTCTAAAATATACATACCTGGTGCACCTAGCAACCGCTCCCTCTGTGCAGTACGCTGAGCCTCGGCAATTTCATCTAAAGTATTGACACGTGTACTTTATCGGGCGACACGTTTCACCACCTAACAAATGTTATCGCACAGTGCAGGACGCGCCTGCATGTATCGGAAGTTTCTGGAATGTTATCGATGATTCCATCCGCTGTCTGTGACCGAGCCTTGTGTAAACTGACTGCATGTGTGCGCGACGCGAATAATGTACAATTTTGTGGAAGACACGCGGGTCCCAGCGATTAGTGTGAAACGTTCGACGATTGATTTATAAAAGCCGACGTGCTTAACCCGTTGATCAGATTTTCGACTATCGCCGGCTGTGTTCGCGGTTCTCGTTGTGCTTTAAGTGTAGCCTGTTTTGTGGGCACAGGTTCGCCCAATAAATGCTAGTTTTCCTTTTCACAGTATTGCTACTGTGTTCTTTGAAGTCACGACCACGTGACAGTATTATGCAAACCCAGTCATAAGAACATATCGTTTGACGTAGTCATAGGCAGACCAAGCACAGCCTTGACGGCTTTTCTGATTAATGCTTCCCATTTATTTTTCTCCTCCTATTCCACTTTAGCATAGCTGCCACATACGAGAAATGACACATAATAAATGCCTGAACTAATCGCATCGCACATTCTTCTCCTAAACCCGTATGCATATTAGAGATCCTTCTTATAAGTCTTAGGGCCTCCTACGTCTTCTTGGTAATACGCTGAATGGTTCTAATATTGGATCCGTTCGCTTCAAATACAAAATCCAGGACCGTGATTGCTTCAACTCTGGGTATCACCGACCCTTCCCTAGTATGAATTCTAATGCAAGGCTCTACTTCCGGTACCAAACCCTTCGCCCTGCGACCTAGCTTCTTAGATGTGAAGATCAACAACTCTGGCTTTTTAGTGGTGCATTTGAGCCCCATCAGACCCAGGTACTCCTCCGTAAGCGTTATCTCCTTCTGCAGCCTAGCCTTAAGCTCTCCATCAGTACCACCGACAGTCCATATAGTAATGTCATCCGCGTAGATTGAATCGCGATTATCCTGGACCGTGTCCAGTGTATTAGCCAACTTCGACATCGCCAGTTTGAATAACATAGGCGAGAGTACGGATCCCTGCGGAGTACCACAACAACCCAAATTTAAACACTTCCGACTTTATCTCCCCAAACCTGAGACATGTCCTTCTATCCATAAGGAAGGCCTTTACTAAATGGAAAAGCCGCTGCCCCATATTCAAGTCCGATAGCACTTGTAGAATGAAAGAATGTCGGATCTTATCGAAAGCTTTTTCCACATCAAGTTCAATTAGTGCCTCAGTATCCCTTGTCCACCGGTCAAGGAGCTGATGCTTAATCCTGATCATAGCATCCTGAGTCGAGAGCCCGGGCGGAAATCATATCATCAAGTGCGGAAAGACCCCATTTCCCTCAACATAACGCGTTAGCTTATTTAAAATGACATGCTCAGCGACTTTCCCCAAACACGATGTCAGGGAAATGGGTCTGAGATTTTCAAGCCTTATGGCCTTCCCCGGTTTGGGTATCAAAACAGTAGTTGCAAGTTTCCACTCCTCCGGGAAGGAGCCTTCCATCCATGGGCAATTGATCTCCCGCGCAAGGAACTCAATTGACCCGTCGACTATATTCCGTAACATTTTATTCGTAATGCCATCCAGCCCTGATGCCGATCGACCATTAAGATTGTCCAGCGCCATCCTTATTTCGCTTTCAGTACATTCATCATCCATGGCTGCATTTTCGACCCCACTATATTCCAAAATCACGTCAGGTGTATCGTGCCAGGTCTCCAACGGAAGGCATCTCTCAGCCAAATCCTTCAGCAACTCCTTCTCCGTGGAGTTTCGACACGCCTGATAGACCAGCTTACCTATCACAGTCCTCTGATTAGATTTAGTGTTTGTCTCATCTAGTAAATGTCTGAGCAAACTCCAGGCGCCTCCCCTCTCGATGCGACCTTCAATAGAATTCCATACTTCATCCCATTGCTGCTTGCACAGTACCCGAAAATGGTCTTCAATTTCCTGATTAACCACTACTATACGCTTTCTAAGCCTTCTATTCAATCTCTGACCCTTTCATCTCGCTAACATTGACTGCTTCGCTTCCAACAAATACGCCAGCCGACTATCCATGTGTTTCGTGTCAATATCGGTCTGAATCTCTTTAGTGGACGCCTCAACGTGACTTTTAAGCTGACTAGTCCACTGTTCCAAGGTCAACACATTTCCCTCATCTTTGATTCTCTGCGCTCTTCGTTTCCTAAATGCATCCCAGTCAACTATCCTGAATGTTCGCTCCTTTAGAAGTGGCATATTTACTTTCTTGAACGCGTCGGTTTTTTCTTTTCTCTACACGTTGGTTGCTTCTCGGTCTGTTTATATCACTTTTATTTTTTCACAACAACCTGTTTTTGCAGCACGCATACCACTTTAATGAAAAATAAAATGGTCACTTTAATTTGGCTTTGGTCCGAAGCAAGTTGCGGGCGCGAAATATAGCTTTACGCGCATTCTCTCGATGTGGTGCGAGCAAAGCCGAGATTTTGAAACATTATATGCCTATTACATTATTTTTGCACTTCGTGTGTAGTCAGAGTGGCGCTGCTGCCGCATTATCATGGGTCTATCGTTATCAATCTGATCAGTCGGGATTAGGAGACGGATAATAAGTGTGACGTAGCAATGAGAGGAAGGAATAGGTGTGAAGCCGCGAAAACTGCCCTTGGTGCTCCCTCGAACAGTATCATTCAGATTCCATCAGAATGTCTCTTCTGGTTTGCGTTACGCAATGCAGTTGCTTTCAATTTCCTTATTTGAGGGCGCTACTTCATGAGGCGAGTGGGAGCGCACTCATGTGCGCTCTTTTAAAATACTTCGTGGGGTTTTTTTCCCAGTACGAAAAAATTGTCCACAATTAGTACGTCGCTGAAAACACCGCAGTTAGATGTAATTTTGGGGTGCCTACAAATGCCTCATTGACACTGAAAATTAGGACGGTATTGCTCGAGTTAGATAACAAATTGCAATTGAATCTCAGTAACGAATGAATTACTGGCGGCTAATATAATATGCACTAGTTTCTTCGAGCAACGAAACAGCTCTCTTTCTTAGTCTTGGTGCATAATAGCTGGCGAACACTGTATAATTCACTCAATAACCGAAATGAGGTCAAGCCGGATTCACTCGAAATCAGAATCCACAGCAGTGATGTGCAGCAGCGTTCATACTCGGACTCACAGAAAAAGAAAAAAAGACCGAGGCTGCTGTTTCGACGGAAATGCGAAGGAGTATTTGTGTTAGCCAAATATGGGACTATTACACGAAGGAAGATTACACCAGCGAGAGGACTGAGGCTGTGAAATTGAACTGTCTTGTATATGTAAGGTCTTGTATATAGTCATATAGCGGCGTCCCTTCAGCGCTGTATGCTTTGGGGTCGCAAAAAATTTCTACAAGTGCAAGAAATATATATATATATATATATATATATATATATATATATATATATATATATATATATATATATATATATATATGTATATATATATTGTAAGCATTTATGCGGACTTCATCTTCATCTGTACAAAGTCATCATCAATCATCGGCTCGTGTTCGTTTTTGCGTCGGCGCCATTTTTCCTTCTTGGAATAAAGCGTCGTCTCAACCGTGGTATTTCAAGTGGTGGAGGCGCTTTAAGATCCCTTCGACCTCAATCCACTTCAAGATCTCTCCTGGAGCTACGTTCGGGACGCCGCTTACGCCACGAGGCCGCCATGTCGCAAGACCAGACCGCAGCATCCACCATCTCGGTTCCAGTGCCAGCCACCCCCAATCCCAGCCCTGCCAACAATCGGTATCGCGACCCTGAAATCTTCTCTGGCTTGCCTGGTGAGGACGTTGAAGACTGGCTCGACAACTACGATCGTGTCAGCGAATACAACAACTGGAACGAGACATCGCGTTTAAACAACGTGCCATTTTACGTCTCTCAAGTAGCGAAGACATGGTTCCTGAATCATGAGAGCGACTTCCGTGATTGGTCGTCTTTCAGGGAGCAGCTACGGCGGATTTTCGGCACGCCCACGGTTCGTTCGGAAGTTGCGAAAAAGAGGCTGTCTGAGCGCGTCCAGCATTATGGCGAATCGTATACCTCGTACATTGAGGACATCCTCGCGCTCTGCCGCCGTGTCGACAGTGCCATGCCAGAACCTGATCGCGTGCGACACCTTCTTAAGGGTATCGGATCTACTGCCTTCAACGCACTCGCCGCTCAAACCCCTTCGACGGTGTCGGACGTCGTCTCCGTCTGTCAGCGCCTCGACGCCCTGCAGTCAATCCGCTTGCAACCGGACTTTTCCGACAACCCCCTGGTAACCAGTATTGAGCTCCGGTCTATCATTCGAGCCATCATTCGTGAGGAATTGCAAGCGCATGGCACACCCCCTTGCAGCAGCGCTCACATCCAACCTGCTTCTACTGACCTGCGCGGTATTATTAAGCAGGAATTGGCCTCCCTGCAGAACGCCCAGCATACCAACGCTTCTCCTTGCCCACAACCGGCTTCTTACGCCCAGATTGCTGCAATGCCAGCCGCGCCGTCTCCAATTACACCATCTGCGCCTGTTCACGATCACCTGGCACCTTTAGTCAACCGAGCTCCGAACCCGCCTTACTACTCTGCCTGGCGTTCGTCGAGGCCTATCTGCTACTACTGCGGCTTTCGAGGACATATCTCCCGGTTTTGCCGACGCCGCCAGCAAGACGAACGTCGTGGTTACGCGGCCTTTGAACGCGATGAGCCACCTCCTCGCATTTACCGCGCTTCTGACGATAATCCTCCCGTTCGCCGCTCTCCATCTCCGGCCGACTTCTCAAACACCGCACTCAAAACACGTGCCTCGAGACGCCGCTCCCCATCGCCGCTCCGACGTTCTGTTTCGCCACTTCGACCTGTCTCCCAATTCCATGTCCAGCGACCGGAAAACTAACCAGTGCAGTTTTTGGAGGGAAAACTGCATCACCGCGAAGTGCTCCAAGTCCTCCTGAACGTCCTTCGAACATGTTATTGGTGTCTGTGAAGGGTGTGCCTTTGTTAGCTCTGATTGACACGGGAGCTACTATATCTGTTATGCGTGCCGACCTGTGCTCTCGTCTGCGGAAAGTGAAGACGCCTTATACTGGATCATCCCTGATTGGGGCTAATGGAGCAATCATTCGACCATCAGCCCAATGTACAGCACGCGTCTTCATTGATGGTATCTGTCATCAGATTAAGTTCGCGATTTTATTCCCGTGCGCTCATGAACTAATTTTAGGTTGGGACTTTCTCTCGTCAGTGTCCGCTCTAATCTCTTGCCGTCAACGTGTAGTCCATATGAGCGAGACAGTTCATTGCGGCGGGAGTACCGATGAGCCACGACTGCGTTTTTTCACTGCCGCCGATTCTGTACTGCCTGCCGGCCACGAGCAAGTCATAAGTCTTTCTTCTACGGACATCACCAATGGCGACGTGTTCATCACTCCTTACGGTCGCTGTCTTGCCCGTGGGATTGTCTTCGCTTCCTGCATGGTGCGGTTTAAAGAAAGCTCTGCATTAATCATCGCCTTAAATGCGACCACTGAGACAATCCTCCTACCTCAAGGCTCCGCTGTGACCTGTTATGTGGATACCCAACCAGTCTCCCTGCTTCCTCTTGCCGCCTCGCCAGCTCTTCCTCAACAGGACAAATCTGCTTCATCTGCCCTTACTTCCGTGATAAGCCCTGACCTTACTGCTACTCAACATGAAGCGTTGCTAAAATTGCTTACGAAGCACCAGGCCTCCTTCGATATGGATACTTCGCCCCTCGGACAGACTTCCGTTGCCTTCCATCGTATCGACACCGATGGCCAGACTATTCTACGCCGTCGTCCCTACCGAGTCTCTTTGGCCGAACGCAAAATCATCGAGGAGAACGTCGCCGATATGCTGAAAAGGAACGTCATACGTCCCTCCGCCAGTGCTTGGTCATCACCCGTCGTTTTGGTGCAGAAGAAGGATGGATCGGTACGATTTTGTGTTGACTACCGTGCGCTAAACAAGATCACCCGTAAGGATGTATATCCGATGCCCCGTATCGATGACGAACTTGATTCGTTGCAAGGCGCGCAATATTTTTCCAGCCTTGATCTTCGCTCCGGATATTGGCAAATCACAATGCACGAAGCGGTAAAGAAAAGACCGCCTTTTCTACTCCGGATGGTCTTTATGAGTTTAATGTAATGCCTTTCGGTCTATGCAATGCTCCCGCCACATTTGAAAGAATGATCGACACGGTTCTTCGCGGCCTCAAGTGGAAAACTTGTCTATGTTACCTCGGCGACATCGTCGTGTTTTCCTCGACTTTCACTGACCATCTGCAACGCTTAGATGAAGTGCTCACATGCCTTTCTAATGCCGGACTTCAACTAAACACGAGGAGGTGCCGTTTCGCTAGCACAACGATTAAAGTCCTGGGTCATCTCGTTAGCAAAGACGGCATCCAGCCCGATCCGCATAAAATTTCCGCGGTGCTCAACTTTCCATGTCCACTTCGTGCAAAAGAACTGCGCAGCTTCATTGGACTCGCCTCATACTTTCGACGTTTTATCCGGAACTTTGCCAGCATTGCCTCGCCCCTCCACAAGCTCCTTGCTAGTTCCAGTTCCTTCGATTGGAACGATCAGTGTGAAGCCGCGTTCCAAGAACTCAAGCGCGCACTAACATCCCCACCTGTTCTTTGTCATTTTGATGACAAGGCGCCCACATTAGTGCATACTGACGCCAGCGGTCACGGAATTGGTGCCGTACTGCTGCAGCGCGACCACGAATTTTGCGAAAAGGTTGTTGCATATGCAAGCCGCACTCTCACTTCCGCGGAAAAGAAGTACTCGATAACCGAACAAGAGTGTTTGGCTGTTGTCTGGTCCATTCAGAAATTTCGTCCATACCTCCACGGTCGACATTTCACGGTTGTGACCGACCACCATGCCCTATATTGGTTGTCGACGATCAAAAACTTGTCCGGGCGCCTTGGCCGCTGGGTCCTCCGATTGCAAGCATATGATTTCAATGTCATATATAAGTCCGGACGGTAGCACCAAGATGCCGATGCTCTTTCACGATGCCCATTACCACCATCATCGGAGCACATCACATCACCTTGTCAAATTGGCCACACGGAGGACGCTTCGTCTCTTACACCGATTTCTTCCTTGACTTCACCAAACCGCCTTTCAGTGCTTTCCACTCACCAGCGCGCCGATTCCTATTGCCATAATATCATCAATCGCCTTAGCGGTGTTTTATCTCCGCCCAATGCCAGGCTACGGAAACAACTCAAACTGTTCAAGTTTGAAGACGACGTGCTCTACCGGTACATTTTTCACCCAGAAGGCCATCGATGGGTTCCCGTTCTACCGCGCTCTCTTCGCGCTGCAGTTCTGCAGGCCTCACACGATGACTCGACGTCAGGCCACTTGGGTTACAACAAAACACACGAGCGCATACGCAGCCGATTCAATTGGCCAGGCCTTTCCACGAGCATAGCTAGATATGTTGCCTCATGCACGCTTTCCCAACACCGTAAGCGACCTACTACTTCTCCGGTCGGGACCCTACAACCACTTCCTTGTCCAGCACAACCCTTCTCTGTCGTCGGCATTGACCTTTTCGGGCCACTCCCACCTACTCCAGACGGCAACCGATGGATCGTCACTGCTGTTGACCATTTGACCCGGTACGCTGAAACAGCCTCAATACTCTCAGGAGCTGCCTCAGAAGTAGCGGCCTTCTTCTTGCAGGCTGTCTACTTACGTAATGGGGCGCCTCACGTTCTTTTGAGCGACCGAGGCAAGACATTTCTTTCAAGCACTCTTAATCAAGTTCTGCAAGCGTCCAACACCGTGCACAAGACAACGTCTAGCTACCACCCTCAAACCAACGGCCTAACAGAGCGATTTCATCGCACGCTGTGTGACATGCTATCCATGTATATTCAACCTGATCATCGTAACTGGGATGCGATTCTCCCATTTGTAACATTTGCGTACAACACGTCTGTTCAACGGACCACCAGATACTCTCCGTTTTTCTTAGTATACGGCCGCCATCCAACCTCATCACTCGACGTTTCTTTCTTCTCTGGCCCCGTCAACGCTTCAACATTCATTTGCGACCAGTTTGTGTCTCGTCTTGCCCAATGTCGTCGTCGCGCCCGTATGAACACTGCAGCCAGCCAAGACGATCGCAAACATCGGTACGATGCCTCTCATCGCGCCGTTTCCTACCGCCCTGGGGACGATGTGCTCCTATGGACCCCTGCGCGAACACCCGGTTTATGTGAGAAGCTTGAGTCTCGATATCTTGGCCCCTACAAAGTCATCGAGCAGACCTCGCCGGTGAACTATCGCGTTACACCTGTTGAGGCCCCAACCGACCGACGCTGCCGCGGAACAGGGATCGTGGACGTTTCTCGCCTGAAGCCCTTTCTATCCGTTCCACTGTCTAATGTACGGCCAGGCTGGCCGCTTCCGTCCACGGGGGAAATTAGTGTAAGCATTTATGCGGACTTCATCTTCATCTGTACAAAGTCATCATCAATTATCGGCTCGTGTTCGTTTTTGCGTCGGCGCCATTTTTCCTTCTTGGAATAAAGCGTCGTCTCAACCGTGGTATTTCAATATATATATATATATATATATATATATATATATATATATATATATATATATATATATATATATATATATATATATATATATATATATATATATATATATATATATGTGTATATATATATATATATATGTATATATATAGTTTTAGACACCAAGGTGCACATTTACGAAAATTGCATCGTTAATGTCTTTAACGTTTCGGCCGTGGCACGGCCTTCTTCAGGTTCATTCTGACAGGGCCGTGCCACGGCCGAAACGTTACAAACATTAAAGATGCAATTTTCGTAAGTGTGCACCGTCGTTTCTAACTACCTATGCACCGGACCCACAGAACTTCTCATTGAATTATATATATATATATATATATATATATATATATATATATATATATATATATATATATATATATATATATATATATATATATATATATATTATTTAGTGCATACTGCAGACCTTTCGGTCCAAGCAGAGGGGCAATAGAACGTATACAAACAAAAGAGAACAAATTAAGAACAAACAAATACAGATTTATACAAATTTTAGTCACACTGTGTCGGTAAACTGTCGTTCCAGTCTGATACTGTTCTGGGAAAAAAAGAAAATTTAAACGTGTTACTTCGAGCATAATAGGGTGTTAGTGAATCCGGATGATGCTGTCTTGTTTGCCGTGTTAGTGCAGGCGTTATATAAGTCGATGGTTTAATTTCAAGCCTGTTGTTGAGAAGAAGGGAAAGGAATTCAAGTCTTAGCAGCTTTCGGCGCGATTCAAGAGTAGGGGTGCTATGCAGGATGCGCCGAGTTTGGCGAAACTCGGGATCTTCACGAGCTCTGGCGACACCCCAAGATGAAAGCACGAATGGTACCGAGACACAGTTTATCTTTCGACAAGCGTCCAGTTTCATTGGTTTATCTAGATTCACTCTGGCTGGCTATCGTTCCTTGGGCGTTGCCTTCTGGGCGGTCGACAAACTAGGGCTCACGTGATCATACCGTCGGTGCATGGTCGTGCCTTCTTTCACTTGTTTGTCGTTCCACCGAGTGCATTACATGCACAAGCGAGTTATAAAACAAACGCATTTAGTACAATATTATTAGTTAGTTTAACGTGGTTTAGAAGCATTTTAAAGCTTACAACATGTACACTGAATGTGCATTAGACTAATTTGTAATTTAGTACGCTTCGCATTATACCGCGAGGAAACGCTGTGGTGGGGTCATCACATCCATTCACCGGGCGAGCATGGCGGCTAAACATCGAAGAGGCCCAGTCTAAACAAACTCGTACAACGAGCTTGCAGTGCGCGACTTAGTGATCAGGCTCGACGATGACCACTATTTCTTGGATAGTTCTGTTCCTCCGTCAGCAATCTTTCCGTGCACCCCGTAAGACTCCCTGTAGCTTCGGCGATTTTACAGATCGCAACGCGCACCTACTGTTCACGACGCAGTGCTCAAGAAACAACTTGTCCGGTGTTGCTTCTGCGAGTGCGCCGAGTTCCTCCAATCTGCGTGACTGCGAGCGTCACGAACATTACATAGTGTGAGCAAAAGGCAGACAGCCTATATAGCTACGATGCGACAAGGAGGTGGTAGCGACGATAGATCTCGCTACCAACACAGTGAAGGGGACATCGACAAACTGCAGATAAGTATATTTCTACTGTTTCATATTTAGCATAATAAGAGTGCACGCATTAAGTCACTTTCGTAGTAACGAACTGAATGTCCAGCAGTTTAAAGAAAGCAGTGAGAACCAATGAGTGTTTGTGCTTTTACATGCAAGTGGGCCCGCGAAAATATGGAAAAGATGAAGGTAACCTTCACTAACTTGGTGAGGAAACAGAAATTCATGAGCGACATTAAGCCCGCAAAATTTATGGAAGAGTATGTTTATCCAGGTGAAATATCAATAGCAGGTACTGATATAAAACAGGAAACTTATACAAAAGTTTCATGGGTTGAACAGCACATGGAATGCATTACCGAATCGTCATCGCCACGTTACCGATATCCTTGAAAAAAGTTTAGAATCATTGCATTCTACCAGTTATGCAATATGGGACATAAACCCGGAGGTTAACAAAGGAACTTGAGATGTCATGGACTGTGCAGAAAGCGAAGTAACAAAAATTGTTGGAGATAGTATTGAGGCAGGAAGACAGTGGCGTAGTAAACCGTGGCAACTGATATGCTAGTTGAGATAAAGAAAAAAAAAGGAATCGGCAGGCAGGCCATGCACGTATTCGATCACTTGTTGCCAATTCATAACAGGTGATTACATAAGCATGACAGAATGGATGTCAAAGAGAGAGAACTACAGCCGAGGATGGCAGAAAATTGCGTAATGGGACAAAAATATGATGTTTGTAGGCATAGGATGCAATCAGCTCGTATAAGACGGGATTGTAGGGTGAGGCATTTGTTCTGCAGCGAACAAAAATAGGTTTGTGGTGCCGACAGCAGAGACTCGTGAAAATGCGGGGCCACCTCAGCTGCTGGCACACTAATCAACATGACAATTGGCTCTGAAAAAGAAAACCCCAGTGAGGAAAAATAAAGCAACGTTGTCCCAACACATTGTTTTATTATGCATACTACATAAAGGTTTCCACAGTTAAGGGCACTTAGTACTAATAGTGCAACGAGCACTTTTCTTTGTAAATAATGGTATGTATGAGGCTGATTCATTCCAATACACTTTTTTTGCAGCAAAACATTCTGCTGCTGGAGGCACTCAACTGCCTGGTGGCAGTAGGCGAGCGCCAGGCACGTGCTCTTGAGAGTGTGGCAGAGGTCCAAAGGGCTGCTCTGCAACAGTAGTATCGGTGCCCTCACTGCTCTCCTGTTGAAACCACAAAAGGCACCTTATAAAGGAGCTTTCAGTTTAATATTTTGTTTATTATTCAAGAACAAGAATAAAATTATTTCAGTAAACATTGTGCTGTGCATATTAGGAGACTTGTAACATGCACTTGGTGTCCCTTCAAAATAGGCAAAAAACGTAAGACAACCTGTGCCACTCTGGGACCATGTAAATAAAAAATACACTAATGCAGCATACACATTGTGCTGTTTGTTCTTTCTATGTGCAAGAATACAGTGTGTGTTAATTAGCCTCAAGATGAACGGTGTGTGTAATTCACAATGAAGACAGGAAACAGCAGGAGCTTAATAATGCTATCACCTATAGACTGTGCATATGACTGCAACACTCCCCGATTCAAATGTGCCATTACATGCATGTTCGATACCACATATTCTTTAACATTGTCTTATAATTGCATATACTATATTTCACACATCTTAAGCCCTTCCATAGCACACTTCTGATGTATCCATTTCATAGGCCAAATAATTGTACACTTTGTCCTTTTGTGTTGTATGAAAAGCAGCATCCTTTACAGTCGGATAAAACTTCAGAAGACAAGAGAGGCCCCACCCAGATGACCAAAGCGCAGCAGCTGATTGCCTCCACGTCTAAAGAAATAGTCCCTCTCCAACGAGCAGGTATTAGCCTGTCCGGCGGCACGATGTCAGTCTAGAGTGCGTGCCCATTGGTGCAAGCTTGTGTTCACCTGCCTTAAAGTGCAGATTCCGCAGCCTCCTAAAGTTATATCCGACTATAGAAACACGTAATGCCTTGCACCAGTTGCATAGACTTCTGCAACTTGACAGCACACAATGATCAGGAGCAGAAATCTTTAAAGGCATCCCAGCAAAGCTGGCTGGCCACACTTCCATTATGAGGGGCTGTAAAAAGTCTCGCCAAATATTCCCATGATGTTCTTGAAAAAGAGGTGGTGTTTGGCACTTCTTTAGAATCAAAAACAGATTACAGTGAATGTTGTGTAGCACGTCAAAACAAACTGAGCTTGGTTATCTGCACAGCATGTAATGGGAGGTTGTGCTTCACATAGGATACAAACTGCTCTGTCCAGTACAATTTTGAGGCCAGTATGGCACCTATTATGTCAACAGCGTCAATATACAAATTACATTTTTCACAGGCCATTGATTCCACCATTATTTTTGTATGATGGTTCTTTCAATCAGTGCTTGTATTACATGAGCAGGTGGATTTGAAAGCAAAGCTTTGTTTACAAACCTTCCGACTCCCATAATTATGTGGCAAGGCACTGGCATGTTGTCGAATAGCTCACACTTCCTCGGCCCTGCACCAAAGAAACCGAATGCTATATTTGAAGTTGGATCACACAACAATTCAACGGCACACAAAGAAGAGTAACACACACAGCAGAGCATTCTGCTGTGCGCTTTTCTTCTTTGTGTCCCATCGAATTGTTGTGCAATTAAACTTCAAGCTTCCATACCAATACACCCAGTCTTCAACCTCACCAATGCTCTAGTTATTAGGCCACAATGGTGCACATCTTTGAAATTTCCTAACACAAATTAGCTCTCCAAAAAATCACAAGTGTTAAATTTTGCAGCACAGGTGTATGTACGCACGTGCCATATTCTTTACCACTAAACTCACAGGAATCAAAGGGGCAAGCATTAACCAGCCTTGCTGCTGCCGTTACCATTATCATCATGACACCAATGGAAAGACAGTGCCACGTTTCAGTAAAGGGAGTGCCGAAGGGAAAGGTGTGACAGCGAGGGCTTACAATAAAAATGACGGTTACGAGACATGTTCAATGCCAATATATGCTGCATGTCGCTCATCCTACTTTGGCACTGCGGCGAGCATTTACTCGTTTGAGCATATCACGTCTTGTGTAATCATTGCTCTAAAGCTGTACAAATGGTCTATTTGCTCGGCAATTTTGATTTTTATCATGGTGGGTTAAAGACCCACTTTTCATTGGCATCTGCACCACATTTCTCCCGATATGTAATTTTGCCTTGGTGGTTCATGACATCTTCACGTACCGAGAGTTCTGCAGAGCATTGGATGTGCGTTGCTCTACAGCTTAAGAATTAGAGCCCCATTATGAGACGAAAATATACAATTTATCCATCCAGAATAACGCCGCCCCCCCAAGAAAAGAAGATACACTGAACCTCTGGCACATGCATCGACAGTGAACAGAGCAAACAATCTGAAGTATTCTCTTCATGCAAGCCAACACACTAAGATTCTCAATGCATTTTCATTTCGCCACACATGCATAGGCACAACCGGCTTGGTGCAACATCCACATCTCGCGCTGCAACAAATTGTGCAATGCCTCGCTGTTTCATAGTGCGGCCGATAGAGTACGCATAACCAAAATTCAGCATTGTGCATACTAAGTAACTTCACCAATGAAGAACCCCAAGTTCTTTATGAGATTAGGATTAATAGGTTACTTCACACAATTAGTGATATCCATTTATCTATTTGTACTTAATTAACCTCTTTCGCAAGAAAATGAGCCATTTTCTTAGGAAAGGCACCCTGACAGACAAGTAGTACAATCGGCAAAAAGTCATCAACCAGCGAAAAAGTTAGTATCATAAGCAGCCGCATGTGAGATATCGCTAACACAAAATTTAAGTAGGCTACACAGAAGTGACAAATTTGGCAATATGGCGTGTCTAAACATTGCTTCAATGTTAATCACAGTAACGCTGACACTGAAGGCGCCTTAATTCCTACGTACGTTCCGTCGACACACCCGACTACGTTCGTAATGTTCCCACGAAGTAGGAAGCATTCTTCTATATATGCCCGCTCAGCCGCAGTATTCTGGAAAGCTAGCCACCGCTTACGCACTGCCGCATCGATAAGCGCGTCAGACACATCTCTGACACAGTGGCTAACAGTAGTTTGATGGCGTCCAATGCAACGCTCGGCGCCGACGCTTCCCTGAAAACTCCCAGTCCCGTAGAAACGGAGGGCACAGATGACTTGCTCTACGACGGTGAGCGAATGAAGCCCGCCACGCTGTCTCCGCAGACGAGAGTCTTCGCCTTGCTCGTCACACAGCCAGCGCACTGATGTCTTCCACAGGCGAAAATGACGCTGAAACTCCCCGTCGGTCATGTAGGTGAACGGGTCCGGACGGTCATACTGCCGCTTGCTGCCGCTGGATGCAATGAAACAGGCTGCGGCCGCCGCCGCCGTGTTCTCGAGTTGAACTAGGAGGGGGTTTCGCGATGTGCGAGTTTAGCACGAGTTCGCCTGTCAATCAAAACCAGAGGTCACGCCCCGCGCGAGGCGTGTAACTCTTGTGCGCGCACCCACTACAGTTGGGCCACGCCCAACTTATCTTCCGGCGACAGTGACGCGGTGTCGAGCTGAGAGGCATCAACAATCTTGACCGCCGACATAAAACACGCACAACGCACTGTCATCGGTGATGTACTGAGCACCACTATCAAAAACAAAGCGTTGACTGTCGCTGGCTTATGCATACATCTTCTCGGGCTGAGATGGCCCCACAACACGGTTTCATTGCCTGCATTGTGGCGCGTAGCACACACTAAATAATTATCGGCACGTCACTGTAGCTGCTTGCAAGGCGTCGGTGCGCCGAGGGGGACGACGATGCTGAGGAGTGCGTATTGCAGCAGTCGTTTGAGATGGCTGCTCTGTCATCGGTGATGAAACGGAGCCACAGCGTCGTAAACACGATCAGCGTCCGAGAATCACTCGCTCTCCTAGACCCATGCAATGGCATTTTTTCATCACAAGCACTGCGCACTCAACAGTTCCAACACCTTTCTCCGTTCGAAGTCTGATTTCATAACTGCACACAAGAGCCCTCACCTGCCAAAATGCGAGTGCTGCGGTGTCGTTACGATATCCATCTGCGATCGCTGCTGGCTCCAGCAGAGGTAATCCGCAAGTACCTTCGACTGCACAACACACTTATATACTGCGTACATGCGCTCAGAGGCACCTTCACTGGGCAAGCGATGACAAGCGATGAATTGTGTCGCTGGGAAGCACGCACTTTTCGCAAAGTATCGCAGAGGCTTCGCGCACAAAGATAAACTGGTACATTTTCACTGAACTGCGTCACTACGGACTCCAAAATAACATGCCGCCATTTCGCCGCGACAGCCGTTGTGTCGTTTTTAAACGGTAAAGCGGGGGCCTTAATAGCCTAGTAAAGCGCCTGCGATGAACAGCCGTACCGCGGCGCTGCGTGTCTATTCCCCTAATAAAGAAAGAGTGGCCATGACCCTCCATGGATCATGACCGACTTTATTGAGAATAGCACTGCAGCGCCCCTAGGCGACTTATCACCGTATGAACGCCCTCGTGCGTGCGACGCGCTTCAATGTACCGCTTCTAAGCTTTCGCCTCACTGTCGCCACTCGCGGCAAGAAGTGCAAAATTTAATAATTTGCTCGATCTCCGTTTGTCATCACAAATTTCTAGCATTGAAAACGAAACACAGATACCTAAAGAAATAAAAATGTTCGTTATTTTATTTGTTGTATTTTAACGTATTCGTTTGAGTGGAAGTGTAGGTGCAAAAACGCACCGCATGTACCCTGTTCGCATTCGACGGAGGAAAGAAAGATAGCACCAGAAAGAGGAGGCACGCCCTTGACGCGCCCGGGAAAGGCGTGGCAAGCGGCTCACGGCAAGTGTGCAGACAGACAGCGGGACAGTCACGGAATCGCTAGGTTGCGATAATCCGTTGATAACAATACGCGGCGCTGGCGCGTTTCGTTGTGCAGTCTTCTGCGCTTGAAATGTGGAAGCAGTATGCCGCGCAGGGTGCGCTCATGTTGTCATACGCGGCTTTTTGTCTACATATTTTTTTGCCTGCAGCTTCGGCGCGTTTCACGCTATATCCGTTCACTGACTGCCGTCGAGCAAACTCGGGTAAAACTCGGGTGAACGAGAAACTCGGCGCATCCTGCATAGCACCCTAGGTATGGAGTTTTCTGTCATAATTTTAGAGGGAGAGTCCAGTCTTGCGAATTTATTAAATATAAACCTGACTGCCTTTCTTTGTATTTTTTCAAGACGCACGATATTTGATGTAGTGTAAGGATCCCATGATATACATGCATACTCTAACTTTGGTCTAATAAATGTAAAATAACACAGTAATTTCACGTTAGGAGGGGCATTTTTCAGTTTGTGTCTTAGGAAACAGAGTTTGCGGAAAGCAGAAGAACAAATATCATTAATGTGCATGTTCCATGACAATGTGGAAGTCAAAGTAACACCTAAGTATTTGTAATTGTGATTTTCACGCAGAGCTGAAGAACCTAGCGTATAAGAAAAAGTTAGTGGGCTTTTTTGACGAGTAACACGAAGAAATACGGATTTATCAGCGTTAATAAACATACCCATTCATTACACCACTTTAATATGTCATTTAAATTCTTTTCGAGGACAGTCTGATCATTCTGACACGTTATGTCACTGTACAAAATACAATCATCGCCAAACAGTCTAATTTGCACACCAGGAGTTATGGTTTTAACAATGTTATTTATATAAATTAAAAACAGTAAAGGCCCCAAGACACTACCTTGGGGCACCCTTGATGTGACAGGGAGAGTGGCCGAGCTATGTTCACCTATTGTATCGTACTGAGTGCGTTTGCTCAGGTAAGCAATAATCCAGTTTATGAAAATGTCAGGTATGCCTATAATTCTAAGTTTGAATATTAATTTGTCGTGCGGAACCTTATCCAAGGCTTTTCTGAAATCTAAAAATATTACATCAATTTGGCCATTATTGTCTAGAAATAAAGCAAATGAATGAATCACTGATACCAATTGCGTTACAGCCGAATAACCCTTTCTGAAGCCATGCTGAAACTCCGTGAGCACATTGTCTTCAGCTAAGAATTCTTTTATATAGTTTGCCACGATATGCTCCAAGAGCTTGCAGCATTGTGATGTCAGAGAAATGGGACGATAATTTTGTAATCTTAGTCGATCTCCTTTTTTAAATATTGGAACACCTCGGGCCACTCTCCATTCATCGGGCAGTTGTGCCGACAGCACAGACGCAGAAAAAATTCGTACAAGAAAGCTGGCAATAAGTTCAGGATAACGTTTTAGAAAGATGTTAGGGATTTCGTCAGGGCCACTAGAAGCTTTGGTTTTTAGGTTTAGCAACATGGTCACAATTCCAGCATAAGAAATAGAATCCACATCGAATACCTGTTTCACAGGAAGCATAGTAATGCAATCATCTGACACTGCAAAGACACTTTGAAAATACTCATTAAAGTGTTGTGCTACGTCTTCGTCATTAGTTATTGATGTGCCCTCAATTATTATTTGTGAAATCGGTTTCTTTCTTTCCTTCATATGGTTCCAAAATTTTGTAGGATCATTTTTAATAAAGTTAGGCAGGGAGTTGTTATAATAGTAACTCTTTGCAGCAGTCACCTTCTGTTGAAGAGAGTTCTGCGCCTCTTTTATTTTAATTGGATTACCATGCTTTCTTTTTAACCTTTTTACCTTACGTTTAATATGAATAACATCGCGTGTCACCCAAGGTGTGTGTTTGCGAACTTTCTTTTTTTTTACTCGGGATGAATTGGTTCTTGCAAAAGTGGCACATAATTTTGAATCGATTACACCGAGAACAGGCATCAGTGCTGATAAAATCAACAAGACAGTTTTCCATGTGCTCAATGATGGACACATCATCGGCATGAGAATAACCTTTGTAGCTAAGCACTGAGGAATAGTTTTGCGTCATCTGTACAACTGGTAAGGTAATGCTCACTAGCCGGTGGTCGGAAAGTCCTTCTTCAATACAAACAAAATATTCCGGAAAATCCTGGCTAAGAAATACCAAATCGAGAAGGGAACTGCAAATGCCCTGTATGCGTGTCGGCTCGCGCACCACCTGTTTCAAGTTATAACGCAGCATAATATTGAAGATAATGTTGGCGTGCTTGCTGAACGCGTTTCCAGTATTAAGGCGCTCCCAGTCGATGTTCGGTAAATTAAAGTCACCTGTCAATATAATCTTATTCTTTCTGTGCCTGTTCCTTTCATCATCTAATTTTTGTAAGTATTCGGGAGTAGTATCCGGTGTTCTGTATATGGCGTAAACAATAAAGCTGTGACCCCAAGAACTTATCTTGACGCGCAAACATTCAATCTCAGGGATATCTTCCAAGAGATGGGCAGAAATGCCATTTTTGATCAGGACGGCAACATCCTCACCCCCCCCCCCCTGGTGCGCCTGTCTTTTCGGAACACTGTATAGGAAGGAGGAAATATATCGTCACTTATTTCATCATGTAGCCAAGTCTCAGTCAAGACAGTAATATGAGGGTCATGTTTCAGTAATAAAATTTCCAATGCATCAGCTTTATTTTTAATACTGCGGGCATTGACATTAATCAGTCTGAGCTGCTTATGTGGCCCTTGGGGAGCGCGTCAATCCTGCGAGATTGTGGAATGGTTTAGCTCGTTTGCTGTGGGAGTCCGAAGGGAGCTTTGCATATATATATATATATATATATATATATATATATATATATATATATATATATATGCAGGATGAATCAGAATAGTTAGGATGGCTGACCACCAACAACACGCAGCCAGCCAGCGTCTTCGATCTTCTTATTCCTCTCTCTTCTTTCATCCTTCCGCAACAGGAACCCCGGGTGGTGAAGCGCCGTCTTGGCGCATGGCAGGCTACCAATCGCAAGCGAAGTATAGCTTCAGCAGCGAAACGTGCACAACGTCGACAGGCGTCTGACTTAAGGATGCATGAAAGTGTTGCGGCGAAATCTCGTAATTCACGTCGTTAATTGGCGTAGGACTTCATAAGGCCCTGTGTAGCGAGAAAGAAGCTTCTGGGAGAGGCCATACCAACGATATCGTCACCAGAGGAGCATCCAAGCACTTCATTCAAACTTAACATCGCGATGGCAGTGGTCGTAAGGCTCTTTCTGTATATGCTGTGAGCCTAATAAACAAAATTGGGCAACTTGACGTGCCATGCGAGCGCGATCGATGACCTCGCGAGCGTACTCAGTTGCAATACGTGGCACAGAAGTGAGGATGGCGTCAAACGCCAGTGTCTAGTCGCGACCATAGAAGAGAAAAAAGAGTGAATATGCTGCGGTGTAATTTCGGGACGAGTTATACGCGAGTGTCACGTAAGCCAGGGTGGCGTCCCAGTCGCGGTGATCGTTGGAGACGTACATCGAGAGCATCTCTGTGAATGTTCGGTTGAGACCTTCCGTAAGACCGTTCGTTTGTGGTTGGTAGGCGGTGGACAGTTAGTGCTCACTGGCATAAAAGTGTAGGGGGTCTTCGACAACTCGAGATAAGAACGAGTGGTCGCGGTCTGTGAGTAACTTTCGAGGGGCATCATGGTGGAGAATGACGTCGTGGAGGAGAAAATCGGCGACGTCAGTTGCGCAACTAGTCGGCAATGCCTTTCTTATCGCGTAGAGTGTCGCGTAAGCAGCAGTGACGGCGATCCGATTATTCCCTGTAGTCATTGTCGTGAAAAGGCCAATCAGGTTACGGCCTACGCAGAAGATTGATTCAGAGGGAACTTCGATGGGATGGAGTCGTCCGACAGGTGCCAGGGGAGGTTTCTTCCGGTGCTGACACAATTCGCAAGTTGCGACATAATGACGCACAGAACGGTTGAGGCCCGGCCGGAAGAACTGGTGTCGTACGCAGTCTTTTGTACGCAAAACTCCAAGGTGTCCCACCGTCAGTGCATCGCAAAGTTCTTCGAGAATGACAGGCCGCAGATGACGAAGGACAAGCAGTAACTCAGGGCCGACAGGGTTGATATTGCGGCGGTAGAGGATGCCGTCATGCAGCACGAATATGCAGCACGTGCCGTCGGTGCTCCCAGATTGCACTCCAAGGATGATGGCGTGTAAGGATGAGTCGGGTTGTTGTTCAGCGTGCATGTCGGTCACGTCAGTCAAAGCCATCACGCTGGTCACCGGATCATGCGCAACAGGATCGGGAGGATCTACTGGGCGACGGGAGAGGTGGTCAGGGTCCTTGTGGAGGCGCCCAGTATTGTAATGGACACTAAATTAAAATTCCTCGAGCAGCTAAGCCCAGCGAAAGCCGTCCAGTCGGGTCCCATAGGCAAGGCAGCCAGCAGAGCGCGTGGTGGTCAGTGACGACTGAAAACGTGCGGCCATACAAATATGGCCGGAACTTGGCGACAGCCCAAACTAAAGCCAAGTATTCCCGCTCGGTGAAGAAGTAATTTCTCTTGGCAGTGACAGCAGGCGGCAGGCGTAAGCTATCACACATTCGGTACCTTTCCGATGTTGGGCGAAAACAGTGCCGATGCCATAGTCGCTTGCGTCAGAGTGGACTTCGGTCGGGGCAGACGGATCAAAGTGGGCAAGTATGGGAAGGGTGGTCAGAAACCCGATGAGAGCGGCGAACACGTGAGCCTGCTCCGGGCCCAATGAGAATGGCGTGTTCTTCTTCAGAAGATCTGTCAAAGGCCGAGCAATGTCCGCGAAGTTTTTGACGAAACGGGGAAAGTAAGAAGAAAGGCCGGCCAGCGCACATCAGAGACAGAACGTGGCACAGGCAAACTGCGTACGGCGCGAAATTTTTCCGGATCTGGTTGGACATCGGATACATAAACGAGGTGTCTAAACACGGTATCTGACGGCACCCGAATTGACACTTTGTGCAGTTCCGTTGAACGCCGGCTTTTCAGAAGACCGCAAAAATGGTAGCGAGAAAGGTATATTGGCTGCCGAACGTGGGAGAAAAAACAATAACGTCGCCAAGGTAACAAATACAGCTGGTCCAATTGTGGCCCCGCAGTAGAGAGTCCATCATACGTTCAAATGTCGCAGGAGCATCGAATAGGCCAAAGGGCGTGACTTTGAACTGATATAAGCCATCCGGCGTGATGAAGGCCGTCTTCTCGGCGTTCATTTCATAAACTGAAATCTGCCAGTAGCCGGATCGAAGATCGATGGATGAGAAGTATTTAGCTCCGTGCAAGCAGTCCAAGGCTCCATCGATGCGTGGTATTGGGTAGACGTCTTTTCGCATGATCTTGTTTAAGTGGCGATAATCGACGCAAGTACGCCAGGTACCATCTTTCTTTTTCACAATGACGACAGGAGAAGCTTAAGGGCTGGCCGATGGCTCGATGACCCCGTTGTGGAGCATTTTGCCACTTCTAGTTGGATGGCTCGACGTTCAGCATGCGATAGACGATAGGGACGCCGACGAATAGGATTTGTATCCCCAATGTTTATACGGTAGTGAAAAACAGATGTTTGCCCTAAATGCCTGTCGTCGACATCAAAGGTGTCACTGTACGATTCAAGCAGGAGTCGCATGTCCGTGGCCTGTGCAGAGGTGAGGACAGGTGCAATCATTTTCGCGAACTCATCCCTTAAAGAGCCAGAGCTGTCAGCTGCAATTGGCGCTAATAAGCCACTCTCGGCATTCAGACTCTCAATGTCAAATTCGCAATCATTAGAAACGCTTGCCAAGAACATGCCGGCTGGACGCACTTGAGGGCAAACAAGCTGATTAAGAAGCGGTAGAACAACGTTATCAGTAACCGCGGTCAACTTATGCGGAACATCAACGTTCCGGTTCATAAGCACGTCTATGATGGGGTGAAGCAAATATTCACCATCAGGAACCTGTGGCTGGGCAGCAAAGGTGACGTAAGTAATAGCCTCCGGTGACAGACGCACATCGTGAAGCGAGCACAAGTGAGGTGGGGTGGTGCTCCGAGCATCGGCGAGTTGAGGCAGTTCTAACTGAGCAACGCCGGTCGCGCAGTCGATGAGAGCAGGACGAACGAATAAAAAGTCCAAGCCAAGGATAACGTCGGGAGGGCAGTTGTCGATCACAGCAAAGAGAACAGAAAAAGGGTGGCCGGCTATGCTTAAACGCGCGGTACACATTCTAAGAACACCCAGCATTCCACCTTCGACCACCTTCGACGCGAGGCCACCAGCATCGAGAAGACACTCGAGATGCGAAACCGGCAACTCAACCGCCGCACGAACTCGACAAACTACGCGGGAGTTCATTCACTGGCCACCGACGACCTACGCGAGACTATCCGAGCTGTCGTGCGGGAGGGGCTACAAAAGCTGCTCCTATCATCACAGCCTCAAGTGGCTTCGATTGCCGACGCCGTGCGTGAGGAGCTCCGACAACAACTTTGAGTAGCCCCTGAATCGCCGCAGCCTGAGCCGCAAGCGATTACCTACGCCGCCGTCGCGAAGCACTCGGGAAGCTGCTGGGATGAGGTCCTTCTTTAAACATCTACGTGGGCTAGCACTCATCACATATATCTGGGCTCCAGAGTCGACTAGTGCTTGGACAGGTACGCTGTCTATTTTAACATCAATTATACTTCTCCTTGTGGGTACAGACAGAAGATTTGCTACAGTAGTCGGCAATGCAGCACCACCTCCGAGGGCTGCATTTATTAGTTTTCGGATAGGCTGCGGCGAAAAGCCACAGGCGACGACAGACGACGTGGCTGCGGTGAACGGGAGCATGGGCTACGTGTTTGCGGTGAACGAGACTGGTGTCCGCGCGGCGATGGTGAGCGGCTGTATCACGTGTTCCGAGCAGAGTTGGCGGCGCTGTTAGACTCGGTGGTGAGCGAAACATTGCTGGTAGTCGCATTAAAACGGCTCAGCTTAGTCGGCGTGCGAGGTGTTGAGGGCCATGAGATGCGACAGTATCGGGTTACATGACCACTGCGGCGCAGGTGAAACATATCGGCCTGTCGTGCGCAGTTCTCCACTCTGTAGCGGTGCGGTAACGTCGAGCGAAGTATCGGGGTGGAGAGAAAATAGTAGAAGGGCGTTCGTTAGCTCTGGGATTTTCAACAGCACACACAGACTGTAAACCAATGTTTTCAAGTTCCTGGCGAACGATGGCTTGTACGAGGGGAACTGAAAATCTGGTAGCATCAGGGCTACGCGAACAGAAAGATTCGGGTGCCATCGCATCCCGTTCACGTCTAACGATTAGCACCACGTCCTCTGATCATGACGTCTGCTGCTGTGCGGGTTGATCTTCACACGTCAACGTTCCGGCAATACTGGGAAGTCTGGCGAATGGTTGCAAGCTTTTGGCCTGCTGGAGTTGTCCGCATTCTTTAATGATTGGGTCAACTGTAGAGCAGCGCTTGCACATGAGCAGATTAAGCGCGTCGTTAGCAATGTCCTTGAGCGCGTGCCCGACCTTCTCAGCCTCTGTCATGTCGTGATTGGCTTTGCGACAAGGTGCCAACACGTCCTCAATGTACGAGTCATAGGACGCTGTGGGTGATTGGGCAAAGGAGACCAGTTCCTGCTTTGCGGCAATTTTACCACTGGCTGGTTTGCCAAACAACTCCGTCAATTTCTCTTTGCATTGGTCCCAGCAGCTTAGCTGCACTTCATGGTTTTCGTACCAAACCTTTGCCATGCCTCTTAGATAGAACAACAGGTTAGCTAGCATAAGCGTAAGGCACCATATGTTGATTCCACTCACGCGTTCGTACATGGTCACCCACACTTCAATGTCGGCGCCGTCGGTGCCGCAGAAAGTTCCAGGATCCTTGGGTTGCACAACGATAACCGAAGGTTATCGTTGTGCAACCCAAGGATCCTGGATGACCAGGACCCAAGGAGCATGCGACGGCGACGTTGAAGGGGGCAACGACGTTGATCCCGCGCCCTCATCGTCATTCAAGTTGCGGACAGTGATGCGACGTCCACTGCGGAGCTCCGTTTCCAGGCGGGGTACCCCGCACCTCCCCGAATATGTTACGGGGATATTGCGAGCATATCAAAACTACATGTACAATATATACACAGAATTAGTCTGAATAGTTAAGATGGCTGACCACCAACTACACGCGGCCAGCCAGAGTCTCTGATCGTCTTCCGATCTCTTCTTTCATCCTTCCATAATATATATATATATATATATATATATATATATATATATATATATATATATATATATATATATATATTGACACGTGTACTTATCTTTATAATATTATAATAATAATTGGGGTTTTACGTGCCAAAACCACTTTCTGATTATGAGGCACGCCGTAGTGGAGGACTCCGGAAATTTTGACCACCTGGGGTTCTTTAACGTGCACCTAAATCTAAGCACACGGGTGTTTTCGCATTTCGCCCCCATCGAAAAGAGGCCGCCGTGGCCGGGATTCGATCCCGCGACCTCGTGCTCAGCAGCCCAACACCATAGGCACTGAGCAACCACGGCGGGTTACTTATCTTTATCGGGCGACCCCGTTTCGCCGCCTAACAAATGTTATCGCACAGCGCGGGACGCACCTGCATGTATGCGAAGTTTCTGGAAAGTTATCGATGCTTCTAAGCGCTATCCGTTGCCGCCGAACCTTATATTATCTGATTTCATCACATGAAGCGAATGGTGTAGAACCTTGTGGAAGGAACGCGTGTCCCAACAATTAGTCTGGAACATTCGACACTTGATGTATAAAAGCCGACATGCTTGACACGTTGACCAGATTTTCGACGATCGCCGACTGTGTTCGGCGCTCTCGTTGTGCTTTAAGTGTAGCCTGTTTTGTGGGCACAGGTTCGCCCAATAAAAGCTAGTTTTGCCTTTCACATTATTGCTAATGTGTTCTTTGACGTCACGACCCCGTGACATCTGGAGGAGGTGCTTTGCATTCATGTACCGGACGCCCCCACAAAGCCGTGACCCAAGCCCTCACGCGGAAGACACCAATGTCGCCAAGTACCAAATAGGTAGCCGCAGGCTGCAAGGGCTGCCCCCGGAGCACGGACTTTTGCCTGAAACGACTAGGAAGATGGCCACCAAGTCCCCCCAAATGGCAGCCCCAGCGTCCCCCGTCGTGCTGCAGCAGCCCATGGAGCCTCCGACGTTCCGCGGTCCAACTTTCGAGGAGCCGGAAAGCTGGCTTGAGACGTATGAGAGAGTCGCTACGTTTAACAACTGGAACAGCAACGACACACTGCGATATGTCTTCTTCGCATTGGAAGACGCGGCCAGGACGTGGTTCGAGAACCGAGAAGCCCCCTTAACGACCTGGGAACTTTCTCGTAGCGGCTTCCTGGAGACATTCGCAAGCGTCGTGCGCCGAGAACGAGCCCAAGCGCTATTAGAAACGCGGGTGCAACTACCTAACCGCGATCTTCACGGAGGAAATGGGACGTCTGTTCCGCCACACCGACCCTGAAATGCCCGAGGAGAAGAAAGTCCGTCTACTCATGCGTGGTGTGAAGGAGGAACTTTTTGCCGGATTGGTACGAAGCCCACCGAAGACCGCCGACGAGTTTCTTCGCGAGGCCACCAGCATCGAGAAGACACTCGAGATGCGAAACCGGCAACTCAACCGCCGCACGAACTCGACAAACTACGCGGGAGTTCATTCACTGGCCACCGACGACCTACGCGAGACTATCCGAGCTGTCGTGCGGGAGGGGCTACAAAAGCTGCTCCTATCATCACAGCCTCAAGTGGCTTCGATTGCCGACGCCGTGCGTGAGGAGCTCCGACAACAACTTTGAGTAGCCCCTGAATCGCCGCAGCCTGAGCCGCAAGCGATTACCTACGCCGCCGTCGCACGCCGTCAAGGTCCCCCTCCGCGACCGCGCCAGGGCCCTGTCACTCCGGAATTCCATTGTCCGCCGCCGCCGCCAGCACGACCATCCGTCGCCCAGCGCACCCACGCGAGGAAGACGGACATTTGGCGCGCTCCTGACCACCGCCGGCTCTGCTACTACTGCGGACAAGCGGGTCACGTCTACCGACGATCTCCATACCGGGAGATGGGACTGCGAGGTTTCGCCGTGAACGCTCCGCGCCCGCAGCAAGGTGAACGCCCTCGCGATATCGCCGACTACCTCGCCGCTACTCAGTGAAGCTCTCGACGACTGTCGCGTTCGCCATCACCCGGCTGCTACCTGTCGCCGCCGCGCCGACTATACACTGGCCCAGCCCGGGGCCGGTCAGCGAGCCCGTATCCGGAAAACTAAAAGTAGCAACCGATGGAGGTGCGGTTGCTCTTCGTCGAACTGACGAAGATCCTCCGCCGCCGAAGAAGACGTAGAAGAAACTACCTCGACGACATAACGACACGCCGCCGTCCCAACGAAGTCTGGAAGCAAAGAATATGACGACGAAAGACGACATGACGACGCGACGTTCCAGCTTCAGTTCAACACGACGCAGCCATGATCCGACGCCGAGACCTAACTGCAACGCCAGACAAAGAACCACCGATCTCGACGTGCTTCTCGACGGTGACGCAGTTACCGCCTTAGAGGACACAGGGGCCGATTACTCCGTAATGAGTGGACACATCGCCGCCCAGTTGAAGAAAGTTAAAACTGCATGGGATGGCCCTCAAATTCGTACCGCTGTAGGACACCTCATTACGCCGACTGGAACCTGCACGGAAAGAATTACCGTTCATGACCGGACTTACCCTGCCACCTTCGTTATCCTCCAACAGTGTTCACGAGACGTCATTCTTGGCATGGAGTTCCTGAACCAACACGGCGCAATCATAAACCTACTCCCACTTGCGGCACGTTGTTTTTTCATCCACTTCAATTTTCATTAATTTATTGTTTCTTTATTTCATTTATTATGCACAAGTAATTTCCCCTACGTTGGCCTTGGTGTCAGTGTTTCTTGGCTTCTAATGATATGACTAATAAAAATCGGGCCCCTCGGTTAACCCCTTTTCTTCTCGTTTATTACATAACGAGGGTCTCGAATCTGGCTACGTCGATGCCTTCAGGTAGCATATGTGGTTTTATTGACCAGTTGCCTTCACCCTAAAAGATCACGTTCTCGTGACGCCTGCGGCAAGAAGGACGTTTCACGTCCGCCGCCAAGGTCTGTGAGTGATGGCGCTGGCTAGCACTCGGAAGGTTCTACTAGGACACATAAATACCCAAGAAAGTGGATGGGGAAACAGCGCCGCGGTAGCTCAATTGGTAGAGCATCGCACGCGAAATGCGAAGGTTGTGGGTTCGGTTCCCACCTGCGGCAAGTTGTTTTTTCATCCACTGTAATTCCCATTGAATCGTCGTTTCATTATTCCATTTTATTAAGCCCAAGTAATTTCCCCTATGTTGCCCTTGGTGTCAGTGTTTGTTGGCTTCGTATGAAATAACTAATAAAAATCGGGCCCCTTGGTTAACCCCCGTTCTTCTCGTTTATATATATATATATATATATATATATATATATATATATATATATATATATATGGGGTTCAGTTCGCGAAGCTAGTCGGACCCCAGCCCCTCCCCCTCCGGCAAAATGAAAACTCTCTGTCTATGCCGAACCGTTTACAATATCCCGCGCCTGGCGTCCAACCTCTTTGACGGACTCCCTTCTCCAACGTTGCATAATCGCCCCGCATTCGAGGCAACCACGTGGCAAACTGCGAACCTGATGTCGACGCCACTCTTACGGGAGTCCTTCTGTCATCAATTAGTGGCCTTTTCATGACGGTCAGTCAGTCTGGATCGGGAGACTGGCCCTCGCGGAAGTCGGAGGGTGGCGTATTGGTGTTGAAGTGAGCTGTCATTGCATAGGCGTTACCATCGGCGCCAGGTCCAGTCGTTGTACAGGCAGCCATTAGTCTCGCCTGTCAGTTCTGTGCGTTCGAAAAGCCGATGATACGGGACATAATGCCTTGTGCGTAACTCTCATGTGACGCTGATGTAGTCTACGGGAGTAAACGATGAAGTGCGAATAGCATTCCACAGCTGCACATCTGCCCGTGAAAGTTGCTTTGTTCCGAGGGGTGGCCAAGCACAACAGCAGCCTCACCGCCGCATATTTTATTGCCGGGTCGAGTTCTTCAATGCAGCTCGGTCGGCTTGATGCCTGCATTGCTCAAAGTCCTGAGGGCGCAGCTTCTAAGAATGATGATCTTCTGGCCAAAGGCCTTTGATAGATGGGATTTGGCAGGACTGCAATAATGCAAGATGACAATCTCCAAGGAGCGACCTTTGTCACCCACACAGTGCCGCAAACGCCACATTAAAAGCAACTAATATCGCGAGACTGTACAACCCCTATTTAAATGAAAACATTTAGAATGGTGACAGTGCGAACAAAAACGACGACGGAGTGAAAGGACACAGCGCTCGTCCTGGGTCCTTTAACTCCGTTGTCGTTATTGTTCGCGATGTTACCATTGTGAATGTACACGAACTCGTCCAACTTTCCGCTTTAGTATATTAAATGAGAACCTCTGAAACGCAATGTGCACGTTGCTCTCGCAATTACCACGAAACTTCTGATTTTGTGTTCTCGCGATGTAGACACAAACGGGTTTTATGTAATGAAGCTAAGTAATTATGAATTAGGTTTTCTACTAATAAAGACGAAGCAGGGAGAAATGGCCTTGATTAATTCATATTACGTAACACACAGCACAAGATAGCTACGGGATCATTAATTAATGGAATATAAAGAAAAAGAAAAACCATCTACAACCGTTATCACGTGCCTAACTTGGCTCAGAAGGCCAGAGTCATTCCGCCTCTCTTCTAGCGCACTTCTAAACTGGGCTGCTGTAAGGCTAGGCTCCATCCAATCAAATGGCCTTATTTCTGTGCTAAGATGTGAATCCCATCTTTCTCATTTCTTTATACCTGGGCCCCAAACGCGCCCCTTTCTTTCCGACGAGCTCGAGGAGGTCGCGCATTACGATGTTTTCGCAAGGTGACGTCGCAGAGCTAATTTGCCTAACGCACCTCGTACCTGCGAGTTTAGAACAGCCTCCATGTACTAGGAGAAGGTTACATTCCAGCGCATGCTCTGTATCCTTATTTGCAAGGCATTCGTCTTTCTTGGTCCCCACGAGTGACCGGCCGTACTAGTAGCCCACAGGTTGCTTCCTTTTGTCACTGTGCTTACAATGCGTGGCACAAGATGTGATTAGGCGAAGGTTAATTATGCCTGAATCTTCCCGAAACTCTCTTTTTTGCGACGTGCGTAACGCTGATCCTCGACCTCGGCAAACACCTAAGCTCCGAGTTTACCTTCCGTCGCTTTGCCGCAGTCTTTGGCCGGATCCTTACATTCGGGCCTCTGCCCAATTGGCGCTTGGAACATTTGATGCTAGAGGGCTCAACCTCGACAGCGTCCGGCTTTCTCTTATTGTGCCTACGCCTTTTCTGTTTGGCATCATTCGCACAGGCACTCGAAATTTCGCTACCCCCTCGGATTTCTCAAATCAGCTTGACCTATATGAAAATTAATAGCCGACTTTCTCTGGCAGGCTGGGCAATATCGCCGCCTCTGTACACACTTGGCCTAAAGGGCCCTACGTTTCTGTGCGGGAAAACCGCCTCTGTCTTCGGCAACTGTCTTCGCCTCGCTTCCAGATACTAACACATTTGACTGGACACTGCGCCCACCTTCCTCGGAAATAATTCCTTGGTTCTTTGATCGCTGATCAATACTGGATGCCCCTATCGGTCTCCTAGTCGCCTCCCAGGCTTTTGCTCTGAAAGCACCATTATTTTAGAGGGATTCTCCTCGTTCGATCAGCATTTGCTCCGACCTGTTCAAAAACCGATAGCTGACTTGATCTGGCTGGCTGGCCGAAATCGCCACCTCCGCATACACAGCTGTCCTAAAGGGCCCTCCGTTTTTAAAGCGCGAAAAGGGTCGCTCTCTTCGGCAACTGCCTTCCCCTCGCTTCCGCCTACAAACATGTTGAACTGGTCACCGCGCGCCGCTGACTCGGGAATAGTTCCCTGGTCCTCTGACCACCTATCAATAGAGCATTCGCCTATCATTCTCTAAGTCGCCTCCCATGCTTTTGCTCTGAAAGCTGCGTTATTTTAGAAGGATTCTCCTCGTTCGATCAGCATTTGCTCTGACCTATTCGAAAAGCGATAGCTGACTTGCTTTGGCAGGCTGGTCGAAATTGCCACCTCCGCATACACAGCTGTCCTGAAGGGCCCTCCGTTTTTAAAGCGCGAAAAAGGTCGCTCTCTTCGGCAACTGCCTTCCCCTCGCTTCCGCCTACAAACACGTTTAACTGGTCACCGCGCGCCGCTGACTCGGGAATAGTTCCCTGGTCCTCTGACCACCTATCAATAGAGCATTCGCCTATCATTCTCTAAGTCGCCTCCCATGCTTTTACTCTGAAAGCTGCGTTATTTTAGAAGGATTCTCCTCGTTCGATCAGCATTTGCTCTGACCTATTCGAAAAGCGATAGCTGACTTGCTTTGGCAGGCTGGTCGAAATTGCCACCTCCGCATACACAGCTGTCCTGAAGGGCCCTCCGTTTCTAAAGCGCGAAAAAGGTCGCTCTCTTCGGCAACTGCCTTCACCTCGCTTCCGGCTACAAACACGTTTAACCTGTCACGGCGCGTCGCTGACTCGGGAATAGTTCCTTGGTCCTCTGACCGCATATCAATAGGGGATTCTCCTATCAGTCTCTTAGTCGCCTTGCATGCTTTTTCTCTGAAAGCTCTTCTAGGTACTGGACAGGCAAGTACAGAATTATTCCTCTGCTTTTGCTATACCTTCGAAATTGCTGATGTTATTACCGTGCTTATCTTTCAGTGCATACATTTTGGTTGGTCCTATGCCAAGCTTCCTCTTTAATGATTTCAGGCTACGTCAATTTTTTGCGGCTTCCTCAGTCTTTCTCACGTTATAATTTCGGTTATCCCTTATTATCGCCTTGTTGACCAGTGTTGACAGTTCCGCGAATTCTATCTTACTTGAGTTGGACACTTTCATTCTTTGTCGTTTATTTATTAGGGCCTTTGTTACTTGGGACAGCTTGCCTACTGGTTGCCTTGGTGCCTTGCTTCCACCTTCAACTGCTGCCTTTGAAGCCAGCCTACTGGCGGTCTCATTCATTATTTTTATGTCATCTTGATCTCTCTGTTAAAAGGCTGCATATTTGCTTGCAACTACGAGCCTGAATTTGTCTCCTTGTACCCTTACTGCATCTAGGTTGGCCTGTTTCTTCTTGGCAAATTTTACTCTTTCTTTCTTCAAATTGAGGTGAATCCTAGCCCTGACCAACCTATGATCAGTGCACTTTACCTTACCCAACACTTCTACATCGTTCACTATGCTGGGATCGGCAGAAAGTATGAAATCAATTTTGTTTCTTGTTTCACCATTCGGGATTGTACTTGCTTGTTCGTAAGTCTGTGGTGACACTGATTTACTCGCCTTGAGTAAATGAAGCGTGTATAGCACTTCTTAGCGGCACGTCTGCCGGTGAAGCCTGCGTTGTTCCGAGGGATCGCCAGGCACAAGACCCCTATTGGCGTTACTGTTCCTAATGTATCGTGAACTCTTCTACTTGAATTTTATGGGTGACGAGGCCATACGACGTTTTCAGTTGCAGACTTGAAAGATTCAGATGTTACCTTACGTAAATGATGTCACATCGTATTCTGCAGAGACCTGCAAAGGGGGGGCCAAGTTATCTTGCAAGCTATTCTAGAAGATTAATAGTCGTCTGATAAAATTCGTCGAGTTTCACAAAATCCTTGACCCTTAAAGGTGTGGTTTCCGGAAGATCGTTCTACAACCGATAATTACGTACGCACAGACTTTAACATCCGTGATGCTTTAATTCAGAAGCAGTACTTTTCTGCCTATATTTCTTCACATGGAAAACGAGAAGAAAAGGGGTAAGCCGAGGGGCCCGGTTTTTATTAATCATATCATGAGAAGCCAACAAGGACAGCTAGGACAACATAGGGTAAATTACTTGTACTGAGTAAATGAATTAAAGAAATAATAAATTAATGGCAATCAAACCGGATGAAAAAACTACTTGCCGCAGGTGGAGAATGATTGCACGTCTTTGCATTACGTGTTACATTTTCCCTATGTTGTCCTTGGTGTCTTTGTTTGTTAGCTTCTCATGACTTGATATGGGGAACGCGTACGACATGAAGTAGTGGTACAAGCTATCGTGAAATTAGTTGGAGATGAGTAAACGCGAAAACATGACCAATTGTATAGAAAGCTAGTTGTCTAACCGCATATTCCGTGTCAGCATTGGTAATTTTCTCTCTAGACCATATCTCCAGGAAACTGGGATGCCGCATTGTGGCGTCCTAAGCTATACTGTGTCTACTGTGAGAAATAAATTGAATACATTCATGAATTCCGCATAAGATATCTCATTCAGTATATGTTGACGATGTGCAGTTAGAAGTATAATCCTGTAATCGCTCAGTTAGCTTGCGACAAGCTCGTACTGGACTGAACAAGGTGTAGAAATGCGTAAATAAACATGCTTTCACGTACGTTAAATCTGCAGAAAAACTTCTACGTCTCTTTTACAACAAGGAGAGACTTGGTCTAAGATGCTAATGTTGAACTCGGCAGACAGCGCATACATCTGCATAATGAACACACGTTTGTTTATTTTCATATTTTGCTCAAAACAATCCTTGATAAAGCACACCAAATATATAATGAATAAACGTCTAAGAGCAACGAATATTCTCAAAGTTCTTTCGCGCACAACATGGGGCCGTGATAAGAAATATCTGACAAATCTTTACAAGATCCTGGTACAATACTGCCTGGATTACGGCACTTTGGTATATCACCCTGCCGTAACGAGCGCGCTAAACATACTGGATTTTGTTCATCATTTAGGGATCCTTCTGGCCACAGGTGCCTTTGGGACAAGTCCCGTAAAAAGTCCCTAACGTGGAATCAAATGAGTGGTCATACGAACTTAAAAGTCCCCACTATCATTGTAAGTATGCCCTGAAAGTGCGCTTGAACACTGAGCATCCTTGCTACGGAACTGTAAATGACATGATGTATGCTACGCTGCTTAGTAAACGCCCCACATTCAGAGAACCGTCCTCGCTGCGTTTTAGACTTAGTCAGGAAACGGGCGCGTCGCTCCTAGAACACCATCTGAAGATTCCAGCAAGAACATTGCCGCCATAGCACTGGGAGATTGTAGAATATGACACGGCACTTGTAGAAGTCTCGAAGCGCTCTTCACATGAACACATTCGAATGCGTTTCCTAGAACACCAAGCGAAGTACTCATGCACTGAATTTTACACGGCTGCATCAAAATCACATGAGGGCGTGTCCTACGCCGCAGTTGGACCGTCATTTTTTTTAATCAGACGTCCTGCACGCACTAAGCAGGGTCGCTATCTTGTACGCGTTGGAAAACCCAACGTTAAGTTTCTCCTCACACAATTGACCTAGATTGGCCTTGGTCGCGTTATCGGCGTGGCCTAGGGCAATAATAATAATATTTGGGGTTTTACGTGCCAAAACCACTTTCTGATTATGAGGCACGCCGTAGTGGAGGACTCCGGAAATTTTGACCACCTGGGGTTCTTTAACGTGCACCTAAATCTAAGCACACGGGTGTTTTCGCATTTCGCCCCCATCGAAATGCGGCCGCCGTGGCCGCTAGGGCAATCGCGTGAGATGAAACTGAACGTTGGCCTTTCGTTCGGGTACATGATAACAGCTCAGCATCAGTGTTTTTAATCATTGACAGTTTCCAAGCACTTCTTGTCTCGAACGAGCATTTTCAGTATCTTAGCGATCGCTGTTACGTTGCTTACGAAGCCGTCAGCGATAATGAGAAGGCCTTGAACGATTTTCCATCGGTGTGCAGCTGCTCATTCACACAGTGCATCGGCAGTTTCGCCTTTCTTGCTTTCGGCACAATGGGGTCCATACAGTGGAACAAACATCACGCGAAACAAAATGTTTCTCTCCTTCGTAGGCCTAATCAAAATCCAAAGCCGAGCCGCCAAAAATAAATTTTCATAATAAACCATTTTCTGGCACGCAAGTCACACCATCGGCCTCTCAAGAGCACACAAGACATGTGTCTACGCCGCAGTCACGGGCAACGCACATTTGCTGTGCTTCTGCGTCACGTGATCAGCTATCAGCTGCAACAAGTCCAGCAACTTTGGCATGTTACTGCTTCACTCAAACAACGTTTGGTTTATTGTGTATCAAATATGGCTTATAGCGTCTTTGCGCTGTGACCAGTCCAGTGTTCGTATGCCCCACTGCTTTTTTTTTCTTTTATAGAGAAGCTTTCTTTGCTCCCTCGATTTTCCCACTACTGCTGCTACTGTTAATGCTGATGTCTGGCACACCGCATAGGTGTGGTGGAGGGTGGGGGTGGGGTTCAGAGCGTATGTGTGTACATTGGAGGAGCGTGGCAGAAAAGAAAAATGACGCGAGAAGCTCGTTTGGACCTAATCGCTTGTAATGCGCACAATGGGCGTCTCCACTTTAGCCTCTTGACAGCTGTAAATATCCGTGACCCCCCACTTTTCTACTAACGTGCACAACCAGAGGGAAATTGGATAGAATACTAGAGAGGAGGGGGAGAGGGAGCAGAGAATGCGTAGATCCGATGCAGTCGTGATACGAGTGAATAACAGCATTGCGACTCTTCACTCGCACTTCCCATGCAAATACAAAGGGGGCGGGGAGGCTTCAGGGAAAACATTACTTGAGAGGGCAAGGAAACGCTACTACTATCGACACTGCAGCGGTTGCGGGCAACTGGATACACTCAAGTTCAAGGTATGGTACGGTGTGCTTCTGCTATTTATGAAAAATGAAACGATGCAAATGTGTCTAGCGGAAAGCTTGAGCAGGGCGTGCAGACACCGAACCACTCAAGCGCACTGCAGGGTCCAGGAGACACTGCGGACGCGGTTGCACGTCAAATCAATACTTTGGCGCCTGCAGCGGTAGCTTCGTGGCTGTGGAATTGCTCGAGGTCACGAATTTGATCCCGACCGCCGCAGCCTTATTTCGATGGGGGCGAAATAAAAAAAGAAAGATGGTGCACTTAGATTTAGCGACCTGTTAAAGAACGGTGTCAAAAATAATGCGGATTAATCCGATTGAGGTTTTGGCACTTACAGCCCCTTTAATTCCATTGAAGTTAATACTTCTGCCACGATGCGATGTGCCATGTGAGGCAATGAGAATGCCCAACTCTCTCAGGGGTTATGAAATATGGCGCGTAACAACGCCTCGCGCCAACGCCTCTGCCTTTGTGCTCTGTGTACTACTCAGACATTAAGCAGCGGCGAACTCTAGGTAAAGTTTAACATCAGGCCATCCCTCGCTTTTTGGACAAGATGTTGAGGAAATTAGCATTCGCTGTAAACATCACCGGTAATTATGGTCTATCAGTGAAAACAGCACAGAAAGCTTCGCTTACATCGATTCACACAGTGCGTGGGATCTGCATTTTTTCCTCCATAGCTCTACTCAAAGAAGAGCTAAGGACTTAGTTATTTAGTGCGCACCTTCGACACTGAATACTGCCGGGCGATTGCGAAAACTAAAAATTGGGCATAATAGGCTACGTGAAGATTGAATAATAAACTCAGCAACATGTTTCACAGCCGCTGGGGCAACTATCAGGTACTCTAGGTTTTTGAACCGCCTCCTCCAATATTCCCTGGTTTACAATTCAACACTGTTTGATATTTAAATGCGGCGTGGAGGGAGAGGTGTTCGCTTCAGAGCTTATCCAACAACTTTTGCAAAAACGAATAAAAACAATTATTTCTTTCGAAGTCTTGTTGTACAGTAATGGAAAGCGCAGCATTTCATAAATGTCTCGCGTCACGTCTGCGAAAGATCTGAATTTTTTGTGTTCCGCGATGTAGCGCAAGTGCTCTGACGAAGGGTAACACTTAGCTGACATTGGTGGTCTATTGTCTGAACCATGTTGTGCATAGCACGCGCCACAAATTAAAAAAAAAAGGCTGCACTAACGTTTTTATGTAGTGAAGCTTAATTGATTCACCTTCATACAGATATTCACCGCGAACCAGCAACCTCATTCACTTGTCACCAATGCGGCCGATTGAAAACGGCATTGCCAGCTACAGCCTAGCCGAGTCATAAATTCAATCCTAGCACTATAGTTTCTCATGGAAGAGCGGGCAAGGATAGGCGAGATGTTTTTTATCTTCTTCGTTTTTCTTTTTCACTTTCTCTTTAGATATAATGCATGATTGCTCTGCCTATGGCCCACAAGCAGATGAGCTCCTTGACCGCACGTAAAACCTGACAACCTATATGCTTCTCTTACCAGACCATTGTTGCACCAGAGGAGAATTCTTGCAAGAAAGCCACGGTTTTTGCACGGGGCCCGACAACGCAATATTCTGGAAATGAAGCTTCAAACGACGGAGGCCATATATGTTTGCGGTGGAGCTTAGTTCTGCTCGAAAGTCGCCATTTCGGTGATAACCGCATAGACTGCGTTGTTTCTTCTTTTTTTTTCGTCAGTTCTTAGAGATAGAAATGCTTTCCGGCATGTATACCCATACCGTGAGGAGCGTCAAGAAGGAAGCGGCGCCCTGTAGTGGCTCCCCGTCCCCCTATTTTTTATTTTTCGGTACAAAAGCGTCAAGTGGGACCTTGAGGGAGGAAGCCTGAGTCGCGCTTGTGCTGCAGTACCTAAACTGCCATTGGCTGCGACGCCAGTCCCGTGCCCGCATCAAAGCAGCAGAGCGAGAGCACTTCCTGCCGCGTGCCAGCTGTTGCGTCAAGGCAGAGGGCATCGCCGCGACGCCTCATCACCTTCGTTCTCAGAGGCCTGTGTTATCCGCGCGTTTTTTGTCCGCGCAAGCCCTCGCGCGCGTTCTACCTGCACCTCGAAAAGGCCAAATTAGAACGCGCCAATCGACTCAATGCGCTCGCTTGCCCTCGAGGAGTTCGTAACTCGAAGGACCGCCCATTATCGTACAGTTGAACATTATTACTTTCGCATTCACAACTCGTAAGAAGAGGTGTCCTCGGGTTTCTTCGCACGCTCCCACGCCGCCAATGCTGCGAACAGGCGGTGAGCGCCCCGACAAGCACGCTCGCTCGACGCGCACTGTTTCCCCATGGTGCACCGTGCGCCCACGCGGCTCTGTGGCACGTCCCAAGCAATTCTATTGCAATTCCGATGCTTTCGTGGCATAGATGTATTTAGTTGCAGTTAAATTTATTGATACTAATAGGAACACTTACTGTAGATGTCCCACGGTGGTTGCTTAGCGCATATGGTGTTGGGCTGCTAAGCACGAGGTCGCGGGATGTAATCCCGACCACGGCGGTTTCACTTCGATGGGAGGAAATGCGAAAACAACCGTCTACTTAGAGTTAGGTTCACGTTAAATAACCCCAGGCGGTCCAAATGTCCGTAGTCCTCCACTACGGCGTATCTCATAATGAGAAAGTGGTTTTGGCATGTAAAACACCATAATTTTTTTCTTTTACTGCAGATACGGTCATTATTTGGTGACTCTCGGAAACATCGCTGGAAGCACATTGAAGGTAAGTTGGTATTCTGTAGCATGAAAGTGTACTTCAGTAACTTCACTAAGTGTTTCAGAATAATATCAACGTGGGCACTGCCTCGGTACAGTAAATACTTGGCTGTTCTTTCAGACGTCTCCCCTCTAGCCTTTTTTTTGTAGTTTAAAATGCGAGCTACTAAGTTCTTACCTTGTTAACTTTATCTGGTGGTAGTGGTTTTTATGTACTCCCTGTGCCAGCTTTTTGGCCCGAAAGCACAGCATAATGGTACACCAAAACCATAATGTTTAATTATTCGAAGCAGTGTTTTTATTACAAGTCTTGCTTGTAGAATCCTGTCATATCAACTAAAGAAAAAGGTTGAATTCATATAGAAATATTAGCCAGTGCAAGTTCAATGCAGGACGAGCATCACGCGAGAAAGCATTAAAATACATTATTCGCCATCTGGGCAAGGTCTCATTAACAGAAGGCCCCTGACAGAGGCAGCACGTTTTATCATTGCACGTTCAAGAAGCCCAATCTGAATATTGACCTAGATGTAAAAAATTAAATATGTTTTCTCCGCAATATTTTGTACACAAGGGCAAAAACTTTTCTCAGCAGCTGTGCCGCGCTACTAGGTTATAGCTTGCCTTTTGATTTTGAAACAAGTTTTGTATGGTGAGAACCATCCCACACAGTGATTATTCTTAATTGGACATATGGACAGAGAAGAGACGGTTTTACCAATTTCGACTGAGAAGGGCGAAGGCCGATCCCGTATAATACGCATGCGTACCTGCACAAACGCAAGCGGCGACGTACTCTTGAACTAGGTGCGAAGCAATTGCCAGACATCTCTAACCCTAGTCTATCGAAAATTTCTAGAACGAGATTTATCCGCCATGCTATCGTGCAGGGTTTGTTATGGCGACATGCTAATACTGGGGAACCTAGATGTTCTGAGAGAGTGCTTCAGCTGGGGAATACTTCCGATTGACCCCTTCAAATGCATGTAAAACGCAGAAATGCTCGCTTGAGACATTCACTTGATCAAATTTAATGCAGTTTGTTATATTTTCGAGAGAGAAATAATTTCTTGCATTTGTAGGAAGCAGTATTGTGATTTAGGGCTTCAGACTTTTTACAGCGAAGCTAGTTTTCTTTACCGACCGGCGATTCTTTCGTGGCGGTCCACAGAAAACTTGCGTCCATCCCCTGGCCACCGTCGCGAAGGCGGGCCTTGCCAAGTTGCGGTAACCGCACTAGATCTCGCTTGCCTCTCTCAACGTGAGATCGCTCGGTCTTCATTCGAAAGATATAACGCACGACTTTGTACTCAAGGAGGTTCAGGTGCTGTGTCTCTCGGAAACGTGGACGGACATAGTCACCGAAGTGACCGGCTGCGTTGGAACAACGGCCGCGAAACGAAGTGACAACCGCTCTGCCGGAGTCACCGTCTACGCAAGAATACAAGCATGCGTTACCGCGTACACGCCTAAGTCTGACCCGGTCGACGGCAGCGACGTGCGTGCCGTGAAAACCTGCGATGGAATCCTCATCTTCACCGTGTGCATTTCGCCGGGCACTTGCAAGGCCCACGTAGAGCGGTTCATGCGAACGTACTTCGCTGTGTTGGCGACAGATAACACTACGCCTTTCGTCATCGTGGGGGACTTTAACGTCGACGTTTCGAAACAGGAAAACTAGTGGGTCGTAGACGTTGTCTTCGACGAGTTTGTGCTAAAGTGTTACAAAGAAAAGAAACTACCAACCACCGTCCGTGACTCGTGTGTCGACCTAACGTTGTCGAAGAACGTGGCACCTGTCATAACCGTCATACCACAGCGATCATAAAGCCGTGGTGAATGTCGTTGTGCAGTTAGGTCGTCAACTTCAGTGTTCAGTTCAGTGTTTACAGTGTGGCTACTAGGGAATAAGAACAAAATCAGATTTTTAAAAAATGAAGAAAGAAAGAATCTGCTTGCAGCACGTCAAGCTTTATGCATTTAACTTCATATAGAAAAAATTTTACAGCTGTAGCTGTCCTAGATTTTGAGATATTGTTGCCACAGACAAGCAGGCTAAGCGAAAAGCTTGTTTTGAGAAAATTGAAAAAACACCGATAACTCAATTTATTTGGGAATATAATGACGTATTTACAGTTAGCAGTTGTAAAGGCTAGTATGCCCCTGGCACATGCTCAGTATGTATGCAGCAGTGTGAAACATTTATTATACCCCCCCCCCCATCAGAAAAAGAAGAGTTCTGTTGATTCAATGATGAAGCCTTAATAAGCTTCATCATTTGCTCTAAGGTGAAAGGGGGACCGGTAGTGGCGCAGCCTCAAGGGACATGCTCGAAGTCCACACAACTACCACAAAGGGGGTAGTCCGGCCTTAGGAACCGCGCTTGGTACATTGTGTGCACTTCCGCAGGGCTCGAGTAAGTGCTTGTTTGTAGAAGTTTGAGAGTGACTCCCTGGGGAACACACAGCGAGGAGTGAGGCAAAGGCAGATGTCGTCCTGAAAGAAAATTATGCCTGCAGATCTTGTTGTACGAGCATAGAGGCTTGGGTCACCCAGGAGAGGACGCAGTCAAACCTCGTGCAGCCGAGTGCGCCTCCTCGTAGGGGTTGAACGAGGCACCCTCAATGGTTCCAAGGTGCGCACGGAACCAGGCCGATGAGTGATGTTCCAGGTCTATAGCATTTTGGATGACACGTAGGGCCTTGGGAGCCATCCTTCCCATCTGAAAGGCCCTGATAGCTGCCTCGGAGTCTGAATAAATCGTGTCATCTACAACGTCCGTCAACGCAAAAGAAATTGCAACCTTCTCTGCAACGCCGGAACAAGAAGTGCAGATGGTAGCGCAGCTAAAGACTTTCAAATCAGAATCGAAGACCACTGAGCAGAAGGCTTCTTCTTGAGCGTATGAACCAGCATCTACGAAGCATGTTCGACCCTTGTCCATGCGGGCACTGACGAGCAGAGCTTGGCCCCTCGCTCGTCTTCGTCCTTCGTTGTAGGTCGGACGCATATTACGTGGCATGCCATGTAAGGAAATCTTGCATCTTGCGTCGTTGAGGAGCTTCACAGCGTCGCGACCGGCGACCGTGGGGTTATGTCCCAGCATGCCAAGTATGGCTCGGCTCGCTGGGGTACCAGAGAGACTTACAAACTGAGAAACCTCTTGTACTTCCACAATTTCTTCGAACGCATTCTGGGTTACCAACATGAGGAGGTCTTCTGTGTGCCTTCGGATGGGAAGGCTGAGGGCGAACTTGAAGACTTGAAGATGTTGTAGCGCTCCAACACGAGCCAATTCGCATAACCGCCGAATTAGTGAGGTGGCATAGCACGAATGCGTGGATAATCCGGAGGAGATTGTCCTCCCTGATTCCGCGGTACCTGTTGGCGATTCTGCAGATCAGACCAAGAGCGCTATCCGCCTTGGAACAAATGCGTTTGATCGCGGCTCCATTGACGACGTCAGACTCGATAAACATTTCTAGGACCCCTCTAGTGTGCATCCGCGGAACTGGGGAGCCGTTGCCCGTGAATAACGTAATGTGGCTCTCCGTTGAATGCTTCCAGGACCGGTGAGAACAGCCTCTGGGCCTCTTCTTGTAGAGTAAGAGCTCGGATTTATCGGCGAGACCCTTAGCCCAGTGGGGATGAGATACCACTCTGTCACATCGATGGCTCCTTGCAAAGCACCCTCGACCTGACGTTCACATCCGCTGGGGCACGAAATCGTGATGTCGTCCGCGTAGATTCTGTGCTTAATGTTTCACATAATGTTTACCATAATCTTTGAAGACGAAACTCTTTGCGTGCGTTTAATAAGGCATAGCAAGCAAAAACACATTTTTTAGTTACTCGTTTAATATTTGGAGCCCAGTGTAGTGCGAGTCCAGGCTTATTCCTAGATATTTATCTCTACTAATGTGTTGGATTTCTGTATCTCTGTGATGCAAGTTGTACTTAGTAGGAGTAGTTTTTCGGTTGGAAGAAATACTACATACTTGGTTTTTGTGGAGTTTCAAACAAGTTTGTTAGTTTCAAACCATGTTAAAGTTTTGTGGAGCTCACTTTCAGCGATTTTTTCTGCTTGCTGTAGTGGCAGTCAAGGAATTATTAGAGGAGTAAAATCCGCTTATAATATAGAATGAGAAAATCTGAGTGATCTAGGATAATCGTTAATGAAAAGAGAGAAGAGTAATTGACCCAGTACTGATCCTTATGGAACGCTTGCTTTTACTGTCTTTAATGAAAATTCTTGTCCTCTATCTACTTCGTATTGCTTACGATTTGTTAAACAGCTGTAAAAAATGAGAAGTGCTCGTCCTCTAAAGTCATAATGCTGTAATTTTCACAATAGTGTTACGCGAAAGACGGATTAAGAACTGGAGACTATGTACAGAATATATTTACAAAGGATAACTGCAGCTCCGGCCAGTTCAGCCGGCAGCTCGAGAGCGAGAGAGCGTTCGTCGTCTTTGTCGGAGCGCCCGCGTGCATCATCCACAAGAAACACGCAATATGCATGTATCAATAGTATACCGTGATATACCGAGTCAAACACTTTTCTAATAACCAAGAATACGCCGAGTGCGAAGTAGCTCTTGTGAAGTGCTTGGTTTATAGTTTCTGTTAGGGAACTTACTGCAGTTGCAACCAAGTAACCACTTTCAAAATGGTGTCGTGCGTTTGAAAGTATGCGGTATTTTTCAAGATAGCTTGTGACATGCTTTGCAATCAGTTTTTCGAAAAGCGTATTAATACATGATAAAATAGTTATGGGTGATAGTTCGCTAAGTCATTTGGGTCTGCTTAGCATATTGCTACCGCTCTTCTGATTTTGAGCTCCACAGGGTATATAGCCGATAGAACGGACTTATCGAACATGTTTGCAAGCGCTGAACTCAAGAGGTCGATGTTGTTTTTGAGGAAGCTTACAGATAGACCAATGGTGACCCGCGGCCTTGTTTGATGGCGTAAGCCTTGCAGTATTTAAGATTTCCGCTGTTGTTATTTCAGTGAAAACAATGTGTTTATTTGCGAAGAAGATAAAAAAGAAAAAAGTCTATATCGCGGGCACCCTGCATGGTCGCATTGGGTAATTGCCCCCATAAACAAAAATTACTCATTAAATGATTCGGCAAGATCTGCGTCAGTAGTGCCTAATGCGCTGCTGGCGGGAAGTATACTGTTTTGTTTTGTTGAGGTATTGACTGAATTCACTATTCGCCAAATTTCTTTAGAAATTACTTTGCTTTTCATAATGTATTGTTACGAAAGGATGAAGGAAGAGAGGAAGAAGATCGCGGGACGTTGGTTGCTGCATGTTGTTGGTGGTCAGCCATCTTAACTACTCTGACTCATTTTTTATATATATTGTAAATACGATCTTCTATACTCCCAAAGTCCCCGTAACATATGGGTGAGAGGTTCGGGGTACCACGGTTGGAAACGGAGCTCCGCAGTTGACGTCGCATCACCCTCCGCACCATGAATGACAGTGAGCACTCTGGATCAACGTCGTTGCCGCCTCCTACGTCACCGTCGCATGCTACGTCGCTGTCACCTTCAGTTCTCGTTGTGCAACCCAAGGATTCTGGAACTTTCTGCGGGAACGATGGCGCCGACGTTGAAGAGTGGGTGGCCATGTACGAAGGCGTGAGTGGAATCAACAGATACCCTACGCTAATGCTAGCTAACATGTTGTTAACGGAAAGGTGTGGTACGAAAACCACGAAGAGGAGCTAACCAGATGGACCAATGCAAAGGGAAATTGAAAGACAGCCTCCCTTGCCCAATCCCCCACGGAGTCCTATGTCTTGTACATCCAGGACGTGCTGGCACTTTGTCGTAAAGCCGATCACGACATGACCGAAGCTGAGAAGGTCGGGCACGTGCCTAAGGACATGGTTGACGACGCGTTTAATCTGCTCATGTGCGAAAGCTGCTCTACAGTTGATGCAATTATTAAAGAGTGCCGACAATTCGAGCAGGCCAAAAGCCAACGCGTCTTGCAACAATTCGCCAAACATACCAATACTGCCACAACGTCGACGTGTGACGATCAATCCGCACGGCAGCATGCGTCGCCATTAGAGGACGTGGTGGAAATCGTTAGACATGAACTGGATGCGATGGCACCCGCAGCTTTCTGCCTGCTAGCGTAGCCCTGATGCTACCATATTTTCAGTTCCCCTCGTACAAGCCATCGTTCGCCAGGAACTTGAAAATATTGGTTTGCATTCTGTGTGGGCTGTCGCCAATCCAAGAGCTAATGAACGCCTTTCTACTATTTTCGCTCCACCCCGACGCTTCTCTCCACGCTATCGCAACCCAGCTGAGTGGAGAACCGGAGACGACCAGATGATATGTTTCGCCTGCCTCCGCATTCGTCATGTCGCGCGATGCTGTCGCAACTCGTGGCGCTCAACACCTCACAGGCCGACCAACCTAAGCCATCTTGAAGGAAATGCCCGCACTGTTTCGCCCACCGCCGAGTCTAACAGCGCCGACAAATCTGCACGGGACACGTTATAGAAGCGCTCACCATCTCCGCGCGGACACCAGTCTCATTCACCGCAAACACGTCGCCCATCTTCGCCTTTCGTCCCCTGTGGCTTTTGCCTGCACCCTTCCGAAAAACTTAAGAAATGCAGCCGTCGGAGCTGGTGCTGCATTGCCGACTAGTGCTGGAAATCCTCTGTCTGTGCCCACAAGGAGAAGTGTAATTGACGTTAAAATAGACGGCGTACTTGTCCAAGTACTCTTCGACACTGGAGCCCACGTAACTGTGATGAGTGCTAGAGTACGTAGTCGTCTAAAAAGGTCCTCACCTCAGCAGCTGCCCGATTGCTTCGTGTGGCCGACGGCGGCATGCTGGGTGTTCTTGGAATGTGGTTTGAGTATAGCCGGCCGCCCTACTTCTGTTCTCTTTGCTGTTATAGACTACTGCCCTCACGACGTTATCCTTGGCTTGGACATTTTATCCTTTCATTCCGCTCTCATCGACTGCGCGACCGGCGTTCTTGAGTTAGAACTGCCTCAACTCGTTGATGCTCCGAGTACCGCTCCAGCGCACTTGTGCTCGCTTCACGATGCGCGTCTGTCACCTGAGGCAATTACTTACGTCACTTTGACAGCCCAGCCACAGGTTCCTGACGATGAATATGCTCTTCACCCCATCATCGACGCACTTTTGAACCGGAACGTTGGTCGTCCGCATACGCTGGTTACGGTTACTAATAAGGACGTCCATCTACAGCTTCTGAATTTCAGCCTGTGTCCTCAAGTCATAAAAGGCTTCCTTCTCATTTCCTTACAATATTTCATCTCACATTCTGACCGAAGTCAGCGAATACAAGTGTCTAGGAGTTACAATAACGAAAAACCTTAGCTGCAATAAACATGTATCAAACGTATGTTCCTCAGCCTTTCGTAAACTCTGCTTTTTTAGACATAAACTAAAACTTGCCCCACCTGAACTTAAAAAATTAACCTACTTTTCAATAATAAGGTCATCACTAGAATATGCGTGCACCGTCAGGGATCCCTACACTAAACGTAACATCGAGGCCCTTGAAATGATTCAACGCAAAGCCGTCCGTTTTATTTTTTCAAACTATCGTGTAACTGACTCACCAATGACCCTCATGCGAACTCACGGTATTGAAACATTACAGCTGCGCCGGAAAATTCAAAGACTGAAACTACTTTTCTTACTAAAATACCATAAACTGTCTATGAATGCAGACCCCTTCCTTAAACCTAACACTACGCGCCAAACAAGAAATCATCATGCACAATCATTAACCCCTTACAGTGCTAGGATTAACGCCTTTAAATACTCATTTTTTCCACGCACCATTGAGGAGTGGAACAGGTGTCCGCCAGATCTTTTAACCAGAGCTGATTCTTTTGACTCAATGTTTTCTTCACAGCATTTAATTTGAGAGCCATTTATTTCTACGTTTACTTTTTGTATTTTGCGTCTGAGCCTTGTATTTATTGCTGTATTTTGTGTTACAACTTGTATTTAACATTTTTTAATTTTGCTAATCCTGTTCTTTTTGCATATATTATGTATTCGCCCCTCCTGCTTGGGCCTACTGTAGGCCTGCAGCATGTCCTAAATAAATAAATAAATAAATAAATTCCGGCCGGCATGGTCTCGGCCAGTGTTTCTAGTGGTTTTGAATTTGACAATCAGAGTCTGAATGCCGAAAGTGGTTTATTAGCGCTAATTGCAGCTCACAGGTGTGGTTGATTAGCGGATGACTTCGCGACAACGATCGCCCCTGACCTCACCTCTGCACCGGCCACGGACATACGTCTCCTCCTTGAAACCTACAGTGGTATCTTTTATTTCGGCGACAGGCCTTTAGGCCAAACATCTGTTATTCAGCACCGTATAAACACTGCCGACACGAATCCTTTTCATCTGCGTCCCTATTGTGTATCGCATGCTGAACGTCGAGTCATCCAATCAGAAGTGGACAAACTGCTCTGCAAAAGGTTTATCGAACCATCAGCCAGTCCTTGGACTTCGCTTGTCGTCCTTGTGAAAAATAAAGATAGTACCTGGTGTTCTTGCGTCGATTATTGTCACTTAAACAAGATCACGGGAAAAGACGTCCACCGACTACCACGCATCGATGACGCCTTGGACTGCTTGCACGGAGCTAAATGCTTCTCGTCCATCAATCTTCGATCCGGCTACTGGCAGATCTCAGTTTATGAAATGAACCCCGAGAAGACGGCCTTCATCACGCCGGATAGCTTATATCAGTTCAAAGCCACGCCCTATGGCGTATGCTAAGCACCTGCGTTATTTGAACGTATGATGGACTCTCTTCTGCGAGGCTACATATGGACCAGCTGTTCCTGTTACCTTGACTAGATTATTTTTACTCCCACGTTCGGCAGCTAGGTTACTCGAGTCGCTGCCATTCTTGCGGTCTTCCAAAAAGCCGGCCTGCAACTGAACTGCACGAAGTGCCAATTCGGGCGCCGTCAGATCACCGTGTTGGGGCACCTCGCTGACGCATCCCGTGTCCAACCAGATCCGGAAATGTTCGCGCCGTATGCAGTTTGCCTGTGCCACGTTCTGCTTCTGACGTGCGCTGGTTCGTCGCCGTTTCGTTAAAAAACTTCGCTGAATTTTCTCGCCCCTTGACAGATCTTCTAAGGAAGAACACGCCAGTCTCATAGGGCCCGAAGCAGACTCACGCGTTCGCCGCTCTCCTTTGTTTTCTGACCACCCCTCCCATACTTGCCCACTTTGATCCATCTGCACTGACCGAAGTCCACTCTGACGCAAGCGACTATGGCATTGACGCTGTTCTCGTCCAACAACAGAATGGTACCGAATGCGTGATAGCTTGCGCCAGGCGCTTGCTGTCACCAGCCGAGAGAAATTACTCCATCACCGAGCGGGAGTGCTCGGGTTTAGTTGGGGCTGCCTTCCAGTTCCGGCCGTATTTGTACGGCCACACATTTTCTGTCGTTATAGACCACCACGCACTCTGCTGGCTCTCTTCCTTCCGGGACCCGACAGGACGGCTTGGTCACTGGGCTTTGTGGTTCTAGGAATTTTCGTTTCTTATCAAATATAAGTCTGGACGTCGGCACAAGGACGCTGACTGCCTCTCTCTTCTCCCCGTGGATCCCCTAATCATGCTGTGCATGATCCGATGACCTACGTGATGGCTTTTGCTGAAGTGACCGGCATGTGCGCTGAACAACGCGACGAATTGTTACAGTCAATAATCTCCGTAGTGCAATCTGGCAGCACTGACGCCACGTGTCGCATGTTCGTTCGGCAGGAAGGCCTTCTCGAACGCCGCATAATCAACCCTAACGGCCCTGAGTTGCTCGTCATCTGCGATCCGTCGCTCTCGAACAACTTCACGTTGCACCGATGGCGGGACACCTTGACGTTTTGCGTACATACGACAGCGTAGGACGCCGGTTCTGCTGGTCGTGTTTCTACCGCTCCGGGCGTCGTTTTATCGCAACTTGCGATTTGTGTCAGCGCCGCAAGAAACCTCCCGTACCACAGGTGAGACACCTTCATACAATTGAAGTTCCCTCTGAACAGTTCATGCGCGTAGGCCTTGACCTGCTTGGTCCTTTTCCGACGACTACAGAAAATAAGTGGATCGCCGTCGCTACTGATTACGCGACGCACTACGCGATAACAAAGGCGTTGCCGACTAGTTACGCAATAGACGTCGCCGATTTTTTCCTCCACGGCGTCGTTCTCCACCATGGTGCACCTCGACAATTACTTACAGACTATTGCCACTGGTTCCTGTCTCGAGTTGTCGACGAACTCCTCCGCTTTTTTGCCACTGAACACAAGCTGTCCACCACACTACCACTCACAAACGAATGGTCTTACGGAACGTCTCAACCCAAAAATCAGAGAGATGCTGTCGATGTACGTCTGCAGCGATTACCGCGACTGGGACGCCACGCTGGCCTACGTGACGTTCGCATATAACTCGTCCCGACATGACACCACAGGATATTCGTCCTTTTATCTTTTGTGTGGCCGCGACCCCACATTGCCGTTTGACACCACCGTCCTTTCTGTGCCGCGTGTTGTAACTCAGTACGCTCGTGAAGTCATCGATCGCTCTCACATGGCACGTCAAGTCGCCAGATTTATTAGTACCTTGTTTGACCCGCATATATAATCTTGTTTTAAACACAGCTCTGCTCCCTCAGCGTATGAAAAAATCCAAGGTGGCGATGCTTTACAAAAGTGGCGACAAAAACGAAATGAGTAATTACAGACCAATATCGGTATTGCCAGTATTTTGAAAAGTTCTGGAAAAAGTTATTTTCACTAGACTTTCGAAATTTTTGGACATGCATTCTGTGATTACAGCGGTACAATACGGTTTCAGGTCAGGTGTATCGACAGAGACAGCACTTCTACATCAGAAAGAGGTAATACTAGGCAACATTGAAGCAAGAAAGCTCACACTAGGCGTATTCGTAGATATTACAAAAGCGTCTGATGGGATTGATCACCAAACATTGTTAGAAAAATTGCCCTATTATGGCATCAGAGGCGTCACACTTGACTTAATAAGGAGCTATCTTAGCGACCGGTACCAGTGTGTGTCAATAAATAGGGAAATATCTATCCCCAAAAAAATCGAACCTGGTGTACCGCAGGGAAGTATATTAGGCCCTCTTTTATATAACCTTTATATTAATTATATTTTAAGCATAGATCGATCAATAACATACATTATCTATGCAGATTACACGAGCTTATTTTTTACAGGAGCAAACCTAGATGAGTTGATTCAAGCAGCTAATTGAACTTTACATAAATTATCCGAATGGTCTTGTCGTAATTCGTTACAAATAAACAGCTCTAAAACCAAGGCCGTTCTTTTCCGCGTGAAAAGAACGGCTTGCAAGTACTCACATAAGCTGCTACTAAATAATTTTGAACTTAAGCTTTCAGAGACTGTCGAAACATTAGGTATTATCTTTCATCAACATATGCTGTGATATTCTCACATTGAAGAATTATGTTTTAATCTAAGAAAAGCCCTAGGTATGCGAAGGAGGTGTCTGTCGTTTCTGCCGGTTGCCCAGAAACTTCATATTTTTAATGCGCTTTTTAGTTCCCACCTACGCCACTGCCAGTTGTTATGGGCATCTGGAACTCAAACATTAAAGAAAAAGATATGTACACTTGAGAAGTGTGCTTTGCGGGCTGTTGCAAATTTAGGCTATAGAGATTATACATCTCATTTATTTATGAAGTTCAATGTTTTAAAATTCAGTGTTGCCTATGAACATCAATTGTTGTTGTCGTTAAGGTCTGAAATTCGTAGAAATAGCCTAAACTTAAGAGGTTTAACGCACTTACGGCCGAACATCTAATTGCGTCCTATCAGAAATTCTGAACACTGGCACATTCCCCGAACACGAACGAACTACGGTCTCCAAATGTTAAAATTCACCATTACACACGTACTCAATACGTTCAAGCTTACAGAAGATCACTTGCATGTCCCTTCAGGCAGGGAGCTATTCAACATGTTTACATAATCCGCCACAAGCCTAGAAAAATTCTGTCTAAATAAAGCACTCCTTTCTGTTTACAGTATGTCTTACAGTTATGTTACCTTGCAATAATTTTTTTGTCGTTGGTTTTGGTATTTTGTGCGTGAATGATTGATGTACTTTTAGGTACCCAAGGGCGCATATAGTTATGTATACTTGACAATTATTGTACACGTTTGATTTATTCATTTTTCGTTTTCTATCATACGTTAAGACTGTATGAAGTTTGCTGTGCTGTAGTTCTGCTGCCTTGTACGGATGGGAGGTGGGGCTAGTCACGCTGCATCAGCGCAGCTTTCTTCCCACTTTCCACGCCACAACTGTTCTGTGTAAAAACACACTGTACTGTTGGTGGTGAAAATAAACTTCAACTTCAACTTCATCTCGTTTATTAGCCTCGCAGCATATACAAAAATAGCGTTATGAGCGGTGCCATCGCGATGTTGAATTCGCGCAATTGCTTGGGTGCTCCTTTGGTCACCATGTCGTCGTGTTGGCCTCTACCAGAAGTTTCTCTCTCGCTACACAGGACCTTATGAAGTCCTACGTTAAGTGAACGACGTAAATTACGAAATCGCGCCGCTACAGTTTAATGCATCCTCAAGCCCGACACCTGTTTACGTCGTCCACGTTTCGCGGCCGAGGTCCTACTTCGCTCCCAATTCCTCGCCTACCATGCGCTGAGACGGCGCTTCACCACCGGGGGGTCCTGTTACGGAAGGATGAAGGAAGAGAGGAAGAAGAAGATCTCGGGACGCTGGCTGCTGCTTGTTGTTGGTGGTCAGTCATCTTAAATACTCAGGCTTATTTTGTATATATATTGTAAATGCAATCTTCTTTACTCCCAACATTCCCGTAACGTTATATTAATATTCTTTCTTTCGCTTATCCGATAACGAAAGAGAAAGATTGCGCGCAGTGTTATATAGAGAACGGTAATAATCATTGCCTCTGTTTTGTTTCAGTTTATTGTGCCAATGTTCGTTTTTGCTTATTCGCTAAGGTTATTGCGTTCGTTGTACAAGAACACATAGGAATCGAGAAGTACGTGGCTCTACGTAAACTTGCGTTTTGTTTAACACAGCTGGAAAGTAGTATATTAGAGAATTATCCATATGCTTGGTTGTTGTTGGCGTGATTGATCGCAGCAAAGTTCTGGTCTTCTGGACTTTCCCAGTTTTCAGGTAGTCCCACCTTTCTGCTAAGCGAGTTGTATGAAAATTGATGTAAAGCTTATTTAAGGGTACATGGAATGAAGGGGGGGGGGGAAATGGTCTGTAATGTTTTCAAGAATGACTGCTGACATAACTCTACTTATATCTTAGTCCAAAATCAAGAAAGGGGCTGACAGATGGAATAGCACACTGTGGTATAAAGTTTGTAAAGAGGGATAAGGTGCCTCAGAAAGGCTGGCCAACTTTTCGAGAGGAGGACCTATCTTCGTCAAAGGCAGCCTCGTCATCTTCGGCATGTTAGTTTCAAAGGGTTAGTGCACTGAGGTCACGTGCGGGTGTTGTTGCTGGCGGCTGGTTTTAAAGAGAGAGTGTTCAGAGGTAATGAGCGCTGTCGTCCGGCGTCTGTGAGCTTCGTTCCCAAGACGAGGGGACAAGAGCGGGAGAGTGGGAACGCGGGGAGAAAAGAAAAGAAAAAAAGAAGAAAAAAAAAACCGGGGAGACACCAAGACGAAAAAAAATCAAGAGAGAAAGAACAAGAAATAAAAAATAAATAAAGATGCGGTCGGGAGGGCGTTGGGGAGGCGAGAGGTTATGGAGCATTTAGGGGTGTCGTTGGCGGCATGTTTTTTTTTTTTTTCATTAGAACAGCCGGTCAGGTGGTCAGTGCGCGAGTAACATAAAAGAAAAAAAAAACATGAGTTGAAAGAGGGTCATGTCTTTTCTTTCTTTTTTTCTTTTTTTTTTTACAGTGTCAACTCATGTTTTTTTTTTTTTCTTTACCGTCCTGTCCGCCCCCGCCAACCCTTCTCCCGCGGTGCCGCGGGCATGTGCTCCTTGCCGCCTCGCGCGTGATCGACGGCCCTCCGCCCCTCCGGCTCCGCGTCGCGTGGCTGTACGGCTCTCAGCCGTGTCTATCGCTTCCCCGTTTGCGGGGCGCGTTCCTCAGTGGCATCTGTCGCCTCTGGCAGTGCTTGCGCCTGGCTGTCCCTCTCCCGACTCTACTCTATCGCTATACCTCTCCTTACCAGGCGCAGTGCCGCTACGGTGACTCGAAAGACAATGATAGCGTTTCGTCCTCTTACTTCTACTTCCCACCCAAACCTTGTGCGCCAACATTGAGTCTGTGAGTGACTGAGTGTGACCTTTACTCAATACCGCTGTTCTCCACCCGTTTCCTCATCCCACCTGAGAAGAAACATTTAATAATAATAGCATGTCCCCCATCTCCGCGGCGGTTACCCATTATAACGTGGTGCAATGGGGCGTCGCCGGAGGGCCGGCTCGATAGCGGCGGTTCGCGTTGCGTGCTGCCCAGTCCCAAGCGCAGAACCGCCTCCATTCTGTACTGCATGTTCTCTATGTGGTTGGTTGTTGTTGAAAAAAGGCAGCAAGTGCACTCAAAAATTGCGTTACCAAGAAGCGTAATCGCCGGCTGATTTTTTTGTCTTGTTGGCACACGATGAAGGACGTGAATGTCTGACGATACAATACTGACCCCAATTTCGCCCTCAATTTTTTGAACCACTTCCACCAGCGATTCGTTCTGGTTCTGTGGGATTCCCTTCATCTTCACATTATTTTTCCTGGTGCATTGCTTTAGTTCAGTAAGTTATTTCTGTGTGCTAGCCAGCGACTGTACCAATTGTTCTTTTTCTGCACACAAAGCAGCATGCTCTCGTTTTAAATCATCCAGTTCTTGATTAGTTACCCGAAGGATTTCTAAAGTTTTATTCATATACATCATCGATACTCTGTTTCACATCGTCAAGTTGTTTTTTTAAGTTCACATTCATGTCAGTGAAGTGCTTGAGCAGCGCTTTGATAGTGCCTCGCTACTTTTGACTCATTTGGGCAGCGAGAGATGCGAGTTTGAACCCAACAATTACATAAATTTTCTTCACTTCATGTGTACCAATATGAGCAGTGAACATAACTTAGGCATTGGAAATTGTAGATCATTCAAGGTGGATAAAACTACCTGTATAAAACTTTTTCTAATTGTGCTATTTTGAATATGTTTGCAATAAGTTTAGAAGCAATTGACAGACTCAACTGAAATATTCCTAAAGTCCCGAGATTCTACCTTAATGTTTTATATGCAACAAACTTCATCAATTGCTGTATAGTCGATGCTGGACAAAATGATTTAAAGGTTCTCAGGTATTTAGCTGAGACTTCGTCTTAAGGGAAACACCAAGGATGACGAGACTCAAAACACAAAGTGTACACAATATCTTTTTTTGAAAATCCAAATTAGTCACTCGAGTAAGAAATGAACCATAGATGAGTCACGAAGAGTTTCATCTGCTTAACCGGTGTGGGAACACAATAGTTTTCGCTGAGTAGTTACCTCCGCTCTCTAATTCATGCAGCTCCAATGGATTTAGACACACTTTTCTAGCGCTTGAGCAATTCCACGCGAAACGACTGAGACCACGAAGGTGACCAACCCCAATTCTTTTAGCAAAACTTGTGCTTGTTGCCGACTTTGTGAATGACGTTTCACCGAACTGTTTTTCTCGTGAAAAAATTTTGGTGACGTAAGCGCTCTTTGAAGCTTCCGCGAAGAAGCAAAAGTTGGTTGGAGGTAATTTTTTTTTATTAAAACGTGAAACAAGGTACAATGAAATATCTTATATTAGAGCATTCTAGTGTCCTGCTTCGTTTATGTGCCGTCATAAGTGAACGCATTTAATAATTTTGCGCGTTTGTTTCGCTCAGTCAAAAAGCGAAAAATATTTGCGTATTCAGAAATGTTCTTGCACCAACATACCGAAGGTGTTCAGCCACATTTTCTTGTTATTTTTCTCCGTTGCTACATCTGTTACAACTAATTTTCGAATATGAATTGAAGTACACTTTCTGAAAACTGATTTCAAGCCTACCAGAATGTCACCTTTTGATGATGCTCATACCCAAAGAGGCCTTAAGGCCATCCAGATATAAATAAACGAAAAAGCTCATTTTTTGCGGCAGGCTTTCATCTTCTGCAAATTTTAACGCAATTAAATTTTGTTTGAGCTGAGAAAAAATGTTGAACTCCACAACAAAATTCATCGGCAGGCGTTCCGTTCCTGAACTGTCTTTACTGCCGACCACATATGCACTACTGGCTATAACACTGCTTGTTGGCCTAGTTGGCGCTTCCTAAAAGACCTGTTTATGCCGCAAGTTATAACACACACAAAAGAAAGACACATAGAAGACAACAGGTTGAAACGCACTCAAAAACACATAGAAGACACGTTGTCTTCGATATGTCTTTCTTTTGTGTGCGTTCTAACCTGCGGCAAAAACATGTCTTTTAGTACCACTGGCCAATTTTCTGAGAGACAGACGCACTATGGCTATTGTTCAAGCGAACTTCTGATGAGTCACTTGAAATTCTTATAGATACCTCGTATACGATGGTCGTTCGTCACTTCACTACTTCTAATTGGGGGATCTGAGGCGGTGAAGTAGGCGAACGTGGCATAGATGTGAACCTTTTTCAGTGGCCGATAGTGCCTGACTTAGCCTCGTTCGGTTCAATACAGATGAAGAATAATCACACGGTCATTTTTTCGCTGCTGATTCACACCAGAACCAAAACAGCGTTTTATCAGGCCCACCGGCACTCACAGCATGGTTTATCCGGCGAACTAGAAATTCCTGGACATTTGTCTGCTACGACATGGTTCGCGCTCAGTGACGATGATTCATGGTCGTCCATATTTAGCAATCTGCTGATCTTTAGCAGTTAAAAAACAATGAATCAACGCTATGCACAGTATGTAGTGAGCTGACGACGAACCTCGAAGGTGTCGTGGTTTACTTTCATCACAGAAAGATATTATCGTAAAGCCTAAGCAGGGGGGCATCAGCACTTCAACAATGCAAACGGTGTAAGGAAAACAATCGCGCTAGAAAGACCAGTCGTCGTCGCATGTCTTGGAGCCAGAAGAAGATAGGGATGCTAGGAAGCGCTGTCGTCATCGCGTGTCGTGCGGCTAGTTCACTGATCTAGCTGAGCTGTCATTGCTGGTGCTGTGTTTCTGATTGCTGCATGAGGAGTCCAATAAACCACGTCGCATTTGGTGAAGGCGTCGGGTACACCTTGAAACACGGAACTTCGAAGCAGGCCTCTGCCATCTATTCCGGCTATGGCGGAAGACCCTTCACTGCGTCCAACAGGCACGATGCCAGCCGTGGCCTGCTCGGGTGCATTGCGTCAGCTCGACCCTGCCATTTTCAGCAGGATCGAAGATCATGACGTGGAGCATTGGCTTGCCACCTATGAAAGGTTGAGCAGCCACAACAAGTGTGACAATGCGACGAAACTGAACAACGCCATATTCTATCTGGGCGACGTTGAGAACTTGTGGTACCGCAGCCACGATACTGGCCTATCAAATTGGGTGGCAATTAAGACAAACTTCACGGACGTGTCTGGGCGGCCTGCAGTTAGGAAGGTTCCCGTCGAGCAACGTTTGCGAGAACGAGTGCAGTAGAACGGTGAGACATTCACTAGTTACATCGAGGATGTCGTGTATCTCTACAAGCGCATGGATGTGACAATGGCGGAAAGCGACAAGACCAGGCATATTTTAACTGTAGGCTGGCAACAATGTCTTTTTCGTGCTCTTGGCAAAGAACCCGAGCACCATGTCTGAAGTAGTGACCCTCTGCCAGAGCTATGATGATTTGCGCACAGCGGCTTGCCTCGTGCAATCATTGGTGGGCTCTCTCTCTTTCTTCGTGGTTACGGCCAATGACTCTTAGCTGATAGTGGGAATTAAACAGTTTCTTCGTGAAGAGGTGGCCCGCCAAGTTTCATTGGAGCCTCTGACAAAAGAGCCGCCCTCTTCTTTCTTCACTCCCAAGCTGCAGCACGTCATCCAGGGTCAAGTGGCTGAGTGCATTCCCCCTGCTTTTCATAGCACTCCTGTTGCTGCACGAATCAGCTGTGCGCAGGTCGCCGCGGCGCCTACAATGCTGACCCGTGCCACGTTTCATGCACCCACGTGAACATCATTGTCTCTGTCGCGGTTCGAGCCACAGTATCGCCGCGTTCAGAACCCATGGCGATTTGCTACTCCAGCAGAGTTGCTGGTCACGTGGCGCATTTCTGCCGGTGCCAGATGCCATCTACTGCGCACTTCTGGCAACCGGCTTTCAACTACCAGTCAAAAATTTTTTAGCGCCGTGCTTCACCTCCTTTAGACCCGCGTTTCGATTCTATAAGCCCATCGGACTAACCCGCTTTCGCCAGTCGTCGACCGCCTTCCCCTCGCCGCCACTGGATTTCGCTCATGACGCATCGACCTAGCACTCGGCCCCAGGAAAACTGGCCACCGCAGTTCGGGAGGCGAGAACTGCATGCCCTGCAATATCCCCAAGGCCTCCGATTTACCCTCCTAACACGATTGATGTGGTCGTAGATGCAGTACAGACACTATCACTTGTAGACGCAGGAGCCGCCATTTCCGTAATGCATGCTCGCCTCTGCCACAGACTTCGGAAAGTCATGACGTTGATTTCAGGTGTTTCGCTATGCAAAGATAGCGCGTAACACAATAAGCCATTAGGATCCCGTACAGTCCGAGTGGTCAATGGAGAGGAGCTTTATGTTGTTTTTTTTTCTCACATCTTGTTCCAACGAAATCCTCTTTGGGGTGGGATTTTTTTTTCAATCTATCACGCCGTCATTGACTGCCCCCCCGCCGAGGTGACCTCTTTGCTCTTTGTGACACGCCATTTGAAGAGCAGCCTTCTGCAAAACTTGTCTTCACAGAAGACGCCGACACACTTCCGTGGTCGTCTGCGTTTCTCCTCTTGTCGTGCGACTCCCAACATGACGGTAGTGTGCCTTTTATGCGTCTGATCTTTTCGCCCCTCGCCGAATGGTTGCTCTGTCATTTGATGTGCTTAAGTTTTGTTCTGGTGCCACTTCCATGTGCGTTTATATACAAATGCCGCTCCCGCTTCATTTGTTACGCCGCAAGTACCTCGGTCATACTGAGCCATTACATTACTCTTTAATGCGCAAGGGGACCCACCTACCACCTACATCACCATTGTAGACCCTTTGCCTTAGAGGTCTTCACCACACAGTTTTACCGCATCACTCAACCGTAACCCTACTCCGACGCAGTGTGACGATCTTCTGTGTCTTCTTCAAGAATCAAACTTTCCGCTTGATTATCACACTAACTCTTTGGGTCTAGCGACAGGTGTTTCCCACACCATTGACATTGGCTCATACGTTTCACTGCGGTAGCGACCTTGCCGGGTTAGCACCACAGAGGTTATCAGATGGCCGACATTCACTCGAGGGGTTATTCAGCCATCAAACATTCCGTGGGCCTCCCCAGGCGATCTTAAAAAGAAAGTTGGTTCGATCCCATTTTGCGTCGACTGTCGTCGTTTGAATAAGATCATGCGGAAGGAAGCCTAGTTTTTGCCGCGCGCAGACGACGCACTTGACTGCCAACAAGCCGAAATTTTTTTCTTCTTTCTGTCTTCGCTGTCGATACTGGCAAGTGTCCATGGCCGAGAGTGATTGCTGTATGACCACATTTGTCCCACTCGACGGCTTGTATAAATTTAATGCCGTGCCGTTTGGATTTTGCAATGCACCAGCCACATATGAACGGATAATGGACACTATTTTCAGGGGCTCAAGTCGCAAACGTGCCTATATTATTTAGACGACGTTGTGGTGCTTGCACCCATCTTCCAGACACGATTTCAACGCTTCGAACAAGTTTTACCTCTCTTACGCAAGATGGCACGCAGCTTAACCTAATCAAAAGTTCTTTTTCGGTGGAAAACAATTGGCCGTATTGTTTCCAAGCATAGCGTACTTCGGGATCATGCTAGCTCCGTGGCGTGGCCGAATTTCCTTAGCCAACAACACTTATGTCCGTGCTCACATTTTCGGCGATTTGTTCGAAATTTTGCTGCCCTCACTGCACCTCTGACACAGCTCCTTGCCGACGCTAATGACCTTTCCACCTGATCAGAAGAGTGTAACCTCGTATTTACCACCTTACGTCTTCTCCTTACCGCATCGCCAGTTTTACGTCCCTTCGATCCGAATGCTGCTACGGAAATTCACATTGAAGCCAGCGCCGTCGGTATGGGTGCAGTGCTAGCACAACGAGAACCTGGCTTTGGCGAGTACGTCGTAGCCTAAACGAGCCGAACTCTCACCAAAGCTGAAGTGAACTATATTGTGAGGGAAAATTATTGCTTGGGCATTGTGTGGGCTCTTGCTAAATTTTGGCCTTACTTTTACGGTCGACCTTTCGACGTCGTCAGAGACCACCACCTAGCGCTTTGCCGCTTATCGTCCCTCAAAGACCCGTCTTGCCACCTCTTGCGATTGGCCCTACGTCAGCAGGAATAAGACATCAGGGCTGTCTACCGCTCCGTACGCAAAGATTCTGACACCAACGCTTTATCACGTCCGCCAGTTCCACCCGACGTCGGCAACATTTTTCCCATGACGTAGCGTTGTTTCTTTGAATATCGCAGACTTGATTTCAGAGCAGCAAAAGGACCTGTGGATAACTAGCTGCTCTTCCGAACCTTCTAGAGAATCCTGTTGGACTACCGGTGCATCGTGCGCTCCGCCGTCAAGCATCAGATATGGTAGTTCTAGATGGACTCTTGTGCCACCGAAATTTCCGATGCGATGCAAGTGGCTTAATTGTAGTGGTCCCGCGCCGACTTCGTAGTGATATCTGTGCTTCATTTTACGCCGACACGCAGTGTGACTATGATGGTTCTGCAGTTCTGCAGAACCTTGTCCTGCAGTTCGTGACATGCGCCAACAGCACTGCCGAACAAGCCATAGCCAGATTCTTTCTGTTTTGAGTTTCAGTTCAGTTTATTTCGTTAAAGGCCCCCATTTCAGGGCGTGTTACACGAGAGGTGTGATTATATTTCGAATAGTAAAAAGAATCCGCAAAGATTATTTAACAATGAAGATGAATATTTACGAGTTCTTGGAAAGCAGCTGATGTGTTGGAGACGACGTCATATGGTTGCCCTTCTCTGCGGCCGTGAACCTTCCTGTACCATCGACACACATTTGCATATCAGCCAGATGCTTCAGAGTGTACTCAAGTTTCCATCACCGCTAAGCATGCCGAGGAATGTCGGCAGCTCGCCCGCATGCTCGCTACAGCAGACGAATCCCACCAAAAGGTTCGACGTAACAGTTGCCGACCTGCTCCTGCTTTCCCGACTGAATCCCTTCTTTGGATCATGGTCCCATGTACACATCCCGGCCACTCACCGAAACGACTACCAAAATTGGATGGTCCTTATCGCATCATTGCGCAAACTTTGATATCAACGACACTCTCGAGCCATTGGCCCCCTCAAGTGTCTGCCATCGCTGGAGACGTAGAATTGTTCAAGCACACATGCTTTCTTACGATCCCATCGTTTCGTCGTCGTAGTAGATCGCCAGGATGGTTCTTTTTTCAGCAGGGCGGCGATCGTAAGGAAGCAGAATGACACTGGAAAGTCTTATCAGCATACCGTGTCGCGCGGCCAGTTTGCCGATCGAGCTTGGCTACCGTTACTGCCACTGTATTTCTGGCTGTCGCTGGACGAGTCCAATAAACCTCGTCACGAAGAATACGTAGCTTGCATTTATTGCGCATAAGGAAGCAGAAACATATATTTTCTGCATATTGAGTTGATTTGCACGGCAAGCATGCAATTGCTGCTCGCACGTGTTTTGCAGTGGAGACACAGTTAAGTAGTGCCTACCGGTGAGATTGGTTGTGGACTTCGAGCTATATTTCTTGTTTCAAACAAGATTTACTCAAAGTAAATTTTGTACGTCACAATAATAAAGGGATATCCGTATAACGAACGACTTAACGTATTTTTATCTGCTGGGCCTAAATGCCTAATTTAGTTATGTCCATTGTCAAAAAGAGAATTTTCGCTAAATGAGGAAGTTATTTTCTGCAATAGTAGGTGATTTCAAGAACAAAAGAAAAGAACATTAATAATTGCATAAAGTTTAACAATAGTAAGATATAGTAAATAAATATTGTGGCTGGAACGTTAACAATCTTCATGCTATAGAATTCTTCCGAGCACAATTTCTTGCTTTTTCACTGAGCCAATTGACCGCGGAAAATTCATTATTGTGGTTACCTATGGCGTCACACAAAAGAACCACGCCAGAACAATATCCTAAGATAACACTCGCCATTATACCTAGTTTGACTCGTGATTAAAAAAAGTTACTTCCTGGCAACCTTTCTCCTTCACGGAAAATTCACAAAGCGCTTATGTCACTAACAATTAATGCATAAAAAATACTCTATTGATACATCATTCACACACTCACCAACTCCCCCTCCCCCACCGCAACCACCACCACCACCACACACATACAATTTTTTTTTTCAGTAGATTCAGTGATGGTCTCCATTGTCATCTGAGACTTCTCGCGCAGAATGAGCCTTCTGCAAAATCAGGCAGTTCAAATGTAGCACTATTTCTGGGTTGAACTTGCGTCACACTGAGATAGAAAACTTTGATTTGAGCAGTATTCAGCTTCATGAATGATAGTCTTCATATATATAGACAGAACTGCAGTTACTGGGCTTCTATCATGAAATCAGAGAAATGCTTTAATAAATTTATTGTGCTGTCATGGCAAAAAAGCAAGTACGATATTGACGGGCACGGCATGGGGACCTCATAAGAAGTGTTCAGTTGGAAGGAGGCGTTTATGCATGCAATATTTTGAATTTTGGGGTTGCTATCATAACGTAGCATCGTGTACACACACCTACGCATACACTATGTATATGCATATATATAGCAGAGAAAGAAAGACTGCGGTTTTCTTTCGCACTTCTTGCTTACCTGTGCATAGTCATGTGCCGTGTTTTTGCTATCAAAGCCTTTGTGTGTCATCATTGGATACGCGGCGCGGTGCCTTCGCCGAGTCTCTTGCTCCCAATAAAATATACGTACTACTTCCTCAAATTATTTACTACATAACAAATATTATATAGGGTTAAGTAGCGGGAAACCATTGGCGAGTTCATTATTCATTTATAGGCAGCAATAGTGCTAAAGACACGAATGTAGATGAGGCACATGAAAAGCAAATCATTGCGTTGTCTATCAACCTAATTGTTATCGCCACCGAATGACGTATTGTCACGTGGTAGTGACGACGAAGAAAACAGCGAAATTGGGAAAGATGAAACTAGCGTTTTATTGGGCGAACTTGTGCCCTCAAAGACAGGCTACACCCAAAGAACGGCGACAACGGCGAACACAGTCGGCAATCGTAGAAAACCTGGTCAGTGGGTCAAGCGCGTCGGCTTTTATACATCAGTGGTCGAATGTTCTTGAGTAATCGCTGGGACCTGCGTGGCTTCCGTCAAGTTCTACATTATTCGCGTCGCGCACACATGCAATCAAATTACGCAAGGCTCGGTCCCAGACAGGAGATGGAAGCATCGATAACATTCCAGAAACGTCCGATACATGCAGGCGCGTCCTGCGCTGTGCGAGAACACTTGTTAGGCGGTGAAACGTGTCGCCCGATAAAGACAAACAAGTGCGCGTGTCAATATAAACATGGCAGAATGAGGCGTTAAAGGCGCAAAAGGATTAAAAACCTAGAGACCGGGATCGGTCATCCTCACACAATTATGCATGTGAACGGTAAAAGCGTTTGGTCATAGGGTTTGGAGATGAACACGCAATTTCCATGTCGATAGCAAAACAGATCGCGCACTGACACATTTCTGTTTCGTTATAGATATTGTATAGTCTTCTATTATTTCACGGATCACTTGGCGGCTGTTTTTTGCTAGCACTTCACATTTCTTTTGGGAATTAAGGCCATCGACCGCAGTTCTTACGATGCAAGATGGCCACTGACTGTTTTTATCATGTAGTGATGTCACTCGGTATATTGTGATGCCACTGGGATTTGAGCATAGTATGTGCCACTGGGATTTACTTTGCTTTCAATGTCATATTCCAATATCGGTATTACCTGTTTTATCAAAAGTCTTTGAGTCGGCAAAAAACGATCGCATAACAAAGTTCTTAGAGAAATATAATATCATATCTACTTCGCAAATTGGAATTCAAAAACACAAGTCAACTGAACAAGCGTCAGTGCTTGCGAAGGGGAAAATCATTGAAAGTATCGAAAATAAGAATAATACTTTACGCCTCTTTCTAGATTTGCCAAAAGCGTTTGATTCAGTAAATCATGGTATTCTTCTAAAAATGCAATGTTTCGGAAAACGTGCCATGCTACTGAAATTAATAACCACCTATCTTGAGAAACGCTTCCAATTCACAGATGTTAATAATTATTCCTCGATATTGTTAAATGTAACAAATGGAGTACCCCAAGGATCAGTATTAGGCCCCACCCTTTTTTTATGACACACCTGTATACGCAATGCCTCATAACCTCGAGCGTACCGGAATCTTGGATGAACGCTAACATAATCCTAATCCATAAGAAAGGGGACTCCAAAGACTTGAAAAATTATAGACCGATCAGCTTACTGTCCGTTGCCTACAAAGTATTTACTAAGGTAATCGCTAATAGAATCAGGAACACCTGAGACTTCTGTCAACCAAAGGACCAGGCAGGATTCCGTAAAGGCTACTCAACAATAGACCATATTCACACTGTCAATCAAGTGATAGACAAATGTGCAGAATATAACCAACCCTTATATGTAGCTTTCATTGATTACGGGAAAGCGTTTGATTCAGTCGAAACCTCAGCAGTCATGGAGGCATTACGGAATCAGGGTGTAGATGAGCCATATGTAAAAATACTCGAAGATATCTATAGCGGCTCCACAGCCACCGTAGTCCTCCACAAAGAAAGCAACAAAATCCCAATAAAGAAAGGCGTCAGACAGGGAGATACGATCTCTCCAATGCTATTCACAGCATGTTTACAGGAGGTATTCAGAGACCTGGAGTGGGAAGAATTGGGGATAAAAGTTGATGGAGAATACCTTAGCGGCTTGCGATTCGCTGATGATATTGCCTTGCTTAGTAACTCAGGAGACCAATTGCAATGCATGCTCACTGACCTGGAGAGGCAAAGCAGAAGGGTGGGTCTGAAAATTAATCTGCAGAAAACTAAAGTAATGTTTAACAGCCTCGGAAGAGCACAGCAGTTTACGATAGGTAGCGAGGCACTGGAAGTGGTAAGGGAATACATCTACTTAGGGCAGGGAGTGACCACGGATCCGGATCATGAGACTGAAATAACCAGAAGAATAAGAATGGGCTGGGGTGCGTTTGGCAGGCATTCTCAAATCATGAACAGCAGGTTGCCACTATCCCTCAAAAGGAAAGTATATAATAGCTGTGTGTTACCAGTACTCACATATGGGCAAAAACCCGGAGGCTTACGAAAAGGGTTCTGCTGAAATTGCGGACGACGCAACGAGCTATGGAAAGAAGAATGATAGGTGTAACGTTAAGGGATAAGAAAAGAGCAGATTGGGTGAGGCAACAAACGCGGGTAAATGACATCTTAGTTGGAATCAAGAAAAAGAAATGGGCATGGGCCGGACATGTAATGAGGAGGGAAGATAACCGATGGTCATTAAGGGTTACGGACTGGATCCCAAGGGAAGGGAAGCGTAGCAGGGGGCGGCAGAAAGTTAGGTGGGCGGATGACATTAAGACGTTTGCAGGGACAACATGGCCACAATTAGTACATGACCGGGGTAGTTGGAGAAATATGGGAGAGGCCTTTGCCCTGCAGTGGGCGTAACTAGGCTGATGTTGATGATGATAATGAATCACATAACGCATATTGACTACGCCCTTAATATAGTAATGTTTGCGGAAGATACAACTATATTTTTACTGCACGGACGAAACATGACCTTCAAGAAAAGACTAATCATTATCAACAAAGCATATCCGAATGGCTAAATGATAATTGTCTACAGTTAAATGCCTGTCAAATCAAATATATCATTTTTGCTACTTCAAGTAAACGCGACCAACGTGTCATTCATATTACGTATGTAACAGAGCACTCAACTAACACCTCAGCAAAAATTCCTAGTCGTGTGGTTCCAAGAGTCTTTGAAATGGTCGAGTCGTGTGGACCATTTGGTAATCCATATGGCTCGATCAACAGGATGCATTACAAAGATTTCTACATTGATACCTCTTCGGCTAAAAAAAGCTCTTTATTACATTCCAGTATATTCTAAGATTGCCTACTGTTCGCTAGTATGGGATACCACCACTCAGCGCAACTACAATAGATTAACAGTACTACGATAGCGCATGCTACGCATTTTTGAAGTAAGAAGAAGTACTTTAATGACTGGAAAATGTAGAGAGGTCGGCCGGAAAATAGAGCATCTGGCCTGCTACTCTACGTAAGGGAAGGGGAAGAAGGGAAGAAAGAGGGTAACAATGGGGGATGATAATGGGAGCGACGAGGTGAAGGACACATTGCATAACTGGTACCACAAGCGTGAGTCCAGGCCCGTGTCGCCTAAGAACTCTGTGGCCATGCGCCTAGCGAGAGGTCCTCCGACAGTGGTATATTGTGCAAATGTCTCAAGGTATCTGCCATTGTCAGTCTTTCGCGCATATTCAGGGGACACCACGAGCACATGGTCTAAAGTATCTACAGCGCCACACACTGAACAAACCGGGGAGTCTGTACGTCGAATGATCTGCAAGTATTTGCGCGCGAAGGCGACGCCTAATCTCAGTTTGTGTAGCAGGCACGTATGAGGGTGTGGAATTCCACGCAGAATAGGAAATTTCATATCGGGATCCAGCCTTTTAAGGCGGACGTGACGAGCGTCTGTCTGGGCCCAGTATCTTCTCGTCACACTCCTCATTAATTCCGACAGGAGGCATGTGACGTCCGGTCTGGAGAATGGGACTACAGTTCGCAGGCCATTGCTGAGGGCGCGCCTTGCTGCAGCATGGGCCATCTCATTACCAGTGAGCCCACAGTGTCCCGGGATCTATTGGAACACCAGGCGGTGGTGTTTTTCTTGAGCGCATGAAACTAGCTCGGTGAGCTGCACTGCCAGAACCTGATATGCGGTGTGGCGCAGGAAGCATCCCAAAATTTGCAGCGCGGGTTTTAGTCCGTGAAAATGCACCGCTCTTGAGGTCTTTCCCCGCAGATGTGGCGAATCGCTTCCCGAATAGCCACAAGCTCTGCAGCGGTTGATGTAGAATTATAGTCTAGTATGAAAGCTCGAGTCATCTGTTGGGCTGGTATCACCACAGCTGCTGTTGATGCCTTTGGGACGCGTAGCCCTCTGTGTAAACATGAACGTATGTCTGGTATTCTGACCAGATACATGCCAGAGCTAGTTGTTGTGGTCCGCTAACGGGAACCAATGAGTTCTTTAGTATAGCGGAGACATGCACACATACGGAAGGTTGAACCATCACCCACGGTGGTTTGACGGGGTGATATGGAAGGGCATAGCCTGATGTTATGTGGGGTAGCTGGCAGTGGACTGCACCTGTGAAACTGATGTCCGGCCGCTCATGTAGAACCGACGTCAGTGGATGGCAATGGTGTCGTGTCAGTAAGCGTAAATACACACGAAGTGGTTCGTGGGACAAGTATATTGATAATGGGCATACGCGGGCTTCCTCAATAGTGCCTTTGTTGGAGGCACGCCGTGGTAAGGCGAGGCATAGTTTGAGTGCCTGGGCTTGAACGCTCTCTAATGTCCATAAGCAGGAAATGCTCAAGTTTGAGAGTATCGGAAGGCTGTATCGAATGTAGCCTACGAAAAGAGAAAAGTATGCAGGAAATATCCTTGACTTACATACCAGAGAGTTGTTTGTGAAACCCAACAAGCTTATCGCCAATCAAGTTTATCTATATAAATTAGTGCTACATGCTACATGCTACATGCTACAAACATATACAAGGACATTTCTATGGTAGTTGAACATAAGTACGGGTTTAGGCAGCATAGGAGGAGGCGTCCGAAGATTAGGACAATTTACGTAAAACAATCGTTAACATATCAAGCTATACAGATTCTAAATAAACATAAAGACATAATAAATGGGACTGATAGCCCTGGTAAACTTAAAAGGATGTACAAAACTTTTCTTGTCACAACAGCAAGTGTATTGTAGATTGTTTTACATTAGTTTCAACTTTATTCAGAGCAGTTCTGTGTTTGTACGCAGTGTACTAGTACAGAATTGTTCTCTACATATCAGCAATATGATAAACAGGCCTACTAGCGAACACGTGAATCCTGTGTGACCATTTTGTATATATATATATATATATATATATATATATATATATATATATATATATATATATATATATATATATATATATATATGTATCTGCGTGATCGTTGAGGATATGTATGCATCTCATACTTGTTATATAATGTATTAGAAGTCACTTTTCTTTCCAGCTTCGGCTGTACATTGAGTGCAACTGCAATTTTCATATAATGTACACCCGATTGTATACGTTATTGTACGCGTAAATGCTGTATGAACTGAATGGGAGCAGGGGACCTGTGTGGCTGTTTCACCCTTTAGTCTTGTCTCCACAGGAAATGCCCTGAAATAAAGTGATTTTGATTTGATTTGATTTTGATGTCTGGCAATTAGAAATTTTACATTTTATTTAACAAAAATATAAAAGATGCAATATATCAAGGGTTACATTATTTCATGCTTCAAATGCCACGCGTGTTCGGTGAAGAAACACTCTTTTTCACTGATTCAGATAATTGAACGTTTATTTTCTATCAGTCACATTACGTAGAAGTCGAGTACGCTTGTGGCTACCAGTTCTTTCTTGTCTGTCTTTATGCCTGTTCCGACCGCTCGAGCATTTGGAAATACTTCCCGTGCAGGAGAAAGAAGGGTGTAGGGGTTTGGCGGGATGTTGGCTCCTCTTGGGGTGTTGCCTCGTGGAGGGCGAGGTTTTAGGGGTGTGCGCGATGACAAGAGATGCAAAATATGACGCTATATAGGTGCACTTGTCTAGTTCTGCCATAATTGCCTATATTCGAGATGTATTTGCAAAATATACCGGTGCCATTGATTCTTTGCGCACATGTCCCTCGCCTGCGGTTTTAGTTTGGTTCATGTCTTACCAACTTACGCAGAGAACCACATTTCATTTTACTGATTTGTGCACTACGCCGAGCTTAACTAGGCACGCATGTAAAGCTTTCTTTGAACAGATGAACTTGCCGTCGCTATTCGTTCACAGATGGACCTGACCTTGTCGTACGCGACGAACGTGGACCGCTACCGGAGCACCTGGCGGGCATCAGTGCGCATCCCGGTTGCGTACATGCCCCCCGGCGTGGCGACCCTCAATGCGTGGGCGCGACACGGTCGGCCAAGCGCCCGCCGCGAACTGGCCTTGTACCCACCGCCACCAGGATCCCCGTGCAAGCTCGACTCGTGTGGGTTGCATCCGGTCTATCTAAAGTGCCTCCTTGAACGTTGTGTTGTCCATGATGCTGGCCGTATCTATGCTTCATTTTGCAAGACTTCCGCAGAAATGTTCATGCACATGTAATCCACTAGCTCGCTGAAAGCCTAGAAGGCAAGGGGGGTGGTGATACAGCGGCAACTATGCATAGTCGTGTTTTCGAAGCACTCAGGAGACGTCCGACCTTCAAATGGAAGTAGTTCCTGCATCTAAAGTTATGGCAATACCATTAGCACTTTGAGACGACCTGCGCATGCGTTAAGTTACACAGCACGACCTACACCACTTAAGCGTACGCGATAGTCGGTAACAAGATAAGAAATACATACAAGCTCCACCCGCTCAAAAGCCGTGCACCCACCCTTCACCTCTGAAAAAGAGCCGAGCCAGCTGGAGTCCCTTCAAAGTTTAATGATCTTGCTCTGCTAATGTGAATTATGGGCTTAATGAAAAATGAAGGCTTGTGATTTCGAGCTAAAATACACGCGGCTCCACAGTGTTACTGGGATCACCCCTACAATTGGAGGAAAACATTTGTTTCCTCTTAAAACCAGTGCCGCAAACGCGCACCTGTACGGAAAGAAACAGTCGTTTAGTTTACGCCAGACCACTTCACGTCCGGGAAATCAGCGAACGTTATCAGTTTTATATCATTTGCTTATACTTATGAGTGCACTCGTGCTGGCTTAGCTTTTTCTGGGGTGAACGCTACCTACACTGCCTTCGCAGGTTGAGCTTTTATGTAATGTTTAGATTGTCACCGACTGCAGTCTCCATTAGGCCCCAGACTTAGCATTGTCTTTTCTTGCATCATGAGCGGCAACGTGTTAGTTTCTCGTTTTCTTTTCTCGTGGCAGCTAGCGCGTCGAGACGCTGTGATAGAGCCTTCGGGTTCGGTCCGGGAGGTAACGCAACAGCTTGTGACCTTTATTGCCGTAGTAAAAGAGAGTAGAGAGCTTTTGTATAGCATAAACTACTTGCGTTAGCGTTAGCTTGTTCCGCACGCTCAAGTATTGTGGGACGCTATCCGAAAGAACTATAGTATACCGTAAAACAACCCTCCCCCCGCTCCCAGAAGCGCCGGAAAGCGCAAAACTTCACCACACCATCTGGGTGGGAGTAGTCAAAGCTCTTATGCTTATTGGTTCGCTATCTGGTTAAAAGTAGGGAAAGCAGCATTTTTTATAGTAGACTGTTTTAAAATAGGGTTTCTCGCCTTACGTGCGTTAAACGCAAGAATAATTTCTATAGCGTTGTGTTAAATGGCAGGGCGCTGTCTGGTGCCCCGTGAGCGTTCTGTCGTTGCCATGCAGATGCGTCTCGTCAGGCCTACGAACACCAGAATCGCCGAACGATTTCCGAAATCGGCTATGCTATGCGCTCATAGCTAGCGTTTGAGGTGAGTTTAGAGGAAGTGAAAGTTCATTTTAATAGTGACTGGAGGTCAAGGAGAGTGAGTGCGTAGCTAACATGAGAATTCACGGTGAAGTGGAGCCATGGGTGCCGCCATGTTTGACAACGCTACTTCTTGGAGTCCGCGTTTTGCAAGCCTTAAGACGCGTCCACTCTGGCGCGAAACATGCCGTAACGGCGAACTGACCTCCAGTGCCGTAGAACGTCTGCCGCGCAAAAGGTGTCCAAAGTAGACGGCGCTTCATCCGGCGCAGGGCACGACCGACGGGCCAATGGACGACCGCGAAGTATGCGCCCCTGCGCCACCGGCGACGCAAACATAGGCTGCCGCTTCTGTTCCAAGCAAAATAAATTCCACTAGAAACTGACGGGCAAATTGTACATTTCATGATTAGAAAAATGATATCCACTGTCAAACGTTAAAAGCGAATGAGAGCTCGATACTTGCCGAGCTCCCAGCTGCAGTGCACGGTTGCAATCTAAAAACAGAGTTCCGGGCACTCTCTTTTAGGGAGTAACTACTTGTCCAATTTTTCACTCTTTTCGAGTAGATAGACCCTCTTCTAGAGAGAGTAGGTCAACTCCTTTTGAGAGAGTTTTGTTGCTCCACCGCAAGGAAGTGCTAGTAATCTTCCCCAGAGTGCTAATACTTGACCCACTGGGACTGCTGGAACTCTTCGACAGAGTTCTAATAATCTCCCCACAGGGGTAATAGTACTCCCCCAGACTGAGTGCTTCTAGTCCTGCAAACCGCGTACTTCTACTCCTCCAAGCCGAATGTTTCTACTCCCCCAAACAGTGCTTGTACTCTTTCAGGACAGAGTGCCAGTATTCGTCCCAATAGTGTGAAAGCGGGTTGTAGATCAATGGTAACGTTTGAAGGGATTCGCAATACTTACATGTGGGGAATATTTGAAAGCAGCTTCTGCCCTTATGCTTGGTGATTGGGTTGTAATCTCTCGTCGCCGAGTTACTCAAATGAAACATTTTCTCTTTTAAAAAGCGAAAATCTTTATTGATCAGACACAAGACAAACTGAACAATAATATGAGAAACATACTGACAAACACATAAAATCAGATTACAATGATGCCCATGAACTTTAGAACGCATTTGTAATAAAACATCAGTATATTCTCTAAAGTTTCATCAGTATTACAGTGTAGAAATATCTTTTAATTTGAATTGGCTCCTTCTTTTCAAAAATATACAATGGAAATTTGAACATAGAACAAACGTGTGCAAAGTAGCAAAGTATTGTAACTATGATCGAAGAGAAATATGCGCCGCATTTCTGGCCAGCAAACGCCGTTCTCGCACAAAACGTGTGCACTTAATGGCAGATGTTACCAGATGAGCTGCTAAGCATGGGGCTGGTAATGTAGATAAATAGTGCAAGACACTTTTTTGTGCCATATTCCAAGACAGCAACTCATTTGATAATGTCCTGTAGAGCGTATGGATGTTCCTGACTGAGAGTACACTGCATTTAGAAATGTATTGCATATTCTCATGTGAGGCCGCAGGTCTAGCTAGCTTTGCTTATATTTCCCATGAAATTATTCATGTATGGGCTGCACCTCATTGTTTCTAAGTGTGTTTTGTGGTTCTGCAGTAATATCCTGGGAGCCCGGTGTCAAACCGGTACAGAGGCATATTTCCTATTCGGTTGGCCTCCTCACGAAAGTAGTTTCCTGGTGCTGTTGGGCTTCAGCACGCTTTCTCACAGATAAATAAAAGTTACAATATTATCTAGTGTGTAGCAAATGAGTATAAAACGGCAAGGAGCACTGGAAATAAAATCTTGCACATTAATTTTCTTGTCATATAGGGTAGATTTTCATTCCCGTTAGGGTAAGAATGCTATACATATGAGGAGCAGCTTGCATAATTACATGATGAATTATTGTGACTCGTTGAATATGCGATCTAACTAAAGTAGAGCATGGCTGCGTTCGTGAGCCAAAAATCAGATGTCAGGAACATGATGCATCAAAGGCTACATAAGCATAAATACCGGCAGGGAAGTGCATGAAAAAGACAAACAAAGGAGCAAAACAAATTGAGAATGGCACCATCCTGTTTCGCATATCGTTTCTATGCACGTGGATTTTGCATGCGATTATGCATATACTTGCACAGTGAACCAAATACCTGAAACCAAAGCTTTCTTTCCTGCTGAAGTGTTTAAGACGCGCTAAAGTAAGAAAAATTATCGGACTTCGCAGAATCTTCGTCTCAAAGCAAGTACACATGTTTCTAGGACGAATAATACATCGCCTCACTGTGCATTCTATCTTAAGTCCAGAAATTTATGTGCGAAAATTCTCCAAATTTATTTTGCCTTATAAAAATTATGTCTACAGAAGCCATGAAGCTAAGGGACTTTTGCTTAGCACCACATGCTCACATCTGCCAATTGGTGAACAATTCGCAACGCATCTCTATTTCCACTAGCATACTTGGTTGGCAAGTAGATTAGAGAAACCACAATTTTACATTTTTAAAATAACTTTCAATTCCAAGTGACTCTCCGGCTTCTAAGACGTAAGGTGTGATCTTTGTTGTACACAGTTAAAGGCCTTAATTGCTCCTTGCTTTCGCTTCAGGAGGCACGAGCGGTTCTAATGAATCTGTTTCGTAAGCATGCACGTAAACGATAATGACTTCTTAAACATGGGACACTCTTACCCCAATGTTTCCCCTTTCTGGAACATAAAAGGAAACCATAATTCTAAAACTAGGTGTAACAGATGAATAAAAAGGAAGACATGAAAATCTGCCTGCTTCATGTTACCATTTAAAATACAGAATCACAGTGGTTTGTATTTGTACACTTCCATTCACATGCTGTTAAATGTAAGCTATTAAAGCAGTTAAGTGTATGTAAGCACCTAACCATACATGAGCTGATGCTTTTTATAGTGAAGACAGGCACCGTGCTCGTTGCAAGTATGTATCATGTCACTAAGCAAATATGCAATTTCATTGCACCACTATTTTTTTATACCATGGATATATCGGTAGAGAGGCAAGACAAAAAGCAGTCACTTCTCACAACTAATCAGCTTTTTTACACAGATTTATAACTTTTCAATGACACTTGCTCGTATGTGTTTGTCTCCAGAGAGCATACTTGATTTTGACTTTCCCATCGGAGACATTATATAAATATAAGATGTTAAGATGACTGCCTAGAGCACGTGATAATTTTTATCTTGGTGTGACATACTTTATTTTGATTTTGTTGACATTTAGTCTAAAGGTAAACCCAAGATGCTCATATTTTAGTTGACGTGTCCAAATTGCATGGCAATGTATTTTGATTTATTGGCATTCGCTCCTTTGCACTACGTGAAGTCTTGCTGGGCTGGCTCTTTGACGTCCTTGTGTCCATGCAGTTGCCTTCTTGCGTTATATAAAGCGAGTGCTTGAAAAACATCGTGTGCGAAAGTGAACGCAAGGACATGGTGTAAAACAACGTCAAGACAGTCAAGGTCATGGCACTAAATGAAAGTTTTAGCTCATAGTCTTCCTACTGAAATGCCTGCGAAATATCTAAATGACTGCAACAGTCTACTGCAAAACTAACTTCAATTTTTAGATTCAAACAAATCAGAAATAACCGGCAGTTCATCCTCGTTCGGCAGCACCGTTAACATACTACTGCTAATAGATAGAATATTGATAATTGTCAGATGTCATAGGTCTGTCATTAGTCTGGTGTGTCGCAAACACCACTTGTGACGCATCCTAAGCACGTTCCCAGTGTGTCCCCCGCACCATCTCTGGTTGTGCCACTGCTCAAGGCATAATTTGAGGATCATATCTGCAAACATGAGGTTCAGTGGGGATAAAACTATGGTCCTCCAGTGCCTATAAGAAAGGGCAACAAGGTTTGTTACAGCAAGCTTACCAATATTTCAATAATAACAAGAAAGTTCACTGCGGCCTGGATCTAAGTTAACAAAAAGGCACGAACGTATTTTCATTCACGAGGTGCGCAGTGGAGTTCATTTTCAACAGACTCGAATACTGCTGCAGTTTGAAATCTAGCATTTTAAATTCTTGCCGGCATGTAAAAGCTGCAGTTAGACAGCAATTATTACTTTATTAGACCAACTCTGTTTTTTTTTGTACGGCAGACGACTGGTAACACGGAATTAAACACCGTCTTATTTTGATACTTTATTTCTCTACTAAAAATATTCGTGCCTGTGGAAAGACACATACAGAAGAGGCTATTTACAGGCTATTTACACTGGAGTACCAGTGTAAATAGTTCTTAAACTGGTTTACACTGGTTGTCATACCTTGCGGTAGAATTTGCTTTGCCAATCCAAAGTTACAGACAGGCATGCGAGTGTGGTTCCCAGTAATATTAAGTATACTGTGAGGCACTGTTACGTCAAACCTTATTGGAATGTCGGGCAGTTGAGTGACGAGGTACTCGCCATCAGGAACTGTTGGAAAAGACAAAAGTTCAATGTAGGCTATTGATTTTGGCTGCAGGCGAATAAAGCCAGTGGGACGTTAGCGGCAGTGGGGTGCGTGAGAAGGTTCTGCGAGCATCGGCAACTCAAAGCGAAGTGTACTGGAAGAGCAGTCAATAAGAGCAGAATGTGCGGACAGAAAATCGAGGCCGAGAAGGAGGTCGTGGGGGCAATGAGCAATTACGGTGAAGAGGACAGGAGTGTGGCGGCCGGCGATGCTGACGCGTGCCGTACAAATGCCGATGATAGGCACAGTACCGCCCTCCGCAACGCGGGCGACGCCTGCCGACGCTGGGGTGAGGAGCTTTTTGAGTCGTCGTCGGAAGGCAGCACTCATAATTGAAATATGTACTCCTGTATCAATGAGTGCCGTGACAGGATAGCCGCCAACGTCAACGTCAAGAAGGTTTCGGTTCGTGGGTAACGTGAGCAGAGGATTTGAGGGCAAGGTCGACAACGCAGCTTCCCCTCCAGAAGCTGCAGTGCCTAGTTTTCCGGCTGGATCCGGGAGGCGATAGGCGGCGAAGAGAAGCGACGGGGTTGGGGCGAACGAGACTGATGGCGTCGAGGTGAGGGCGAGTGACTCTACCGAAGGTTCGGAGCAGGAGCATCAGCGGCACTGGATTCACGGCGGGTGGTATAGGGAACGGAAGGTCCAAAGGTGCGGGAATAAGCGGCGGTGTATGTCCGAGGAGGTGGTGGCCATCGGTTGCGGCATTGACGAGTGAAGTGGCCGATGCAACAGCAGTGGAAGCAGATTGGCCGGTCATCAGGGGTACGCCAATCAGACGGGTTGCGGCGAGATGTGGCGGAAAAGGACTGCCGAGGACCAGGGGGGCCGCTAGAGAACCGGGGAACGCTGGGTTGAGACGTGGAACACACGGACTTCAGACCCATGTTCTCAAATTCCTGTCAGACGACGGCCGGGGTCATCGCAATGGTGGTTGCTGGCGGATCGGGAGGCGCCGTGGAGAAAGCTGACGAACAGGTGGCCTCGAGTTCGCGGCGAACAATACGAGTGACGTCGTCACAGGTGGTGGTCTGACATGGCCGACCCTCACATGTCGATGTAGCAGCAGTGTTGGGTAGTCGCGTGATGCGGTGTGTGATACGGCAGCTCTTAACTTGTTCCAGGCGACGGCATTTTTCGATGATGGCGTCGATAGTCCAGACGTTGCCGAAAACAAGCAAACTGAAAGCTTCGTTGGCGATGCCTTTTAGAATATGTGACAATTTATCGGCTTCGGACATAGCATCGTCAGCTTTGCGGCATAGAGCTAAGAGGTCGAGGATGTAGGAAACGTACGGCTCCGTAGATGACTGAACACGAGACGCAAGAGCCTTTCTCGTGGCAGCCTTGCGCCCGATAGGGTCGCCGAACAGTTCCCATAGCTTCTCTTTGAAATTGTCCCAACTGGTTATCTCGTCGTCATGCGTTTGGTGCCATACGCGTGGGGTGCCGCCGAGATAAAAGATGACATTGGCGAGCATAATTGTTGGGTCCCACCTGTTATTAGCACTGGCGTGTTCATAGAGTTTGGTCCAGTCGTCAATATCCTGGCCCTTCAGGCCTGAGAACACACCTGAGTTGCGATGTGGGGCGACCGTGTCGATTGGAGCAGTGGGACATGCAGAAGCCATTGCAGAGGTGGGCGCGTCACCGGGAGGCATGGTGACAAGCTCGGTGTGCCGACCACTTCTGAGTTCCTTGGTGAGGAAGGGGATCGCTGACCTCCACCAGAATGGTCCGTGTGGAAAGACACAGACAGAAGAGGCTATTTACCGGCTATTTACACTGGAGCCAGGCAGCCAGGCCGACACTCGCTCGCGCCAAGCGCACCGACCAACTTCATCGTCGTTCTCGCGGCGGCTCGTTTCTTGAGCATCGCTCGATGATATCGTAATAATATTAAAGCGATAACCACAGTTTGATCTGCCATGCAGTGGCAAGATGCCCACATTACGCGTGCGATCCCCAGAAAAAGGGTGATTAGCTGTTCATATGACATAACTCCGAAACGCCAACTCCTATTAGCAAATGCACAGGCATGTCCAAAACAATAAGCGTAAGCAAAGCGCCCCTGCAATTGTAATTCCACACAGCAGCCGTTATATTCGATGCCAATGCATAATTCGCTGCTTGACAATTCACCGAGCTCGCAGACGTAAGCAGTCTTTCAGATTCGCACCGTGCTCGAAAACCGCAACAGGAGACAAAATCAGACATATAATCACACCATAAGAGCGATTTAGTGCGCGATGGCAACGGGCGACAAAAGGGGCCACCGCATGAACAGATCGCTCGGTTCTCGAAATCTAGAAACCATCGCTCGTCTCCCGGAAGTGCTATGAGCGACTACCCAATAGCGCGGAGCAGGAAGCGGATGTAGATCGCTCAAATATGACCGATTGTCGCGCGCAACGAGCAAACGACTGATTTTTTATTAGTGCAAGGATAAGAACCTACTGTAAGACCTTCGGAAATATTTGATGCTATTTTTTACAGTAAAATACATAAACTTAAATTACGAGAGCACGCGTCACTCTAGTTTCAACGCGTGTTTGCAGCCCTTATAGCGCCAACACCGGGGAGGCGTCGCTCAATATCGTCGCTCGCACGGAGTACGACTTGTAGGCGACGAGCGAACGCTCTTGCGCGCAAGATCGCTTATACGGGGCTTACACTTTATTCAGCATGAAACATGGATTCCTCGTGCGTTTTCAGTGAGTTCAAGATAACGCGCCTAATTGACCTCTTGCAGCGTGCAGCTGAACGCCTGCGGCAATGTTTCTGTACCCCAAGACTATTCGGCGATACTAAATTACTACAAGGGCTGCAGAAAGCGGTATCCACCACCGCACAACTCCCTTAGCAGAGAGGACTCTGTCGCGTGGAGGCAGCTACAAACGGGCTCGTACCCGAACCTAAACGTACTCAGCAAAATTTATCCCACACAATACAATGACAAATGCCTCTGGTGCCACGAAACGCCCACGCTGTATCACATAACGTGGGCATGCCAGAAGATAGATGTGGTACCCGTTATACCAAACCCGAGTGCGGAGCAATAGGAGGGAGTGCTCTCCAGCGATCGCCAGGTCGACCAAGAAGGTCTGATTCGGCGAGCACAACTGGCAGCAGCATCCAGCGGAGCCCTGGACTAAGGGCAACCGACCGTTGCGCTAGAAGATGGACGATTCCATCTGAAGAACGCAGAAGACCAGCGAATCTAGATGTGATAAAGTTTTTCACTCACTCACTCACTCACTCACTAGCACTGGTGCTGCACGTAACTTCAGTGGTCGCAGATTACCCACGGGCGAGACACCGTCAAGCGCGCGGCTTATTTATAACGAAAGCATGCCGCCAGCAAAATGACCGCTTCTCTTATGTGATTTCTTCTTTCAACAGCGTTGGATACACAGGAGACTGCCAAACTGAATAAATTAAAACAGACAAAATGCACGCTAAGCATGCTTCGCATAGGCTCGGAATCATGGGCTGGTTAACATTTTAAGCGTCCGCTCACCTCACGTCTTATTGAACATACCATGGGTCTGGCAGCGCTTGCGATTTTTAAAACTCGTGCGGATAGCGGCCGGCGATAAAATAAATAACACGTAGTTATCGTGACGACTGGCTTTTTCGATTGACATCGATAGACAGCGCGCTTGCCTAGTCCGTTGTAAATCGCGTCGGCTAAGCGCCACGACGACTTCCTGGCGATAGCATGTCATATACACAGAATGTGAACCTAAGTCCGAATTCCCTTACCGTGGAGGATTTCGTGTCATATCCGGCAAATCGCGAACGACTATCGTGTTTTCGAGGCGACGCGAGATGGCTGACACATGCTCTCTCTTGGATGGCCTTCGTTGCTTTTGGCTGGACGGATCATCTTTCTCCGGTGCTGTGCTGTTCCGTGATATTGAGCGCGCGCGCGGTGGAGCAGCTCCGAGTGAAAAAGTAGAGCGCTCGCTCCGCATTCCTTTGAACTCTGGCAGCTTGCTCTCTTAGAAGCAAAACGGTGTGTTCTTTGCTCAGCGTGCCCGAGTGATACACCGCCATGCTCGGGGCCAGCCTCCTACAGTTTAAGTATAAGACTGTGCTACGTTCTGTTCTCTATTGCCGCAAGAATAAAACGGGCATTCTACTCTCTCTCTCTCTCTCTCTGGATGGCAGAGTGAAAAGCAAATTTCACTCTCTCCTTGGCGATTTTTTGGCAGCAGGGGCTGCAGCAGGAGCCGACACTTACGTTTCATCTATTCTGCAGATTTCTGCAGACGCTCAACGACCTTCAAGAAGACGGTGAGTGGTTGCATCGTAGCCTTGAGTGCAACTGCACCCAGCGGCTGCATCGCTGCCTGCCTGGACTGCCTGGATCGCCTACGACTGATTGTGGGAGCCACGTGGATCTACGTCACGTCGGTTGCTCTGCAAGCCCTTTATAAGGAGCTTTGCTAGCCCTTCGCCGTCATTTGGCAGCAGGGGCAACAGCAGGAGCCGACACTTACGTTTCATCTATTCTGCAGATTTCTGCAGACGCTCAAAGACAAAGCTTCGGAACATCAATCGCTACTTGGGTGTGATTCTGGGTGGCATGATGCCAGTGGTGCAGGCCCTCGACGTTTCAGTCACCAAGCCCTTCAAAGCCAATCTCCGACAGGAGTACGAAGAGTGGATGCGAAACCCTGACCGGAAGAAGACGCCCACGGGAAAGCTGTAGAAAGCGTCCCCATCAACCATCGCAATGTGGATTTCGGACGCGTGGAAGAGGGTCCAAGTGGACATTGTGTTCAAATAATTTAAGAAGTGCTCGATCACAAACAACTTCGACGGAACGGAAGACAACCTGCTGTGGGATACCGAGAGCAGCGGTTCAATCGGTGTGACGAACTCGAGTGGCAGTGATAGTGACTGAGAATCCTACACAGGCGGTTGGTTCACTGTCTGCACTAATTTTTCTTGTGAATGTTTGCAAAATAAAATGTTATTTCTCGCACCCGTCGCGTCGTGATATCGCAGCGAAAAGAGAAGGGGGGGGGGGTTATTCTAGATTTTTCGAATCTAAGCACCCCCCCTCACTTAGGGCATCGCGGTCGTGGAAAAAAGGGGGTGCTTAGAATCTAGTGAATGCGGTATGTGGAGTTTTTTGCTTACCATGCCAAGGACACGAAAATTTCCTTGGACGGTAGAAGTATACAGCTTGGCTGTAAAAGAAAACTGATCACGATCCTTAGTGCATGTACCGCACATCTTAGACAAAAATATAGAGCAAGCCTGTGCAGAAATGAAACCTGAAAAAAGCGGCCTCTCTTTAGGCACAATGGGCACAATGGGACACATTATTGTCATAGTAATGCAGCTCTGCTACCAATGGCTCAACAATGGCAATGAACGATTAGCTCGATCAACGCGAGCACTATTTTGCGGCATCTTTGCCACTACATTTCTTCTTAATGCCAACTAACTTAATGCTAACTTAATGCTAACTACTAACCTATAAAATGTGTCGTAAACGCCACGGCAGCCAGCCCAGAATACAATATGGCGCACCGTCCTTTTTGGTGGCCGTTGTCTTTATTGTCGCTTCTTGAATATGTGTTACTTAACAACGGCGAAGAGCAAAGTGCCTAGATCGTGGCTTACTCATCTTAATTTAGCTCTTTTAGGTGCTCGCTGCGCTGCTGGCATTGTTTTAGAATTTTTTCGTTTGCTACTTTGTTTTTATAGTGGACTTTTTTGTCCTTGTGTACACCTACACTCTTAAACAAGATTACCCCCTTTCGCCACACAATAATCGTCATCTGTCTTGTCCGCATTTCCTTTCTTTATCGCGGCGAGCCCGGTACTTCCAAGTCACGAACGGCATGCCCGTTATCAGCATGACAGAGAATTCTCGGCAGGAAAGTAGCGAGCGCAGCGTTTTCAAGGAAGGAAACGCAAGCAGGACAGATGACGATTACTGTAGTGTGGTAAATATACACCCCAAAGGGTGTACATTTGCTTAAGAGTGTAGAGCTTATCTGTACTAGTTTTGTGTGCATTGGGGCTTTTTTCTTATAGAAATATTTACCCGTATCCTGCAAATATTTACCGGTATCGAAATTAGTAAACATTGCTTTTATGTGCTTGGTGATGAACCGAATGGCGTTGTCATACTTTTCTCAAAGAAGTAGCTGGCAGGCGAAATGAACTGTCAGATTTTCTTTACTCCATAATGCACCACCAACGCATGGTGTTCGTTAAATTTACTTTTTTTAAAGCAGGCAATCACTAGTTTTGCTAGCCTGCCTGTCAATAACTCTCACTTTCATTTTTTGCCTAACTGAATATTTTTTGCGTCCTTCTATATTATCCTGAAAGCACCGCTGTGAAGACTTTCGGCGAACTAGAGATCAAGCGTATCTGCGCCAAGTATGAACCCAAGAAGCTTTCTCACACCTGGAAGAGGGCCTTCGAAGGTAAGTAGGCAAACTTGGATCGTGAAAAAAAGTGGTGCAGAACATGCAGTCAGTCTGCGCCGCATTTGCACATTTTCTTATTTTAATATTTATTTCCAGACACTGGAAAGACGGATTCACAACGGATGCTTTCCTAGAGTATACAAAATTTTTAAAAGTCCTATATGACAGGTGGCACAATTATAACCTCTGAGCTGCATTAATCAATGAGGGCATTATGTTTGACATTACGATGCTGGGCATGACTGCTCCGACAAACAGAAATGCGCAATTGCTTAATTAACAAAGATTCTCCAAATAACTTAAATTATTTACCCGCCAAGCTAGCGCAGTAGCTTTGGCATTGCGCCGCTAAGCTCAAAATGAGGGGATCGAAAGCCCGTCCCGGCAGCTGAACCTCCACGAGGGCGAAATGCATGAACTGCCGCGCGGTACGCATGCGGCAAAGAGCCCCAGATTGTCACAACTGGTAGGGACATCACCCATGCGACGCGGCTCGTAATGAAATCGTGATTTGGCTTGTAATATGGCATAATTTATTTTAATTTTATTTAATCATTTCTCCGGAGATAATTCCATTTTACGAATTGTGGCCAGTCAGACTGCAACGTGTAACAACTTAGAAAGAATTTTGAGGATGGCGTCAGTGCGGCAACGTTTGTTTCAAAGACATGCGACGAAAACATCGGCGTTTCAGTTACTTTTGTGCTTCAATGCATGAAACGGTGCTTTGTTAAAGAAGGTAAGTGTAAGAATACTTCATGTTTACCGCCAGTTTGATGGCGCATATCTCTTAGCAGATGCCACCCTTCTTTTTAAGCTAATTTGCCTTTTAAGTTTACCGGCTACAATTCGTAAATACCGATATGTGTCGCTACGTGATTATATAGAAATATATTGTGATGTTTTATTAGGTCAATTAAGGAATTACAATTAGTCGATTGAGTAATTTCCGCCGCTTGACGTAATGCAGCTCAATGACTATAACAATTCTATTTGCTACTAGTTATTTTTGAAAGCTATGTATTGTGTAAGAAAAGAAGCTTGCCCGATACGGCGGCCACTTGCATGTAGCTTTGCTTTAAGTCACGCGTTAATCTCGTCATTGCAAATAAAATCGATGAGAATTGGAAGGCGAAATACTTTGGTGTTGCACTTCTTTGTCCAGATTGAGACGTGGTGCGTTCCAGTTATTTTTTTTAGGTAAAGATTAGCCGTAGTACTGCGTCTAAGCAGGAGACAGACGCAGAGTGTTACCGGTTCCCGAACACAAGTACTTGCGAATAATGATTGTCAAAATTGTCAGAAGTGTGAGTAATTTTGCCGTGACTCTCTAGAATAAGTCATTTTATTTCCTTTACATTTTATATTCGCAAGTGAATTTTTTTGATAAAGCGAGCAAGTGTTATCAACCTCTAAAGATGATATGAACAATGGTCTCTACAATAACATGGATTTAATCCAAGAATAACTACCCACCCCTCAATTTGGCTTTGAGAACTTTCCAGTCCACAAGTTTATTTCAGTTTGTGAGTCTGAATTACAAATAAGTTCAGTTTTTTCCTGCGATCTTGTGAACCCCATTGCTTTCGGTCATTTATGCAAACAGAACTACCATGCGCTTATGAAGCGCTTATGAAGCGCTTATTATGCGCTAAATGCGCTTATGAAGCCATTCATGAATCGTACAGGACATTTGAGGTCCATCGGTAATTTTTGAAGTTGCATAACAGAAGGAACGCGTTATCAATGTGAGTGAAATGGCTCACCCTAACCTATCTTATATGTCAATACGTCAAGCTGCAAACACACGCGCACACAAAACAAGCATCAACTCTATAACGCAGCAATAAAAAGCATTGTCGCAGTTCCGTAAACTGCAACCAATAACACATCTGAGGCAGGCAATATTGCTTCATTATACACTTCCCTTAAATGCATTGCTAATTTTGGACAACGTTTGCGAAAGCCATGAAAAAAATCTCACTTGAAGTGATGTGAAAATAATCACATTTATCTGCTTTGAATGCCCTAACGATTCTACCTTACACATTTGCGATATCAGTTTTGAGTGGCCAGTTATAGGTTTTTTTAACGTCAAGGTTCGATTTATTTAAACAGACAGAATGCGGGGAACATTGTAGTTATTAGAAACCCTAAATAAAACCTCTCTTATATTAAGTCGCTATAAATACATTTCATCCCTCTAGTACAACAAATTTTATTTAAATTTCCGCAGTTTTCTCATGAAACCATTTCTGCGTATTACAGACATCCCGATGGGTCATTTCGTGGTTTGCCTCAAGCTGAAGCTACCTGAAAGAATGACGAAGAAAAAACACAGTAGAGCGCGCTTGGAATGTTTGTAGCATGTATTGCCACAGTATTACACCACTAAAATTACAAATACATATGTTAGTTGGGTCGCACGGATGGCTGCACAGGTCTACAATGAAGAAGGTTGTTTATAGTGCCTATGTTATGGTACACATTTTTGAAATTGTGAATACTATACTATTTAACGCTGTCAGCTTATTCGTTGACGGACGTTTGCGTTATTGCAGACTACTACTGGGCATCATCCAGCACGGCTCGACCAGCTACGGCTCTGCTTGTTGCTTGTCTCCTGGCTCATGGAGTGCGGCAACTCAAGTAATTCCGCAGACAAGCTCACCTGTCGCGGCGTTGGCTAATGTGGGATTCACTGTGAGAGTACTCCTGACCTGTTTAGGCTTCATCTTCCGGTGAACCGCTGCAAGACTCTGCTCGGCCGGTCTATGTGGTGCTAATGCCCCGGCAAAAACAGCCTTCGGCTCTGAGCACTTCCACGGATAGAAACAGCTATTTTTTTTTAACTGAGGTGTCCTCTCTCGTCTTTCATGTAAAGGTCTGGAACAAATGACTGGTTGTCATTCTTTTTGGTAATAAAAAACAATCTTTCAGCTGTCTAAAGCAGTCCATAGGAAAATGCGCATGTGGGAGTGTTTATCGCTCTGCCCAGCGAGAACATTTATACTGTTCTTAACTCAATCCCTTCAGCTTATTTCGTCAGTAATAGTCTCCCATATTTATTACCAGATGGCAGCGTGCGCGATTTCTATTTAAAGGAACCGATAATTTTTGACTGAAGTGGCTTACGCAACGTAATTAAGAATTTGAAAGTGCATTCGTTTGCAGGTGAAGATAGTATTAGCCAGAAGTGTTTTAAAAACACTAAAACTTTCTCATCTGTAATTCGGTCTTAAGCTGTTGCCACAGTCCCTCAATTTCTGAGTACTTTCGGATAACTAGAACGTTGGGAAGGAGGTGGTTCCCCTACACAAGCCTGGTAATGCTTATGATCCTAACAACTACAGGATAATATCATTAACCAGCATACCGTGCAAATTATAGGAGCAAGTAATTTGCAGTAATCTCGTTCATTTTCTCGAATAATATTCCTCTTTTTAAATTCGTTAGCACGGCTATAGAAAACTACTCATGTGAAACCCAGTGTTTTCTTTATAATCACATGCAGTTGGTAACCGCTAACAATAACAAATCACCTTCCGACAAGACAACATCTGGCCTGCTGCAAGCTTCAGTATCGGGACCACTAGTGTTTGTCATCTACGCTGGCAACCTTCCCAGGAATATTTCCTCGCAAGAGAAACTTTGGGAGAATCACTGCGTTATCCTTCCGAGATATGAAACCACTCTAACCACCTTACGCTTCAAGCGGAACTAAGCCTGCTTGGTGTGATTCTTTGTTAAGGAAACTTAACGTAATTAAATATAGATCGATTGGAGTTTCGCTTCACACTTCTACAATTGAGAGAGAGAGAGATTCTTACATGTACTTTCTTGATAACGCCAGCTTGACGCAAATCAACACTTGCAAGTACCTCGGCGTGAATACTTCTGGCAATCTCTCCTGGCTAACTTATATTGATGTTGTCTTTAGTAACACTTAATATGTTTTTGGCTATATTCTGTGGAATTTCTCCCTCTCTAATCTTGAGCTACTGTTATATAAAACAGTCGTACAATCTAAACTTGGGTATGCGTCATCCATTTGGGACACACCAATTAACTCGTTCATTTTTAACCTAGAAGCGATTCAATATCGCCCTGCTGGATTATCTTATCTATCTATCTTTGCACAGCAAGCATTGGTCACATGAAAGTAAATCTTAACCTGTCTAACCTTTCACAGTGCCACAAAGTCTCACGTCCTTGTCTTTTGCATATAATTTGTTACTTTATCCCAACGTCCGTGAGCTCTTTTTTCGCCTCCTCCATATACGTCATTTCTCAGTGACCACCAACAGTTGCTTCAACATGACATTTGATTCCTTCATTCCAAAAGCGAACATTGACTGTTACAACCTCCTAGCCTCCATCGCCTCCATAGCTGATCTAAATTCATTCAAGACGGCTGTTTCTTAATATTTTATGTAGGCTCACTTCGTTTAATAGTAACCTGTATTGTGTTTACATGGCAGCTTCCTTTTAAACATTTATATAGGTTTGTGACCGCCCCTCCTCTCTGTAATGCTCCAGCCTGGATAGTAAATATATGAATTGAAATAATCTTTCAAAACCTTCCTGAACAGTTATGGGCTTTTCTGACTGAAGCTGCTGTCTGTGTCTGCGCTGTCATCTAGCCGAAGAGCTGGTACGCAAATCTACGTGCCAATGTGGCCTAAGAATTACGAAAATATGCATAGAGAGCTTAGACAATGTGCGTTATTAAACATTATCATCTTGATGACGTTTATTAAAAATGAGCATACTTAAGTATAATTTTTGTTGCCGAGTATTTCAGCAGAAAACAAAGCCGGCAGCCGGAACGCCCATACGATAAGTAACCTCTGGCATAAAAGTTACAGAGATAAGGTGCCTCAGAAACGCTGCCCTACGTTTCGAAAGGCGGGCTTATTTTTGTCAAGGGTTGCCTTGTCATCTTCGGCAGGATAGTTTTGGCAAGTTAGTAGGGTGAGTGGCGAGGCACTGGAAGTGGCCAGGGAATACGTTTTCTTAGGGCAGGTAGTGACCGCGGATCCGGACCATGAAACTGAAATAATCAGAAGAATAAGAATGTGCTGGGGTGCGTTTGGCAGGCATTCTCAGATTATGAACAGCAGGTTGCCGTTATGCCTCAAGAGAAGAGTGTGTAATAGCTGTCTTGCCAGTACTCACCTACGGGGCAGAAACCTGGAGGCTTACGAAAAGAGTTCTACTTAAATTGAGGACGACGCAACGAGCTATGGAAAGGAGCATGATGGGTGTAACATCAAGGGATAAGAAAAAAACAGATTGGGTGAGGGAACAAACACGAGTAAATGACATCTTAGTGGAAATCAAGAAAAAGAAATGGGCTTGGGCAGGGCCTGTAATGAGGAGGGAAGATAACCAATGGCCATTAAGGGTTACAGTCTGGATTCCAATGGAAGGGAAGCGTAGCAGGGGGCGGCAGAAAGTTAGGTGGGTGGACGTGATTAACAAGTTTGCAGGGATGACATGGCAACAATTAGTACAATACCGGGGTAGTTGGAGAAGTATAGGAGAGGCCTTTGCCCTGCAGTGGGCGTAACCAGGCTGATGATGATGATGATTTGTAGGGTGTCGTCACGTGCGGTTGTTGTCGGCGGCAGCTGGCTGCAAAAGAATATACTGAAAAAATTAGCGCTGTCGTTTTACGTTTCCAGGCATAGCCTCTAAGACGAGGAAATAAGCGGGAGAGTGGGAACGCACCAAAAGACAGAGAGGGCGGCATGGCGAAGTTGCTGGGGGAGGAAGTAAAGGGGATGCCTTCAGAGAACTAAACACAACTCACAGCTGAACAGCCCTAAACACTACCGTAGCCCAGACAATGATCCGACATTACTATACACACTGACACCTACCCATAGGCTGAAATCGCTTTTTTCTAATGAATTAATGACCCCGTAGGAATTCCGACTTCTTAACCCAAGCAACAAAACATCGCCAATATCTCAGGGCGTCTGATAGTATCATATCACAACAATCCGACAGATAGTGTATCCACATTTTTAACCTTCTTTGGTGATTTAACCAAACACTTCAGTCATTTGTGCAAGATACACCCACTTACTGACAATTATGAAGGACATTAATTCTAAAGGCAGACTACCGGAATTCATAATTCCCAAACAGCTCACGTCACCGCCCTATACATCAGTATTACGATCCCTGGTGGTTTATCATCGATAGAATAAACCCATTGCAAACGCAACGCACAACCGTCCATTAGGTCTACTTATCTCTTCCTGAATTAGCTCTAACATAAAAATACTTCGAATTTCAGTTCTATTACTACCTAGAAATGCATGCGACAAGCATGGGTACACATTTTGCACCAGCATACGCCAACTCATGTTTGGGGAGTCTCGAAAAATAAGTTCATACCTCGCTTTACAAGCAAGGCCCACACACACCCAGATACATTGACGATATACTGATGACATCAAGACATGGTCAGGATAGTCTGAATAAACTTGTAACATTCCCATATTTTTCATCCATCACTAAAGGTAACATCGCAATTTTCAACTCATTCCATAAACTCTCTGGACACAACAATATATATTAACAATGGGACGCTAAAGATAATATTACATCGGAAACTTTTTGACAAGCACCGATAGCTAGAATAAACAAGTGACAATCCCACACACTGGAAAGAAGTTATATTTAAACGTCTAGTCGCATGAAAACGTCGGATTTTCGTAGAAAACCAACATCACATAGATTCCATCACCTTAAACGTACCCTATCAAAGAGATAGGTCAAATGGCTCAGGAGTTCTAGAGAGATTTATACAGTACCAGTGGCACCCACGACGATAATCGAAGAGATAATAGTCCAGAGGAATTTGGAATCCCACAAGTAACGCTGGAAGAAGTAAACAAAGCCTCGCGAGCTATGCAAAGGGGGAAGGCTGCTGGGCAGGATCAGGTAAGAGCAGATTTGTTGAAGGATGGTGGGCACATTGTTCTAGAAGAACTGGCCACCTTGTATACGCACTGCCTCATGACCTCGAGCGTACCAGAATCTTGGAAGAATGCTAACCTACTCCGAATTCATAAAACGGGGACGCCAAAGACTTGAAAGAATTACAGACCGATCAGCTTACTGTCCGTTGCCTACCAAGCATTCAATAAAGTTCTCGCAAATAGAATCAGGAACGCCTTAGAATTCTGTCAGCCAAAGGACCAGGCAGGATTTCGTAAAGGCTACTCAACAATAGACCATATTCACACTACCAATCACGTGATAAAGAAATGTGCGGAATATAGCCAGCCCTTATATATACCTTTCATTGATTACGAGAAAGCGTTTGATTCAGTCAAAACCTCAGCAGTAATGGAGGCATTACGGAATCAGGGTGTAGACGAGCCGTATGTAAAAGTACTGAAAGATAACTATAGCGGCTCCACAGCAACCGTAGTCCTCCACAAAGAAAGCAACAAAATCCCAATAAAGATAAGCGTCAGGCAGGGAGATATGATTTCTCCAATGCTATTCACAGCGTGTTTACAGGAGGTATTCAGAGACCAGAATTGGGACGAATTGGTGATAAGAGTTAATGGAGAATACCTTAGTAACTTGCGATTTACTGATGCTATTGCCTTGCTTAGTAACTCAGGGGACCGATTGCAATGCATGCTCACTGACCTGGAGAGGCTAACCATAAATGTGGGCCTAAAAATTAATCTGCAGGAAACTAAGGTAATGTTTAACAGCCTCGGAAGTGAATAGCAGTCTGCGATAGGTAGCGAGGCATTGCAGGCACAGGGCAGGTAGCGGCTGTGAATACGGATCATGAGAACGAAATAATCAGAAGAATAAGAGTGGGCTGGTGTGCGTTTGGCAGGCATTCTCAGATCATGAACAGCAGGCTGCCATTATCCCTCAAGAGAAAACTGTATAACAGCTTTGTCTTATCAGTGCTCACGTATGGGGCAGAAACCTGGAGGCTTACGAAAAGGGTTCTACTTAAATTGTGGACGACGCAATGAGCTATGGAAAGAAGAATGATGGGTGTAACGTTAAGGGATAAGAAAAGAGCAGATTGGGTGAGGGAACAAACGTGAGTTCATGACATCTTAGTTGAAATCAAGAAAAAGAAATGGGCTTGGGCAGGGCATGTAATGAGGAGGGAAGATAGCCAATGGTCATTAGGAGTTACGGTCTGGATTCCAAGGGAAGTGTAGCAAGGGGCGGATGAGATTATGAAGTTTGCAGGGACCACATAGCCACAATTAGTACATGACCGGGGTAGTTGGAGAAGTATGGGAGAGGCCTTTGCCCTACAGTGGGCGTAACAAGGCTGATGATGATGCTGATGCTGATGATGCTGCTGCTGATGATGATGATGATGTACAAACTAAGGACACAGACGAAGTTTAGAACCGATCCCTTTGGCCGCCCCAGGTGCCCTAAATGCAAGCGTATTCAATCTGTTATTACAGTAAAAAATAGAGCACTGAATTACTCACACAAGGTAACTTCCACTTTCACCTGCACATCAACCAACGTAATCTACTGTCTAGAATGTGCTGCTTGTAGCAAACTACACATAGATGGGACTGGATAACAAATTCATACAGGGCTCTACGCAGATGCAAAACACAATTTACCTTAGTAGCCAGCTACTTCAATGAACAAGGCGATACATATGACAAAGCAAGGTCCTATATACTAAAGACACGCTTCCGTTCAACTCGCGAGAGGAAATATACGGGATCGAACATCCCACACAAGTTTAAATGCCTGCACTTGACGGGCATTATATTGGCACATAGCTACTTAGAATCACTAAAAGCTGTAAATAAATTGGAAATACTCATACAATTAACCGAGGCACAAGTGACGTTATGCCACCAGCTAACCTTAATTCTTAACGCCACTTATCTTCCGTTCCCACTTTTTCTATTCCTAGTACTCAATTTAATATACTCTTCCACGTTTTTAGCCATCTCTCAACTGTACCACTGTTTTTCCCATATACACCTGCCCCCTCCCGCTTTTACTCATGTCATCCTCCAATTTGTTATTCTGGTTTTGGTTCCCCCTTTTTATCTGTTTATTTTGTTTCATTTTGTTGAAACACCCTCACCAAAACATTACCATGTCCCAGACGCCAGGAAGCCTTTTTCGGCGCCTCAGCCACACAGGGTGTGGACATTTCTGTATGCCACAATGCCGAGGCCTACGTTGAGCTATTGAGGCTAATGGCTCTTGAAAGGCCATGCCACTGCCTTCCTGCTGCCCCATGCATTGCACCCCAGACTCCTTGTCACTATTTCAACTCCTTCAAAATTACCCGACTCATCGCTGCCGCACTACTCAAATCATTCTTTCAAGTGATGACTTTTTGGTCTCTTTTGTTACTCGCGCACTGAACAGCTGACCGGCTCTTCTGAAGCTACAAAACATGCCGCCAGTGAGACCCCTGTGTGCTCCCTGAACTCTCGCTCCTCCAACACTCTCCTATGCCCTTCTTTTTCTTTTCTTGTTCCTTATTTCGTTTCCCCCTTTTGGTCTTTTTTTTCGCCGCTTTCCCACTCTCCCGCGCTTGTCCCCTCGTCTGAGAAGCCATGCTTACAGGCGTCAGGCGACAGCATTCATTCTCTTTGAAGTCTCTCCCTTTGCAACCAGCCGCCATCGCCAACAACGGCATGTGACGTCACTCTACTAACCCTGTAAAAGTAACATGCCGAGGATGACGAGGCCGCCTTTGACGAAGACAAGCCCTCCAATCGAAACGTTCCCCAGCCTTTGTGAGGTACACGATCACTGCTTATAACCTTTATACCAAAGTGTGCTATTCCATCTGTCAGCCCCAGTCTTGATTTCAGGTACTGAATAGGATGGATTTTGAGAACTTCATAGCCCAGCTGGCTTCAAAAGTTATTATTCATGGGCTGTTGAATCCTGGACCTTTGGCGGGAGTAAAACCCAGTTCGAAATATGGGCGAACCAGCTATATCTTCACGTTGGATTTTAGTTGACATTGTGAAGATCCCATGACCCATGACCTCTGGTAGGAGGCGAGCGCTCGACCTTTGGTGTTAACTGGGGCGAAGTTGATTCAGGTACTTAAACCCACCACCCAACATGTATATATGGGCAAACCGGCCTATGTAGGTTAGATTTCAATTGGCTTCACGACGCTCGAAAGTCGAACCCACTACCTTTGATGTTAATTAAGGCGAAGTGAATTAAGGTACAGTTGATTTATATAAAGTTAATTAAGGGAATAGAACCCACGACTTTTGGTGGAGTCGCACCCACTCGCAGTTATGGGCGAAGTGGCCAAATTTCCAAGTGAGATTCCCATTGACATCATCTAGGTCGAGAGACAAAACCATGACCTTTGGTAGCAGTCATACCCACGACCTTCGATGATAAATAGGGCCAAGTTAATTTAGGCGCTCAAACCCCCGACCGAACACGGTCATATGGGCGGAGTGATCATGTTGTTACGTGTGGAAAGACACAGAAGAAAGAGGCTATTTACAGGCTATTTATACTGCATCCAGGCAGCCGCTCGCGCCAAGGACGCCGACCAACTGCATAATTCGTCTCGTGGCGGCTCCTCACTTGAGCAGCGCTCCATGATGTAGTAATACTCCCCCCCCCTCCTCGGCGGCAGAAGCGCCGTCACGGTGCTGGTAATTATCCAAGGCGCGTAGAGTGTTGTAGGGCTTGAGTCAGGCGACGTGGACAATGTCACTGGTTGTCACAGTGGAGGACGCAGTGGGCTTGGCTAGAACGATTGCATAGTTGACATCGGTCACTTTGCGGAGCACGCGATGTGGGCCTGCGTAACAGGAACGCAGTTTTTCACAAAGGCCAACTTTACGCGATGGTGACCAAAGCAACGCGAGGGTGCCGGGCACAAAATGGACATCACGGTTATGCAGGTCATAGCGTTGCTTCCATTTGTCTTGAGACACTTGTAGACGAGCGCGCGCAAGTTGGCGAGCATGCTCAGCATGGGCGATTGTATCACGGGCATAATCACTAGTTCCAGCTGTGGCGAAGGGAAGCACAGTGCCCAGTCGAAGCGTCGGTTCGCGGCCATACAAGAGGTCAAACGGGGAAAAGCCACCAGTTTCGAGACGGGAAGGGTTGTGCGCAAAGCTAATGTAGGATAGAGCCAGATCGCCGTCACGGTGGTCGTGTGAAACGCATATGGATAGCATGTCTGTAAGGGTGTGGTTCAAACACTTAGTGAGGCCGTTCGTTTGGGGGTGGTAGGAGGTGATAAATTTATGCTGTATTGAGTAGGCACGCATGATATCGTCGATGACCTTGACCAAAAACATACGGCCATGGTCTCTTAGCAATTGACGCGGAGCACCATGCATCAAAATGATATCATCTAGGAGGAAGTCCGCAACATCAGTTGCGCAGCTGGTCGGAAGAGCACGGATTACGGCGTAGGGGGTCGCGTAGTCCGCCGCGACAGCAACCTACTTGTTGCCTGATGTAGAGTGCGGAAATGTACCGAGAAGGTCTAAGCTGATACGAAGGAAGGGCTTGGCAGGGATGTGGAGCGGCTACAGGTAACCAGCGGGGAGCTGGGAAGGCTTCTTGCATCGTTGGCAAAGTTCAGAAGCGGTGACGTAACGTCGTACAGAACGGGCAAGGCCGGGCCAGAAAAAACGGCTATAGACAAGACGAGATGTCCTGCCGTTGGTGCGTCGTGAAGCTCTTCTAGAAGGGTGAAGCGGAGGACGAAGAGCCGTAGAACAGCATCGGCCGCCGAAGAGTGTTCAAAACGGTCGATGGGTGCTCTGATGTAAGCGTCACGGCGTTGCTCGTCGGCGAAATGGAGCAGCTGTAAATACAGAGAATACGAAAGATGCTCTGGCAATATTGGAGGAGTCAGAGTCGTCAACAGCGTAACGCGACAAGTTGTCAGCGTCCTGGTGCAGGCGGCCAGACTTGTACACCACGGAATATGAAAATTCTTGTAGCCTCAAAGCCCATCGACCAAGCTGGCCTGCAGGATCTTTTAGCGATGAGAGCCAGCAGAGAGCATGATGGTCAGTGCCTACGGAAAAAGGTCGACCGTAAGGCAAGGACGGAACTTCGCAACCGCCCAAGGCATTCTCGCAAGGCATTCTCGCTCCATAATAAAATAGTTGCGCTCCGATGGTGCTAGGAGGCGGCTCGCATAAGCAGTAACACGATCCTGGCCACGCTGAGGCTGGGCTAAGACGGCACCTACGCCATGACGACGGGCATCTGTACGCAATCCTGTATGGGCATCAGGGTCGAAGTGGGCGAGAATGAGTGGTGAGGTTAGAAGAGCGACGAGACGAGAGAAGCAGGTGCCTCCTGCTGTACCCCACGAGAATTGTATGCCTTTCTTCAAAAGATAAGTGAGGGGTCTAGCAATTCTCGCAATTATTGTAATAATATCTCCAAGTTGGATTCCAGTTGACGTCGTGAAAGTTGAGAGTGGCATCCACAACCTCTAGTGTTAATTAGGGCAAAGTTAATTAAGGAGCTTGAAACCACGACCGAACATGGAGATATGGGCGCAGTGACCATATCTCCAAGTTGGCTTCCAATTGACAACTTGAAGGTCGAGAGTCGAACCAACCTTTAGTGTAAATTAGGGCGAAGTTAAGTACGGCGCTCGAGCCACGACCCAACATGGAGGCATGGGCGGAGGGACCATATCTTCAAGTTGCGTGACCTCGGGAAGGCCGAGAGCCAAAGCCATTACATATGTTGTTATTAAGGCGAAGATATTTCAGGCATAGTTAATTAAGATACAGTTCTTTAATGCCCTCTAACCCACGACCTGTCATGATAATTAGGGCGTATTTAATCAAGACAGAGGTAAAAAAGGTTAAGACACTCTAACCCACTACCTATGGCGGGAAAAAAACAATAGGAACTGACACATTCAATGGAAAATGTCAGGTAATGTCATGGATGTCTCGTGAGCGCGATGGCTTTCGCCTTCATTCTCTTTAATGGATGCTAAATTGACCAAAATTTTCAACAGTTTTAGTATTTATGCGGTAGTTCAGGCACACATACAGCCATGCTACCCAAGTACACCATCCTACATAGCACTATCTCACAGGGTTAGGAACATCGCTCTGACGCTCTTTGGCTACAATGAGCCCTTGCGCCATTAAACACATATTATGATTGTTATCAAGTCGATCGTTTTTAGGTGGTCGTTTTAGGTCAAGTGAAGGAGACGTTATGTGAACGACCCAACATTGAAATACGGTCTGTAATGAAGCAAGAATGTTCTGGCGTTGAATGTGCCAGTGGATCTCTCAAAATATTTCTTCGTATGTGAAATTTAAACGATCAGCGTGGGACGACTTGATCATATGCCTTCAGAATCCGAAAAGTGCACGACGCATGCCTAAGCTATCAAGCTGTTTCTCTTCCTCTTAAGGAAATATTTTATTTGAGCTCTTTCAGCCCCCATGAATTCTGCGCATGCTTCTGTCCTGATTTTTGGTTCTCTTCTTAATCAAGATGCTCTCATATAAAGTTGTGTAGAAAAATAAAATCTGCTTGGTTCTCAGAGCTGCTACTTCACGACCTGTCAGTAACGGTAATTTTTCAAACTCAAGTGCTGCAGGGACCAATACACATTACATAAACACCCAAGAATGTGGAAGCCGGGAAACACGACGCCGAGCAGGATTGGTAGTGTTGGGCATGCGTAATACCCACGTTGTGGGTTTGGTTCCCACAATTTAAGTTTCCCCTTCAGATCCTTTGAGTATATAATGTGTGCCCTAACAATAAATAATTTACCGTACCATTTCCTTGGCTTCATTATCATTTGGCCAATATTTAATTAAGATTGTTTAAAAGCACTGACGACGAGCACACGCGAGTAGACGCGTACAAACGCTTGTCCTCGCTGTCAATGCCCTTAAGATATTCTTATGTATTGCTTGCGAATAAGTCTGTACTTCAATGTTGGCCGATATTTTTCTGCTTCTTAGTTTTCAGCTCCCCAAAAATTTGGAAACCCACTCGTACGTTCATCGCAACTTTGTTTAATAACCGCGAACCTTTGTAATCTGACAGCCCAAGAATACCGCCGATGTTCATTCAGGGTCGGCTGGCTATGTTCGAACTTTCGCGTCGACCACTTTTTTGAGTAGATTTACTAACACAAACTGACATAAGTGGGACGTGAACGAAGGTTACGTTCCGGCGACATCAATGATTTTGCACCACCAACTGTGAAGTATTCAACTGTGTCTAGAATTGTCCCGCTAATTGTAAACTCATTACTTTTTAGCCTCCCAGTAAATGTAAATGTAAATCCTTAAATGTAAATTTTCATGCAGTGGCGTAGGTTAGTGCGGATGCCGCAAAGTACAGATAAACACATTACAGCTGGCTCTTCAGAGCTTTTGGCTTCAGAGCTTCTGGCTTTTCACTGCAGAAAGCATGGGTGCACTCCCATTTATAAACAGTGCACGGTGATAGGAAGAAGCCCAGCGCAAACAACACGTGAGATTATTGAAGCGGCGAAGAGTGCTAGTTTAGGGAGCGCTTGTGTTAGCGCGCCTTCAATAGATCTTTCAAGTAAAGAATTCGCTTTTTTAAACGTGGCACAGAGGGTGGCCTGATGGAGATTACATTTTAATCTTGCAATTACAAAAATTTTTTTGGCTATGCATGGTCGTTCTTTCATCTTTGATAAGATCTTAACTTTCCATAACACATGTCTCGTTGCAGTCTCATTTGACTAGAAATCTGTACATATGCGCATGCGTACGGTTCTGTGTGTTACCTATATATATCTGTGTACAGGCGCCCAAATCTTTAACTGGCGCGCGCGAGCGGCGACTTTTCCGTGCGTCAGCGCCGTATGACGGGGCGCGGCTGCAAAGAGTCTGAGGCTAAGTGCATACGGACAAAGCGCGCTCAGCTGGGCCCATCGTCTGCTAAGCTGTTTCCAGCCTCGCCCCGTCATACGGCGCTGACGCACGGAAAAGTCGCCGCTCGCGCACGCCAATTAAAGATTTGGGCGCCTGTACCGCTTTGTGGAATAAAACCATTCTTGGAAGTTAGCGCTGTGTCCTCGTCTTGTCACTGTCTTTCGTCCCTTCTCGTGCGCTAAAAAACCTCAGTTATGGAATACCAACACGCCCGAACCTACGCTCTTACAAAAAAAGCGGTTCCAATATACACAAATTGGCTTAGGTACACATAACGCATAAAGAGGCTAGTCAGCTGTCGTTGACATCGAACAAATACAAGGTCTTGTTTTGCGCATTAGTCTATCCTGTGGGTCTTGTTTATACTGTACTGTGTTAGGTATCGGCTCAAGTAGAGCCATACTATGGACGTTGGTTTCAGGCCCACGCAGTTTCAACGAGCGCATGTTGGTTCCATTTGGGTCTTTTTACACTAATTGCTGAATATTACTGCTCTGTTCACTCCTCTAGATTACATGATTTCTTTTTTTCTTCCAAGATTAATTTTGTCCCTCCTTTTTTGGGGCATTACGGGCACCGGAGAACCTGGAGACACTTTATTTTGACGAAAGAGGATAAACATTGGCGGCAGCCACATACAGAGATCCCGGGAACCTCAAATCGAATTCAATTTGCCAAAGAAGAGCTAGCCTTCAGAAAAAGCTGCCTGCTGATTTCGCAATTGGTTTAAGCATTTTAAGATGCAAATGCAACAAAGTAAGGGCTCTCCCTCCACAGCCTCAAGGCTATAGTGTTGCAGAATGAATGGTCCCCATCATGCACAGACACCGGCAATAGTGGGGTTAAAGAGGGCTTTTATTTCCTTCGTATTCCAGAGAGTTCTTGGAATTTTTTCAGCTGCGGGTGGGTTATCCCGCCGTCGCAATCCTCGCTGGCATACTCTAAGTTGAACACGGCGTGGCCCAGATGCGGTCCGGTGGACTGTTGGTTGAATTTCTCCAACTGCGCGAGAAAACAGAAGCGACTGTTTGTCTAATTGGGCTGGCATTCTGACTAAGGCAGTTATGCGCAGTTCGATTAGCGGACAGATAAAATGAACAAAACCAATGCCGACAGGGACGGCGCTACTATCAACTATTTATTCACAGCTCATCAGTCGATATTTGTACCATTTGGCGAGCATGTGCATCGTCTCATGATCATATCACGGAGAAGACGAAATTCGCCAGAGGCGATTAAGACTGCTTACGTTTGGAATCCGAAAGCATTATGCCATTTGTAGACCTCGCAAAGTCATGAACGCGCTCATGTTATACAGTGATGACGTAGCGCCTTCACGTTCCCAATGATGCACCCATTAGGCAACACCTTTAGCCAGCCAGATGGCTGCTACGTGACGCGTTCAGCCAGTGCCGTGGCGCCTCCGTGGCGTCGGGGAAGCGTGCTCGACTAGAGCCCCGGAGGCCCGGGCTCGATTCCTACCCATGGTTTATTTTCAAAGACATTATTTACTTGGTTAACTGAAAGCTCCGCCGGAAATTTGACGTCAATCAGGGAATCTTTTACGTGGTTTTACTCCTTACGTCGGCGGCCATTTTTGGTATCATCTCGGTCACGCCGGCCACGACGGATTTTCGCCTAATGTTGCATATATGGCTTTCTGATCAAAATCGTGACATAATCTACAATCTTAAAAAAAAGAGAGTCAAAAGAGGGTCACGACTACCTCGACTCTCTTTTTTCAGTCGCTGACTACCTTTTTTTCCAAGGGTAGTCACAAAACGAAGTCGGGAATGACGCATGAAATGGATGACTCCCATGCTGCTTGAAGGGAGTCAGTGAAAGGCACATATGATGTTATAGGTTGCAGTGAATGTGGATTCGTTGGTTCACTCAATCAAATAACTGAATGACTATACCAAAGGAAAGAGCACGATATGTAACTACCCGAGTTCAACTTTATAGCCGCAAAAAGTAAAATGCGTTTCATGCAGTGCTGTATTACAGCATAATCAGGATAGCAAGAAAGGCAAATTGTTTTTTTAATTTTTCAGTAAGAAATAATTGAAGCAGGGTGGTACAACACCAAACTCCAAAAGTAATAACACTGGTTGGTATATTTATGCAACGCACTGTACATTAATATGTATTTTGTACATAAAGATACATTAAGCGGGGGGGGAGTGCATGAATATTGATTGCCCATGCACAGAATGGAAAAAACAAGAAAAAAATACAACACGAATATACACACAACGTCAACAGAACACAAACTGTGAAGTACACCCACTTAGACTTCATAACATAAAGCTAAACAAATATTACAATTTTTAATGAAACCACTAATTCACATCTGGGCACCACTTTCCCTGCCAGATAAAGATCGAGGAACTCTGGTAATACCTCATCTTCTGGCTGCGCCGCACAGACTACATTGCGTTTAGATACCTTACGTGCTTATCGATGTCTCCTGAATTCAACAAGTCCCATCTTGTCTAACAAGAACAGAACCTCATCCTGAGCCGCAAAAATACCTGCAATCTGTCCAAATTGTGGGTCGTCTGCCTTACCCGTCGTGGTTGCTCAGCGGCTATGGTATTGGGCTGCTGAGCACGAGGTCGCGGGATCGAATCCCGGACACGGCTGCCGCATTTCGATGGCGGCGAAATGCGAAAACACCCGCGTACTTAGATTTAGGTGCACATTAAAGAACCCCAGGTGGTCGAAATTTCCAGAGTCCTCCACTACAAGTGCCTCATAATCGGAAAGTGGTTTTGGCACGTAAAACCCCATAAGTCAATTTCGTCTCCCTTGGTCATTAAAAGCACATCTCCCACATGGTATGCCATTTGCGGCATAGTGACTGACTTCGCCTGCCATACGTTACCTGCAGGCAGGCGCTCCTCAATGCACGTATGTAAAACAGATCTTCGCACAGGTTTCAGGCCTGACATGGTGTGGCGTTGGTTGAAGACAATCTCACGGAATTCATAGCTTTGAGAAAGTTGGTGAAGCTCTGCAAGTGTTTTACATATGTTTTTGAAGTTTTTCATCTTTGATGCCTTGAACCTCATACGCCAGATTTGTTTGAGTGGTCCCAAAAGAGATCTTGCGTGGGTAGTGCACAAGGTAATGTAATTTAGGGATTATGCGGGCTTCTGGGTAGCGGGTAACGAATGAACGGAGAAATTCTTGAATTTTCACCTCCATATAAACAAGAGACTCTGAGGGAAGCTCATCATACAAAAGCATGCCTACAACTTCCCTGAATGGGAGGTAAACCTCCCAGCCTTCGTTTCCCTCTATAATTTTAGAAGCGAAAATCTGAGGTAACAGTCCGAAAAGGCACCACTTCTGTGAAGCAGTGTCCTTTAGGGGGGTATTGCCTCGTACGAAGGCTTCTGTGGGGCGTGGTGGTCTGTCAACGCTTTAGATTTAGAATCTAAAAACGTTGTGGTCTGTTTGTACCATCATTGCGGCCACAATGGAATGTGCAAACTTTGTGCACTGTTCTGCAAACCCCTGTGCAAAAAACGTGCAAACGGCTGCTCTGTTCTTGCTCAAATTTTGTAGAGTGATCGCATTTTGGCGTCGACTTTACATTTGGCACAGTTAAGTGCCTTGCTTGTAAGAAAAAAAACGCAAATTTGCCTGTGCCCTTGAGGCTGCAAACAGCTGCCGTAACGGCGCAAGCATAAACCAGTTTCGCCGCCTGCCGTCAGCTTTAAAAAGCAGCGTCTAACGGAGGACGGTCGCCTGTTCCAGGAGCAGGCAACACGCTGCAGCGCTCCCTGATATGCTGCTTTCTGCAGCTGAAGACAGGCGGCGCTACAAGTTTATAAGTACACCGTCGCGGCAGCAGCTCGCATTTTCATGAGCGCCGGTAAGTTTGCATTAAAACAAAGATCAGGCAATTAACTGTGCTAAGTGTTATACTAAACGAAGTAGGCACCAAAATGTGGTCATTCTGCCAAATTTGAGCAAGGATAGTGCAGCGGTGAGCGAAAACTGTTTTGCGAACGCGCGTAGCGAAATATTCAGGATCCAGCACATGACTTACGGCTTTCGTATTTACTTCGACTTTGGATTCGCAACTATGAGAAGCACGGCTATGGCTCTGACGGCACCTTGCTCGGTGAACTCGGTTTAGATACTCGGTGAACGAGTATCTAAACGCGAGTGGCATTCCTCTCTTGCTTGCCTTGTGCCTGTGAAATCTGACAGCGGTGGCAGCATGTCGTCCGATCCGCCTTCAACTGAACTCTCGCCGACTGATGCGGAAGGAGCGGTTTGCCTCTTGTTTGCGTTGCGCCTGTGAAATCCGACAGCGGTGGCAGTATGGCGTCCGATCCGCCTTCAACTGAACGCTCGCCAACTGGTGCGGAAGGAGCGGTTTGCCTCTTGCTTGCGTTGCGCCTGTGAAATCTGACAACGGTGGCAGTATGTCGTCCGATCCGGCTTCAACTGAACGCTCGCCGACTGGTGCGGAAGAAGCGGCTTGCCTCGTTTCGCAGGAGCCATCAAAGAAAATCGTGAAGCTCACAGGCGCCCGGAAACTCGCCGACCTCCACAAAAGCCTGCGGACGGGAGGGTTCGTGTACCTGATGACAGGCAACGATCTTCTAATACAGGTGAGCGTAAATGTACTGCGCGTTATGGAGCGCAAAGAGGATTTGGTCATTGTTTGGTTCATTTTATGTTATTTTGTATACAATGTTTTTTGCAATGTTGTTTGCCTTCCTTTCTTATTTTGTGATTTGCCTCTGTATTTACTTTGCCCCTCCCCTCTGCAATGTACAACCGCACCTTGAGGGTATGATAAATAAATAAATAAATAAATATGGGCAAAGTAGCAACAGTATGCGTAGCGGAAATGTCGAGCACGATTAATAACTTCGGTTGCCGCGCTTTGAACTGACAGATCGAGTCTTAGGAAATTGCTCTGTGTCACTTCACTGTGCTGCCAACTACTAATATTTTTGTTTCGTCGCAGCCAATGCACTTGACCTTAAATTGAGAAGTGTAGCGCATACTTGCCCGTACGAACACAACGTTGCTCAACTATAATTATTGCCGTGTCGAGAAGCCGCAAGGAAACTAGCCTTTTCAGGACTTCCATCTTCTGAAAACTTCTGCAATTGGTTTACTACTGATATTGGGGTAAGGTGTGCAATCGTTTCCCTATCTGGTAGGACAGGGAGTAGTAACAGCTTCAGTCAATGTAATGGTGCTTTAGTTAGCATAACTGGTCGCAGTATGCCATATTCTGCAAATTTCTTCAGCGTTTAACTAATAAAACAGGCAAGGCGACGAAAACGGACTTGTTGTTTGCCTGTTCAATCTTTGTCGTCATTTGTGCGCTGCAACATTCACACAGCAATGAAGTTAAATTGAACCAACTGAGGAAAAAAAATTGCTGGCATTTTCAGCAATAGGACTAAAACCTTGGGCAATCAGCAATATGGTTCTATCTTTGTGAAATCATCTGTTCTTATACACTAGTGGTTGCTGACATTGCATAAATAAGCTTAGCCTTGTTAGCTTAATGCGTCCTGTACTTAGCTCACCTATGGGCAGCAGGATTAGTGCTGTGCTGTGCTGTGATGGCTCTAAATAACAAACCTGTTTGGGACAGTACAGCAACCATAAAAAAAGGCTGTTTAATTAATCAGTGCCTGTTCAGTGCCCACAGCTTCACTTCTAATGTGCAAAACTATTGATAAACCATCTGGGTGTGCTTTCAGATCTTCCAACGACCGGTTCCAGTGCTACGTCGACATGGGTGAAAGCACGACGGTGTGTGATGGAGCATTGATTAACTTGGTTGTCTCTCCAAGCCACGCCGAAGCATCATAGGCACCAAAAAAGCCGTATGCACCCGATCTTATTTAATCTGTACTCATGCATTAACTCTGTATAACATTAAAACCTGTCGTATGCTGGAAAGCTATAATATCGCTATTAGCAGTACTTTAAAGAGCCCCTCACCAGGCCACATAGCTAATTTAATTATACGCTGGAAGTTGTTAGGTGCCCTCTTGGGAGCATTCTACTGCAAAATTTTTCAAATTGGCTCATTAATAGCTGAGATAGAAATATTGCAGTTCCGCAAACCCATGATTTAAGGAGGCGAGCGTCACAGCCAAAAAACGCTTGGATGCCCCTTGCCAAGCCACTAGTGGAGAAAAGGCTGCATGTTCCATACATGCATGAAGTGGCCCACGATTTAAAGAAAGTGGCCAGCAGGTACAAAGTACCTATTATTTTCTTGGCTCCATGGAAGCTTACTGGCCTGTGCCCACGGATCTCAGACCCACAGAAGCTGACCCTTTGTGGTAAAAATCATACAAGGCCATATGTGACTTGCGCGGTCGGTATGGTGTACGAAATTCCACTTAGTTGCAGCAAGGTGCATATCAGCCAGACAGGCTGTTGCACCAACGATTTGGCAAGGGAACATGAGCTGTCTGCCAGGAATAAGATTAATGCACATTTGCCTATGCACTGCAATTACTGCACGTGTGAGCCATATCTTTTCCACATCCGCATTCTTGGTAAACGCAAAGATTGTCTGCATGGGAATTAATGGAGGCCTGTTTCATCAACATGAAATGTGACGTCTATGTCAGTGATACATCTGTGGCTTGAACTGAATTGAATGACAGTTTCTGCACTGTATGACTGAATAATAATGGGCAAGCTTGTTTGAGTATTGCGTGCAAACGTATGTGCGCACATGGCCACCTTCACCTATAAATATGAACCTGTTTGCTTTCAGTAAAGTAGTAGCAAGGGACACTCATTTCTGTCCTAAAGCTTTTTTCTGCCCCTGGTTGTATCTTAACTTTGGGGAATAAGCTCATGAGAATTTAGTAAACAAATAAATGCATGCCATAGGGGCAATTCCACTATGTAAAAATAAAACGTTTTTTCCCCCTAATATTTTTATGTATCTATATAGTCCTAGTTCCACTTTTATAGCATACCACTGTCCTTGTTAAATATTGGAATGCTCTGCTACTAATAGATATGACAAATGAGGTGTATTTATGAAAACATAAAAACAAAAAGCTGCAAAATATTTTTTAAAATTTTGTGCAGTCTAGACAGCCCAAATATAACATGATATATGAAGAGCTTAAGAAGCACAATCCTGTTTGCGACTCCTCAATCCTTCCGTATCATGCTTCAAAGTCTTATCCGACCTTGACATTTGTATCTATCTCAGTAGCTCAGATTTATGCAATGCTGAGGGAAAATTTGACTTCCTGCTTGAAATAATAGCCATGTTTCACCAAAAAAGCTTATAAGCAAAGGCACCAAGAAGTTATCAGAAAAAATGCGTTCATTGAAATATTATTTCATTAGCCACCAGAAATGGGATAGGGAGTTAATAATGTTTGGATAAACACAAGCGGTCTAGTTTGTGTATTTGAGAACCAGAATGTTCTAGTATATTTTTGTTCTATCAAATCATCCTTGGCCTTCATATGACCTGGTTTTGTTCTCTGTTTCTGGTCCCAAGACAATGCTAGTCTGGTCTTGGCACTTTATGGCCCAGTATTTGTCCTTCACAAAGCAATACCTGTGTAGACGATTTAGCTAGCAATAAGTTTTCCTCAGAAGGAATGTTTGCAGGTGCGTCACTATGGTTGCTTATTTCACCTTGGTGGGGGAGCTTCTTGCTCATGGTACCAATGTCTGTGGAGGGACCAGTAATGTGCCTTCCTTGTGCATGGTACCAATGCGAAAAGGGGGAGAGGGATCATGGTGTGTTAGTAAGGAGGTATCTGTATAGGGGGTGATAAAATTCCTCTTTAAATTTCGTTTTAACAGCCCATTCATGCTGTAACGAGTCAGTTGTCTCAATCAGTGATTTTTGCTGTTTGTACATCATTATCCTTGAAAAGCAATGGGCTCCATTTGCTATGGCAAATGTGCCCATATTTATCAAGAGCCCTTCCTGTATTCTTAGCTCGTCACTAACTATATAGTAGGTAAATTTGAGCATGTGGAGTGATAGTCTGTGATACCACATCTTATGTTTTTCTAGCACTGGATTTTGTTGTTGATTTCAATGAATACTTCTCTTTTTAAGGCTGTCTGGTAGTGCAGTTCGACATGCGGAGAATGCAGTCAAAGGAGAGTACAAGGAATGGATAGAGTACAAAGGAGTACAAGGAAGTCAACGTAGACACTGCCTCCGATGCCCATTGACGTTGCTGCACACCTCTGAAATATTACAGCAGGAGGCATGCCTGACAGTCTTCAAAATAAAATTGAATGGATTGCCTACAATTCGTCATCTCAGGCAATGTAAGTCACAACAATTACCTGGATGCATTGGTCAGCAAAATAATGAGAACTCACACTCACCAAAATTCTATTCAGCCGGGTTCATTCGGGCTAAGACCTACAGAAATTCAACTCAATCGGACTCACTGAGACTCACTTTCGAGATCAGTCTGAGTGAGTCGACTCATGCATCAGTTTGCCAACCTATGGCAGATGTAAATAAAGTTGGGATAGAATGTACTTAATGAGAATTCATTCCACAGTAATGTCTCAATTATGTTCAGTCGTGCATTTTTCCCAACCTTGTATTGCAATATGAATGGTAAGCACAATGTTAATTAGCGTATTACGCTCCATTCTCATGCGGTTATGTCACTAAGGCAAGTGGAAGGTGTCTATAATCAAAACAAGTTTTTGTTGTCTAATTCATGATTATAACTTAGTTGCTGCGTAGTTCCCCTTGAAAACGCTCGATAACCGAGGGGAAAAAATTGTTTTCCTAAAGCTTTGCATTGGGGCACTGAACATTGTCCAAATTGTGCAGTGCCTTTTTAAGTGTTTAGCAGTGTATATGGCATTGTTGGTTCGAAATTTTTTTATCACTGATACATCGTTGACTAGTTCTGAATTACAGTTCACTCATAACCTCGAAATTTAAATATTCAATGGCAATGTCGACATTGCAGCCCTGAGCCCATTTTCTTTATTCTGGCGAACAACATGAACCCTGGCACTAGCAGCGCTACATTTTATGCGGGTATACAAATACCAACTGAATTGGATGGAAAGACAGTTGTGGCTAGATGAATTCGTACAGTGCTGCATGCGTCATGTCAAATTTGCGAGTTCGGTTACCACCAGCAGCATTTCTTCTACTTCCATTCCTTTTCCTTCACAAGAAACAGTCATGAAAGCTACAGGAAGGTTAACACTCAGTCATAATTTATGTCATGCTTCAATGGAGCAATATCCTCCGTCGTTTCCTTGCCATGAGTCTTGGGTTAATGAGTGGGCGAGGGCGCTAGAATGGCGCGTTGAATAAAGCTTCTTTAGCTGCTGGTTACAGTTCTTATAGGTAGTGTACACCACAAAGGTAAACGGTACATAGACAGAAGTGCCGACTGTCAACAGAGAGGTTATTATTCAATGTGCCGAATTTACACAAGCAAGTGAAAGAGCTATCTGAAAAACATTAACTTCTGAAGATAGAACAAGAAAAGCAGACGAGTGGCCAAAAAATGAACTATGCTGGAAATCGAGATACAAAAAAAAATATGATTGCATCACAAATACAGGCCGTTCACGTGACTTCCAGAATAACTTTAGCTCTTTTTCTGATAGGGCAGTCAGAAAGGCATCTGCAAGGTCAAGCGCAAGATTTGGCATGTTGAATCCACATAAAATGTTGTGTACGAAATTTCTCTTTCATGCGGCGCTTGTCATATGGGGCAGACTGCCAGATGCCTTCGTGAGAGGTTGTGCGAACATGCATATAATGTGCGCAATGGCAGAGAAAGTTTTTTTGGCACATCATACTAGCATGCGTGGCTGCACTCCTTGGTTTGAAAGAATGTCAGTTATTCACAAGCACAGGGATGGTCTTACCCATATCATACTTGAAGTAGCACAATTGGCATGGGAGCCGAGTGCATGCATCACAAGCCATCCATTGCCTTATCTGAAAGAGAGCTCAAGTTTCTGGGAAGTCAAACCTACTGCCAGCATTTTTTACGCAACTACATTTCTTCGTGTGCCTCTTGATGGTCTGCTTTGTTCTTTTTAGTAATTTTTCAGATAGCTGTATCACTATTGTGTGTATTCAGCAATAAAACCTCCATTGGTAGTCAGTGCTTGTGTCTATGTCCTCGTTTAACCTTTGCACTGTACACTCACCATAATGGATCAACAACTAGCTTAATAAGCTGCCCTTGTAAATTCTTATAGGAGATGCTCCTTCAAGTTTGTATTCATGGCTAATTTTCCCTTGTGTGCATGTTTCAGTAATAAGCTAATTTGAAATATTAATTAAAACCTTTTATAACATCTTGTTTGGTGAAAGTATTTTAAGAGTTTGTGAACTGTGGTCATGATTATCCGTTTATCTTGGCTATTGCAGGACAAAAGGATTAAATGTTACCCCTGTCCTGTGTCAAATCCATCTGATCAATTCTCTAACCTCGGTCTTGTCACGTACCTAATGCTTTCATGGTGCAGTTTACTTAAATTCTCCCATCTGATGACTCACAGATCAACTGTTTGATATTATTTCATGGAAATGTTGCATATTGTTTTTTGTGTATTGTTTGATGTCGAAGGTTGATGCATGCTTTTTTAAACATCAGGTACCCAAATAAATTGTGCAATGTTGCTGCAAGGAGCCTTGTAAACAAGTACCCAGCTCTGAGGGACACATTGCACCTTGGCCATGTAATAGCATTTTCTTATAACTTTTTATTTCTTTTGCACTTTTAGATGTTAAGCGTATCCTGGCCAAGGCAGCCGCATTTCAATGGGGGCATAATGCAAAAACACCCGTGTACTTAGATTTAGGTGTACGTTAAAGAACTCCAGGTGATCCGAATTTCCGGAGTGCCCCACTACGTCATGCCCCTTAATCAGATCGTGGTTTTGGCGCATAAAACCCCATAATTTTTTTTTACATTAAGCATGCTGCCAAAGCCTTTCTTACTACTTTGTAAAGTTTATGGCCATCCTTGCTTGCAGCTGTTCAGGTCTGTGTGCTTGTGATTGAGTAGAGATGTGGTGGTTTTAAAGCTTTGCAGCTTAACTGAATATGAAGATATCAACAGCACCTCTGCATCTGGCATGCATATGGCCACCTCTTGTAAAATTAATTGCATGCTCAGCTAAATATGTATTTGGTTAAATAATACATTTTTGTACCTGTAGCCGTTTTCATGCATTAAAGTTTTGACCAACACCAATACTGAAAGTAATTCTCAGATATTGTGTTGGAAGGTGTGCTAAAATAGCTCACTTGGTACATTTTGGAACGTGAAGGAAACAGTGCAAAAAGCAAGCTAAGGTTAGGGCAACTCCATGTTTAACTGTGCTGTGTTTGCAGTTTCTTTAAAAACCTGAAAACTGGAAGTTATTGAACTGTTGATTAGTTATGTGAAGTCAATTTCTTTCATTTCATTCCAGTTCTTATGGTATATGTGCCCAAGAAACAAGTACAAAAACATGCGAAAGTGAATGCCACCAGGATGCCCTGAAGTCGATGCAGAAGTGAAAGCAAGAAAGGCAAGCGAAATTGTGACACATGTCAAAATCTGGATTTTGAAGACGGGTGATCAGCTGCAAGTTTGCATGCATATTTCACTAGATAAACTGACTCTCCTTCTTTGTTATGTGGCTTAGTTGAAACATTAAGTTGCTTCTCTCGATGTACTTGTTCGTTTCATTTACATTTTTTCTTTAACAAATGCAAACATGCAATCCAGCTATAGCAACTATATCTGCAATGCTGTCATAGATTTTGTAGGTGATCAAAGAAGCAAAATATCATATCGCATCGCCACCTTGAACCTAGAGTGAAACATTAGTTCAAGATGTAGTGGTAGATGCATTTATAGACTAGTAATACATCATTCGTACTGTAATGTATATTGATATACATACTAAGATGTAGTGAAAAGTGTGTGGCTATGCTGCTCTGACACTTCAGTTGTTTTAACCCTTCATTGATGAGTTCTGCATACAGCATACCAAAAAATATAAATTTTTCTTGCTGATTTTTGGCATTGAGTAAGAAGTTTCTTGTTAAATGTATTGAGCCAACACTGAATGGCAGCAAGTGTCATTTGTCGGTTTAGAGCAGGAACACAGGATGGGAAAAAAAGGACATGGGACTCATTTTCTTTGGAAAGCACGGTCAGAGGAGACAGACCAGTGCAAGATCTGCTGTAGTGACCTCAGACACACAGTGCAAAGAGCTCTCTGTACAGATTCCAAACGCAGCCATATGTCGCTTGGGGAGAAGCCCACTTCTTCCCCCATACTACTAAAGGAGTTTCTAAAAAATATCCTTTATTTTCGTTGATTATGCTTATTCTCAATGTCTTTTGCACATTTAGGTATAAAATAATTTGTTTTGTATTTATATGCGTGCTCATTAAAGTGTTAAACAAATAAAGTGGTTCCAATGAATGTGAATGTATAACTTTAGCGACTCTAGTCACAATGTGTTGATCATTCCATAATCTTTGTGAGACCACGAAACAGGAACTAGGCAGCATGAAAATCACTCAGCAGTACCAAGAAGGAAATTTCAGCACTTATACAGTACTGCAGAATACACTTCTATGCTTTACCTGTGGTGTACTTTTTATTAGGTGGTCTTGATCCCACTATGGGGAAATAACTGCTTTGCAAGTGCATTGCAGTACTTTAATACTTTAACTGCTTGCTGCAAAAGGAAAGTGCCATTAGAGTATTACATAAGGATAATGTGTTATGAGGCAGTCGCTAGACGTGGTATGTCACAGCACTGAGTTGCCGGCGGCCATTATAATTAGCTGTTTTCTGTGGCATTTTTAACTTGACAGAACATAGTGAGCATTATTTGATCAATAAACAATACTACATAATTCTTGCCCTTATTTGGAACTTTGTCTCATCTCCGTGATGAGCGCAACCCGCTTTTGATGTTACTGAGATGGAGTGACTCCTTGCAAAGCAGCAGGGTAGTCTTGTTAATGATGCTGTCATTCACACTTACGCAGATTGTTTAGTAGGCATTAGCTCAGTGCCATTCCCCTATAGAATCACAGCTTGCATTTCATTCATGTGTAATAGAAACATTCTGTAGATTTCATGTGAAAATGTGACATCGGAGGGCATTATGCTATAAGTTCACAGCAGTGAGCCCCATTATTGGAAGACAGCTGTTGTCTCAAATTACTTACAGCAAAGTGAAGCCATGTACAATGTACATGTGCAGTTTAGTATGGGCCACAATGACCAAAACAAACATAAATAATGTTCTCGTATTGCAAAAGAAAATTGTTCGAATAATCGCTAATGTTGACAATACAGCTACCTCCAAGTGTGCTTTTGAAGCACATAACACTGTCCACGTCAATCACTTGTATAACTTTAAGTTGTTAAAAAAAATTTATTTCTCAATGGCATCCACTGCCAATTTTCATTCTACTCTGGCATCTTTGGACATGTGTCGTGCTAACATACACATAAGACCTATTAATACATGGAATATACCATGTTTTTGCGCTAATTATAAATTTCAAATGTTGTCTTATAACCTGCCCCATGTTCTAAACACGTATAAACATACAAAAGGGTATACCAAAGCTGAGCTGCGGAAATATTTTGTTGAAATGTGATTTTATGTCTTTGCTAGTAGATGCTGCATGTTTGCTTGGTTATTACTTTTATTATTTCTGAACATATGCGTGACCATTTCAGCGTTTCGATTTTACTGTTCAAATTTTGTGCAAAGAATTATAGACTCTGTATGCATAAATAGTGAATGTTTCTCTTTATTGAATGTGACTATTCTATGTGTGTCTGTTGAAGATTTCCTGCACCACTCTTGTGCTACTGCTTGTAGGGGTTTTCTGGACAGTCAAGCTGTGCAGGCAGCTTTTTGCCAAAAACCTACCCTCCAGTTGAATCTGGAAAATGAACTTATACATATATTCTTATACTTATTTAAATATGTTCTGCCTATTGTGTATCCACGTGTGTGGGCTTGTGATATGCCCTGATGGCAAGGCCATTTATGGTTCGTTCAAAGAGAACATCTACGGATGCATTATAGCTATTCTCTGGCTCCTCTCTTCCTGCTGTAAACTGGATTCTCTGCTTATAAGAAATAAGTGTTCCTTGTGATTACTATATGTGCTCTTGCTAAAGGTTACTGTAATGTGTTCATGTTCTTATTGAATAAAATGTTTACAAAGTTTTAACAGTTGTGCTGTTCTTTCAGATCTTAACCGGAGCAGGCAGCATTTGACGCAAACATGGAGGCAGTGCTAATGGAAACATTTAGGAGGTGAGAGAATAGTCTTTTTTGACAAATTGGATGAAATGATGGCCAAGAAGTTGCACTTTTGAAACATTATGGGATGTACTTACTATGCCGGCACCACGAGGATATTGAACTGGCGCTATTTATAATGTCCGGTTTTGCATTTATCTGGCCTTTAGGCATATTTCTTTTCTTCCATTAGCATCAATGCTGTATGATTGCTTTGATTTGGTGAGATTGTAAATTTGTCGCTTAATATCAATATTGAAATTTAATTCCTCTGTCCATGTATGCCTCCATGGCATATTGAAATAAATGAGTCCTTTGTCATGGCAAAGGATTAAATCCTTTTTCAAATGCCTGAAATGCTAAATTACCTCATAAGTTTGGACATATTGCAGCTGTTTAGTATGCTTTGTAAACTGAAGCATAATGTTTCTCAAGGTTGGCCATTGATTCCAATTTAGCAAATCAGACTGTTGTCTTCTGTTTTTGCCAGGTATAGTCCATTGATGCATTTGAGGTTAATACAGTGATAGTAGCGAAATATTTGCTCTTGGTGTTTCACTCAATGTAGTGTTATGTGCTCAGTGTTTTTTTTAGTTGTTTATAGTATTGCAGTTTATCATAACATATAATGGTGGCTGAATAACTACGCATTTGTTGCACATGCAAACTAAAATCTATTATGTTGTGAGCTTCCATCTTAGTGTAGAGATAGTCTATTCACTACCCAGGCAGAGGTCACAGCAGTTGCTACAAGGGGTCTGGTTAAGTACCAGGAGGTAGTTTCACCAACTCTTGTGATGGTAATCATGTACACCACCATTGTGAGTCTTCAAATGACTACCCTAGGAAGGGTCATTGTTGCCATTCCAAAGGGTACCACTGACTACCAAGGGGTACTTGCATGGACCACTGAGGTAGTCACATCAACTCCTGCTTTGGGGGTAATACACAGTGGCGTAGCAACAGGGGGGGCCGGGGGGCCGTGGGCCCCGGGTGCAAGGGGCCAATGAAGGGGGGGGGTGTCATATACGTCTGAAGACACCCCTCTTTCCGCCGGCTACACCCGGGGAGGGGGGTGACAAGACCTATGGGCCCCGGGTGCCAGACGACCTAGCTACGCCACTGGTAATACATACACCTCAGTAGTTCTTGCGGGAGAGTCACAGGTACTGAGGGAGTCGACCACACTGTCTCCAAGAGAGTACGTGTTACCACCCAAAAGGTAGTTTAACCAACTCTTGCCATGGTAGTCATGTACACCACCATTGTGAGTCTTCAGATGACTACCCTAGGAAGGGTCATTGTTGCCATTCCAAAGGGGTATCGCTGACTACCAAGGGGTATTTGCATGGACCACTGAGGTACTCGCATCAACTGCTGCTTTGGGAGTAATACATACACCTCAGTAGGTCTTGCGGGAGAGAGTCACCGGTACTGTGAGGGAGTCGCCTGCACTGTATTTTCAAGAGAGTACGGGTTACCACCCAAAAGGTCATCATATGTGCGACGAGCAGATACACCCCGAAAAGAGTAGCTTGCGACTACCTTTTTTTTTAAGAGTGTAGGCGCATTTTGTTGCGTAAGCAACAGCGTGTGGTTTAGAACCACAACTTACGGAGACAAAGCAACAATACTGCACTGCTCACATCGCCACGAATGCATCTCATATCTTAGCGAATTCACCTACTTGCATCAGCGAGCTTCCATAAGCGCGCACACTTCTATGTAACATTTTGTGTAAACAGGTCTTTGTCATGCCGGCGCTATAGCTTCTTGGCCTTACGAAGACGGTGCGCCTGACGAACACGTCATAATTGGATTTCTCCGTTCATTCTGCGCATGCGCGAGGAGCAGTGGTCACGAGATAGAAATGTGGGGACTTTTGGTCCTTGAGATTTCTGTTCGCCTAGGTACTACGGAGAGTGGTGGTGGTAAAAACATTAATTCGTCGACAGAAAACGATTTATGAGATTAGATGTGGGAAGTCATGATGGCTTCGTGAGGTGGCCGTCAGACCGTGTCTTACGGCGACTTCTAAAGCCCAGGTCACTGCCCGCAGTTGAACCGCGGGTTCCGAGCTGGTCACCGCAGCCTCCCACTGCTCTCGGTCGGATAGCTGTCATTCAGCTTTAGGTTTGAGCTCAGGGCATCCGTGCAAGATGTGTGCTAAATCGTCTTTGTCGGCTTTGCATAGCGCACATTCGGGGGAGTGTATCCCTGGGTAGACTATGGATAGCTTGTACAGGTTGGGGAAGGTGTGTGTTTGGAGTTGCCTCCACGTCGCCTGCTCGTTTTTGGTTAAGGAATTATCAGGGGGTGGGTATTCGAGTCTTTCGTTTTTATAGTGTTGCGTAATTTCGTGGTAGGTTATCATGCGCTCTTTTGCTCCTGGCAGGATTGGTTGGCTCACTGCCCAGTTGACGAGTCCTCGGGCAAAATTGTGAGCCGCTTCGTTCCCGAGATGGGGCGAGTGCGCAGGGATCCAGATGATTTTTATCTGGCGGGGCATGAAATGCACTTTCTTTAGAATTTGTAGCGCCGGTTCGTGGGTTCTGCCTTTGGCAAAATTACACACTGCCGTATTGGAGTTGCAGAAAATTATTTTGGCTGCGGTATTTGTGATAGCTATTGCTATCGCGGCTTCTTCCGCGTGCCTTCCAAAAATGGTGACCACGGTGATCGGTTTGAGGTCGTTTCCTACTACCCCTGCGGAGAAAGCGTCGCGTTCATCGAGTTCGGCTACGTCTACGTAGACCGCCTCCTCGTGGTTTGCGTAGTGTTTCTGGTGTGCTTTGGCCCGGGCCTGTCTCCGTTTGGTGTGATACTCCGGGTGCATGCTATTTGGCATTGGGTCGACCCTGAGGCGACTGAAGATGTATCTGGGTATGGGCCCGACGTTTGTTTGAGTGTTCTCTTACGGGATGTTTAATTTCCTTAGGATGTGTCTTCCCGCAAGTGTCTTGGTTTATCTTTCGTATTGGGCCGTTTTTTGTGCTTCAACTAGTTCGTCGAGTGTGTTGTGGACGCCCATTTTCAGGAGTCTCTCGGTGGATGTGTATCTCGGCAGCTGGAGCGCCGCCTTGTAGGTATGCCTTATGAGGCAGTTTACCTTTTTCTTTTCCGCTTTATACAGGTTGAGATATGGGAGGGAGTACAGGGAACGGCTGAGAACGAAAGCCTGGATTAGACGCCTGAGATCCACTTCCTTCATCCCAAAATGTTTATTGGTGATGCGTCGAATCAAACCGTTGGTTTGGTTCACGCATGCCGTAAGTTTGTTGATAGTCACTGTGTTTTTGCCGTTGCTTTGTAAGCGCATACCTAGTATCCGGATCGTTTGGACCTCGGGAGCTAGGGTGTCGTCCACGTATATTTCTTTAGGGACTCCGGTTTCTGTATGGCCTCGCGGATTGTATCTCATGGCGAGAAGTTCAGATTTTTGCGGGGAGTACGATAATCCTATCTTTCTGGCGTGTTCGGAGACCGTCTGCTCCACTTTGCAGTAGGTGCTAGATCTCTCCATCGTTCCCTTTGGTTACCCACAGTGTAATGTCGTCTGCGTATAGGGAATGCGATAGGTTTGGTATTCCTTCGAGCAGCTGTGCCATGGATGTGAGCGCGACATTGAAAAGGAGGGGTGAGATTACCGATACTTGCGGCGTTCCTCTGCTTCCCAGTGTGAAAGGGTCGGATGTGAGTGACCCGAAGTGTATCTCCGCCGTCCTAGTGGATAGGAAGGCTTTGACGTAGGTGTGAGTTCGCTCGCCTACTCCTAGATTTGAAAGGGCTTCCGTGATAGCCTCGTGCTTGACTGTCGAATGCCTTGGTTAAAGCCAGAGCTAGGATTGCTTTGATTCGTTTGCTGTGAATAGGGTTGAGGACCTCTTCCGATAGTCTGAGCATGAGGTCTAGTGGGGAGAGGTGTTGTCTAAAGCCCAACATTGTGCTGGACAAGAGTTCGTGCTTGTCCATGTGTTCTTGCAGGCGATCTAGAATCACACGTTCTAGCAATTTGCCCAGGCATGACGTGAGGGAGATAGGTCTCACATTTTGTATTTGTAGGCTGTTCCGTGGTTTCGCTATGAAGTTTCCACGCTGCCGGCAGCTTGCCCTTTTCCCAGCATTGATTGAAGAGTTTTGGGATAGCGTTGATTGATTTCTCATCCAGGTTTCTCAAAGTTCGGTTTGTGATTCCGTCCGCTCCCGGGGCAGAGGATGTGCAGAGTTTGTGTAGCGCCGCTCTCACCTCTGCCGTCGTTATTTCCTCGTCCATTCCTGGATGCGGAGGTCCTTTGTACTCGAGAAGCGTTTCCTTCTCGGAGGAATCTACATATCTGCTCCTGAGCTCGTCGAGGAGTTCGTCGTCTTGAAGGGGGTGGTCATGTATAATGTGGCCGATGTTTTTGTTATGTGCCGTCTTACAATTTTCAGTGTCTAGGAGGTATCTGAGTAGGTGCCACGTGTCTTTTAGGACCAGTTTTCCTTTCATCTGGTCGCATGTTTGACCCCATTGTTAAGCAGCTCTTGTGCGTGGTGCTCTATTTCTTTAACTAGGCGAGTAATTTTGAGCTTCAGTCTGGTGTCTTTGAGCCATCTCTGTTGAAGGCTTTCGTGTGCTTGTCACATGTGTAGTAGTCTGCTGTCTATTGCGTGTGTTTCCGGTGTGACTGGTACTCTTTTGGTGGCGGTTTTGACGTCCTTGCCTAGCTGTTCAACCCATTTGTCGAGGTCATTTATGGTGGTGGGTTCGTCTCGTGCTCTGATGAGTCTAAATTTGTCCTAGTCGGTGATCGTGATCTCTTTCCTCCCTTTCTTTTTTAGCGATGTGGCCGCGATGGTGTTTTCGATTAAATAATGATCGCTGCCTAGGCTACAGGCGGTGTTCCTCCATTTCCCTTATCCCACGTTCTTACTGAGCGTGAGGTCGGGGCTGGTGTTCGTCTGCACAGTTTCCTATTCGCGTGGGTTGTAGCGGATCGTTCAGTAACGTTAGGCCTTTGTCTTGTATGTAATTCCATATGGCGGTGCATTTCTAGTTGTTTATTTTCTAGCCTCAGGCCGTGTTCCTGGCGTTAAATTCGCCTACTAATAATAGCGGCTTGTGTCCACAGAGCCTGAGTGTTTTCTTAACTGCCTCTATTATCGGGGACTGGTTCGATCTGGGGGCGCTATATACGTTGAGAATAAATAGGCTTGCTTGTCCTCTTTTCTGCGGAATTATTTCCACGAGGAGGCAGTCCGCGTCCTTCGTGTCTATTTCGTGTTCGACGGCGGTCTGGTTTCTGGGGCCCAAGACGGCCGCACGCGGGTTGTGCGCTCCCGTTATTTCGTATGTTTTATAGTTTCTGAGCTAGGCTTTAGTTAACGCTTTTTGCAGTGCTATGATGTCCGGAATTTCCAGCTTGTCTAAGTTTTGGATGTGGAGTTGTAGGTTCTCCCGCTTTGGGCGGAAGCCCCTGCAGTTCCACTGCCATACTTTGATTTCCTTAAGGTTTCCCTCCATATTGGTTTGCTCTTTCTACCTGAGCGCTGATGAGACCGGATTTGCATAGTAAGATTGCTGCAAGTTGCTCAGCATGATCTACGAGTTGAGTTTGTATCGTGGCTACGGCAGCCTCCGTTTGGCTTAGTCTGGTCTCGAGGGCGTCCATGCGTCCGTTTAGCTCAGTAGCTAACGCGCCAATTTGTTCCTTCATGTCTGCCCTGATTCTGTCTTCGGTTGCTGCCATCTTCTCCTCCATGCGATCAAGTCGGGTGTTCATGCCTTGGATTAGGTGAATTACATCGTTTAGGGTGGGGATGTCAGCGTGTTTGACCATTTCGATCGTTCTCTTTTTAGCCGGGGGGCTTCGTTGTGGTGACAAGGCGGGCGAGGATGCCGCGGAGGGGGGGTAGAAGAGGTACGTTATTTTGAGCTGTGTGTTTCCTTCTGGGGGGAGTTTCTACCCTGTAGCTTTACAATGATTTCCTTAAGCTCTTTGATTGTTTCATTTTGGCTTTCAATCATAGCCCTGAGCTCTGCGTTGCCATCTCTCTCTCGGGAGGTCTGCGGTTTCCAGCTCACCTGTTTTGGGCGTCCTTGACTGTCGGCTTTCGGGAGGGGAGGGAAGGAGATGGAGCGGCTCCGGCTTCTCCAGCGTCTTTGGCTGGAGTTGGACCTTTCCTGGCTCCTGGAATGGTGTGCTCCGCTGTATTGTTGTTGTCCGCCTTGCCATTGGCTTTCGGTAGGATTTTTTCCCCTGTAGTCGGGTCTTACGAAGCGGGCCTTGCAGCCTCTGGTGCCCGTGAAATGATATCCGTTGCACATGATGCATTTTTGGGTGCAGTCCGGTTTCTCCTTGGCCGGGTGTTGCGTCCTGCAGCGGTTGCATAGGTTGGTGTTTTCCCTCGGGCAGACGTGGGCTATGTGTCGGGCCCATCAGCAGTTAAAGCAGGCTTCCGTTTTGGCACGGAAGGGGTAGCACGAGTATAGTCCTCCGAACAAACGGATTTGGCTGGGTACCTATTGGATTCCAGTAAAGGTTATCAGTAACAATGAAGTCTTGCCTAGCTTTCTTGTTTCTGCAATTTGGCACCCTTTGTTGAGGTCCGGGATGTCTTCGAGGATTTCCTCGTGGGTTTGTCTTCGAGCACGTTGTAGGCGATTCCCTTGATAGCTTCGTCCGGGGCCGCAATGTATGCATTCACAGGGTATATCTGCTCGATGATTCTGATGTTTTGTAGACTGACGTATATCTTGACTCCCTCCGCTGATGGAGGGCTCACGGTGAAAGAATTATCTGTTGTGTTGATAGGCACCTGGTGTTGCTTTCGAGCTGTAGCGATGTCCGTGTCGGACCCCTAGCATACTGTTTGCAGGTGGGTGATGGCGGTGTGGGGACGGAGATCGAAGCCTCCTTTCGGTCTGAAAACCGCTTTATAATCTGTGGCCGGGAGGCGAGGAAGCGGTCTCCTTCTGATTGATGGTCGGCCAGCGGCCGATTTCTCTTTCTCGGCGACTTTGCCGTTGCCGTCGTCGGTCGTGATGGATGACGCAAGCAGCGTCGCAGTCTTCTTCTTAGGGTGGACGAGGTCGTGGGCCTTGATGGCAGAGGTCCGGAGCTTTTCGTTGTTTTGCTCTTCCGGGGAGATATCCTCCCCATCCAATGTACACTCCATGCGGGCTAGGTGCTGGCGGCGGCGGTTTTCACTGGCATCGGCAGAGAGAGGCCCTAGTCGAGTTAAGCCTAAAGTAGGCCTGGCTTGACTACGTGCGGCTCGGGGGAGAAGTGCCCGAAATGTGGTTATGAGCAGGTCTTGTCCCCAAAAACGTAGCGGTTAGGTGCACAGCACCCTCACTGACATCGGTGTGATTTTCCCGGGTCGTCGCAATCCGTAATGTTGCCGAAAATCGGTCGAAACTCGGCAGCCCACGCGAAACACGTCCGCACTGCTCGGCGGCAAGAAGGCGACCTACTACAGGGAAGAAAGTTGTTAGCTCCGCTCGTCCCTAGCCAAGCAGGCAACACAATCGGCAGAATGCGTGTCCGGCAAGGCGAAGAAGCCGTGTCCAAGGCGACTTTGTTGCTATTTTGTTGCGACGGCAGCATATTAAATTTTTATAGTAGCAGGGGGATATGTTTCGAAGTGAGGTGTCTTCTCGGGTGACTTTAGTGGCAAAGCATTACATCATGCTGATGCATTGTTGATTAGTGTCGTTGAGCAAGGTCAGCATACCGCAGACTTCAGGAAATTCGCGGGAACGGAAACAGTTTATGAATTCGACTGCCGTGCCGATGCGAGTTTGTTGCTTTCTTTTTTGCGGCGGTTTCATATTAAATTCTGACAGTCGCAGGGGGATACGTTTGGACGTGAGGTGTTTTCTCGGATGACTAATGGCAAATCATTACATCGCGCCGTTACATTGTTCATTAGTGTCGTTGAGCATACCAAACACTTCAGGGGAATCGGGGGAACGGAAACAGTTAATGAATTCAAATGCCGTGCCGATGCATTAGTTCTTAATGTAACTGAGCATACAACACACTTGGAGATTGGTGGGAATGGAACATTTTGTACTCTGTATGTGAAAGTACTAAAACCTGCGTCGTCATGCAATTTGTGCCGTAGATCGTTGTGAGAGCTGTAGAGTCACACTGGCAAAACACCATGCCCTGTGGATGAATACACAAGAAATGTATGTTAAAGAAAAATGGTCGTCATGCAATTTCATAGCAGTAGATCGACCCTTGTGAAAGATGTACAGTAATACTGATATTAACTACGTGGCTTGTGCAATCAGCCAGCTCTTCCATATTCAGAAAAGAGTTAAGACCAGCGGAAAATTTCTAAAACTACAAGAGAGCAGCCTGCTTTGATAAATCATAGTTTGGATGTTTCCAGTAGAAGCACCTGCACCAATGTAAAGTAAGTTGCAGTAGAAGTTGGATTTCAGAAAGTAAATGCGTCAACATTACACGAACGATAGACACAATTCCACTACATGGATGACTTGCCTTGTATGAAAAGATTGCTTTCACCTTTTGCTGTCCTGTTCGCCACATAAGCATTGCGGATTAAGGTGAGATCTCACTGTTGAGTGCAATGCGTTTGTCACTGGCTGACCACAAATGAATCGCTATCAATGTCGTATAATGAGCATTAAAAAGTTCTCTTCAGCTCCTATTTTGCGACTGATGAGCCGGCTGTGCCTACATAGGTGCATATCTACCTCCAGAGGGACATCACTGAATTGCATTTTTTTACAGAAACGTGGACACCTGCATAGTGTTTTTTGACTGACTGCACATAGGTTACAAGGCTTTTTATCAATATTTAAATCACCTACACAGGCGTACGTTATCCTCTTCATTTAGTAAAGAGGGGTAAACATCGACAAAATGATGCAGCTCAAATAGCTTGAACGTGTATGCGTTTTCTATGCGCAGTGACGGACAAGGTGGCTCGAGCGTTGCACAATGCCGTTTGTCTAAACTCAGCTTCGCCGTAAGGCGGCAGTGTCGCGCAATCAAGCATGCGCAGCGTATTGCGGCGAAGTATACGAAGAGTGCAACGCCGCCACTGTCAGAGGATATAGTGTACATATACGTGCGCACCTGCCGTCACGTCTCCTGTCGCAGTACAAGCACGGAGACGCCGAACAAGTGTACTGGCCGGCCTTCAGAGCTATTTCGCACGCGGTTGTAGCGATCTGAGCCCTTGTTTCGCCCACATAGAGCTCCCTGTATATGAACTAGACATCGTAACAGCCGGGATTAGTAATACGCGCTCCTTCATTAATTACCCTTGCGCACAAGCACCTCAGTATCGCTACGAATGTGCACCACGTAGCCAATATCAGTGTTACTGTACAGCTTTCCAAGGGTCTAGTGCTATGAAATTGCACGACGACCATTTTTCTTTAGCATACATTTTTTCCGTATTCATCCGCAGGGCGTAGTGTTTTGCCAGTGTGGCTGTACAGCTTTCACAACGATTTACGGCTCAGCTTGCACGGCGACGTAAGTTTTAGTACTTTCACATACAGACTACAAAATGTTCCATTCCCACGAATCTCCAAGTGTGTTGTATGCTCAGTTACATTAAGAACTAATTCATCGGCACGGCAGTTGAATTCATAAACTGTTTCCCTTTCCCCGATTCCCCTGAAGTGTGTGGTAAGCTCAACGACACTAATAAACGATGCATCAGCACGACGTAATGCTTTGACATTGAAGTCATCCGAGAAATCGCCTCATGTCCAAAGGTATCCTCCTGCGACTATCAAAATTTAATATGAAACCGCCGCAAAGAAAAAGCAACAAACTCGAATCGGCACGACAGTCGAATTCATAAACTGTTTCCGTTCCCGCGAACTTCCTGAAGTGTGCGGTATGCTGACCTTGCTCAACGACACTAATGAACAATGCAACGACACGATGCAATGCTTTGCCACTAAAGTCACCCGAGAAGACACATCACTTCGAAACGGATCCCCCTGCGACTATAAAAATTTAATATGCTACCGCTGCAACAAAATAGCAACAAAGTCGCCTTGGACACAGCTTCTTCGCGTTGCCGGCCACGCATTCTGTCGATTGTGTTGCCTGCTAGGCTAGGGACGAGCGGAGCTAGCTTTCTTCTCTGTAGTACCTAGGCGAAGAGAAATCTCAAGGACCGAAAGTCCCCACATTTCTCTCTCGCGACCACTGCTCCTAGCGCATGCGCAAAAAGAGCGGAGAAATCCAATTATGCTGTCCTCGTGTGCGCCTGCGCACGAACAGTACACTCGCCCACAAAATATTGCGGGTTGCGGTAGCGCGTGGCCAAACGACCATCCTCTCTTCCTAGCGGCCATAGAGTTAGTAAAACAACTCTAGAGGAAAAGCACGGCCGGAAAAGTGGGAACCTCTAGGGCGCCGCCCTGTTGCTACTGGTCAATGTGGCCAGTGCAATTACTATTGAAAGAGCTGAAAACAAGTACAGGTCACCTTATGCTTTGTCATCTAAAAACGCATACCTGATGGCTTTATGAGGGCGGTGCGTTATATTAGGTTTAGAGAAAGCGATCGCTAAGTCCGTGACTTATGTAACTCACGATGTACGCATTCATTGAATAAAGGATGACGCGAATTTCGGTTTCGAATCTGTTTTTTGGATGCGTAGTAGTTTCGTATAGTTTAGGTTTGACATGTGATCGCGCGTCGACATCGGACGCTATAGCACACTCGTGCCTTATGTGCCACCGAAGCCCCGAAGTGCTCTGGCATATACCTTCATATGTAAGTAAACGAATGTATCTCCTTGTTGAGAATATCACGCGTGTAGGCAGCTCTTGTGGTGCATCACAATCGTTTGAGAAGCGTCACAGTAGAGCATTTTTCTACATGTGGAGCGGTGTTTTTATTTGCAGGTTTCCCTTCAGTAGGAACTTGCTGGACAGGCGGACCAGCGCACCGGAATTGTACTGGCGAAGCCACAAGCAACTCATAGAATCTGTTTAATTGCTGCACTTTGAACAATCATGCTTCTAAAAAGGCCACAGCAGAAAAACAGCCTGATGCCGAGTATTTCTGTGCCACGAAGTAATCAAGAGGCGAGTGCCTAATGCGGACGAAATCGAGTGCATCGAGACTTAGAACGACAGAGAGCTGAGCTAGTTGGTAAGGATTCATTATGCAAAACAGAGGTGAGGCGTGCAGACAGGACACGAGAGTAGAGAAGTGGGCGGCGCTCGTGTTGTTTGCTTGTAAATACTGTACTCTTGTGTCCTGTCTGCACGCCTCACCTACGTTTTCCATAACGAGTGCATCAACCCACATATTAATAGCGTAGGATTTAAATAACTGTGCAATATTTTAAACACTTCCTTGCATGCCATATCATGTAAAATATCTTTTCTGGTCACAAGTTTGTGCAGCGAATCTGTTTGCATGATCGACTCCGGGCCTGTGGGACCGTTCACTTGCACTTGATGCTGAGTCTTTTACATGTATCCGTAAACTGCAGATATGCACATCAGATCCCTGCGAGCATTTTGAAAATTCAATTATTTTAGACAACAGGCACATATGCAATACTGACATAATCTCAAATACCACTAAGCAGCTGGGGCACATTTCTGTTGACCATACTCGCAGGTAAAATAAGTAGATCATGTGGACAGCTCCAGCTCATTTTCCTTAAATCAGTGTGTACAAGGGGTACGCAAGAATGATTTTTTTCTCGCGCACCGATTATTTTGCTGTATAAGCAAGAGAACCCACCACGTTAGTGTAACGTATCTTGTAGATCAGACTAATATGTGCTTTAATTTACCAAGTGAGGCGAGTTACTTTTATGTCTCATTCAGTCATATCACACTGCAAGCTGCATTCATCAATCTTCAATTGAATTTTGCAAATGTTTAATGAAACACGTTTCCCTTTTATGCAGAAATGCAATGGCAAGCCCTTCCGTGCGTTCCAAAGGTAAAATTTAAGCTCTAAATTAAAGAAGACATTTTTAGTCAGAAACAAGCAAAAATGGTGAATGCAGAGTATCAGAAGCCCAAGGTACAGAAATTATGAGAAGTGTCGAATAATTTTAAGGAAAGAGTCGCATTTGAAAATGCAAGACTCTTTAGTGGAGGTCAAGCAAGTCAATATAGGTAGAATGCTCTGCAAAATTATGCGAGTGTGGGGATGCCAAACAATGGGTCAGGAAATGCGTTGTTTTTCTGCAAAACAAAAGCTGATTGCCATTACATAAGTCACTTTAGCATCATGAGACTGCTGCTTGATAAATTCAGAAATAAACCAAAAAACAAGACACGCAAAAATAAAAAAAGCAATTTAATGATGGTCTCTCCACACTGGGATAAATAAAAACAAACACATCACATCTAATGTGGACATATCAGACGCCTTGTGAAACACCAAAGGAAAATTGAGTTTCGAGCTATGCCACTTGCTGCATAGACGTCGGGGGCCTTGCACTAATAGTGATAGTTACCACTGCATTTAGAAATTGAAAGCATTCATGCAGACAATGATGATTCTTTATATTTTTGGCTACAACTTCAAATGCCCGCACCTAGTGTTACAATGCTGCACGAAGCCATACTAAGGATCTGGCAGCAACGCCTGGAGGTAAAAATCAGAAGCAGTCAGAGTGCTGGTGTGTACTGGACACTATGTTTGAAAACTTTTAGGCAAGAACAGTGCAAGAAGCAGACATAACAACTGCATTTATTTCCATAATTCCCCATTTGAATGGCCTTTTCTTTCTGCTTAGACAATGCCTATGCCTAGCCACAGCAGCTCCCTCACAAAGACTCCGCAAGCCAAGAGGCCGTGGAGGCAAATGCAGGTAAGAGGCTAGAAGCAATAGCACTGGTATCAACATTCATCTAATTTCTTTCTTTTTCTTTCCTTTAGGCAGCCAGCAGACCTCGAACAGCCACCTTGACTGCGGGTGTGTCACCCTAGTCGCCAAGAAAACATTTGAGGGAAAGCGACAGGCAATGTGAACAGCCACTTCTCCATGTAAACTATACTCTTTCTCTCGGATGACTCCTACGCCTCACCACGCCAGCACACTTGTGCACAAAGATGCCGCGGAGGCACGTGCAGGTCAGAGGCAAGAAGCAGTGGTACTGATGTCGACATTCACCCAATTTCTTTTTCTTACACTGAGGCAGCCAGCACACCTCGAACAGCCTCCTTGACTGCGGGTGTGTCAGTAGATTCCTGTTGTACATATGCTAACACTAAACTTCAGTAAACTTGAACTTGATAATGAACTTGAAGGCAAATTGGACATTGATACATTGTCTTTTTTAACATTTATTGTACACATACAATAACTGTTATACTTTGCAGTGCTACAGAGCGTATTTTGAAGCTTCCCCCTCTATTTCGCACCTTTAATTACGTGTATGTTGTGTGGCCCTCAATGCAGTACACGTTGTAGCAGCTGCTTCGTCTGTGTATCGCACATTGGCTTAAGCTCGTGATATCCACATACTTCTCTCACATATGCAAAATAAAGTTCTATGTAGTCCTCAGTATTACAACAAAAAATGAAAGTAAACAATCCGATCATGGAATTGTGTTTATTACAGTGATTCCTATGACAGTTACTGACAAGTTGACAACTTGAACTGGTCCATCTGTCCATAGCCTCCTCTATTTTTCAAAAATAAAGGAGGCTATGATCCGTTATGGCAAGAAATTGTATGTATACATTAAAAAAGGGGGGGGAGGGTGTGTGTGTGTGTTTGTAGTGGGGGGTATAGGATTAGGGCGGTACGAAAAAATATACCAACACCGTTCTCTAGACCCATTCCGTTAAGGTACCGTAACAAAGCCTGTTATGCATAAATTCATACAACCAACTCTCATATTACTACACACGCCAGGCGACGCGAGCTACATTTACCATGATGCATTCGCGACTGCACCGGAAGCCCTCCATATTATTCTCGGTAATCGTGTTCACTGCTCCGAGGCAAAAGGAAGATCATGGGCGCAGGTGCCTTTAAAGTATCTGGACCTTGCGAGGCACTGCTGCGCGTGCCAGGGGAGCTGTCCGTGCGAACACTCCCTGGCACACACCTGCCTCGGCGGCCCCAACCTACGTACCGTTCTGCTTTGAGCTTTGATCCCCCCACTGTCCCTTGGGTGCCCTGGAGTTCCTACGCCGCCTGCTTTATTATAATCTCAGGTGCTCTCCTGAGACTTCCGTTTGTCGGTTACATGTGCCCTACAGTTGGATCAGTACTTATAATAATAAAAAAAATCCCGATTTATCGTCGCGACGATAGATCGCGAAAGCGGCTTTTGCAACATAGCGCGCCCGTGCGAACAGAATTACGGAACGCCAACGAGGAATCTAACCACAGCTTCGAGCTCGTAACCTCTTCGAGTGGCACTCCTGCAACAGGCGTGACGGCTGCAAACCGCATACCGCCAGAAACTTCAACAGGATCATCCGTCGGTAGCATAGCTGCCACCTGTCCGGCCAAAATGGACCACACCCACACCGGCCCGCAACATACATTAAAGAACCAACTTATAAAGCCCAAACACACGGCTGCACGCACACATCACGACACTACAAGCGAGACGCCATGCTGCTACGCTGCTACGGTTGCCGGATTAAAACTGACTACTTTCACCAAGTCTAGCAAGCGTCTCAGGAGCTGGCGAACTCGGCGCGTAGCAACATGGCGGCGCTCTTGCGGTTCCCGATTTCAATGCATGGGCCCTATGGGTAGCTTGTCTTCTAGATTGAGTATGGGGAACCAGCGCTGGATAGGCGGCGCGTCGAAAAGAGTGCATTGCACGCCGCCCTGGCGACGAGACGCGGCATATTCCAGCCTCCCGACCAGACGAGACACACGTGCGCGGCCGTATTATAGTTCATATGTTTCCGTTTTCGCGCCGCTTCAAGTGGACAGTTTTCGTAAAGAAGCTAGCGCCATAAAGGGAAGAAATGACGAAAGAAGCTTTGTAAGCTTTATATATTTTTCACAGTATGCCGCGGCGAGCATGTGTCTTTCTTTAACGGTTGCGCCTAGCTGCCTCGCAAATCTACCAGCTACGGCCCCGGTCGTGCTGCGCTATAGTTTCGGAAGTATTAGTTGGCCTGAAGACATTCCATATTTCTCTGGCTAGACATAAAAAATTCTAATGTTACTTCGCCACAGCAGTCAATGGAGAGAAAGCTTTATCACATCATCTGACTCGCGCAAGCAAAGGTTTGAGTGCTCCGCTGCTGGATCCGTAAAAACGCTGGCTACGTTTAGCATTAATTACATAAATTTAGCGGATGCATCTCAGCGCCGAGTCCTCATCCGCATGCGCATTTTTAAAAACACATAGGCAGCTTAGTCGCGCGTGCGCCGGCAGTACGCGCACACAACTCGTATTACAAGGCAGCTTCCATCCCACATAATTCTTGGCAATGAACGGATAATATTTACCTCTCGTATCTTTCGCTTGGTGCGGTGGCGTTGGAAGGGGCATGGCGGTGGTATTACGAAGAAAAAGTGGTTGGTACATAAGCCGGATGGTGCATTCTATTGCACATTTTGTTTCCGACGAAATGCCGACTGCAGATTCTGCTGTTTGGTACTGTCTCCCACGGCTTACCGTCTTAACTATCGAATAAACCAAGCACACACGCGAAATTCGATTTAGAAACCAGCCCGACACCGCTTGACCGGGCGACTCCGCTCGCCTGACTGCTTGGATCCAACGCCGCCTCTATTCTTGTTCGTAGGGTTTAGATGGAAAGACGCAGAAGGATACATCCTCCCTCATCCCGACGTAGTTGTGGCACTTGTATACGCAACAGTATCGTCGGCGTCCTTTTGTTTTCCTTCGACTTTCAGGGCACGCAACGCCACTACCAGTAGCAATTTTCGTCCGCGGGAGCGGCTGCATTGTGCACGTTCCGACCGCCAGGGCAGCGCTGCAGGCGCCGTGAAAACTCCAGCGCTGGTTCCCCATAGTAATTCTATGCTAGCGGCGCACCCTTGGTGTCGAGACCGACGCCTGCGCGCAAGCGCGTCCCTCCGAGACTACAAGCGTGCATGGTTCCGCGCTTCCTCCTTGCGCGCCGGCGATATCCGATTTCGCCGGCGGTATCCGAAATCCGGAGACACAGAATGGGTAGAACCGACGCAGACGCGAAATGAGTGAGCCTTGTCATAGTATCTTTTATGTGCCCTCGCAAGCCTCCTTCTCCCTTTCTGCTCCCAACCTTGTATTAAAACTGCGTGCGAAGAGTGAAAAGCCTGTTGCTCACTCATTTCGCGTCTGCGTCGGTTCTACCAACGCCCTCTAGAGAAATTGTCTAGGTGGTGTTGGTTCTACCCATTCTGTGCTTCCTCTCCCCACTCCTCCCTGCCATTCTACTTAGCTTCCCCCTGGCCTTGCACGTTAGTATAGGTACACTGTACTAGTAGGTTTGTAGTGGGCTCAGACATAGAGTTTCTCACTACATTACCTAGAGGGAAATCTGGCGCTGCTGCGCTGTGGTATGCATGGGAATGCCGGTATATTGTGACTTCGGATTGGCATCGTTGTCGGATAGACAGGACACCTTGAAGACGCGCTTGGCAAGTACCGTTTCGTCTGTCACAATGATTCATTTTCTACTAGAACAGCACGTGAAAAGCTGTTTTAGTTTTATTATTACGCAAAAACATGTTTTGTTTAACTATGAGAACTTGTTATTGTGTGTACGCTTATATGTTACGTAAAAAGTATCAGCGGGCCGCTAAAGTTGGAGGACAGACGACAAGGTTTCCGCTCGCTTTGAAACAGTTTGTAGTCTGTTCTTGCTTTTCTTCGCTTGGTCATGCATTGTGGGTGAGTAAAGATGTAATATGCGTGAATGGAAACATTTTATGAAGATTTTACTTTGAGAACGCGTTATTTGCACAGCCATATCCACGTTTTAGACGAAGCCTCTTGCAACACCAGCCAACACGAGCCTCGCAGACACATATTGGCCTCGAGCTCCACCACTGGAAAAGCTGGCGCCACCGTCGGCGTGACGTGCTAGGAGGGATCACGTGGACATAGCGGCCGCGTCGGCTGCTTCGGGAGCGCCGAAGCGAGCTGAAAACGAGAGTTTAAATTCCCTCGTACGCTGCGGTCCTCATTTAGTGGCGAGATTTTCCCGCTTCGAGTGTCTCCTTTACAACGCTTGAAAGCACTACAATAGGTAGTGGCTGCCTTTGAAGGCGCACAACATGGTAGGCTACTGCTCGGTGCCACAATGCCGGACGCACGCAACGGAGCACGGTGTCAGCCTTATTCACACGTAGCCGCAGGACAATAAGCTGTGTGAAGCTTGGCTCGCGAAACATAAAACCGGCAAACAGTCATCGGCTACAACTCGGGTATGCAGCAAGCACAGACGCGAGGAAGATTTCTGCTACGGCGCCCGGTCTGCGATGTTCTGAAAATGTGCACTGAGACGCTCGCCCGAGTCCGCTGCCCGACTAATGTCATGACGGTTTGGTCTATGAACTTGTCGATGCTATAGAAACTGGCAAGTTCAGTGGAGTGGAAAGGCAGCGGTAAGAAGCACATTTAAAAAAAGCATGGCATATGGTCATGTTTGTGTTATGAATTAATACACTGGATTACAAAAAAAGAGCAGCGGGGAATTGCACGCTGAGAACACCGATAAACATACAGTGCGACGCAACTCGAGAAATAGTATTGAAAGGTCAAAGAATTTAGAAGAAATAAAAGATTGAATCGTCGCGACGGCACATCACAGTCCCCGTAGGCGTCGAAGTCTCTACAATGAAATTATTTTTGAACAGCTCTGATAGCGCCCACGCAACAATGGTTGCTTGTATACTGTCAAATGCTCATATTCTGCGGCCTAAAGTTCATGGCGCGGTGCGAGAACGTGCGCGCGGAGAAAGCGAAACAGTGCGCGGACAAGCATGCAGACGCGCAGTCGGTCGCTGCGAATCTGCGCGATCGCTGCATTGAAGCTTCATTCTATTACGATCCATTTAGTGATACAAACACTATAAAAACATATTTCAGATAGTTTGCTCTCAGCGTTTACCTACCTTTCACGCAAGAAGCCGGTTCGGGAGACCCCATCGCGGCGACCGCGCGCAGTGGCGTTCACTGTACGTATACGGTAAAGAGATAGCGTCTATAAACGATTCTGTGCTTTCAGTTTGCCCAAGATTATTGTTTAGAAAGTATGAAACTTCTCTAGTTTCGAAAGTACTCACAGAAATGTCCGGGAGAGCTCGCGCGTGGTGTTTTCAGTGAACGCTGACAGCAAAACCTATGAGGAGCGCGTCACGTGATCCCTCATAATACGCCAGCGAGGCGCTTCCGATAGATGGCGACTCCGTAACTCCTCGCCGCCAATACCGTCATTCCCATGGCGGCACGGTGCCCCCTTAAGAAACTCCCATAGACGGTGGCGCCAGATTACCCTCTAGGTGTTATAGTGAGAAACTCTATGGGCTCAGAGGATGGCGTGGCCTAATGTATTGCGTGTTGCCGCCGAGAGGTGGCGCGACATGAGGTTCCTCCTGAAGCTTCCCTCTGGTACCTCCGGGACGCGTGTTTAGAATTGCTCGTAGATACAGCGGGGCGTGCCACTTTTGACGTAGCTCGACCTTTGTGCGCAGGCGCGAGAGAGAAAATCTGGGGGCTTTTGCTCCTTGAATATATGGCTCAGCCTAGGCACTACGGAGGAGGTTTCTTAGAGCGCGTTGTATTCGTTTATTCGTTTGTCCCCTAGACATACCGGCATTGCGGAGTTCGGTCGGGTTGGTTTATACGCTCCGCCGCTGGCTGCCCACGCGGTGAGGCAGTGGGCGCGGACGCCGCTTGGTGATCGCTGTGTCTGAAGGGACAATGTGCTGACTGGTGTTTTATAAGTCGCGGGTCGCTTTTTTTCGTCGCGACGATTGATCGGATTTTTGCGAGCACTGCTCCAGGAGGGCACATGTAACCGGCAAACGGAGGCCTCAGGAGAGCACCTGAGGTTATATTAAAGCAGGACGCGCAGGATCGCCGGGGCACCCAAGCGGTAGCGGGGGGATCAAAGCTGGAAGCCGGGCGGCTTCTAGCTTTGATATCCCCGTTGCCACTTTGGTGTCCTGGAGGCGCCGCCAATAATGAGAAATAATGACACGTTGTTTTCATTAGTAAAAACATGATCGATGAAATATGATTGCGTCGAGCCGCCAACTTGCGATGCTATGTTCAGCACAACCGCGCCCCGCGACTTCTGCCGGCCCGCCTAGGGACAAGCGCATACACCGCGCGCCTAGAAACTCCTCCGTAGTACCTAGGCAGAGTCGTATTTTCAAGGAGCAAAACTCCCCACATTTCCTCTCTCGCACCCGCTCTCACTCTTGCATGCGCGCAAACGTCCGTCGTCTCCGCAAGTTCCACGCCCTGCTGTACCTACGAGCAGTTGGAAATACGCCTCCGGGACACCGCGGCTGCCTAACAGGCGGCCTTAGTTTTACCATTTCACTTCGAAGTAGAATGCCGGTTTCGGCGCTGCCGACCGGGCAATTATTTCTAGGGTATCCCGACACTTTGGAAAGAATAAAGTTCGGTTATCCGTAGCACTGCAGATGGCTCGGCAAAGATATCACGTCATTCCCGCGATAATGTTAAATGTCTGCCCCGTTCGTTCTTACAATCATTGCGCTTCCGCGGGAAGTGTAATTTGCCTACGTCAACGCCACACCTTCATCGTACGCAAAGGGCTGACCCGTTACCTTGGTCACACCGTTTGCTTTAACCATATCGAGTTTGAATGTTAAACTGCCGTGGTACATTACGCGGCTGAAGGAAAGTAAACTTGCAGTGCACTTGCATAGGCTCGGAGGCCAATTTATTCATTTATCATGGATATGCAATCTCAAATGGTTTGTCTACGGCACTCGTACACACTCTCCTTTACAAGACTATTATCTTACAATACAAAGCATGAGCAAATTCACCAAAACAAAGAAGCATTTTTTCAGGACATGTATAAATACCTAATTTTTATTATATTCATTTGTACACACGGCAGCCTCAATGAGGCTATTGCGGTAGTGAGACGAACAGCAAACATGCATACATATATAACCAGCTTGCGCGATTTGTTTCATTGGTAGTGAATGGATGTCGCCCGGTAATGAATTCGAGACTTCAATTGTTGATGAAAAAAACCTGTATTTAAAGGAATCGGTGTGGGCAAGAAAGGTTGAGATACTTAGAGCTTCGTGACTCCTCATAGAGGGGGATTTGGAAGAAGTCAAATAGTTATCTAGAGGGGAAAGACGAGGGGAATTGATTTATATGTGAAAGAATTTTAGCCATTGAAGCTTCGGACGCTCTGCAAGAAGAGTGACACCAAGTAGGAGAAGAGAGTTAAATGGCAAAAAGTACTTGTCATATCTCCTACGAACACAACACTGCCTTTCTTACACTGATTATAGATTAGTTAATGTCACGGTACCTGCGTGGATTCCATACAACGCAGCCACATTCGAGGATGGGGCGAAGTACGGTTTTATATATTCGAAGTTTAGTTTCTTGAGGAGCAAGACACTGCGTGCGATGTAAGTAACCTAATCTTTTAAGGACCTTGTTAGAGGTGACATCAATATGTTTTACCATGACAAATTGTGTGTTAGTAGAGTTACCTAAATATTTGAATTTGAGCACTCTATATAAAGTAATATTATTAAAGGCATAGGCAAAGAAGGAAGGGCATGATCGTCGTGTAAATGACATGGAGACAGTTTTCGAAAAGTCGATATTCATTCGCCATGCCTGGGATCAGTTACAGAAGTCAGCGAAAGAACTGATAAGGTCGACGTGATCAGTTGGGGATTTATTTGTATGATATAAAATGCAATCGTCTGCAGAAAGCCGTATTTTCCCTAAGGTGTGTATGAACCGGAGATCAATAATATAAAGCGGGAATAAAAAAGCACCCAGTCTGAGCCTTGGGGAACCCCTGATGAAACGAGCATAAAGGGCGAGCTAGTAGAGTTGAAACATACATATTGTGAGCTCTGGGAAAGAAATGCCGACACCCACACACAGATTGTGCATAAGTTGAGGGTGGGAGGCAGCCTGGAAGACCTTTGCAAAGCCTATAAATATAGCATTCTTCTGGTCACCTATGTCTAAAGAGCTTCTGATGTCCTGGATGAATTCTGTCAGTTGTGTTATAGTGCTGTGACCACATCTAAAATTATGCTGGAAAGTGCATAAAATTTTCTTAGTTTCTAAAAATTCCACAATATTGTTACGGTGGGAAAAAAGGTCAAGGTTATCGATGGTGAAGACGACGAAGTGGCAACAGATACCCGGGATTCTCGGCTGCTGTTTATATATGCCTTGTAAATACATCGTATAACTAATTTTATTTTTAGATTAAAGATAATGTGTTCGAGTAATTTATATGAATCTGCTGTTAAGGAGGTGGGCCCATAGTTAGATAACAATTCAACATCACCTCAATTACATAAGACGAAAATTGAATCAAGTTTCCACGAGGGAGGAAGTGTGGCGGTTGAGACATATATTCTCAATAGTTAGAAATCTACTGCACCAAAGAGGGTTAGCTAGTTCGTATACGCTCACTTTCACATAAGTACAATGAACACCAGGAGCATTAAAATCGCCCATGCATATAACGTTGGATCAAGAAGTATTGTAACTATGCAAAAATTCACTCAGATTAAAGAAATATAGCAACAGTGCCTCTTCTGCCGAATTTTCTGTTTTCATGAACCACTCTGAAGCCAGGGAGCTCGCAGACCGCACCTGTCTGATCCTATACTTTATCTGCACGGGGCCAATTCCTTTGCCACTGCTTTCTTCGTACTTCTCGTGAAAGATTGAACAAGGACGCCTTCGGTGCGCCTTTCACGTGGCTGCAGCCCGTACGGCACCCGGGCGCAAAATAACAGTTGCGGCGACGGTTAGGCATTTTGCGCCTGCCTGGGACACACGTTTGTGACGTTGGCAACACGCCGAGACAGGCACAAGCCGGCAAATAGGTAGGCAGCGAGCAACGAAGTCGCTGACATCCGACCCCACTGCAGCATAGCACAAAGAAACACCGCATGCGAGACGGAGCGGGCGACTGGCAAGTTCAGGATGGGTGGATTGATGCGTCCACTTTGGAAAGGGGCGGTGGGTTGCGCCACCAAGCTCTTGCTATTATACTGCCTGATGTCCTACCTAGGCTAAAACAACAAGAGAAAAGAAAAAAAAGCCTATGATCTCTCACAACCAAATTTTCTGATCCCCTATTGCGAACTTTGCTTTTGTACGCCTCCGTTTTTTGTCGTTTCCGTACTTTTCTTCCACCTAGCTTCCAATCGCCTCTTACTAATCTCTATTGCGGACATGTTTACTTTTCCACTGCTCTCGCTAAACCCAAGGGCTTCAAGGAGGTCGGTGGTGCCTAAATTGACCGCTGGGCAGACGTCTTCACATTCTAATAAGAGATGCTCCATCGTTTCCCTAGCTTTACCGCATCAAGCACATGCTTCTTCCTTCTTTTATCTCGCTTTAGAGGTGCGTGTTCTAAGGCATCCCGCTCTCGTTTCGAAGAGTAATGAGCTCAGTGGCTTAGCTAGGTCGTCTGGCACCCGGGGCCCATAGGTCTTCTGTCACACCCCCCCCCCCCCCGGGTGTAGTCGAGGAAGGCGAGGATATCGACAATTTCCGGGTTTCAGCACCAGTACAGCCGCCTTGGATACCGCGCACGTCCGCCGTGTCCCCCTCTCCTTCGCTTTCTTTCCCAGAGATCGTGAATGCAGCAGGTATTGGCGGTGAGGAGTTACGGAGTCGCCATCTACAGGAAGCGCCTCGCTGCCGTAGTATGAGGGATCACGCGGCGCGCTCCTCAGAGGTTTTGCTGTCAGCGCACACTGAAAACACCAAGCGGGAGCTCTCCCGGACATTTCTGTAAGTACTTTCAAAACTAGAGAAGTTTTTTACTGTCTAAATAATAATCTTAGGCAAACTGAAAGCAAAGAATCGTTTACAGACGCTATCTCTTTACCGAATACGTACAGTGAAAGCCACAGTGCGCGGCCGCCGCGATGGAGTCTCCCGACCCGGCTTCTCGCGTGAAAGGTAGGCAAAGTCTGAGAGCAAACTATGTGAAATATGTTCTTATAGTGTTTGTATAACTAAATGGAGCGTAATAGAATGAAGCCTCAATGCAGCGATCGCACAGCTACGCAGCGACCGACTGCGCGTCTGCATGCTTGTCCGCGCTCTCTTTCGCCTTCGCCGCGTGCGCGTTTTCGCGCCATGCCATGACCTTTAGGCCGCAGAATATGAGCATTTTACAGTATACAAGCAACCATTGTTGCGTGGGGGCTATCAGAGCCGTTCAAAAATAATTTCATTCTAGAGACTTCGACGCCTACGGGGACTGTGATGTGCCGTCGCGACGATTCAATCTTCTTTTTTTTCTAAATTCTTGGACGTTTCAACATTATTTCTCGAGTTCCCTCGCACTATATATTTATTGGTGTTCTCAGCCTGCGATTTCCCGCGGCTTCTTTTGTTTTTGTTATCCAGTGCATTAATTTATAACGCAAACATGACCATATGCCATGCTTTTTTTTTAATGTGCTTCTTAACGCTCCCTTTCAACTCCAGTGATCTTTCCAGTATCTCTAGCATCGACAAGTTCATAGACCAAACCGTCATGACATTAGTCGGGCAGCGGACTCGGGCGAGCGTCTCAGTGCGCGTTTTTCGAGCATCGCAGACCCGGCGCCGTAGCAGAAATCCTCCTCGCGTCTGTGCTCGCTGCATACCCGAGTTGTAGCCGATGACTGTTTGCCGGGCTTATGTTTCGCGAGCCAAGCTTCACGCCGTTTCTTGTCCTGCGGCTACTTGTGAATAAGGCTGACAGCGGGCTCGGTTGCGTACGTTCGGCACTGCGGCACTGAGCGGTAGTCTACCATGTTGCGCGCCTTCAAAGGCAACCACTGCCTACTGTAGTGCTTTCAAGAGTTGTAAAGGAGACACTCGAATCGGGAAAATGTCGCCACTAAATGAGGACCGCAGCGTACAAGGGAATTTAATCTGTCGTTTTCAGCTCCCTTCGGCGCTCCCGAAGCAGCCGATGCGGTCGCTATGTCCACGTAATCCCTAATAGCACGTCACGCCGACGGTGGCGCCAGCTTTTCCAGGGGTGGAGCTCGAGGCCAATGCACACTGTTTTTTTCTGCGCCAAATAACACAGGGTGCTGCACTGATATCTTGTGATAAGCTTATATGCACATCTTCTGTGAGACTCTAAGGCTTGGTAACCAATAGAAATGCGGCATCTTGGCAAATACGGCTGACGTCACAAGTAAAAAAAATCATAATGTTTTAATCACCAAATTAATTTTAGCGGAAACATTGCATTTGCAATATTGAAGGCCGACATTCATATCTTGCCCAAGACCAACTTCACAAAAATCGTTGTAGGTACTATGGCCCGCAGTATTCTTGCTGTGGGCCGCCCTGAACGAAAACGAAAATTAAATTGTGCCTCAGTGATGCTGATCTCCCCACCATATTAGAAAAACGGAAAACGCCACCTGCCTCCCTGCTGCGCGGGCGCCATTGTTATGACAATTACGAGTTCTCTTCATTGTGATCAATAAATCCTTGTTTTTATTTGCTGCTATACGGACAAACGTGATTATCCGAGCTGCGCTACCACCAAAAGATTGGGAATGGAATAGAGCACGCTTCGCGTCGATTGTTGGCGTCACCATGATGCTGATGGCAAAATGTATTTATTAAAGGATGGCGCGAAGGCCTATAATGGGGCATAATGGCGTCACCATAAAAAAAAAAAGATCGCGATGAAGCCCGTGCCAGCGAAACCTATTGGTCTGCACTCGCAAGGCAGAGGGTTGAGGGATCAACCTCACTGGTCCACTATTTCATATTTCTTTAGCTACTACCATACTGGGCACCGCCCGCAGTGCCAAAGTACTGTAGGTTGTAGCACCCAAAACAATTTTGTTGAAGAAGTTTTCGTTGATTAAATAATATGACTTTGAGTCCTCAATTCTGGAATTGAAGTGCTTCCTCTTCCTCTATAAGTACTAATTAAGGGATTACTGAGGATATGCTTATTACTTATCTGCCATATTTTTCACGCTACCGAGTTCCTAGTAATCACAAAGACACCTAACTTTATAGAATATAGGGAAATATCCTTACAAAATTCATGTTTCGTTTTTGTAAAATTCTGTGCAGCTGACATAGGCGCTGTACTCGTGACATGAAGTCACACAACAACAACAGTTTTCTGAAACTTTTGAGGGTAAGAAGGAAAGCGTGAAACATAACGGCAGCTTTCGCAGTAGCTTCTCGGAGCGAGCGGGACAGGGGAAGTAAGACCGAGTTGAACATCACGGCGCCTGCTACTATATACAGCCTGTCGAGTCATACGCTGCCCAATTCTTAGGCCGCACCGAGTCTGAAGACAATCGAGAGAATCCCAATCGCGACTTTTGACGGTCGCACTTATGCAACGTTGCTCTCAACGAACGCTTCGCCGTAAACGAGAGCGCCGGGTGCGCTCGTTGAACGCCCTCTTGCCGCTGTCATTGTTCCTCTTCACTGCGCGCTCTGAACGGAAGAGGGACCCAAGAACTTCAACGCCTTACAACGCCTCACTGCAGGTTTAGCGACTCCTGCTCCAAGCATGAACGGACGGCACGAGCGCGCCCCGCATGAAACATTCTGCTAAGGCGAATAGTTTAGCGACCATTCCGCGAAATAAATTTTTTAGCCCGCACAATCGTGCAATCATTTCGTGGGGTGTTGATAGAGCTGCAGCCGACAATTCTGCGGTGCAACGCATCGCGTACATGAGCTCGGGCTACTGGATACTGGAGCATTCTTTGCCATTTGCGCCCAGTCAAGCCGGAGGTGTCTTCAGGCATATGACACCCCCCCCCCCCCACTGGCCCCTTGCACCCGGGGCCCACAGCCCCCCGGCCCCCCCTGTTGCTACGCCACTGAGTGTGCTTCCCTTTGATTATCATGAATTGTTTCTGTCCTGATTTTGTTTTTTCCTCTTAAGTAGTTACTCATGGCAAGTTTTTTTTTCCATTGACGCAACCCATGAGATTATTTCAGCCTTTCTGATTTTCCGCTTGACGTTCTTTGTTGCTGTGTTGCCCACCCAGCAGGCCACATACTTGCTGGTAAGCTTCCTAGTGCTTTTCCTCCACTGTATATCAGTGTTTTCCTGTACAGATGCCTCAACACTCTCCCAGCCAATTTATTTTCTTCCATAATCCTCAGTCGTTCTTCATAGTCAATTTTACTGCGAGCTTCCCTCACTTCAAAACTAGTCCAGTCCATATCACCCTGCATAGCTTCATTTGCACTATTCCCGTGAGCGCCCAATGCGAGGCGTCCCACTGATCTTTGGTCCCCATCGAGTCCCGATTGTACCCCTGATTTAAAGCAAACAACCGCATTTCCAGAAGTCGTGCAACCATTACACCTTTCCACATACCTCGGTATGCCTCGTACTTATTGTGTCCTCACAGCGCTCTGTGGGTCCATTATGGCTGCATTTCTCTTCTCCTTCACCCTTATTTTTTTCATGAGTTTCCATATATCTATTGCCTTCGTTTATCCATATACGCCTCACCTATTTTTTGCATAATAAATCCTTACCAACTAGCTCAGTTCTCTGTCGTTCCATATACCAAGGTATTTAGATTCTCTTACCCGAGATATTTCCCGGCCCTGTATTGCCACTGTCCCTTCACTGTTTTCATTGAGTACCATAACACCTGATTTTGTAACACGAAATTTCAAGCCTAGATTGTTGCCTTTCTGTGCACAGATATTAGCCAGACGTTGCAAATCACTTTCCTTGATAGCTAGCAACACAATGTCGTCCGCATAAAATAAACCTGGAAGCTGCTGCTCTACTACTGTACCCGCCTGTTTGTATGAGAAACTAAACCCGATATTGCTTCCTTCTAGCGCCCTCACCATCCTCACTATGTACATCATAAACAGCAATGGGGATAACAGGCACCCCTGCCTCAGCCCCTTGTTGATATCAGCGTTCTCCTCTCTCCTCATCTCTTCCCAGTTAACGCAAGGGGTATTTTCTAGATGTACTCTCTCTGAAAAGCGGTGGACTATCGCCACCTAAGCCTTCCCCTTCCAGAATGTCCCACAAAACGGTGGCGGTCTACGTTGTCATAGGCTCTGGTAATGTCTAAGAAGGCCACATATAACGGTGTTTCTATTTTTATATTTCAATACACTGAGTAAGAATAAGTTATCATCCAAACGTCTACCTATACTGAAGTTATTCTGAAGTTCTCCCAAAATGCCATTATTCTCTACCCATGCTTTCAGCTTTAATTTGATTGCCTGCACTGCTAGCATGTATATGACCAATGTAGTAGTCAACGGTCTATAGGAGTGAATTCTATCTTTCTCCCCCTTACGTTTATAAATTAAACGCATTCTACTTTGTCGCCGACTGTCCGGTATTAGTCTAGCTTTTAAAGTTTTTTGCACTGCTTTTACCAGAGCGTCGTTACTTCTTCGTCCGAGTATTTAAGCAGCCTAACGGGAACCTCGTCTAGCCCTGGAGATGTGCTCTTAGGAATTTTCTCTTCGGCTTTCTTCGAGTTGAAATTTGTCAGCACCAGCTCCTTTTCTCGCTGGTTCTCTTCTATGCTCGTTTTTTCTTCAAATACAACCTCGTCATTGCCTTGGAAACATTCGGCTGTTATTTTTCGGATGTAATTTATTGCCGCTTCCCCTTCCAGTTTGTTTCCATCTTCATCTAGGATATGTTGTTGTATTGTTGCTGGCTTCCTGCCTAATAATTTTATGTGGTTCGTAAATATTCCAGGTGCAGCCTTCTTTTCACACGTATTTCTGACAACCAGCGTTCACTTTCACCTTTTACCTTTGCTTGGTCCAGTATTAGAACGCTAGACTTTTTCTCCAGGTATATTTCCCATATACTGGCTACTTCCTCCTGCGGCAGCTGCGCCTTCTGTGCCTGCCTGTGCTCTCAGGATGCTTTCTGTCGTTCGGTGATGGCTTCTCATATCTCCCTGTTCCACCAGTTTTTCGGTTTCTTTCTTCCTTTGCAACGAACGTGTTGATTCTCTTTTCGTATTTCTGTCGTTATTAGCTGCTGCAGCGCCTCCAGCGGGCGCAGTGGTAGGCGACAGCGGCCGCTTCAGTGGAGAGCATTGGAGGAATAGGCCAGTGAGCCCACTTCAAAGCCTTCTAGTACGCTTTAGTATAGATGGCCGCCCGAGCTTCGAACTGGGCCGAATCGAGTGAGTCATGTGCATGGAGAAACGAAAATTGAAGAGGGGCCCTGGCGTCACTTTTTGTGTAGCTAGATGAAGCCGGAATTTGGCGTTGCTCCGCCGTCATGTCGAGCCAGCTCTCCTTTCTTGTTTCGATTTCTCGCGAAACCACGCCGTGCTGTGCGCAACCGGGCTGCGCGGACGCGCGCGCGCCTTCCGCAGCAATAATAGGCAATCGCCATGCCTCATTGCATTACCGGTGCCGAAGACATGTTGAAAGAAGTTCATAATGAACTTCGCAGGTTGGGCCATGTGGTCGAATAAGCTGCTTTTACCGGCTTTTATGAAAGTAAACATGCCTTATAAGGCGAGCCAACTGAACTGTTCTCATCAACCGCAAGTACCGGCAGCTGCCCAGTTCTTGCGTGTTTTTAAAAAAAGGTCACCTTTATCGCTGCCTTCTACTTGCTCTTCTCTGTTTGGGCTTCCTAGGGCTCTCAGACGGACTTGCGAGCTAGAAGTCTGGTGATACGAATAAAATGTACGCATTCTCACTGCACTGCAAGAACGCACTGGAGACACGTACGACGCACCGACTCATTTGCAAACCATTTGGATTTATGAGCACAAACACATATTCTCGCTGTGGCTTGAGGAATCGTCATGCTTTATTGAACAAACTTCGGGTAGCCGCGCATCAATACGACAGCGCGCAGGCGAGGAAGCAGAATGTCATTTCTGACTCCGCGTTTAGGTTAATTGACTGCGGCCTCAGATGCCTTCTTTCCGCGGTAAGTAAAGCTTCACGGAACCAAAGTTTTGCGATAGCCGGTGCACGGTGCAGAACAGTACGCGCGTAGATCCATCCTACGTGGAACAATCAAACAGCCGTTTGATGTGTTCGCAGGCGTACGTTCTGTGGAGCCTTGCTCACTCTTGCAGCGCATCCGCTAACTTCACTTCCCTGCGCTTTTCGCGTACAAAGATAAGACACGCCTGCGGTAGGGAGGATTCGTTCCTCAAATGAAAACAGTCGCTTCTTTCCCATGTTCCCGGATAAAGCTTCGACTGGCCGGTGCACGGTGCCGAGGGCAGCACAATGCACATATTCTGCGCAACGCTCCATCAGCAAGCGTATTGTGGTACAGCTGTGCAGGTGCGCATGGCACGTTAGCATGATTCCGCCGAACAGAGCAAAATTCCAGTGGATATTGCTTCGTTCGTTGCATGGCGCGGTACACTGCGTACAGCGTTGCACACGCGTTCATTTCACGAGCTTTAGTTCCACCTGTCACACCTGGCCATAGCAAGATCCGGGAGAGCATGGTCCACGCAACACAGCGTAACAAAACACGGAGACTAGCGCATACTTGCGCACACGGCACCTTTGCCAACAGAGTGCGCACAGAACCACAACAAAACCGCCATTGTGGCCCAGAAGCATGAGCGCTACATCAAAAGAAATAAAAAAAACAACAACAAGAAAGGAGAACCTACAACGTCATTTCCTCCACACTTTTCTCTTAACGCGGGATGGGGTAGGGCTTCTCCTTAGCTTTCCTTCCTCCATGGTCATGTACATCTGCTCCTCGTCGGAGCGAATTCCCAAACTGTTTATGGTGGTCGATCATGCCCGAAATATTATTGCGAGCTTACGATGCACCATTCATGCCGCGTGCGCTTATTCTGAGCCGTGATTCGGTGACGAAAGATTGCAGCAAGCATCGCTCACGCTGCGCTACGCGTCGTCTGAAAACATGATCCCGCGGTGACACACCGCTACAAACAAACATGCTGCGTGTTTTTGTTCCATGGTGTTTTGTTTTGCTACAAAGTGAAGTTAGGACGACGAAAGTTTTCCAACATCTGGTGCCTATGGTTAGCGGCGGGTGTTCGTACACTGTGTCGTTGTGAAAAAAAAACGAAAAAAAGTGAAAAAAGAGCGAAAAATAAACCTATCACTTTCTTCGAAATAAGTTTGTGATAACACTGAACCAAGAAAATATAAATCCTATGCTATTTAAAAGAAAGAGTATTTATTTAAAACGATGAACGAAGCACTATTGTACATTTCATGCTTCGATCGTCTTCTCGCCCAAGGCTTGTAATGGCTTCGATAGATGCATTGTTTTTTTAAGTACTCGTTATTAAACAGCAACTTATTCATTTCAAACTCGGTAAATGAACACCATATGTGCCGCGTACATGTGAACCAGCGCAAAAGCCATGCAGAGCTGCCCTTTCGTTTCTCCCTTGCAATGAAGCTAAAGAGCGCAGCCTTGTCGAAGGCACGGGGCTATTTTTCTCTCGCAATATAGCATGTGCAGTAGCATTCCAGTCACGAGACCTCTACCAAACGAGTCGTCATAATGCAACGGTATTTATTTATGCCGGGAGTTACGCGTTTTAGAAGCACAGTTTTTTTCAGCTGGTCTACCTTATTCGTGGAGGCAATCAGCTGCGGCAGGTCGGTCATATGGTTCGGGTCTCCCCTTTATCCTAAAGTTGTGCCCGTCTATAGACCATTTTACCTAGGGCAGCTGGGCGCCGCCTTATGCATCATACTAGCGCCACCTGTCGGCTTTCACCGGAAGCGTCATTGCCGCGCCATGCTGGGCTGTTAACTACGCCGGCAGTGCCTTTTGGCAACGTGTTCGTACGAGGTGTACCAACGTTTGTGTCTGTGGATTCCTGCGGAATTTTTCTTAGCACGTTGCCGACGCATCTTTCTGCTCGCGAAGTCTTCATCGCTGCTAGGAAATGGCCACAGTGGCCACAACGAACAGCAACACGCAGCCAGGAGCCAGCGGGACCCACACATTGTCGGCTGGGGATACGATCGACATACGTGAGTGTGTGCGCTCAACTCGCAATGTTTTGCGCGTCAATGTCGCGTAGAATAAAGAATGCATGCTGTGTTTCATCGTTCGCTGTGTTCGTGATCGTGCAGCCAGCAATTACATACAGGTGCGTCTGTGAGTTGTATTTTGAACGGGAGTGTTAGCAGCAGCTGTCAGCTCGCACGTTTGTGGCGGCGCGGACACCGCATCTTCCCATCGCTCGCTCTCCTGCTATGAGCAATATCTTATCGCATGACTGGTCTGCAACCAAGCTGCTTAGGATCGCTTCCCGGCGGTGTCCTACCGAAATCTTCGTTCTCCGTTGCAAGTGTTTTCAACTGAGACTTGTGCGCAACGACGCAGTTTGTACTGATCTGCGATCGCGGAAAGCCGTCCTAATAATCCGCCCGCATCGCTGGCGTCCTACGAAGACTAAACTCGCGTAATAAATGGAAACGATGTGGGAACGAAGCGATATCTACCGTCTAGGAAAAACGAGCACTCCGCGGTAGCCCAGTGGCTATGGCGTTGCGCTGTTGGACGTAAGGCCGGCCGCAGCGTCCACTGCATATCTACCGTCTAGGAAAAACGAGCACTCCGCGGTAGCCCAGTGGCTATGGCGTTGCGCTGTTGGACGTAAGGCCGGCCGCAGCGTCCACTGCCGTGCGTTGTGTTTACGCTAAAGGAGCCGAGCTGGTCAATCTGGAGTACCCCACTACAAACAGCATTTAATGTTTTAGTGAAGGGAATGTAGGGACGTTGCAGTCTGAGCCACGGGCATGACAATGTCGCCTCCAAGTGCATTTCACAGTGTTCTTTTAATTAAATTATGGGGTTTTACGTGCCAAAACCACTCTCTGATTATGAGGCACGCCGTAGTGGAGGACTCCGGAAATTTCGACCACCTGGGGTTCTTTAACGTGCACCTAAATCTAAGTACACCGGTGTTTTCGCATTCCACCCCCATCGAAATGCTGCCGCCGTGGCCGGGATTTCAACCCGCGTCCTCGTGCTCAGCAGCCTAACACCATAGCCACTGAGCAACCACGGCGGGTTACTTCACTGTTTAACACATATGAGATCGATTATCTGTATTCTCCTATCGCATGCTCCCATTGTAATTAATAACCCACCGTGGTGGCGTAGTGGCTATGGCGTTGCGCTACTAAGCCCGGGGGCGCTGGATCAGTTCTCGGCCGCGGCGGCCACATTTCGATGGGGGTGAAATGCTAATATGCCCATGTACTGTGCATCGGGTGCACGTTAAACAAACCCAAGTGGTTAAAATTAATCCCGAGTCATTCTCTACTTAGTGCCTTGCAATTAAATCGTGGTTGGGGCACGTAAACCCTCAGAATATAATTTTTAATCATTGTATTTGCTGCTGCAGTATATGCAAATATTGACACGTGTACTTATCGTTATCGGGCAACCACGTTTGGCCGCCTAACAAATGCTATCGCGCAGCGCAGGACGCGCCTGCATGTAAAAGAAGTTGCTGGAGTGTTATCGATGGTTCCGTACACTGTCTTTCACCGCAAGCTGTGTAATCTGATTGCATGTATGCGCGACGCGAATAGTGTAGAACTTTGTGGAAGACACGCGGGTCCCATCGGTTAATCTGGAACATTCGATGACTGATCTATAAAAGTCGACGCGCTTTACCCGTTGATCAGAGTTTTCGACGATCGCCGACCGGGTTCGCCGCTATCGTTGTGCTATAAGTGTAGCCTGTTTTTGTGGGCACTGGTTCGCCCAATAAAAAATAGTTTTGTCTTTCACAGTATTGCTAATGTGTTCTTAACGTCACCACCACGTGACATCTGGTGGAGGTGCTTTACGTTCATGTACCGGACGCCCCCGACAAGCCGTAATCCAAGCCCGGACCGCAAAGACAACACCAGCGCCGTCCCGGAACATCGAGCAAGCCGCTGAGACGACCAAGAAGATCGTCAGAGTAGTTCGTCCAGAGACGACCAAGAAGACAGCCCCAATGGCAGCCGGAGCAGCCCCAATAGTTCTGCAGCAGCCCAGGGAGCCCCCGACGTTCCGCGGTTCCACATTTGAGGACCCGGAAAGCTGGCTGGCGACGTATGAGAGGGTCGCTACGTTTAACAGTTGGGACAGCGACAAGCTGCGGCATGTCTATTTCGCACTGGAAGACGCCGCCAGGACCTGGTTCGGGAATCGAGAAGCCACCTTAACGACGTGGGACCTGTACCGAAGCGGCTTCTTGCCAACGTTTACAAGCGTCGTGCGAAAAGAGCGAGCCCAAGCACTACTAGAAACCAGAGTGTAGCTGCCAAACGAGACGATCGCGATCTTCACGGAGGAGATGACCCGTCTTTTCCGGCACGCCGACCCGAAAATGTCAGAGGAGAAAAAAAGTCCGCTTCCTGATGCGGGGCGTCAAGCAAGAACTTTTCGCCGGACTTATTCGTAACCCGCCGAAGACCGTAGCTGAGTTTTCTGCAGAGTCATCGACGATCGAGAAAACTCTGGAGATGCACACCCGGCAATATAACCGCCAGGGGCTCACGCCGCAGTACGCCATCCAAGGACTGGATTCCGACGACCTTCTCGAGGCCATCAGGGCCATTGTGCGCGAAGAACTGCGCCAGGTCCTGCCTTCGTCGCAGCCCGAAGTGGCTTCGATCGCCGACATCGTGAAAGAAGAGGTGCACCGATCGCTTGGAGTTCCCGAGCTCCAACCACAATTACCGCAGCCCCAGCCAGAAGCGATGACATACGCCGCCGTCGCACGCAGTCAAGGTACCCCTCAGGGACCACGCCAGGGCCCTGCAGCGATGCAGTTCCGTCGTCCGCCGCCGCCAGCACGCCCACCCATCGGCCAACGAACCTACCCGAGGAAGACGGACATTTGGCGAGCCCCCGACCACCGCCCGCTCTGCTATCACTGCGGAGAAGCCGGCCATGTGTATCGCCGATGTCCATACCGGGAGATGGGACTGCGAGGTTTGGCCGTCGACGCTCCGCGCCCGCAGCAAGGTGAACGCCCTCGCGATATCACCGACTACCTCGCCGCTACTCAGTGGAACTCTCGACGACGGTCGCGTTCGCCATCACCAGGCCGCTACCTCTCGCCGCAGCGCCGACCGTACACTGGCCCAGCCCGGGGCCGGTCAGCGAGCCCATATTCGGAAAACTAAAAGCAGCAACCGATGGAGGTGCGGTTGCTGTTCGTCGAACTGACGCCGCCGCCGACGAAGACGACGAAGAAGCCATCTCGACGACCTAATGACGACACGCCGCCGTCCCGACGAAGTCAGGAAGCCAAGACTACACCGACGAAAGACGACTTGACGACGCGACGTCCCAGCATCAGTTCAACACGACGCAGCCGTGATCCGACGCCAAGGCCCAACTGCAACGCCAGACAAAGAACCACCGACCTCAACGTACTTCTCGACCGCCACGCAGTGACGGCCTTAGTCGACACCGGGGCCGATTACTCCGTAATGAGTAGACACATCGCCGCCCAGTTGAAGAAGGTTAAGACTGCATGGGAGGGCCCCATAATTCGTACCGCTGGATGACACCCCATTACGCCGACTGGAATCTGCACGGCAAGAATAACCGTTCATAACCGGACTTACCCTGCCACCTTCGTTTTCCTCCAACAGTGTTGACGAGACGTCATTCTCAGCATGGACTTTCTGAACCAACACGGCGCAATCATAGACCTGAAGTCAAAATTGATAACGCTGTCGGAAGATCAAGCGATACCGCCGGTGAGCTTTCGTAGTCACCACGCCTTGAGTGTTCTCGAAGATCAGGTGAGCATCCCGCCTCGCTCGAGCATTGTTATTTCGGTCGGCACCGAAACACCCGCTGACGTAGAAGGCGTCATCGAGGGCAACCAACATCTACTGCTCAACCATGAAATTGCGTTGCAAGAGGGATCGCTCGACTCCCCGGAGGGAAATTGAGGGTTATGCTGACAAACTTCAGCCAGGAGTTCAAACACATCAACGAGGGCACTACGATCGCGTGCATCGAGGAAATTCTGGAAACCAGTAATGCGTTTGTCCTCTCGGATTCTGCCGCCATCTCCCCTGATGTGCATATTCCCCAAACCAGACTTCAACGTGAATCAAAGTCTTCCTACGAGTAAACAGCAACAGATCCGAAGTCCTCTCCGACGATACAAAGACTGCTTTTCGACGTCATCGAAGATTCGACAAACACCAGTCGCCAAGCATCGCATAATCACCGAGGAGTGCGCTCGACCGCTCCGCCAGAGCCCTTACCGAGTTTCGCCGCGAGAACGTGCAGCTATAAGAAAACAAGTCGACGAAATGCTGCGCAACGACATCATCCAGCCGTCGAAAAGCCCGTGGGCATCCCCTGTTGTCCTGGTAAAGAAAAAGGACGGAACCCAACGTTTCTGCGTCGATTATTGTCGTCTGAACAAGATCACGAAGAAGGACGTATACCCCCTCCCACGAATAGACGAAGCATTGGATCGGCTCTGCAACGCTAAATACTTCCCGTCGATGAACCTCAAGTCTGACTATTGGCAAATAGAAGTCGACAAAAGAGATCGCGAAAAGACGGCCTTCATCACCCCACACGGCCTCTACGAGTTCAAGGTTATGCCATTCGGACTGTGCTCGGCGCCTGCAACGTTTGAGCGCGTCATGGACACGGTGTTAGGAGGATTGAAGTGGGAGACCTGCCTCGTTTACTTGGGTGACGTCGTCGTCTTCGCCGGAAATTTCGACGATCACCTCAGGCGGCTTGCGACAGTACTAGAGGCCATCAAGTCGTCAGGGCTTACTCTGAAGCCGGAAAAATGCCGCTTCGCTTACGATGAGCTTGTGTTCCTAAGCCACGTAATCAGCAAATCTGGTGTCCGCCCAGACCCGCAAAAGACAGCTGCCATCGCACAGTTCCTGCAGCCCATCGTCAAGAAGGCAGTGCGTAGATTTCTTGGCATGTGTGCCTACTACAGGCGCTTTGTCAAGGACTTTTCACGCATCGCTGAGCCGTTGACACGTCTAACTAAATGTGCTGTTGAGTTCAAGTGGGAAACGCCGCAGTCCGACGCATTTGAAGAACTCAAACGACGCATGCAGTCGCCGCCGGTACTTGCGCACTTCGACGAGTACGCCGATACAGAAATCCATACTGACGCCAGTAGCCTAGGCCTCGGTGCCGTTCTAGTCCAGAGGAAAAACGGAGTCCAACAGGTGATAGTTTACGCTAGCCGGTAGCTGTCAAAAGCGGAAGGCAACTATTCTACGACCGAAAAGGAATGCCTCGCCATCGTTTGGGCTACAGCTAAATTTCGCCCTTATCTTTACGGCAGGCCATTCAAAGTCGTCAGCGACCATCACCCGTTGTGTTGGCTAGCGAATATAAAGGATCCTTCAGGACGACTGGTGCGGTGGAGCCTTAGACTACAAGAATACGACATCACTGTAACCTACAAGTCCGGAACAAAACACGCCGATGCCGATTGCCTATCACGCGCGCCCATTGACCCGTAACCGCAAGATGACGAGAATGACGACGCCTTCCTTGGAATGATAAACGCGGAAGACTTCGCTGAACAGCAACGGGCAGACCCGGAGCTAAGAGGCCTCGTCGAATATTTGGAAGGGCACATCGACGTTGTCCCCAGGGCATTTAGGCGCGGATTATCTCCCTTCACGCTTCAAAACAATCTACTCGTGAAGAAGAACTTCTCACCAGTCCGCGCCAACTACCTTATTGTTGTCCCGTCAGGACTTCGTCGAGAAGTATTGCACGCCCTACATGATGATCGGACCGCTGGACACCTCGGGTTTACCCGGACATTATCGAGGATACAAGAAAAGTATTATTGGTCGCGCCTGACCGCCGACGTCGCCCGTTATTCCAGAACATGCCGAGACTGTCAGCGACGCAAGACACCGCCGACAAGGCCAGCCGGATTACTACAGCCAATCGAGCCTGCTTGCCGACCATTCCAGCAGATCGGGATGGACTTGCTGGGACCCTTTCCGACGTCAATAACCTGTAATAAGTGGATCGTCGTGGCGACGGACTACCTCACCCACTTCGCTGAAACTAAAGCAATGCCGAAAGGTAGCGCAGCCAAGTGGCGAAATTCTTTGTCGAAAACATCCTGCTGCGACCGGACGCCCCAGAAGTACTCATCACCGACAGAGGAACGGCCTTTACAGCGGAGCTCACCCAAGCCATTCTAAAATACTGTCAGACAAGGCACAGGAGGACAACAGCCTACCACCCGCAGACGAATGGTCTTATGGAGCGGCTGAATAAGACCCTCGCCGACATGCCTCCCAGGCGTTGTGCTCGACAACGTCGAACACAAGACCTGGGATGCCGTCCTGCCGTATGTAACATTCGCTTACAACACGGCGGTGCAAGAAACAACACAGATCACGCCGTTCAAGCAAGTTTACGCCAGGAACCCGACGACGACGCTCGACGCCATGCTGCCGCACGTAACTGACGAGGAGAATCTTGACATCGCTACCTATCTCCAGCGCGCCGAAGAAGCTCGACAGCTTGCCCGCCTACGGATCAAGAACCAGCAGCGTACCGACACTACAAGCTCCGACGACGCTTCGATGGCGACCGTGTTTGGGTATGGACCCCGATACGCCGATGAGGACTGCGTGAGAAACTACTGCGACGCTATTTCGGACCCTACAAGGTCATCCGACGTATTGGCGCACTGGAGTATGAGATCGTGCCAGACGGCATTTCGCATTCACAGCGGCGCCGAGCACGATCTGAAGTGGTCCACGTGGTGCGCCTTAAACCCTCTAAACACTGACGAACTTCCGTATATTGTTGTTTTCTTTGCTACGAGTGGTTCTTTTTTATTACTTTCGTTTGTTTGCAGCATCGGGTCGATGCTTTTTAAGAGGGGGGTAATGACACGTGTACTTATCTTTATCAGGCAACCACGTTTGGCCGCCTAACAAATGTTATCGTGCAGCGCAGGACGCGCCTGCATGTAAAAGAAGTTCTGGAATGTTATCGATGGTTCCGTACACTGTCTTTCACCGCAAGCTGTGTAATCTGATTGCATGTATGCGCGACGCGAATAGTGTAGAACTTTGTGGAAGACACGCAGGTCCCATCGGTTAATCTGGAACATTTGACGACTGATCTATAAAAGCCGACGCGCTTTACCCGCTGATCAGATCTTTCGACGATCGCCGACCGTGTTCGCCGCTATCGTTGTGCTATAAGTGTAGCCTGTTTTTGTGGGCACAGGTTCGCCCAATAAAAGTTAGTTTTGTCTTTCACAGTATTGCTACTGTGTTCTTAACGTCACCACCACGTGACAATATTGTGCGCAAGGAAGCTTGATTAGTTATCCTTACAGCGTTAAAGTTTTAGCCTACATATTCACTCACTGATTGATGTCACCTATTCTTCAGATGGACTGACCTATGGGCACCCAATGTTTCTCAACAGCTGGGTGGACGATGTCGAGGCGTGGCCGAGTGTGTCTAGTGCCCACATTGTGTGCTACCTCATCAAGAGCAAGGCGTGTGACCTCAAAGAATCTGAGGCATACAAAAGCCTAGACTCCTACAATTTTGTACAGAGTGGCTCGGTGGGCCAGGTGCTTTGTCACAATGTTAACGCAGACTTAGTGTACCTCAAGGCGGATGTTCGACCATCGCAGGCTATGAATCAAAAGCCTTGGACAGGATGGGCTTGCGTAAGGCACACCGAACAGGTGATCACTGCAGGTTGCTCGTGTATGGCTGGGAAAGCAAGGGCTTGTAGCCATGTTGGTGCACTACTGTGGAAAGTCGATATGGCTGTCGCCTCGGGAATGACCGGCACATCATGTACTGACTTAACGGCTCAGTGGAACAGGAGAACAAAGAGGAATGTGGAACCTCTCCTGCTTGAAGTATTGGTCTTTAAGCTGCAAAAGCGAACTGTGGACTCGGAAAACAAGGCCCCAAAACCCACAAGAAGGTTTCATCACTTCGGAAATGATGTAGAGCTGATGAACCACATTGGGAGGAAATCATTTTCGGATCTCTTCAACATTCCTGGTGAGGGCACTTTTCTTCCAACGATAAATGAGTGCAGTTGTGTTAAGTGAAATGCCTTAAAATTACAGCGGCGGCTATTCCTTAAAACCCTATATTTTTTGCCACTGTATGGCATCAGTATGATTTTTGGCATCGACGCGCATACGTTAGGAGACTGACAAGTTATTTGTTGCCATTTATTTAACATAATGGTAATGCAGATTGTGATAGTAGGTTTTGGTGTCTTTCAAATACAGTAGATATCATGTTTGTGTATTCCACATCATTATATATACAAGTAGTGTTAGCCGGCACAGTGCAGTGCGAATTGTGTGTAATTGCTTTATATCTTGCAGATACCTTGCTTCATAGTACATTGAATGCGGCTGCTTGGGACCCACGTGCTACTGATCTGCCAAGCCAGCCTCGCCACTCACATACAGACCCTTTGGAACTCCCAAAAGGCCGCGACTCTTGCAAAGTATTTTATCAAAAGTTTGTTATACTTTAGAATGAAGGACGGGCTTCCCTTGAATTTGCCACTAGGGAACAGGGGTGCCCGCTATGGCGCATGGCCAGGCGCCTTCGCATAACTGCATCAAATGTGAAGCGGGTTCCTAAAAGGGAAAGCACTGATCCCTCGAAAGCTGTTTCTGCGCTTTCAAATCCAAGCTTTACCGGTAATGCTGCCACAAAGCATGGGCTGAAGTACGAAGCCATTGCAAGAGTAGCATTTACGAGGAAGACTGGTTTGGCTGTAGTGCAGTCGGGTATGGTAGTGAGCAGTACACATCCTTGGCTGTCTCCAATCCCTGATGGAATCTGTGCTGATGATGCCCTAGTTGAGATCAAGTGTCCCACAGTTTCAGATTGCACGGTATTAATCGAAAAGGGAAAGTATGACGTAAAGCTTGTGAATTTGTAATCTGTGCTTTGTCCAGGTGGCAAAAATGGTTAGTATGACCAAGTGCAGTTTAGCACGTTTTGCTGTGGCAAAAGCACCTGCTTTTTTTATGTGTGGTCGGCTGAAAGTGATTTCATTGTAAATGTGCCTATTGACACACGGTACATTGAACAAAACTTGAAGAGGCTCAAAACATTTTACTTTTTGCATCTCCTGCCTCACCTTGAGGACCTACATCATAGAAAAAAGCTGGCTATGTGCAAAAAGTATGACGAGATTTGCAATTTGTGATGAGCAAGTGAAATTTTATTCATAATGTCTGCTTCATTGGAGCCATCCAAGTATATTGAATGAATAAAAAACATTAAACCACATTTTAACACTTTGGCTTCAAATCACTTCCATACGCTTCACAGGCACGAAACCAGTGAGGTTACAAAAAATTGTCAGTGGCTTAGCTCGGCTATGCCAGGATATACGTAGCGAAAGCTAAGGCATAGCATGGTTAGCCGTGGTTAATCTTGATTGCAAGTCCAGGCCAATAAAGCTTTTGCTTTGAAACGGCATTAGTGAAGTTTACCCTACTCACTTCTCCAGGGTGCTTAAGGCTAAATTAAAGTACATACGGGACATTTATGCTTTTGTCTATTCGTTGATGAGCGGGCGTTTAAGGTTAGAGTCCTGCACAAACAAGGACAATTTTGCTGGCATACTTTCTTGACTTGATGTGCAGTACTTGCTTGAAAATTCCGTACGTCTTGATTCGGTTGATTGCCCGCTCAACATGAATTCTTAGCGAAGCGATGCGCCTAGTTTCGGTGACTTCACTTTCAGGTAGCTGATCCTTTCCTGAGAAAAAAGAGATGAAGAGGCAGTCATGTACATGTAATTACTGTGTTTATGGAGGTTATGAAAACACTATTGTGGACACCTACCCTTTGTAAATGCAGGCCTGTTCGTTTTAATCCCTTGAGCCTCAAGATAAGGGTCAAGCTTGAAACCACGGTCTGCCATTATCTCAGCACCTGGAAGGAGGTACTCTTCCACTCCACATGTCTTTACAATGTATTTGTCTGATGCCCTGCCTCAATACACATCTGACACAAACATTATAAATCCATTTGGTGCTATGACGGTAAGAAATTTCATCGTGTTTGCACCCTTGTATTGGCTGAAACTTTGGGATCTGGCCATCAGTTTCCGCGGCCTTGCATTAGTGCTTCAGTGCAGTCGAATATGCATGTTATACGACTGTACTCGCTGTTTCTGAAACACTCAGGCATGCTTGCCCGCAACCTTGAGCGGCGAAGCCACACAACTTCTTGCATGATCTTCACCCGGTCGTCCAGGACTCTTGAAAATGTTCTAGAAACATAAGCTACAGAGACCTCGAACCGTCTTGCTAAATCTCGACAAAGGAGGCCAAGTCTAAGCCTCATGAGTGTCAATAACAGCTGGTCTTCGATGGTCAAAAGCTTGGGAGTTGTCTTGAGCCTTCAGTGCTGACACGAGCTTGTCAAATGCAGCCACAGAAATGCCAGTGTGAAAAAGAATGTCGTCACTGGTCAGTGTTCGATAGGAAAAAGTTCTCATGGTCATAGAAAGTCTCGTGCTCGTGTAGGAATGGTCAGCTGGTGGCAGTTCCCATTGTGTGGAGCTATCTTTCGTGACCTACAAGAAAGTGAAAAGGCATGTCATGATGTAGAACACATTACCATTACAAAATATTACCTTTGTATTTTTCCTTCTCATCATGTGCTCGGTTTTGCTTACGTGAGTCTGACAAAATGAGTTTTGTGAGAAACTTAAACACGTCATCCGGCAACTCAAATAATCTGCGTGCATACTTACGTCAACTTCGTGATCTGATATTAAGCTCCCACAATCTTCATTTTCTACAACACTGCTGTCTGGAGTAGCTACACCATAAGTGAAAGCCTGTAAACAAAGCACTGCAGCAATCATCACTGCAGTGTCACACAGGAAGCAGACATGAACATATGGAGAGGAGAGTGCCTGTACACTCACATCTGCTTCTTTATCCAATGTACATCTGACTAGTGAATTTCCAGTGTGAAGGGAAACCTGCAGAAGAAATTGGCAGCTCAGTTCCACTTGAAGCAGCATATGAAAAAGCCTAGATTGTCCTGACCACTCACATCTGGTTCATAAACTGTGCCAGAGCTGGGAAACGTATCTTTGTTGCAGTGAGCCTATGAAAGGCGAAACCAAGTGAATGTGTGTACTTCTTAAACAGGCACCGTGTTCAGAAGCCTAGACTGGCTGAGTGAGTACTTACATCTTCATTTCCCAAAACATTGTTGAATGATGTGGTTTCCATGTGTGCTGCTGCCTGTTGAAGTTGGTTTATCTTTAAATATGACAATATAAGAAGGCAGAAGAATTTGTACGACTGCTTACTCTTTCATAATGTGTAAAGAATTGAACAGCACTAGTGCCAATAAGTGGTGCAGGAGATCACTTAAAGCTGGTTCACTTTCAAATGCATCAGTGAACACTGCAGGCTCACTGTGGGAAGTCTCCTGTTGAGAGAACGATAGCAACAGTTGGCATGGTTTTATCGTGTCTGGTGTGCCTGTAAGCTTCAGCTGTTGGCATGAATATTTACTTCTGTTTCCTGACATGCACAAGCGCTGTCTAGAATTGTCTCGGCACTATCTCCAACCTGGTATGGGTAGGACACATAACAGTGAGCACATATTCTCAGTGATAGTATGTCAAGACAGTGAATGCCTACTCACATATTCCAAACTGTGCTAAAGAGAGGTCAATGTGGAAGCTTGTGCATCATAAGTGACCTGTAAAAACACATCAATAGCTTTAAGCCTGTTGCATTGACAGAACTTAGTTATGAACAGAACTTAGTTACATAGTTATGAAAACTTCACAGCGCGGGAAAGACCTAGTTGGGGCATTTACAGTAAGTGAAGTTACTTGTAGGCAAAACATCAACTAGCTAAGTTCTTGATCTCAAACACAAGCTTGTTTAACAAACGAAATATGTTCCCGTATTGTGGTACGCAGCATACTTAAATCTTTCTCGTGACTAATTGGCTACATTGTTCTTATAACGGCACACACCGGCTATTTTCCATAGTTCAGTTCACTGGTATGTTCAGATTCTGACAAATTAAACCAAAGAAAAGCCTTACACTCTGTGAAGGAAGCTGACGTGATTCTTCATCTCGTGTGTTTCTGCTCGTTTTTCTCTGGAATGGAAATAAATCATTATCAGCCACACAGTTACAACAATCTGTACACTTGCCTTCCGCTTAGTTGGTGCTGGCGTATTTTCGTCACGGTTCAGGCGTCTGCGCCCAAAGACAACCTGAAATATTACGAATCTTTTTTATTATCGCAGCTAAAGATTCGTGGGTTTTATGTGCCAAAGCCATTGACAAAATTATGAAACACACTGCAGTAGAGACGAACTTATTAATTCTGACAACCCGAAGTTCTTAGACCACCCAAGCATTAGTACAGGAGCGTTATTGCGGTTTGCCTCCACAGAAATGCCGCCGCCTCGGCTGCGTATCGGCACCGCGACTTCGGCCTTGGCAGCGAAATGCCTTGACCGCTAGGCCACCGCAGCAAATCTATTATCGCAGCCAAGAACAGAGGTCGATTCAGCAACAATTGCTGATAGATCGCCACGGACAAGCGAAGCGACGAAGATGTACAAAGTTAACTTCTCACCAGTTAGATATCGTGTCTTCCGCACCGATAGCATGAAGCCTAGCTCAATTGTAACATTTTCACAGCTCCACTATCGAGCATGAAACTGCGGCACATGTTTCCTATTCAGGTTCGGCAGAAATCGAGGGGCAGAAATAGCTACGTGCTACGGTACATGACTTGAAAGCTTTTTCACTAGAGCTGTAAAGGCCCAATGTCTAAGGCGCTAATTACACGAAATGCGGTGCTTTAGAACGGGTCAGCTAGCGATGAACAAGTGTTCACTTACCTTTCGCTGGTAACCCAAGTTCAGCATCGGCAGCGGGTTTTGCTCCGTGCGTTTTCCATCAACGAAATGGGCAGAACACACACGTGAATTTGTGTTTGGCACGAAGTCTTTCCTGTTGATCAGAGAAGCCCACTGACGACCCAAGTCGACGTCCGCGGGGAAGTGGTGCAACAGAAACATATCGCAACCACATTGCTCCTTCTTCACAGCGTGTTTTTCGCACAAGCTATCCGCGATATTCTTTCGTTTTCGCTGTTTGTTGCCACAACCCACCACTACACAGTGCTGACCGGACGACGTAGGCGCGGTGAAAGGCATTTCTGCTGTTAACAAGAGCACGCAAAAAGGAGAAAACACATTGAAACAGGCACGCGTCAGCTTCTGTCGAGCAAATTTAACAGCCCAATGCAAGAGGGCCACTCTGGGTTACCTGAAACAGAAAGGGCGAATCAAACGCAGTGCTCCTGGTTCGAGGGTATCCCCGCTCTCTCCGTAAAATCGTGTATAGAGAGATAAGCGCTGCAATTTATGCAGTGCTCTTGCGGGGGTCACAGATAATTACAACCGTCAAGAGGCTAATTCAGCGAGGCCCAAGAAGCTCCAGAGGGCATTGTGCGCATTTGACGTGGTTGCAACTGTCCAAACTAGTTTCTCGCGTTGTCTTTACTCTTTGCCGCCCTTCTGACATGTGTACAAGCGCTCTGCACCACCCCCCGACTCAGTGTGCCAGACAGCAGCAACAGAAGCAGCAGAGAGAAAGTCGAAGGAAGAGGCAAAGAAAGGTTCGCTTCAATATCATCAGCAATTTAAAAGATATAGCAAAAGCAGTGGAAGAATTCTGTAGTGACCTGTACGGTACCCAGAGCAGCCTCGCTATCTTCATTGAAAATAGCAGCTGAACAAGATAGAGAGGCTCCCTATATTATAACTAACTATGAAGGTACAAGGGTATTACAGGACATAAGCAGTGCAAAAGTGGCCGGAGAAGATGGAATACCAGTCAACGTAATAAAAAAAGAGGAGATATCATGCTTGAAAAGCTTGCGTCCCTTATACGCAATGCCTCACGACTTCAAGTGCACCAGAGAGCTGGAAGAATGCTAACGTTATGCTAATTAGAAAAAGGGGAGACGTTAAAGAATTGAAAACCAATAGGCTTGCTTTTAGTATTGCATAAAATAGTCACCAAGATTATTACCCAGAGAACAACGACAACACTTGACTTCAATCAAGCAAGAGAACAAGCTGGCTTCAGGAAGGGATATTGTACGATGAATAACATCTATATCCTCAGTCACGAAATCGAGAAATCTGCACAGTACACTCAACCCCCATATGTGACTTTTATAGGTGATGAAAATGCATCTGTTTCTGTTGAGATACCAGCACTCATAGAGTCATTACGCAGTTAAGGAGTACAGGAGTCATACGAGAATACCTTGGGAAATAACTACTAAGATTCCGTAGCCACCTTCGTTCTCAAGAAAACTAGAAAGTTACCCACTAAGAAAGGGATCAGGCAAGGAGACAGCCTCTTCAATGCGTTTCCCTGCATGCTTTGAAAAAGTCTTCAAGCTATTAAACTGGGAAGGCTTAAGAGTAAGGATTAACGGAGAATATCACAACAGCTTTCCGTTCGCAGATGACATTGTCCTGTTCACCATCACTAGGAACGAATTACAACAAATGATCTTCACAGAGGAAGTGTGAGACTGCCGTAATAATAATAATATGCACAAGAAAATGTTCAATATACTGGCGAGGTAACAAGAGTTCAGGATTGTCAATCAGCCTCTAGAGTTTGTAAAGGAGTATGTTTATATGGGTAAAAAACTCACAGGGACGCTGATCATGCCGAAGGGAGCGAACGCACTTCACGTCGGCTCCGTTTTCCAAGAATTTCGCTGTGATTATCGCTCATTGACCTCATGAATGTAACACCAGCGTATGCAGGAAGTCACCAAGATTCTACTGGCACCATATTCAAGGTGGGAAACGACTTCCTTCCCAATCACAGAGGCTTTTGACCAGCTCCACGCTAACCCTCACCGGAGCTCGCTTCGCCGGAGCAGTGATGGAAGTTTGAGAGAACTCCCCTGAAGAGTTTCTCCAAGGCAACGGTTGGTGCACCATTCGATACAAGACCCAATTCAACCGCGAAGCCGCGCAAAGCAACAGCCAGAACGGAACCCACTCCCGCACCGGCGAGGGAGCGAACGGCGACCGACAGCGTTCGCGTCAAAGACAGCGTAACGTACAGCAGCAAGTCATCAGGAACAGTAAAATGCCACTACTCCCACGAAGTGATTTCAAGGTCGTGATACGACCAAGAGGAGGCCTCGACGTTGCCGCCACCGGAACCGTGCTCCTCGGATCGGCCATTTACCGGGCGGCCAACGTACCGGGGCAAGAAGCAGGGGAGGACACGGTGTGCACCAACAACCGCCAAAACATCATAGTCGTGAGTACACCTCGCGCTACTCACGCCGCTAAGTACAGACAATTAGAAGCCATCACCATCGGTGACCACCGCCACGAGGTCAGTGCCTATGAGACGGCCCCCGACTACACGGTGAAGGGAATCATCAGGGGAATCCCGTTGGAGGAGAACGCCAAGTCCATTCTCACCAACATCGTTCCCGCCTGCAACCACCACGCCCTGGCAGCCAAACGGCTCAGTAATACCAAGACGGTCATAGTGGCCTTTCAAGGACCGCGAGTGCCCTCCTACGTCAGGTACGGCGGCGCCCTCCTTCGCTGCGCCCTGTATCGCAAGCAAATCGACATGTGTCACGGCTGCGGGAGACTCGGTCACCGCATGGACGTGTGCCCCAATCCTCAGGATAAAGTGTGCCGTAGTTGTGACGCCATCAACCCAGGCCCCGACCACCAGTGCTCCCCACGTTGCAAGCTGTGCGGGGGAACACACATGACGGCGGATCGCAATTGCCGCACAAGGTACAAGACCCCCTACGTCGTGACAAAGAGGCAATGGGAACGACACAGGGCCGCCGAGGAAGCGGAGGCGGCCGCCAAAGCCACCAGCCCCGCCGGCAAGCCGCGCTCGAGATCCAGGACTCGCAGCCGAGGCCGCTCCCGGTCCCGGAGCCGCGCCCCAAACCCACGGCAGCAGCAGCAACGCCGGTCTCGCAGCCGCACCCCCAGAAGGACCTCAACAAGAGACACCGAAACCACCGAGAAGGTGAGCTGGGCAGATGCGGTCACGGGAAAACGACCACCAACCGCGAAGGCTGGCGACAAAGCACCCGCTAAAGCTGAGACGGAGGTAACTAAATTAACACAGGCGATACAAGCGCTGCAGAAGCAAATGCAGACACAGATTCGCGCAAAAGACGACCTCGTACAACAACTCCAGCATGCCGTGAAGAGCGGTACCGATACAGAGGCCATGCATGAAACTCAAGAACAACCCATAGAGGATGACGAAGTCGTATACCCCGACACTAAACGCAGACCCACTTCACAGGCTACTCAGGCCACGCAGGGAACAGAAGAGGAACCCATAGAGGACGACGAGGTCGAGTTCCCCGATGCCAAACGAAGACCCACTCCCACCCTTACAGAGGCAACACGACCCAAGCGCACGCGCGCAACGAAACGCGACGCGCGAATAGATGCACTCGAGCCTCGCCTAAGCAATCTCGGGGAAACGATTATCGCGTCCATCACGCGTACCATCCAGCGGAGCCTGGAGAGTGTTCACCTCAGACTGTCGAGATTAGAAGCCGCAAAGAGCATGATCGTACCGTCGCATAGGGAAGCGCCGCAACACATGTAACAAGATATAAACATGGCCCGACACTCATCGAAACAAAAACACACGATATTGCAGTGGAACTGCAGAAGTTGCCAAAACAAACGAGCGCACTTACAACAATACCTGAAAATGATCCCCGAACGCCCAGACGTCATCATACAGCAGGAAACGAATGGTCCCGCCAAACTCGCGGGGTACCAGTCTATAACAGGCAAGGCGGAGAAACCAAACGTCACCACACTGGTCAAGCGAGCGCACACAGCTATCGAACACGACACCAAAATCAGAGACATCGAAAACGTTCTCGTAGAAATAATTCCACCACGCAAGACCCGCAACAGCATCTTCGTACTCAACGTCTACAGTAGTCCCAGATGGCGCCAGCACCGCTTCCATGTCCTCTTCAAACGGGCAATCGACATCGCCAAAGGGCAACAGCTGTTCATTGGGGGGACTTTAACGCGGGGCACACGGCGTGGGGTTACAAGCATAATCGCACCAAAGGCACGCATCTATGGGCAACGGCGCAATACGCCGGACTCGAGCTGGTCACCGACCCCGCGGCACCAACAAGGCAGGGCAACAGCGCAAGCACTGACACGACGCCGGACCTTACTTTCACGTGCAACACACGCAAAGTCACTTGGACAAACACCATGCAAGACTTGGGGAGCGATCACTACATTATTTCCGTAGAAGCAGAAGGCGGTCCGCAGGAACACAATGCCGGTCGTCAAATGAAGATCACGAACTGGAATCGGCTACGCAAACATCGTGATGAGCAACAGATGGAAGACATCAAAGATATAGAACAATGGACCGACCAACTGCGGTGGGATATCGAGCGCATGACGCAAACGATCCCGTCGACAGCTGGGCTCGAGACAATAGACTCCCGGTTGCTGCACATGTGGGAAGCCAAAACTCACCTGCAGCACCGATGGAAACAACAGAGACACAATAGGAGACTGCGTAAACGGATAGCACAGCTCAACAAAGAAACAGAAAAGCATGCGCTTAACCTGCAACATCAACAATGGGAAAAGAAATGCGCGGAGATGGATGGTCAACTCACCATGCGTTGCACGTGGCAGATACTGCGGTACCTGATCGATGCCGCCAACACCAAGACCACACACATGCAAGGCATATACAAAATTATACACGCTTACGAGGGAACGGAAGAACAATTCCTACGGGATGCGGAACGCCTTTACATATCCCAAACGCCACCGCAAATATATCCAGACTACTCAGGAGAAAGCAACGCCACCCTAGACGAGGAATTCTCCGTTGCCGAAATCCAGGCAGCCCTCGTAAAGCTGAACACAAAGTCGGCCCCTGGCCCCGATCGAATACCCAATAGGGCACTATGCAATCTCGATTACGGATCGATCGAGAAACTAACAAAATACATTAACGAGTGTTGGGCGCAAGGCAAGCTACCCCGGCAATGGAAAGAAGCAAATATCACACTGATACCGACACCCGGCAAGAAATTACAGCTGGAGAACCTGCGCCCCACCTCCCTCACGTCCTGCATGGGCAAGTTAATGGAGCACGCGTTTCTCAATAGACTCACGGATTACCTCGAGGACAACGACTTATTTCCACACACCACGATTGGGTTCAGAAGACATCTCCCCACGCAAGACGCCCTTCTGCAACTAAAACACCAAATCATAAGACAATCCGGGGCGTTCCACGACAGCCATCCTCGGGCTGGACCTGAAGAGGGCCTTCGATAACGTTCGCCACGATGCCATATTGCGACAAATAGACAAGCTAAATCTCGGCCTGCGCACGTACAACTACGTCCGAGACTTCCTCACGGGAAGAACCGCTCGCATGCGAGTATGACAACTACAGTCAGAGCAAATCAACATCGGCAGCACGGGCACCCTGCAGGGCTCGGTGATCTGGCCAATGCTCTTCAACCTCGTCCTGCTGGGGTTGCCCGACCGATTGTTTCAAATCGAAGGACTGCATCACAAGCTATAGGCGGATGATATTACGATCTGGACGACAACGGGCAGCGACGGAGCGATCGAGCAACGTTTACAACAGGCCATCCAATGCGTAGAAAACTACCTCGTGGGCACGGGACTCGCCTGCTCGGCCGAAAAATCCGAACTGTTGCTATATAGACCAGTCAGAAAGGGGCGCCCACCTAAATGCTACACCCCCCTGGAAAAGCAAGAGATCCAATTAACGGCATCAAACGGCCTACCCATCCCCATAGTAGAGAAAATCCGGGTACTAGGAAAGGTGATAGAGCATAAGGGTGGCAATGGCGAAGCACTTCGTAAGATAACGGCAAAGGCCCCCAGCACGATGCAGCTCATTCGACGCATCACCAACAAACACGCGGGCATGCGCGAAGGCAGCGTCATCCGACTCATACAAGCCTTCGTCATTTCTCAGATAAGGTACACGGCAGCATTTCACAACTGGACGGTTGCGGAAAAAAACAAGGTCAACGCGCTCATACGCAAGGCGTACAAATGTGCGTCGGGATTTGCGCCTGGAGTTAGCACCACCAAGCTCTTAGAACTAGGCCTACACAATACGCTCGAAGAACTCGTGGAGGCGCAACAAGTGTCCCAACTTGAACGCCTATCCAAGACCCGCCCGGGCAGACACGTACTTGAATATCTCGGCATCTTATACCACTCGCAACACGGCATCATGCACCCCCAACACCACACGGGGAGGCGTAAAGCCAGGGCAAAACACATGAACAAAAGTTACTCTAACGACAAGGAGGCGGTCTTCACCGACGCAGCCCGTTATCGAGACAGGAAGAGTTTCGTGGCGGCAGTTACTAGCCACCGAGGCAACCACCTCACTAGCGTCACCGTGAACACGGCACATGCCGAAACGGCAGATGAAGCGGCCATAGCACTGGCCCTCACACAAACTAAAGCTACATACGTGATCTGCGACTCGCAAACGGCAATTCGCAGTTTTGCAAATGGGCGCATCTCGCAAGAGACGTATCAGATACTCCAGCGACATCCCATACACCAGGGAGATGCCGACGTTGATAACCGAAGGCGTTTGCTATGGATCCCGGCACACACTGGAATGAGCGCCCCCAACGAAGCGGCTCACGGCGTTGCTCGAAGCCTGACTCACCGAGCAGCATCGGAGGAAGAGCCCCCGCGGGGTACTGCAAACGTCTGGGCATGGGAGGATCGTATGACCAGTTTTGACGACATCACGGCACACTACCAATTACAAAGACGCATATACCCATTCCCTCACGCTAGCTTAGACAGGACGCAAGCAGTACACTTCAGACAATTACAAACAGACTCTTACAGAAACCCTAGACTCATGCACGCCATGTATCCTGATATGTACACTACAAACAAATGCACATCGTGTGGCGAGGTTGCCACACTAAATCACATGTTATGGGAGTGTCGGGACCTAACAAACAACTCGGGCAGTGCCGACCCCTCTGTCTCTTCCACCGCCAGCCTCCAGTCACGCTGGATGACCGCACTGCTCAGTTCTGACCTGACAGCACATCTCTGGGCCGTCCAGCGAGCCGAGGAAGCCGCTTCGAGACAAGGTCTCGGAACCGCGTCCGCGGCGGGTGCCCAGACCCACTAAAAGACGCCGGACTCAAATCTTGTTGATTTGAAATAAATGGTTACGCTCTCTCTCCCTACCTGAAAATTGGGGTAAGCGAAGCCTGCCCACCGTGCACCTGACCTTTATCACGGTTAGGTAACCCACACGTAACGGTGTCGATTTGCTTCGACCTTCTGCTCCCTCAGGTCGGGATCTTGTGGTTGCTGTCGAATTGCTTGGGCTCGTAAGGCTCTAAATGCTCGTTCAGAGTCCGATGTAACGTACCGTGTACACGTGTTCACGCTACGGCGGACTACATTTAGACCTTAAAAGCTGGATCGATGCACCGAAGGCGAGCCCTTTCACAGGCGAGTTCTCGCCGTAGCTCGCCGAACGCTGCCACTTACTCGGGGCAACGCACAACGCGTGGCCGTCCCACCCGTATTCTGAGAATTAACTGAACGAAAACAAAGCAAGGTTGCCAGATGGACCCAACAAAAATGACCAAGGTATCTCAAAATGTATTCCAAAAATAGTCGGACCAAAATTTTTTGTGTGCGAAATGCAGCCAAAATGTAGCGAAAACGTTTGATAATGTTCTGAGGGTGTCTTTTAGATGGTGGAGATGTATATCCGGCTCCAAAATCCCGCCGCACGCCACCAACACAACACTGGTCTCAGGGGACGCGGATTTGGACACCACTTCTTGTGAAAATGGGTCAAACAACTTCTTTTCCAATGTACTCATGATGTTGTTGCCACTTACTGAGCCATGTTTTGAGCTAACTTAAGTTAACGCCTCGCTATACCCGCGGTATAATTTAATAAGAGTCGGGCGAAATATTGCCAGCTCCCATATCGGGTATCAGCTTCGGCTGGTCACGATCGAGTGCCCTTGAAGCAGCATGAGCTCAAGGCATATTGGAATACGGATGCTTTTCCTAAGCTTGACTCATAAAATAAACATGTCCGTTCTCTCGTGCTCTCTCTTTTTCTCTCTAACTTTTGTATGTGTTAGTCGGAAGCAGCTGGACGCTGGGTTAGAAAATGCTGCCGCTTTGAGGCACACTGGACTCTGCAGAAAGGTTGAAACCTTCTGTCATTTTCTCCATGCCAATTGCAGTTGTGACTGCAATCGGCAATTCATTGGGAGCAGACATAAAAACCTGCTGGCCCATAACAGAAGAAAAATTTAAATTAAATTATAGCGTTTTACATGCCAAAACCACTTTCTGATTATCAGGCACGCCGTAGTGTAGGACTCCGGCAATTTGGACTACCTGGGGTTCTTTAATGTGCACCAAGTAGAAAGGAGAGGCCTTTGCCCTGCAGTGCGCGTGACCAGCATGACGACGACGAAATCAAAGTACACAGGTGCTTTCGCACTTGGTCCCCACCGAAATACGGCCGCCGTTGTCGGGATTCGATCCAGCGACCTCATGCTCCGCAGCCCAACACCATAGCCACTGAGCAATCACAGAGGGTCATAACAGAAGAGGTGAAACAAAGTTTATAGTTTTAATTTCCGCCTGGATAACGGCGCTGGCAATAATCCACGTGGTATTAGCCTTCAAACGAGTTGAAATCTGCAACATATTCAGCGAGATTCGGCTGGCAAGGTTCGTGCAATGTGCAAGCGTGTACATAATTTAGAGGTATGTGAAGCCTAACGGCAAGGACAACAGATCGATACCTGCTTGGAAAAATGAGGAAACAATTATTCATGATAATGAGTCTAAAGTTGAAATTTTTAGCCGTTATTTTTCATCTGTGTTATTGCCGTTTAGCTCACTCACTGTCTATTTTGAATTACCTGCTGAAATAGACCGCATGCAGGAAGTCGCCTTTTGTGTCGATGGTGTCCGTAAATTATTAAAGATGTGAACCACGGTAAGGCATGCAGCCCTGATGACATTCCTGCCGCTATCATATGAAATTGTTCGGGCACGTTATGCTTTTATTTCACCCGGTTGTTCCAGAACTCTCTCAATGAAATCGACATGTCTGATGGTTGGAAATTACCGCGAGTCCTGGCCATACATAAGAGTGGGGTGTGAAACCCCGTTCAGAACTACAGGCCCGTTTTCTTAACTAGTATAACCTGCAAAATTATGGAGCATGTGATATACAGTTGCGCAATAGCCCCTTTAACTAAACAATATCCTAAGCCCCAGCCAACATGGTTTCAGGCGCGGTTTATCTTGCAATACAGAGTTGGTAGAGTTTATTCACGATTTAGCCACGGCAGTTGATAAGCAACAAGTTGTGGACTGCGTTTTCCTAGATTTCCGTAAGGCATTTGATGTAGCCGCACACATTCTTCTACTCTCCATATTGAAAGCATATAACTTGGATGGTAAAATAATAGCGTGAACTGCCGAATATTTGTCATTGCGGAAACAGGCTTTTGTCCTGAACGATATATCTTCGCTATATGCATCAGTAACGTCGGGAGTTCCCCAAGGCTCAGTGATGGGGCCACTATTGTTTTTGTTGTGTATTAATGATTTTTCAACTGGTGTAAAGTCTTCATTCAGGAAGTTTGCTGGCGACTGTGTTGTTTTAGAGTCCTAGATGCTATTTCCGATTCAGAAATCCTGGAAGTTGACTGAAATACTATAGCAGACTGGTGTGTTTGTTGGGATATGTCATTATATATAAATAAGACTGTACACGTCACCGTCACAAGAAAACAAGCTAACCATCCGTATAGGTATAGAATTCATGATTTAACTCTAAACATAAGCAAGGAATTTAAATGTCTAGGTGTGTTTTTTACTTCTAATTTACGATGGAACAAGCATGTTAACTATATTGGAAATAAGCAAGAATCAGTTTTGGGATTCTTGCGGTGCAATTTTAGTCATTTACCGAGTAACTTAACACCGCAGTTGTATTACAGTCATGTGTGTTCAATAATTGAATATGGATGTGTTTGTCGGGACTCGCACAGATCGGAGCTTGTAAATAAATTAGAAAAAATCCAGAATAGGGCAGTTAGATTTGTTCTTGGTAACTATAGCCGGCAGCTTAGCATGACAAAAAGCAAACTTAAACTTAAATGGCAAGAGGTGAACGATCGTAGAAGGCATATCAGATTAGAATTTTTCCACGATATTTATTACTCTAAAACAGGCATAAACTGCGAAAAATATATCCAGGCACCACATTACTTATCTAAGCGACTTGACCACTGGTTGCAGGTCAGGGAATTTTCTTGTAGGGGTGACGTCTTCAGTTATTCCTTTTTTGTTAGAAATGTTCGAGATTGGAACTGTTTGCCATCGAGCATTGTATGCATCACAGAAAATGGTGCTTTTTTGCACGCATTCAAATAATTTGTTCATGTATTTATTCAAGTCTGCAACCTCCCGGCTGTAATGCCCTACAGGGCGATGCAGGTAACTAATAAATAAATAAATAGGTTTCTTCGAATGCAGGTACGAATGTGTGTGTTGTCGAATTTCAGAGGGGGGCTGTGTACCTTTACTTTAAGTGTCACTTTAAAAAATAAGTATTCCTACTAGGGAGCACACAAAATTGATTGTATGGGTCACGCACGGCTGTCGTGAAGTTAAGTATGAAGTAAACCAATTTCTCTAACAAATTCAGGCATTGTATATCAGAATAGAAACTCAGCAGAACACTATAGAAGGGACGTTCCGAAAGTAAGTTCTGTCGTTTATTTTCAGACGGAAGCATTATTGCAAAAGAAAAATACACATCGGCATCATGCACTATTGCACCTTGCACTATTTTCCACATAGTCGCCACTGACACTGAAACATTAGTCGAAGCATGCAATCAGTTTGAAGAAGCTACTCTGGTAAAACTCGGTGCCCTGCTGTGTAAGGAATTGTCGAACAGCCCGCTCCACAGCGGCATTGTTTTGGAGGTGGCGTCCCGAGAGCGCGGCTTCCAATGCAGGGCACAGGTGCCTATTCATGCCGGATAATAGCACGCATTTCCATTGGAGACCACGCTATCGGCACACGTCTGTCTGCCATTGTGATTTGTACTCGAATGACATTGGGCTCGCTGGTCTGCTACCACTCTCTCTTCTTAGGCACATGGCCCATTCCACCTCCACTGGCACTACTTCCGTCATTGAACCAGCAACGGGCGTGGATTCTTGTGTCGATCGTTTCACCTGGAGCAACATCTTCTCCTTAAAAAATGATGAAACTTACTTTTTGAACGTCCATCGTATATACCTTTACAGTCAAGTACGAACTCTTTCCCAACTACCACTGCATGTGGGCAAAAATAATAAAATATCGGCGTAACCGTACCACAAGCACCTATTATATATATCGATGGCAGTTTCTTTTGCTCTCACCACAGCTGGAAAATACGTTAAAAGGAAGAGAGCTTGGCGCTGGATTGACGATGGAAGCCATGACTTAACAACGTCCTCCCAGAACCGATTCTGCCTAAAAACACCACCTTCAAAGTTATGTACTTTTTTTCTGTTATAGCAGTAATTAGCTTTTGCTTTTGATAAAACAGCGTTCCCGAATTTTCTCAGTCTTGACATGGTGCTCAGGATTCGAAAGTCCTAAAGACAAAAATAGCCGAAATATAGCCATGTAGCCAATACAAAACTTTTGATGCCAACCCGCGTAAAATGTAGCCCAATTTGGCAATTCATAGCCCAATCGGGCAATCCTGACACGAAGCCGGCGCAGCGCGCGCGATACCCTTCGCTTTCCTTTCCCTCTCCCACGGAAGCGAAACGGCTCCAATTGGTTGCGGAATTCCTGCTGAAGACTGACGCTCCGGCAGCGGCACAGCTGTCAACTCATCAAACCACCCTTTCCCGCAGCTGCTCTGCTCAGCGAGAAACTGGGCTTTTGCGTGAGCAGACCGCCATCAATATTTGTGAGCCAATATAAGCTTCGCTTGAAAATGGGTTGGAGTGCATACGGCAGGCATTGCCGGATCCTGACTGCAAGCTTACCACTATCATTCAAAAGAAAAGTGCACAATCACTGCATTGTAACGGAGCTAACATAGGGGCCAAAAACGTGGAGGTTGTCAAAGAAGCTCGAGAGCAAGTCGAGGACCGCGCAAAGAGGGATGGAACAAAAATATTGGGCGTAACGATAAGAGCTGTGTGGATCAAAGAGCAAACGCGGATAGCCGATATTCTCGATGACATTAAGAGAAACAAAATAGAGTTGGGCAGGCCATGTAGTGCGTAGGATGGATAACCGGTGTTCCGTGGGTACCAAATGAACGGAAGCGCAGTCGAGGATGACAGAAAACTAGGTGATTAAATTAAGAAATTTACAAGTGCATGTCGAATTGGTTGGTGCAGGACAGGGGTAATTGGAGATCATATGGAAATGTCTTCCTCCTGCAGTGTACATAAATAGGCTGATGATAATGCTGATGATGATGGACAGCGTACGGACACAATGGATGGAGATCGTGCTTCAAGGTCTTACACTCCACAGCTGCACTACTCAATGGCGCAACGTGTGCAGCACCAATTGTCAGAGAAGAGCACCGCTCCATATGCGCCTCATACATCAAACGTTTCGAGATAATAGGGCTTGTCGCTACATGGCTTCAATGCTCACCCAATTAACATAAAGATTCCTGCTGAATTTCGTTCTGCAAGAATATTTTTTTACATAATTGATGGCACTACAGATCACACCAAGTTGAAACTTCTCGCACTTATTCACGTAGCCTAAAGAAAAATAATTACGAGGACAACGTTGTGCCTCAGTAAGATAGAAATAAATCTGAATGGTGCGATGAGCGGTAAAGGATCATCAATATACTTAAGACGCTTTGTTTGAAAGCAACAATATAACTTGCCCTTCATAATTTCCATATAAATATAATGACAGTGACATTATTAAAACTGAACACAAATAATATGCATGTTTCAAAATAACGTCTCACCTTAACTATGCACCACATATCACGATGTTACTGAATGTGCGTTAGGAAACTTCGTTCCTAAGAGATTCAGGCAAGTGGCATCCACCGACATCAAATTTCTTGCCTAGATTATATTTATGAGACCATTTTTGGAGCAGGCCATAACCGTATGTTTCTTTTTTACATCTTGCTACATTCGCCAGACTGAAACAAATCCGCAAGAAAGCAGTTTAGTTCATTCACCGAAAATATAGCTGTAGTGGTTCATGAATTAATCTTCTGACACCATCAGTACTTGCGGTATAAGAGCTCCGAGCAAAACGAGGTCGCGCAAAATGTATATGTCATATACAATAAAAAATTAAGACTGATCCCCCTTTCAGAGGTATCGGTAGAACACGAAAGTGAAACGTGTCTTCACAGAAGCTGTTGCCTGTTGGCTTCGTGAACTCACGGTCCGCTGCACAGAGAGGCGCACGATTTGCGGGTCGTTCACCGTGTTGCAAGTTTGCTCGGCGTGCAGAATCCTGTTGGCGAATGGTGTTGAGCTGCCCAGTTTCTTCGGCAACGATGCCAGTAGTTTGGCCCGACTCCGCAGTGTCTTGGGCCGCCAGTGCCGACACGCTGAGCTTCAGGAATGCGAGTGGCAGAGTTTACAGCGTGAGCCGCGAACGCGTTGTACTTCACGCTGGCGTCTCTCTCGCCAAAGCCAACGTGACATTCGCTCGTCGACGTCGTTGCCTTCCTGCCCCGCTTAGCGTAGAAGATTTCCTAGTTACCACCGCCGCAAGCGAATCAGTAGGCAGTGCGTAAGCGCTGATGATGCTTGTTGAAGCTGCACTGCGCAGGTGACGAGGCTCATACGACGCCAATGACAAACCATGTGCGCCAAGTGCCAACACCTGGCTATACAGCACTGGAGGCTCCATTGCGCGGTGACTACCGAAGCGCTCTCTCTCGGCACTCATTAGCGTCGCGATGCAGCACTTAGCTTTACCGCTGCTGTCTCCATCTCACTTGCACACTGCCAAAGGTACGAGGCGTACACAGGTAATATTCTTCCGCAGCGGTATGTAGTTCTCGACTAACGGAGTAATTATTGGGTACACATTAGACAATTTTATTTTTGGGCACTAAATGACAGATACAGTGATACGTGGCATGATAGGACGTTTGTGAATTGCCGTGGAGTGCTGTCGCAGTTACCGCCGGTAACTGCGACACCGTAACCGTCATAGCACCGTAACCGTCATCAACTATACCAACATAGCAGCGCTCGTACAGCGTCGACCACCCGCTTCGACCCGAATTTGCGCTTGTTACGGCCTCTCCGCCCTGTCAACTAAAACAAGCGACAAAATGCGTCATCGCTAAGTCTAATATCACGCTGAGGTCAAATCATTAGGTATGTTTTGTGGTAAATATGGCCATCGGCTGTTTGTTTTCACGCTGCTAGAACTACAGGCATGGTACAAAGCGGTAAAATTATGGCTTATGGTGGCGCCACAGCTTTAGCATGGGTGATGCGTTGAGGATGCGGAATGCTGTAAATGCCTCATTGTTCACTGAATCACTAACTTACTACCCCATTCTAGCAGGGTATGTGATGACGGTAGCTAGCAAACGCCAAGTAGATGCCGAGCAGACGCTGTGGCGTAGGTGAAGGACATTCGCACGTACTACTTGCTAAGGAAGCTGCAAGGTAACTACAGGGAAAGCGTACTGGCAAGGAGAAGCCTTGCTGTCAGGTGCATGTAAATGTAAATTATATTTACGAAGTGAAAACATTTTTTTGCATCCATCAACCTACTATGGAGCATGTAACAGGATGTCAAGCGCACGCTGAGCGTACGACGCGGCGCGGGTGAGGACATCTCGAGGGGCATTCGGCCTTCCTATTGGCTGAGAATTTTGTAGTTGCCACAGTGCTGCAACCAGCCCACTATTTCACTCCTTGGCGCCGACGTTACATGCGTCACAAGAAGTCTACCTTCGACCCCGGCATAAAACACTTTGGTGTTAAAAGAATAAAAGTAGATGCCCCAGCATTCGATTCCTTTTGTAAGCCTACAGAACCCGTCGTCACGTTCAAGTCACGTTCACGCACTGCCTGCCTCCTATTATACATTGTGCCGAAAGGCACATCCCTCCTCGGAGTTGATGACATCAAGTCTTTGGACGAGCAAATTGAAGGGTCGTCTCTGCATTGCTTCGAGACATCGACCTTGCCAGGGACACTCGAATTGGCCCAGCTCACAGGCCCCCTCAAGTTGCACGACCTAGCCCTCTTCCGAAGACCCTGTGTAGTGAGTTCGGCTCCCTCTTCTCCCAAGGGCTTGGTCTCTACAAGGGTTTCGTTCATCCCTATTGTAAAGACCAGCGTCTTCCCGTGTGAAACCAGCGTGTTTTTTGGCACTGGGTCGCACTGGGTACGCTGGCGCTCGCTGGGACTCACTGGGACACCAATGAGAACGCTGCATAAGAGCTGGGTCACACTGGAAGAGACGCTGGTTCCACTGCCATGATGCTGGGGCGCACTGGTTTGTGCTGTACAGGCACTGGCTCTCACTGCAGTTCGCTGCTTCGCGCTGGAAACTGCGCTGGTTGTGTTTGTGCCACGCTAGTTCCAGTACGCAAGGACGAGCGCTGCTGAATATTAAATGCTTTATGCAATTTCTTCGCTTGATACTAGTCTCTTGTCCTAAATAACGCTATATCTTGGGGTCATAAAACCCTATTTTGTGTCGCAGCTTGGAATAAAGGTGCGTGAGCTGCCCTGTTTATTCATAGACATTTGTCACTACGATCACTTTCGTTTCTTTTTTCATTTTCCCTTTTGACTGGGCGTATAGCTAAATTCTTGAACGAAACTACGCAAACGCATTGGACGCCGCGTTTTTTAGTAGTTCGCACGTAGCATATGACTGGGAGTTGTCGCCGTTGTCACAGTGTTGTGAGTGGACATGAAATGCAAAAGTCATTCAGACGCGCGCGAATGGACCCCGAGTTCGAAGCCTATCGCTGACGGATATTATCGAACCGATAAGAAAGCTGAGGTGATTCGTGCGCTTCCACTATCCCGATTGTACTAAAAAGTTATGAGGCTCAAATACACACATTTTAGCTTTCGCCAGCTACCCGCGCCGAGACGGTCCCCATCGAAGCTTAGGCCTAGCGTGTCCGCCGAGTCTCTCTTCACGCTATCGGCGCATCTAGGCTCAAGAATCAAGAAGTCTAACAAGGACAAATCACTCTATATTTCAGCTTTCCCATCGGTGTTCTGACATAAACAATTTTTTATGTCTACAGTGCCAGCACAAGAAGCGATGAACGCCGATGTGACGCGTCATAAACACAGGTATATGTGATATCGCCGAAGGCTCCAAGCACTAGCCTGCGCTTCTCTGACGAATATATATGACTAGACAGACGTGTTGACTGAAAGGCATCACGTTGCATATCCATCGCGTGATCATCAACAAACGGCTATCGAAATCGGCTCTAATAGCCCATACAGCGTCCCGGGTCGGCGGTTCATTTAGGACTTTTTTCGAGGTTAAAATAACAATCGCAGGTGAAAATTGATGTTGTGGCACTTCCGGGCATGCTACTGAATACGGACAGCAAATTTTTCTTGGTAGTACAGGCGTGAGTTTTAGTTGCTGGGCGATAGCGCATCTACCATGTCTGTGCGAGACGTAGCTCTGCGAATCTAAAACTGCTTCTAGATTTTGACATGGCAAATCATTCTTTCATGTTGGTCTGCTGGCGTGGCCCAGCGGTAGAGTGCCGGGCTTGAGACCTGCAGGTCCGACTCTCGAATCCCGGTCGGAGTAGATTTTCTTTTTTATTCCACTAGAACGCTCTTTGTATTCAAAAAAATATGTGCGCTGTCCAGGCACCCCATAGTTAACGCGCTACAGCTGTTTTTCGCACGACTAGCCAGCGCCTCCCAATACGCTGCGCCTGCCCAGAGCCCCAGCATCCAGCGCGCGGCGATGGGCGCATAATCCGGCGCACTGGGTCCCAGTGGCACGGGATTTTCCAATAGGGATCGTGTCAAGATCCGGCTCGTGGTGCCTTCTGTAGCATCGAAACGTCGGCGCCTACCGCTCACTCAGACCTCAAGTTTCGGAAGAGCTCCGTCGGTTGGAAGAACTGGATTTTATCGAGCACGTTAATGCCTAGGAAAAGGTGTCCCCTATCGTCGTGGTAAGGATGAAGGATGGCGGCATTCGACTATATGTTGACCTCTGTGAGCCTAAAGGAGTAGTCATCGCCGACATCTTCCCGCTTCCTTACACTGAACAGCTCCTGAACAGCCTCTTCGGTGCCGCTACGTTCTCCAAGCTGGACCTCGCATCCACCTACCACCAGATCCTGCTGCATACGGAGAGCAGAGACTTGACTACATTCGTGGCTCATGATGGACTGTTCCGTTTCAAGTCGGTATGCTCTGGGCTGGCGTCTGCCCCCGCAGCCTTCCAGCAGTTGATGTCGCAGTTTCTCAAAGGGTGCGCCGTCGTTCCGTTATTCATTGTATTGTGTCCGGCAAGACCGAACAAAAGTACTTAATGAACTTGCCCGCCGTTCTGCGCCGCATAAATGCAGTTGGACTGAAGCTCAATCACAAGTGCACATTTTGCGTCAAAGAATTATTTTTCTTGGGCCAGAGGGTCACTGCCCAAGGAATCTCAACGTTGGCAGACACAGTAGATTCGATCTTGAACACTGCTGCTCCCACTGACACCGCTTGTTTGCGTACGTTTCTCGGCCTAGTCGAGTACTACACCAAGTTTGTTCCTTGCCTACCTGGAGTCGTGGATCCGATGCGCGCTATGATCCGCAAGAATCAGCCTTTCATATGGAGTGATGCCGTCGACACTAGTTTTCGGAAGGTAAAGCTCCTTTTGTCATCCAGCAGAGTACTTCAGATATTTGATCCAACTCTTCCGGTGGTTGTCTCCATGGATGCTTCGGACTGCGGCCTTGGCGTCGTTCTGCAACAAATGGATGAGCGCCAGCCATGCGCAATTGACTTCGCATCTTGCACTTTCTTCTCAGCCGAAAGGACGCATGCCAGAAGCAATCGCGTGCGTCGGGGACTCCGAGCGTTCGCACATGTATTTCTGAGGACGGCGCTTCACACTTCATACGGACCACCAAGCATTGGTCTCCCTTCTGTCATCTCAAGGCTCAGGAAAATGCCGCCTTCGCATCGCAAGCTGGTGAGAGCGTCGTCTACGCTGCAACTATACGGTGGAATGCCGCAAGGTGTCGCAGAGTCAAGTAGCGGCTGTAGTGGAGAGTACTCAGAGAACACCGCGGTGAAACAAGAAGTGATTGGCCTCGCGCTATCAGCAATATAGGCTCGAAGATGGTAGCCACGACATCAACGCAGTCATCTGCTTAATAAAAAACTCTTTGTGCGCCTTCTGTTCCTACGAGTTGGTGATAACGGAGGTGGTCTCACATCACAAATGTACACGTCTACCAAATTTCTTCTTGATGCCATGGAACCGGCCGCCGAACAACGACGTCTCGAAGAAAGAACATTTTCCGTCGCCGCACTGAAACTTCCCGATTTCTGGCCCTCTGACTGAACTCTGGTTCGTCCACATCGACGCGCAGTTTCACTGTCACCGAGTTGCATCTCAGGCGGCCAAGTACGACAACGCCATGAGCGCGCTTAACCCGGCCACTGCAACTTTGGCCCGCGACATTTTGCTAGCTCCTCGGCCCGATAATTAGTACGATACCCTTAAGCGGTAGTCACTACAACGCACCACCGACTCTAAGTCGTGACAGATTCAACAGCTTGTCTCATCGGAGGAACTTGGTGAGAGAAAACCGACTGAGCTGCTCCACCGCATGACACAACTCCTGGGAACCAGTCCATCATCAACAGACTCGAAAATCCTTCGGTAGTTCTTCGAGCGTCTACCGTACCAGGTACGCATGATGTTATGTTCGTCACCTACAACGATGTCTGTCGAGGCCTTAGCGCCGATGGCAGGTGAGATTACGGATTCTTTCCATCCTGTGATATCGGCTGTTGAGCGTTGCAATGGACCCATTGCGACACAACCCATTACAGCAGAACTTGGACGAACCCGACAGTTCAAGCACCCACCGTGCTGCACAAGTAGAGGATAGAGCGAACCAGTTGGCTGCATTAGGCTTTCGGGCCAGTAACCATGAGAAGCGGCATTGCTCGCATGACCAAAACGTGTCATGCCGTCCGTCTTCCTTTATGTCACGCCAGATATTGCACTCGTGCCTGGCTGTGCCATCCGCCTTGCAACTTTCTGAAAAACGGTAGGGCCAGTCACGGATGGCGGCTACTGCTACTGGCTCTACATCAAGCCGTCGCTTTTACGTCACCGACCGTGTCACGAAAGTTCACGATCATGTAGACACTGGTGCGGAAGTTTTTGTTATTCCCCCTACTTTTCAAGACCGCAGAAGACACCGTCGTGACACGTTTTTCTCATTGCCGTCAGCGATTCTAACATTAAAACACGTACGGCCAGACATTTGTCAAGCTTGACCTTCGTCTACGAGCCTTTTTCGATGGCTCATCACCTTCTCTGACGTCCGCGGGCCAATCATCGGCGCTGATCTTGTGTGGAAGTTTAACCTGTTCGTCACCTTTCGCAACTGCTGTCTTCTTGACTCCTCAACAAGCCTGTCCGTACAAGGAATCACCACGTCTGCACCACCTTTGCGTCTCGTACAAGCACACACCCAGGTACCGAAGCCGTGGCCCACCTTCCTGCTAGAATTTCCAGAGCTGTTCGAAACAACCTCGTCAGACTGCCCAATATTGCACAATGACACGGACCACAGTGTGACTAAAGGACCACCAGTATACGCCCGACTTCGCCGATTAGCACCAGACTATCTGAAAATTTCAAAGCAATGATTCGAACACATGGTCGAGTTGCGCTTCATTAGTCCTTCCGCTAGCCTTTGTTCATCTGCTTTACACATGGTGGCCAAGACGACAGGTTATTGGCGACCGTGTGGCGATTACCGCGCCTTAAATAATGTGGCCATTCTCGTTAGGTACCCTGTACTTCACATCCACGATTACACCGAATCGCTAGATGGGTGCTTCATATTTAGCAAGGCGGATCTAGTAAAAACCTACCATCGGATTCCTATAGACCATTGCGACATTCCTATAACAGCAATCATTACCCCTTTCGGCATTCTTGAATACCTGTGCATGCACTTCGACCTCCGTAATGCCGCTCAAACATTTCAGCTGTTCGTCGATCAAGTATTCCGTAGTCTGACTTGTTGCTTTGCATATTTAGACGACATTCTTGTATTCAGTCGCTCTGTTGTGGAACATGAATCTTACCTACGTAGGGTCTTCCAGTGTATGTTTCGAAGGTAGATGCTTCGTTCAACAAAGAAGTCGTGTATCTGATTGCTCCACTCTGCCTCATCAAAGGACAAATCCAGCAGTACCTGCGTGAAGATACTACCTTGGAGCAAATCAAGGCTTACGTCGCTTCATCTTGGCCTCCCGACAAGTCCACCAAAGGTGAAATTCAGCCATTATTCGTCGTGCGTGAGCTGTCTATGGTCAATGACCTGCTTTTGCATGGGGAAGGGCTCGTAGTTCCTGCTTTCCTGACCCCACAGGTAATTTGCACGGCGCACGAAGCCCACCTTTGTGCAGTTCGCACCAATGTGCGCCTACGAGGGTGATTTTGGTGAAAGAGTGGCAATTGCTTCCTGCAACTGCATTATCTGCTAGGCTGCAGACAACAGTGCCAAGGCTGCAGTAACTCCGCTGCAACCTGTGCCCCTGCTAGAACGTCCATGGCAGGAGGTCGCGATCGACATGGACCGTCATGGACTACTTTTCCATGTGGCCTGAAGTAGAGTTTTGGAGCGACGTGTCGATGCGCACATTGACAGACTTTCCGCTGTCAGTATTTTCTTGAGAAGGCTATCCCGACGAAGTTCTATGTGACAACGGGCGTGGTTTTGTTCCCGAAAATTCAACCAGTTCCGGAATGATCGTGCCATTCGCCGCGCACTCTTCGGTGTATTACCCCCAGGCGAATGGACACGTAGAATGATTCAGCCGCGTTTTCAAGAACTTCGTGCAGATAGCTTCGCTGGAACATCGACCATTACACCCAGCGGTGATCGAATACCTTGGCATCTACGGTGCACACCACCCGCGATCACGAGTGTCGCCCGGCTCTGTTGTTGCATAGAAGGCTGCCGAGAACAAGCCTGAACGTTGCCGGGAACCCGTCGTCTTCCTTCTTCGATAACCCATCTAACGAGCTCCGTCAGCTGCACCGTCAGGTGAAGCACAAGCAAGAGAGCAGCAAGAATAGGACTGATTTTCGTACAGCCGCGAAGAAGGCTAACGTAACAGTTGGTGACTTACTCTGGGCGAGGAAGCACTCAGTCACCTTCAAGGGAGACTCCTCGTTTGGCAGTCCGCGCAAAGTGCTGGAGCAGCACCGACAGTCCTCTTTCATTATCGTCGATGTAGGACCTGTAATGCACCCAAGCTTGCGAAGGCCCTTTCGGGTACCCGTACTCTGCGTCCAGAGGAGACCTGGAGCACGCAAGAAGCTAACACACCGAGGTTCCCGTCATCGGGGAACCCCAGACAACCAGCTGCTCGTGAGGCATCTCAAGCGTCGGCTGCGGCTCCGCCTGCTGTTGTGGCCAACCAGGCTACTCCCGACCCGGAGCCCCTGAACCGTAACCGGTTCCGGCTCCTGTTCGCGTGAAACCACCACGGACAAGACAACCATAGAAACGTTACGGTGACTGTGTGTGACAACTCTATTAGTTTTTCGTGTTTTTCTTGTATACTCTAGGTTGTTTTGAATATTTTGTAGACATGTATTTGTTTATTTATTCATCTTTATTTATTTTTCTAGTGGGTCTGAATACAGTTTTATGGGTTTTGTATATAGGATTTGTAGTTTCTGCTGAGTGTTCTTGCGTTAACTTATGTACGTTTCTTATATACCAGTCACCGTTTTTTATTGCCTTATATGTTCCTTATGAGCGCGAGTTGTTAATGTACAAAGCACCTTGCAGTACTAAGGCACAAACAGATTAATAAACCATTTATAGCTTTAGGGGGCAATATGTTGTGTCATTAGTTTGGTCTATAGTCGATACGCGTCTGGAAACCGTGTAGACAACTTGGGACTGTTGTCCCCGTGTATATAGTTGGATGTAAGAAGATGAAAGGGATTATTCGTTCGGTTATGGCTGGTTGGCTCACTGCGTCGTCGGTCGCGTACCACACACTTCCTGTGAGAGATCGAGCACAGCTGTCTAAGAATAAATTTACACTGCGCACATAGAAAACCACCGAGTGATTGTGAGATGTCAATTGAAGAACACAAAATGTCCTGTTCGATGGACGTGTCCTACACTCACCAACAGCGTGAGATCTGGAAGGCAAGTGCTTGAGCGTCCGCTTTCTTTCTTGGGCAGTATCCGCCCTCGCCCTTCTTTAGCCTATGATATTCACCCTGCAAGCTGCCCACGCTTTCTCAGAGAAATAACGCACAGCTGCCTTTGTGTATAAATGGAAACTACGCATCTAGACCACCACCAAACGATTGTGAGACGTCAACTCAGCTAGAAAACAAACTGCCGTGCTTGAGTAGCCAGTTCTATATTCGGCAGCGCTCTGAGCTCTGGAAGTCAAGTGCTTGATCGCCTGCTTGCGTTATTGTGCAATAACCGCCCTCGCCCTTCTCTCTCCTATGTTATTCGCCCTGAAATGTGCCGCTGTGCACTCCTCTTGCTCTGAAAATTTGTCCAAAGCGCTAATTTTGAATAAATGGACACTAGACGACCACATAGCGATTGGCAGACGTCAACTCAAGAAAAAAAAATGCCCAGTTCAATGGGCATGGCCTATATTCGGCAGCAGTGTGAGCGCTCGAAGGCAGGTGCTTCGGCATCTTGAGCATTTTTCCGCAACATCCGCTCTCCCTTCCCAGTCCTATGTTACAAATCCTGAATGCTGAGGTTCCGCACTCCTATTCGTGTGAGAAATCGTGCATGGAGGTAATTGTGAAGAAAGTGACACTGTGCCGCTAGACCTAGCCCGAGCAAATGTGAGATATCAATTCAAGAAGAAAAAAAAATTACCGACGATTACGTTACTTCCTAATGCGAAATGTGAGCGCAGCAAATAAGCTGTTTCACCTTTTGGATAGATTGAGGCAAAGAAATCGAGCAACACATGTATGCGCTATCACATAATTTTTTTTTTATTTTTCACACGTATTCCTTTAACAAAGACTCCACTAACAGTTCTTGACAGTCATGAAGGAAGCTTTGTGGTCGGAGAAATAGACTGATATATGTTCGACTTGGTACACCAATGCTTGATTCTCAAAGACGAGATCTATACAAGTGCCTCGCGAGGTTGTCACAGCCGTGGGGGAAGCAGAGGCTAAGCGCCGCCGCCGAGAAGACCCTGCCGTTCGCGCCGCCGAAGCGGAGGCTCATCGCCGCCGTCGAGAGCAACCAGCAGTAAGCGAGGCTGAAGCAGAAGCTCATCGCCGCCGCCGAGAAGACCCTGCAGTTCGCGCCGCCGAAGCGGAGGCTCATCGCCGCCGTCGAGAGCAACCAGCAGTAAGCGGAAGCGGAGGGAGGCGGCGTGTACACCCAGCGGCAAACGATGGGGGCAGAAGCGCGCGCAGCAAGCGGACAACACGATAAAGGGAGGAGGGAAGAGATAGCAGCGACTGACTGATGCCGCTGACGGCGATAGTGAGTCAACCCCAGCTATCCGCCACACAAGAACAGGGGGGGGGGGACCCTTTCCTCCTCTTTCTGCATGGCGGCGACGGTGTTCTATGCAGTCACGTTATCTTGACTCTCTAGCGGCGTCAGCGGCATCCAGCGGTATCAGTCGGTCGCTGCTAGCGCTGGGGGGATGAAAGAGGGGCGGAGCTGGTTACGAGGCCGACGACGACGACGACGCCGACGACGACGCGAAACCCAGGAACGGACGCCAAAGAGCTGCGCTCTAAAATGCCGCGTTCGATGAGCTAGGTCAACATTCGGTACCGGTGTGAGACTGGAAAGCACTTGCTTGAGCTTCCGCTTGATTTGAGCGCAACTCGCTTGTCCTTCTCTCTCCTATGTTAGGCAGCCTGAATGTTTTGGCTGCACACTCCTGTGTCTCTATAATATTGCTACGCGAAGGACGAGACAGTAAGACGAGCAACTATTTAAAGGTTATATTTACAACAGCAGTTGCAGCGCTGACCGGTTATATTCACAGCGTGAGCCCAGTTCGTTCTTCCTCCTCTTTTCTAGAGTGATGGCGCCCAGACGCCGCGTTCAGACAATAAAATTCCACACGCGTGTAGCATAATCCCCCGGTGACAGAAGCGATGTCCCAGAGCATCTAAATTCAACCACTGGGAGGGTGATACTGCTTCTGTCGCGTAACGTGCACGATATCACTGGGCAGGGAAGCGGATGGGGCATCAGAAGCGATCTCGTAGTGACGGGAGTCACGGCACGAAGCACTTTGTATGGGCCTGTGTATAGAGACTGCAGTTTTTCTGACACGCTGACCTGACGTGACGGAGACCATAGAAGCACGAAAGGACCAGGCGGGAAGTGCACATGTTGGCCTCACAGGTCGTACAAACCGTCAAGTTATTCTGACACTGAAACGCCTTTGATTTTATTGGGATTTCAGAAGGCGGTCACAGGCAATTTCCCTTGCGTGGGCACAGCGGGTGATGGCGTCAAGTGCGTCTTCACTGGTCGGTGCCGCCTGAACAGGGACGGTTGTGTCGAGGGGCAGCGTTGGTTTTCGGCCTAACAGAAGGAAAAATAGGGAGTAACCGGCTGTGTGGTAGCGCGATAAATTACAAGCAAATGTGACAAACGGCAGAGCGAGGTCCCAGTCAGTGTGGTCTGAAGAGACATATTTCGCGAGCATGTCTGTGACAGTGCGACTGAGAAGCTCCGTGAGGCTATTTGTTTGCGGATGGCATGACGTGGATAGCTTGGCACAAGACTGTAGGATGTCCGCGATAACTTCTGATAGGAATGTCCGGCCACGGTCTGTGAGTAGTTGTCGCTTAGCTCCATGTAATAAGATCACGTCGCGCAGTAGAAAATCGGCGACATCTGTGGCGCAGCTTGTAGAAGGCACTCGGTTGATGGAGTAGCGCATGGCGTAATCAGTGGCCACAGCGATCCACCTGTTCCCAGAGGTATACAGAGGAAGACGGCCAAGTAAGTGCCAACCAACCCGAAATAATGGTTCCGCGGGAATGTCGAGTGGTTGAAGGTACCTAGCAGGGAGCGTTTACGGTGTCTTCCGTCGCTGGCATTTCTCACACGCAGCTACGTATCTTCGAACGGAGCGAGCAAGCCCTGACCAAAGAACCGTCGGCAGATCTGGTCGTAGGTACGTGACACCTAGAGGTGACCGGCAGTTGGGAGGTCGTGAAATTCGTGGAGAACAGCCGAGCGAAGGTAGTTAGGCATAACAAAGAGTAATGCAGGGCCGTCGGCTTGAATTTTGTGGTGGTAGAGCACGCCATCTTGTAGTGTGAATAAGTGAAGGGAACTGTCGGCAAGTGACTATTCCAGGCAGTCAATCATGATGCGCAAGGATGGCTCACGGCGCTGCTCTTCGGCGACATGGAGCAGCAGAAAAAGAGAGAGAACACAGGCGTCGGTGTCCGTATCAGAGCATCAGAGAGGCAATCTGCGTCCTGGTGTTGGCGTCCCGACTTGTAAGTCAACGTGCGGGGATATTCTTGTAGTCGGAGGGCCCAGCGACTGAGCCGGCCAGTAGGATCCTTGAGCGACGAAAGGCAACAGAGCGCATGATGGTCGGTGATAACTGAGAAGGGTTGGCCATATAAGTGTGGGCGATCTTTGAAACACCCTAGAAAGGAGCAAGACATTCGCACTCGGTAATCAAATAGTTGCGTTCTGCAGTTGTCATGAGCCGGCTAGCGTAGGCTATAGCGCGGTCGTGTCCGTGTTGGCGTTGCGATAAGACGGCGCCGATCCCATAACCACTGGCATCAGTTCGGAGCTCAGTAGGTGCGGAAAGGTCAAAGTGGGCCAAAACGGGTGGATTGGTGAGAATCATCATAAGGCGTGAAAAGGCGGTAGCCTGAGAGGAACCCCACGTAAAAGGCACGTCTTTCTTCAGAAGTTCAGTAAGTGGTCGAGCAATTGCTGCGAAATCTTTCACGCATCGCCGGAAATAAAAATAGAGCCCCAGAAAACTCCGCAGGCCTTTGACTGACTGATGTACAGGAAAAGCCGCTACTGCTCGAACTTTCTCCGGGTCGGGTTGTACTCCGGAAGCATCGGTGAGATGGCCGAGCAGTGTAATCTGTCGGTGCCCGAAGTCGCATTGCTGAAGATGTCAAGGATAGCTACGACGCACTCAATGTGCGTCTGAAATGTACGAGAGAACACGATGACGTCGTCGAGGAAACAAATGCAAGTTGGTCATTCGAAACCTTGAAGCAGAGAGTCAATCATCCGTTTGAACGGGGCGGGGGCTTTGCACAAACCGAGCAGCATAAGCTTGAATTTGTCGAGACCATCTGTAGTGACGAAAGCGGTCTTTTCTTGGTCTTGCTCATCGACGGAAATCTGCCAATAACCAGATCCAAGCTCGATAGACGAAAAGTATTTGGCACCGTCAAGAAAATCAAGAGCGTCGTCGATTCGCGATAAATGGTAAGCGTCCGTTTTAGCAATGTGGTTTAGGTGGCGGCAATCAATTGCAGAAACGCCACGTGCCATCTTTCTTTTTCACGAGCACGACCGGCGACGCCCAAGGACTCGACGAGGGCTCAACAATGCTTCTGGCGAGCCTCTTGTTTACTTCCTGTTGAATAACTTGACGAGTTGCCGTGGACACGCGATGCGGTCGGCCGTGGATGGGAACAGCATCACCAGTGTTTATCTGATGCTTAACAAGGGACGTCTGACGAAGTGGTCAATTGTCAGTGTCAAATATCTCGCGGTAGGAAAGCACAAGGCGACATAGGGTGGCTGCTTGGTCAGGCGCGAGGTACGGAGCGACCATGGGACATAATGAACCGTCGAGGTTCAAGGCATCCTGCGGGTAATCATGAGGATCTTGAGACGTGTCAGTGGCAAAAGCAGTGACTTGGTCGTCTGTCATTGACCGGAGCGTGGCCACCGCTATGCCTTGAGGTAGCACTTGCTTCGTCAAGCCAAAATTGATAAAGGAGACACATCCGAATAGAGGCAAGTGTTACGACGCAGTGTGACATGGAGATGTCATACGCTAGGAGGACATCGCGAATAGATGCGACGACATAGTCGCCATCAGGCACGATTGCCGTTGAGGCCGATTCGACGAAGGTTAAGGCTTTTAGAGGTAAGCGAACAAGCGCTGTAATGCAGAGTCTGTTCGGTTGTTCGGGGTGAACGTCTGTAAGAGGAAGTTCGAGGCACAGCGTACTAGTGGCACACTCGATGAGGGCAGAATTCATCGTCAGAAAGTTGAGCCCGAAGATTAGGTCATGACGGCAAACTAGACAGCACGGTGAACAGGACTGGAACTCGGCGGCCAGCAATTCCTATGCGAGCAGTGCACATGGCGTTTCGTTGCGAGGACGGAGAACGCTACATATCCACCACAATGTTACGCGAAGGACAAGTCAGTAAGGCGAGCAACTATTTACAGGTTATACTTACAACAGCGGTTGCAGCGCTGACCGGTTAGATTCACAGCGCCAGCCCAGTTCGTACTTCCTCCTCTTTTCTCGAGTGATGTCACCCACGCGCCTCGTTCAAACAATCAGATACAACACGCGGTGGATATCATGAAGAAATCGACCCTTCGCTACTGCCCGAGGGCCGAGCGAAGGTGAGACGTCCACTCAGCAAAACAAAATGCTGTGTTCAACGGGCTACGCCGATATTCGGCATCATTGCGAGTACTGGATAATTCTTGTTTGAGTTTCCTCATGGTTTTTTGTGCAGCATCCGCTATTGTTTCTGTGTCCTACGTTCTATATCTTGAATGTTGTGGCTGCGCATACCTCTCTTATACAATAGTGTACGATGGTTAAAGATCGAAAGCATTATATGTCTCATGAGGCGGAAAACCCGGCGTGGGCATTGTTTGCGTGACTACTACATGGTCCAATAAATGATACGAATCCTCGGCCTTTGGTGGGAGTCGAAGCCACGAACTTCTTTGGCCATTAAGGCAGGTTAATTAATGCCCAGGTATGTAAGATATACCTCATTAAGGCATTCGAACCCACAACATTTGGTGCTAGTCTAAGCGACGACTATCGTTACCAAGGAGTAAATACACATGTAATTAAGGTACATTTAATTAAGGCGCTCGAACCAATGACAATTGGTGGGCGAAGTTAATTAGGCACAGATAATTAAGGTGGAGTGAATAAGGCACTTGAACCGCTGACCATTGGTGGGATACGTGCTCTCGACTTCCTGCGGGAGTCGGATCAATTTGCGTTGTGTGCGGCTTGTGACGAGCACCGTTGGCGACGTCAAGGCGCCTGTGCTGATGTCGCCGCTCGAGTCGCGTGACAGCGCCAGTGGCGCCACCGGACGTCACATTGCTTCTTCTGAAGTCGGTGTGACTTCCCATTCGTGCACGTAGGGATAGGTCGATTATATGTTTGTGAATAAATGTATATGGCGCTCCTAGATCTCCGCCGAGTGAATATAATATGTGACCTCAAGGAGGAAGAGAAATGCCGCCTTGGAACCGCCGTGGTTGCTCCTCCAACAGGCAGTGATCACTGCCTGTTGTTGATGAACAACACCACGGCACGGCGTGCACAGTGTCCAATGCGAAGGGCGCGAAACTTAATTGTGGCCAAGTTGTCGCGGCATTATTGCCCTCCTTACGGCATTGGCCCGATGCGTGAGCGGACGTAGGCGTTCCTGTGGGCTCTCACTTTTTTCTGTGTCTTTTTCTTCATGACCTCTCGTGGCGGAGTTTCATGCGGACAACATGCACAACTTCCGTGGAGTTGCACCGTCCTGGGCTTGGTGTCAAGCTGATTTCACTTTGTAAGTGACGTCGCTTATACGACGAAGTATTTCGTAAGGGCCGTAGTATCCGCAGAGAAGCTCTTCAGACAGTCCAAAGCGTCGCACTGCGGTAAATACCCATACCTTGTCACCGGTCTGATAATGAGCTTCACGACGTCGCTGGTTGTACCCGCTGGTGTCGATGCGCTGTTGGCGGCGTATTCTGTACCTTGCCATTAGTCGTGCCTCTTCGGCTCTTTCCAAGAAATGATCTAAGTGCGATGAGTTATTGTTTTTTTTCATCTAACGGCAACATAGCATCCAAAGTTGTCACTGCTCGGCCGAATATAAGTCCGAACGGCGCGACTCATGTTGTTTGTTGAACGGCCGTATTATATGCGAAGGTGATGTACGGCAAATTTCGTCCCACAGTTTATGTTCAATGCCGACATACATTGAAATTATGTCAGTCAGTGATCTGTTGAGGCGTTCAGTTAAACATTTTGTCTGAGGGTGGTACGCCGTAGTTCTCCTGTGACCAGTATGTGTCCTTTGCAGCAAGCATTTCAATAGGTCCGCAGTAAAGGCTGTTCCATGATTGGTAAGAACTGTGGGAGCGCCATCCCTGAGCACGATATTGTTAACAAAGAATTTTGCAACTTAGGCTTGCGTCTTTGACACTCGCGACAAGTCTTGACATAGTGCTGCCTGAAACTTATAACTTGGGCCAGTAGTATTTCAGACAAGTCCTGGCGAATGTACGGCTTACGCTCTTGTGTCCATATGTCGATTCTTCATGAGATGCATGCAAAATTTCTTCTCGCATAGCTCTGGATACGACAAGTAAAAACTTTGTCTTGCTGTTTTCGAAGTTTCTCTTCTGGAAGACATTTCCTCGCAGATAGAACGAGGATAGTCCTCTAGAGAAAATACGCGGGAGTCGAACGTCGAGTCCCTCCAGGAGCTGTATAAGTGGAAGCAATTCCGCGTCATCTGGTTGTTGTTGAGCGATCTGTGAGGCGTCAACTATGCCAAGGAACAGAAAATCCTCTTCTGACACAGTTGTCTCAACTGGTGCGCGTGACAAGCAGTCGGCATCGCTGTGTTTCCTCCCGGATCAGTATACGACTGTAATATCATACTCTTGAAGCCTCAGGCTTCATCTTGCCAGGCGTCGGGATGGATCCTTGCGATTCACCAGCCAGCGAAGCGAATGGTGATCACTGACTACTCTGAATGGTCTACCATAGAGGTAGGGATTAAATTTACATATTGCCCAAATAAATGCAAAACACTCTTTCACGGTTGCTAAATAGTTTCCTCTGCTTTCGATAGCTTACGGCTGGCATAAGCTATTACTTCCTCCTGGCCGTTCTTCCACTGCACTAGTATGGCACCGAGGCCGACGTAACTCGCATCGATATGAACTTCAGTGTCGGCTGTCTCATCAAAATGGGCAAGGATTGGAGAAGCTTGCAGGCGTTTCCTTAACTCGTCACAGGGGTCATGTTGTTCGCTTTTCCACATAAAAGGTTCATCTTCTATAATTAGTATTGTAAGGGACTCAGCAATCCTTGAAAATGTTTTACACAAACCCAAAACAAAGTCGCACTGACTGACTGACAACAACGTCGACACTGTGGGTGTCGGGAACCTCGCAATAGCTGCTGTATTTTCGGGATCTGGCCGAACGTTTTCAACACTGATGACGTGTCCGAGAAACTGAAGTTCATCGTAGCCGAATTGACATTTTTGCGGCTTAATTGTCAAGTCTGCTGCGCGAATAGCTTTTAATACTAGTTGCAGGCGCTCTAGATGTTGGTCGAATGTTGCGGAAAATACGACCACATCATCCAAATACACTAAGCACGATTGCCATTTCAATCCTGCGAGCACAGTGTCCATCATTCGCTGGAACGATGCAGGTGAGGAACAGAGACCGAATGGAAACGCTTTAAATTCGTAGAGGCCATCAGGGGTTACGATTGCTACCTTTCCACGGGCCCGCTCATTCACCTCTATTTGCCAATATCCACTCTTGAGATCCAGGGAGGAGAAAACGTTTGCACCTCGGAGCCGATCTAACGTACCGTCGATACGCGGAAGGGGGATACATCCCGATTAGTTACGCTGTTCAATTTACGGTAGTCGACGCAAATCGAAGTGTGTTATCTTTTTTCTTAACGAGCACTACGGGAGTCCATGGACTGCAGGAAGGCTGAATAATATCATCTGAAAGCATCTCCTCTACATGCTTCTTGATGTCCTTTCGTTTGGTGAAACTCGATACGGGTGCTGGTATACCGGTATTGTGGCGTCCTCTGTTATGATTCTGTGCTTTGCAACAGACGTGCGCCGTACCTTCGAGGAAGTGGAGAAGCAGTCAGAAAAATACTTTATCACGGCATATATCTGTTTCTTTTGGGCTTCGGTGACTGTAGGGTTGACGGTAATTGATCTGTCGACAATCCAGGTTCCTGGCAAAGCAGTTGACGTTGTCGTTAGGCTGCATAATTCGGTCGCTACACAAAACTCGTGGAAACAGGCAATAGCGATTGCTTGTGCGATGTGTTCGAATTCATTTCCGAAATTCGTATGTGCGACATTTGCACGGTCATTGCCTAACTGAACAAGGCTCCGAGCCACGCAAATACCTTTGTTGAAAAGGAGCTCTATGTTTCAATCCGCTATGCCTTTGCGGTCGTAAAATGTTTCATTCTCCACAAGAACCATTATACTGCAGCGTGGCGGCACAGGTACATCATCGTCAACGACGCGCAGTGCAGCAAGACGTTGGTCCTCCGATTCTTCCACAGGTATAGCTTGCTTTGTCGAGAAAGACGCACTGAACCTACGCAGGTTATTTATGGCGCCGTTCATCATCATCATAATCAGCCTGGTTAAGCCCACTGCAGGGCAAAGGCCTCTCCCATACTTCTCCAACTGCCCCGGTCATGTACTAATTGTGGCCATGTTATCCCTGCAAACTTCTTAATCTCATCCGCCCACCTAACTTTCTGCAGCCCTCTGCTACGCTTCCCTTTTCTTGGAATCCATTCCGTAACTCTCAATGACCATCGGTTATTTTCCCTCCTGATTACGTGTCCTGCCCATGCCCATTTCTTTTTCTTGGTTTCAACTAAGATAGCATTAACTCGCGTTTGTTCCCTTACCCAATCTGCTCTTTTCTTATCCCTTAACGTTACATCTATTATTCTTCTTTCCATAGCTCGTTGCGTCGTCCTCAATTTCAGCAGAACCCTTTGCGTAAGCATCCACGTTTCTGCCCCGTACGTGAGTACTGGCAAGACACAGCTGTTATAAACTTTTCTCTGGAGGGATAATGACAATCTGCTGTTCATGATCTGAGAATGCCTGCCAAACGCACCTCAGCCTATTCTTATTCTTCTGATTATTTCAGTCTCATGATCCGGATCCGCAGTCACTACCTGTCCTAAGTAGGCGTATTCCCTTACCACTTCCAATGCCTCACTACCTATCGTAAACGGCTGTTCTCTTCCGAGACTGCTAAACATTACTTTAGTTTTCCGTAGATTAATTTTTAGACTCACCCTTTGGCTTTGCCTCTCCAGGTCAGTGAACATGCATTGCAGTTGGTCCCCTGAGTTACTAAGCAAGGCATCAGCGATTCGCAAGTTGCTAAGGTATTCTCTATTATTATTTATCCCCAATTCTTCCCAATCCAGGTCTCTGAATACCTCCTGTAAACACGCAGTGAATAGCATTGGAGAGATCGTATCTCCCTGCCTGACGCCTTTCTTCATTCGGATTTTGTTGCTTTCTTTATGGAGGACTACGGTGGCTGTGGAGCCGCTACAGATATCTTACAGTATTTTTACATACAGCTCGTCTACACCCTGATTCCGCAATGCCTCCAAGACTGCTGAGGTTTCGACTGAATCAAACGCTTTCTCGTAATCAATGAAAGCTATATATAAGGGTTGGTTATATTCCGCACATTTTTCTATCACCTGATTGATAGTGTGAATATGGTCTATTGTAGAGTAGCCTTTACGGAATCCTGCCTGGTCATTTGGTTGAGAGAAGTCTAAGGCGTTCCTGATTCTATTTGCAATTACCTTAGTAAATACTTTGTAAGCAACGGACAGTAAGCTGATCGGTCTATAATTTTTCAAGTCTTTGGCGTCCCCTTTCTTATGGATTACGATTATGTTAGCGTTTTTCCAAGATTCCGGTACACTCGAAGTCATGAGGCGGTGTGTATACATGGTGGCCAGTTTCTATAGAACAACCTGCCCACCATCCTTCAACAAATCTGCCGTTACCTGATCCTCCCCAGCTGCCTTCCCCCTTTGCATAGCTTCTAAGGCTTTCTTTACTTCTTCCGGCGTTACCTGTGGGATTTCGAATTCGTCTAGTCTATTCTCTCTTCCATTATCATCGTGGGTGCCACTGATACTGTAGAAATCTCTATAGAACTCCTCAGCCACTTGAACTATCTCATCCATACTAGTTATGATATTGCCGGCTTTGTCTCTTAACGCATACATCTCATTCTTGCGAATTCCTAATTTCTTCTTCACTGCTTTTAGGCTTCCTCCGTTCCTGATGGCATGTTCAATTCTATCCATATTATACTTCCTTATGTCAGCTGTCTTACGCTTGTTGATTAACTTGGAAAGTTCTGCCAGTTCTATTCTAGCAGTAGGCCGGGTTAGAGGCTTTCATACATTGGCGTTTCTGGATCCGAGTTTTCGTCTCCTGCGATAGCTTAGTCGTATCCTGTCTAACGGAGTTGCCACCGACTTCTATTGCACACTCCTTAATGATGCCCACAAGATTGTCGTTCATTGCTTCAACGCTAAGGTCCTCTTCCTGAGTTAAAACCGAATATCTGTTGTGTAGCTTGATATGGAATGCCTCTATTTTCCCTCTTACTGCTAACTCATTGATCGGCTTCTTATGTACCAGTTTCTTCCGTTCCGTCCTCAGGTCTAGGCTAATTCGAGTTCTTACCATCCCATGGTCACTACAGTGCACCTTGCTGAGCACGTCCACATCATGTATGATGCCAGGGTTAGCGCAGAGTATGAAGTCTATTTAATTTGTAGTCTCGCCGTTCGGGAAATTACATTGTAGAAAATCCATTTCCAATATAAGTTCCCTTGAAGGTTCTGGCAGTAAAATAAAGTCAGAAACGCAAGTGAAGCCTTTTATCGTAAGTAGTGCGGTGGATCGGCCAAGGGGCGTAATAAGATGACCGCCTGCTTTGCGTATCTGCGGTCCAGTCTACTGCGTCACGACATTTTTCAGGTGCTTCGCCATCTTGATGCTTATTACTGAATAATCAGCGCCGGTTTCGACTAGGGAATACAGCCCGCATGCGTACATTATCAACCGCAAATCTGATGTAATCGTTTCCTTCCTGCACAGGCCTGTTTACTGGAATTATCTTGTCATCGCACTGTACCTATGTTGGAGCATCTTCGTAACTCTCTTTATCAGAGACCTCACCTCCACAGGTCGCTTGCTTCAGTTTTCCTGGTGTGGGCTTGGTGAACGACGCCTAGGCGATCTTGGAGACTCGCGTGGGCAAGGCGATCGGTAGCACATAGGCGATGGTGATCGTGGTTGTTGTTGGCGAAGAGTGATGGGGCTTTGGCGCGTGGACAACGATCTCTGCTGGCCGTTCACCGTATCGGGGGCATGGTGCACTTAAGGGAAAACCCCTTAATCAAGCTTGATGGTACGGGCAGAACCTATACAGTTGACCCGCTTCTCCGCATTGAAAACACAGAGGCCTGCGCTCGTGGTCACGCGAGACGTCACTTTTCCGGGGCCTCTCATCCACAAAACGAGGTGCACTACGTGCTGAAGGCGGATAAGCAGCCGGTAATTCCCGCAGACGAGATGCACTGCGTACTATCGGCGGGTAGGGAACGGTCATCGCAACTGCTCCACTACTGGGTACCGCGGGTTGCCTGAGTACGTCGGCGTACTTTGGGGTGCACCGCATCAGGTGTGGCTCACGCTCTGGATCCCGTATGAACTGCCTCAGTTCGTCCCGGACAACGTCGACGATAGATAGTGCAGTTGGAATCTGAAGTGTCTGCAACTTATTCAGCTCTTCCCTAATCACTGACCGTATGAGCTCCCGCGGGGCTTCAAAGACGTTCGGCACGCCTCCAAAGAAGACATGGGCAGGTGCACGGCTTGCCTCACGGTTTTATTGCCGAACCCGCTGTTCCAGCGTCTTTTCGATGGTCGTTGCTTCGTATCTGAGCTCGGCGACCGTGCGCGGTGAGTTACGGGCGAGAACTGCGAAGACTTCCTACTTTACTTCAAGCATGAGATGGCGTAGTTTTTACCTTCACTCATGTTTGGATCAGTACATTTGAACAGGCGGGACATGTCCTCAATTTTTATCGCCACGCTGTTGTTTGTGAGCTGGTTCCTATCTTAGAGTGCCATTTCCGCCTTTTCTTTACGATCCGCGCTGGCGTATGTTGCTAGCAGTTGTCGAAATTCCTCCCAAGAGGACAAAGAGGGTTTTTGGTTTTCATAACACCTTGTTGCGAAGTCCTCCGAAGCGAAATTTACGTTACGGAGTATCGGTCTCATATTACATCCATTAAAGCTCGCCACGCTCTCGAACAGTTCCAACCAGTCTTCCACGTCTTTGAACGAGTCGCCTTGGAATGTTGGCGGCTTGCGAGGTTGGCTTACGATCAGCTGTACCGGTGTTACCTGGCGAGTCACTCTGGCGGTGCCCGTCGTCTGTGTTTCCCATAGCGTGAAGAGAAGAGGGACGCATTCGGGAGAGTCAACTCGAAAACGGCGGCTGGTCCGCTGGTGCACAGGTGCCAGTTCCACGGGATGGAGTCGCTGGTGGTCGGGGCTACGCTGACTTTCGTTTGTGGGGCTTCGACTCATATCCCGCACCTACGCCAGAAATGTAATGATATTGAGGACACAGGTTAACAAAATACCGATATTTATTAAGGGACAACCTGTGCCCGGAACTAAACGTCACTGCGGTGGTGAAGAAATCCCTGGCAGTCGTGCTCTAAAGCTCCGGCCTCGAACCGTCTTCGTTCTTCCCGCGTGACACCTCGTTCGTGTGGCGCATGCGAGCTGGGTCGAACCGGCAACCCATGCCACGAAGATCACTGCCTGTTGTTGCTCAACAACACCATGGTACGGCGTGCACAGCGCCCAGTACAAAGGGCGCGTAACCTAAATGTAACCAAGTTGTCCCGGCAATATATATATATATATATATATATATATATATATATATATATATATATATATATATATATATATATATATATATATATATATATATAGAATGCCGTGTTGGGCGTAATAAGTCTGTATTGGGCAGCGGTGTGCGCAATGGGAGCGTCTACTTGCTTTACGTGTGTCGCAACCGCTCGGCCTTCTATCTCCGATCTTATATATTCTGATGCTGCCACTGCACGTTCCTCTTACTCCACGGAATTGTGCACGGCGGTTATTGTGAATAAACGAACACTGCCCCAAGACTTTTGCTGAACGAGTGCGAAATGTCCACTGAAGAATAAAACAAAATCTTGTATTGGACGGGCTAGGCTAGGCTAGCAGCGTGAGCGAAGCAAGGCTTTTGCTTGAGCTTCTGCTTCACTTGGTGTGCCGCACCGCTCGCGTTCACTCTCCTATGATAGTGTCATATTTTAGTTACGGTGAAGAACGACGAAGTGCCCAAGCCATGACTTACAAATTTAACTCTGCATTTGACGAACTTGTGCCCAGCAAAATAAGTAATACTCGAACAGAACAATAGCGACGAGCGAAATCGCGATCATCAGAATTCTGACCTGCGGATCAAGCGGCTTTTATGCATGACTCATCGAATGTACCAGGGTAATTACTGGTACCCGTGTGCCTTCCAGAAACTATTGCACGATGATTGTTGCGAATGCAGTCTGACTATACAAGGTTCGGAGAGAACATGAACACATAAGATCAACGATAAAGTTCAGGTAAGTTCCAAATCACGTAGGCGCGTCTTGAGCTGAGCCATAACGATAGTTTCTTAGCTGTGGAAATATAGTATCCGAGAAAATGATAAGTACACGTGTCAATGTATGTCCCGAAAACTGACGCTGCGCACTCCTCTTCCTCTACGAAGTCGTTCATGGCGGTTATACCGAAGAAACGATCACTGCGTACCTCGACCTGCACGGGGTTAAAATGAGAAGTCAAGAACGAAACGACGTACAGACTTTGACGGGCAAGGCCAACATTCAGCAGCACTGCCAGCACTGGATAATATCTGCTTGAGTGTCTGCTTGTTCCTTGTACAGCATGCGCTCGCTCTGTTCTCACCTATCTTACACGTCACTAACGGTACGGCTTCGCACTCCTTTTCCTCAACGGAGTCGTCCAGGGCAGTTATCGTTAAGAAAGGCCTCTACTCAACAAAACGAGGGTTGGTAATACGACGAATAATGTCTCGAATCACCGAATAAAAGCATACCGCAAAAGGAGTATTTTTCACCGATGTCCACCTTTTATTTTTTCGACCTTATCTAAAAGACATATTCGATTAATTGTTTTCTACAGATTGGCAAGAGTGGCGTTAAAGTTTTAAAATCGTATTAGGTTGCCGAGCAGTGACTGTGTGGCTTTCGTAGGTGGACTGTCGACTGTTTGTTGCGAGCGCCGAATGATACCGGGCCGAGCGCATTCCCTCTCTTTCCACACACCACAGACTCCATCAAGTTGCAATCCATCTTTTTCATGGTGCGACGGCGCATGCGCCTTGCCCTAGCGGATTAGTTGCGAAATGTTTTGGAAGGTTCACGCGCGCGTGGCCCTGCGCACTGCGGCAAGCACGCGTACCGTGTACCGCGTTGAAACTCCGCTGGTATCTCGACGTCGGTGCTGTGCCGAAAACCTGCCCAGCGTAAGACTGCAACTCCAGTTTTCAGCATAAAGTAGCTAGGGCTTGGTGCAAGTGGTCTGGACAGCACTGCCAGCCAGGGCTTTCATTGATGGCTAGCAAATCTAACGAAAAAATGCGCGCCTTACACTTGGGTGGCACTTAAAGATCACGTTCTTGTTGAATTCCTCTTGCAGCGTCGATCTTCAATTGCTGGTGATGTTGCCTGACTTGCACTCGTTTAGGGTACTGTAACACTAGGTCGATGCAAGACCGACAAGACGCTCACGCCAACGATTTATCGTCTATTCAGCACAGTGGGTCAGCGAAACCATTTTATCATACTAGGCGGACAACGACGTAAACGCCGAGCGCCAGTTGTCTTGCTGCAACAGGCCTTCTTGTTGGCGGCACCGACAAACTCGGCGTGCAAACAATTGTTTGACTTAACCCCGCGCGATCGACCCTCGAACCGACAAGACAGCGACAGCGACTTTGCATGTATGTATATATAAATATTCGCGCTGTAAATTAGTCAAACATACCTACGAAGTTGAAATGCACAAGGTTCAACACTCTCAAGCCATGTACATGAAGTGTGAACCAATGTTGGCCCTGTACAGTGAAGGTTACGCGGCCGCCGTCGAGTTCATGCACCAGCTACCTGTGTACTTGAACTGAAACATAAGCTACTAACGGTGGAGCAAATCGCTCTTATAATCCAGTTCTGGCTTCAACGATTGGAAATCAACTTTGTGCGGCGGGTACACGATAAGCGCCAAGCGGCGACACAGCACTGTGCAAAGATCCCTAGGTATCAGAACCCTTAGACTGCGGGTCGCATTCACTATTTAAACGGGTGGATCTGTACACATTGTTATTCTGGTACATTTCTCACTTGCAGAGCGACATTGTTTACCTTTGCATCAAACGGGAAACAAGACGGCGTGCGTTCGGTACAGCAGCATGTACCCACCGCGCTCCGTTATACCAAAGGTGTTAGCAATCGTATCCGCGCGTTTTCGCAAGAGATAAATATGGTCTATACATGAGCGCTTGTGCGAACACAGTTTTCTCGAACAATGCTTTATGGCACGCGGAAGCTGCAAGTACGATGGGGTTAAAAGCGAAAACCAGATATAAATTAACAGCCCGCAATATCTGTCTGGATAACAGTTGCCGTTGTTTAAATGGTTCGGCCCCTCATAATGACTCGTCAAGGTGTGGAACAACACAGAACATATGCGCAAATATGTACGTTTTGCTACGCTTTGACATTGTTTCATATCAGCCATGCATGTTTTTAGAGTATTTGACGCTAACAACGACCTGCGGCTCAAGACGTCGTTGTAAAAAAGTGCACCGCTTTGATGAATCCGATGGGGAAGAAGAGTTGACTGTTGGGCTAGTTGGTCGTCCATACTTGAAGTAATATCTTAGCATGATAAAAACACGGAAACAAGAAAGGCGGACAATGACAAGCGCTGCTCACAACTGTTTATTGGAAGGAAGGATAGTAAATATATATGTTCTTCTCACACATGCGTCTACCATGGGGAAGGCAGCGTGGGGATGGTTGGGGAAGGCAGCGGGGACGGCTGCGCTCGAAAAGTTTATGAATATGCTAAATGTCTAAATAATGTGTAAAAAGAATACAAGAAGCGAACTCCAAGTGCCGAAATCAGCGACAACATACTCCAAGGCAGCCGTGTCGGCAAAATGAATTCTGCAGGCGTTTATCGGCCGCACTGTTTACACGACAGAGCACTCAGGTTTGGTCACCCAATAGTCCGTGAGTGCTACATGGCTTCCAGGAACGACATGCTGACGCGGAGAAGCAATTAACAATGATTCGCGATCCACGAAACGCACAACCAACGCGCATCAAACATGGACGCGGGTACAGAAATCAAATGACAAAAGCCCCGGCACCCTTCTAAAACGTTTCCAGCGGTGTGCGGCAAAGGGCAGCACAGTAAAATGAAAAAGGTGGATTGTCCTCACAATTGAAGGCGCTCTATTGAAAGGCGTCGTTGATGGTCGTGTCACTCCCCGTCCACTAAATGTGCGGTAATGCATTCGTGTTGGTTTGGAACATGCATATTATTTCACATACATATAGAATTCAGGTCGATGACAGCAAACTTATAGCTTCCGGGCGTCTATTGTCGCATGCTGGTTTTGTGGCCATTCAAGAAAGTGTAGTTTTATGCAAACATGCCAGCCAATTGAGATTCCTTCGTTGTGTAGTGAAGAGCATGCGGCTCAAAATCCTAAGCCAATAGTTTTCTTTTCCTCTGTGCATATTGCGAATTCTTGGATATATTAATCGAACTGCACATTTTACTTTTGCCATTTTCCTAATTTCTTGTTTACCTGCAATCAATAGGAATCCCCTAGTGTCATGTATCTTAGTTAATTGGGCTCTAAGTGTCATTTTATAACATCTATCGTTTATCTTCTTCAAGGCCACTAGTGCCAATTGTATTGAAGCCTGAAGAAATTAAAGATCAATCTTAGTCAAACTTTATACACCTGTATTTTAACTTTGGTTCCACCTCTCAAACATTAAAATAAGGTACTACAAAAACAGATAATGTGTTTCAGCCTTTCGAAGATACCCGGCAAAAATTTTGATTACTCAATTAGTGTATGAAGGACGCTGTAACAAATTGAATTAGTGGATTAAAGGATAAAATGATGAATGAGTAATGGTTAATCAAAGTAGAAAGTATCCACCATCCCTGAATTGACGAATGAAATAAAACGCTATGTTTGAAGAAGAGTTAGGACTATATTCAGCAGCAGTGTTTCTGCAGGAAGGCATCTATCTGCTTGCCTTCTGCTGATGCATCCGCTAGCTCTGTCTCTGTATATTATACATCTTGAATGCTGCGGCTGTGCGGGCCTGTTCCCTTAGGAAATCGTCACTGCATGGTTTGTCATGAAGAACGGACACTGCGCATCCAGACCTGCGCAGACTTCAACTCAAGAACTGAAGGAAAAGGCGTTTTCGACTGGCGAGGCCTATATTCCGCAGCAGTGTAAGTGCTCGAAACCACTTGCTGGAGCGTTTGGATGCATTTTTTTGTGCATCACTCGCTCGCCTTTCCCTTTCGTAAGTTATACGTCCTGAACGTTGCCGCTGTGAACTCATCATGCTCTAGAAAATCCTCCTTGCCGGTTTACTATGAACAAAGACCCTACGCCGGGTTCAAATGTGATGTCAATAACAACTGAAACTTGGGATTCTTTGGGAAATTTATGCTTGAATTCAAGTACAAAAAAAGACAACGAGGATGTGAGAGAGAAAGACCCGATATCCCATGATAAGGAAGACTCACGCAAACAAAGGCATGCCTAAGAATTTGTTTCAATGTCTTACGGTCTCGGAGCCTTGGTTTTTTGGGCTTTGATTCACATACCCGTGTCACGATTGAATGTTACAACGGCCCAAACATTTTGTTGGGTTTGAAGGCGCTTGCACATTCACGTGTTTTCCTTTTGATCTGGCTTGAGTTACAAAAAGTTGTTTTCCGAGAATAAACTTTAGTTTGAAGTAGCGATCGTCCGGTCCGGTCTTCGTCTCCTATGTCTTCATTTTTAGGCGCCGGAAGTCAAGTAAGAAATGGTATCGTCCATTCAACAAAGCATAGTCCTATATTCGATAGCAGTGCCAAAGCTGGAAGGCGTTGCTTGGGGATCTGCTTGCTTTCTTGTTATGCATCAGATAGCCATTCTCTCCTATGTTATATATCCTGAATACAGCGGGAGCTCACTCCTCTTCCTATACGAAACCGTGCATGGTGGTTATCGTGAAGAAAACGGCACACCAAACCTGGACCAAGCGAAAGTGTGACGTCAACTCGATAGTGAAACAAAACGCTGTCTCCGACGTGCTAGACAGCAGTGTCAGGTCTGAAGGGATCTGCTTGAGCGTCTGCTTTGTTCTTGTTCTCGCTTGAGATTGCAGACTTCATTTTCTTCAGCTCGCGTTGACCAAATTCAAAAGGTACATGTTCCGCGTTCCCCGATCCGTTACTGACCCACACTCATTCCTTCTCGGCACTCAGAATTAATTGAACCTTCCAGAGCCACTTACAAATATTGCCCAGCATGAACGCTTTATTTTTAGATCACACGGTATGCTATTGGGGTTCATTCGGTTTCTCGCCTCATCAGTCTTCAGTATATCGGACACACGTGTTTTCAACCTGCTTGCTTTTCCGAACTTTTTTGGGAGTGTTGAAGATACCTATAAAGAGAGGGGTCAGACAAGGAAAGACAAACTCTAAAATGCTATTGACTGCGTGCTTGGAAGTAGTATTTAGGCTATTAAACTCAGAAGGTTTAGGAGTAAGGATCGAAGGCGAATACTTCAGCAACCTTCGGTTTGCCGATGACATTGTTCTATTGAGCAACACTGCGGACGAGTTAAAACAAATAATTGAGGACTTTAGCAGGGAGAGTGTAAGAGTGGGGTTTAAGATGATATGCAGAAGGGAAAGATACTGATAAATAACAGGGCAAGGGTACAAGAGTTTACCATCGCAAGTCAGCCATCAATAGTCAGTGAAGGAGTACGTTTACGTAGGTCAACTAATCACAGGGAACGTTTACCGTGAGAAAGAAATTCACAGAAGAATAAAAATGAGTTGCATCGCATATTGCAGACATCATGAGCTCCTGACTGGGAACTTACCGCTATCATTAAAAAGGAAAGTATACAGTCAGTGCATTTTAACGGTGCTGACATATGGTATACCGGTGCTGGCATACTTGAAGAGACAGAAAGAGCGGTTTGGATCAGACAGCAAACGGGTATAGATGATATTCTAATAGACATCAAGGAAAAAAAATGGCGCTAGGCAGGTCATGTAATGCGCAGATCAGACAACCGTTGGACCATTAGGGTGACAAAATGGGTACCAAGAGAAGGGAAGCGCAGTAGAGGACATCAGAAGAATAGGTGGGGCGCCGAAATTACGAAGTTTGCTGGTGCTAGTTGGAATCGGTTGGCGAAAGACAGTAGTAATTGCAGATCGCAGGGAGAGGCCTTCGTCCTGCAGTAGACATAAAATAATAATAATAATATGATGATGATGATGTGTAATAAAACTCAAGACCCACCCACATTTATTTCATTCTTTTACTGAGCCATATGATTTATCATTCGTTCCAGCAGTGTTGTGTGCGTTTTAAATTCCAATGCATTAAGCGGTTTTAGGTTCATCTGTCTGTTGGAACAGTAAATTGTTGTACCTAAGTATTCTTTTTCTTGCCTCAACTTGTTGTCTTACTTCTCTGATAATGAGTATGACTTGTGTTGGTACTGCGCAGTTTATTATTATTTTTCTTGTTCTTAGTTATCTACCTACCAAAGACGGACAAATTTTGACCTTGACTAGCCATGTCACAGTGATAATAACGTTCTTTTACTCCACTTGTCTTGCTCGTTCGCCTAATTGTTGCAGGTTACAGCAGGTACTAGTGACGTTGCTTTGCTAGCATGTGCTTCTAAGCCACTCCTCTCTGTAATGAAACACCCTGAGAATAGTAGAAATTAGGAAATGCTTAGGTTCGTTTTTGATATTTTTCTTAAATTTCACCATGACAGCTCTCTGTCTCTTTATATATATATATATATATATGGTTGTGCACCACCAGCGCGCCCTCACAACTGCCAGAGGTATCTTCAGCAGTGTGACCAAGTGTAATGAAGAGAAAGATGTAGTCGGGCTAGGGTGCTCGCACGGCGGGAGCTAGAGAAGAGGAGGAACCAGAAGGAGACAGGCGTTCAGGCGGACGGCCGTTTGTGTGCGTCTCTTTCATTCAAATATATATATATATATATATATATATATATATATATATATATATATATATATATATACACACAGGAAAGAGACGACGAACTTTTTGGGCGACATCTTTTACTTAACGTTTTCGGCTGGTGGACCAGCCTTCGTCTGACGAAGGCTGGTCCACAAGCCGAAAACGTTAAGTAAAAGAAGTCTCCCAAAAAGTTCGTCGTCTCTTTCCTGTGTATGTTACGTCGGGTCCTGCGTGCTGAACTTTGAAGAAAACCCCTATATATATATATATATATATATATATATATATATATATATATATTAATGAGAGAGATGCACACAAACGGCCGTCCGCCTGAACGCCTGACTCCTTCTGGTTCCTCCTCTTCTCTAGCTCCCGCCGTGCGAGCACCCTAGCCCGACTACATCTCTTTCTCTTCATTACACTTGGTCACACTGCTGAAGATACCTCTGGCAGTTGTGAGGACGCGCTGGTGGTGCACAACCATTGCATGCAAGGCTTGGGAATCGTGGTACCTGTCATTATGACCATCCAGTGTGCAAAGAATTCTCTGGGGTCGGCACTGACTGTTAGGATCTAATAGAAGGTCTCGCCGACAATTATATTGTCGCAGTTCAAAAAAATGACAGGTCGGCGTAGACGAAAACGGTGTAGGCGATGTCAGACACTGAACCGCCACCTGTCTCTCAAGGTGGGGTAAATAGCACTGGTTGTGGACGGTCGCCGTGCTAAGGTTCTCCGAAGTGCTCCGATTAGCTGGTCTTAAAAAACCATCGCATGCCGCCTGACTGTCCTCCTTTGAAGCTGTACAACCGGCACAAGATTCGTCTGCGATATGCACTGTGGAAGACGGTGTTGTTAGCTTTCCGAAGGCCGAAGCCGAGGACATCTGTGTTTGCGCCGAAACCAATCGTCTCTTGGGGCCTGGTGTCTTGTGCGTCTCTATTAGTGTTCTACCAGCAAATAAATGTCTCCGCATTCGTCTGATGACTCCTGCAAAATGAGGATTTGTGGCTCCAAGAGGATCGCACGTATATGGTGAGTGGGCACAGCGGCAACGCCAAGATGAAGTGCTCAAACCCATTTCTCTTGTTCATTCAGGGAATGCTTGGCTTGCTGCCCATGACGACAGTGCTTGTTCCGGGATGCCATGTGCACCAACCCTCTGCCCTGGCCTACTGCGCGCCGATACTGGTGTCGGCGACGCATCTGCCCCTACTCGCCCTCGCCGATAACGACGTTCCTCGCTGCGTGACCATGTCTTTCACGGAACCGGCAGGCCAAACGTCATCGAGACCCTTCCGTATAAAAGGAGCTTCTTGGCGATCAGCTGGCAGTGGGCACGGCGGCAACGCCAAGATGAAGTGCTCAAACCCATTTCTCTTGTTCATTCAGGTAAGAAAATACTGCGGAAAATCATACCGCAGTGACAACGTTTTCTTGCTGTTGCTGCCGTGCCCATGGTCCATTTACTCATTGATTGAAATGTTTAGTAGCATAGGTACCTATGTGGGGTCATTGCTCCTGCTTAGTGGTGACATCGAGACAAACCCCAGTTCCTCTATGGCAGATCAGCTAAAACTTATATACGAGGACATACAGGAAATAAAAATGCGCAAAGCTGAAACTATGACAAAGTTAGAAGCCATTGATAAAAAGCTAGAAAAAATCACAAGGCTTGAAAAACAGGTTTCCGACTGTCTGAAAAGGATAAGTGATCTTGAAGGTGACCTTGCCTTCACGCGAAAGAAAATCGATGAACTAGAAAATAGAAGTCGGCGATCTAACCTCATCATTTATGGCTTAAGAGAGGAACAAGGCGAAACCCCAGAAATTCTGCACGAAATAGTTTCTAAGAAAGTTTTCGGGGAAGTCCTAGACTTTATTACCCCAGCCATTGAAAGAATCCATCGCCTCGGAAACCGAAAGCTGAATAACGAAGACGATAAAAGCAAACCCATAATTCTGAAGTTGCTTGATCACCGTGACAAAGCGATTATTCTAGAACGATGTTCTAGGCTAAAAGGATCCGGCTATTCCATCGGCGAAGATTTTTCACGACCTATCCGGGAAGTAAGAAAGAAGTTGTGGCAAAAAACTAAAGCAAACCGTGATCGCAAGGAAAAGGTATTTCTAGTCTACGACAAAGTCCGCATTGATGGCCGCCTTTTCGCCTGGGACAACGATTCAAATGATATCGTAGACTGTAAAAAAAAAACAAAGAGCGCATCAGCATGCGGACGCGCAGTGCTCAAAACCGCAATCAGCTACAACCATAAATATAAACGCGCGCAGCCTGGTGAACAAATTCCACGAACTAGAAGCTGTTCTACTTGCTTACCAGGCTGATATCGCCGTCGTTACAGAGACATGGCTTCACTCGAACGTTTTAAACCAAGAAATTGTGCCACCGGAATATGCAATTGTACGCAAAGATAGAAAGACAAGAGGTGGGGGCGTTGCACTGCTGTTTAGGCAAGGGATATCTTACAGTGTCATGCCTGAGGCTACAGGCATCGAGGCTGTTTGGTGCACCGTCCGTCTAAAAGATGATGTCTTCCATATTGGTGCAGTTTATGGGCTGCCTGATGCTGAGCCTCTATTCTTGGAATCTCTCTCAGAATACATGCAACAACGCATTTCCTATGGCAGCAAAATAATAATGGCGGGAGACTTTACTTGCCTGTCATAAGGTGGAATTCAATGACTCCAGGAAATGTTACGCTTGACACCATATCAGTTATACAGTTAGCCTATAACCTGACACAAATTGTCGATTTCCCAACCAGGGTAGTCGGTACCTCAAGTTCACTCTTAGATGTTATGTTTATTAGTGATCATTTCCTTGAGAATACTGTTCACGTTGAACCCCTTGAAGGATTATCTGACCATAAGATAATATTTTGTTCTTTACAATTCCCAAGTCCTGTACGAACGCTCGGTCCTATAAAGCGAGTGCTCTCGTTCAAAGATTCAGACGATGCAGCTATAATGACCTACCTTGCCTACAATTATCAAAATTTTTTTGACCTCATTTCTGACCAGCAGTCGTCTATCGATGTGGTGTGGACCGAGGTTAAAGCCATTGTGACGCGTTGTATAAACGCCTTTGTTCCACAAATTCAAAGAAAAAGTAGAAAACGCAGTCCATAGGTATGTCAAGATATAATCTACTTGAAGCGCAAAATAAAGAGGCTTAGGAAAAGAAGGAAGTCGCACATGTGTAAAAAAAACTGACTCGGAAATAACACTGCTAACGACGTCATTGAAAAGTAAAATACGTTGTGCCAAAAACAGTTTCCTCAAAAATTCATTACACAGCTTTATCAGGAACTCGCCTCAAAAATTCTGGCGCTACCTAAGCGTGAAGCGCTCTAACGTGCCCTCCATGAATGCTCAGGACAGTAAACAAAAAGCTAACGCGTTTAACAAGTACTTTCAATCCATATTCACCGTCGATAATGGTTCCCTCATCCGCTTCGTCCCTAGCCACTGCCAAGAAAGCACTTTGAGCACCCCAAAAATATCACAAGCTGGCATATCTCTCTTGTTGAATTTAGATGAAAAGAAAAGCGATGGCCCAGATCAAATTCCGAACAGTTTCTTAAAAAGGTACGCAGAACCAGTAAGCAAGCTTCTTCATTTAATTTTCCTAAAGTCACTCCGTGAGAGCCGCCTTGCTGCAGAGTGGAAGGTTGCAAAAATAATTGCCATACCAAAATCAGGTGACACATCTTCCTTGTCTAACCACTGGCCAATTTCTTTAACATGCACGTGCTGCAAAATACTAGAGCACATAATCTTGAAACACTTAGCAGAATTCGCGGAAGCAAACAATTTAATCTATTCAAACCAGCACGGTTTTCGAAACGGCTTATCAACAGTCACCCAACTCGTGGAAACCCTTCACGACTTAACTCAATATATTAATGAGCAACTACAGGTAGACATAATCTTTATGGATTTCTCTAAAGCGTTTGATCGTGTTTCCCATGTTAAATTGCTTCACAAACTTAACCGCCTACTTGGTAACGGCCCTGTTGTTGGTTGGATCAATGACTTTCCGTCAAACCGCTCCCAATACGTAGAATACAATGATCACCCTTCTGACGCTGTCCCTGTTTTGTCCGGCGTTCCTCAGGGCTCAGTTCTGGCCCCACTTCTGTTCTTATTAAACATAGATGATATAACAAACCAAGTCGACATCACCATTCGCCTCTTTGCAGACGACTGCATTCTATATCATACTGTGCGTAACCACGAAGATCAAGCAAAACTGAACAATTCCCTAAATAAGGTAGTGCAGTGGTGTGCAGACTGGCAAATGGTGATAAATTCCGACAAAACTGTCTGCATGTCGGTCACAAACAAAAAATCAAGTCTGCAGTTCCCGTATGGTTTCAATGGCACTATTCTACAAAGCGTCAGCCAGTATAAAAAACTTGCGCGCAATCATCTCATCCGACGTCAGCTGGAATGCGCACATACAGTACGTAGCTAAAAAAGCCTTGAACAAACTGTTCTACCTCAAACGCACCTTATCGCATTCCACCAGCCAGACAAAGCAGCTTGCTTACGTCAGCCTTATCAGACCGGCACTCGAATATGGTAACATAGTATGGTTTCCACATTCCAAAAACCACATTCATACACTAGAACGCATACAAAGAAAAGCTGCCCGATTTATCTATAATTGTTTTAAACGCACAGATTCACCGACCGAACTTCTTTCTCGCGCAGGCCTCGCTACCCTAGAAATTCGAGCTAAGGTTCAACGATTGAAGTCCCAGTTGTTGAAAGTCGCGATTCATTCGCAGGTCCCCAGCCATGATTCCGGGTCTTCAATAGCTGCTCCATGAAAGGTCGGTGGGTCCCGAGGTTGTTGCAGGATAACGGGGGACGCTGAGGCAGGCATTGGGGTTGTCTTGGCACCGATCTTCTTTGTCTTCTCAGGTAGAAGTCCGTGCTCTGGGGGCAGTCCTTGCTGTCGCCGGCTAGCAGGCTAGGTCTTGGCGATGTTGGTTTTTTCCTCGGGTTACGCGCTTGGATCGCGGCTTTGGGGGGGCGTTGGGTAGATGAACGCACAAGCACCTCCACGAGATGTCACTTGGTGGTGACGTTGAAGAACACAGTAGCAATACTGTGAAAGACAAAACTAACTTTTATTGGGTGAGTCTGTGCCAACAAAAACAGGCTACACTTATAGCACAACGATAGCGGAGACACGGTCGGCGATCGTCGAAAATCTGATCAGCAGGTCAAGCGCGCCCGCTTTCATACATCAGTCGTCGAATGTTTCAGAGTAATCGATGGGACCCGCGTGCCTTCCACAAAGTTCTACATCATTTGCGTCGCGCACACATGCGAACAGAATACACAAGGTTCGGTCACAGACAGCGGATGGAAGCATCGATTACATTGCAGAAACTTCCGATATTCCTATATCAGGCGCGTCCTGCGCTGTGCGATAACATTTGCTAGGCGGTGAAATGTGTTGCCCGATATAGACAAACAAGTACACGTGTCAATATCGTTGCCCCGTCGCACCCATGTGTCTAAACAAAGACGAGCTTCGCAATTGTGTCGCCGACTGTGGTATATTGCATCTGACCTCGGCCTCTGAAAGTGATGGTGTGGTATAGGATGTGCAAGCAAAGTCCGAGACCCGTGAGGGAAAATGTAGCCGGCGAACGGGTTCTACCGCAGCGCAGGCCACCAGTCCATCTGGCAAAACCTTCTCTGGTGCAAGTGCAGCGTTGAGATGGTGCCGCTCCTGGTCTTCGCGGGGCTGACACCGCAGAAGCTTGGGTGGCATAGGCACCTATGCAAAAGTAGGAGTGCGCTATCCTCTTCCCCACTCTGGAGTAGAACCGATGGCGACACCCAGTGAGCCGGCGCCTGCGACAGGGAAACCTGCGGGCCTCGCTAGCGAGTCAATGATTGACATAACTTCCATGTCAAGGCAGCGTACTACAACACGCACTCCGTCCACGGAGCAGAGCTTGTTAAAGTCGTCGCAGGCACAGAAGAGTGGGGCGAAAGCAACTAACGTAGCTTCGGCCCATTCAAGGCAAGACCAGTTCTGGATGCGCATGTACTCGTGACATGCCTTGGAGCCACCGCGAAGTCGTTTTATTGCAAGCGTTCATTTCATGTCATCCGGCCAAGGACGGCGAGTGCCGAGCACGTTGGCCGTCTCCTCCCAGATGTGGGTGCGACCCTGAGACCCGTGCAACTCTGATACTACCGAAATAGCTGGCGATGGTAAGGCTGTAAGAGAGAATCCAGAGATTGCCTAGGCGATATGGTCCAATGGCTCTGACTGCAGCGAGATTAATCGCATGAGGTCCGTCAGGCTATCGGTTGAGGCTGTCAAGGTGGCACGAGCTACATTCAAGAAGAATACGGCAGCGGCTGCAGAACTCGCGGCACAAGTACCCAAGGCTAAAGGGGCTGGAACGCCCGCCGTTGAACCAGAGATAGTGGCGGCCGCTGTACTCACTGCAGCCGGAAGCATATCGAAGGGAACGTGAACGGCATCCCTTGGCTGCTCAAAGCCAATGCTGTCCCGGCGAAGATATGCATGACAAGGGAAGCGTGCACGGTCTGGCCGTTCCCTTGCAGCCGGAGGCACACAAGACAGCGTGGTTCAATGAAGGCTGTTAAGTTCGCGTTGTCCTCGGTGGCGCCATTGCAATCGATTACCCTCGGCCGTCCGCCAGAACACCCGTTTAGTTCTGCTTCTTCCTGTTCCCTAGCGGCGGCCGTACGAGCATCCTACTCCGAGTGCATATATATATATATATATATATATATATATATATATATATATATATATATATATATTCTGACGTAGCAGTTGTCACTACGTTTTTTCCGAGTCGACGATGCGGCGAACCGATCACGGCCACAGCACGGATCACACTCGAGAGCCAGCCCCACAAGCGATGAAGAAGAGCCCCATATGAAAGCCACATGATGATGGTCATGTACAGATGACAAAGAATAGCTTAAAAATGGCCACACTAATATCCCCTCGCACAAGAGCGGCCATCCTGGCCCCAATTCAAAGGGGCGACGAACGCCTCGTGAAAGGCTTCATACGGGAAACGTGGACAACCTCAGCGGCGCGGCAGCGGCGGTCATTTGGAACAATAACTGGTACCATGCGATAGTTAACCGGAGTAGTCTGCTCCAAGACTTTGTAGGGGCCGATGAACGGATCTTGAAACTTGTCACACAAGCCAGGAGTACGAACTGGTGTCCGGAGTAGCACTTCGTCACCAGGGCGGAAGCACACGACGCGATGGGAGGCGTTGTAATGCTGCTTTTGGTCCTATTGCCGTGCTTCGGTGTTGATGCGGGCGAGCTGGCGACAACGCAGAATGCAGGACACATAATCTTCACAGGAGGATGGATATTGATTGAAAGTTGGCGCGAAGAAAGAGACGTCAAGACAGTAACTGGGCGAACGACCATAGACAAGGTAGAATGCCGAGTAACCGGTCGTGCGTTGAACTGCGGTGTTATACGCAAAAGTCACGAATGGCAAAATTGCGTCCCAGTTTCTGTGATCCAGTTCGATGTACATGACTAGCATGTCTGACAGCATGCGATGAAATCGCTCTGCGAGGCCGTTGATTTGCGGATGGTAACTGGAGGTAGTCTTGTGGGTGGTTCCGGAGGTTGTGAGTACTTCGTCTACTAGTTGCGAGAGGAATGCTGTTCCACGGTCGCTGAGCAGGACGCGAGGAGCACCGTGGCGCAGTATTAAGGATTGGAGTATGAATGCCGCAACTTCAGAGGCTGAGGCAGAACTCGCACAAGTTGTTTTGGCGTAGCGTGTCAAGTGATCAACGGCTGTCACAATTCATCGTTTACCTGCGAGAGTCGCAGCAAGACGACCATACAGGTCAATGCCAACGATTTCATATGGTTGCGACGGACAAGGAACCGGTTGCAGATGTCCGCTTGGAGCTGATGTAGGGAGCTTTTGACGCTGACATAGGGCGCAGGAAGCGACATACCTCGCTACACTGGCGGACAATCCAGGCCAGTAGAAGCGACCTTTGATGCGGTCATAGGTTTTCTGGAAACCGAGGTGATCAGCAGTCTTGTCGTCGTGAGAAGCCTGCAGGACATGAGCACGTAGAGAGCGTGGCAGGACAGGAACCCAGCGTTGACCGTCAGGGTGATAGACATGACAGTACAGGACGCGCTTGTCAATATTAATTTGCGTCAGCTGTCGACGAAGGCGGGCGTTAGGCGGGCTCGAAGTTCCTTGAAGGTGGTCTATGATGCGCCGACAGTAAGACTCCGCAATTTGATGAGATCGGAAGAACCTGTTGTCGTGTTTAGGCATCTCGTCTACAGTGGCCAACTAGAAAGCATGTGAAGAGGGGTCGTGCGAAAGCTTGTCACGGATGGTAGTTGGAGGTCCATTGCATGGTGTCGTAGGAAGCGGATAGCGAGAAAGCGCGTCTGCATCCTGGTGTTTTTTTCCGCACTTGTAGGTAATAGTAAAGTCGTATTCTTGTAGACGAAGGATCCACCGACCAAGCCGTCGAGACGAGTTCTTCAGCGTCGAAAGCCAGCATAATGCATGATGGTGTGTAACGATGGTGAAATAGCGGCCGTGAAGATAAGGTCAGAACTTCTGTACAGACCACGCGATACCTAGGCATTCCTGCTCCGTGATGGTGTAATTCTTTTCGACGTTTGTCACAACGCGACTTGCGTATGCGACGACCCTCTCCCCTAAAGTGTCGTCTCGCTGTAGGAGAATGCCACCAATGCCGTGACCACTAGCATCCGTATGCAGGAGGCTAGGAGCAGCTTCATCAAAATGGCGTAGTACTGGTTCAGATGTGAGAGCGCGCTTCAGATGGGCGAACGCAGATTCGCATTCGGGAGACCACACAAAGGGAACATTAATTAGAACCCAGTAATTTGTGCAGAGGTGACGCTATTGAGGCGAAGCCTCGTATGAATCGGCTAAAATAGGAGGCGAGGCCTAGGAAACTGCGCAAATCTTTGGTCTTTTCGGGACGAGGGAAGTGCCGAACTGCCGAAACCTTGTCAGGATCAGGACGAATGCCATCTTTGCTCACAATGTGACCTAGTACCTTGATCGTCTTGCTCGCAAAATGGCATTTCTAGGTGTTTAGCTGTAGTCCAGCGTTGGCAAGGCATGTGAGAACTTCATCCAGACGTTGCAGGTGCTGAGAGAAGGTTGACGAGAAAAGAACAATATCGTCCAGATAGCACAGGCAAGTCTTCCACTCGAGGCCACGAAGAACGGTGTCAATCATGCGCTCGAACGTTGCAGGTGCATAGCAGAGGCCGAATGGCAAAACATTAAACCCGTAGAGCCCATTTCGTTTTGAAAACGCTGTTTTCTCTTTATCGTCCTCATGCATAGGTATCTGTCAGTAGCCGGAACGCAGATCGATGCTTGAGAAGTACTCGGCACCCTGCAGGGAATCCAAGACATCGTCTATTCGCCGCATAGGGTATACATCCTTGCGTGTGATCTTGTTAAGTGCTCGGTAGTCGACAGAAAATCGAACAGAGCCGTCCTTTTTCCGAACCAAAACTACGGGGGAAGACCAAGGGCTAGCAGAAGGGCGTATTATATTCCGTTGGAGCATGTCGGTGACGTCCTCGTCATTGACTTTCCTCTCGGCTAGTGATACGCGATATGGTCTACGGCGCACGATGGATGTACCATCTGTCTCTATCCGATGCGTCGTAATCGAAATCTTTCCCAACGAAGCTGAATGCGCGTCAAACGAAGCTTCATGTTTTTGGAGCAAAGCAAGCAATTGTGACTGCGAAGGTGTCAGGTCGGAACTGATGGCAGCTGCAAGAACTGAAGGAGATGCGGCACGTCCGGTACAAGGAACTTCAGAGGAAGCTGGTTTACAGGAAACAACAGATATAGGCTCCGATTCGGCGGCGGAAGCCAATGTAGTGCCTTTAGGGATGAGAATTTTTTCGCATGTCGGGTTTGTAGCATAAAGAAGTGCAGAGCCATGATCCAACCTAACCAGCCCTGATGCAAAGGCAATCCTTCTTGCGAGATAGCGTGCGGATGGTAATACGAGCACGTCGCCGCAGTCAATCACATCAGACGTCATAGTCACAATGCTTTGATGGCGAGGAGGTAGCGCAGTATCTTCTGCAGCAAGAAAGTGAAGTGGTGCGTCATCTGCATGAAGTGAATAGGTCGTGTCGGTCATGTCGAGAACGCGTTGCCCACAGCAGATGGAGGCGGAGGCCCTAGAAAGAAAATCCCATCCCAATATGAGCTGCTGGGCTCACGAACTGCAAATTGTATGCAATGCAGAAGTCCATCGATGGAAATACGAGCTGTGCAGATGACGATAAGTCGAATTGCAGGCCCTTGAGCAGCGAATAGCGTAGGTCCATCATAGGGGGTCGTAACTTTCCGAAGTAGCGAACACAATTCACAGTGAATGACTGAAACACTAGCACCAGTGTCTATTAAAGCTTCTACTTGTACACCTTCTATTACAACCAATATCACATTGCACGGACGCAATGGAGGAATTTCTGTCCTGTCGTTTGATGCAGCTTTTCCTCCAAAAGCTGCATAATTTAGTTTTCCGGACGACGCTCGGCGAATTGAGAAGCAGGTCTCAGTGGGGACGCAGAGCGGCGAAGGGGTGACGGCGAGCGGCGTGTCGCAGGACGGTACGTCTGAGCCGTCTCGGATGCTACAGTAGGCGATGGAGAGCGTCCGCGCGGTGGACAATAAGGACGGCGTTGGTCATGGAAGCTCCCTAGACGTTGGCAAGTAGCTCCGGGCGAAAAGTTATCCCGTTCGTATACGTGATATCCGCGTCGGTTGTCTTGCTGGCGCTTGCGGCAAAAACGTGCTATGTCGCCACGATAGCCGCAGTAGTAGCAGATGGGACGAGGAGGACGCCACTGCGGATGGCTGGTTTGGGTAGGTGCACTGGTAGTCATGGACGCGATGGGGGCCGATGTAGGTTTTGGAGGCATCGGCGGACCGATGGCTGGAGTAGCTACGGCTACTTGTGCGTACGTGGATGGGGCCCTAGGGGTTAGAGGGTCCGTGTATGCTGCACCAGCCATGTGCGCCAATTCCTCCTTGATAACGTCTCGCATATTGGTATCGGAGGCATGAGAAGGCATTGGCCCTGCGGCTAAGCTAAGATACTGGAGCTCTTCTCGAGCTATTGCGCGTATGATTGCTCGTAAAGTAGGGTCGTCGGCAGTAGTGTTCGCAGTGGTGTCTGGCTGCAACCGTACTGATTCGAGTTTGTCAAGGCGCTGGCAAGTAGCGACAATATCAGCGACGGTAGCGGGGTTCTGGATGGCTAAAGCATTGAAAGCAATAGCTCCGATGCCTTTGAGGATGTGGCGAACCCTGTCTGATTCGGTCATAGCCGTTTTCACGCGTCGACAAAGAGCTAGCACATCCTCGATGTACGACGTATAAAATTCACCGGTTTGTTGCTTGCGAGTGTCGAGCGTCTTTTTTGCGAGGGCGGAAAGAACAGCCAGTGTGCCGAACAATTGGCGGAGCTGCTGTTCGAAAGCGCCCCAGTTCGTCAAATCAACCTCATGGTTGAAAAACCAAGTCTTCGCTACTCCGGTCAGATAAAAGGCGACGTGACGTAGCTTGGACGCATCGTCCCAACGGTTAGCCGAACTCACTCGGTCGTAGTCATCCAGCCAATCCTCGACATCTTCCCCGCGAAGTCCAGCAAACAGATGGGGATCACGCTGGTGTTCACTGACAACCCAATACGGGGAGGCTGGGGTAGCCGAGGCCGAGATGGAGGATGTAGAAGTGCCTGTTGGCTCGTCCTGCGACCAGCTGGCGGACAGCTGGCACAATCGTCGACCCGATCGAAGCTCCAGGAGGTTGAGCGGGGAGTCAGAGGACGGAGGACCGAAAAACACACTCCACCACTTGTGACGTAGCAGTTGTCACTACGTTTTTTCCGAGCCGAAGATGCGGCGAACCGATCACGCCCACAGCACGGATCACACTCGAGACCTTGTTAAAATGCTAATAAAGTCCAAGTACGCGTAAGCACTTCTTGTGAGTTGTGAATGCGAAAGGATTATTCCGCAGGACTGCTCAGCGGCGTGAACGCCGCTGAGCTGTCCTTCGAGTTTCGCGCGGCGAGTAAGGTACCATAGTGGCACGTGCGAAGGCATGTGGTGCCAGCGCTGCATGCCCGCGACGTCTTGTGCAACAAGACACCGAAGAAGCAGAAGCGGCCATCAATACGGGCATGCGCGCACAGCAGCTAAGTACAGTGCCGGTGAGAGAGAGAGGTAGGCAACCATGCACATGCTTTCGGGAGCGGGACGGCGGCACCCGCGCGCGCTCGGGACGCGGCTGCCTCGCCGACTACGACCCGTCTCACCCCGCGTTACCGTACTGTTCGATCGAGGCGCACTGGTGATGTAGCGTGGCTCCGGAGCCCTGTCTCCTCAAGCGTCACCCTTTTGCCCACTAAGCTCCGTCTAGGGAAGCTCATAACGTGTGGTCCCACCAAATGGGAATTTAAGTTGAGTGGACAGTGAAGGTAGGTTCGGCATTAGCGATACAGCGTCGTTATGGCACTGGTAGGCAAACGAAAAAGTAACTATTGCATGTGTGGCTATATCTTTTAAACCTGCATAGCAATAAAGCACAATGATGCAATTATGTGTAGAAATAAAATGTGTTTTTGAATATTTTATTTTTTGCGACTCATATATTTATTTAGTAGCTTCATTGCTCGCGACAGCAGGCCGCGTTTGCGCGCTTATCGCTTCTGCTACCATTCTGTTCGTCTGCTCCTGCTGCTTTCCATGACCGCGTACGTTCTTTCCTATGCTCTGCAGCTCAAAACTTTCTTTCTATGCCCACGAACGTTCCTGCAATGTCAGAAAAACTGAGGAAAGGGCACCAGGAGAACAGCGCGGCTGTGTTGTAAGGCCACTAGGGGAGCAACACAAGGGCGAAAATTTTCCGTAGCGCAGCTGATGGGAGGAAAGCACACTTCTGCAGTCGCTATGAACGAACAAGCGGTGTGCTTGCCGTAACAGCTATAGGAAAAAACGACAGATTTTCCGCGATTGTTTTCAATGAATATCTGTTCTGGTTTGGCGCGGCCCATTTTTCTGCTGGGATGTAAGAAACTGAAGTTTATTGGCCGATTGATGCAAGCTGACGTGCCGATGGAAATTTCGCTTCGGTATAGCTTGGCGGCTGCCCTTCATTTTTTACACGAGTACAAAACTTGCAATTTGATTATGTTTTGCGAAGGTAGTGGAATGCTTGCTGCATAAACTGGCTACGTTTGAGAGCATTCCGGTCAGTTCTTTGTTGCGGCATTACCACGTCTGAATGTTCACGAACAAGGCAGACGCCAAAAATAATAATAATTACATAGCAGTCGCCGTTTACGTTTTCAATTAAACAAGAAGTTCGAGTTACAAGGTGCGCTTCACATGTCAACTTGTGCAAATGACAGAATTGTTTCGTCGCTTCTTCCTACAATCAGTTTTGGCTTCGCCTTTAAGTGTAATTTGATCATGACCCTGCGGTATTTTGCCCATATTTCAGATGAGATATAGGGGGTCCTGGCGATGCTGATGTGGAGGACACTGCACAACGGCTACCGCCTGTGCTCTGACCAATCCACAAAAAGGAACTACGCCGACCCGACCAGAGCAAAGCTGTTGTGGTCGGCTGTGCTGACTGGGGGAATAGATGGGTTCAGGGTAGAGGTGGCGAGATAGTAAGGCGAGGACTCTGAACAGTGACAGGTCCAGTACGTGTGGTGAACGTAGGGGTAGCCGCCGCACACCGGGCATGCCGGGTGGCCGCGGCGTTGTTCAATAATGTGTTGCATTGCGTCATTCCGCAGTGATAGAGGTTGAGCCTGACGAATTAGGGAGGCATCATGGCGGGTGAAGGAGGAATCGGGGGCCGGAACGGTACATGCCGACGAGCGCAGTTCGCGGAGCCTAGCGTGGCTTTGCTTGCAGTCAGTATTCAGCGCGGTGCATTCTGCCGCAATAGCTGTCAGACGATGTAATAGGAGCGCTCGGTATTTTAGGCTCGCGAGTGAGGTAGTGAGCATGGCCCAGCACCCACTCTAAGAGGACGTGTAGTAAGGGATGCTGTTGCACATGTAGCGCGAGGGATGCCCTAACGTGACAGGGCAGTAAGTTGTTTGTGAAAGAATAAAGGGCTTCCTGGCTGTCTGAGCGAATGGTAATGGTTGGTGTGGTGTGAGGAAGGATAGAAATGGATTCCGCTATGGGAAGGATCTTGGCGTCGGCTAGAGACGGTACTCCGCTATGCCAACGAGTAATGTCACCCTGAGGGCCGATGACTGCAGTCTTGGACGCGATTGACGAGAAGCAGGCGTCAACGTAGCAGGTGTCATGCGATGGGTCAGTTAGATGGGTCACCCGCGCCTGTCGCCAGCGTGCCTTGCATCGGGAGTGCATGTTCCAGGGTATCGGTCGGTCCTCGATTCGAGGGATAGTTATCCATGGTGGAGGGTCGATGGAAAGAGGTGGGAGTGGTGAAGTGTCGTGTCCCAACATACGCAGGATGGCGTATCTCTGCGAACTGGTGCTCAGACGGAGATTCTGAGACTCTCGACGGGCTTGGACCTTCGTATCCAAGGTGGGGTGCAGGGTTGTGCGTTCAACATCGATGCTCCGGGCGTACCTGGGAACACGCATTTCAATGCGGTGATATCTTCGCAAAGACGTTTCGAGTCGCTTGGTCTGGTTGCGTGTAAGTGCAACGTATGGCAGGCCATAGAGGATTCGCGAGAAGATTGCTGCCTCAGCAATTTTACAGACTTCGTGTTCACGCAGGCCTGTGTATCGCTGGCTTAAGCGTGTCATCATGTGTATGACTTGATTGGCCTGATGGAGAATGCACCGCAGCCACTCTGCACTACGTCCATTTTCTTGCCACAGGAATACGAGGATAAAGACGGATATTCTGCGCGGGATAGGCTCGCCGGTCATAGTCAAGGTGATGTAGGTGCGTTCACCAGCTGCTTTGCCCGTAGAGGAATTCAGTACGACGACGTACTCTGATTTTTTCCGGGGAGCATGTGAGGTCTAGCTGGTGTACGTAGACGTCGATGATGTCTAAGCCGGTTTGAAGTGTGGATTCGTGTTCGCCTGGGTTTTCAATGGCACACCAAGGTGCGATGTCCTCAGCGTATATTGTATGGTAGCAATCTGTAACGAGATTGAGCTTTGCAAGGAGGTCCTTCACCGCCAAGTTGAGAGTTGGTGACAGAATGGAACCTTGTGGCGTTACTCTGTTTATAGGGAAGCACATGGATGGCTAGGTGTCCGGACCGAAGAAGCGTACTTGCCTAGCGCTGAGGAAACCGCAGACGTTGTCTAGATTGTCAATGATGGCTTGGTGCAAGACATTATCGAAGGGACGTTTGAAATCCGCGCCTAGAGTTGTCCGGAGTAGTGCCGAGCTAGGGTGGTCGTAGACATCTGTGGTAATTTGAGGGCTACGTCTTGGGCACACATGTTCCTACGGAAGCCGATGAATGTGTCTTGGAGATGGCCGTGGCTCTCAGCGTACCTTTCTGGACTCCTCAGGGCCATCTTTTCAATGAATTGTCCCACGCAGGATATGAGGGATATCGATCGAAAGTTTCTGATTGTGCTAGAGGATTTGTCAGGTTTGGGGAGGAAAATAACTAAAGCTTCCTTCCATGTCTGTGGAATGGTCCCCGTCTCCCATGCATGGTCAATGAGATGGAGAAGGTGCTTCTGGTGATTTTCGGACAAGTTGCGCAACATGGTGTATTGACACGTGTACTTATCTTTATCGGGCGACCACGTTTCGCCGCCCAACAATTGTTATCGCACAGCGCGGGACGCGCCTGTATGTATCCGAAGTTTCTGGAAAGTTATCGATGCTTCTATCCGCTGTCTGCTGTCGCCGAACCTTGCATTATCTGATTTCATCGCGTGACGCGAATGGTGTAGAACTTTGTGGAAGGCACGCGGGTCCGAACGATTAGTCTGGAACATTCGACGACTGCTCTATAAAAGCCGACGCGCTTGAACAACTCAACAGATTTTCGACGATCGCCGACCGTGTTCGCCGCTATCGTTGTGCTATAAGTGTAGCCTGTTTTTGTGGGCACAGGTTCGCCCAATAAAAGTTAGTTTTGTCTTTCACAGTATTACTACTGTGTTCTTCAACGTCACCACGACGTGAAAATATGTTACGTGACCCGGACACGGAGTTGTATTGCGTTGGAGCTTCATGAGAGCTGACCACAGCTCCTTGACTGTAAATGAATGAATGAGTTTATTTCTCCTGTTTACAACAGAAAGGAAGCAGAAGCTAAATGCCATGTGGCCTGACAATTCAACGTCACCACCACGTGACATCTGGTGGAGGTGCTTGTGCGTTCATGTACCGAACGCCCCCGCAAAGCCGCGATCCAAGCCCGAAGCCCGAGGACAAAACCAACGTCGCCCAAGACCAGCGTGCTAGCCGCCGACTGCAAGGACTGCCCCCAGAGCACGGACTTCTGCCTGAGACGAGCAGGGAGATTGCCACCAAGTCCACCCCAATGGCAGCCCCAGCATCCCCCGTCGTGCTGCAGCAGCCCAGGGAGCCCCCTACGTTCCGCGGTTCAACATTCCAGGACCCAGAAACCTGGCTCGAGACGTACGAGAGGGTCGCTGCATTTACAGCTGGAACAGCGACAACAAACTGCGACATGTCTTCTTCGCATTGGAAGAAGCTGCCAGGACGTGGTTCTAGAACAGAGAAGCCACCTCAACGATCTGGGACCTTTTCCGAAGCGGCTTCCTGCCGACATTCGGAAGCGTCGTACGCCGAGAACGAGCCCAAGCACTACTAGAAACCCGAGTGCAGCTGCCTAACGAGACCACCGCGATTTTTACAGAAGAAATGAGCCGCCTATTCCGCCACGCCTACCCGGAAATGTCCGAGGAAAGGAAAGTCCGGTTACTAATGCGTGGTGTAAAGGAGGAACTTTTCGCCGGTATGCTACGAAACCCACCGAAGACCGTCGACGAGTTTCTTCGCGAGGCCACTAGCATCGAGAAGACACTCCAGATGCGAAACCGGCAATTCGACCGCCGTACCAACTCTACAAACTATGTCAGAGTTCAATCACTGGCCTCCGACGACCTCAGCGAGGCTATCAGGGCAGTCGTACGAGAGGAGCTTAAGAAGATCTTCCCGTCGTCGCAGCCTCAAGTGGCCTCGATCGCTGACATCGTCAAAGATGAGGTTCAGCGGTCGCTTGGAGTTCCGGAGGTGCAACCTCAATTACCGCAACCCCTGCCCGAAGCGATGACCTACGCCGCCGTCGTACGCCGTCAAGGTCCTCCTCCGCGACCGCGCCAGGGCCCTGTAACGCCGCAATTCCGTCGACCTCAGCCGCCGCCAGCACGCCCAACCGTCGCCCAGCGCAGCTACCCGAGGAAGACCGACGTTTGGCGCCCTCCTGACCACCGCCCGCTCTGCTACCACTGCGGGGAAGCGGGTCACGTCTACCGACGATGTCCATACCGGGAGATGGGACTGCGAGGTTTCGCCGTCAACGCTCCGCGCCCGCAGCAAGGTGAACGCCCTCGCGATATCGCTGACTACTTCGCGGCTACTCAGTGGAGCTCTAAACGACCGTCGCGTTCATCATCACCAGGCCGCTACCTGTTGCCGCAGCGCAGTCCATACACTGGCCCAGCCCGGGCCCGGTCAGCGACCCCATATCCGGAAAACTAAAAACAGCAACCGATGGAGGTGAGGTTGCTGTTCATCGAACTGACGAAGATCCTCCGCCGCCGACGAAGACGCCGAAGAAACTACCTCGACGACATAACGACGCGCCGCCATCACGACGAAGCGTGAAAGCAAAGAATACAACGACGAAAGCCGATCTGACGACGTCCCATACCAGCCACAGGTCAACGCGACACAGCCGTGATTCGACGCCAAGACCTAACTGTAACGCAAGGCAAAGAACCACCGACCTCGAAGTGCTTCTCGACGGCCACGCAGTCACCGCCTTAGTGTACACAGGGGCTGATTACTCCGTCATGAGTGGACACGTCGCCGCCCAGTTGAAGAAAGTTAAGACCGCATGGGAAGGCCCTGAAATTCGGACCGCTGGAGGACACCTCATAACGCCGCCTGAAATCTGCACGGCATTTCGCATTCACAGCGGCGTCGCGCACGATCTGAAGTGGTCTACGTCATCATCATCATCAGCAGCAGCATCATCATCATCGTCAGCGTAGTTACGCCCACTGCAGGGCAAAGGCCTCTCCCATACTTCTCCAACTACCCCGGTCATGTACTAATTGTGGCCATGTTGTCCCTGTAAACGTCTTAATGTCATCCGCCCACCTAACTTTCTGCCGCCCCCTGCTACGCTTCCCTTCCCTTGGAATCCAGTCCGTAACCCTTAATGACCATCGGTTATCTTCCCTCCTCATTACATGTCCGGCCCATGCCCATTTCTTTTTCTTGATTTCAACTAAGATGTCATTTACCCGCGTTTGTTGCCTCACCCAATCTGCTCTTTTCTTATCCCTTAACGTTACACCCATCATTCTTCTTTCCATAGCTCGTTGCGTCGTCCTCAATTTCAGCAGAACCCTTTTCGTAAGCCTCCAGGTTTCTGCCCCATATGTGAGTACTGGTAACACACAGCTGTTATACACTTTCCTTTTGAGGGATAGTGGCAACGTGCTGCTGATGATTTGAGAATGCCTGCCAGAGCAGGATTGGCCACCCTGGTGCAGTACTTGGCCACAACCTCCTATATGAATACAACAATCAAACCCCGGCCCTCAGTCCCCAGCAGCCGCGAAGCAACAGACCACGGCGGCGGTCAGATGTGTGATGCTACAGAGGGTGCTAAGTATACCTGGCTCCGGACAGGCCGCCATTGGAATCTGAACCTGGCAACGTTTAACGTCAGAAGGTTATCTAGTGAGGCGAGTCTAGCAGTGTTATTGGAGGAATTAGAGGGTAGTAAATGGGATATAATAGGGCTCAGTGAGGTTATGAGGACAAAAGAAGCATATACAGCGCTGAAAAGCGGGCACGTACTGTGCTACCGGGGCTTAGCCGAGAGACGAGAACTAGGAGTCGGATTCCTGATTAATAAGGAAATAGCTGGTAACATACGGGAATTCTATAGCATTACCGAGAGGGTGGCAGGTCTTGTTGTGAAACTTAATAAGAGGCACAAATTGAAGGTGGTACAAGTCTATACCCCTACATGCAGTCATGATGACGAGGAAGTCGAAAGCTTTTATGAAGACGTGGAATAGGCGATGGGTAAAGTCAAATCAAAATACACTATACTGATGCCAGGGTAGGCAAGAAGCAGGCTGGAGACAAGTCAGTGGGGGAATATGGCATAGGCTCTAGGAATAGCAGAGGAGAGTTGTTAGTAGAGTTTGCAGAACAGAATAATATGCGGATAATGAATACCTCTTTCCGCAAGCGGGTTAGCCGAAAGTGGACGTGGAGGAGCCCGAATTGTGAGAATAGAAATGAAATCGACTTCACACTCTACGCGAACCCTGGCATCATACAAGATGTAGACGTGCTCGACAAGGTACGCTTCAGTGACCATAGGATGGTAAGAACTCGAATTAGCCTAGACTTGAGGAGGGAACTGAAGAAACTGGTACACAAGAAGCCAATCAATGAGTTAGCGGTAAGAGGGAAACTAGAGGAATTCCGGATCAAGCTACAGAACAGGTACTCGGCTTTAACTCAGGAAGAGGACCTTAGTGTTGAAGCAATGAACGACAATCTCATGGGCATCATTAAGGAGTGCGCAATAGAAGTCGGTGGTAACGCCGTTAGACAGGAAACCAGTGAGCTATCGCAGGAGACGAAATATCTGATCAAGAAACGCCAATGTATGAAAGCCTCTAACCCTACAGCTAGATTAGAGCTGGCAGAACTTTCTAAGATAATCAACAAGCGTAAGGCTGCGGACATCAGGAACTATAATATGGATAGAATTGAACAGGCTATCAGGAACGGAGGAAGCCTAAAAACAGTGGAGAAGAAACTAGGAATAGGCAAGAATCAGATGTGTGCGTTAAGAGACAAAGCCGGCAATATCGTTACTAATATGGATGAGATAGTTCAAGTGCCTGAGGAGTTCTATAGAGATTTATACAGTACCAGTGCGACCCACGACGATAGTGGAAGAGAGAATAGCCTAGAGGAATTCGAAATCCCACAGGTAACGCCAGAAGAAGTAAAGAAAGCCTTAGGAGCCATGCAAAGGGGGAAGGCAGCTGGGGAGGATCAGGTAACAGCAGATTTGTTGAAGGATGGCGGTCAGATTGTTCTAGAGAAACTGGCCACCCTGTATACGCAATGCCTCATAACCTCGAGCGTACCGGAATCTTGGAAGAACGCTAACATAATCCTAATTCATAAGAAAGGGGACGCCAAAGACTTGAAAAATTATAGACCGATCAGCTTACTGTCCGTTGCCTACAAAGTATTTACTAAGGTAATCGCAAAAAGAATCAGGAACACCGTAGACTTCTGTTAACCAAAGGACCAGGCAGGATTCCGTAAAGGCTACTCAACAATAGACCATATTCACACTATCAATCAAGTGATAGAGAAATGTGGAGAATATAACCAACCCTTTTATATAGCTTTCATTGATTACGAGAAAGCGTATGATTCAGTCGAAACCTCAGCAGTCATGGAGGCATTACGGAATCAGGGTGTAGATGAGCCATATGTAAAAATACTGGAAGATATCTATAGCGGCTCCACAGCCACCGTAGTCCTCCACAAAGAAAGCAACAAAATCCCAATAAAGAAAGGCGTCAGACAGGGAGACACGATCTCTCCAATGCTATTCACAGCATGTTTACAGGAGGTATTCAGAGACCTGGAGTGGGAAGAATTGAGGATAAAAGTTGATGGAGAACACCTTAGCAACTTGCGATTCACTGATGATATTGCCTTGCTTAGTAACTCAGGAGACCAATTGCAATGCATGCTCACTGACCTGGAGAGGCAAAGCAGAAGGGTGGGTCTGAAAATTAATCTGCAGAAAATTAAAGTAATGTTTAACAGTCTCGGAAGAGAACAGCAGTTTACGATAGGTAACGAGGCACTGGAAGTGGTAAGGGAATACATCTACTTAGGGCAGGTAGTGAGCACGGATCCGGATCATGAGACTGAAATAACCAGAAGAATAAGAATGGGCCGGGTCCACGTGGTGCGCCTTAAACCCTTTTACGGACGCTGACGAAATTCCTTATTTTTGTTGTTGTCTTTGCTACGGGTGTTTTTCTTTCGTTTTATGTAGCATCGGGTCGATGCTTTTTAAAAGGGGGGTATTGACACATGTACTTATCATTTTTGGGCGACCACGTTTCGCCGCCCAACAAATGTTATCGCACAGCGTGGGACGCGCCTGCATGTATCCGCAGTTTCTGGAAAGTTATCGATGCTTCTATCCGCTGTCTGTTGTCGCCGAACCTTGTATTATCTGATTTCATCGCGTGACGCGAATGGTGTAGAACTTTGTGGAAGGCACGCGGGTCCGAACGATTAGTCTGGAACATTCGACGATTGCTCTATAAAAGCCGACGCGCTTGACCCGCTGACCAGATTTTCGACGATCGCCTACCGTTTTTTCCGCTATGGTTGTACTATAAGTGTAGCCTGTTTTTGCGGGCACAGGTTCGCCCATTAAAAGTTAGTTTTGTCTTTCACAGTATTACTACTGTGTTCTTCAACGTCACCACGACGTGAAAATATGTTACGTGACCCGGACACGGAGTTGTATTGCGTTGGAGCTTCATGAGAGCTGACCACAGCTCCTTGACTGTAAATGAATGAATGAGTTTATTTCTCCTGTTTACAACAGAAAGCAAGCAGAAGCTAAATGCCATGTGGCCTGACAAAGACTTCTGCTCCCACAACAATTCGGCACGCAGGCCGTATGCAGCAACATGTATCATACAGTCATACCGAAATCAACTAGAGTGTCGCGAGACAGAATATTATTTGCATGAAACAGAACATGTCTACAAGAAATATGAGAAACCAACAGGATACTCAAAGTACGATACATTTTGTTTCAGACCACCTACAACCTGAAAACAAAAGAAACAAAAGACTGACAATTTATACTGTGTTTCTAACCGGACAAACTCAATATTGTTCAGAATTAGAAAATTTTTGTATGATTTATTCTAACATTCCATAATTTCATCTTCAATATCACGTATGCGATTTAGTAGTGAAGGTGCCTGGTAGCTGATTAGTTGTTTTCCGTAATTGGTTCTTAGTTTTAGTGTTGTCATGTTATGTTGTCGAAGGTTGTAATGCGGATTGGTGGGTACATTCAAGATGTACTGTGATTTGTTTTGTTGAATGTATTGCAGAAACTTGTAATAATACGCCTGGTTTGCCTTTAACATAGAATGTTTCATAAAAAATGGTGTGGTTCTAAACCACAACCAAACTGTGGATGCGTGAAATTCGTGACTTATCAATGGATTTTAATTCATCCTTTAGTAATGGTTCTAAAAGAGAGTAGAAATAGCATGTGACTACCTCTCCAATCAGCAGATCATACACTTACATTCATAAGTGGTAGTTCAATGCAGTCTCGAACTCTATATAACCTTTCATTTCAGCAGCATTGGAACTGGTGGCTGCGTTTGCAGAAGTGCACTTGGCACTGTATATGTCTGTGTGAATTCGGTTTTCTTTGTATGTGTCGGATCACTGATACAAACTGTGCAAAAATCAGTTGTACGATGAGGCTGACGACGCCTTCTGCTGCTAGAAATGCGGCACTTCATATATTATAGTACTGGATGACATATAAATCAAAGCTAGCACATAAAATGATCAAGAGAACTAAGCGCTGTTATAGCTGTTTTCCTCAAGGAAAGCTTGTCCTCTATGGGCTGTGTTAATCTGAGCTCTCCACCGATGTTTTAGTAGTATTATCCCTTAATGAAATCAGCGAGAGATTGGGGGCAATTAATGGTGTTAGTGTTTATATGGTGTCCTAATTATGTGCATTTGTTCCAACAAAGTTGTCTAGATTACGTTATTGTGTAGTGTAAAGCTTATGAAACCATCAGCAATTACTGAGTTGCTAACATGCAGATGCATTTGTCACTATACAGGTGGCACTCGGCTGTACCACTGCAGTGCTGCGGAAATTGCCAGCACGAGCGGCTTTGCAACAGCTGTTTCACAGGATGTCGGTATGTGCTAATTTATAGTTATGTTGGGTTGGACCACTGCTACTCTGTATTGTGACAGATCGATATAAGTGATGTAATTGGCACAGCGAAAACCTTTGAATATTTTACTATGGTACATAAAAAGGCTCCCATTTTCGTCACTGGAGCAGGGGAGAAGAGCATGCAGGCACTCCTGAATGTAAATATATTTCAAAGATATATATAAATATATATATATATATATATATATATATATATATATATATATATATATATATATATATATATATATATATATATATACACAATTCAACTAAAGGCAGGGACTTTCCATCTTTCATCTTGAATTGACTTGTGCAGCGCACAAATACAACACAGACCACAGAGAAGCACACATGTTAGCAGGTTTGATACACAATAATTCAACAGATTTGATACTTCAGGTGTGCTATTTTACACAAGGGCGACGGGAAAGGGGAGAAAACCAGAAGAGAGTATGGAGTGGAAAAGAAAGGAATTGTGCCAAAAAGCATCAGAAGCATTGTGCAGCCAGGATCGCCAGCAGGACATCTAAAAAGCACTCTGATAAAATTACATACAGGACAACATTACGTATTGTTTGTTTCAATCAACTCAGATCACATGCAGCCATTACTGCAATCAAGTTGTTTCCTTATGTCATATGAGGGAATGATGTGGGCCCAAAAGTGTTTAGAGCTGAAGGTTTATGTTTCTTGCTAGCCTCGTTGCCTGCTTTTTTATCATATTGTTAACGGCTGCTTATGTTAGGGACAAAAAGTAAGAGTACAAGCTGTTTCCTGATTCACGATTCCACACAACATGTCTTTGTGACTATATGTACATGCAGATTGTCCATAGATGAAACATATTCAGCACAGTAGAATCTGATTACAAGATACACTTGGTTGTAAGAGACATCTGAAAATGGTTTGGTTGGTTTTCCAATGTTTGCCACGTTAACAACACTGTACACAAGAGACACCTTTGTTACTAAGGATGACTTTTTAAGTATTCACAATTTCGAAGGGACACACTCCAGACACATTCACTTCGTGCACCTTGTGTGCTCCGAAGGGCCTAAAGATCACGCAATCCACACACAAGTCAATTGCGCATGTCTCTTTAAGCATGAACTAGAAAAGGAGGGCAAAGAGGGCAGTGCAGGGCAGAAAGGGTCGGCAGGTGAAGCTGACGAGCATCTAAGAGCACCTCAAAGGTACTGCGAACAACAAGGCTTGCAAAGTGAAGCGAACTTCCAGAAGTTGGGAAGAAAGCTAACACAATCTGCAGTCACTAAAAAGCTGTGAATGTCTTCTTTAAAGGGCCCCTAAGCCACCCAGGTTGAAATTTAGTCGCGGTGTTGCAGTTGTACACGATAAGGCAACGAACACGTAGCCACGTGAATTTTTCGAAACGGTGCAGTAATAGTGGAACTACGTGTGTTTGATTATCGAAAAGTAGTCCCCACTCATTTTACTCTTTCACCAGGCGCACACCATCTGGACAGTATCGTCTTTTCCTCGCCTAGTATACCTCCAAACGTTACGAGACAGGCCATCACCAACGAGCTCTGTTGCTGCCGCGCTGGCCCGTCGTCCTGTGAGGGCTGGCGCTAATGACCTCGCCAATACAATGGAACTGTATGGTGACTCGTGTTGAAGAGCCTCATAAGGAGACCCTTCTGTTGGCGTTTCCGTTCTTTGCCCCCATTGGCTGCTCACAATGGCATCGCGAGCAACATGACGAGGAAGGAGCATGTGTATTTGCTTGCAGGCCTTGCCGGCAGTCGTGCACGTTCGACCAATCGACAGCACCAGAAACTGGTGACATCATCAGAGACAGCCTGGTGACGTCAGGACAAACTGCGGGGTGCAGGATAGGTCCAGAGAGGCGCACGGGGTCGTTTCCTTCATGTTGTGGTGCTCCCGCAGTGCTACGCACTGTGGCGTTTGGCATCGTTGATTGTGATGGCATTTTGATTTCGATATGCGTGTTTACTTGAAATGTTCAAAAAATGCCGAGAAGTGGTTTAGGGGCCCTTTAAGCCACCCTGAGCAATTATTCCTTCAGATATATCTAAACATACTTTAGTGAAGATGCATAATAAAGTGATCTAGTCTGGATCCTCAGTGTTTTAAAATTTTTGGTTTCGAGAGACATGCCTCCCGTGCCTCTTGAGTATCTCTTCTAATGAGGCTTTACTGTAACGTACACACACAATTGTGTAACTCCTGCTGCAAGTATTATTCAGTAAGCCTGGTCACTGATGTGCAAAGCTTGTGGTTAAGTCTTTATGTCCGTACTTTTTAGAGCTATGTTTATTAATTCAGGCTGTTCTTACTCTTTCTTCGATGCAGGAGACAATGCCTACGAAATTACTGGCCCTGATGACAAGAGCCCTCAAAGGGCAAACGACATCTCTGTTGCAGAAGTGAGCCCGATACCACCTGAAGTTACCGTGAGAGATGACACGGCAGCAATAGATACAGAGACTGCCACGTCTACTGCAGCTGCAACAGTGTACGAGGCAAGCAGCAACACGTCAGCATCAGCAGCACTGTCAGAAGGAACCGCACCAGGCCTGCTTGAGCTACATGCAACTCATTTGCTCAACACCACGACTGTGAGCCAGTATTCTTGTGCAGCAAGTCCCAGACTAGGTTAGGTGTTATAACAGAGTACAAGCATCACTTTAACATATGCAAATGCAAACATATTACAGTTGTTGCCTCCCCAGCCAGCCCACATAGCGACAACAATGTGGAACACACGGTGGGACACACCTCTCCTCCAATAGAAGATAATAGAGACTGTCAGTGTTGTAGCTAGATTGACTGGTCTTTGTAGGCAGCTAGAAGGATAACGCAGGTGTCATAAAATTGTTGTTGACGTTGTTGTTGAAGAGGTAAAAAAGAAGTTTGATGCAGCAGAAGTGCCAACTTATATTGAGCAAATCAAAAGCAACCACTTGAGAAAGCAACACTATCGAAATTTGGGTGTCTATGTGCCGCCAACTCTGGTAAGGATGGCATAGGACAGAAGTGTGATGAAAATCACAGACGCTGCTGTTGCATCACTGGCCACGGTGAGCCGCGACTTGTAGGGCAAGAGAGTCAACTGAAATAACATTATCGCACAGTGTCATGGTCCCATGTGACCACTTTCCATTTTATCTTGCATGATACAGCTCAACTTCCAGAAAAGAGACGGCAACTTCTTTGTAAAAAAGCTTTCACAAAAATTTTTCATAACACTATTAACATAGCAGTATTTTTTGTCTAGGCTCGAGGTTTCCGGGTGCCCATTAATGCAAAAATTGAAGGAAAAAAGAACATGTGTCGTACTTACACCTATTTAACAAGTACGAGGGGGACAACTTTTCTAGACATGCATCTTCATCATACTATCAAGTTTTTAAATGCCTTTATAATTATTATTACCAGTTATATCTGAGTGCATTGTATGCATGTCATCATCATCATCATCATCATCATCAGCCTGTTTACGCCCACTGCAGGGCAAAGGCCTCTCCCATACTTCTCCAACAACCCCGGTCATGTACGAATTGTGGCCATGCCATGCCTGCAAACTTCTTAATCTCATCCGCCCACCTAACTTTCTGCCGCCCCCTGCTACGCTTCCCTTCCCTTGGGATCCAGTCCGTAACCCTTAATGACCATCGGTTATCTTCCCTCCTCATTACATGTCCTGCCCATGCCCATTTCTTTTTCTTGATTTCAACTAATATGTAGTATGCATGTAGCAGGTGTAAAATGAGGTCAGTCGGATCAGATGCCTTATCTGCAAGAGAGCCCTATATTCAAGAAATTTGAATTAAAATAGGTAGGTTAGAGACGCAGTCTTTAAGCACTTTATTGCCTGTGGTTTAAGCATTGCTCTATACTTTTGTAGATGGCAGTTTCAACCGGCACAGCACTGCGCTTTGCCACAGTCACATGTGCCTTCAAAGCGGTGTTTGCCATTTGTGTTGATCTGTTTCTGTATGCATAGAGCAAGTTTTTTATTTATTTTTTCCACATTCTTGTGCTTGCACTAAGCTTGTATAAGGCCGTTACAAAATGTGCGTCACTATAACGAACTGTTCTGTTGAGCTTACCCTTGCAAATAATAATGTTCAGATGGCCGCACTTCTATGTAGGTGCACCGCCAGATTTGTGTATGTTCTCATGTTTGTATAAAGCTTATATAAGCTAGTTACAAAGTGTATGTCACTAAGCATTGTGATATTCTTTAAAGAACTGCTTGGTTGGTTTTACAATCGTGAATTAGTATTGAGGCGGTGGTATTCCCATGTAGGGCCACTGCTAGCTTTCTGTGTCCTCACGTGTTTGTATTAAGCTTTTACAAGGGAGTTACAGCATGTACGTCACTAAGCGCTGTGATATTTTTTAAAGAACTGCTTTGTTGGTTTTACACCTGTGAGTAATAGTACTCGGGTGGCACTAGTCATGCGTAGGTACATAGGGACCATTTATATACATTATGCTCATGTAAAGCAGTTACAAAGTGTATGTCACTAATCACTGTGATATTTGTTGAAGAATTGCTGTGATGGTTTTACACATGTGAATAATAGTGGTCAGGACACAGCACTTCCGATGTATAGTTGAATTTATACAGTGCCAAGACTTGGGCTGTATACGTACCAAAAGAAATGAATGTCATTATATTGTTGTGATTATTGCTGTTTGGATTTTATTAAACTGTAATAAAATTGTGTTTTGTATCTATTGAGGTATGGCAATTTGTCATGCAACCAAACTGAGGACCTGAACTTGTGCATACAAAGAAACAGCTAATTTAAGAATATACTGCTCATATTCTGCTAAACCAGTTTAACAAATCTTGTACTACAATGCTGGAAAAATGACAGAGCTGACTGGGATCTACAGAAAGAGTTCTGCACTGGCTGAAGGACTGCCCCACACCGGTGTTGGTAATGTTGCGTTTATTGGAGTAGAACAGAAAGTGCACTTCTATTAAAAATGTGACAGTCGGTGCAGAAACATAAGGCAGACGAGCAGATGTGGCCCATTTTTTTCAGGGCCCTCCATGCCTACTACTGCATTTCTATTCATCCTGTGCTCTGCGTATAAGCCCCTGTTCAGCCAAGGTTTTTACTCCATGACAGTTGTTCTACTGGGTTCGTAGCAATATTGAAAAAAAATTCAATGGTTTTCAAGGACTTTCGAGGCCCCGACACAGTAATTTCAAGGACCTCGTGCGATGTGTTTAGAAGTTTGGACAGGCAATAACTTGTTCAACAACCTTGTTATCTTTAATGCAAACAAAATAAAACAAAACAAATTGCATTTCACTGATTTCAAACATTTTAAAGACTGGTAATTTGCCTTTGACCGCCTATACTAAACGCACACAAGGAAGCATTTCAAGAAAGCGCTCAAAGTTCTTCTGCAATAGCACAATTAATTACTTGGACCAGCAACACTTGCAGTTGTTGAATACTGTTTGTTTTGACAGTGTATGTAATGTCATCCATTTCCTCAGCTTTTCACAATCAAATAAGCAATAGTCATTTCCAATTTCATTTTATTGTGTCTGTACCTCTAGAGTTACTCTTCACGGCTTCTCTTCGAATGCATCAACAGTTGAGCATCCTGCTTCTGCTCCTCCAAGTACATTTGTCGCCGGTTACATGTGCATAAAACTGGTATCTGCAGCTCCTTTGTAATTTCAACTTTAAGGATGTCGCTTTCCTTCTATTACCTCCACAGACAGTTCTCTGTGACATGCGAGAGAGTGTCACAGAAGGAAAAAAAACGCTTGGCAATCTCTGCTAAGTCTAGACAAGTGTACAAGTTTAAGGACTTTACAGTACTTCTAAATATTCAAGGATTTTCAATGCCTTGAAAATGGCATTTTAGAAATAAAGGATTTTTAAGGATCGCTTCAAACCCTGGATTCTAGCACCTAAATAATTTTACAAGCTTATTTTGGCATGGAGTTCGGAAATTCATGCTTTTTAGCAAACGCTGCACTATCTCTGTAGATTGAAGCCACGAGAGCGCAATCATTTTGGAGTAAAGAAAAATACTGAAAGCTTTTAGTACCACTCTTCTTTTTTTCTATGGAGCTTCGTATTGCCTAGATAAGTTTACGAATATGCCTGGTTTTGGTGGGCCTTTCTTCGACATTTTATGTGAGAAGCAGATGACTAACCCCCGTATCCAGAAAGGTATCGTAAGACAAAGCTCATGCTTGACTTGATATAAAGGACGCCTGGTGCGAGCGTCCCCAAGACGCTCACTGCCTTTCGTTTGGTGCCTTCACGACTTGCGTCATTTATATCAAGTCAAGCATGGGCTTCAAGTTATGATGCATTTCTGCATATGGGGGTAAGCGTGCACAATTCCGGGCAACGCACTGTGCCATTGACACTGAGAGGAAAGGGGGAAAACAAAGTTGACCCCCTATGCTCCTAAACTTTCGCGTACCTGTGGTGTGCTTCTATCGTGGAAGAAGAAACAGCGCAAATACGAGGACGAAAGAAAGCGTCAACCACACCAGCGCTTTCTGGTGTTGTCCATGTTTTTGCATCGTCCTTGTGTTGCGCAGTTTCTTCTTCTAAAATGCTCAACCAACTAGCCGGCAAGCCCCTCCTGTGCATATTTATTGAACACACGCATTAGTGTAGATGGTCTTCGAAGCTTTTAGAGCGAGCACTGCCACAGGATACGAGCAGCGCACGCGTAACAAGTGGACACATTAGTCATTTAAACATGCGTGCAAATGCATGTGACGCGGCTATCGGCATAAGCAGTCTCCAAATGCTGGAATGCATGCGCTTCAAAACGCTAACGATCCGCTGCTAATGCAGGACAACAGCTCACAGCGGACTGAACCAAACTCTAAACTAATGCACTTGAAAAGACCGCCTACACGGCAGCGTGAGGCACGTCGAAATGTCTGGTACTGGCGTCGTAGTTGACCACACACGAATGGAACTGGTGGAAAAAATAAACAGAAATGCTCACCAGTATACGCGCGAATTAAATTCACATACGTGGATGGTTGGCGCGATACTTTGTATCCGCGTATTTTCGGCGAACATATACTGCATGGACTGGGGAAGCACTCAATCGTGAGCTGAACGGCACATTTTTTATTTTCCTGCGGTGACGACAAGCCGTGAATAGTTCTCACGTTGTCGTCTACGTTGTCTTCCATCGTTAGTCGTAGCAAGGAATGGAAATGATGCAAACGCAAACGTATTCCAGTACACAACAGCACAGCACACTGCAGAGAAACCCCACCCACCGCAGGCGACTCCTCAAATACATTTGGTATATGTATAACCTCTAAAAGAACACGAGTGGGCGTGGTGGCGCTGTAGTGTAATGGTTAGGATGTGTGATTTGGATTGTATAGATGCGAGTGTACGCTGGTTCGAATCCACGTGATGTATAGAGCATTGTGATTCTTCAGATGTATGTGATTCCCTTGACAATTGTGTTCTAATTAGATTATGTGAATCCTGATTGTGAAATTTGCCAAGATAATTGCGGATTAAGTGTTAATTAGCTTTCTTATCTCTGCAGTGGCGTTAGGGACGCATATGCATAGGCTGCTTCAGAGCACTCACGCCTCATGGTAGGCAGCAAATAGCCAGGAAAAATGACTTTAAAATCCTGCGTAACTATGCTTACGCTTATTCTGAAGGCCGCTTGGAATTGGGCCACTGTCTCTGAGGAGCCGCCTAAGGAACTATTTATCAGCGGCCCTAATTTGATCTGATTTCCTGCCTGCATGCGTGGCCAGGACTTGGCTAAGAGGGCATTGGGAAGAGTACTAACCTCTGTTCTAAAGGAGTACAGGCACTCTGTTTGGGGGAGTAGAAGTACTCGGTCTGGCGGAGTACTATTAACCAACCCTACGGGCAGAGTATTAGCACTCTGCGGAAGAGTACTAGCACTCCCTGAGGGAAGAGTATTATCACTCTGTGGAATAGTACTAGCAATCCCTTGCGGCGGAGTAACAAAACTCTGTCAGGAGGAGTTGACCTACTCTCTCTCAAAGAGGGTCCATCCACTCTTGAAAAGAGAGTGAAATATAGGACAAGCAGCTACTCCCTCAAATTGAGTCCCCGGAACTCTCTTTGTTTTTAGGGTGAAGAGATCAGATAGCAATCGCGGAACTGTCAAAACTAATCAACGAGGGGAAATTAAGGAATATTCGAAATTATAACGTGAGAAAGACTAGGGAAGTAGTAAAAAATGGATGCAGCCTGAAAACAACGATAATAAACCAGGAGTCGGACAAACCAAGATGAATACACAGAAAGACAGGCTGGGTAATATCATGAGCAATTTCAAAGATATAGTAAAAGCGGTGGAGGAATTCTATACTGACCTGTAAGTACCCAAAGTAGCTACGATACCTCCATTAAAAGTAGCAATAAACAGGTTACACATGCTCGTTCTATAATTAGCGACGAAGTTAAAAGGGCCTTGCAAGTCATGAAACGGGAAAATGCAGGAGGAGAAGATAGACTACCAGTTGATTTAATCAAAAATGGTGCAGACATAATGCTTAAAAAACCAGCGGCCCTTTATACGAACAGTTTATCTAGTTGAAGGGTCCCAGAGAACTGGAAGAATGCCAACATTATACTAATACACAAAAAGGGAGACGTTAAGGAATTGAAAAATTATAGGCCGAGTAGGTTACTTCCAATATTATACAATATATTGACAAATATTCTGCTATAGAATAAGGGTAACACTTGACTTCAACCAAGCGAAAAGGCAGGTTTGAGAAAGCGATACTCTACAATAGATAATATCCATGTCATTAATCACGTAATCCAGAAATATGCAGAGTACAATCAGCCTCTCTATATGAATTTCGTAGATTACAAAAAGGCATTTGATTCAGTCGAAATACCAGCAGTCATAAAGAAATTACCTAACAAGGAGTACAGGACGCGTACGTAAATATCTTGGAAAGCATCTACAGAGATTCCACAGCTACATTTATTCTCCACAAGTAAGAAGATACCTATAAAGACAGGGGTCAGACAAGGAGACACAATCTCTCCAATGCTATCCTATGCTTCCTTGGAAGTAATCAAGCTATTAAACTGGTAAGCCTTAGGAGTAAGGATCAACGGCGAATATCTCAGCAATGTTCGGTTTGCAGATGACATTGTTCTATTCAGCAACACTGCAGACGAGTTATAACAAATGATTGAGGACCATAACAGAGAGAGTGTAAGAGTGGGGTTGATATAATATGCACAAGACAAACATAATGATCTATACGCGAGAAAGGGAACAAGAGTTCAGGATCGCTAGTCAGTCTCTGGTGTCTGTGTATGTTTACATAGGTCATTTATTCACAGGAAACCGTTATCACGAGAAGGTAATTTACAGAAGAATAAAAATGGGTTGGAGCGCATACAGCAGACATTGACTGGAAGCTTACCATTATCATTAAAAAGGAAGGTGTTCCATCAGTGCATTTTGCCGGTGCTGATATATGGGGCAGAAACTAGGAGACTGACGAAGAAGCTGGAAAACAAGTTAAGGACCGCGCAAGGAGCAATGGAACGAAGAATGTTAGGCATCAGTTTAAGAGACAGGAAGAAAGCGGTGTGGATCTGAGAGCGAACAGGGATAGCCAATATTCTAATTGACGTTAAGAGAAAGACGTGGAGCTGGGCAGGTCATGTAATGTGTACATTAGATAACCGATGGACCATTAGGGTTAGAGAACCGGTACCAAGATAAAAGAAAGGAAGTCGAGGATGGCAGAGGAGTAGGTCGGGTGATGAAATTAAGAAATTCGCAGGCGCTAGCTAGAATTGGTTGGCGCAGGACGAGGGTAATGGAGATTGCATAGAGGCCTTCGTCCTGCCGTGGACATAAAATAGGATCCTGCTGATGATGATGAAGATCAAGATGACAATGATGATTCTGCTACTGATGACGATGCTGCTGCTGCTGATGATGGTGGTGGTGATGAACGAGAAGAAAGGGAAGCGAGTGGCTTCATTTTTAATAATCGTATCAAAAGAAGACAACAACAAAAGACACCAAGGACAATACAGGGGATATTGCCTTTGTAGCGCCGCGAAACGGCGCTTCCGTGCGCAATGCCAAAAGCGCATGCGCGAGGAACCACGTGACTTTTCTTCGTGAGCTTCGGAGTGAATAAAAGTTCAATTGTTGTTTGGGACGCGCGGTTGCTTATACTCGCTTATCTCAGCCTAGCAGCGCGTTCCAGCATTGGTGACCTGGACGTGTAAGCAGCCACCGTGGTTGAGCATCAACGTCGCTATGACTTCGACGTCGTAGACGGACTCCACGACTATGACTTCGACGTCCACGGCAGACGTTATGGCGATAGCCTCTTCAGTCGACGGTAAGCTTCCCCCCCTTTTGGTCCACGGACCCCGCACTCTGGTTTATTCAAGTAGAAGCGCAGTTCGCAGCAGGACGCATCACAGCAGACGTTACCAAATACCACTACGTCGTAAGCATTCTCCCGCCACCCAAAGCCAGTGCAATACGGGACCTTTTACTCGAAGCGCCTGCTGAAAAAGCATATGCAACGCTAAAAGAAACCCTCATCCACCGTGTCACGCCCCACTACTCGCAGAGACTACAGCAATTGCTTCGCGACACGGACCTCAGCGACCCTACTCCCAGTTTGCTGTTGCGGCACATGCTACTATTGCGCGGCGAAACAACAAAGACCGAAGACTGAGCATTATTCAGAGAACGCTTTTTGCAAAAACTGCCGTCAAGTGTCCGCTTGGTTGTCGCTGCGCCAGAGCAGTAAGACCTACCTGCGGTCGCCGAGCTCGTCGATCGGCTCATGGCGATCACTACGCCCAGACCACTGGCTGCCATGCGAGCGCCAAAGGCTCAGGACAAACTTCAGCAAATGCGTGAAGATATTTCTCGACTTAGCGAGACGTTATCAACTTTCAGCACAAGCAGGAAAGCACAAAATTTAAGCGAGCCAGACACGTGGCTATCACAACCCCAGCGGGAGAGTATGGGCTGGTATCATGGGCGGTCGCAAATGCTGCGCGTAACTGTGCTCCAACCTGCACGCACTCGGGAATCGACCGCGGCAAGCACACAAGGCGACCCGTGCTTCTACGTTGCCTTCAAGTCGTCCCTCGTTATTTTTCGTTACCGACGGCAACAACGGGGCCCGTTTCTCAGTCGACACAGGCGCCGAGGTGAACGCGATAACCGCGTCACAAGCCGAAAGGAAGAACCCTAGTGCATCGCCTCTACAAGCCGTCGATAACACGGTGATACGAACATACGGACATCGTTCGCTCACGCTGAACTTCGGTTTCAACAGAACGTTCAAATGGGTGTTCATAGCCGCTGATGTCAAGTTCGCCATATTGGGCCCTGACTTTCTGCAATAATTCGATATGTTGGTTGATGTTCGGAACAAACCCCTTCAGGATCCTGTATGTCATGCAGTGGTACAAAGCAAGCCGTGTTTGCGTCTTCCTCTCAGCCCGACATTACTCCGCCCGTCCGGAGAATCGCAATTCATCACCATAGTACAAGAGTTCCCACAGCTGATGCGACCGCAACAGGCATTCTACGAATTGAATCACGATGTTCAGCATCACATAGAAACAACAGGACCACCGGTCTACGCGCGGCCACGGCGTCTTTCACACGAAAAGCATCGGCTCGCCCGACAGATGTTTTCGCATATGATGGAACTCGGCATAGTACGCCCTTCGTCCAGCCCATATGCGTCGCCTCTGCGCATGGTCCCAAAATCAGCAGGCAGCGATTGGCGTTCTTGTGGGGATTATAGGGCACTAAACCGTGTTACTATACCAGACCGTTACCCAGTGCCGCACGTCCACGACCTCACCTCTTGCCTGCATGGCGCTAACATCTTCTCAAAAGTAGATCTGGTGAGAGCATATCATCAGATACCTGTAGCACTAGAGGATGTTTCCAAGACTGCAATAACAACGCCATTTGAAATGTTTGTATTTCTACGGATGCCTTTCGGCTTAAGGAATGCAAGTCAAACTTTTCAACGATTTATGGATGGCATTGTTCCGGGCCTCGACTTCTGCAAGGTTTACTTGGATGACCTGCTGATTGCTAGCTGCACGCCCGAAGAGCACAAGAGTCAACTACGCTGCGTGCTACAGCGACTAGCAGAGCACGGCATCGTTATCAATACGGCCAAGTGCGTGTTCGGGGTGCCGTCACTACCATTCTTGGGCCACAGCCTTTCAAGCGCGGGAGTGCAACCACATCAGCACAAGGTCGAAGCAGTAGGACGGTTTGAACAGCCGAAAACCATTCGCCAGCTCCGAGAGTTCCTGGGAGTCGTAAACTTTTACCGTAGGTTTGTTCCAAAGTGCGCCCACATCGTTCTCCCGTTGCACAGCCTACTAGCAGCATCAGGAACTAAAGAAAGCGCCATTCCGTGGAACAACCAAGCCGTAGAAGCGTTTCCGCATATTAAGGAGGCTCTCGCAAATGGTGCTCTGCTCGCATACCCGCAGCCCCGTGTTCTGCAATGCGTAATGGTAGACGCCTCGGACGCAGCTATTGGAGCCGTATTGCAGTTGAAGTCGAGCGGAAGGTGGCGACCGATTTCCTTCTTCTCCAGAAAATTGAGTCCGTCCGAACGATGGTACAGCACCTTTGGTAGGGAGCTCCTGGCCATATACGGTGCTATACGACATTTCCGCCACTATGTAGAAGGGCGAGAATTCTTTGTACTCACGGATCACAAGCCGCTGATCTACGCATTGCGCGCCATCAACTCAGGTACTGCTGCACACGTGGCACGAGAGCTCCGCCAAATGACGTACATCGCAGAATTCACGATGGATATACGCCATGCCAGCGGGAAGGGCAATGCAGCGGCAGATGCTCTTTCGCGCAGCCCAGTGAACGCCATCAGCCTACCTAGCGGCATCGACTCCACCGCACTAACGACGGCTCAATGCAGCGACAGGGAGTTGAAACACCTACTGAAGTCCACAACCAGCGCCTTGAAGCTGCAATGGGTGGATGGACCGACATGATGCGTATGCTGTGACATGCCCACAGGTAGGGCCAGGCCATTCGTGCCCCCCGATCTTCGCCGCAACATTTATGAATTGCTGCCCGGCCTCTTGCATCCGGGGATTCGAGCCACTCAACAGCCGTGCACAGCTAGTTTCGTGTGTCCCGGAATGACCGGGACGTCCGACATTGGACACGGGAGGGCCTATTATGTCAACTCTCCAAAGTGCATCGCCATACTGTGACCCCCTTAGGATCCTTGCCCGAGACGGACACTCAATTTTCCCATCTGCATTTGGACCTTGTGGGGCCATTGCCTTATTGCTAGGGGCAAAACTACTTACTAACTTGCGTCGACCGCTTCACGCTGTGGCCGGAGGCCATCCCCATCCCAGATATGACTGCCGATACTGTGGCCCACGCTTTCATCTACCATTGGGTAGCGCGATTCTGAGTTCAATCAACAGTGATAGCGTATCGTGGAACGAATTCGAGTCTGCCCTATTCGGGAACATCACGCGGCTTCTAGGAATCATGCACGTCAGAACACCGGCCTGCCATCCCATCAGCAACGGTATGGTATAAAGGTTCCATCGCCAGCTGAACACTACACTCTTAAACTTTTCACACCCTTATGGGTGTAATGCGCGTGCACTTATATTTTCACCCTTGTAAACACCCTTGAAACACCCTTTTTTAACGGAAAAGGGTGTTCAGTAAGACAACACCCTTGGAACACCCCAGTCTTTCTAATTTACATCGTAATTATAAGGAAGTAAGTGAAAAAGCTTACAGTATATGATAAATGAACATTGGCAGTTAACGCGTTGATATTGGCTATACATGAAACACGCGCTACCTGCGCTTGAATCAGGTAGCTGGAATCGGGGCATCTAGGTTGCAGCGCACTGACTCCGAACAGCGGACAAAAATGAAGTTTCCCACGAATGTTGATATCGAACGGATGACACTAACGCGCCGACTTTGCATAGCCAGATATCTGCAAAAGGCTTCGGATGATCAACGGTAAAATATTTACTATGCTATCACTGAATACTTAAAGGTGTGCAACCAGTTAGACTGGGAATGGTTATGAGTGAGGGCTAACGGTAAATAGCTCACCAACTTAAGGTTTGTAGCTGACATTGGCATACTCAGCAACGCTGCACACTATTCGCAACAAACGTTTGAGGACCTTAGCGCAGAAAGTGTAAAAGTCTAATTGAAAGTTAGTATGCAGCAGAGAAAAGTAATGTTCCACAGCCTGGCGAGAGAACGAAATGTCATGGTCGGCAGTCAGCCTCTAGAACCTGCACAGAAATACGCTTATTGAGGTTAGTTACTCGCAGGCGCCTCTGATCAAGGAAATTAACAAAAATTAAAAATTAGTAGGAGAGCTTACGGCAGGCATTACTAAATCATGACCATGGAGGTTACTGCTAATCATTGCTTTCTACCGTTACTAACGTATGGGGCCAAACTTGGAACTTACCGAAGAAGCTTGGGAACACGTTGAGGACTTCGCAACGAGCGAAGGAATGAAAAGTATGAGGCATGACGATAATAGACTGTAAGACAGCGATGTGGATTGGAGAGCGAACGGGGATAGTTGATATTCTTGTTGACATCAAGAGAAAGAAGTCGTGCTGGGCCGACATTGCAGTGCGTAAGGGTGATAACTGCTGGTCTATTGGAGTTACAGAATGGGTGCTAAGGGAAGGGAAGCACAGTCGAGGACGGCAGAGACTATGATGGACGTGATGGAATGAGGAAACTTGAAGACACGTGGAACCAGTTAGCAAAGACAGGGGTATTGGAGATCGCTGGAGAAGCTTTCGTACTGCGATGGGCATCAAAATAGGCTGATGATGACGATGGTGATGATGATGATGATGATGAAGATGTCACGACATCCATGCCAGCTCCGCGGCATGTCATTCATGTTATGTCATGATTTCGTTCATGCACGTTCTGATAGCTCGATTTGCGTCGATTGCGGGGGGGGGGGGGGCGAGTAGCGGCGTAACCAAGGGGGGCACGCCCGGCACTTGTAACGCTCACTCACATTAATTCTTTTGCTACTATGGCAATGGCACCGCTCCTTCCCCCTCCACGGCCAATGACCCTCCCCCCTTTCACACGAAAAATTTTCTCGCTAGCCACTGTAGGGAGGGGGGTGTAAGATTGCTCTAGACCCCTCCCCCTAACTTGCCAACGGAAACGGCGGAGGGGAGCTGCCGCGAGGCCGCAACCCTTAGGCAGCCCAATTACCGGCTGCATTTCCTTTTGGACGTGAATACTGCTCTAATGTCATTACACAATAGGATTCATGGCGGTTCGAGGGCATGCGACAATAAAAAAAAATACTTACAGCCATCAGCAAGTCTTAGCTTGAGCAATCTTTGGGAGCTGGGCAAGACTCACATAAAAAGAAAAGCTTCGCACCCCTCTTACATGCATTGTCAACTCTGGGTCACCGCCGACTGCACATTAGCGGTAAAGAAAAATCACATAGAACTCCTCTGGGATTTGTCTGAGTATGCGTAAGAATTGTGACTCTTCCTCACCTACACGCAGTCCATGACGTTATCAATGTTATGAGACTCGATCCGACGAGTATAAGCGACAGCGCTGCGGCAACACGAGCTGCTGTGGTCGGCGGCGCCAAGTGAATGGCGCAAGCAAAGTACTGCAGGTGGCGGTGCCAGATGTGCTAGTGACGTTCCGTTCTTGATGAGCCGTTATCGCTCTTTAGGCCTTCTCATCCGCGTCGAACCATTATCAACCGTTCTCCGGCGGCGGCTGCTTGTGGCACGGCCGCGCGAACCCTATCTTGAAAGCGAACTGCAATGCCGACAGAGTGTGCCCACTGCTGAAAACTTCACGCGCTGCGTTCTCATCGTTTACTTCGCTTTGAAAACAGACGCGCGTACACCTATCTTGAAAGTGATCTGCGAAAAGCGCATAGTGCGGCATTAGCTGAGAGCTTTGTGAGCGCTATGTTCTCGCCGCTTCGGTCGCGTTAAAGCGAGAGCTAGCACGAAGGTGAATTCACTCGCTGCTGCGGGTTCTATTTTGAAAGATATCGTGCAATACGGACTGACGGACGGATGGTTTTTCTTGTTGGGTAAGTATAGAAATGCTTACGTTATAAAAAAAATCGCGGGGTTCGCGAATTTCGTGAATTTCGCGATACCAACCAACACCAAACTACTCCCCCGCTGAGTGATGCCGTCTTGGTCGCACCCTCCCCATCCCCGGGAAGAGGAACACTACGCATCTATCTCAGTTGAAGAAACGATGATGAAACGTTAACAACGACAAGAACGGCGTATCCTTATGCGTTTTCCCATGGCCTCCGAGATTTTCATGCGAAACTGGCGCACGCGAATCTAGGAGGCCATAATTGACCGCCTAATTGCATAAAAAGAGAAAAAAAAATCATGCCAAGTGATACAGTGAAAAAATGTAAAAAAAGAACTGATCTTAAGAGGAAGCTTTAGCTCGAGTGCTCCTATCTAAATACATGTAAAAGGAGAATTCGTTTTTCTCAGCAAGCACTGCACCAAATTTGACGAGGTTTGTTGCATTTAAAAGACAAACTTAAAATCTAGTGACTCTTGGTTTCGAATTTTTGAGTTAGGTTGTCAATGTTTTATTAAAAATTGGCAAAAATTGAAAATTTTCAAAAAACGAAACTATCAAGTTTACAACTCTGTCACTCAACCACTAAAAATGATAATACAATTCTGTGAATTGCACCTAATAGTACATCTAAAGCGGACAAAATTGATATGTTACACATGAATATAAAAAAATTTAGATATAGGGAAATACAACTTTTGCAAAACCGTTGTAACCAACGTAACAAATTCACGTAAGATGTAAAATGACATATTTAATTTGTCCGCTTTGAATGATCTAATGGGTGCCGTTTACAGAACCGCGATATCAGTTCTTGATGCAGAGCTATGAATTTGTAAACTTCGTGCTTCTATATTTTTCAATCGGGCAAATATTTGAAAATCGTTATAAGAAAATTCAAGCCCTAAATCGAAATTGCGCTTCCAACAGTCACTAGAATTTAGCTTTCTCTTTCATATGCAACAAATTTCATCAAAATCGGTCCAGCGGTTATCTCATAAAAACGTTTTTGCGTTTTACATGTATTTGAATAGGCCGCGTCGGAGTTGGGCCCGAGCTAAAGCTTCCTCTTAAGCATACCGTTTGGGGAAAAGAAATAAATTAGACAGCCGCAACACACGCCACTAAAGCCACCACCGCCGGCATAACGTCGGAACCAACAGTTGGCAACATTGGTTCACCGCGATACCGCTGCTTCGTAACGAGAGCCACCATCTTATCGCGCCAACGTTTCATATAGTTTTGTTCTCTGCAAGTCCGCGCAAGCAGCTCTTCTGTGGATGCACGGCTGCACGGCGTCGCAATGCGGCCTGCATCATTTTCTCGTGTTCGCATAATCGGTGTGAGACATGTCGCATGTGAAATGTTTGATAGAAGTGCCTCCCGTCCAAGTGAAGCGGACGTACGGGGTTCGGAAGCGTCGACGGGTTTCCGGCATGCGCATTTCAGGTACGTGCAAATGCGTTTCGCATCCTATTGAGCTCCGGAGCAAAGCGTGCAATATTTCATGTGAAAGGTGCAGTGCCCGTCATCATGGTGTGAATTTCGAGCGGCAAACGAGAACTGCGGCACCTAGCGCACACCGCGGCTGTTTAGTCAGCGTGGAAATCGTTTTACGTTACCGTAATATGTTGCTGTCAGTCTAACCTGCGGCTTGTGGACAGCTAGCCCATTGACTTTTGCTCGTGGCAGCGATAAGCATGTAAATGAAAGCGGTAATAATTTTCGAGAGCAGACAGTTGTTTCGCTCTATGTTTGGTCGTGTTCATGGCGTTATGAAAGCTAGAAAACTAACTAGCTTCATCGTGCTTAGTTCCATCTCCAAGGGGCGTAACGTTGGCGGTGTATGTGTTTGTCTTCCGTGCCGCGAGTACCACTTTCATGCTTTTGTTGCATGAGAGTGGTAGCTGCTACATGCCGCCTGGGCAGAATACAACAAAAGCAATTTTCTCACTTTCATACGTATGCAATGTGACGTAACAATATTTCCAGCGTTTTATTCGGAGCGTAAACATCCAGTATAGTTTAGTAGGAAACTGAAATTCTATCTTAGCTTAGCAGGCGTGAAACAAGTGAAACTCGCATTCCTTTTTGAATTGTTCGCCCAAACCCGCAGGTGCGTTCGCCCGCAGGTGCGTCATCGGGCATGTGACAGTAGCTTCTCTACGTGAGTTGTTTTATGCGCAAATATGGCCCGGTTAAGTATCCTGTTAATTTATGCCGACGCTCGTTCATCTGGATTTGAAGCGATTACTATCCCCCAGACCGGACGATGATAAACTTGTTGAGAGGTGTTGCAAGCGCGGGACATTCAAAGTGGGGTGGCTGGAGGTTCCTGTTTTTACGTATTGCGCATTCAAATCCAACAGACACAGAATCACTGATTTATTTCCATTTCTGCTGTACTTGATCAATATAATGTGACAACTGTATTTGCTCTATAATGGTCTCCATTTATTGTGTATTCAGATTGGCTGCCAGAAAATGCTTGAATTTTTTTCAGTATCCAAGTGACGGAATATTTCACTGACGGCCGTGTGTGAAACACACAAGGTGACAAGACTGATAGCAAAATGATATGTTTCTTTTATAGAGTTCGGACTCGACTTTTGGTGAGGTTGTCGATCGACCTTGGGCCTGGTGACAGCACACCGGACATGGCCAAAATGCGGCCTGTCAGTTGAGTGCCCCCGAATGGACCATCAACAACGGAAAATAAGCAGAGCCAGGTAGGGGCGATTTTCACTTTGGAACAGAATACTTACAGTTGCCTTTTTTTAAAGAACTAAATAACATATTTACAAAACAATCATTTCTCTTTGTACAGCCTACAAAGGATTGTTTTTGCTTGTGTTACAGATCTTCGAAAAGCAGTTCTTCTGAACCCTTTTTGCATGCACAAATAAAGAGTGCACTTTCTGAAGAAATTGATGCTCTGAAATGTGCATTCGGCACACACGGAGATGCAAAATAACCAACAACTTTAAAGCGGTAAAAAAAACAGGTTTGAAAGTTGTTCTAACATCCTAACCCGCCTTGGCATAAGGAACTAAATATAACAGCAACAGAGGTTCATGCAAAGAAGTGTTTGTAAATTTTTGCAAGAAGTGGATATTCTCGAAGGAATTGTTTTTATTTACTGGGAGCTTCTTGGTGCCACGGCACTGCAGTAAAAGCTCAAGATGATGTCTTGATGCTAATAAAGCACCTTTAGATTTTAAAATTAAATTAAAGGTTTTTACATTCCAAAGTCACAACCTGAAGTTTTGGGAACCTGGCCTTCTTTAATGTGCACCTGAATCTAAGTGCATAAGCGTTATTGCATTTGTCTGATCTTCGTGCTTGTGAATTCAGACGTTCTTGTGGCTTTGTATAGTATACGCTATATACATCTTATTGTCGCAAATTTCAACTCAGTCTATAGTCTTCGATGTGCAGAAGTCGCTGCCAACACGCATAATTGCTATTAATTGCAACGATTGAGCTTGTCCAGGTGACCAGATCGAAACGCGCCAAGCGTCTCAAGGCACTGGTATGCCCGCAATAAATTCATCAGGGCGTTGCACTCGCTTGTCGTTACGTGTCTCCGTGGCTTAATGGTTTTAATATCAGACTTCTGTTCTAGAGTTACTGTGTTTGAATCCTGTCGTCGGACGATTTTAATGTTTATTTATTTATTGCACAGTACATTTTTTTTAATATGGCTAGTTTATATTTGAATATGGCTAGTGGCAAAACCGTTTTAAGCCAAACAGACGAAGTTTAGGCAAATCCATGTACCTCCCATTATTCCCACGCTGGTACGACCGTTCTTGTTTCATCTCCTGTAGACACTAGCGCCAGAGTTCCATCTATTTATTATTGTATGAAACTCTGATTTCTGCACATCGCTCGTGCAAAAATGGCACCACACCTGCTGCGTAAACATGCACTAATTTCGGCCAAGTGCAGGGAATGCTGTGAACTCGCCCTGTACAAAGCCTGCACTAAGGGAAAGAAATCACAACGTGCAGTTGCTGCGGTGTTGAACTGGTGGAACGAGTAGTGAAATGCAGCACCTCCAGAACTAGTTCAGAAAGTGCAGGTGAATCGAGTGGAGATGATATAGTAACAGAAGTTTTGTGATTCTGCATTACATTCACGAAACATAGTTCATGATACCTTTCCATTTATTTCTTTAGTTATTAAGAATCCCTTTTACATTGTTGAACAAAACTACAGAATGCCAACATATTTTCTAGCATTCACTGGTAGCAAACATGTCAAAACTTGTTACAGTTTCTGGATTGCCGCTTTACCCGTTAACCCCCAAGTTATTTCCGGAAAAATGTACCAAATTTGTGCAAATTTTTTATGTACTCATTTTTTCGGTGTCATTCTCATTCCAAAATATATTGGTCTCTGGTTAGAAATAACACAAAAATAAAAGCTGCTCTTGAGGGCAGCTTTCCCTCAATGCCGACTGTAACTCATCTTTGACAATAAGGGAAGCATAAGATCGGGCAGAAACAGTGCGGCTCGTCATTGGCGATATTGGTACTACCTCCAGTCACTAGTACAGCTCGGGATCAAAAGTTAAAGGCTGCGACTTCATTGCTGCCGAATTTTAATTCTGCAGCTGTTACACTTGGGTGTAGCGTGTGTATGTACGTGTGCATGCATTAAAATAACTTCATGCTAGAGCAAAGCGACTGTAGTGCAGAGAGGCATCAGTCATGTTTATATATTTGCTTTGTAAAGATGCGCTAAGTTTATCTTTTGCAGCATAGACTTGGCGCTGTATGGCCAAAGTCACCCTTGTGCTAATCAAACCTATCAATTAGTTTTTTGAAGTAGCAGGTGCTTATTCTTTTTTCAGGATCGGTGTGCCAGTTATAATTTGTTTTTCTTGAACTGTGCAATTCCCACTCACAGGAATGCATGCCATCTAAGGTGTTCTTTTTTCAATCAAGAATGTTGAGGTGGTATTTGTGAAACTGGATTTCTTGCCTCAAACGAGCTTGTACAAACTGACAAAGCTGATAATTCTACCTGCTTGTATATGAAATATGTTGCAGTTATGAACCCTCGTAATGAATGACAGATAGTACAAAAATTTAAATTGTTAGAACAATTTCATGAAATCCGTGTTTTTCGCGTTCGTGTTGTCCACTTCTCTACTATTGTGTCCTGTCTGCTCGCCGCACCTCTTTTTTGCATATTAAATATCGTCTAAATTTAACCATGCTTTCTTTACCACAACGCAGGGAGAAAAATTTCCGGTAACACCATGCAATCAGTATGGTGGCCCAGACGTGTATCCAAGCAACCTCCTTCATGTGGACCAAGAACTACTCTTCAGTGTCTCGCAGACTTCCATGCGAAGCCCTCAACATCTCGTCTCAGCGGAATGGCTGCTCATCTATCAGCGTGTCCATCGCCAAGACTGCCAGTTGTAAAGCTTCTGAACCCCCTTAAGAAAGCTTAATAGAACATTAAACGAAAGAATAAATCAGGTTAGACAAATGAAGCATCGTTTGAGAACTCTGCAGGCAGTCATTTCAAAGAAATAGCTTGATTATTAGATGAGAAAATGAAGGTACAAGTATCAGTATTAGAATTCCGCGCCGAAACCCTAGCGCCGTCACGTCAGCGTGACGTCAGGAATTACAATGTATGTTTTCGCATTTGGGCCGCGTTGGCTGATTAAAGGTTCCCGAAACTTGCCATGTTTAATATTCGGTTCCTTTAGAAGACAATGTAATCAATCTGTACCGGTATATATAATTAGTAGGCCCTAGAAGATGCCATCAAAACCCAAGATGTCACAGCCCCCAGGTGCGGGAACTTAAGCAGGCGTCGCCACCCGCTTTTCGTTCTTGCACTTTTTTTGGCTTACCAAACGTCTTATCGTTGTAAGAGTGGTTGGTGTTTTTGGTGTTGCAGAATGGTAATTTACTGACGCAGAAGAAATCATTTTTCACTTTAGTGCCCCTTTAATGATGTTTCTATTTACTTTTCATGGTTGGCCGTACAATCTGAACATTTTTAAGGTTTCTAACATTTTTTACTGGCGCAAAGCGGTGCAATAACTTTAAACCAGTGTAATGCTTTTAAGTGATGCTCACTCTAATGCCTATCTGGTTTAAGAAATTTGAATGTCTGATGAGGTAACAGCATTTTAATTTGTCATCGTGGCTCGTTTCAATGAGCTGCTAGGAAATAAGACGCAAAACACGCCAGTTGTAGCATTTTTGTTTTCATGACTACAGTATACACGTTTCAAAAGATAGAAAGTGGGAAAAAAAGCCTCAGAAACATAATAATTTTAGGGTTGTCATGTTCTTACAGCTCTGCAATGACTAATGCCTCATATATCTTGGGAGCACATTGGTCGCAATGCCTACAGGTATATTTGATAAGAGAATAGCTTGCACCCAGATTTGCCACGCAGTTGATGGCTGATGGCTTTTTTGTCATCATGTTATTACTATGTATTCAATATTCATTTAGATGTTAAGGGCACTACAGGCACTGAAGTACTAAGTGGCACTTGCATATCAGGGGACAAAGTGACCAGCATGCCTGTCACAAAACGTGTTCTAGGGGCTACCTTGCCTCTATAGGTAAATGGACACCAGATGCTGTGTGTACAATGTAATCGCTGTACTTGTCTGGAGTGCTCGAAAGATGTGCTACGGGCTGTACTGGCACTTTCGGAAGATAATACATGGTTCTAGAAAGCCTGCAGCTGAGCATCTGCCACCGTACCGAAGGAAGTGTCCTAAGCCATTGTGTTGGTGTGGTTGAAATTTAGGAGCTGCAATGAATAGTTGTGACTGCGGCAATGCTGCCGAAGTAAAGCACAAATTGCACATCTCGACTCACACAATGTACTCTGAAAGTTTTGCTACGTGGTATCTGTTTGCTGCCTGACCTTATGGCACCTTTACGCGCAGTCGCAGCTGATTACAACTGTTGAGGCTTTATCAACTGGCAAGGTGAAAAAAGAATGCTGTGCCACCAGTGTGGCTGCACACTCCGAGATGCAAACTATCTTGAACCAGGTGTTCGGTAGATGGTACCTGTGCAGCCAAGACATATTGTTTGAGCCCTATAGCCAACTGCGTTCACAAGTGCACAGAAGTGTGCTGTCACAGCAAAAAGTTGAGAACAAGCAGCATTTTTACCGGTGTTTCTTCAAAACATTAGTGCAAGTCATTCTTTCACCAAGGCTGGTAATCATGTATAGGTAATGAGAACAGGGCATTTGTGACACACAAGAGGTCTTGTGTCTACAGTTTAATTAGATCAGTAATCTACGAGATGGAATGTAAGAAGTGTACCTCCTGTTCCTCAGTGGTCTCTTAGAGAGACATGACCATTTCGGGCATTTTAATTTTGGCTTTTTATGTCTAGATTTGGTATGCACATTGCAACTATAACTAATAGTCAGTGCTCTGTCCTGCCCAGTTCCTATGCTGTCTTTGTGATATTGGCAATATTTTGCAGTGCAGCTGAGCGAAGTATATGTCTTTACTATTACTAGTTTTCATATTCTTTTGTGCAGTGCTCACTAGTTATTACTAGCCATGTATTGTTCGCATATGTCCGTGGATTGTAGCGCGAAGTGACACGGACACAGGCTAGAAGCAGACAGGACGCGTGCTAACTCTCAACTAAATTTTTATTGAAGCGAAGAACGTGTATATATATATATATATATATATATATATATATATATATATATATATGAGACTACTTCCGATTAACACACGTATTGCGAAGATATTGAAATTCACTTTCTATCGGAGACAAAGATGCGTGGCTAACGCGAGGCTCTCCTAATCTTTTTAATGTGGAATGCCTCGATTATTTCCCGTGTGATTTGGCATTTGTGTCTTGAAAGAATATTTGTGTCTTCAAACAAAGGTTTACTACCGCAATTGAAACAATGTGACGCTATGTGTGAACACTGTGTCTACCAACCGGATATTCTCAGGGATTTTGAGTAGTCTGGAAAAAGTCAGGGAAAACTCAGGGAATTTGGGCCTCTATCAGGGAAAATTAGCGGCAATTTTATTGGAAGGGTCGAAAGTCGCGGTAATGCTGGCTTGAGCAACAGACAGGAATCGCAATGAATCGTCTTTGACGCCCTGTCGTCGGCTGGATGAGTTGCCAGTGTGCAGTCAACGACCGACTTTCCGGATTCCCGATAATTTGGACAGCTTCGCGGCACCGCCACGTACCCCATAGAGTCAACGTATCAGAACGTGTGAAATTTCGGACGCAAGAACCCTTCGCCGTCCGATTTTCCGGACGTTTTGCCGTGACCGCAGGTCCGAAACTGCAATAATCAAAGGCACCACCGCTGCCGTTTTGATTACTTCGCCACCTCGCACCGGCACTTTCGCTCGCAGATCCGCTGGCAGCCGTTGCCACCACTGCGGCAACGCTAGGCCTAGCTGCTTCGACGTTCGCTATGAAGCTTCTTGCCGTTGGGTGCCGAGTTTTTTATTGAAAGAATTAGCTGCTGTCAGCAATGGCACGGACTCCGCTTTTGTGGTCCTCGCGATTAGCTTAGAAACTTGGAAAACACGGTGCGTTGCATAATGCCGGGTCCCGAAAGTCAGCTTCGCCTTTGTACAGAAATGTTACATGGTGAAGCATACGCAAAAGTATTGCAGTGAAGCATAACAAGCGTGGGAAGGGGCTATTGCCACGGAAAACAGTATGTATTCCTTAATTAGACACACGTGCACCCGGTATTTCCTGTCACAGTACGAGCGCCGATATGCCTAATATGTGTACCGACAGTCCTTCAGAGCGTTTTCGAACGTGCCTGTGGCGGTTTGAGCCCCTAAGGGCAGTAAATGACACGCATTTATTTTTTTCCAACTGGCCGATTTTTCGAACGTTTTCGCGACCCCTAGGGAGTTCTAAAAATCGGACGTGGACTGTGCAACTGACCAAGATGTTTCAAATGGTCATTGGGGCGAACGAGTGGCAGAAGGAGGAAAAGAACAAAAATGATGTACGCATTGAGGAATAAACGGGAAAGGAAGCTTGCTGCCGCCGTTTTGAAGGAGCTTGAGCTCAAAAAACAGTCTTGGCTGGTGCCGAGATGCAGGTGTCCTGCATACAAACCAAAATAAACTCTTTAAAGCAGTGAAACACAACACTCAGGTGTCGTGCGTGGGCTGAGAGTATGTCAGGACAGTTGAGGTTGACTTACGAGCGGTTGAGAGAGAATCTCAATTGTGACAGAGTTCGGGCCTCATACCACTGAGCTTACTATCAGTTGATAGAAATAGCTCATATTCGAATATATTTGCTTCTATGTGCGTCTCCTTTTTATTCGTATTTGTGAATGTCCAACTTATTTGCAATTTTTTTTTCGATAACACTTTATTTGCTGTGCATTTTACTAACCCCTGCCTTCTATTCTCTTTTTGAATAACATAAACACTACACCTTAGTATTCAAATTGGATTAAGTCGCTTTTTTTTAATTTGTTTTTCATATGCTTACTAGAGAGTGACAGCATCAGGCGATATGGTTTCAGCCCGTCTTGACATAAAACATAGTTCTGCATCACTCAAGGAAATGGTCAAAGGCACTCAGGGAAAACCTGGAAAACTCAGGGAATTTGGAAATGTCAACTTGGTCGACACTCTGGTGAAGCACTGGGGTTGTTAAGTGAATGTGTGTGTTCTTTTCGTCTAATATTAATGCACTTGCCGCTCTGTCCAACGTAAGTCTTCCCGCACTTGAGAGGAATCTGATAAACTATACCGGTGTTACAAGGCACAAAACGCGACACATGTCTAACGCCGCAATCTTTTCTTTCTTACCCGCCGTGGTTGCTCAGTGGCTATGGTGTTGGGCTGCTGAGCACGAGGTCGCGGGATCGAATCCCGGCCACGGCGGCCACATTTCGATGGGGGCGAAATGCGAAAACACCCGTGTGCTTAGATTTAGGTGCACGTTAAAGAACCCCAGGTGGTCAAAATTTCCGGAGTCCTCCACTACGGCGTGCCTCATAATCAGAAAGTGGTTTTGGCACGTAAAACCCCAAATATTATTATTATTATAATCTTTTCTTTTTTTTGCCACCCTGTTCAAGTTTCCTATTCATCATAGGGCGCATGATAGACAACTTGCGGGGGCCAACAAAACTGTATAGACGTCATATCTATTGGCCATGTTCCGTAAACCATGGAATAATCCATGTACATAGGACACAAATAGCAAACCTTTTTTCTTCTGTTTTTCTTGTTTCTTAGCGGGGCTCTTTACCCATTTTAAAAGCTTTTCGCAGGTTAGTGATAATAAATGCACAGAATAACTAGCCTTCTCGAGCCTATGTATTTGTTGTGAAAAACTTTGTCTCATATTGTGTGGACATGACTAGCTTACTCAGCTCTTAAGTCTGCCATTACTAAGTTATGTCCAGTATGATAAATAGGAAACTTTAACAGGGTGGCAAAAAAAGAAAAGATGATTCCGGCGTTAGACATGTGTCCCCTTTCGTGCCTTGTAACACCGGTATAGTTTATCAGATTCCTCTCAAGTGCGGGAAGACTTACGTTGAACAGAGCGGCAGGTGCATTCATATTAGACTAAAAGAACACACACATTCACTTAACAACCCTAGTGCTTCACATATAGCGTCACATTGTTTCAATTGCGGTTGTAAACTTCCGTTTGAAGACACAAAAATTCTTTCAAGGCACAAATGCCAAACCACACGGGAAATAATCGAGGCATTCCACACTAAAGATTAGGAGAGACTTGCGTTAGTCTTGCATCTTTGTCTCTGTTAAAATGGAATTTCAGTACCTTCACAGCACGTGGGTTAATCTGAAGTAGTGTCTTTTCGTTGGTTCTTTTGTGACTTCACTACTTCCTGATGTGTTTAACTGATGGCTTTATACCTTGTCATGTTCTTATGCGGCGGTTTTTTGCAATTACACACACACACACACACACACACACACGCACGCACGCACGCACACACACACACACGCACGCACGCACGCGCACACGCACACACGCACACACGCACGCACGCGCACACACACACACACACACACACGCACGCACGCACGCACGCACGCACACACACACACACACACACACACACACACACACACACACACACACACACACACACACACACACACACATATATATATATATATATATATATTTGTGTGTGTGTGTTCTTCCTTTCAATAAATATTTAGTTCAGAATTAGCGCTCGTTCTGCCTGCTTCTAGTCTGAGTCCGTGTCACTTTGCGCTACCATTCAAGATCATGTTAGCGTACCAACTCGCCCAAGTTTCTATGCTTTTGTTCACACAGACACACTCAGACTTGCTCTTTCTTATGTGGCCGGTTATTTTCGTACTTGATGATAAGATGCATTGCTTTTCGAATGAACGCTTGTGATAGTTGGTAGTGAGGTTATTTAAAACAACTCTTCTGCTTAAAATTTAATTCAACAAGCCTGTGCCATTATTCAGTGCTTATGTCTTTGAATTGGTATGATATTACTCCTTCCTTTTTAGTTCTAAAATGGGCAAACATTATTATGTAACCATTTATCTTTAATGAAATAAATACTTTTCTTCTGACATATTGTCACAAATTTTACGATGATTTTGTTCAATTAGGTAATCTTATACTAGCTGGTTTTTGTTCTGGTAATTTAAGTTACAATGCCTGTGGGATGTTCAGTGCAAGCACATGGTGAAACGTAAACTAAATTATTGGGTATAAGCTGGTCACTGGCAGTAAATGGAGCATACATAAATTTCAGGAAATAGTGCATACTTATATATTAAACAACACGCACAGCTGCTAATGCAGTTTTGTTTGTAAATGATGAAACATTATTCTAAGTGCGAGCGCTTTGTTGCACTTTGTTCTTTGGCTTTAAGTGCTACCTTTTGGTAATTTTATATGGGAAGGTACTAGTAGAATTATCCCGTGGAGAAGACAACTTTGCTAAATAAGGGTATCAAATATGCGCTTAAAACGGCAAAAAACTGCTTGACAGGCAAACGTATGCTTCTGTAGTACTGCACTGGTTACCGTCGCCAATCCATGCATTGCTTGCGCTCTATTGCATTCAATATGAACTACAAGAACGAGCTATGATGGTGGCTTTCCCTCCTGGTCAAGCTGGTGTTGCTGCAAAAATGTATGACGAAGAAAAGTGGAGGTTTTTAATTATTCCAGAAATGCATGTAACATCATGCTTTTGGTTGTGGGCTGTTTCCATGGAGTGATAAGTACTGGTGCACTAAAGTGCATGAGAGCCTGTGTCCTTTGTGCAGCGTGCGTTGTTATTGCGCTCTGCATCCAGCCGGCAGTGTACTGTCACTGCAGAGGAAGATGACGAAAAGCATAGGGTGTGAGCATTGCTGCAATCGTGAAACTTAAATTTTTTTCCTGAAAGGGTTACTCGTATGTGCTACCACGTAACAGACCAGAAGCGCGATATGACGACGCCTCGCACATTCGGGCTCATACTGAACAAGGTAGTATCACAGCTAAGGCTAGGCAGCATTCACAGCAGCTAGTTTGTCTATTAACTACATGGCTGTAGTGAACGCTAAAACACTTGCAGGGACAACACCCTTTTTGAAGGGTGTTGTCCATGCTACACCCATATTGAAAGGGTGGTGTCTGTGTTACACCCATATTGGAAGGACGTTGTTTGTTTTACACCCATAGGCAAGGTGACGTCACATTAACACCTTTTCCTTTGTGGGGTGTTAATTTACACCCCACTGCTTGGGGTGCAGCAATACACCCAAAAAGGTTGTCACTCATGGGAGAAGTCATTTACACCCTTAATGGTGTGAAAACTTTTAGAGTGTAGCCTGACAGCAACTTCAAGTCACAGTGGGGTAGAGGGGCTACCCTTGGTTTTATTGGGAATTAGGACGGCTCTGAAAGCGGACATTGTGTGCTGCTCGGATGAACTGATATACGGCAGAACACTTCGCCTTCCGCGGGAGTTCGTCGCTGACTGTAAAAACTCAAGCGCCCAGGCCAACAACGGTTACACCCTGCGACTGCGGGACTTTATAAGCAAGCTACGCGCTGTCCCTCCACGTCTTCCGGCACCACGGCTTGTCCACGTCCATAGTGGTCTCTCCTCCTGCTCCCCCACGTGTTTGTAAGGCACGACGCCGAACAGCGTCCACTCCAGCCCTCGTATGACGGGCCGTTCAAGGTGGTGAAACGAGGAGAAAAGCACATCACGATCGACCGATTTGGACGTCACGACGTGGTTTCGCTTGACCGCGTAAAACCAGCGCACGTAGACAGCAACAGTGAAGCGCTTGCATCACCTCGAGTTCCACCACCACAAGGACTACCAGCAGAACAGACTGAACTGGCCCAACCAGTCGTCGAAAGGTTCACACCAACTGGATGGTGCACAAGGCCTCCGTTGCGAATGAACCTATGAACCGCAGCTCATTGTTGACCCATTCGCTAGCGGGGAGGAGTAATGTAGCACCGCGAACCGGCGCTACCGTGCGCAATGCCAAGAGCGCATGCGCGAGGAACCACGTTACTTTTCCTCGTGAGCTTCGGAGTTAATATAAGTTCAGTTGTTGCTTGGGACGCGTGGTTGCTTATACTCGCCTAGCTCTAGCAGCGCATTGCAACACCTTAAAGGGCCCCTCACCAGGTCTGGCCATATTGAGCTGACAAGCACAGAGCATAAATTGCGCGATAAAAGTCGTGTCTGCAAAGTATTACATCACTTGGCGCCGCGGCAAGGTCTGAAATTTCAATCCGAACACCGTTTCCTTCTTCACTCGCGGCCGATGAGCAAGCCGGACGGTGACGTAATCGTGCCCCTGCGCCTATGTAATCGTGTCCGCAGTGTGACGTCGCTCATGGTGACACGTGACTTCCAGAATTATTCACGACAACATCTGTTATCTGTGCGATCTGTTACTTGAATTGACGAATTGAAGTTTAGAGAAATAATAAAACGCGCAAACGTAATGTCTGCGTGTATTTTGTTTTACTTCCCATCCAAGCAAGGGAGATCTACTTCTGCATCGTCTGCTTGTTCCCACGGTCGTGCAGTTACGTGCGCAGGTACAGAAACTATGCCATTTTCTATCGTGTTCCAGCGCGTGATCACGCTTTGTGATCCGCTTGTTCGGCCTGAGTATTCCTGTAGCACTGAATTATACCGCTAGTCTTTTTTACTTAGGCACAGCGCGCAAAATCATGCGCTGCGCGAACGAGAGAACAGCTTGCGCGCGACGCGCTCAGCGGAAATGCGTAGCACAGGAAAAATAAAGCGAGGAGAAATAAAAAATGAAGGCGGAGCCTGTGATGCATGCGGCACGCGATCCTCGAGGTCGTGGTATAGGAGAACGCAGGGAAGAAATTTCGCTTGCGAAGGCTGGAGGGGGCGAGTGGATAGAGCGTGTTGTTTGGCATTGGAGCCCGAGTGCTGAACTATTTTTCTCACTATCATGTGAGCCGATCTGAAAAATTTTTTGCGGGAGAACGCTCCCTAGAGAACACGTAGCAACTTCCAGCGTATAACCAAAATTTGCTATGGGGCCTGGTGAGGGGCCCTCTAAACAAATGAAAAATTACTGGAAATAAAAGAAAGTGAAAATACAACTGGCCGCACGTAGGATACGAACTCGCGTCTTCGTGTTATATATATATATATATATATATATATATATATATATATATATATATATATATATAGTGAACTAGACGCGCGCATGAAACGATTTATTAAAGTTTCGGTCGGGGTCCGGCGGCCTTCATCACAAGACAATGCATGGTATAGGTTAGGTACAGTTTATATAGATGCGCATATCAACCAGAGGAAGATATGCTGATACCTATGTGATATGTATGTGATAAAATGCGCGAACAAAATGCCTGTCAATCTTTCTCACGAACTGTTGATATATGTCTAAAGAGACGCCGTTAGCCAACACAGCATTTCAAGATACTCACAACATATGAAATTCGAAAGAATTATCAGGTGAAACCAAAAAACGTCACCGAATAAGTGCTATGTCACCAATCAAGAACAGCAAATGAAAACAAAAGCGATAAATACTGTAGTAAAAGGGCGAAATATTGCTGCTACTGGTAAAAAAGAAGGGAAACGAGGCAAGATGTGACGGGCTATGTGGCCCGGCAACTTAATTTTCCAACTCTTTTATACAAACCAAGCGCGATTGGATCAAACTTATAGATAAGAAAGGATTCACGGGCTTCTCTGTTATAAATTGAACGAAATTCCGATTCAAGCAACGTGACTTTCATCTTATCAAATGAGTGGTTAGGGAGATATACGTGTTTTCAGGTGGGTAGGTGGAGCAATGTATTAGTGTGGGATTTTTTATTGTTAAGGCGCAATCTAAAAGGCCCATCTGTTTTTCCAATATGCTGTTTCTTGCACAGTGTACATTCGTGCATATATATTACGTTTTTAGTACCGCAGTTAAAATCACCTTTGATTTTTAAATGAAAGTTTGAAATCGTACTAGTGACCTGCTGTGATGTACACATGTAGGGGCATTCTTTGCATCGCGGTTTTCGGCAAGGCTGTCCATTGACGTTCCACTAAATTGGCCGTAGTGTTCACCTTGAAATTCAAAGTTGTTTAGTTCTAAAATAAATGTAAGTGGCCAAAGCATTGCTGTCGATTAGTTTCTCGGGTAACGCTGCTTCGTAATGAAGTATAGGGTTTGACGAAAACTCGTCGGGCGAGGAAAGAACATGGCTGAATAAACGTACACTCGCCAACTGAAAAAATTCAAAACACAGATTGACGTTTCGGCGCCCAATACGGGGGCCTTGTTCACAATGAACGAATGCATGGTGGTCTTTATTATATACGCGTCGGAAGAAGTAATGCGCTTGCGTACAACTCAGGGAGGGGTCCCCGCGTCTGGTTTATCGTGTTAGTAGTAGATTGTATGCAGAATGATTCAAGAAGCAATGGGGATAATTTTTTCTTTCTTTCGCTGATAGAAACCGAATCCCAGTTAATACTGTGTCCAGTCTCTTCGTGATGCTCTGCCAGGGCGCTGGAGACCGTGTGTTCTTTGGCTACATCATTGCGATGCTGCTGTAGCCTTCTTTTAAAGTTCCCCGTCTCGCCTATGTAGCTCGCATGGCAGTCCTGGCAAGGAATTTTGTAGATGACGCCAGGAAATTTTTCTTTTTCGAGGCTGTCTTTCGCTCGGACGAGTTGTTGTTTTAGCTTGCTTGAAGGGACGTGGCATATTTGTACATCATAATCTTTGAAAATTCTTGATACTGACTCGCTCACGCCTCGTGCATAGGGGAGATACGCCCGTTTTCTTGTTGTCATCGGCCTCACAGGGGGTTCAGCTGCACGCTTTTCTTTAGTCTTTATAATCTGGCCAGGGCAGCCATTGCTGACTAAATCCTGCGTCACTTTCTTCAATTCAGCTCTGCGTGCGTCAGTAGTCGAGCACGATCGTAATGCACGGGTGAACAATGTGGAGGCAACAGATCGTTTTTGTCCAAGGGAACGGGCCGAATCAAAGTGCAGAGATTTCCCTGTGTGGGTAGGCTTTCGGTAAACACTCGGCCGGATCCACTGCGCATGACTTCAACGTCAAGGAAGGCCAAGCGACCATTAACTTCTTCTTCAACGGTGAATTCTATTGTGCTTTGGAAAGAGTTCAGGTACTGCAGAAAAGGTACGACGTCTTCGAAGCGGATAATAGAAAAACAGTCGTCGACATACCGCAGTAACAAATTTCGGGTGGGCTGAAACGTCGTGAGGGCTTTATCTTTGAGGACTTCCAAAGCAATGTTGGCACAACACACTGACACCGATGCCCCATTGCCGTTCCAAACACCTGCCTGTAAAATGATCCATTAAATGAAAAATATGTGTTGCGTAAGCAAAAATCCAAGAGGCGGCACACGTCGTCGACTTCGAATGGGGTGCGCAAAGGCAGAGATGCGTCGTTTTGTAATGCTGTTCGGCAGCAGTCAACAGCATAATCCACAGGTATTTGTCTGAACATAGACTTAGGGTATCACGTTACCGACCTTGTCGGCAAAATCAGCGGAATCCTTTACGTACGTCGGCGTTCGTCCAACGCAGGGTCGGAGCACACCATGAAGATAGGCAGAGAGACGGTGCAACGGAGAGCGAGTGTAGTCTACTATAGGCCGCAGCGGGACGTTAGGTTTGTGAACCTTGGAACATCTGTATAACCAGCTGCTGTGCGACAACGGCTCATTTATAACTCACTTTTTTCAGTCACCTAAATTACTGCTACCTCGTATGGGGGACAACTTCAGCCACAAATATTCACAAGCTGTTTGTAATCCAGAAAAAAATTTCTTCGTGTCATTTGTAATAAGCCTCGTGGTTTGCATTCGGCTCCTATATTCAGCGCGCTTAGAACCCTTAAATTGCCTGCCCTAATAAAGGTGCGCTTGTCAACCTACAGAAGATATGAGAAAAATATTGGCGCCCTCAGCTATCTCGCTAATCTCACAAAACGAGAAACCCCTTACACAACTCGAGCTCCTGAGGCTTGGTGTGTTCCACAACTTCGGACTAATTATGGCCAGCAAATGCTGTGCCACTGGCTGGCCAGTTTACTAAATGATCTCACGAGATGCAATATCGATGTGCTCACTTGTTCCGCAAAAAATCTGCGTGATATGTTTCTGCAATCTTGACTGTGTACCGTCGTACTTAGTGATCTTTGCCCTTAGTGTTCTTGCTCTTTCTTTTTTTCTCCTCTTCCCCCCCCCCCTTAACGTTTCCCACCTGCCCTGCTGCTGCCATTGTAAACGGAACCTGGGACCAGTCATGCTGCTTTTCCGCAGCTTTCTGCCCCTTGTTTTTTCGCCACAACCATGTACCTCCTTGCTTGTGGAATCAAATAAATGAAAATAAGTGAAATTGAAGGGTCCTACTCTTTTTTATCAGTTCCTGCTGCTTGTGAAAGGTGACACTGGTGGCGGTGCAGGGTAAATGTTTGGGACGCCTGTAAAGAGCCCCACATCAAGCTCAGGACGTTTTCCACATGTCGAAACACCCGTTCAACGAAGCCAGCCGTCACCTACTGGACCTTAGCCCAGAATTTGGTCCCCTACCAGGTCTGCCTGTTGCCACGAGGGCCCGAGCCATGGCACACCCAGGCCCTGCACATGTGACTCTTAACTCCTCGATCTCCTGTGAAGTTCCACGGCAATGCCTACGGGGATGCAGAAGACTGGATCGAGGAATACGAGCGTGTAGCCAAATATAATGAGCGCCATGCTGGACAGAAGCTATCCCATGTGTATTTCTCTTTTGAAGACGGAGCCCGCACAAGGTTCGTAAATCTTGAGAGCCTCTGGCCAAATGGGATGAGTTCCGCCGCCAGTTCTTCCATACGTTCGGGAGCATCGAAAGGCGAAAGCACGCGCAGCGTCTTCTCGAATCACGGATTGAAAAGCCGAATGAAACTGTTGCCATGTTCGCTGAGGACATGGCTCGTCTTTGTCGTCGTTCAAACCCTAATATGCCCGAGGCAAAAAAAAAAAAAAACTCAGTCACCTCATGCGCGGCGTAGAGGAGCAGCTGTCTGCCCGTCTTGTGCAAAACCCGCCGACGACCGTCCATGAAGATATTAAGGAATCGACGGCCATAGAGGGCGCGTTACAGCTACGGAGCCGCCAGTATGATCACTTAACCAGCACTGGACCGGCAAGCGCCGCAGCGGTGACGGTCACAGACGAGGGTTCCTTGCGCCAGCTGATACGCGAAATTATTCAGGAAGAAATTAAGAAGCTCACTGCCACGCCAAATGAGTGCACAGCTGCTTCGGTGGCTGAAGTTATGCGCCAAGAAATTATGCAAGCGTTTGCGTCTTCCGAGTCAAGTTCCCAGATGCGGCAGCCCAGTTACGCAGATGTTGTCCGTCGACCGCCACCTCCGATGATGACGCCGCAGCATCACCAGCCGTCAGCAACGGCATCACCTTGGTACCATAGGGAACAACCGACGCGACCACCACTTCGCGTAATCGACAATCAGCGCACAGCTGACTAAAGGGCCTAGTGCTTCCCCTGTGGGGAAGTGGGCCACATCTGCCGTCATTGCCCTTATCGCGTCGAAGGGTACCAAGCGTTCCCATCCAATGCTTCCCGTCGTGCTTTTGGCAGCAGCTGAGCCAACACCGAAGCGAATTCGACGAGCTGGCCAGCCGATTCTCCCGGTTACCGTTCGCGCTCTCCTCCTCCGGGTGCCCGTTTTCCAACTGCAAGACGCCGTTCCACCGACGTGGCCCGAGGGCGATCTGCCAGCCCACGCCGGGAAGACTGAAGGCCGCGACCTCAGGGGGAAGGTTGTCACACGTCGAAATGCCGAATATCCCCCATTGCCGTCGAGATGCCCATACAGCCGGAGGATTTGACGACAGACCAGACGAGATTGTTAGCTCCGATGTTACTGTATCAATTGACGGCCACGACGTGACGGCACTAGTAGACACTGGCTAGGACTTTTCAATCGTAACTGAAAAACTGGTGGACTGACTTCTCCAAGTGAAAATGCAATGGTCAGGGCAGCAAATTAGAGGTGCTGCAGGCCAGCTACTAACACCGATTGGCAAGTGTGCTGCATGGGTTAACATAGGCGATTCGTCATTCGTCACAATTTTTGTTATTCTTCCCGACTGCTGCAAAGATGTTATCTTAGGTATGGACTTCTTACGTGAGTACGGCGCCGTCAACATACCAGAAGGTATATTAACCTTTTCTGGGGACGAAAGTGCTGAACTACAACGCAAGTCTTTGCGCAAGTAGACGACGTGACCGTACAACCGTTATCTTGCCTTCTTATTTCCGTTAGATGCGACACAGAGAACGATGGGGGAGGTATCGCCGAGCAGATAACTAAGCTTTTGCTCATTCAAGGTATTGCCACGCTCAGAAGTCTTGTCAAAGTAATGCATGGGGAAACAGAACTACTGCTGACAAAGTTCAGCAAGCAACGACGTCACATTGCAAAAGGCGCAGCAGTTGCTTACCTCGACGAGATTGAGGAATTCGGTGAATGTTTTTCATTACAACAAGAAGAGCAAGACGCTTCGGCACCGCTGCCTGTTCTTGACGGGAGCACGAGCTTATCACCAGCGGAAAGGCAGAGATTTGTGGACCTTCTTCACCAGTTTCGCGATTGCTTCTCGTCGACATCCAGAGTTGGTCAGACACCACTGACGAAGCACCGGATTATCATGGATGAGACAGCGAGACCGATCCGACAAAATCCGTACTGTGTAGTACCAAAAGAACGCGAAGCGATCCGAGGGCAAGTGAAGAAACTGCTTGACGACGACCTTATCCAACCATCAAAAAGCCAATGAGCATCGCCGGAAGTGATGGTCAAAAAGAAAGACAGCAGTCTCTGTTTTTGTGTCGACTACTGTAAGAAGAACCGGGTGACAAGGAAGGATATATACTCATTACCGCGTATCGACGATTCTCTCGACAGGCTTAGGCATGCGCGCTACTTCTCGTCGATGGACCTCAAAAGATGTTATTGGCAAATCGAGGTTGACGAGAGGGACATAGAAAACACTGCTTTCGTAACGCCTGATGGGATTTACGAATTCAAGGTTCTGCTCAGTTCGGTTTATGCTCAGCTCCAGTAACTTTTCAGCGACTCATGGATATGGTTCTGTCAGGCCTGAAGTGGTAGACATGCCTAGTATACCTCGACGACGTCATAGTTTTTTCGGAAACGTTCGAGGAACGCCTGAGACGGCTGCTAACGGTTTTACAAACGATCCGGTTCGCCAGCTTAACACTGAAAGCAGAAAGGTTTCACTTTGGTTTCGAGGAACTCCAGTTGTAAGCGAACACGGCGTCCGCCCTGACCCTGACAAGATCACGGCCGTCGCAAAGTTTCCAACGCCAACAGATAAGAAGGCAGTGAGGCGTTTCCTAGGTCTCTGCTCGTATTACCGATGATTTATACCCAATTTTTACATATAGCTTCACCGTTAACGTGCCTTACAAATGAAGGCGTTGCCTTTGTACGGGCCGAAGAACAAGCAGCGTTTAATAATCTCCGACAGCGCCTGCAAACACCTCCTGTACTGGTTAACTTTGACAAGGACGCTCCTACCATGATTCATACGGACGCTAGCAACGTAGGTCTAGGCGCTGTGCTCGTGCAGTGGCAAGACTCAGCCGAGAGAGTCATTGCACACGCAAGCAGGATGCTCTCCCGTGCTGATGTCTAATTACTCAACCACAGAAAAGGAATGCCTCGCGGTGGTATGGGCAATTATGAAGGTTCGCCCGTAACTCTATCGCGGTTTCTTCAGTGTTGTCAGCGATCATCACTCACTTTGCTGGCTGACGAACTTGTAGGATCTGTCTGGTCGACTAGCGCGTTGGAGCCTAAGGCTTGAAAATCCGATATGACAGTGGTGTACAAGTCCGGACAAAAATACTCCGACGCCGACTGCTTTTCAAGGTGATCGATTGAGCAAGAAGACACAGAACACAAGAAGACAGAGGTGTTCTAGACGCGGCAACGATTGCTAGTCAGCAGCGGGATTGCAGCGAACTGATTTCGCTTATTGAATTTTTAGAAGGCAGGATTACAAGGGCGCCTAAAGCATTTGCAATGAGCTTGCCATCATACTGCTTCCGTAACGTTGTTCTTTGCAAGAACTTCGCTACAAGCGGAAGCAGCCGCCTACTTGTCGTACCAACTTGCCTCCGTCATGAGGTCTTGCAAGCCTGCCACGATGAACCGACATCTGGCCACCTCGGCTACACGTGCACACTGGCCCGAGTCAAAGAGAAATATTATTACTGGCCAAGGACTGCCGGCTTTGTATAATATTACGTGCGCACGTGCTTCGATTGTCAGCGACGCAAACCACCATATATGAAACCAGCTGGGCTACTACAACCAGTCGAAGTGCCCAAGACCCCACTTGAGCAAATTGGGATGGACCTTTTGGGACCATTCCTGGCTTCCAATACTGGCAATAACGGGGTAATAGTTGCCACCGATTACCTGACACGCTATGCAGAAACCAAGGCCCTTCCAAGTGGCACCACAGTCGAAGCAGCGCGATGCTTTATTAAAAACGTGGTTCTGAGGCACGGTGCACCAGTGGTGATAACAGCGGACAGAGCCTTTACGGCTACGCTTCTAAAGACAGTCCTTACCCTCAGCGGCACGGCTCGCCGAAATATCACAGCCGACATCTGGCCACCTAAAACGAACGGCCTAACAGAACGCTTGAATGACACTATCGCCGCCACGCTGAGCATGTATGTATATGTGCAGCACAAAGATTGGGATGACATTCTACCGTACATCACATTCGCTTACAACACTGCTCAACAGGAAACAACGCGATAGACACCATTTTGCCTTCTTCATGGCCGTGAAGTGATGACGATGCTCAATGCTATGTTGCCACATGACTGCGGTGATAGAGGCACGGACGCTAAAGCTTTCGCTCAACGTGCTGAAGAAGCGAGACAACTCGCCCGCGTTAGAATCCCCCGACAACAGGACTGCGACGCTCGAAGCTACAATCTACAGCGCCGCTCCATCACCTATGCGCCAAGGCATAAAGTATGGGTTTGGAGTCCCATCCGTCGGCGAAGGCTTTCGGAAAAGCTACTCAGGTGGTACTTTGGTACGTACAAGGTTCTACGGCGCCTCAGCGACCTGAACTATCAGGTCATACCTGACAGTCTTGCTTCCTCCAGGGCGAGGCAACGTCCATCAGAAATTGTGCGCATTGTGCGCATGAAGCCCTATTGTTCCGAATTAAGTGCCCACACGTCGTCTGACTGACTGACAAGTCTACAAGTCAGACGACTGCATTGCTAACCTGTACATTACCGATATAAAGGTCAAGTGTCTATACGAGTGAATTCTATCGTTGTCCCCCTTTTCTTTATAAATTAAATTCACTCTACCTTGTCACCAACTGTCTGGTGTTCGTCTACCATTTAGAATTTTTTCTATTGCTTTCAACACAGCTTCCTTACTTTTTGGTCTAAGTCTTAGCCTAAGGGGACCCACATCTAGCCTGTGCAGTGCACTTCGGAATTTTCTCTTCGGCTTCCTTCACTTTACATATAGTCAGCACCAGCTCCTTTTCCGTTTGGTTCTCTTTCATGCCCCTTTCTTCCTCAACTACAACCTCGTCATTGCCTTGAAAAGATTGGGCTGTTATTTTTCGCATGTAAGTTAATGCCGCGTCCCCTTCCAGTTTGTTTCCAGCTTCCTCTAGGATATGTTGTATTGTTCCAGACTTCCCACTGAGTTATTTTATGTGGTTCCAAAGTATTCTAGGTGCGACCTTATCTTTATCACGTATTTCTGACAACCAACGTTAACTTTCACCTTTTATTTTTGCATACACCAGTATTCGAACCGTACACTTTTTCTCCTGATATATTTCCCGTTTTCTGGCTACCTCATCCTGCGGCAACTGCGCTTTTTTTGCCTGGCTGTGCTCTCGGGATGCTTTCTTCCGTTCGGCGATCGCTTCTCGTATCTCCTTGTTCCACCAGGTTTTCGGTTATTCATTTTTCCTTTTCAACGAACACGTTGCTTCTCTTTTCGTATTTCTGTCGTTATTACACTTGGAAGTTCACTATATTCCCACTCATGGCCATTTGCCAAGTTCTTCCTGTCGACTCTTGTTACTATGTTTGTTATTTGTTCAATGTTCCAATTTACACTGGCCATTTTGCGCTCCTTGCTCTCTTTTCCACTTGCATATCCCATTTTCGAAATGATGCGTTTATGGTCACTCCCTATGCTGCTATACCCTTCCTCGCCAGAGACCTTTTCTCTAAGCTTACTATGAATTCCTTCTGTCATGAGACAGTAATCAGTGGTCGAGTGCCGGTTTGCCAATTCCCATGTGGTATTTCACAATAGCGGGGCTATGTTCCTCACAAAGATCTAGCATTGACTTCCGGTTGTTGTCGATCATGTATGTGGGTATTCATGTCACCTAATATGATAATTTCGGCATCAATCCCGAAAACATTAATATCAGAACTTAGCCATTTCACTAATTCTTGATTCTTCTTTGTGCGATTATTTCCGGTCCAATAATATGTTACGCCCAGCCAAGTTTTATTTCCGCTCATTGGACCTGACAACCAAAGATGCTCTTGACATTTTGAATTTAATCTTGTCCATTTGGCTCCCTGATGGATGAGCATTCCGACTTCCCCGCCCTTTCATTCCTACTTAGTTCTGTTCCCCTTCCCACACATAATTCTCAATCGCTGGCGGCTCTTCCGAGTCCTTAATGTGCGTTTCTGTAACCGCATACACCATTATTTGTGCTTTATATAACTACTCCTAAATCTCTACCCACTTTTCCTTTCTTCTGCCGCCCTGCATGTTTAAGTAGCCTATTGCAACTCGAGCTCTCTTTATTGTTTTCCTTCTTTTTTGTCGACGGCAATGCGGTTCTGAGGTTCACGTAGGAGACCTTCTTCATTACTACGTAATATGGCCTCCCGAGCAGCCGTGGGCCTCCTCACAAGGCTACCGCGTGACCAGCGAGGAGATGAGCGCCATCTTGTGGTGCTGCATGTAACCCAGCGGGACATGCTGGGTTTCTTGTTGATTGCTTAAGCGTTTGCTCGTAGACGAGGCAGACCCATGGGTAGGAAGAAGTATACAGCTCCGCTATAAAAATCATTTTCGCCATAAGGGCGAAGCAATGAATGCCACATTCATATGTAAGAATATTGCATGAAATGCGAGACTCGTAGGTGGAGCGGGAGTATAAATTGTAGCAAACAAAAGGTGCAAAAGAATGCGTCTGTAGACACACATGTGTGTATTAACCTGAGCAGAAAAAAAAAACACAATGACGGCAAGCATCACTGGTTGGAACTACAGGGTCTTAGCGGTGCTATCGCCTCTTGTTAACCTCGAGCTACCATACACCGCGGCATGCTCACGGAAGGCACGATGTGGGCGTCCCCTTCGCGCTTTTAAGCCACAGGGTTTTGTCGACGTTGGCGATTGAGCACGGCCTCCTGTTCCCATAGCTCTCGATTTCATCCGGCATTGAGCTGCAGCCTGCGGCGCACATACTGCAAAATCAGAACTAAAGGAGTGGGATCCTTCCGTGCATGCGAACATGCCCTGTTTCATTGCGATCATCCATGGTTGGCATAGGCTGCTTTACAACTGGTTCCAGCGAGCAAAGTTCTTTGACCTGAGATCTTTGAATACAGCTGCTTCTGCGCACCAGCCTCTGTGATTGGAACACAACAGGCGTGGACATCTTTCGCCACATGGCGTTCAAATTCTGACGCAAACAGAAATCGCGAAGGTAGTGTGAGTAATGTTCCTCAGAACAGATATCAAACTATTCAAATGGGTATTTTATGTGTAATAATTGGTGAGCTTGAAAAATGGCGTAGAGTGTTCATAAATGTGACAAACGCGTCAGCACGCTCGCTTGCATGCGGGAATTCTTAAGGACATTCTGCTGCGTTTCCTGAGGGATGTGGCGTGAGGGATGTGGCGTGGATGATTTAGAGGTTGTCCTAGGGGTCCTCTTTTCAAATCCTGCCGTCGGACAATTTTATTCATAGGTATTTAATAATAACTTTCTTAGCGATTTACCGCCTAGCAATTGATTTGTGTTGTGACAGTGCTACGAGAAGGCTACGTGTAGCGATCACCCCTGAGGAGCAGGTGCATATGAGGTGCGGCGAAAGTATGCCTAAGTGCACTTCTGTTGTCTCTGGTCCACTCTTCGCAGGTGCACGAAGTAACGGCGCAAGCCGACACGCATGCCGTTATAACGACTTAGGCTAAAGATTATGTAAAATGTAAGTGAATGTCGCCTGGCGAATAATTTCTACCAACGTCGCAATGGTTAATCGTTCTAGGTGTCGCTTACAGCTTCGCTGTCCGACCACCTTCACACATCGCATTGCAGAAATTTTTTCGCTATCATTGCGAGCAAGTGTTTGTTTTCGCCGCGATTGGTCTGGAAAAACATGCTAGCATTGCCGCTAAAGTCCACGAACTATTGTCTACCAGATTTCCGCGCCGCACATGGTGTAGCGGTCAGTTTTGATGAACGGGGTACTAGTAATTCTACCTGAAAAGCAGCTGTCAAAATTAACTGGTCTAAGAAGTGTGAAGTGAACCATTGCTTTATAATTTCCATGGAAAATGTGCGTCAAAAAGACAATTTCGACCAATACAAATAGTTTAATATTAGACTGTGTTAAAGGTGATTCGTAAGCAATTTTTCCAACGTAGAAGTCACTAAATTGTCGCCAATGCAGTCAGCGGACGCTAAATAGAAAGCTTTGTCGCCAAACATAAAAGAAGGTGCTAAATCTAATGCAAAAATCTCTCAAACGGCTACACTGGTTACAGACAGGGATGTTATAAATAAGCAAAGCTGATTGCGTGTTTTAGAGGATGGTTAAGAAACACGCAACGATACACGGAAGCTGAAACTTGCTTTCAACAGTTCGCTAACAGCCTCATCTGCAATGCAAACATGCAAGGCACGGCGCGTAGGCGAACAGCAGCGCCACCTGCTTGGCGCCGCCTGTTGTGGGTCACCTGCTACAGCGGCGAGTCCCGTAGGCAAGCTTCGCTGCCTAAGCAGGGGATAACAAGTGAAGTGAGCATATTTACCACGGGTCGCTGCTCTCAAAGAAAAACTTGGCATCAGTTGTTGTTTTGTTGGAGTTGCCAGTGTGCATGCGACAGCGCCCGCTTTCGAAGTCGGAGGGGAGGGAGGGGTAAAGTGCTCCCGCTGTCTCTGGCCTTTGTCGTGTACTGCTGTTGCTGCTTGCAGGTTGCCTTTATTCGGTGTGCTTTCGACTAGCTTTGTGTGTGCCCGTGCACGCGGATTTGTGCAAACGGTGTCTGTGCGGTTGCGTGCGCGTGCGTTGAGTGGTGTGTGATATCGTGCGTCTGCTTGTGTGCGCGTAAGCGTGTTGTGTGCGCTTTCGTCTTTGTTTGCATGCATGTATGTTCTGGCACGCGGACGTGTGTCTGTGCTGTGTGCGCTTGCATTTATCTGCGTGTTATTTCCGTGTGCATGCATGTGTGGCAGTGTTTCTGTTTTTTGCCTCTGTTTCTGCGTGTTTCTGGAATGTGCGTGCGTCTGTGTTTGGTTCGTATTCGTGTGTCCGAGGGCTTGTGCGCACGCGTGTGTATTCCTACGGTTTCTAGAGTTTTGCATTCAACTGACCACTTAAAAATTCGTGCAGTTATTGTCTTTTCCCGTGGGAGCTGGGCGTGGTGCCGATGGACCCTAGACGACTCGATGTGAGGCGCCAACTCTTGAGAGGAGCATTAGCAAGTGGTCAGGCGTATGTTTCTTTCTTTTGCTTTTGCGCGGCAGAGTCCTAACGTGGTCGTCTAACAATTTCATTTCCTTTCCTTACAGTGACCCGCCGTGGTTGCTCAGTGGCTATGGTGTTAGGCTGCTGAGCACGAGGTCACGGTATCGAAACCCGGCCATGGCGGCCGCATTTCGATGGGCGCGAAATGCGAAAACACCCGTGTACCTAGACTTAGGTGCACGCTGAAGAACCCCAGGTGGTCGAAATTTCCGGAGTCCTCCACTACGGCGTGCCTCATAATCAGAAAGTGGTTTTGGCACATAAAACCCCATATTTTTTTTCCCTTACAGTGATAAAGGACGTGAGCTAACGCAGTTCTAACCCCTTTTCGCGATGTGCAATGCCTCAATGACCTCTGCTTTTGATTTTGCCTTTGAAATGGAATTCAGTCTGTTCCGGATAGTGCAACCTGCTTTTGCTGTCGCATCTCCTGCAGTGCAAGCGGATATATCTGCCCGTGCCGGTGCGCACGGATCGCTTGCTTTCCTACGCGCGCTCACTGAAGCAGCGGTCACTTGGACCTATGTAGCACAAGCCGCACGACGGAGGTATCTCGTAGATAACAGTAGAGGTAAATTTAGTGAACTTGCTCTGATGGTTGTTCTTGCATGAGCTATACTCCTTTTTGCTTCGGTCAGTAGTATACACACTTTCTTAGGGCGCTGAAAAAATGACGCGATTCACATATATTTCAGCAGCCATCTTAATATTGCGGGATACACAATGCAAATAGAGAAATAGTAGGTTTAGTTCCAAGCGTTGCTCTTTCCTTTCTGGAGATAGTTCTTGAAGCTGGTTCTCAGATGTACCCAAAACTAAGTGATGTGGGTAGTCAGCAGACACCAAACGCTGGACCTGACATTTAAACATAAGGATTTTGCGCGTTCACAAGATTTCTGTAGGGCAGAGAGGCACCTAGACGTAATGATGCCCCGTTTCACAGGTTTCCAGTGCACTCTTGTAAGACTTTTGTTTGGCCTTAGCTTATACGAGCAAGAAATATCGGCATCGCTGAACTGGAATTTGAGGTCTAGAAACTGGTAGTGGTTCTCCAGTTCATTTACGGTTGAAATTCAAGCCTTGCCCCTAAGATGAGAAGGAGTTAATGAAACCGGTGACAACACTGTCAAGGTCGTTATTGAAAGAATGATCTAAAATCCCTAAAGGTTGCCGACATAGTGAAACACATGTAACACTTGGAGTTTAGAAAGCTCTTTCTCTAGTAGGCTATCCAAAAAGACCGTAAAGATGACACCCAGCAGAGGAGCAACCGAGGAATTATTACATATACTAGATTTTTGTACATGAAAGCGACCGTACGGAAAGGTGGCTGTGGTGCTTAGGTGAAAGTGTAACAGGTACAAATAATGCTCTGTACTACCGCCAGCTGTATTCTGAAAAACTTCCTTGCCATGCTATTCAACCCTTTTCCCGGTGACATTATACAGAGTCTCGTGCAGTACAGAATTGAAAGGTGTTTCCAGATCAAATGATACGGTGGTAGTAGCGAAGCGCATTCCTTCTTCCAGGGCTGGGACAAGGTCTTTTGAGCTGCGAATGAGGTACGGATCATATCTCTTAATTTGGTCAAGGCGTGGCTTCAAAAATGAACCCACGGAACTCTGTCATCTGTGCCTCTGTGAAACAACCGCGCGTAGCGAGCAATCCACCTGGGTGCAGGGTGTGGACGGGAACAAAATTGACCCATGCTCTCCGGCACGGCCAGCAATATCGCCTTGCACTGCAAGAGATGCGACAGCAAAAGCTGTTTGCCGTAAATAGAACACACTAAACCCCTTTGAAAGGGAAACAGAAAGAGAAGTCATCGAGGAAAGGGGTCACAACTGCGTTAGCTAACCTTCTTTATCGCTATCAAGGAACGAAATTGTATTCTTAGACAGGCACATTACGACTCACCCGCGCTCTTAATGCACGCGTGGCGTTACTTTTTACCTCACTCCCTGATGCAGAATTTCCTCTCGATTGTTGCTTGTTTTTCTGTTTTGTAGAACCTTATAGATACCGTGCCTTCACGAAATATAGACAGTTGGAAGTCGGCGCTTTCTGTGTGCCTCTATGTTCCCCCTCAAGCCCTGTTTTCCTCTCCTTGTTTAAAAGAAAAATTCTGAAGAAAACTTCCATTGTATAAAAGCTGGCTCGAGAGACAAATTACTTCATGAACCGCTGTTAATCTTTTCGCGTGAATTGAATGCAAAGGCGACCACATGCAACATGGGTGGGGTCCACCTAGCGAAGCAATAGGCGGATGGGACGGGCGTGACCACCCGTGTGAATTCGCTTTGATGTGGTTGCGGAAAGGCAATTGCTGACACCGGAGGAGTAGCTTGTTGTAAGGTTGTCTGTAGGCAGTGGAGGAGGGAGGGTTACGCATGCGTGCGTAATTAGCGAAAGCGTGACTCATACAATCCATTTGGACACCCTTTAAGTGGATGCTGAGTTGTCAGGTGTTTACCACGGCGCCTCATACTATTGCTGTCACCCTTTTAGTATAGACATACGCGTTTCTCGCCTAGCTATAAGAGGAAGCTTTAGCTCGGGTGCTCCTTTCTGAATACATGTAAAACGAGCATTCGTTTTTTTTTCAGCAACTACTGCACCAAATTTGGGGAGGTTTTCTGTAGTAAAAAGAAGCACTTAAAATCTACTAACTGTTGGTTCCGAATTTTGATTTAGGCTGTCGATTTCTTATTAAAAATTCAAAAAAAATCTAACATTTTTAGAAAACGAAAGTATCAAGTTTACAACTCTGTAACTCACCAATGAAAAATGATACTACAATTCTGTGAACTACATATAATAGTACATCTAAAGCGGAGAAAATTCATATGTCACATGTGAATCTAAAAAAAAAGATAGCAATATGGAAATGCACCACTTGCAGAACCCTCGCACACAACGCAACAAATTCACCTAAGGTATAAAATGACATAATAAATTTGTCTGCTTTCAATGATCTAATGGATGCCGTTTACAGAACCGAGATATCTGTTCTTCATGCAGAACTCTTAATTTGTAAACTTCGTGATTCTATTATTTTTTTTCAAACTTCGCAGTTTTTGAAAATGCATGTCACGAAATTCAAACCACAAATCGAATTTCAGATTCCAACAGTCACAAGATTTTAACTTTCCCCCTCAAATGCAACAAATTTAATTAATATCGGTCCAGGGGTTGTCTTAGCGAAACGTTCTTGCGTTTTACGTCTATTTGAATAGGCCGCCTCGGAGTCGGGCCCGAGCTAAACCTTCCTCTTAACGTCTCCTTTTTACGAGTGGCCTATGGCGAACGGTGAAAGCGGACGGGCGAGTTTAATCTTTTGTTCCGGGACCCGTATTATTTTCGCGGTCGATAGGTTGTTTGCTGCTCTACTCCAACGGTAGCTATCAGCCGCCTACAAATGTGTTTAAACTGCGTAATACGGCCTGGTATTGCGAAAGGTATTTCCTGATAAAGAAAGAACAGCGCTGCAAGACGGGACGCGTTGACGAAACACACACCGCGTTGACGAAAAAGCTCTTTGTTCATTATCTGGCTGAGCCTTTTACTAAGGACACTTAGTGTAGTATACAGAACACTTAGTGCTCTGTATAAAAGGCTCAGCAAAATAATAAGCACGCGGTTGTTAGCGCAGTGTGTTGCTTTGTTGTGATTCCTCTTTTGTGGCCCATCTTGAAACTCTGTTTTTTCTGTGATAGTGAACCAATTAGGCCGTCAATCAATCCTTTCAGGCTTTTCCTGGCTTCACAATTTATTTTTACCGACTCGCGATATAAAGCTACGCATAAAGATATGAGCGAAGTGCTTTCCGTGGCTCAGATATGTCATCTTGCGCTTTAGGAATTGGACTTGATCGTAGTTCGGTGTTATTATAAAGCAGATTGCGACTAGTCACTTCGCTTTTTTCCATATGGTTTTATAGGTGTGTTTAAAACATTTTTCTGGTTTTCAGGCACAATTACCCGTTCAGAACAGTTGGCAGAAAATGTGATATAAACCCATAGGACATTCGGGTGCCTGCATATTACACTGACATATGCATTTGCTTATATTTTTCGGGCAACCGCTTTTCACCGACTAACAATTGTTATCACTCAGCGCGCGACGCGCCCGCATGCATCGGAAATTTCTGGAATGTTGTCGATGGTTTCTTCTTCTGTCTGTTGTCCCCGAAGCTTGCTTAATGTGACTGCATGAGTGAAGTGAGTTGTGTAGAACTTTCCGGAAGATACGCGGACACCAGCGATTAATCTGGAACTCTCGATGTCTTATTTATAAAAGCCGACGTGTTTCACTGGTAGATGAGATTTCGACGATCGCCCACTCTGTTCGCCGCTATCGCTGTGCTTTGGGTGTAACTTGCTTTTATGGGTACACGTTCACCCAATAAAAAGATAGTTCCGTCATTTACAGTTTTGCCGCTGTATTATTTACTGTCGCTACCATGGGAGATCACTTTGATAATAACAAAAAAAAATGCTCAACAAACTTACGCCCACAAATATTTCGCTAGTTGAAAAAGAAGCTGAGGATTATGGGGTTTACGTGCCAAATTACGTTATGCGGTTTTTCGTGCCAAAACCACTTTCTGATTAGGAGGGACGCCGTAGTGGAAATTTCTACCACCAGGGTTCTTTAACGTGCACGCAAATCTAAGTACATAGGTGTTTTCGCATTCCGCTGCCATCGAAATGCGGCCGCCGTGGCCGGGATTCGATCCCCCGACCTCATGCTCAGCAGCTCAACACCATATCCACTGAGCAACCACGGCGCCTAAGAAAGCGTGGAGAAGAATTGGAACGCTACAGTGGGCCATCCTCTCCAGCACTTTCTAGCGCGCCATCCTTTTCAGCACTTTGCTCGGGAATGCCGCTCGTGCTTGGAGTGCGTGCGCTGCTCTAACGTTTGGTCCCAAACGCCGGTGACTAATAATGGCCTTTACATGTGGTGAAGGGTGCTTCGGCCTGCAACGTTCATCCTGGAACTTCAATACCTTACCATACGCTCAACCATACCTGAAGACTCATCCCAGCAAACCACTCCTACTCTATCCCAGCAAGTGCCTTCTCCGTCCATCATGTGGTCTGGTGTGCTTCCCTACAGGGACCTTGCATTTTCAGCGGCGCGGTTGACACCGACGTGGAGGACTGGCCTACGACCTATGAGAGGGTAAGCGCCCACAACAAATTGGACATCCTCGCAAAACTGAGCAACGTGCTCTTCTATATCGCGGGTGTGGCCAGTCTCTGGTAAAACAACCATGACTCCGATTTTCCGACGTGGTATTCGTTCAAGAACTCATTAGTGGCTCTGTTTGGTCGCGCGGCCATGCGCAAGCTACTTGCGGAATCGCGTTTGCGCGACCGTGCGCAGCAACCGGGTGAATGATTTACCAGCTACACCTGTAGGATGTCCTCGACTTCTGTAAGAGAGTGAACGCCACGATCTTGGAATGTGAGAAAATCCGACATGTCATGAAAGGGATAGAGAATGATACTTTCAATATGCATCTTGCAAATTATTGTCAGTCCGTGACCAACATCGTCACTCTATCACAAAGCAATGAGGAGTTACACAGGCAGCGCTCGTGGACACTTGGCCCTTCATCGCGTGACAAACACATTGCTGGTTTGGCTACCATCTCCGACCTGTCAGCGCTGTTTGCAGAAATGAAAGCGTTCGTCCGGGAGGAAGTTGCACGTTAGCTCTCCTTGATGACCTTAGCTCAGCCCCCGCGTATACAACTGCCTGCCTCAAATTTCATGCCTTCGTTCCACCGCGCAGGAAACCCGCCGTGGTCTTACCAGACCAGCGCCATCATTTTCCTGTAGATGCTTCACTCAGCTCACCACTCATCACTCAGCTCACCACTCAGCTTCACCACTCAGCTACGCTGAAGTCTTCGCGCCGACCCACCCGCTCTCTGCTAGTATGCCCCTCCATTATGACGACGTCTGCAGCCCACCAATCAGTCATATCAGCAGCCGGCCCGCACTATGCGTCCTATGACACGGATGGGTCCAGCCCCAGAGAACCGGTGGCGTACTCCTAACAACTGGCCCATATTCTTTGCGTGCGGCTACGCCGGTGACGTCGCCCATTTGTGTAATGTTGTGCAGCAGCCTAGCACCACACCATGCGTGATCAGCCACTCATACTGTCCATATAATGACCACTCGGCGGCTACGTCGCGAATTTGGGCTCGACGCCGACTACTTGCCATTCGCCGTCTCCTCGCCGTCGCTCTCTGTCGCCAATGCGAGTTCGCCCCGTCGATCGGGGTGAGGAAATCTAATAGTCACATTCAAGAGGTAAAGGATGCGACACTGTCGCAATGGGAAAGTCCTCAGCGCCGTCCCTTAGGCGTAATCGACGTGTTTGTTGACGGTGTTAGCGCATCTGCATTCGTGGACACATACGGTGGTAGCCACATACGGTGGCTTCCACCGTATTGTGTTATTGACTTTAAGCTTTGCTGTATACTTGGGAAAGTCACGAGCTCCCTTTCTGAGCTGTTCCTCCACAAAGCCAGTGCTTAGAATATTCACCCCTTAGCGTCTCGCCCTGCTCGTGTTGTCATTTCGGACGTTCTATATTCAGTCGAATTCATCATGATTTCCTCATGCTTGCATGACCTCATCTTCGGCTGGGATTTTCTCTTCGGCCACATTTCCGTGATTTATTGCGCACGCGCCGAAATAAAACACTAGCTGTTGTCAGAGTTGACGCTCGCTACAGTCCAACTTCGAACAAGTTACTCGTCAAAGACAACAACACCACAGTCCCTCCGAACCTGTCAGTGGTTGTGTCCGTCTATTGTAGCAGCCTCTCCGACACTACAGCACTACTTTCTCCATCCGACCGTTTTGCTCCAGAAAGGTACGCTGCTACATTTTGCGACCGTAAAAGTAACTCAGGGATCGAGCGCTATCTTTGTGAGCAACCCGTCGACGTGCACTGGGATGCTACCGCGAGGGAAATGTCCTGGCAGCGTGGAAGTCATTGAAGCCACGCAAGTTATGGACGTGCCCAATGACGCGCACTGCGCCACTTACAGTACGTTCACTTCTATTTCTACTTCTGCTCTGTCGCCCTGTGATATATTTGGTTTCTCCATTGGTGATGACCTTATGCTGGCAGAACGTTCCCAGCTTGTGGGCCTGTTAGAAGAATTTCGTTCTTCCTTCGACGTCGGGAACGTTACCTGGGTCGGACGTCCATTGTCACGCATCGCGTCGACACTGGCTCCCAACCGTCACTGCGGCAACGCCCTTATCGCGTGTCCACGACACGCTTCCACGCAAAGTGATTCGACCTTCGAACAGTCCATGGGCATCAACTGTCGTCCTCGTTGCGAGAAAAGAAGGTTCTATACTGTTCTGTGGGGACTTTCTGCGCCGCAGAAACATTACTCGCAAGAACGTTTACCCACTACCATGATTTTACGACGACACTGACATCCTAGAAGGACCAGAAGTCTTTTCTTTTCTCGATCTGCGCTCAGGCTATTGGCAGATACTCACGGCAGACGATAATCGACCGAAGATAGCTTTTGTCACGTCCGACGGCTTGTACAAATTTAACTTCGTGCTGTGTGGGCTTTTTAATGCTCCCGCAACTTTTAAACGCACGATAAATACCATTCGGCGTATCATGAAATGGCATACATGCTTGTGCTTCCTTGACGACGTCGTTGTTTTCGTTCCGGACTTCACCACGCACCTTCAACACCTGCGGCGTGTTTTCACGTGCTTGCAAAATGCCGGCCTACAACCAAATTCAGAGAAGTGTCGATTTGCAGCGCGGCAGCGAGCCATAATCGCTTAGGTCGTCTTCAAGGATGGAATTCTCCCCAATCCAGCCAAGCTTCAGGCTCTTGCCGAATTAGCTAAACCTACATCCATCAAAGACCTGCCTAATTTTGCAGGTCCGCTTTCCTACTATTGACAATCCATCCGAAACTTAGTCACGATCATATCGCCCTTGACGAAGCTCCTTGGAAGCAGCGGGCCCCTCACATCGTGATCGTCAGAGTGCGACGAGACGTTCGCAACCCTGCGCCAGTTTCCTGACGTCACCTTCAACTTTACCTCACTACGACGCGACGGCTCCTACTAGAAGTGTACGCTGATGCCAGCGGTCTTGGCCTCGGCGCAGTCCTTGTGGGATTTCTGAATACGTTGAGGCTAACGCAAGTCGCACATCTACGAAAGCCGAGACCAACTACACCGTGACGGAAAGAGAATGTTTGGCGATCATCTTGCCTCTCACCAAGTTCCGAAGACATTTCTATGGCCATCCATTTGAGGTCGTCACGAAACACCACGCACTTTGGTGGCAGACGTCACTGAAGGACCCCTCAGACCGCTTTGCCCGTTGGACGCTTTGCCTGCAGGACGTACGCTATTCGTGTGTTCTACCGCAGCCGCCGCCAGAACTTTGACGCGGACACCCTCTCGCACTCTGCCTTTCCCGACAATGTCCGCTGCTCCGTATCCCAGCATGCCGTTTCCTCCGTCGACCTTCTCACCATCGTTTCTGAACAGCGCAAGGAGCACTGTATCTCGCTGATAGGCTTGTTCTCTTATCCATCCGCACAACCAGCTACTCGCGAGTTACGTCGCGAGTAGTTACCCACCACGCGCCATTTGCGACGGCCTACTCCACCGACGCAATTACACCGCCGATGGCTGCCCGTGTCTGCTAGCAGCAGCCCGCAGTCTGCGTTCAGAAATATCCGCGTTATTCTACTGTGACCCACAGCGTGCACACCCAGGAGTATTCAAAACTTACCAGCACATTAGACAGTGGTACTACTGGCGCGGGATGTACCGCTAAATTGAAAAGTTTGTTCGCTCGTGCCCCAATTGTCAGCGCCGGAAATCTTCACCACGCCCCTCGCCAGCCAGTTTGCAGCCGTTATGTTGCTCCAACTGGCCGTTCGGGCGCGTCGCGGATCGATTTGTATGGGCCCCTGACATCTCCTGGTAACCGCTGGGCTATCGAGGCCGTTGGCCACATCACGCGATACGCCTAAACTGACGCTCTTGCAGTGGCTACCGCACGTGATGTTGCCTCCTTCCTGCTTCGACGATTCATACTGCGTCATGGTCCATCACCGGAGTTGGTTAGCGATCACGGAAGTGTCTTCTTGTCAGAAGTCGTCGAAACCATCCTCAATGAGTGCCACGTTATGCACCGCACAACGGCTTACCATCCGCAGAAAAATGGGCTGACAAAACGCTTTAACCCTACACTTGGCGACATGCTTGCAGTGTACGTAACCTCCGGCGACACAAATTGGGATGCCAATCTGCCCTTCGCAACCTACACCTAAAATACCGCCACTCTGAGCACCACTGGCTTTTATCTCTTTTTCATTAGGTACGGCCCGCACCCATCGCACACAATCGACACAATCCTTCCGTACAAGCCGGATGCATCTGAGTGTGCGATTATTTCTGCCACAGCCAGACATGCCGAAGAGTGCCGCGATCTCGCGCGGGACTTTGCTTCAAATGACCAAGATCGCCAGAAAAGCGTACGCCGTGACACCATTTCGGCCCCCACGTTCCTCTCCGCAGCGCTCGCGCGGCTCTCCGTCCCTTCCTCTGCACCTGGGCTCCCGTTGAAACAACTGCCCGACTATGAAGGCCGCTGCCGCCTCGTCGAACCCACATCTCCGGTCAACTACGTGATCGAGCCCGTTCAACGGTCTTTGGGCATGTGCCACGGTGGATAAGAATTGTCAACGTCAACCACCTCAAGACCTACTATGCTATATCACTCTTAGGTCACCTGGTATTTGCCTTTTCGTTCCCGGGGGTAATAATATATAGAAGCATTGAAACGATATAGTGGGTCGTCCTCTCCAGCACTTGCTAATGGGTCGTCCTCTTCAGAGCTGTTTCTCGCGAATGCAGCTCCTGCTGGGAGTCTGTGCCCTGCTCTAATGGTCGGCGCCAGGCGCCGGTAACTAATAAACACCTTTACAAAAGGAATAATTGTTCACTTCGCGCACTAAGTTGCTGGTTTGCTTATAACATGAAAAACATCTACCTATCAGGTATTCTCAAATAATTACCCCAAACATAAAATTTAACGTATCTTTCTTCGTTTTATACAGTATAAAAATCACAATGCACCTGGTTACAGTCTCTATCCTAGGGCCACAAGAAATTTAAAAAAATATTCATGCCTTCTCGCTTGTTCTAATTAATTTTAAGCAGACGGTGCAGTCTCCTTTACGAAGCTGTTCGTGAAAATTACGAACTAGTCGCATAACACACAGTAATGCTGCAAATAGCAGCCATACCAATGTCTCAAAACATTCATTTTCGTGTCTTGAGTGGGGCTCTAGCTAGTGCTTGCTGCTCCACAGGCACGAGACGGAAGCCTAAGACGGCTGTTTTCAAGATTTCGAAAATATGCAGTGTATTTGTTTGGGTTAGATTGTTTTAGGACACCTTGGAAATATCTAACGTAGCCATTACAAGAGAAGAGAGAAAAGACACAGGCGCACATGGTCAAGTTCTTAGGTACAAAGCTTGCGGTCCTTATCACGGGGGCAAAGTGTACCTCTAAGTCACAGTGAGCGTGAATCGATATAGGGTGGGGAGCAGATGGGCAGAAGTTTCAAGTGAAACAGTTGGGTCAACGCTTATGTACTACTTCCCAGTGAGAGAGAAACATGAAATATGTGTTGAAGCGTAAAGTGCGTGGTTTTTGAAGACAGAGTAATTGGAGTTTGATGCTAGCACAGACAGTGACAATAAAAACCAAGAACAATCACGCAACTTCAGCTTCGTGAGGTTTGCAGGAGGGACGTCAACTTTTATTACATGAAATAGAAACTATGAGCACGAGGAAAAATTGGAAGTGCAAATATGGTAGGACTAATTGTCAGCATATCACAAAGAATAACGCAAGCATATCACAACATAATGGAAAAAATAATGCGCGTGGCACAGGTTAACATTCTTTTTAGAAAACGTGCCAGAACATATAATTCGTACTAATAGTAGTAAATAAATAAATGCGCATTGAACTACTCGACAGCCAAGAGTGTGCAAAATTGCACATGATAGCTCAATAACTTGCTGGGCTAGGTACATGCACTGCAAGGCACGTGAGAATTTTGGCGGTGTGTAGCATGATTCTGCCGTCCCTACCGCCTTCTGTTACATTTTGTTGTTACTGTATACAAAACTACGCTTCGCCTCCTGCTGGATGAAGGAAGTGATAAAAAGCGTGTAACTTTTATATCGTCCCTAGTGGTGTATGAAGTCATAGCTGCGAGCCTGGCGCATTAAATTTCTATTAAAAAAAGTCACAGCTTCGACCGAAATGCTAAGTATCGCTTGCGATATCAATTTAGCAGAGAACCAAACGAAGCAACGATAGTGGTTTTATCGGCAGTGTAAACTTGGAAACATTCACTTCCTAACTAAATTCACAAGTATGGTGTCAGCGCGCGCCACCAAACATGAACGCATCACAGTCGAAGATCGTGGCCACTCACCCTCAAAACACTGGCGTGAACGAGCGCGGCAGCAGAAGTGAGTGATCTTCGCGCGGTCTACCGTTTCAAAGCAAACTGAACGGTGAGGACACAGCACGCACAAAGGCAGATCGCTCTCAAGATAGGGCTCATGCGACCGCGTGCGACCGTGCGCGGTCGTGCAATGTACGCAGTTGCTGCCGGAGTACGACGCCGCCCGCCTTCAGTCTAGCGTTGCGTCCCCGCTTTCCTCCCTTGTGCGCGCGAGATTGAGCCGCGATCGTCCATTCCTCTTGGGGGAGGGGGAGGGGGCGTCGTAAAATACGCACTTGCTGCGATGGAGAACAACGCATCCCCCCATCGCTCGCTCGCCCACTCGTTCCCTCCATCCTACCCCCCTACGGTCTTTAGCGCGACGGAAGGCAGCGCGTTTCCTCTGACGTTTGCGCCCTTGCGCGCGCCATATTGAGCCGCGATTGTCAGCGTCTGTGGAGCGCTTTCACTCGCGCATTAGCTTTCGGCGCGCGGCAATGGTGTTAACTCAGTTGGACATTACGAGCAAGCGGTGACGCCGACGCCTAGGGCGTCAATACGCATGAACTGTTACACAATTGCTGTGGCAATAAAATAGGCGTGACCACTGGCCAATCTGCAACGATGCGCTATCACTCATAGGACTGCCAGAAATATGGAACATGGGTATGTCTCTAATTTCAAAGGTCCCTGCTCTTGAAACGCTAAATAATGATGACTTCTCTTGCAGCAAACTAGTTGTGTTTAACTTCAGCCACAGAGTGGGCGTCCGTGATAGAAAGTGTCTCACTTCACGGTGAATGCCAGCCACTTGTAAATTTCATGCAGTGAACAGGATAAGACATCGAGTAAACTATCGTGATACCATTTCTTTTCATTTCGCTGATGCTCGATGGAGAGATCTCACGAGTACTATGTACTACATTAACTGATCAAGATGTTGATTAGTTGCGTTACTCGTGTTCAATCGTGAACAATATTTTTGTTTTTTGAAAGCTGAAAGGAGACTAGCTGCAATACGACTTTCTGTGTAAATAAGAATTTTTGCACTAAAGCCTGTACAATAAATTTTATTTCTAAACGAATAATAATAAACGTTGAACATATTTCTATTTCTGTTAGAAAGAATTAACAGTTTAATGTTTATTCTACACTTTCTAGAATAGGTACCTGTGTTAAAGACATGTAAGACTTACGAACTGGAAGCTTTTGTTGTAGCAGTTACAGTACTCCACAGTCGCAGTAGATCTACTTTACTAATTTTTGTACTCACAGGCTAAACAAACTACAATCCATGCATTGCCGCACTTGGCTACAAAACTATGAAATGACAATTTTAAAACATTTCATCCACCTGTTATCGAAAGCGAATACGTAATTAAAACTAGAACATCAGTTTGTTTTCATAGGTGAACCAGTGACTCTGCTCTTTGCGCCTAAACAGAAGTATTTTATTTTACAATAAGAGAACAAACCATTTTCGAGGCACGTAATGCATAACAGAGCAGCGCCGTCATGCTACAGATCGGTAAAAAAACAATATAAAACGTAGCTACATAGCACTTTTAGCCTCGACGATTGTTCCATTCGCATGATAGAAATGATATAGAAATCCTAAAAATAAAATTTTTTATGCCGGCCGTCACTTATAGAAAACAAAATTTTGAATAAATCTCCTTGCCGAAACCCAATTTCAAGCAAAGTTGTGTAAGCTGAATATTGCTTCATTCTATCCCAAACATTGGCTGGTAAAATTTTGCAAATAACTTTAAAACCTAACTTTTCACATAGCCTTGCGATGACCTTGATGTACAACATACCACCTATTCGTGTTCTTTGTTGATCATTTCACATAGGATCTAATTGACTGTTGCAATATTTATTTATTTAGTTAGTTAAAAATACCTTACAGGCCTCAAAGTGAGGCATTGAGTAAGGGGCGCAGTACATAGAAAACACATAGAATACATGACATCTAAAAACCGTATCAGTTTACAAACAACAACTGCAAGTGCAATTGAGATGAAAAAGGATTATTTACTTTACTATTCACTAGGCAAAAAAGAAAACATAATTTAATAACACCGAATGAATCACAGATTTTTTTTTCACTCAGTCGTGTAATAAACAAGACAAGAGTCTTAAACAGTACTAATGAATAAAAAAAAAGACAGAAAAGCTACTAACGCGACATTCCAACGTAACGGTAGACATAGCGACGTAATGGTAATAATGCGACAATAAGCTGTAAAAATGGTGCAAGTACAAGAAAGCATTGTGCTACAAACGTAAAACATCACGTTTCTTTTGTCGTGTATTGATTCGAGGCATCACGGAATGAACCGTAGTTGGACTGGCATGCAATGCTGTCCAGGAGCGAATTCCATATTCTAATAGCATGAGGAAGAGCAGAGTAATGGAATGCTTTTGTAGAACCGTAAAGGCGGGCATAGATGAAATGATTATGAAGCCTATGTTACGTGGAGTGGAGTCGTTTCAAGCATGCTGGTGTTCGAGTGGAGTGAAGGAATTTGTGGAACAGTGATCAATGGCAATGTCTCGGCGAGTGCTCAAAGACTGTAATGAAAGCTTAACTTTTAATTTTGTTACACTGGATTGGTAGCTGTAATCGTTTATTATGAAGCGGCTTGCTCTGTTCTGGATCAGTTCTAGCGTTTCAATGAGGTATTTCTGGTGAGGGGACCAAGTGGGACATGCATACTCGATCTGGGACGAACGAGAGTTAGGTAAGCTAGCTTGCAAACATTTGAAGGAACATTTATTAAGTTGCGTCACAAGCACCCCAACGATTGGGAGGCGTTAGCTGAAATGGACGTGATATGCTCTTTCAAAGAAAAATTTGATCTGAATAGAATTCCTAGACACTTATACTGTGTAGCTGTTGTAACGTCGTAATTATTAATATGGTAGGGATACGGTGAGGTTGCCGACTTCCGGGTGAACAACATTACTTTGCATTTTGTGGTATTTAAAGTCATTAGCCATTTATTGCAACAGCTAATAATTTGTTGAATGTCTTACTGAAGAATGAGATGATCATCTGAATTTTTAATGAGGCGATAAATTATGCAGAAGTCGGCGAATGTTCTTATGGCGGAGGACAAATTTTGAGGTAGGTCGTTAATAAACATCATACCTTGCGGGTGAAGCAGCGCTTATGACGATTACTCACCAACTAGCCGAACTTTCCACATTACTGAACGTCGTTAATAATGATTAGAAAAAGCAGGGGACCGAGGACGCTACCCTGTGGTACACCAGAAGAAACTTCCGTTACGGAGGAAGAGTAGTTATTTGCAATAGTAAACTGCTGACGATTAGACAGAAAATTTCGGAGCGATCACAAGGTAAGACAGTCCAGTTTAAGTACGGAGAGATTTGATATTAGGCGACAATGTGCGATACGGTCGAATGCCTGTAAATCTGCGAAGCCATAATAAAGCAACTTGCACGGAATGCATGTCAAGGAAATGGGACGATAATTCTTACACAAGTTCCTGGTGCAATTTTTAAATGCAGGTATAACTTTCACCATCTTCGAATCTGCGGGAAGGTGGACTGTCGCAAGTGGGTGTCTGAATATGTGAAAGAGAATTTTGCTTGATATTTCTACCGTTTTCTTTAAAATATTTGAGTTGATACCATCTATGCCACATGAAGAAGACACCTTAAGGTTATTTATGAGAGAAGAGATGCCCTCCAAAGTGACTTGAATAGGTTCCATGTATTGGTAGCTTAATTCTGAAAGAAAAGTTATATTTTAAGTGTTCTCCTGTGTAAATACAGAGCTGAAGAATGAATTAAAGGCCTCCGAATATTTGATGTCTGCAATAGAAATATTGCTGTTGTTTTGTAATGACAATTAATCGGAATTGTTGTCAGGCTTTACTATTTTCCAAAACTTGGCAGGATTATTCCTAAGCAGCTCAGGAACATCATAAGAAACGTTTTTATCTTTAGGTTCACCTAAAGCTTAGCAGTACGATTTAAGGTACGTTTTGTATCTTGCCATGCTGCTGAAGTGCGGTCTCGCTTAGCGATATTATTCAAGTGTTTTTTCTTGTTCCTCATGCGCTTAAACATTTGAGTAAACTAAGAGTGCAACTTATCGTTCCTTATATTAACGAGTGGAAGATAGTTGTCTACTAATTCGCAAGTGTATTTTAAACATGAGCCAGTTTTCTTCAACGGATCTATAGTAAAATGATGGGTACATTGTGTTTTCGAAGAAAGTTTAAAATTCTGAGATTATTGTTTTATTATTGCCCTTATTCTAATCACGAATTCGCTTTCTCGTTTTACTCGTAACCGGTGCCTTTGTGTTTATTGTTATTTGAAGCAAATAGTGGTCGCTGAAACCATCCATCCAAGTATTATACGTGACCTATTGTTGTAGGTGCAGTACTAAGAATGAGATCTAGAACATTCGCACCACGTGTGGGCTTCGGGACAGCTTGAAAGAGATTGAAATCTAAAGACAAGGAGATGATAAATTCGTCCAATCCATTAGCGGATAATTGAAATCCCCAAGGAGATAAATTAGATCAGCCGGGAGGCGTTTGTGGGTTAGGAAGAAGGAATTGTGTCGCGCAGAGCATTGAAGAAAGAATTGTTAGAATCTGGTGCACGGTAACAGTTGCCTATTAGTATCCTAGAAGATGAGATCATGCAGGCCACGCAAACAATCTCGAGATCAGAATTATTGTTGATCAAAAATGGCGTAATACTTTTCTTCACATCAATCAAGACACCGCCCCCTCTTTTAAAAGAGCGGTCACACCTATATATGTCAGACATGTTTGAAGATGAAAACATGTAATCATTCTTTATTGCAGAATGCAGCCATGTCTCCGTGAAAGCGATAATGTCGGATTTACTGTCTTCCAGGAAGGAAGAGATGAGATCGCGCTTTGATATTATGCTTCGTATGTTGGCGTACGATAGAGAGAGCGAGGGCGAAGTCGGGGTTAGTTTTCGTACTTGGTGACTTTGTGCGCATGCTCCGAACCGTAGCTATCTATTCAGGTGGACAACTGCACTTGCAGAACCAGCGTAGATATAAATTCTTGAAGCAATACGCAGCTTGTCTACTGAAAGCTTGAAAGCTTTATTCTGGGTTTTCTCAAATTCAATCAGCTTTTGTCTAGCACGTCGTGTTTCCGGTGAAAAATCTTCGCGAACGGAATATGACGTTCCATTCAGTTTGTGTGCCGAAGAGAAAATGCAATCTTTGTCCTTAAAGACGGTCAGCTTGGCTATGATGGGTCTCCGTTTGTCCTCGCTATATTTTCCCAACCGATGCATCCGTTCAAACTGTTGTTCATTTATATTGATGCCAAGCGTATCCGCACAGAAGTCGATTGTTTTCTGCTCTGCCTTTGTCCAGTCTTCTCTAGGGTCACCTTCCAAACCGAAGAAAAGCAGATTCGGACGCCGCGACCTATTCTCGGAGTCGTCACAGCGTGCCTTAATAACCACCACCTGCTCAGACACAACGCGTACAGCGTCGGAATCTGCCCCAGCTTTAAATGTACAGTTTAACTCCATTGCTTTTTCCAGACACAATCTTGTCACTTAAATATTAAGTTTGTTGTCATCTTCCACTTGCTTCCCCCTTGCAGACTTCAAATCAGCCATCAGGGAAGCTTGACCCTCTTCAAGCCGACAGATAGCGTCTATAACATGAGCAGGTGAATCTGCTTCACCTTTTGTCATAGGGCCAGGATAATGTTCTACATCTCCAGAAAACAATAGTAGAATAGCAGACAAGGTACGAAATTTGCAAGTAAACAGAGCCATCAAAAACTTCAATTTTTCAATAGACTGTGGTGGGCACGACACCGCCAATAAAGAGTAATTACTACTTTTAAACGATGTGCACCTTTCAGGTAGCTAACCTGTATTAAAAGCCAGCGTGAGTGCGACATCTGGTTTTCTTGGAACCCTCCTTCACAGTTTGAAGATCACGCTCGGCTAAGCCATTAGATGCAGGGTGAAAGGAAGCTGTCCGTAGGTGCCTAATGCCATTTTCCAGCATAAATGCTGAAAATCTTAGCCCGTAAGAGGTGTTCCCTTGTCCGTTACAATACAGCTAGGTAGACCAAACCTTGCGAAAATATCCCTTGAGTGCTCTGCAGTCTGTTCAACTATGGCACTTGTCACGGTGACAACTTCAAGCCACTTTGACTTGGCATCTACAAGTATAAGGGGCATTTTTTCCTTCAAATGGTCCGGCTTAATCTAAGTGCTTACGTTCCCAGCACTCACTCGGCTCAGGCCATTGCACTAGTTCAGCCTTTGCTGGCAACGGTGAGTTCTGGAAACACTCTGCGCACTGCCGAGCACACTTTTGTATTTCCACATCCATCCCTGGCCACCAAGCTAACGACCTTGCCATACTTTTCATGACGACCATACCCTGGTGTGTTTCAGGTAGCACTTCCAAGATATGCTTCTGAGTGGAATGGGGAACAATTCGGTTTCCCCAGTACAAGAGATCGATGTACTGTACGTGCTGAGCTCTTCGTGTCTTTGCCAGAATGGTTGGAAAGCTTTGCCGTGGAATGCTTTGCGGCAACCCGTCGTTGACGTTGACTCACTAAAGCACTTGGTTTACAGTTTGATTTACTTATTTCTTTATTTATTTATAAACAGATACTGCTTTCTCAACACATGAGATAGCAGGAGTGGATACACCAGACACTAGATCAAAACAACACACAATGAATTTGAAACGTAATTACAAAATGTGGTTAGACAATTCTTGCACAAACTCTTCATTAGGTTTTTCAGGCAAGGAACCAGCTAGGTTGTTCCAAATTGCAACAGTGCTTGGAAAAAACGAATACTTAAAACAATTTAAGAACGACTGGAAAGGAACAATATTAAGTGGGCGGGAACGGCGCGTGGCACGCCCAGTGGGATGACTGAAGGAAATCGGGGCATGAATGCAAATTTGGTCGTCTACAACCTTATATAGCAAAGTGATAAGTTGACCTGTGTGTCGATAAGCCAAGGGTTCCCTTGATAATGCACATGCGTGAGATGAGGGAGAAAAGTTGCGGTCATATCGGCGAAAAATGAACCGTATTGCTTTCTTTTGTATGGCTTCAAGCTTACTAATATCAAGTGCAGTGTATGGTGTCCATACCCCTCAGGCGTACTCTAGTAATGGTCTGACGAGGGACTTATAAGCTGTTAATTTGCAGTCCATGGTAGAGCACTTGAGGGTCCGCTTTAAGTATCCGAGTTTCCTAGGTGCGCTAGCGAAAATTATTTCAGCATGAAGATGCCATTTTAAGTTTTCAGTGAAGGTACCTCCAAGATGTTTGAAGGTATTCACAGAATTTAGGTAGTGCGCATTGCAACTATAACTGAAACTGAACGGCTGCTTTTTATTAGTGAGAATCATTTGTACAGTTCTTTTTGGTGATTAATGCTCATTTGTCACGCGTTGCTCCAGCCACAAAAGGACGAAAATACATTGTTAAGAGCCTCTTGATCTCGTCATTTAGTTACTTTGGTGTAGAGCACGCAGTCGTCAGCGTACAATCGCATTTTTACTGGTGTGTCCCTAATGACCTGTGTGACATCAATATACATATTGAACAGCAGGGGCCCAAGTACTGAGCCCTGCGGTACCCCGGAAGTCACTGTGGCCGACGATGACGGCGCGTGATTAAAAGTAAGATACTGAGATCTTAAATCTAGTCAATCAGCTATCGAGCCAAGTATATTGTCATCGTTAATAATTTTACTGAGCCTAAGAAGAAGTTTTCTGTGGCACACCATATCAAACGCTTTGCTATAATCTATGAATATGACATCAACCTGACCTCGATTATTTAGAGCCGAAGCAATGTCATGAGTGAATTCGATGTGTAGTTGTATAAAAACCCGAACGGAAACCGTTTTGATTCTGCGACAATATATTATCAGTAGTGAAATACTGAAAGACATGTTTGTGAATTATGTGCTCTAAGAGTTTGCAACAAGTACATGTTAATGGGATAGGCCTGTAGTTGGAAATTAGTTTCTTATCGCCCGATTTGAAAACAGGAATTACATTGGCGATTTTCCAAATGGCCGGTACAGACATGTTTCTAATGAGTTACAAAAATTTACAGACATGCTTGAGTGTAAATATTAGTTATTCAGGGTGTTTACACCCAAACCTGTCTTGCTTGCAGAAATACGTCACAATTCTAATGCTTTCGATCATGTGAACTTATAGCAAGGTTTATCACGATTTCCAGAGCCGTATAGTATGCAACAAAGACCGGCAGGACATAGCTGCTGTGTATGCGTATGTGGTGGTCTCCTGGAGAAGACCCCATCGCCCCAAGCCCCATGTTGCGCGCGATCTGACAGATGGGGGCACCGGGCTGCGTGCCAATGTCTGTGCCAACCCTAATATTTACAGTGTTGTGTGTGCCCATGAGAAGAAGAAGAGAGGAGCAGACACGTCTCTCACATCGGCTCCGTCTTTTTGGATGTTCCGGTGGCCAATTTTTCGAGGTACGACAATTTCAAGCACATCATCAGATTCGTGAAGTTGCCCAGACTCGACTGATTTGAAGTTTCGAGGTGGGAACCAATTTTTGACAACTTTCTTGGACTTTCTCTGTTCATCCCACTACGTGCGGAGTTAACCCCAGCGAGGAGCAGAGCCCATTAAGCCTTGCCGGCCTACGTGCCAGGGGGACATGGCAGACTCCCGTATGGAAGAGGAAGAGGACAACAACGAGGAAGATTTCGGTTGGCAAGTGGCTACCGGACGGCGATCCCGTGCTGGAAAGAAGAGCAGCAACGCGGCGAACGCGACGCCAAGTACCTCGCAAGCGTCCGGCGGAGACGCCGCTACCGGCGGCAGCAAGGGACCCGCCACCAACACCGGCTCGATCAAGTATCGTATAGTCAAGGCCTCAAGGATGCCCCAACTGGCCGAGGAGCATCGGAAAATTATAATCAGGCCACGAGGAGGACTAAATTTGAGCAAAGTAAGTACCACCGCTATTGGAACTGCAGTGATCGAGGCTTCAGGCCTAACTGCAGAGCAAGCAAGTGAAGACATGGTGTGCCCCAACTTCACACAAAATATCGCGGTGGTTAGCACGCATGAACCAGACCATGCGGCAAGGTACGTGAGAATCAAGTCCTTCAAAATCGTGGAAACGGAGTAAGAGGTCAATGCGTACGAGACGGCCCCGCACGCCACGTGCAAAGGGGTGATTAGACAAGTCGACATCAGGGACTCCCAGTCTACTATCACACGGAATATCGTGCATGAGCGTAACCCGCTCGCTTTGGCCGCCAAGCGCATCAAGACGTCGGGCTCAGTCATCGTCCTCTTCGATGGACTGAGAGTGCCAAACTTTGTGCGCTACAGGCCGACCTTGTTGAGATGTTATCTCTACAGGAAACAATTTGATGTGTGCTTTACTTGTGGTAGGGTAGGAGACCGCTCGGACGTGTGCCCTACGCCGGACTCTGTTCAGTGTAGAGGGTGTGGAGCCCCAACCCACGATGGGACCACGTTTGCACGCCCAAGTGCAAGTTCTGTGGAGGAGACCATCCCACCGGCGACAAGGCGTGCAAGCAGAGATTTCAAACACCCTGTGTGGTACGAGCTCGCCGAAGGGAACGCGCCCGGTCACGATCGGCCACGAGGGAGAGAAGCCGCTCCAAATCGGGAGGAGCGCAGGCGCGCTTAGAAGATGGAACACCGGGTGCCAAGCCGACAGTTGGGACCGCCTGGGCGGATAAAGTCAGAGGTACGGTGAGAATCGTCGGTGGTGCCACTACGCCGGCGGTGACTGAAAGCAATGATGCCAGAATAGAACAGTTGATTAGGGAGGTAAACTCTTTGCGTAAAGCTAATGAAGAGCTGGCCAAACAGGTAGCAGAACTGAAAAAGTAGGCACAGCCGAGCCCTGCCAGCGTAGCAGTAGCCAGACCAGTAGGTCAAAGCAACGAACCAAGCAAGGGAGATAACTCCCCCGCCCCGAAAAAAAGAGCAGTAAGCCCCGAAACTGACTCGGTTTTCTCAGTCCTCAGCGAGCTGAAAGGGGTAATCAAAGAAATTAGAGAGACGACGGAAAGGACTAACTTTAAAGTGGATATGGAAATGGAGGTTAACGGCCGAACAGCGATTCAAGAAACTCGAAACGAAATGCGACGACGACGAATTCTTGCCGTCAGAATCAGAAAGCGTAAAATCGCTCTTCGGAACGTCAGGGGGCGCTCCAAAGAGATCGATCACGGGTAACGGCAAAATTAACCTATTCAATAATCATGGATAGCACCCACACTTTTTGTGTGTGGCAGTGGAATTGTCGCGGATTCCACCACAAAAAGGCATCGGTGCGCCAATTAATTAGATCGATGGGGGTCAAACCAAAAGTAATTTTGCTGCAGGGAACTTTAGCGGACGAAGTAAAGCTAACCGGGTACAAATCGATAAGTAGAGAAAAAGATTCCGGGAGGGGATTGGCCACCCTCGTTGACAAAAAGCTACCCTTTATCGAACACGATATCCATCTCGGATTGAGTACAATCGGGTATATCCTAGTCGAAGTCGTACTCAAAACACACAGGGGCAGGGCGCAGAGTATCGTCTGCCTGAACATTTATAGCAGTCCCACCTACAAGAAACAAAGCTTTAGGGCACTTTTCAACAAGGCACTCGCAGTCGCCAAGATTTCCCCGCTCATCATTGGAGGGGACTTTAATGCCCCCTACCAAGCGTGGGGATACGCTTGGAATACAAAGAAAGGTGAGGGGTTATGGAACCTTGCCACGGACCTGGGACTGTGCCTGATCACCGATCCGGGTTTCCCCACCCGCTGTGGCACGTCCACGTGCAGGGACTCTACGCCCGACCTAACTTTTGTCAACAACTCGAAACAAGCTAGTTGGGAACACTCGGGCACTGATCGGGCACTGCCGAAACAAGAGACTAGAACCTTTCGGTGCATGGACTGGGACCTTTTTAGGAAAGTTAGAGTGAAGAGACTAGAATCGGAACCGATAGAAGCGGGCAGACAGCATTTCCAGACCTGGATCAACCAGCTCGAAGAGGACCTCAGGGAGGCCACTAAAGAAATTAAGACCGAAGAAAGCATAGAGAGCATAGACAGTAGGCTCGCGCATATGATGGAGGCCAAACAATCCATTCTACAAAGATGGAAAACGCAAAGACTGAACCGAAAGCTCAGGAAAAAGATAGCGTTGCTAAACAGACAGATCGAGGAGCATTCGAGAACGCTCGTGAAACAGCAGTGGGATGAAGGTTGCCACTTGGCAGACGGCAAAATTAAACATGGGGGCAGTTGGAACATCCTCAAACATCTATTGAACGAGAGCGACACTAAGTCAAACAAGAGAACGGCAATTGCAAAACTGGTACATCAAGTCAGCCAGTACACGACTCAGGAGGTAGTCATGAGACAGCTCGCGGACAAATATCTCCCGCTCGAACAACCGGGCGATAGCGACGAACGCGTGGAGTACATGGGAGGACCGTGCAAGGAAATGGACAGCGATTTCACCGAGGGTGAGGTACGGGCCGCCCTCCATGGTCTCTCTAGCAGATCGGCAGCCGGACCCGACGGTATTACCAACAAACTCTTAATGAATCTAGACGATGAGTCGATCACTTTCCTGACGGATCATTTCACCGACTTGTGGAGAAAGGGAGACTATCCGGAGGAATGGAAGATAGCTAACACCATCCTCATACCAAAACCGGGCAAACCACTCCATCTGGATAACCTACGTCCAATCTCGCTTACATCGTGCATAAATAAAGCTATGGAACACATTATTCTTAACAGACTCACTAGATACGTCGAGCAAAATGACATACTCCCGTATAAAGTGATCGGTTTCCGCCCCGGACTATCGACTCAGGGCGCCATGCTCCTGATCAAACACCAGCTCATACACGTTAGCCCGGTGCACGCGAGAGCGATTCTGGGACTAGACGTCGAAAAAGCTTTTGATCGCATAGAGCACAAAGCCATCCTCGAGGTCCTGTCCGAGCTGGGGTTGGGCGAGAGGCTATACAGCGTAGTCAAAGCGTTTCTGGGCGGTAGGCAAGCGAGCCTCACGCTAGAAGTAAAATCGAAGGTGATGAACCTAGGAAACAGGGGCACCCCGCAAGGGGCCGTACTTTAGCCCATGCTATTTAATCTAGCAATGACCAGAGTCGCGAGGAAACTGGAGAGTATAGAAGGTATACACTTTGCAATATACGCCGATGACATAACCATATGGAGCGCCAACGGTAACGTAGGCCAAACGGAGACCAGACTGCAGGAGAGCATACACGCCGTGGAAAGCACGCTAGGCGAGATGGGACTCAACTGTTCGGCGGCAAAGTCGGAGCTTTTGGTCCTAAAACATCGGCGAAGGGGTCGACGACCCAGGGGTTACGTCCCCGGGGAGGAACCCAAGATTATCTTACGCTGTCACGATGGATCCGCGATCAAGCAGGTGGAAAAGATTAAAGTTTTAGGCTTCCACATAGCATCGGGAGGTACCAACCTGAATGCTATTCAACACATTTCAAACAAGACGGACCAAGTCTTCAGGTTACTAAAGAGAATCAGCAACAGACACAGAGGCCTGGGTGAGGACAGCGCTCTAAGGCTAGTGCACGCCTTCGCTCTCTGTCACTTCACCTACGTGGCAGGTCTATTTAAATGGTCGCAGGCCGAGCTGAACAAGCTAAAAACTATGATCAGAAAGTTAGTGAAGGCTAGCCTAGGTATACAGATCAGCACCTCGAACGTGAAGCTCATGAACCTAGGCGTGCACAATACGATAGAAGAGATGGCGGAAGCGCAACAGATGGCGCAGTAGGAAAGACTGACGAAAACGCGAGCGGGCAGGCTTATACTCAAAGCGATAGGGACAGACCCAAATAGATCGATGAACCCGAAGGAATCCGAGGTAGAATTGACCGCGAACCTTAGAGACGCGATCAGAACGACCCCACTCCCGAGAAATATGCACCCGGAACACAATGTTAGCAGAAGAAAAGCGAGAGCGAAAGCTTTGTTGAAAGAAATTGAACGACTAGGACAACAGGCGGCCCTTGTAGACGCTGCCTGGGTCAAAGGCAAAGAGGCCTACACCGCCGTGGTGGTCGACAGCCGGTGCGAGGTACGGGACGCCGTCACCATCTTCACTAAGGATTCCACGGTGGCGGAGCAAGCCGCGATTGCTCTAGCCATCAGGAACCGTAAATGGTCTTTCATCTATAGCGATTCCAAAGCAGCAATAAGGAGCTTAGAGAAATGCTATGTAGCTGGGACTGCGGCTAAAATTATCGACAAGGTCGAAACTATAAAAACTGACATCCGATGGTTTCCTGCACATATGGGACAAGTGGACGAGGCTCGGCCCAACCTCAACGAGGTGACGAACGACCTGGCACGAGGACTTGCTTGCCGTGCTGGTCAGAACAGAACCGACGCCCACTACCATTCCGGGGAGCATAAAGATCACTTACTAACTTACAGCGACATCACTAAATATTACTACTTGGGGCGTAGGCGATTCCCTCTGGCACACGTAAAATTGAACAGGGCTTAGACAGTCACGGTACGTTTACTGCAAACCGGGACGTACTCCACTCCGTATTTCATAAATAAAATTCACCCCGAAAGAGAAATTAGGAAAGAATGTAACGTGTGCGATGGCATCATTGACATCAGACACATGCTGGCGGGCTGTCCCGCGACTCTCGCCGAGCCCGAAGAAAGATGGCTTTACTGGCACAAGTTGATAACAAGCTCTTCATATAAAGATCAGCTACGGGCTGTCCAGAGGGTCCACGATGACGCCATAAGGCTCGGCTTGGCGGTGCCGACGTGAACGCGGCCCGCCTCGGTCTGAAAAGACCGGGGTTCAGGACACATTTTGTGAATGAATGAATGTGTGTGCCCATCGAAAGCTTCAAGATTGTTTTCAGAGGGTGTGTTTGATAGCCGATCTTGAATAGACAGAAACGAGAGTGGATCGCTTTAAATATTAGTAATTCAGGCCGTGAAGCTAAGCCTGCCTTCTGTGCACACCAAAGAAGAAGAAAAGCGAAAGCCTTTTAGTACCTGCATATTGAGTTCGTATGTGGACTAGCCGTTTGAAACGGTAATTGTTTTGCTTGACACCCTTCCTCGTGTGTGCTGTAACAGCGCCTGAACTGTAAGCTGTAGGCAACCCTCAAGGTGTCCGTCTGTCAACAAAGTGATTTACACATTTAAGGGTGTAAAAATGTTTAGTGTGAGGATGCGGGGACGAATTGTGTCACTCTGAAAGTAATCAAGTTTAATTGTCTTGCGAAGGGCAACCCTGGCGCCCGACTTCGTAAGTATGTCTGCTTTGCCCACGAATGCTGTCCACACTTCTAGCTGACGTTGCTGGCATTCTGCAACGGCCGTAAACTCGTGAATAGGCAATCAGCTGTGCGCATTAAAGGAACACATCATTGCACCAAAAAGGAAAATAAAGACTTAAGAGGGAGAGAATGAAACGACAGCTTGAGCGCTGAACAGTAAAATGTTGATAATGGCACTGCGATGCGAGTTCAGTCACTTTTATAGTATTCAAATCAACTCTGTATTTTCAATGAATTAATAACACGCTCTCCTCGCATATGTAATTTTTACAAAAAGCGTAGAAATTTAACACCGTACGTAAAACACGCGCGAAATATTCGGCTAATTTGTGTTCTGACACTTTGCCACACAATTTCTACTTTTACAGATTCTTCCTGCTTTCCAAAGTGGTTCGGCTAGAATGGTGCCCGACCCCTTAGTTGCTCATTCAACAATCACTAATACAGAATTTTGTCCTCAGGACACATTGTAGCGGAATACCACGTTCTGCTGCAATGCTGCTAAAGCAGTGTATGTGTTAAAGGGGTCCCCGCAGTAACCAACTACATACTTTCTTTAGAATGACGTGAATAGTTTCTCGTGCTATGCCTAAAGCACTGGGTAGCTACAGATGTGGCATGTCTTTGCGAACGGAGGACCACCGAAACACGCAGCTTGCGTTGGACACGTACATACTTTGTCGCTGCACATACACACGATAGCCGTAGGCCACGTGTTGTGGTTAATCTGCAGAAAATGCCGACAAGTGACAGTGATACACCACGACGACAACAATGATGAGAAAAGAAAGCCATAAACGCAAGTGTACCCACTGGTTGACGCCTAACATGACGACATCCGCATCAATTGGCATTAAGCGTGGTAGCGACGGTGAATGCTTTCGAATTCGCAAGCAATAGTGTTCTTGCAAATTTCGTACACGGTGTCCCACAAGCCTGCAGAGTCACATTTCAAGAACTCTAGTATAGCGCAGATCAGGCTACAGCGTCACATTGCCTTTGCGCAGCAAGCGAACGCTTACGTCGAGCCACAGTTGCTGGTTGGCGTAGTCTCAAACGTCTCGGGCTGGTGCTTTGCTCGGACAATTATTTCGGCACATAAGCTCATGCACAGTGCGCTTGGATAGCACAGCGGGTGAAATAGCCGTTCCTCATTTGCTATGCTTCCTGTGCCACTGACCACACAACTCCCGTATTGCGCACACGCCACTACGCACCTTGGTCTTCCAGGTGGACTCACTGTCGTATACAACCACTGTCTTTCCGTTCGCCTGGGCTTCCACTTTCAGAACATCGTCCACCGGCAGGAGAGTCGGATACGTGCTCGCTTCGCACAACTGGAAAATAATTGCGTTCGGGAACATTATCGCGCATAATTTGCAAGACTGTTTTTGAACAAGGGTGAGAAAAAAAATTAGGTCTCTTTGGTGTCACGATACTCAGCTGCTAACTTAAACACAGTCTACACAGCCATTCGAAATTTCTTCTCGCGCTAACTTGAATGTACTAATTTATTTATTTTGAATGCGTTTGTGCGCGAGTTTCCTAATGAAAGCTCTCCTCAAGTACGTCCGCGGGTTTTTGTAGACTAGGGTTTCTCGCTTGAGTGATTCGCTGGTTGGTAATTTCCTATTTCACACTAATCACAGGGCAATTCTCTGACTATAAATGAAGTGACGCTTCAGGCACGCAACGCCATTTCTTGCCTCAGGACCCTTCGCGTTGCGTGAGCGACGATTTGTGGCGGCTTCGATCCGATAGTAGAGTGAACAGACTTGTGAACGTTAAAGAAAATGGGACGAAATGCAATGACAGTTCATTGAAAGTGTGATTAACTACAGTGATGACCAAGGATTATTGAGTATAATTGATGACCTTTACTTTACGTTTCTCTGAAGTTTACAAAACATTTCACAAGTGCAGCAAATAGAACGAACAGACATGGCCTTGCTATTGTGACTTTTACACCCACGAACATATGCATAGTCTTCACAAACAAAAAAATTTAAATATTCGCAGTCGTCTTCTCTAGTTCCTTTTTTTGTGCGAAGTTTATAACTGGTACACAAATACCGCTCTATGTGCCCAGTGCCGGGAAAGCGCCTTAACGAAGGAACACCTCGTGCAACAAGTTATGGTTATTAGATGTCGTGATGTGTGAGTATTCTATGAAGCGCAGCAATAAAGTACCGAGCGTTAAATAGTAGGGCTATCTAAAAGTTCTATAGTTATAAACAGCAAAATCAAAGAGAGCTCTGAAAAACACCCCATCGCTCAAGAGCAAACGGTTGGAGGTAGCTCAGTTGAACCTTCATACGAGCAAGAAGTATGGAAGAGCTAGTGGATGCATTGAAATTTGTTGCTTTTATGTACGCTTTCCCAACTATCATGCAGCAGGATTTAAAAACATACAACTGCTATAGGTAGCTGGACAGAACTAAGGTGATGTTGTTTGCCGTCGTATGAAGATACTGAGACTTTCTTGTCTTTCGCCTAATTACATAATTAGTCTTAATTATTCAACTTCTCAAATATTACGATTACACGTAAAGTCCCAATGAGAAACACTGAGAAACTCCCAAAGCGGCTTTCTCTTGCTGGATGCGCCTTTTCTCCAGCGACGAAGCCCGCGAATGCACGCTACACGCCTCGAGCAGCTAATCTTGTGGCAATTTTGCCTGTATTGGCTGGCTTCTTTCACGCTCGAAAAAACACGCCTATGTAGCACGTACTGAGCAACAAAAAATTGTAACGAGTTTTCATATCGCTCTACAATTTTCACATTGACTCTACTAATTTATTTATTTACTTCAAAAATTAGTGAGTATGTAATCAGGCGAGATCCAAAAATATAATCTCAGTATCTCCAAGTTACGCCAAACAAGATTACCTTGTTTTGTCAAAATACGTAGATGGCATCTGCATATTCTTAAATCTTGGTGCATGATAGTTGGGAGACCTGTATATGATGTGTAGTTCTGCGTGTTTATTGAAATATAACTTCATGTCGATATTCGAGCTAGCGAAATTGCGCCACAAGGACACTCATTGTATTTACATGACAGGACGACTTGAGGAAGTGGAGTGGCTGTTCTTGAAATTTACGCTCTCAATGTTACTGTCTGCGATCAAATGGAGCCATAGAATGTTGGCTACTGAACATGCGTTCTCTCATATTATTGTTTTAAATATTTTTTGCAGTATTTCGCTCACCCGTTCAAATCGTATGCATGCTTGGCAGAACTCTACAACCAGCTACTCAGCTTATGTTAAGGCATGTGACCTTGATGAGTGATATTAACCTTCTTGCAATTATTTGGAGCAAACAAGTACGGATGCTTTTAGGGTAGTTGATACCTTGGACATGACGTTTCGTCTCAATTTGGAGCATATGGTTCGTCACTGCATGCGTGATAGCTAGATTCTCAATCGATTCTTTATAATAGAAACCTTTATTGGTGCATATATATTGCAAAGAATTTCCAATCACATTATGACGTAGTTTCGGTTCTCGGTACCTAATAAATGGCACAGCCATATGAAATCATCGTTGGTGCTTCAGGAGCCTTGAAAGCCTGCGGTGCATCAGTTATTAATTAAATACACACTAATCTTAATCTTAAAAAAATAACAGCAGATTTCATAGAAAAGGTTCTCTGAATCTGTCAAATTTGTGCAAATAAATTTGTTTCTAAATAAACTATGCATAATTGACGCTCGCACGATTGAGTAACTAGACAGTATATATATAAGAAAGGTAAACTCTATTTTTATGAGTGATATCCTTCGTCTATCTTCTTAAATATTACAAGCCAGAGGATGTGGCGTTTTTTAAGGAATGTACAGAGGATGTTTTAAAAGTAAGAAATGGTGATGACATAAATGCTGCTAGAGAAATGGCAGCACGTCAATAAAACTCTCTTGGTATTTTAAAAATCCTGAAAAATTCCAAATAAGTCCTAAAGGGTAATGCATTGCGTTTGCTTTTCTACTACAAAACGAACCTTTTTTATGTGATACTGAATTTAACCAATGCATACTAGATATATTTATACATTTTACAAAGGATTTTGATACCTCAAATCCCGACATCCCAATTTGTAAGTTTGTATACGTGGCTCTAGACTTAACCATTTTCACTCGTTTAAGTGAAGGTGGCTAAGTAGTCGACGTCGAAGGTAATTTATCGGCTTTACAATGAAATGAAAGGCAGCGTTCGCCAAGATACCTTCCCAGCCATATTTAAGGTTTACACCTATAATAGAATTGGTATTTATAGCGGCCTACAATTCATTCACGTCGCATAAGGGTTGCACTGCGAGCTGCTCTCCGTATGCTGCAGGCGTAATCAGAATGAAGGAATTAAATTCCGGGTTTTATGTGCCATAACCACTATTTGATTATGAGGCACGCTGTAGTGGGGGATAGCGGAATAATTTTAACTATTAGGACAACTTCAATGTGCCCCTAATGCACGAGACAATAGGGTTCTTGCAATTCGACCCCAACGAAATGCGGCCGCCGTGGCCGGGTTTTGATCCTGCGACGTTTTGCTGAGCAGCGCAACGCCAGAACCGCTAAGCCACCGCGGCGAGGGCACGTAATCAAAGTATATTGTAGAAGGAATTCGAGGCCAATTTTTCTGGTTCAATGGCCGTCTTGAAATGCTCGAACACGGAGCTAGACTTATATGACGATCCCGTTCAAATTCAAATATAAACATGTGCCATATTATTTGCAACTAAGGAGTTAATTATCGCAGTTTATTGAGCGGATTGCTCTCGTTCTTCTTGCAAACGATGTAGGCCTAGGCACATAAAATATGTATATTGACGTGATTGGCGTAACCTTTTTTTTGTCTTCGTAGCAACAAAAAGCCAATGTAATATTGTAGCGACCGTATAAGCAATTTTATTTATGTAGCACATGGAGAGCGACCACATTTCCAACTGCATGAAAAAACTCATGACGAAATGTGTCGAAATATCTCTTCTTCAGAGTGTCCACACAGCAAGGGAAATCGCACACTCATGGGTTCTCGTTTCTCTTACTCTTCCCCACACATCCATAAAAAATGGCGTTAAGCAAAGTAATACATTTATTGGTAATAGAGATTCCTTGGAATTGCACCCTTTTCTACAATGTCTTTTGCCGAAATGCCGACTGAGTTTTATTTCTAAAGCGACAGATTTTATTATGTCCCTACCCTTGTTTTCGGACGTTTTCCGATGTAATTCCGAAGTGTTTTTCTAGAACTTCTTAAAAATTGTAAACGGAACGAGAAAAACAAGCCTATCCTAGTTTTGAACTGCGCCTCTACAGATTAGCAGTCGAAATTCATGCCTCTGGAGCACTCTCACGGCAAAATGAAACGGAATATTGCAGCACCTTAAGACCACCTCTAGCTTCTCTAATAGGATGACCAGTACCCTCTTCAGTACTTCAGTTTATCTTTCAATAGGCAACACTATGCAGGTGAAGCTAGCAGTAAGATTTGAAAGGCAGGAAAGAGACACTGGGACCAAGTAATTGTGTCTTCCAACTTTACGACCGGAGTGTGCCATCTCTACAATTCATAATGTGTTCTTATTGCTCCACACGCATCTGCGAATATTCATCCCAACCGATACTCCTCGTCATGTTCCATCGCCCTCAACGCTACACTATAAAGTGCATAAAGTGTATAAAGTGTATAAAGTACACTGTCAAAGTCACTTTACGGAGTGTGTTATAGGCCTCCTGACAGCACTGATAACTTCGTTTCTAACTTGCGTGAGAACCTTACTGCTGTTCGTTCTAAATTCCCTAAAGCTGATATATTCATTCTTGGCGATTTTAATTTCCCGGACATAGATTGGCCTAACTTACGAGGCAATTCGCGTGCATCTAATGACTTTGTCCAGCTCATCCTTGATTTTTCTTTTGAGCAACTAGTCTTCCAACCAACGCGCATTACTAACGTCTTAGACCTTGTTCTAACAACAGCACCTAATAGAGTTAGCACCATTTCAATCACTGATGGGTTCAGTGACCACTCGTTATTAGAATTTACAGTTCGCACACCTTCATGTACACGTAATCTAACAACAAAACGAATATTTGACTACAAAAGAGCAGACTATAATGCCATTAACCGAGATTTACAAAGCTTTTCATCTAGATTTATTGCAACATTTTCTCAACGATCAGTCAACAAAAATTGGTGCCTGTTTAAAGAACAACTAGCAAATAAATACATACCTCAGATCTCATTTCGCACCAACTGTTCCAAACCATGGTTTAATAAAACTTTGAATGCGTTAAAAAACAAAAAGAAACGTTTATACAGGGCAGCCAAAAGTGTCAACACGTTAGGTTCGTGGAATAAACATAAAGCCTGCGAAAAAGCCTACTGCAGTTCCCTTCGTCGTGCAAAGCATAAATTCTTTTCCGATGACCTTCAGTCATTGATAAAAAATAATCCTAAGAAATTCTGGAAAACGATATCTCCTTCAAACAGCACTGACACTCCCACACTCGTGGATAACACTGGTCTTCCCATACCGCGAGAGCACTGCGCATCTGTATTTAACAACTACTTTCTTTCCACGTTCACAAAGGAAGACCATTCCAATATGCCAAAGATGGCAGACTCTGATTACCAATATATGACTCCTATTACCGTAACAGCCGCTGGAATCGCTACTTTGATTAACAATCTCAAATTATCGAGTAGTTCCGGATTTGATGGCATCAACACGAAAATCCTAAAGAATACAGTAGTCCCTTCCAGTACAATCCTTAGTCATATATTTCAGCAGTCGCTGTCAACAGGGGAGCTGCCGAATGATTGGAAAGTTGGCAAAATCATACCCATTTTCAAGTCAGGTGACAAGAGCGATGTGAGTAATTACCGTCCTATATCACTAACCAGCGTTCCCTGCAAGTTACTCGAACACATCATTTTTAGTAATGTCGTTCATCACTTAGAATATAATAACTTCTTTTTTAAACATCAGCATGGATTCAGAAAAGGCCTTTCATGTGAGACACAACTAATTGAATTCACTACGGATCTTTTTCAAAATATGGACGACAATGCTCAGACTGACTCAATATTCATCGACTTCTCTAAAGCATTTGATCGCGTGGCTCACTGTCGCCTCATTTCCAAACTCTCATGCTTAAACCTTGACGAACTAACAATTTCTTTGATAAGAAACTTTTTGTCTTTTCGAAAGCAGTCCACTGTCATTGACCAGTACTCTTCCCCTTTCAGTAACGTAACATCAGGCGTACCTCAGGGAAGTGTCCTTGGACCCTTACTCTTTCTAATTTTCATCAATGACTTGCCATTAAACATTACATCCAGTGTTCGACTATTCGCAGATGACTGCGTTATCTACCGTCAAATCCGCTCCCCCGCTGATCATATTGCTCTTCAACGTGACCTTCAATGTGTCACTAACTGGTGTTTGGATTGGCAAATGACCCTAAACACTAACAAATGCAAACTGATGACATTTACTCGCAAAAAGTCCTACTCCATTTTCAGTTACTCACTTGACAATAGTATCGTCGATCGCACATCTTCATACAAGTACCTTGGAATTATTCTAACACCTAGCCTTTCATGGTCATCCCACATTGAGAAAATAACGGCTAAAGCATCGCGCACTCTCGGATATTTAAAACGTAACCTTCGCAGCGCTCCTTCCCTCACAAGAAAGATAGCCTACCAAACATTAGTGCAACCGCAGCTCGAATTCGCAGCTTCTATATGGTCACCTCATCAGGCATATCTAATCCATCTTCTCGAGTCGATCCAAAACCGTGCTGCACGTTTCATTGCCAGAGATTATAGCCCATTTTCGAGCGTAACTAACATCAAGCTGTCGTTGTCGCTTTCATCTTTGGAATCGCGCAGGAATATAGCATTACTTTGTCTTCTGCACAAAATCATGCATAATGTACGCCCATCTACTTTACCACTCGTTCGTCCCTCCCGCACATCTAGACGCCTGCATAATCATCTCAGTTTCCAACGCATCTTCGGTCACACCAATGCATTCAACTGCTCAGCTTTGCCACGTGCGATTTCACTGTGGAATGGTCTTCCTGATAACCTCGCTGACATTAATGACCCATTAACCTTCAGACAAAAAATCACTGCATATTTGGCTAGTACTTAGCTAAAAACAAGTATCTGTTCAGTTTTGTTACTTTTAACTTCATTGTTATTTATTTATGTAAGCATTTGCTCTAAGGTTGTTTGCTTTACTGTATACTGAAAGCTAACACCTGTGCGTTTACCTTTCTTGCTTTTTATCTTTGTTTACTTCGCGTTCTTTGTTTATTATTTGATTCTCGTTTTGTTCATATTTATGTAAAAAAAACTATGTTTTTGCTCCGCATTTGTTATCTTGTTATCTGTACCGCCCCCCTCACGCAATACTCCTTCTGGAGCCTGTGAGGTATATGAAATAAATAAATAAATAAAAAAATAAATGCACCTGAGGAAATATGGTTTGCTGTCGCGCTTTGATAGGCTGACGATTGGCAGCTGGTCTATAAGACACGGAGCTGACGCAACCTAAATGTAGTCAGAGGTAAAAAGCAAAAGGCAGGAGAGGAAATAAAAAAGAACTATGTCTTTCCACTTCACCACTGTGGAGGTCATATGCATTACGTAGCAGGTTGACATCCGTAGCCTACTATATGATGTGCTCAGACTAAGTGATGCGCTCTAGCAATTACATTGTACAAGCCGCTGGGAAATTATTTCTGCGAATAATAATAAGAAATTATTCGAAATGACATTATTAATCCACACTATGCTGCGTCCACCATAGAAGAGCCCTAATAAGCTCATCCTGGCATGCTGAGGTAACTACTTTGTGCTTGCCGTTTCATACTCGTGATAGAGTGTATATAAGCTTCATAATTTTAATACAGACACTGCTCAGTTTAATAGGCCAACATTGCTGTACAAAACTTGCCGCAGCCCCCTTGTAAAAAGTGCGTTTATTGGCTTTTTCGTTAGGAATTTATCATCAGGCAAAGAAATATTCTGTAGCAATTTCTTGAAAAACAAACAAAGCATACTGAACTCTCTGCTTGGAACAAGAATACAACATACGAGAGAAAGCCAACAGATCCCCTGTTAGATCGCTTGTTGTTGTCACTTAGTAACCCGAATGCGCCAATATCTGTACACCTTTAGCTACAGACCTAAATTTTCTTAAATATATCGAGTACTCCCGCTGCAAGCACGCTAACAAGCTACGTGAAGGAGATATTAAAGCTGTGGCACTTTTAATTACCGTCAGTAACTAATCTTCAGCTAAATTTAGCCTTAGAGTAGCAATATTTCGTTTTGTTGCGTGACCTAATAGTTCCACAATTTCGTAGAATTATCCATTTAGTCTGGAGCTGCGAAGGAAATTGTTTGTGAGATTTTGTTCTATTTTTTGCCATCCTTTTAATTTTTCCATGACAGTTATGAAGCCCACTTTTGTGTGTTTTATCGTGTAAGCTTTTGGTAGTCCATTTGGTACGGAAGGCTCTTCGTTTTTTCCAGATATATGTTTACTGTATAATCTATCTTGATCAAAGATTTTAATTGCCGCCTCTGTATCTATGAAAGTACAATGTCATCATAACTTTCAGCTGTAAAGGTAAAGTCACATAAAACGATGATTCACGAGATATCTGAATAATGACTCTTATAAAATAGAACCTTCCTTGAACGTCCATGCGCTGCTAATTGCCAAAGCAGCGCGGGCCAAAAAATGTCGTGGTTATTGATGCCCCGCACACGCTACAACATCGCGCATGGCCGACTGTCTATGATGAGCAGTGTATATGATTGAAGAGTTCAACATAGTCTGCCATGCCCGTTCATTAACGTTGTTACGAAGTGGAAGCGCAAGGCACCAATGTAAATACGAGTATTTACAATTGAAAGAATACTGGTAAATGTGCAGGTTGGTACACAGGTCGCAGTTCCAGCAGAGAATCTACCACTTCATCTTTCTTGCGCGCACGGTCCCATCCATGTGCAGCGTAACACTATATGTAGTTTGCAAGGATAGGAGAATAAAATATTGACATTGACGTCATGTCTCATGAAGGCTTCTGATAGGCTTCTTATCAGACTACCCTACCACACCAATGTTAAATTCACCACAAATTATGCAATCATTGTTGATGGCAGAAAATAGCACGTATATCAAATAATGACATGGACCCTAATGCATAAAAATAAATGGTAAAAAGGGCCGACAACACACACTAGAGCTTGACTGGATGTGGCGCCATATAGACTTACCACGGTCCAACTACAAATGTCGTATGCATTATTTGTATGCTCAACTAATACTAGGAAGCAACAAGACGCACTGTCATGTAAGCTGTGTCAAGAAATAAGCAAGAAACTCGGGGTCGACATTACAATAGGGCCCAGAAGGGTAAATTACTGTAGCGCGCTAAGCAACAGTCAAAGACAAGTGATCCTAAGTTCCCGTTTCGGTTTCAGGCGGGCACAGCTTAGTCGTTCGCTAGTGCATATTACAAACAACTACGTTGGTTGGCATTTCAATGAAGCACCATCTTTCTTCTACGAACAATGTTCAACTCGCGAAAATTTATGCAATACGCCTTGTGAAATAAACATTCATTTTGTTCTGAACATTGCCTGGTTTGTTAAGCGTTCCTCCAGTTCTTTTGGTGCTACCAGAGAAAGCATTATAGTTGCTATACGATGCTCCGCCGCACGGTACCAGCTGAAAAAAAGGAAATTGCTATCATGTGTAATTCTAATACTTCAACCTAACACAAACCAATATATGGAGGGACGGCACGCGCGATAGTGGTCAACGGGCCAGATTGCGCAAAAAGGTACTTTGCGTTTACAAACATCACGCAGAGAATACGGACACATCTTATGGAAACCATGTGAGGAGTTCAAGGATTGAAATGCGATACCTCAACCCATGGTTGTCGTCATTTGAGACAGCAAGCTGATTAATTGTCGTATGCGATAAAGGCGGAGATAGTCTATGACGCACGGTGAGTGCTTGTGGTGCCCGACAATGCAAGAAAAAACACCGACTGCCATGCAGTGCAAGTATAGTGTTTGAATTGCTGAGCACTGAACACACTATACGACGAGGACTCCGTTTGACGAGGACTCATGAGGGCTCCATCACTAGCTGGCAAGAATGCCGGCGACTGTTCCGCGAGACAAACAGCAGCGCGGAAAGGAAGGAAACGGTAGAGCAGGTTCCGCAGAGTCCGTTTCAAAAGCCAAATGTCACTTGCTGCCTTCTTTGTTCTTCACCTTTTTTTTACCCCACTCGCCTGTGTAATTCGTTGTGGCTTTGAGGGTATAATAAATGAAATGAAAGCGTGGTCATGCTTGTAGAGGACATGTCCCGCTTGATCCGACGTGCTGATCCAGTATTGCCGACACAAAGAAAGTTCGTCTCCTAATGCGAAGGATGAACGTGCAACTATTCGCTGGATGCATGCACAACCCTCCAGCTACCGTCGCTGAGTTCATAGTGGAGTGGAGCGAGCGCTGCATCAACGCTCCCAACAGTACTTTCCGCCAAAGCGCTGTCGCCGCCGTGTCAAGTTTCGCCCGCGGACGTGATTTAGCAGCATCGCGACCGCTTGTGCGAAGCGTTGTGCGTGAGTTCACAAAGTTACTAGTCAGCCGACTGTTACTACGGGTGGTGAGGCCAAGGACACCAACGAGAGTGGAAGCCCCAGTCCTGACATATGCCGAAGCCTTTCGGAGTCCTCAAGAATCAACGTGGCGACGCTTCTCTTCACTGTTTCAGCTCCGCCACGTAAAATTCGTGCTACAGACGTAAATACGGAGGAGTGCCTAGGCGCGCGAGAGACCACAAGGATATCAGACGCGTGGCGAACCTCGAACAATATGCCGCTTTGCTACCACCGCGGCGAAGCGGCCCATCTGTATCGTCAGTGCCCTTATCGAAGGATTGGTGTTGAGGGACTTCAGCCTAAGACCATTCGACCAAGCGATTGTTAGCGCCTACGCGAGAATGAGCAGTGCCTGGCCTCTCAACAACCATGTTCTCCCGCACTGCGACGCTAATCACGTTCATCATCACCTCAGCGTGCCATTTCGCCTAGCCCTACGTTTACTAATGTTCACACCTGATCCGCGAGTCCACGCGCAGGAGAGAAAAACTGGGGACAGCGTCGTTCGGGATTGGGGCACCTGCTGATTGTTTTGACTGTCGCGAAGCACTTTGAGCAGTAAGCGTTCGCGACTAGAACGTTGGAGCAGCGAGAGGTAGTGTAGCCGGCCGAGCACCGAAACAAAGTTGTTCTTTCTCGTCGTCGTTGTTTCTCTCCTAGCTAAAGCCCCACTGCTCCCTATTTTACAGTACAGCTATCGCCCCCGCGGAAAAGGAAGCCGTCCCGGCGACCTACGGGTAGGACAGCGCAGGCGGATCATAGTAGGGCTTGAGACGCTGGGCATGCACAATTTCGCGTCCACGACGGCGATGATCCAAAAGTAGCTCGAGGGGTTCCACAATATAGCTGACTGGAGACGTTTGTTTGATCACACGGTATGGGCCTTGGTACTTCGACGCGAGTTTCGGTGACAGTCCAGTGGTAGAGGCTGGAACCCAAAGCCACACTAGCGAGCCAGGAGCATAGGATGCAAGAGCATTGGAACTTTCTCGATGGTGCTTCTGGCGTTGCTGGTCTTCTGACGTAAATATACGGGAAAGCTTGCGACACTCTTCTGCGTGTGCAGCAGCTTCGGATAGGGTAGTTGTTTCCGTGGAGTCAGGGCGGTACGGAAGGATAGTATCCATTGTGGAAAAAGGTTCGCGTCCGTACAGGAGAAAGAAGGGCGAAAATCCCGTGGTAGTCTGCGTGGCGGTGTTGTAAGCGTAGGTCAAAAAAGGTAGAACATGGTCCCATTTGGTTCCATGGTCCCATGCAACGTACATGGCCAGCATGTCACCAAGAGTGCGATTAAAGCGCTCGGTCATGCCATTAGTCTGCGGATGATACGCAGTAGTGGTGCGATGAATGATGCGGCATTCTTTGAGGAGAGCCTCGATGACGTCGGAGAGGAAGACGCGGCTTCTGTCACGGAGTAATTCCCTGGGAGCTCCGTGGCGAAGGCTGATGTGGCGCAGGAGAAACCAGGCGACGTAACGTGCAGAAGCGCTGGACAAAGGGGAAGTTTCCGCATAGCGCGTAAGATGGTCGATGGCCACGATTACCCAGCGATTGACATCTGATGTGGTTTGCAGAGGTCCATAAATGTCGATGCCTACTCGATCAAAAGCACGTGCTGGGCAAGGCAAAGGCTGCAATGGGGAGGTTGAACGACGAGGGGGATCTTTACGGCGTTGGCAAACCAGACAGGAGCGGACATAATGATGGATGAATCGATACATCCCCCGCCAGTAGTAACGAAGGCGTAGACGCGCGTATGTCTTCAGTACCCCTGCATGCGCGCACTGGGGATCGTCGTGAAACGCTGCGCAAATATCCGAACGCAGGTGTCGCGGGATGACAAGCAACCATTTGCGGCGGTCCGGGAGGTAGTTGCGACGGTACAGGAGCCCGTCGCGAATGGAGAAGTGATGTGCTTGGCGACGTAATGCGCGATTGTTAGTGGGTGTCGATGAGCTGGACAAAAAACGCAGCATGGACACAATCCATGGGTCTTTCTTCTGCTCCAGAAGAATGTCCGTGGCAGCAAGGGAAGACTCGGACAATGAGGCCTTCGAAAAGCTAGCCTCGTCTGCTAGTGGCGAACGAGACAAGGCATCCGCATCCGAATGTTTTCGGCCAGAACGATACAGCACGCGAATGTCGTACTCCTGCAGTCGAAGATCCCATCAAGCAAGACGACCGGACGGTTTTTTAAGGACGACAGCCAGCACAACGAATGGTCATCAGTTATGACGTCAAACGGGCGGCCATAAAGATACGGACGGAATTTGGTTATGGCCAAAATTATAGCCAGGCATTCCCTTTCTGTGACAGAATAGTTCTATTCAGGTTTAGTGAGTGCACGACTGGCGAAGGCAACGACGTACTCATCGAAGCCAGCCTTTCTCTAAGCGAAAACGGCCCCAAGACCAACGCCACTGGCATCCGCATGTATTTCAGTTGGAGCACTGGGGTTGAAATGGCGCAGGATTGGTGGTGACGTCAAGAGACGACGCAGCTTTGTGAATGCGGCATAGCAATCCGGTGACCAGGTTGAATGGTTGTGGCCACCATGAAGAAGCTACGTTAAAAGTGCTATTATAGTGGTAAAATTGCGGATGAAACGGTGAAAGTATGACGCTAATCCGATGAAGCTGCGCAGTTCTTTCAAAGTCTTTGGTCGGGGAAACTGGGCAACAGCTTGCAGTTTCGCCGGATCAGGGAGTACACCTTCTTTCGACACGACATGGCCAAGGATGACCAGCTGCCGGGCAGCGAAGTGACACTTCTTCAAGTTAAGCTGGAGGCCAGCATCGGCGATGCACTTTATCACGCGTTCAAGTCGAAGTAAGTGAGAAGGAAAGTCCGGTGAAAAGATAACGATGTCGTCCAGATAACACAGGCATATCTGCCATTTGAGGCCGCGCAAGATGTTGTCCATCATTCTTTCAAATGTGGCAGGCGCATTACACAGGCCAAATGGCATCACGGTGAATTCAAATAAACCGTCAGGTGTGATGAAGGCCGTTTTCGGACGGTCTGACTCAGCCACTGGCACTTGCCAGTGCCCGGATCGTAAGTCTAAGGATGAGTAGAATTCAGCGCATTGGAGGCAGTCTAGCGCGTCGTCAATATGGGATAGCGGATAAACGCCCTTGCGTGTGATCTTATTAAGTCGCCGGTAGTCCACGCAAAAGCGAATTGTGACATCTTTCTTTTTTACCAGCACTACAGGAGAAGCCCAGGGACTGTGCGGAGGTTGTATGACACCGCGTTGGAGCATGTCTGCAACTTGCTCAGCCATCACGCTACGCTCCGTGGCGGATACACGATACGGCCTGTGGTGTAAAGGCGCATGATTGCCGGTGTCGATGTGATGGACAACAGCGGAAGTACGGCCTAAGCGAGATTGTTGTAGGTCGAATGTCGTGCGAAAGCGGTCTGGAAGATGGACGATCTGGGCGTGCTGCGCTGGAGTGAGGTTGGGATCAATACTCTGATAAAATGTTGGGTCACACGGCGGCGTGGGAGGAGAAACTTGAAGGGCCAGAGCGTCAACCGGAGGAGAAGCCGGGTCGTCAGGCACATCGTAAAGGAAGCTTGGTTCGATTTAGTCGGCATAACCAAGACACTCATCGTGGAGCAGCCTAGCAGGGGAAGGAAACAGGTTCGATACATAAAGTGCACTCGAACCTTGTCGAATGGCAAGAAAGGCAAAAGGAAGCAAGAAAGGATGGCGGCGAGCAACAAGCTTAGACGGCATGAAAAGAACTGTGGAGTCGGAAAACCCAAAGCAGGAAACGGGTACAAGTGCGGTAGAGTATGGAGGAATATCGGTGTCGGCGGTGACGAACACACGACCGGAAGTGTCATCAGTATCTTCAAAAACGTTGGTGCCTAATGGCGACAGCGCGAGTTCAGCACGGGCACAATCTATAACGGCATCATGAGAGGACAGAAAGTCCCATCCTAAAATCATGGCATGGGAGCAGCGAGGCAGAACAACTAACTCAACATGGTATAAAGCGCCGCTTATAACAACACGCACGGTACACTTCTCCAAGGGTTCAATCGGCGCAGCGCTTGCTGTACGTAATGAAATGGCTGAATAAGTCGTCGCGACTTTTCTAAGGGTATGACGAAGCTGGTCCGAAATCACTGATACTGCTGCTCCCGTGTCTACAAGCGCATGAACGGCAATGTCTTCTGCATAAACTTCAAGGACGTTCGCAGGAAATAAATGAGGTCTTGAGGAGTTCGCTGAGATCGCAGTTCTTGCCTCCGGAACTGCGGTCCTTAGTTTTCCTCTCGGATAGCTTCAGGACGACGGATAAGCGGCGACAGAGAACGCCGACGGGGAGACGGAGACCGACGGGTATTGAAGGGTCGGGAAAGAGGAGACGAGGCTTCGAAGGACTGAGCAGCAGTAGCAGAACGGGACGGAGAGTCGAAACCGTTACTTTGTGCCCTCGGAGAATCCGAAGGATACCATCCACATCGGCGGCAAAGCCGTGTTACATGCCCAGGTAGGCCGCTCGAATAACAGATAGGCCGATTGTCATGGGTGCGTCATGGATTGAGAACAGCGGGCGGAGACTGTTGGAAATATTGGCGAGGTGGGCGCACGGGCTGCTGTGGCGGCCAGTAGCTGCTTGGGGGGGGCAGGAGAATATGTTGCAGCTGCTTGCGGAGGTGAGGGAAAGGCGCTGGTAAGTCTGGATTGGTTACCTGCAGAAGGAGGCCTTCGATTAGCGACAACTGCCGCGTACGTAAGTGGCACAGGCGTAGGAGGCGGTTGATGACCAAGTGGTACTGCGTTAGCGACTTGTTCTTGTATCATGTGACAGAGATCTGCAGACAAGCGCGGCTCTCAGGCTGGAGCGACTGCCAGAAGAGAGAGTTGGCGCGCCGCTTCTTCTCATACAAATTGCGTGATTCTGTCGAAAATTTCTGAACTGCAAGCAGTAGAAGTGACATCATCACTCAGAGCTGAAAGCGCGACGGCCGGAGCGAGTGCTTGGCGCGTAGAAAGCCGTTGCTTGCGCAGCTCCTCATAGCTCTGGCAAAGCGTTATGATGTCGTTGACCGTCTGAGGATTCCTTGCCAAGAGCATTTGGAAGGCGTCATTTTCTATGCCTTTCAAGATGTTCTTGACCTTGTCATCTTCGGACATATCTGGGTCTATACGCCGGCAGATGTCAACTACATCTTCAATGTAGCTCGTAAAAGTTTCGCCCTTTTGTTGGGCACGACAGCGAAGATGTCGTTCAGCCCGAAGTTCGCGCACAGCAGGGCGACCGAATACTTCTTGAAGTGCCGTTCGGAATGCTGTCCAGGTGGAAAAGTCAGCCTCATGGTTGCGGAACCAAAGATGGGCGACCCCGGAAAGGTAGAATGGGACGTAGCCAAGCTTGGTAGCTTCAGACCATTTGTTGTGGGCACTCCCTCAGTTGTATGATGACAGCCAGTCCTCTACGTCATGATCGTCAGTGCCATTGAATATGGGAGGATCCCGTTGGCGTGGCGCACCAGGACAGACGACTGGAGGCGGTGCCATGGGTGGCGCGGTAGGACTAGTCTCCTCAGGCATGGGATATTTGACAGGGATCGTCTGGCTTCGGAGTTCTAGGTTGGCAATAAGTCCAGCACCTTCCACCAAATGTCGTGAAGCACTTTGAGTAGTAAGCGTTCACGACTAGAACGTTGGAGCAGCGAGAGGTAGTGTAGCCGACCGAACACCAAAACAAGGTTGTTCTTTCTCGTCGTCTTTGTCTCTCTCCTAGCCACAGCCCCACTGCTCCCTATTTTACAGCACATGACAAACATCCTCCGACGCAACAAATTAACGACAACACTTTTTCTGCCATGCCATCTTCGGATACCGACACAGGACGTTCCGCCGATATTACTATAACTGTAGACAACTACTAGGCCACCGCCCTCGTCGATACCGGCGCCGACTACTCTGTTATGAGCGGTCAATCGGTGGCTACTCTCCGATAGGTGTCTGCACTATGGAACGGTCTCCAGCTACGTAATGCAGGTGATCATCTCATGATTCCGGTTAGGAGGTGCGCTGTCTGGGTGCATATTTGCGGCTCTACCTTAATCTGACGTTTCGTCGGGCTGTAGGAACGCTCCAAGCAGCTTATGCTAGGAATGGAGTTTCTTATGAAGTATGGGGCCATTATAAATCTTGGAGAGCTGCTGGTGACATTTTCACATAGCGCAAGTTCGCAGGACTGCAAATCGCACAATGTATCGTTGCAAGTCTCTGACGATTCCGTGACCCTCCCGCCCTATTCCAGTGTATCCGTTATCGCAGTGAGCGACCACGACCGAACTGCCCTTGGAGTTTTAGAAACCAATGCGTCCGTCCACATCTCTCGTCAAGTATGTGTTGTTCAGGCCCTTCTTGACCTGGCCAAGAAGCCTGCTGAGATCATAATCATGAACTTTATTGGGGAATACCAGCACTTCACGGGGCAAGCTTGTCCCTTACTTCGAAGAAATCAGCGACGCCAGTACCAGCCTTTGACTCGCGGAACTTTCCTCCATCCCGCACGACGACAGGCAGTCTACAATTCAACTCGATGTTAATTCCTAACTAGCCTCTTGACAGCAAGATAGTCTTTGCTTTCTATTTCCTTCCTTCAGCGACTGCTTTGCCATGACGTCAAAAATCAAGGAGACACCCGTTGCGAAGAACAAAACTATAACCGAACCCGCCGAAAGAAGCAACCAACAGCATACCTAGCATGTGTCTTACGAAGAACAAGACGCCATTTGTGAGCAATCAAAGAAATACTTGCTTACGACATCATTCAGCCATCTCCAATCCCATGGGCATCAACAGTGGTGCTACCTAGAAGAAACGACGGCACACTGCGTTTGTGCGTTGATTATACGAACCTCAGCAATATCCCAAAGAGAGACGTATATCCACTTCCTCATATCGACGACTCCCCGACTTCAACATTCCAGATATTTTTCATCCATGGATCGGCGTAGTGGTATTGGCGAATCCAGGTCGATGACCGTGACCGGGAAAAGATGGTATTCATTAGTCCTGCTGGTCTCTTCCAATTCAAGGTTCTTCCTTTTCGCCTGTGCTCAGCGCCTGAGACTGGACACTGTTTTGTCCAGTCTTACGCGGCAAAGGTGTCTTGTTTATTTGGACGACGTCGTCGCTTTATGAAATAATTTGGAGCAGCATCTTCAACCTCTTCGTGCAGTACATGATGCGCTCAGAGCTGCTAACCCCTCACTCAAGCTGGAAAAATACCACTTCGATTATGAGGAGCTGAAATTTCTTGGTCATGTCGTCAGCCGCGATGGCCCAGATCCTCAGAAAACGGGAGCAGTTGCCGCCTTCCCAACACCTGCGAAGAAACGCGAGGTTCACAACTTTATAGGACTTTACGCGTACCACTGTCTCTTCGTACCAAACTTTTCCAATATAGCTGAGCTGTTGCATTATCTCACAAGGGACAGTGTTGCTTTTTTTTTGGCACCTAGAGCAACATTGCGCTTGTTGTGACCCACAACAACGGCTTCAGACTCCTGCAATCCTAGGTCATTTCCGCGAAAATGCTAACACTAAAATGCACACAGACGCCAGCAATGGCGGCCTCGGAGCCGTCCTTGTGCAACGGCAAGAAGGTCCCTAAAGAGTGATCGCCTGCGTTAGTCGTACCTTTTGATCGGCTGAATCAACCTACTTGATAGCAGAAAAATAATGTATCGTTGTTGTGTGAGCCTTGGACAAGTTCCGACCCTATTTGTAAGGCCGACCTTCCAAAGTAGTCAGTGACCACCATTCGTTGTGTTGGCGTGTCGGTCTCAAAGACCCCTCAGGCCACCTCGCTCGATGGAGCCTTCACCTTCAAGTGTTCGACGTAACGGCTGTCTCTAAGTCGGGACGCAACCACACAGACGCTAACTGTGAGTCCTGTGCACCGGTAGCAAGGACTCCGCCTGAACTAACGACAACAGTTTGCTCTGCGCCGTCACCGCGTCTGACTTGGCGCAGCAATAGCGCCATGACCTGAAGCTTCGCCCACTCATCGGCAATTTTGAGGGCCAAGTTACGCAACCACGGCGTCCATTCAGACGTACAAATTCTTCGTTCTTTTTTCTCCGCAACAACGTCATGTACAAGCAAAGGTTTGACTCCAGCTCTCCAGCCGGTCTTCTGGTGGGGCAATTTGCGATACGAGAAGAAATACTTTATGCTTGTCACGACGAACCGTCTTCTGGAGATTTTGGTGTTCATGCGCACTATGGCACGTATCCGCCACAAGTACTACAGGCCTAAACTGTCCCGTGTCATCAAGCACAAGGTTAAAACATGACGCGACTGCCAGCGGTGCAAGACACCGCTCACCAAGCCAGCAGGCTGTTACAACCTGTCGAACCACCCCTGGCCCCATTCCAAGAAGTCGGAATGGACTAGGTGTGATTATTTCCGAAATCTTCGGCTGGCAACCACTGAATATAAGTTGCGACAGATTATCTCACTCGTTACTGTGGAAGAAGAGTTCAACGAGGCACTGCTACCGATGCCGTCAATTTCTTCATCCGTGCTATCGTCCTCCGCCATTGTGCTCCAGCAGTGGTTATTACTGATAGAAGGACCGCTTTCACAGCCTAAATCCTGGACGAAGTGATGGCCGTTAGCGGCACTGTTTACCGTCGGGCGACTGCGTATCATCCACAGACGAACGGCCTAACGGAAGAGCTCAACATCGCTGACATGATTTCACTGTATGTCGATGTGGATCACAAGGACTGGGACAGCGTTTTTCTTTCATAATCTTTGCCTATAATACCACCGTCAAAGAAGCCGCAGGATTTGCTCTTTTCCGCTTGCTTCACGGCCGTGACGATACCACGATATTAGACATAATGCTTCTCGACGTCTTCACGGCTACCCCAGTCAATGCTGCCCAGTATGCTCAGCGTGCCGAGGAAGCTCGTCATCTAGCTCGACTGTACATTTGCTGAAACAACTCTACAATACTCACAGGTAGAACATCCCCAACAGAGAAGTTGCTTACTGTCCCAGAGACAAAGTATGGATCTGGAGTCCCGTCCGCGAAGGCGGGATGTCGGAGAAACTTCTCCCTCTCAGCCGTTATAGCGGATCTTACCTGGTCCTTTAACGCTGAGCCACGTCTACTACAAAGTTGTTCCAGAAAGCACAAGGCTATACTCCTGCTGCAACCAGGTGGCCGATACAACCGGACATCGTGCGCGTGGCTAGGATGAAGGCCTACTGCGCAGGCTCTCCTAGTTTGCCCTCTCCTAGTTACCTGTAGTTTAGCCTCTCCTAGTTTGCCTACTTCCGGAGCATCGAGCATATGCATTTGAAAGGGGGGGCGCAATAATGGCACGCACATTCAGCGCATTTCTGTTTGTTTTGCGGTTATAGCTTGATTGAGCTTTATTTTGCGCGCGGCGGAGGATCCGGTGAAGAGAGACGAGGAAGACGTTCTGTTGGAGCTTTTGTGCTGCGTGGCTGGCTGTTGCTTGTCGTGTTATATCGCGACTGTAACCAGTCCAATGTCGATAAAATCATCGCTGTGCACCGTATGCTATGTGTGCGGCTGAAAGCATGCGAGGGCAAGCAGGCGATCGCGGCTCAGCAGACGCCCGGGCGGCCGCGGTCCACGAGTGAGATGTGCACATATTTGCATGTTCGCGCATGACACCAGGGTTGGTAATTAAGTTAATATGCCAATGTTTACAAGTTTATATGGCCAATACAATTCCTATCCTTACTTCGTATAGCTGTCCAATAATTTGCTATCGCAATGGATGCTTCGCCTTTCGGGTGAAACTCCAACTTTTTATTGTTTATATTAAGAGATTATATTATATTTATATTATATCTATATTATTAAGATTTTTTATTGTTTATATATTTATATATTATTTATTTAAACTATAGTGATTTATACAGCACCAGTGGCACCCACGACGATAATGGAAGAGAGAATAGTCTAGAGGAATTCGAACTGCCAAAGGTAACGCCGGAAGAAGTAAAGAAACCCTTGGCAGCTATGCAAAGAGGGAGGGCAGCTGGGGAGTATCAGGTAACAGCAGATTTGTTGAAGGATGGTGAGCAGATTGTTCTAGAGAAACTGGCCACCCTGTATACGTAATGCCTCATGACTTCGAGCGTACCGGAATCTTGGAAAAACGCTAACATAATCCTAATGCATAAGAAAGGGGACGCCAAAGACTTGAAAAATTATAGACTGATCAGCTTACTGTCCGTTGCCTACAAAGTATTTACTAAGGTAATTGCAAAGAGAATCAGGAACACCTTAGACTTCCGTCAACCAAAGGGCAAGGCAGGATTCCGTAAAGGCTACTCAACAATAGACCATATTCACACTATCAATCAGGTGATGGAAAAATGTGCGGAATATAACCAACCTTTATATATAGCTTTCATTGATTACGAGAAAGCATTTGATTCAGTCGAAACCTCAGCAGTCATAGGGGCATTGCGGAATCAGGGTGTAGACGAGCCGTATGTAAAGATACTGAAAGATATCTATAGCGGCACCACAGCCACCGTAGTCCTCCATAAAGAAAGCAACAAAATCACAATAAAGAAAGGCGTCGGGCAGGGAGGTACGATCTCTCCAATGCTATTCACAGCGTGTTTACAGGAGGTATTCAGAGACCTGGATTGGGAAGAATTGGGGATAAGAGTTAATGGAGAATACCTTAGTAACTTGCGATTCGCTGATGATATTGCCTTGCTTAGTAACTCAAGGGACCAGCTGCAATGCATGCTCACTGACCTGGAGAGGCAAGGCCGAAGTGTGGGTCTAAAAATTAATTTGCAGAAAACTAAAGTAATGTTTAACAGTCTCGGAAGAGAACAGCAGTTTACGTTAGGTAGTGAGGCACTGGAAGTGGTAAGGGAATACATCTACTTAGGACAGGTAGTGACTGCGGATCCGGATCATGAGACTGAAATAATCAGAAGAATTAGAATGAGCTGGGGTGCGTTTGGCAGGCATTCTCAGATCATGAACAGCAGGTTGCCACTATCCCTCAAAAGGAAAGTGTATAACAGCTGTGTGTTACCAGTACTCACATATGGGGCAGAAACCTGGAGGCTTACGAAAAGGGTTCTGCTGAAATTGAGGACGACGCAACGAGCTATGGAAAGAAGAATGATGGGTGTAACGTTAAGGGATAAGAAAATAGCTGATTGGGTGAGGGAACAAATGCGAGTTAATGATATCTTAGTTGAAATCAAGAAAAAGAAATGGGGGGCATGGGCAGGACACGTAATGAGGTGGGAAGATAACCGATGGTCCTTAAGAATTACGGAATGGATTCCAAGGGAAGGGAAGCGTAGCAGATGGCGGCAGAAAGTTAGGTGGGCGGATGAGATTAAGAAATTTTCAGGGACAACATGGCCACAATTAGTACATGACCGGGGTAGTTGGAGAAGTATGGGAGAGGCCTTTGCCCTGCAGTGGGCGTAACCAGGCTGATGAAGATGATGATGATGATGATATTAAGAGAGTGGGCTATACGCACACGAACACCTAAATACATGAACAAGAGTGCGAGAGAGAATTTGACAGGCAACAGCGTGAACGGGCAAGGCAAGAGCGAGGGCTTTAAATCAAACTTGAGATGAAGCGGCTCCACATAGTGATGGAACGCGCTCGGGCAGAACGTCGCGTTGCTAAGGAACCCAGTGCAGAACAGGCATTGTCCAAATTGGCAGATCTGATGTCGCCGTCCAAGCTTCGAAATACATGGATTTGTATTTATTGAACTTTGGGAGAACCTGCGAAAAGCATGAGTTTTGCCGTGAGCCGTTACCATAGCGCGTACTCGCACTGTTTGTTACACAGGCGAAGCAGCGGACGTAATAGCCCGCATGACTAAATAAGAGGAGGAGGATTACGACCATGTCAAGTCCATGTCACGTCCAGTCTGATAAAGAAATACAAGTTGTCAGAAGAAGCGTTGGGTCGCAAATTTCACGAAACTGGAAAGACCAGGAACGAGTCTTCTACCGAATTTATCCACGACCTAATATCCATCATGCGAAAGCGGCTTAACGAAGAAAAAGTGTTTGGGGATCATGACAAAGTTTTGTAATGCTTCTCGTTATAACACTTTTGTGAACTGTTACCCACAATTACACTGTTGGGTGCAAGATAGTCCAGGCAACAGCATGATAACCAGGGTCACCGAGCTCGTCAAACAGTAGGTGACGCATTGGGCTCGCTGAACAAAAGACGAGAGAAAGCCAGCCCCTCACCATAACTTCCAGAGGCATGCCAGCCAAAGGGAAGAAGACGCAGAAGGAGAATCGCTGCGAAAATAATACTTGCGAGACAGAGGTGGAACAAAAAAAGGCATTTGGGGGCGAGGGAACAGATCTCCTTCTACAATTGCCACGAAACAGGGCACATTGCAGGGAATTGTCCAAACTAAAGTCTTGTTATTTTATTGCGAACATATGGACAATTCAAGGGCACTTCTGCTGTCACCGATTTCGCTGTCCCCACGACGTTCCGTATAAAGTCGAAACATGAGAACATCGTCGCCGCGCGCCATATGCTGTATTTGGTTATAAACGTTGCGACGGTCAGCCGACTATCGCCGCGCAATCTCGAGTGCGCGAGGTTGGAAGGGGAAGTGCGCATTGGGGTAGCGCGCACTCTTCTGTCGCGCGCGACACGCAGAGGCAGGCCGAGAAGAGGAGGGGGGAGTTCGGCACCGGCGGCTGCTGCTTACTGCGCGCTTGCGCCAGCGGCGTATCTTGCAAGCTATCTAGTGCGCGCACACGCTGGCTTCCGCGCGGGCTTCATCTTCAAAGCGAGCTGAGATTTGGACTAAGATCGCGGAACGACTGCAGCTTTGTATGCGTTGTGACGTTTAGTTCATGTTGCAGCAAGATAGCCCACGTAGGTCAATTTCTTAGCTGTTCCTGCCCCGCTTTTTCACTACGGCGTGCTCACAGCTAGTCGTCGCGGTCATCGAGCTAGATGTGTTCGTGTTTACCTGTGATGGCGTGGCACCGTGCTTGTAAATTTAGTTATTATGCGAATGTATGGTAGACTATACGGTAGCTAAACCTATTCTCCCTTCTTTCTAATGGCTGTCTAATAATTTGCCGTTGCAATCGCTGCTTAGCCTTAAGGGCGAAACGGCGACCTTTTTCCGTTTATCCTAAGTAATGGTAACAACATGAATTCACTAGAACCATAGATGTGCGACCTAGTTTTTAAGCGACAACTTCGTCGCGTGCTGCGCGATTCTGTGGCTACTGCGGAAGGAGTGCAGTCCTATTATGTCCAACATAGGGTGTTCACGGGGGAATGCAAGTGGATGAAACAAGCTGTGGAACCTGGTAGTGTATAGTTATCACTCTCAAGGGTGTCCATTGAAGGTCCTTTCGGTATCCTTGCGACGGAAGCGGAAGTGTCGCCGACGATTCTTCCGCAATACACGCACATCTTCTCTGACTGGTCAGGCCAGCTTCTACGTGATACAGGGCTTTTAGATGGCGACGCCAGTGCGCAGGCGCTAACCAGGCCAAAAGCTTGGGTGCTAGCTACAAAGGTTGCAGTTCAGAAATTGACGGGTTCATGCGGCCAAAATAGAGCACATGCGCAGCGCGCCGAGAACTGCAGCGCCTCGGCGATAAAGGATGGTGCTGTAAATGGCATGTCACAGTGAGAGATGGAGCCCCGCGGACGCGGAGCCGGGGGACCACGTGACTTGAGCCGCAAAAGCGGGAGGCTTTGGAGAAAACATCCGACGCCAAAACAGTGGAACACTTGGTCGACTTGTTGGTCGCGCCCACGTCAGAAAAATTTGAGAAGCAGCTACGGGCTCACAGAAACACTGATAGCCTCGGAAAAAAGAGGATCCTAGCCTGAAAAACATCCGAGTCACAGTGCACGAAGGTATCGCAGGGAAAAATGCTAAATTTTTCCAGAGAGACGGCGTTATGTACTCAAAGTACCTTGACAATAGATGAGTCGTGTTTGATCAGCTGATTATTCTTCATGCATATCGACAGGATCTGTTGCGCTTGGCTCATGGAAACTCGTGGGGCCCTATAACGTAAAACTACTCCAATATGTTTTAATTCCGATCTCCTGACGTCAAATTTGCGTAACCGCCGACGCAAGCATCCGGCGGTGACCCGCAGGGTTGTCTCAACAGACCAATCAAACGCTATCCTCGTTCATATGTTACTTCTGTTTGCTTGAAAAACGAATAACCTTGCCTACACTTAGCGACTTGTCTTCTTTAATGGGCTCTCAAGAGGTGAGGAGCGCGCACAAGTGGACAGGGATTCGATGGGGCCGAGCCACTGCACTGAAAATCGATAACGGGATGAAGAGGGTGGTGCTGGCGCCTGCGATTGGCCGGCTTTCCCTTACATAGCTTGCCAAGGCTCGTCGACTATCTTGGCGGCATGCAACGGAAGCTTAAGAATGACGTTAAAAGGGGTCCGCAACAAAGAAGAGTTGCCAGAACGCGGCCGTAAACGGGCCGAAAGTGCTCGAAAACGTTACACGGCCACGCAAAAAGCTTTATTACAAGCAAATAAACCTATGGTCTCCGGCAAGTGCGAGTAGCCAGTGCCAGAGCGATCGGTGGCAGCCATCTTTTATTCCTTTCGGAACTGGGCAGCCGGCTGCTATTCAGAAGAAAATTCAATTTTGTTCGGCATATAAATGCATCTTTACCGCGTACAAGTCACTTTGACGCAGTGAGTTCTTGCGGTTTTGTGACGTCGCGTGACAGGCAGGTGAAGTCGGTGCAGCCCGAAAAGTCTTGAACAATAGCCGAGGGCTAAAAGCGAAAAGCCGTCGAATAAGAAAAAACTATTTTTTTTGTTCGATCAAATCATGCATAATCAGTGTGTACACGTCGTATCAGATCGGGAGCTGTCGCGGTTTTCATGACGTCGCGTGATTGACAGGCGAAGTGGAAGTGGTCCAGAAAAGTTTTTAGGCAATCGCATAGGGCTGATTGCAGAATTGGAATAGAAAAGTTTGGAATAGTTGTACGTGATAGCGCCCGTGGTCACGACGCTTACGTGTTAAAGGGACTGAAAACCGACCAGAGTGTCTTGCGAGACGTTGATGGAAATTAAATGGCCATGATGTATAGTGATCAAATCATGCACGTGGTTCGCGAGGTAAATAGGAATTATAATTTTAAATTGGCAAAATAAGTCTCAAAATCCAGTAAGTGGCGAGGCCTGGTGGTGAAATGTTGCTACTTCGGATGCAATGTAGCAAATTACTGTACGTAAGTCAGCTTTTATTAAGGTTTCGCAAGTCGAAAGCGCCCACTTGGGTAGGGCGACACGCTGAAATGCGTATCCCGTGCAAAAGCGCCGTTTCGTGTTCGATCCAATTGGTTTCGTTTTGACTGGTTAAATACAAACTATTTGCACCGGATACCACGAAAACACACAGATATCATCGTAGAAATACTTTGACATTTCCGAACACATGAATCGCACAAACATTGAGTTGATGAACAAAGTAATACTTTCTGGCACATAGGCCCGCACTTGCCGTCTATCTCCCACTAGTGGCATCATCAGAAGCCAACAAACACTGACACGAAGGACATTATGGGGGAAATTACTTGTGCCTAATAAATGAAATAAATTATTGGAAATGCAAGTGGATGATAGAACAACTTGCCGCAGGTGCGGAACGATCCCACAACCTTCGCATTTGGCGTGCGATGCTATACCAATTCAGCTACCGCGGCGCCGTTTCCCCATCCACTTTCTTGGGTATTTACGTTTCCAAGTCGAAAACTATTAGTGTTAGCCAGCGCCACCACTCACAGATCTTAGCGGCGGATGTGGAACATCCTTTCTACCGAAGGCGTGTCAAGAACGGGATCTTTTTGGGTGAAGGCAACAGGTCAATAAACCCACACGTGCTACCTGAAGGCATCAATGTTGCCGGATTCTAGACCTTCCTTATGTAATAAACGAGAAGAAAAGCGGTTAACCGAGGGGCCCGATTTTTATTAGTGATATCATAAGAAGCCAACAAACACTGACACGAAGGAGAACGCAGGGGAAATTACTTGTGCGTAATAAATCAAATAAAGAAACGATAAATTACTGGAAATGAAAATGGATGAAAAAACAACTTGCTCCAAGCGGAGCAGGATCCCACAACCTTCGCAACCTTCTTATGAGTAATTAAAATCGGGCCCCTGGGTTAGCTCCCTTCTCGGTTCCCACTAATGACGGCGTACAGTCGCTATGGCGCTCACCGCTTTCAGCATGCTTCCAGTGAACGACTATATTTGTATTCGGTTCGAAAAGTTCTTAGAAAAAAATTTCCTTAGCGTTTTCCGCGTTACCACTTCATGATTAGACACTCTAACCGGCAAACTTCCCGTTGCATTGGAAAATGGGCACCAAGGCAATTGGTTATCACTACCTCGAAGAAGACTAAAGACTTTCTAATACATGAGTACTACTGGCCGGGTAGTTTCCAAGAGGTAGCACATTTGTAACGGACAGGTGACACATGATATCGTATACGCAAGCCAGGGAGCAAATTGAGAGCGCCAATGAAGCTCGTGCCCTTTATTACGGAGCCATTTCGTCGGTTCGTGGTCGACAAATGGGCCCACTACCAGCAACAATTTCTGTATCCCGTCATATTTTGACCGCTATTTGTCCCGACACAAAGTGCCCAGAAGCAGTCCCTATCGAAGAGCTCAGCTCTGTGGGAATAGTCAACACGCTCCTTTCGATGTTCGTACCCATTCGGATGTCCCGCTCAAATCCATTCAAATCAGGACTCTGTTTTTACTATTGCTTTAACTACGACGTTTTTGGAAAGGGCTGTAAGATACAGCTAATCCTTGGTTATGTGTACCACCCTAAATAAAATTCCTTCGAGAAGCTCCACTCAGTGACCAAGTGTGTCCTAATGGCGCTGCGCTTCGAATAGAAGAATGGCAGGGAGCTTTGTCTACCAGGAACAATGTTTGCGTTAAGAACTGCGCCGCAAGACGCAACCGGGTTTTTGCCTGCGAGGTAGTGTACGGTCTCTCGCTGCGGCGTCGACTGCGCATGATCCGAGAATCGTGGGAACGCCGGGGCGACGACGCAATCATGGTAGATTACTTCGTTAAGCTACTCGAGCGTATAAGTTTCCAGTTTCCTCCATGAGTTTCGGAGTAATTTGGTGAACAAGCCAGGTAGGTCTGTGCTTAGGCATGACATTAAAGTACCCTTGGGTGCTATAATGTAAAACAATACCAAGCTTTTCTATTCTAATTCTGCAACCAGCCCTCGCGATTGGTCAAAAACTTTTTTCGACCACTCCCACTTCACCTGTATGTCACTATCATATGTAAGAGGCATGCGACGCAAAAAGAAAGGATGAGGACGAACGGCACGAACACTCGAGGCGCGTGACCCGGGCTGTGATCGAGAGAGAAGCTGCGCTGGGTTGGCATTATCGACGTGGCTCTCGGCCAAGAATGTTTCACCATCAGCATCGCACTCGCGAAGCGAACCGTGGACGTTCCGTGAAGTCCGTGACGCAGGCGATCCTGGGTTTCGCCGTGGACCTCGGCAATTTCTCAGCGAGACTCCTCGGACTTGCTGCAGCCTCTCGCGGCAGTGCCGCGCACTCCAGGAAGGATCCCCCTTCAGAGGCAGACCAGCACGTACGCTAGTCCCCGGTGCGGCTCGTCGGCACTCGAAGAAGCGGAACCCGGAGTTAAGCCTAACCAGTGAGACCGGAGTGCACGTCACCGACGGAGTTCGGAACAACAGCATCAGAGATGGACGAGTTGACTGGCCAACCCTAAGGCAGCAACGTTTACGGCGTCGGCGAGGACACTGAGTATGATGGAGATCGGCACCCATCGGACTCGGAAGAAACGCGAGGACGAAAGTCAGTAAGAACGCACGTTTCTGATAGCGACGCAGTCATAAGCTGGGGTTGCATGACTTTCGCATAGAAAACGCCTAGCACTATAGGGGATAAGGACATGTTTGGGTTACATAAGTGTTATCATTCCTTCATTGAGTTTTGTTTTGAGCCAATTGAGTTTTGAGTTTTTGAGTTTTGATTGTAATTAAAATCTGTTTGCCGTGCTGCCCTGCATCTCGCAACCCTATGTCTTATAACATCCGCACCCCCTGGAGATTGCTGACACACAATTGGCGAACCTGCCAGGATTCGTTCCAGGTGCGTTGCAGGATTCTATTCCAGCACTCACACTGATTTTGGTCGTTTAGAGATGGAGTGGGAACGTTTGGCGGTGATATCTAAAGATTTAAACCTGTAGAAGGAGGAGGCGATGGCATTCTTCGAAAAGCAACATGAAAGAACGTGCGAAGAGTACGAAAGAAAAAAAGAAATTTTAGTATTGAAGATAAAACTACCAGAGATGGGCGAGGGCTCAAGTGATGGCACGAGTACTCCCGAAGGTTTCATGCGACTCACCTTCTTCCAGGCGAAGAGAGATTTGTCCTAGGAAATTTATGGCACCTTTCGATGAGCGGAGAGATGACCTGGATGCGTATTTGCATCGGCTTGAAAGGATAGCAGTCGGGCAAGACTGGGAGAGGAGCGACTGGGCTTACGCTTTAAGCATGTGTTTATCGGGCGAGGCTCTGAGTGTCTTTGCGCGTATGCGAGCCGAGGAGTCATTAGACTATAACAGCGTGAAGCAAACTTTATTGCAAAGACTCAGGTTGACCGCAGAAGGGCTCTGAGAGAAGTTTAGGTCATGTAAGCCTGAAGATTCAGAAAAAGGCAAACAGTTCGCGTGTCGTCTAACAAATTATTTTGAGAGGTGGATAGGGCTGTCTGAGACGGACAAAAGGTATGAAGGCGTTCGCGACAAAGTCGTGGGTGAACAATTTCTTGCCAGGGGTAGCAGCAATTTCACAATATTCCATAGAGACGGAAAATTACAAACCGTAGAGCAGATGGCTAAAAAAAACAGACCAGTTCGTATAGGCACAATGAATGAGAAATTTGGAAAAGAGTGACAAAGATGCGTACATGACAGCGGTAGGAGAGATAAGGAACCAGGGGCAAATTAGTAGACAAAGGGAACCGCAGAGGTGTTTTCTATGTAATCCGTTAAGCCATTTAACGGTGAACTGCCGAGTGAATGGTAATCATGAAGAAACACCGCAGGTTTGCCAGTTGTGCCACAAGAAAGGTCACAAGGCAGACGAATGCAGGACTAGATCCGTGGATAAGACGGCATGTGTCATGAGGCCAAGAAAGGGTGGACAGAGAGAGCAGGACATGGCTGTAGTGGAAGGCAAGGTACAAGAACGCAGAGCTACAGTCGTGAGAGACACGGAAACCATAACCATTTTAGTAAGGAGGAGTCTAGTGCCACCAGAAATCATGACCTAATACTTTAAACCAGTAATCTAGGTAGATAAGTCCGTTAAATATCTGCCAAAGGCACGGATTCAAATATCGACACCCTTTTTTCTAAGGCTGGTCACAGCTAGATGTGTGGAGCACTCGCTTTATGATTTCATTCCGGGAAATGTACCTGAGCTGAGGAAGGCCGACGACCGAGGCCCCAGTTGGAGGACAACAGGGAAGGGCGTGGAAGAGAAAGAACACTCAGAAGCGCAAAAACAGGCTATGCAAGAGAACGTAGCGGCTTCAGTACAAACACGAGCAAGCAGTAGTAGTACCAAACCTCTGACAGCATCGCAGGTTACAGCCATTAATGGAATAAAGATTACCGCAGCAGAATTTAAAGAATTACAGAACGAGGATGAGTCAATACGAATGTGTGAACGAAAGAAATGGGAACTGATGCGAAGCAATAGGAACAGGAGAGTAGTGGTGTTTATAACGAAGAATAACCTATTGTATCGGAAGTGCGTGTTAAGGTCAGGTAAGGAAGTACTACAGTTGATGGTCCCGAAGAAGCTGAGGGACACAGTACTGAATATAGGGCGTGATAGTGTAATGGCAGGTCACCAAAAAATAAAGAACAAGTTAGAAAGGATCACAGAAGTGTCCTTTTGGATCGAGGTGCAGAGTGATGTGAAACGGTATGTGAAATCATGTGATGTATGCCAAAAGACGGTGGCTAAGGGACGTGTAGGAAAGGCGCCTCTAGGAAAAATTCCCATTGTTGAGCTGCCATTTCAGAGTGGCGATTGATATTTTAATGCCTATTTTCCCGTCTCCGGGAAATAAAATGGGTATGTGCTCACGCTAGTGGACGTAGCTACCAGGAACCCTGATGCTTTACCTTTGAAAACGGTAGATGCCATTCAGGTGGCCGAATCAATGGAGATGTTTGCCTGGTATGGCATGCCCAGGCAAGTTTTGAGTGACAGAGGCTGGAATTTTACATTGGAGGTTATGAAAGAGGTAAATCGACTGGTGTCCATAGGTCAAATGCTAACCACTCCATACCATCCCATGGCGAACGGTTTGGCAGAGAGATATAATGGAACGTGGAACACAATGATAAGGACAATGTGTCAGTAAAGACCAAAAGACTGGGAACTATATCTGCCAGCGCTCTTGCTCACTTACAGAGAGGTACCGCAAGCTAGCTTAAGGTTTTTCCCATTTGAGATGCTATACAGGGGAGCAGTTAGAGTACCAGTAATCATTCTGAAAGAGCTGTGGTCCAGAGAGGAATGGGAGAATTAGGAAAATATTACATTCACGTATGTACTAAAACTCCGAAACCGACAGGAGGCAACCTGCAAATTGACACATGAGAAGCGGGCGCAAGTGAAACAGATACTGAAGAAATATGATCGCAAAGCAACGCACCGAAAGTTAGAACCGGGAGACAAGGTGTTGGTACTACTGCCAACGGATAATAGTAGGACGTTTATGCAATGAAAGGGGCCCTTTACTGTTACTCAAGAGAAATATGAGTTGGACTACAAGATCTCAGTTCAGGGCAATAACAAGGTGTTCCACATCAACATGTTGAAAAAGTATGAAGAGAAAAGGAGATAGAAAAGCGGAAGAATGAGGAGAGGACTAGAGTTTGATCGCCGAAGAGAAGGACTATGTGGAGCTGCACAGTTCTATCGATAAGAAGACCATGGTGGTCAAGAGTGTTAGGTTGAACCAATACCTAGCGTAAACACAAGTAGAGAAGTTGAGAGGGCTGAGTCACAAGTTCGAGGACGTGTTTTCAGATCTCCCCGGGCAGACAGAAGTAGTGCGGTGTGAGCTACAGTGCTCAACAGAAGAACCAGTGCATGTAAAGCAATATCCACTGCACCTTCCAGTGCAAGAAGTGATTGAAAGCGACATGGACGAGATGTGGAGGCAAGGAATCATAGTAAGGGCTAATTCTCCTTACAACGGGCCATTAGTGGTGTTTATGAAAGCCGACGGTTCTAATAGAGTATGCGTTCACTTCAGACGTCTGAACCACGTATTGAAAAGAGACGCAGAACCAATCCCCAGGATAGGCGTGGTAGTAGGAAGAGTGGCAAATAAGGGATATATCTCAAAACTGGATACTGGCAGATTTCTATGCAGAAACGTCAAATGAAAGGCAGCTTTCTCGTGCTCAAACGGACTATTTCAATTTAGGCATCTGCCATTCAGTCTAAAGACAGCGGCAGCAGTGCTCAAAAGATTGATGAGAAGGGTCTTACATGGTGCGCCACACGTTGAACACTACGCTGACGACATACTGGTTGCCACTGATAAGTCGGATGAACACCTTAAGGCCCTACAAAAGCGACTGCCGAGAGTAAAGGACGCGGTGTTGATGATCAAGCCAACCAAACGTGAGCTAGGGTACAACACGGTAAAATTTTGGGGGCGCCAATTGGGGATGGGAGAAGTTGACCCCAAGAAGCATGCCCCTAGACAAGATGCAAGCAGTGGGAAGGCATAAGACAAAGAAACAAGTACAATCGTGTTTGGTGCTTACTGGATTTTACAGAGAATTTATCCCACAGTATGTTGAAGTAGCTGGACTTTTGATAGACTTGACGAAAAAGGGGAGCAAACAACGTAGTGGAGTGGGGTAAACATTAAGAAAGAGACTTCGAAATGCTAAAGAAAAGCTTATTCCACCAGCCGGTGCTGTATCACCAGACATACGGAAGGACCAGGCGACTTAACACTGCAGAACGGAATTACTCAACCGTAGAGAAGGAATGTCTCGCCATTGTGTTGACAATAAAGAATTTCAACATATATTTATTTGGAAAGCAATTTTGGTGCATAGGGGCTACCAGCCCTTTTAGTTTTTGAGCGAAGCTAAGCTAACGGATGGCAGAATAATGAGATGGAGCCTCACCTTGCAAGAGTACTGTTTCCATATAGAGCACATCAAGGGACGACAGTATTTTGGGGCGGCTTTCATGAGTTGGGCGATGGGGTGACGAAATGATCATCATCGTCATCATCATGAGCGGTAGCGGCACGGCAGCGGCACGGCAGCGGCGGCGGCGGGCAGCGGCAGCGGCGGCGGCGGCGGCGGCAGCAGCAGCAGCAGCAGCAGCAGCAGCATTCTTTAACAGCATTCTTTAACCCTAATGGGCCAACGGTTATCTAATGGGCGCATTACATGCCCTGCCAAGCTCCATTTGTTTCTCTTGATGTCAATTAGAATATCGTCAATACCCGCTTGCTCTCTGATCCAAAACCGCTCTCTTTCGGTCTCTAAACGTTATGCCTACGAATATTCACTCCGTCGCTCTTTGCGTGGCCCATAACTACTTCTCAAGCTTCTTTGCCAGTCTCCAAGTCTCTACTCCATATGTCAGCACTGGTAAAATGCACTTATTGTACACCTTCCTTTTCAATGATAATGTTAAGCTTCCAGTCAAGAGCTGCCAATGTGTGCCGTATGTGATCTAACGCATTTTTATTCTTCTCTGAATTTGCTTCTCATGATGAGGGTTCCTTGTGATTAATTAACCTAGCTAAACATACTCCTTCACTAGAGGCCTCCTTCACTTCTAGAGGCCGTCTGGCGATCCTCAACTCTTGTTCCTTTGCCTGGCTATTTATCATTATTTTTGAGTTATACCATAATAATCTACAACCCCACTCTTACACTTTCTCTGTTAAGGTCCTCAATCATTTGTTGTAACTCGTCTGCCTTGTTCCTGAATAGAACTATGTCATCGGCAAACCCAAGGTTGCTGAGGTATTTGCCGTCGATCTTTACTCCTAAGCCTTCCCAGTTTAATAGCTTGAGTACTTCTTCCAAGCACGCAGTGAATAGCATTGGAGAGATTGTATCTCCTTGTTTTACCCGTTTTTTATAGATATCTTCCTGCTTTTCTTGTGTAGAATTGAAGTAGCTAGCTGTAGAACCTCTGTGGATATTTTCCAAGGTATTTACGTAAGCGTTCTGTACTCCTTGATTACGTAATACCGCTATGACTGTTGCTATCTCTACTGCTGTAGAACCTCTGTCGATAGTTTCCAAGGTATTTACGTAAGCGTTCTGTACTCCTTGATTACGTAATACCGCGGTGACTGTTGGTATCTCTACTGAATCATCAATGATGAAATATCAGTGATGAATCAGTGATGATATACTAAGAGTATAAAGCGGACGGAGTAAGTGTACACATGCAAATTGGTGGGAACGATGAACTTGGAAACGTTGTAAACACTGCATATGTTAAAATGTGCGTGACAGTGGGGTGATGTGTTGCTAGCCATGACGACGCAAGAATAACACCCAAGTCACAGCGGGAGAGTCAACTTCGCCACCAAGAAGACCAAGAGGAGCCAGTCTTTTGGAAAAAAAAACCTAATGAAACGGAGACCCATGTCATATGTAAGAGGCATGCGGCGCAGAAAGGAAGGAAGGGCACGAATGGCACGAGCCCTCGAGGCGCGTCAACCGATTTGTGATCGAGAAAGAAGCGGTGCTGAGATGGCATTATCGACGTGGCTCAGGGCCAAGAATATTCCACCATCAGCATCGCACCGGCGTGGGAGCCATGGTGGTTCGCTGAAGTACGTGACGCTGGTGATCCAGAGTGTGGCTGTCGACCTCGGCGATGTTCGAGCGAGGCTCCTTGGACCTGCTGCAGCCTCTCACGGCAGTGCCGGGCACGCCAGGAAGTATCCCCCCTTTCAGAGGCAGACCAGCACGTACGATAGCCCCCGGGGCCTCTCGTCGGCACTCAAAGTAGTAGCGGCAGAACCCGAAGTCAGGCATAAGCAGTAAGGCTGGGGTGCCACGTCACCGATGGAGTTCGGGGCACCGGCATCACATGGCCGAGTTGACAGGCCAACACGAAGGGAGCAACGTTTACGGCATTGGCGGGAACAGCGACTATGATGAAGATCCGACACGCATCGGACTCGGAAGAAACATGCGACGACAAAAGTCTGTAAGAACACGCCTTTCTGATAGCGGCGTAGCCATAGGCTAGAGTTGCCTGACTTTCACATAGGCAACGCAAGGACTATCCTAGACGGGGATAAGGACATGCTTAAGTTGCATAAGTGTTACCAGTCTTTCGTTGAATTTTGAGCCAATTGGGTTTTGAGTTTTTGAGCTTTGAGCGTAATTAAAATCTGGTTGCTGTGCTTCCCTGTTTCTCCCATCCCCATCTCTCATAAAAACCGCACGCCCCCGAGTTTTTGTGGAGACACCGCACGCGACGTCACGAAAACCGCGACAGCTCCCCATCTGATTACATGCACGCGCTGATTATGCAAGACTTGACCAAACAAAACAAGAAAGTTATTTCTGATTTCACGCCTTTTTGCCATGAGACGTCGGATATTGGTAAAACGTTTTCGGCCTGCACCCACTTCACCTGCCTTTCATGCGGCGTCACAAAACCCCAAACACTCACCGCATCAAAGTAAAGTGTACGCGTTAAAGATGCATTAATATGACGAAAAAAAATTGAATTTTCTTCTGCATAACCTCAGGGTGTCCTGTTCCGAAAGGAATAAAAGATGACCGCCGTCGATGGCTGAGGCACTGGACACTCGCATCTGCCGGAGAGCATGGGCTTATTTGCATATAGTAACACTTTTCTGAGTGGCGGTGTAACGTTTTCGAGCACTTTCGGCACGTTCATGACCTCGTTCTTCCAACTCTTCTCGCTGAGGATCTGTTTTAGCGTAATTCTTAACCTTCCATTGCATGAAGCTGCGATTTTCGACCAGCCACGACAAGCTAAGTAAAGGAAAGCGGACCAGTCGCAGACGCCGGCACCTCCCTCTTCATCCGGTTATCAATCTTCAGTGCAGTGGCTCGCCCCATCTAATCCCTCTCCACTTGAGCTTGCTCCTCGCCTCTTGTCAGCCAATTAGACAAGACAAGCCACTGAGTGTAGGCAATCTTATTCGTTTTTTAAGGAAACAAAAGTGACCTATGAACGAGGAGAGCACTCGATTGGTTGTACCCGTAACCGGACAAGATCCGCGTCGTTACATCAATTTATCATCAGCTTATTTTTATGTCCACTGCTGGACGAAGGCTTCTCCCGGAGATCTCCAATTACCCCTGTCCTGCGCCAACTGATTCCAACTTGCGCCTGCGAATTTCCTAATTTCGTCACCCCAAGTAGTTTTCTGCCATCCTCGACTGCGCTTCTCTTCTCTTGGCCCCCATTCAGTAACTATAGTGGTCCGCCAGCCCGTCCGCACCATTTTTTTTTGTCTTAATGTGAATTAGAATATCGGCTACCTCTGTTTGCTCTCTGATCCGTACCGCTCTCTTCCTGTCTCTTAGTGTTATGCCTCACAATTTTTTCGTTCTATCGCTCTTTACGCGGTCCTTGTTGTGGAGCTTCTTTGTCAGCCCCTACGTTTCGGCTCCATATGTTAGAACCAGTAGAATGCACTGATTGTACACGTTTCTTTTCAATTATATCGTAGTTAACGTCGATTATCGTAAGGTAAACTCGATTACGAAGGATCAAATCTATCCGATTCCCTAGGCCCAGAAATCCGAGACAACGACTACTGAGGCAGAGCGGACCGTGGCGCAATGCGGTTGGCGTAACTCCATGGGAAGCTATTTCAAAGATGGATTGCTGACCAATGCCTCGTTTTTCGCTAATTACACTTTAGAGAGTTACTCTTGACACTAGAGAGTTTTAGAATAGGGGCCCCAAAGATATAGCGTCGAAACCACTGCACATGCGAGACGCAAAGTGCGTTTGGGTTTTGCGTCGGGCACGCTATTTTATGATTTAGCGGGAGCCCCAAAAGTTGCCTCAAAAGGTTTGCGTAAACAAACATGGCGGCAGCCATCGTAGTGACGGCTCTAGCCCAGCACCAAGCTGGGCTCGATTCGTGGTGACGCGTAAAGTTCGCAAGCTATTAGAAGTGACTACGGTTATCGCTTTGTCGCAACTAGCATGTGTTGTGAAGATTCATTCATTAGACGCTGCTCACTCCGAATTCTACTTTGGATTTTATGGCTCGTAGGCCTAACACGGCTTAGCTTGTCCAGTGAAGGCACAGTCGGTTACTCAAAACTAAGCGCAATTAATTGTTTGCTGCTCACACAATAACCTTTATATTGTAATTAAACGCGAATATACGAAAGTCGAAGTTACTATTCTAATCGTAATATTGCATATTTTATTTCATTATTTGTAATAACTTTGCTTTGGCGCCGTAATGGCGCTGCCAGCGCAAGACCCTATCAGCAAACGCAAAGCCCTCTTCTAAAACCGTTCACTCCTGCGTGCCCGAACGCTGACACCCGCAAACACTTTGGGGCCCCTATTCTAATATCTCTCTAATGGTCTCACGCATTATGCCGCATCTAATTTAAGTTTTGGTGCTTGGTAAAATGTTTCATTTAACATTTAGAAAGATAACCATAACGTTCTATATTAACTCATGAAAACCAAACAGTAATTACAGATAATTATTAAGTAGTTATCTAAGTAATTTCACAATACAGGTAACTAATGCGACTTCAGTCATTAGCGATCACTAGTTACTAACACACTATACTAATTCTCTCGCTATTAGACACACTATAATATTAAATCAAATCTCACAAAACACTGATTCAACAATGAGGCCTGCTGGGAACTGGTATGATGAAGACAAAAAGTGATAACGAACCATGTATTTTGCTGATGTATGATAAATTCATTTCTGCACTTGTTATTGGTGTCGTTTGCGCTGTATTAGCATTTTATTGCGATAACAAATCCACGGACACTCCAGGCGCATTTCCGCCGTCATCGTCGCCGTCACCGTGTTGTTGCGCATAAAGTTCAAATGTGATCACGCCATTGCCGCACACCGTATGCTGTACAGGCGACCGCAAACGTGCGACGGTAGGCCAAGCTTGGTGGCTTGATCGCGCGCGCGTATTGAAAAAAAGGCGGGAATGAAGCACACCGCCTTAAATAACGTGCGAGGCAGCTTGGGGGGGGAGGGGGGAGGGGGGTTGCGTTCTAATACAGCAGCGGCTGCGTGTGATGCAGTAGGGCCTCGCGAGCCCCATCGTGTGAGCGATCTGCGATGAGCACAGAGTCAAGGTGCTTTGAGGGCTGCGCTGTGTTTTCGCCGCTTAGTTCGGGTTGAAGCGAGAGACTGCACGGAGGTCAATTCGCTAGCTGTTGCCGCTTTTCACGTCAACGTTTCGACAGCCAGTGTCCGAGCACATCGAGTGAGGTGTTTCTGATTGCTTGTGCGCACATGACGCCATGCTTCTTAAATTAATTAAGCGAATGTTTGCAAATTTATACAGCTGTTAAAACGACTCTATCGTTATTATAAGGACCCTGAAACGATTTTGTACGAACGAGCTGAGTCATCAGAGTAGGTCCTTCTGATCATTGATTGACACATCTAAGTGCTCCGCGTTAAGTGTAGTTTATTATAATGTTTTAAACATGTACATCGCTGCCGATCGCAGCACATTGCTTGGTGGAATTTTCAGCTGCCCCTACCCAGATGACGTAAGTACCCCAATTGATGTCAGTAGGGCGAGCTATACGATTGGCTGGCCCAGGGCGCGTCGTCGAAAATTTTTTCACCCGTATGGTGAACAAATGACGTTTGTTATAGTTGGAATGTTAGTTAAGTCATTTCTATAAATAGAAATTAGCAGAAAGAGAATGCACAAAAACAATTCCTCAATACACTTAAGCACTTCCGGCACATAGCAAGCGTCGTCTGCTTGTGTTACAACGTGCTCCATTTTGACGAGAGTTTCGCGGTCAGAGTCAGTCTCTGTTTTTGCGCGAGCACTATGATTCCACTTCGCCATGTTGTGGACTGTAAACGTAGCACCTGGCAATCTGTCAAGCTGCGACATCGTGTCCTTCTGCAAGGTAGCAGATAAGCGGACTGGCTGCAACGCATCGGACTGCTGCTATCCGATTGGTGCCAGGATTTGCGCGTTTGCGGTCATCATTATACACCGGAGGATTGCTACCGCAATTGCGTTTCGCGAGTCTGGTATTCGCGTAAAGGCAAGCGCAAGGAAACAGGGCCAGACAGTTTAACCGTGCCGTTTCACGGAATGAGCAGAAGCGCAAATGTGAATAGTCTGAACGGTGCGGCCAGCTGGTGGCATAGAGCTCAACCACACACACAGTAGCAGTAACGAAATGTATTCTTTCCTGCTGTTGTAAATTTCTCGCAGGAGTGTAATCGTTAACACGCTGTTTTTTGGAAATGTTTCAGATGTTTTACACTTGGGTAGAGCAGCATTAGCTCTTTGTTTGGCTGGTTAAACTCTGAGCCAACGGGTGGCTGGACCGTGGAGACCGATCAGGCAGCTCACGTACGTCTACGCCAAAGTTCATTCATCAGCATGACTTTATGCCTCCACCGTTCCGTCCAAATGCCCAGCTCGCCTGTGGTTACCGTAATGCCAGACACGTTTGGCGCTGCGACAAAATGCTCGCAACGCACGCTGCTTCGATAGATCTCGCTTGGGATCAACTGCCAAACACCTGGCGGAGAGTTTGGAGAGGCTTCGCGCGCTTACTCCTAGCGAACCCGAAGTCGACGACATGCCGTGCCATAAAGACGCAGAGCCAGTGACGGCGGAGTTTAGCGACGATCACTCGGCGAACGAGCTGAGGAGCAAATGCATGGCTATGGAGGAGGGTAACTTGCAATCGTCCTTAGCTCTCGTAATGTGTGACGTTTCACACAAATTGTAGTGCGAATGATTAACTGTAGCCGTACCCTACGCGTCTACAAGATTTCTCTGAACCGTTTCAGGTTCCCTTTGAAGCGAAGCTTTCTTTGCCTGTTCCTTCGACTTTCCGACTGCTGCTGCTGTGGGCCTGCTGTGACTGCTGCTGTCGCGCACGCCGTGTGGGCGGGGGGGGGGGGGGGGGGGTTAGAGCGTCTATACATATGACAGGGGCTCGTCAGAGAGGCAAGGGTACAAGGGAAACCCGTTTTCACCCTGCGCGTCGAATGGTCACAATGCACTGTGGAGCTCACTGGCCGTCGCCACATTAGCCGCTTGACGACTGTAATTATGCGTGACTCCTCTCAGAAGCATTGTACAAACTACAGCTCTTCCCTTTCTACTAACATGCGAAGCCAGAGTGGACGCAGGTAGAACTGTAGAGAGAAGTGGAGAGGAAGGAGAGGGATGAGAAGAGGCAGTTCCCACACAACAGATGGGGGAGGGGACGTGTGAAGGCAAAGAAACGCCGCCATTGTAAGACGGGGAAACAGTCTAAGCTTAAGTTCAAGGTACGGTACAGCACGTTGCTGCTACTTCTGAAAAATAAACGCCATGGATATATGTCAAGCGGGAAACTTACGCAGGGCGTGCGGAAGCAGAGCCGCATTATGGACGATGGATGGATGGATGGATGGTACGAGTGTCGCCTTTCGAACGGGGCGATAGGTTGCGCCACCAAGCTCTTGCTATTATACTTCCTACTGTCCTACCTAGGTTAGAAAATAAATAGAGATAAAAACCAATGTGAACTCCCATACCCAAATTTTTCGACCACCCATTGCAAACTTTCGTTTTGTGCGTCTCCGTTTTCTGTCGTTTCCCTACTTTTCTTCCACCAATCTTCCAATCCTCTCATACTAATCTCTATTACGGACATCTTTACTTTTTCCCTACTCTCGCTTAACCCTAGGGCTTAAAGGAGTCCAGTGGTGCCTAAATCGACCGCTGGGAAGATGTCTTCAATTCTACAACCTTTGTCCGTATAGTTCCAGGACTGAGTCCAATAAGAAAAATGCGTTTAACATTTAAATAATTTGTGCAGCAACCCTTCGAAATAGTCTCCCTTGTAGTCTATACACAGCTTCCAACGCTCCTTGAGGCCTTCGAAACAGTTGGAAAACGCTTCTTTTTACAGGGCTGTCCGCTCCTTTTTCGTGGTGTCTTGAATGGCCTCCATGCTCCCCATCCTGCGACCTTTTAGGGCTCTTTTCACACGAGGAAACAGGAAAAATTGCATGGGAAGAGGTCAGGTGAGCATGGCGGGTGGGGAAGTACAGTACTGCCGGGCTTGACGAGAAATTTTGTCATGCTGAGAGCATTGTGCGGCCTTTCGTTATCGTGGAGAAGGCTCCATTGTCCAGATGCGCATAAGGCAGGACGATGGCGTCGCAGTGCATCACGCATGTGTTGGAGCACGGGGATATAAAACTCCTGATTCACCGTCTGACCGTGTGGGACGAACTCATGGTGTATGGCACCTCTGGCATCGAAAAAAACTATCAGCATCGTCTTTGTTTTGGTCTTCTGTCGCCGCACCTTTGGCGATGCCGGAGAGCTCGTGGACCGTCATTCGGCTCTCTGCCTCTTTGAGGATCGTATTGAAACACCATGTTTCTTCTTCAGCAACGATGCTGTCGACGAATGCAGCATCCTTCTCTGCCTCGCAGAGCAAATCAGCGCTCACTGATGTCGGCGTGTCCTTCTGGTCCTGTGTGAGGGAGTGCGGCACAAGTCTGGCATTCAGATTTCGTTTCCCCAAGTTCTCCTACAAAATTTGGTGGCATGTTGTCTTACTAATGACGGGAGTATCCGATAGCATGCGGACTATAATGGTGCAGTCTTGCTGTGTGATCTCCCAGACCCGAGCCACGTTGCTTTCATTCCGTGAAATTGCAGGGCGCCCCTGCCTTGTGTCGTCTTCCATCGACGTTCACCCGGAAACGAACCTCTTGTGCCACTCGAAAACTCGCGCCCACCATAATCTCTGGTTGCCGTAAGAGTCACGAACGAGCTCATACGTCTGTGTGGTTGCCTTGCCAAGCTTCACAAAGAATTTTATGTTAACACGCTGTTTGAGGTGACGTCCATCTCTCCACATTCACTCACAGTATAATGCGCCGACTAGCGAGAGCGTATTTTTCTACATGTAATGCCATCTAGCTACTGCCACCACAATTAACATAAATAGCTCGGGTTAGCCCGAAAAGATGGCGCTACAGATACGCACCAACATTTGTATTGGGGAATCATTTCCAGATGATGACGATGATGAAACCTTTACTTGAAGCAGGGACTTGTCATTCGAGGTGGGAGGGTCCCTTATTCCAGGAAGCCTCTGGCTTGCGATATCCAAGCCGGACCTGGTGAACCAGGTCCGGCTTGGATATCGCTTTCTCCCACGATCTCCAAGTTATTCGCAATCATTTCTAGAGAAGAAAGTAAATCAGTCTCGAAACTTTACGGACAGACGTTGTAATAAAACATGCTCCATCGTTTCCCTAAATTTACCACAGCAAGCACATGCTTCTTCTTCCTTCTTATATCTCGCTTTATAGGTACGTGTTCTAAGGCATCCCGATCTCGCTACGAAAAGTAATGAGCTTCCCTCTGAGTTATCATTAGCTGTTTCTTTTCAGATTTCGTTTGTTTTCCTCTTAGGTGGTTGCTCATGGCTGCTTTCTTTTACATTGCCACCTCCCATGAGATTATTTCAGCATTTCTGACTTCCCACTTGACGTTCCTTGTTGCTGTGTTGCCTACCCTACAAGCCTAATACTTTCTAGTAAGCTTCCCAGTTCTTTTCCTCCACTATGAGTCAATGTTTTTTCTGTACAGATACCTCAATACTCTCCCAGTCCATTTACTTTCTTCCATATTCCTCAGTCGTTCTTCATAATCAAGTTTACTGCGAGCTTCCCTCACTTAAAAACTAGTCCAGCCCATATCACCTTGCACAGCTTCATTTGTAGTCTTCCCGTGAGCGCCCAATGCGAGGCATCCCACTGACCTTTGGTTCCCATCGAGTACTGATTGTACCCCTGATTTCAAGCACACAACCGCATTTACAAAAGTAAGTCGTGGAACCATTACGCCTTTCCACATACCCCGGATCACCTCGAATGTATTGTATCACCATAGCGCTCTGTGCTTCTTTGTGGCTGAATTTCTCTTCCCCTTCACTGTTATTGCTTTTTCTTGTGTTTCCAATATCTATTGCCTTCGTTCATTCATATACCAAGGTATTTATATTCTTTTACCCGACATATTTCCTGGCCCTGTATTGCCACTGTCTCTTCACTGTTTTCATTTAATACCATAATACCTGATTTTCTAGCACTAAATTTAATACCTAAATTCTTGCCTTCCTCTCCACAGATAGCCAGACGATGAAGATCACTCTGCTTGTTGGCTAGCAGCACAATGTCCTTTGCTTAAAATAAATCTGGAAACTGCTGCTCCACTACTGTACCCACCTGTTTGTATGAGATTAAACCCGCTATCACTCCCTTCTAGCGCACTCTCCATCCTCACCATGTACATCATAAACAGCAGTCGGGATAAAGGGCAGCCCTGCCTCAATCCCTCGTTTATATCAACTTTCTCCTCGCTCCTCATCAATTCCCATTCAACGCAATAGTATTTTCAAGGTAAATCTCTCTCAAAAGCTAGGCAATCGTCACCTAGGCCTTACGCTTCCAAAATATATCACAAAATGTTGCGGTCTACGTTGTCATGCGCTCCTGTAATGTTCAAAACGGCCAAATATAACGGTCTGCATACGGCTCTTTACATTTCAGTACGCTGAGTTGGAACAAATAAGGTATCATCCATACGCCTACTTATACCGAAGCCATTATGAAGTTCTTCCAAATGCCATTATTCTCTGCCCAAGCTTGAAGCTTTAATTTGATTGCCTGCATTGCTAGCCTGTATAATACCGATGTAATGGTCAACTGTCTATAGGAGCGAATTCTATTATTCTCCCCACTACCTTTATAATTAAAATGCGTTATTCTTTGCCGCCAACTGTCTGGTATTCGTCCATCTTTTAATTTTTTTTTCACTGTTTTCACCGGAGTTTCCTTACTTAGTGATCCTAGTTCATTAATCAGCCTAACGGGAACCTCGTCTATCCCTGTGGCTGCGCGCTTAGGAAATTTTTATTCGGCTTTCTTCCAGTTGGAATTTGTCGGCACCAGCTCCTTTTTCATCTGGTTCTCTTGCATACTCTTTTTTTCTTCAAATACAACCTCGGCATTGCCTTGGAAAGATTCGGCTATTATTTTTCGGATGTATTTTAAAGCCGCTTCCTATTCCACTTTGTTTCCATCTTCGTCTAGGATTTGTTGTTATGTTATTGTTGACATCCTGCCTAATAATAATATGTGGTTCCATAATATTCTAGATGGGGCCTTCTTTTTCACACGTATTTCTGACAATCAACGTTCACTTTCACGTTTTATCTTTGCTTGCACTAGTATTCGAACCAGAGACTTTTTCTACCGGTATATTACCCGTTCACTGGCAACTACATCCTGCGGTAACTGCGCCTTCTTTGCCTGTCTGTGCTCTCGGGATGCTCTCTGTCATTCCGCGATCGCTTCTCCTATCTCCCTCTTTTACCAGCTTTCCGATCTCCTTTTTCCCTTTTCAACGAACATATTGTTTCTCTTTCCCTATTTCGGTTATTACACTTTGAAACTCACTCTATTTCCACTCTTTATTTGGCCATTTGCAAAGTTCATCGTCGATTCTATAGACTATATTTGTTATTTTTTCAGCGTTCAAATTTAGACAGGCCATATTGCACTACTTGCTCTCTTGCCCAACTACGTATCCCGTACTCACAATGATGCATTTAAGGTCACTCCCTATGCTGCTATACCCTTACTCATCAATGACCATTTCTCTCAACTTATGAATTCCTTCTGTCATCAGACTAATCGATGGTTGCATGCCGGTTTCCCACTTCCCACGTGATCTGCACTTCACACTTAGGACCTCTGTTCACGATAACGAGGTTATGTTGCTCGCAAAGGTCAAGCATTGCCTACCCGTTGTTGTCGGTATAGCCATCCAAATCCTGTATGTGGGCATTCATGCCACCTAATAGGATAATTTCAGCATGATTCCCGAAATCTTTAATATCAGGGCTTATGCATTGCACTAAATCTTTATTCTCCTCAGTACAATTATTTCCGGTCCAGAAACACGTAAAGCCCAGCCAAGTTATCTTCCCACTCATTGTACCTGATAATCAACCAAAGATGCTCTTGAAATTTTGAATTTTATTTTTCCTTTTGGCTCACTGATGGATGAGCATTCCGACTCCCCCTCCATTTCCTTACGACTTAGTTCTGTTGCACTCTTCCCAAACATAATTCTCAATCACTGGCGGCTCTTCCGAGTCGCTAATGTGCGTTTCTGTAGCCGCATACACCCCTATTTCTTCTCTATTTAACTGCTCCTCCATCTCTGTCCGCTTTTCCTTTCTTCTGTAGCCCTGCATGTTTATGTAGCCTATTGCATGGCGAGCTCTCTTTCTTGCTTTCCTCCTTTTTATTTTATTGCCAGCAATGCCATACGAGGTTCACCTAGGGGACCTTTTTAATTACTACCTATTCTGGCCTCCCGAGTGCCCGTGGGCCCCCTAAAAAGCAACAGCGTGACCACCAAGTCGCCACCCCATGTCGCGTTCCAGCTTGCAATTGAACTGGATGCCGTCTCGTTTAAAACCACCACACCTTCACACTTCCCTGTTTACTTCGACAAGCTCGAAGCCTTTATCTGGGCTCATTTTCCACATCGCCTGATTAGCAGCCACTACGGCTCCTTGTACGTGACTGTCACGTACAGGCACCTCCGGCACCGTGCACACTACGATCTGCACCTGAGGGGATAACTCGCGCAAGTCGTCCACCGCCTGCGCCAAGCGATGGGCTAGTCCTGTCCCTTTCCTGCTTAGGACGTCGTATAGCCGACTTGCTAATATGACAAGGTTGCGCACGTGGGCATTTTCCGCGCGCTTTTCTTTTGCACGCTCCATGACAGAACCCAGTGTCCGGCCTGGAAATGTCCCTTCCGCCACTCTTTTATCGCCTTTAACCTCTCCACAATTGCTTCTGAGAACCTAGCCAGGTTTGAGTTGTCGGCAATGATCACCATTTGACTTTCTCCCACCTCTTCCTGCTTCCGTTTGTTCTTTTCCGCGTGATGCGGACGCGACAAGGGGCAATGTCCCTTGTACTGCTGCTTTTTTCGCGTGGAACACTGAAGGTAGGTGCTGCTCTTTCCAGCTAACCCTTAACCACGTTGCTCACAATCCACGTACTTTGCTGGCACTCCCTCTCCCGTCACGTCGGGCCACTGCATTTCATTGTCGCGACCATTCTCGTTCACAATGGTGGCCCTTTTCAGCTTTTCCTCGGCTGCTGCAAGTCTTTTTTGGACTACATTTCGTGCATCACGCTCCCTCTTTAGCTCATTTTTGAGCTCTTCCATCTGTTTGACCAGCTCTTCCTGGAAAGCCTTCATTTTCTGTAGCCTAGTATCGACATCACAGTGTGTGCCGGTTGACTATATTCCCTCTCCATTCTCATCCATCCACTCATCTGCCTTTAGGCACACCCCGCACGCTGCCCGCTTTCCCGGCTTGCCATGTATTGCACGGCTTTTTCTGGTACAAGTACTATAATACTAGAATTCTCTTACGCGCGAAGGAGACCGTTTATAGACTAATGCAGAGCACGTGCCTTTTAGGAAAAACCGATACGCACAGGACCCAAATCTTCAAAAGGTCGCAACGCAGCTCTCAGCAGTGTTTCAAAAGCAACCAATTCGGCAGAGACCCAAGGTACCACACGCTCTTGCACGCGCTCAACCACGCGGCCACGCTCTCGCTTTCCTACCAAAACACACACAGTAAAACCACTAACAGCTATTAGTCTTGCCACCTCGAAGCTACTATTTAAAGGCTACAAACACTCAACGTCCCAACCGGCTGCGCGTGTTGAAGCACGGGGCGCGAGAGGATGCTCTAACCATCCTCCAAAGCCAAATGTACATAAAACACAGCTTTGCACATGAAATAATGTAGAGAGAGAAAAAAAGAAAACCACTGAATTACTATTTAAAGGCTAAAAATTAAGCAAATCCAAAACAGAAGCAAGCTCAAAGCATGCACAAAAGCTTACGATTTGGATGCCGCCACGGAGCCCCGAAAAGCACGTCCATTCGCCACAAAATCTCAAGCCTGTCCTTATTTGCAAAATAGTGAGCGCCATCAGGCGTACAACAGGCAAAGCTGCAGCGCTCTGCCACGGCCGGCCTCTCCTACGGCTTGCGCGCCCGACTAGGGAACAACAGGATGGATTCTTGACGGCTGGTTGCCGCGCTCGCCGATGAAGCCGCGTCGACCCATCCCTACCCCTGCTCAGTAGGCGCCTCGCCTCCAGCCGCTAAGAACGGACGGATAAGGTTCACCGCACTTGTTTTGTAGGTACCGCAAACATTCACCGGACATCAATGCACACATTCGCTGCTGCCACGTTCTACCAAATAAGCATAGTGGTTTTGGGACCTAATTTGCATAGTTTCCTCAATCGATTACTTATTGCATTGTTAAACTTTTTCAGGGTGGTTCGTGTTAAGTTGTTGCACATGGACTGATCGGCATACAAATGGTGTACTGCTGCGCGTCCTTTTGCCGCTCGAGCTCTGGGGAATGCCCATTTGTGTCATTTCATCAGTTTCCACCTGACGCAGAGTTGTGCGCCAAATGGCAAAAAAAAACATCTCAAGGAAGGATTTAAGTATGAACGATAAGTCGCCGTATACGGTCGTGTGTAGCCAGCACTATCTTTCGACCGACTACGCTCCAGGGTGTCGCGTCAAGAACCTTGTGCCTGGCACTGTCCCCACGGTTATTGAAGGCCATTCATCTACCTGGTGCCTCCCGCAAAAAAGCCTCGCAAAAACCCTGGAGCTCGGGCTGTTCCTGCTCCAAAACAAGCCAAGCGGAATGCGGAGCTGCGTGAATCGCTGCCTGTGGAATGTAACTTGTTGTACTGCCTCTATGAACACACTAAAAACGTCAGTACGCAAACTACAGACAACGATGGCCAGAGAGCAAGCCGATACCTCTCTGTGATCTCAAAGCTTGGCTCTCAAGTTTCATATCACCGTTCCAAGAGACAGAAGCCACTGGACAAGCTGGCGACGGAAGAACAACGCCCCCTATTCTATCGCAAAAGCAAACATCATGCTTCAGGCGGGAGAATCGTGGTGGACTCGCACAATGTAGAGAGAAATGCAATATTCCTGCTCCACCTAATTGAGCGATACGGAAAGCAACATCTGACGTATCCTGAAGAGGTTATACGAGAGTGCATCATATGGTGATTTCTTTCACCGAAGGTTTATGATCACGCTCGAACGTCAAAGCTCCTGAAATTGCCAGCAAAATACACCCTCCAGAAATACATGAGCCCAAGTACGAGCACGTTCGGAATGAGTGCTGCGATGCGAGAAAGACTGGTTCCCGAGGCTTCACTCCTGAGAAGCAGGCAACATATGCCATCATTAATTATTAATGAAACCAGCATAAAGCCGGAATGCATCTATGACCGGAAATGAGATGCCGTGTTCGGTCTTAAGAACAGACCCGACAGCAGCACGTCGAACACGCAGGGAATTTTAACGAGCAGGGTTTTGTGCTTTGTTCTGTGCGCCACTAACTGTCAATATAAAATACCCTGCTTTTATAATTTCCCTAAGCAGCTAAGCGGAAAAGACCTTTTCCAATGGACGAAGGAAGTGATTGCTGCAGTCGAGTCGTGTGGATTCTTCATCGTTCCAATTTTGACCGACAACTACTCGGCGAACACGACGATGTTCTAGCACATGGGCAATGGTTGCTTGCGTACGGTTGTGACGCATCCGCATGACCCCGAGCGGAAGGGTCATCTTCCTTAGCTTTGACTCGTGCCATGTGATAAAAAATATCCGAAGTCATTTCGTTGAGAGGCAGCTCATGAATGGCTGTGACATTATAACTGGTGCATACGTGTAGAAACTGTATGAGTATCAGAAGCTGATGACTGTGACACTCGCTCGAAACCTAAGAAGGAAACATGTCTATCCATCCAGTTTGGAAAAGCAAAATGTGCTGCGTGCTGTTCTCAGTATTCTCACCGCAGGTTTGTGTGACGCTAGAACATCTGCAGGAAAATTACCGTGGAGATAAGGTCCCATAAGATTTTAATGAAGCGAGTGCCACCATTCGTTTTCGCGAAACGTTAGAGGAATGGTTTAATATGCATGATACATCCAATGCAGGTAGTGGTTACAATATGCCAATCTGTAATACGAACGATCGCCGTTTGGTGTGACTAGAAAACGAGTTTATTATATACACAGGAATGTGCGGTCATGTTCAGTGGCCTCAAGCAACCTCGCACTCACAGAAGAGACATTTCAAGCCTTGATCTTCACAACGCAGTCCACTGTGGAAACAACACGCCTCTTGCAGGATAAAGGCATCGGTTATGCGCTGACGATGAAATTAAATAGCGATCCGATTGAGGCACTTTTTGGAAGAATTGGACAAATATGCGGCGGCAACGCTCAACTGGATGCCATTGTCGTTACAGCTGCCCTTGATCAGACTTTGATGACCGAGTCGTCAGGGCCGAAGGAAACGGAGACGCCCGGTATTGATGCTGAATAGTTTCACGGCTGCCACACTGCCTGAAAAGTTTCACGACGACCTGGACGATCTAAGGGAATGTTAAGCCGCTACAACAAGGTCAGTGACTTACTTACTCGGGCTTGTCATATGTTGGTGGCTACATTGCAAAGTTAATAACACATTTTGGTTGAGAGTCCTGCGAAAGCTTTTAACAACCACGTGCAACAAAGATGATCCCTGTACGCACTGTTGCAAGGCCAAGACAGGAGCGGATTACACTACAAAAGGCCAGAGTTTTTTGCTCTTTTGAAAAATGTAGTGATTTTTTTATAGTGTGGCAAAGGACTTGCCAAGAACGAATACGCTTGAAATACTTCAACTACTCGTCGAGCGTCAGATCGAACGGGCGCCAGCACCAAGCGGCCCAGAGTGTGTAGACGACAGACACGCAAAGCAATCAGCGGCGTTCACTGCCGAAAAATCCAGGCGAATACTTATCATCAACCACGCAAACAAAATCACCGACGCGCAACATAAGCCCTCCAAATAATGTGTACAAGCCGTTCAGGAAGTTCATCAGACTATAACCTAGACACGTGTGAACTCATGATCTTTGACGAGGAAGAAAACATTCCACTACAAACTGCTTGTTTATGCAGTCTTCAATGCCTTTTCCGGGTGATTAAGCTTCATTCAAGTTTGTGCCGAACTTTGTGAAATCAATGTTACAAAATCAGCAGGTATTATTCGATAAAAAGTGCACTGAAGAATAATTCGCATCATTTGCATGTTATCATTTGTGTTGAAGTGTTTCTTTCAAATGTTCATGATGCGAAGCTTCTAAAAGATAATTTACTGCTGTTCAGCTATATAAGCCAAGAATTCCCGAAGGGGAACGGAGAATCACCCATTTTTAGGACGCCCTTGTGAAAGGGAATATATGTTAGAATAAACAGATATCAACTGTTGCTCCACAAACGAGGGAGGCCGTCCGGTCAGCTGAAATGGCCAGGGTTAGGTGACAGCGCCGCGAACTAGCGGCGGTCAAAGGCGGGAACTAGCCCCGAAGCGCATGCCATAAGAAAGAGCGCGAGCATCACCCCTCTGGCCCGGCCGCGGCTCTGCGCGCGAGAGTACGCGGTTAGAAAGCGAGTTTCGTTTTTCAGCTTTTGCCTGGCCTCTGCCGCGGCAACCGCGTGTCCCCTTCGGCAAAAATATTTCAAGACGCCGTCACTCCATTCCAATTTTCGTACATGGCATGGGCCTACGACTTCTCGAAGCGTACCTTTCTCCTTCTACCTTCTCGAAGTGTACCAGATAGTGAGTTTGGCACTATCTGCTTTCTATAACTGCTACTATTCGCCAGGCTCATCGACGCTCGACACTGATGGAAGAAGATTACATTAAAGAAATCGTATATTCGGAGGCTGCTGATGCCAGCACGGGATTGATGCGAGTGACATGCACTCCTTCGGCAAAGAACGAAGCGCACGTCGTCGAAACACGCTGCCGATGTGTCGCCGAGTGTCCACACTTGCTTTTGCAGACTGGCCGCGCGCAGCGGCCACCGTGCAAGGCGGCTCGCCTTATTTGCTCTTTGCTGCCGACAGAATATAGAGCGAACTCTAGTGTTCATAATCACGACACGCTTGTCCAGGCGCTAAAACGCTCACGAAAATAAACGCTTTATGACTCGCGGCGTTTTTATTGCATGCGCCGTCGGCTGCTGCTTCACAAACCGGGAGCTAGGCCTACTGGCTTGAGCAATCGACGGCTGGCGACAATGTCAGCGCGCCGAGCTTGATGCTCCACTTAGGAGAGTTTGCCGTGCTAATGTCGCCCATCCGCAACAAACGAAAGTTTCACGGAGCTGTTTGTCTTATTACGACGGTCCTTCGCGTACAGCAAATGCGGGACGAATTTTTCTTCAACTATGAGGCTTTTCTTTCGAGGAACCCGTATGGGTTTCCTTTGTAGCAATTGCTACGAACGGGTGGATGTCTCATTTTCCCTTTATTCATTAAGTTTCATTACCCATCGTCACACCATGTTAGTATGTTGCCAAGGTCTTTCTGCGGGGCTGTTTGATTGTAGATGTTACGTACAGTGCTATAAATGAAACAATCATCGGCGAACATTCGGATATTACAGGACAGATGTGAAGGTAAGTCATTAATCTATATTAAAAATAATAGCGGGCCAAGAACCGATCCTTGAGGGACGCCTGATGTTACTGGCACAGGGTTAGATAGGTTATTGTTTTTAATGACAGATTGGGAGTGGTTGCTAAGAAATTCAATGATCCAATTCAAAACAGAAGGATGCAAATTATGTCTTGTAAGTTTTAATATTAGACGTTGATGAGGAACTTTATCGAAGGCCTTAGAGAAATCCAGGGAAATGGCGTCAGTCTGTATGTACTGTCAAGTTTAGTGTCAACACCGTGTAGGAAAATGGCCAGCTTTGTTTCACAGGAGAAACCTTTGCGGAATCCGTGCTGGGCGGGATGGAAAAAGTGATTCAAGTCAAGAAAATTCATAAGAGAGTAGATGACATGTTCCATGATTTTGCACGGGACGCTTGTTAGGGAGATGGGGCCGTAGTTAATAGGCGAGTTTCTGTTACCTGATTAGTGGACTGGAACGACCTTCCCAATTTTGCAGACATCTGGAATGAAACCTGAAGAAAGAGACTGGGCAAATATCATAGACAAATATGCTGCAGAAACAAGCTTAGTGTTTTTAAAAAATTTTTTGTTAATCTCGTCCATGCCGGAAGATGATGAACACTTGATTTTATCAATGATCGCACAAATACCGTCTGTATTTAAAGCAATGGCTGGCATTGACGAGTTTATACTAAGCGATGACGAAACGGGAGGCGCATTAGATTCGTTTTTGAACACAGAAGCAAAGGCCGAATTAAACACGTCGGCACAATCGGAATCATTAATAATTTCGTTCGATTCGTTAGTTATCTTAATAGTGCGCGTTTCGCTATTCTTTATAACCCTCCAAAATTGCCTCGGATTATTGAATAATAGGTTTGCTAGATTATTGTGATACAAGGAGTGTTTAGCATGACGCAGTGCGTCGAAGTAGCTCTGTTCGGCTTCATAATATTTATCCCATGCGCATGGGCGTCCTCTCTGTTTGGCGGCGCGATACAGACGTTTTTTTTTGTTTTCTAGGTGTTTTAAGGCCTTTGTGAACAATGGTTTTTGCTGATAAGAATGAAAGGTGACTTTAGGAATAAATTTATTTCCAAGATCACTTTGTTGTTGAAGCGCGTCCAATTGTTGTTAACGGAACGGTCTTGAAAAGTTGATTCGAATACAGGAAAGAATGTATTCATAGCTTCAGTTATTGCTTCGTAATTTCCTTTGTCGTATAGACATTTTTTCTTATAGGTATCCCGTGTCAACAAATTAAACGAAAAAGTGGCATGGATGACTTTGTAATCACTGATATCAGGCAAATAATAAATGGATAAAAGGCTGTCAGGGTGTTCGGTTAGTATGAGATCTAGGTCGTTAGCGGTTTGCTGCGAAATCCGGGTTGGTTCAGTTACTAGCTGGGAAAGGTTAAAGTTAAGGCAGAAATCGACAAAATTTTTGGCCTCTGTGTGTCCGGATACCGAGAATGATTGTATGGTACGCCAGTCTATTTGTGGGAAGTTAAAGTCACCGAAGAGCACGATTTGCGCATTTGGGTGGGTGGTTACCAGTTCGCTTATGACGTTGTTAAGTTGATGGCAGAAATCAGAGGTAGCACTGGGCGGTCTATAACAGATACCAAGTAGTACTTTTTTTTTTTGAATAGGTAAGCATTTTCACCCATAAGATCTCAAGATCTGATGTAACGTTAATTAGCGAGCATGGCAACTGCTCGCGAACAGCGACTAGCGCACCACCACCACGGGTTCCTGCGCGGTCGTTCCGATAGAGGCAGAAACCGGGCAGGTCGTCTAGAACTTCGCTATGAATAACGGCGCTGCTCAGCGATGTCTCAGTTAGTAATAGTATGTTGTTACCGGTAGATAAAACTATGTTCGACACCAATTCATGCTTTGGGAGGAAACTGCGCACGTCCGTGTATATTATAGAAAGCGAAGCGCTATCTCTGGAGCAAGTCGGTGTTATGTTACTTTTCTGTTCGGGGTGATGTAGCTGCTATGCCAACTCTTTGACACTACGCGAGGCGGCATCAAAGGTGTATCTTCTTGAACCGATGAACAAAGTCTTAAAGCGGAGAGAAAACGGAACGTCTTTACTTTTTGCGAACGCAACGAGATGTTCTCGGGAATTTCGTACTGATCGCGAAAAGTCCTCGCTAATACTGTAGTCAGTGCCCTTAAGCTTTCGGCCAATCGAAAGGATGTTAACTTTGGTTTTGTGGAAAGTAAATTGTGCTATGTGGGGGTGAGAGTCATTGGGGGAGTGACGACCGATGCGATGTGCACGTTCTATTTCTTTTGGGTCGATGGTTAGTTACAACCTATCGCGGCAAAGTTCCACAATCAATCTTTCGGAGTCGGCAGTGGTTTCCGAGCTGGAAGGGTAAGGAATGCTGTAAAAAATTAGGTTGTCCCGCCGTGAGCGATTTTCGGCATCGCCGATACGTGCTTCCAGCTCGGAAATACGAAAAATAGCCTGTTCAGTCGTGGTGCACATTGCATCCACTTCGTTTCGAATGGGCAAAAGAGTCTGGTAGTGACCCTCAAGATCGTTCATTCGTTTGCTTAGATCAGTAATTGCTTTATGGGTAGAAGTAAGTTGTGACTTAAGACCATGAATTTCAGTGATCAGCTGGTTCTGACCGGCGGTTAGTTTTCGCAATTCGGTTAGTAGGTTTTGAGGAATGTCAGGACCCGGGTTTGTTTCCACATCACCGGCCAAACTCAGCAAGGCATGAATAATATGAGCACATTCGACAGCAACGGCTGTTCGTCTGCTTCTCGTGCCTAACCATGTAGAGGGCGCTCGTGACAGCCGTGTTCACGCATGTGCAACAGTATTTTTGCAAACCGTCAATTAAATCACTCCGCAGGGTCCAGGAGACACTGCGGAAGCGGTCAACAGTCAAATCAGCACTTCTGCGCCAGCTGCGTTAACTTTGTGGCTATGACATTGCTAGAGGTAGTGGATTTCATCCCGGTCGCGGCAGCCGCATTTGGACTAGGGCGAAATAGAAAATGCACGTTGTGATTTCGGGGTGGAGTACGATCGAGAGACGGACTCTTTCCGCAGAAGAAGAAAGGGAAAAAAACTTTACACTGTCACGTAAGGCGATGGCGAATGCCTGGCACGCAGGCAGACAGAAAGGGACACTGCGTCGGCGGTAAACTTACGGTATCTTTGACTGGCCGCCTCCACCCCCGAAGCAGAGTCGGGCAGGACCGGCGTTCCCCGAACTCATAGGTAGAGCACAAGCGCGCAAGCTGAATGTGTGGCTTCCTTCCGGAGGAGGAAATGGCAGATGCCAAACCACGTGACTACTGCCAACGTCCGATGATTCGCCTATCCAAAACTGCTGTCGCTGCCGAGAAAACCGGACGCGCCGTGCGACGAGCGTTCAGTGGCCTAGGTTGCCTAGGTTAAGGTGGACCGTCGCCAACGGCAGCGACGTGGCGCTGTGATGGCGTTGCGGGAAACGCTCCATTCGCGTCGACTGCTCCGACGACAAGGCTCGGAGCACCTGAGAGCGCTCAAAGTTGGAGGAGAGCAATTGAGAAGAACAAGCTGAACGAAGGCTGCGCACCATCTTTCCACCAGCCAAAGACAATGCTGCTCGCGAGAGCGCTCTAGAGCGCTCGGATACGACCAGCCGAAGATGTCATTAGAGAGAGTTTATTGGGCGAACTTGTGCCCTAAACCAAGCGAACAACTCGGTGAGGCCGTCACCTGGCGCCGCCATCAAGCCAAGAACCACATGTCTCCCAGATGGAAATATTTCACGCAAACTGGAAATTCGGAGGACCAATTATGCAGATTCTGTGATAAAATAGGAATTCTAAGACATATCCTGTGGGAGTGCAGCTACTCCCCGGGATATAATTTATTCAAGGACGAAGAAGCATGTGACACCGCGCTTCAGAGCGAAGACCCGGCGGCACAGGCTAACATTATCCGTCTGGCAGCCGAAGCGGCCAACCGCTTTGTCTACTAATCCCTGTCCCTTAGGGCGACATCGGGCTCACTGGACGCCTATGAGCGGTGCTGGAGCTCCGGTGTCACTCCTTACGGAGAATAAAAGTTTTTACACACGCGCGCACACACACACACACACACACACACACACACACACACACACACACACACACACACACACACACACACACACACACACACACACACACACACACACACACACACACACACACACACACACACACACACACACACACACACACACACACACAAAACCAGAATTCTCAGGTACTAGAATTTACAAAATCCTTGCTGTGATTGAGTAGTAACGTATACAAATTCACCTCAAAATTCACTGGCTCGAAAGCCTCAAGCAAATTAGCACAGACTGAATGCGGCCTTTCTTTCGTGGTCGCATTCATGTATACCCCTGTTTGTCAGGGTTACACAAGAACAGCGACCAGCCCTTCCATCCTACTTCATAACCGCGATTTCCATGTATTGTAAAAATCGCATTCCTCTCCGTAAGGCCCTATGTAGCATTCAGAGTATAAATAAATAAACAAATAAATAAATAAATAAATAATACATAAATACATGCATAAATAAATAAATAAGTAAATAAATAAATAAATAACGAAGTTGGGGTATTCCTTGCTTATGCAGTTTTACTATTGGTATCGCGACCGTTACGCAAATAAAACGCCACTGGCAGACGATCCTGAAGCGACACGGTTAATCACTACGAGCACGTGACAGAGAGAGTCAACTATGGCAAACTTTCATAATAATCTTGCGATCATGTGCGAACGAGCAAATCAACGCGATGGCTCGAGCGTTGCACAGCTACGACGTGACGTTGAGCTTAACTCCATACCAGCATTCAACCGTACGCGTGTAACAAGTAGCCCAAACGTTTCGCTATTCCGTCAACGTGCCCGACATTGTTTGACAAAAATAAATACCAGCCCTTAAGAGACGCGTGGTTGAATTCAGCAGCGCGACTGGGCGTGACGTGCAGCATGTTTTCCAATTGCGACAGAAACGCTACCAAAAGTTCTGTTTTTCCAAACGTATGCGATCTTACGATTACTTTCGCAATTGTATTTACTCAAACAAAACGCCAACAGTACAGGGACGAAGTTTAAGCGGCACAATTTCCTTTACGAGCGCGTGACAGAAACAGTAAACTGAGGAAAACTTTCACCGCGGCGTACAAAAAAAGTACAACCCGTGCGAATGAGCAAATAAGTCAGTGCCACAGTTTCAATCGTCACGTACAACTGAGCAGTAAACTTCACTTGATATACCACCATACTTGCATCCGATCACGTTTAAGCAGAAGTATAACGAGTCGCCCGGAAGTTTAGTTATTCCAAGAAGTGTGCACAGCACTGCTTGGCAAGAGCAATATACCAGCCATGAAGACAGACGCGGTAAAATTCAGCAGCGCGGCCGGCCATAATCTGCAGGCAGCAAATACTCCGACCGTGATAAAAGTGCCAACAAAAGTTCACTTATTCCACCCTGGCAGAGTTGTACATTTGCAATCGCAATCGCGATTGCGCAAACGAAACTCAAGCGAGGATTTTCCTCAACGAGCTGGTCGAGAATTATAATTTTCATTTTATCATTATTCGCCAGTGTTCAGGAAGGAACAACTCTAACTCTCACGCACCCATCGAGGGGGCTGCATTGGAGGAGTTGCCGATTCTAAAGTTTTGCATTCAGAAATTTATTTTTCGCGGATCTTAGTGTTGCGCAAAAATATAGGGCAGAGTATGCTCGCAAATTTGCTGAAAAGCAGCACGATGCGGCCAATCTCAGTATTGTGGGAGCACAACGGATGGCCAATCGGCGAATAATGTTACCGTGAGCGCAAACCATGGGTATGTACAGTGCCCAGCATTCAATTACGCGCTGACACGACGACACGCTAGTCGAAAAGGCTGCAGGGCTGGTATTACAAAAGCACTGACTCCCGGGACTGTCACTTACCTCCTGATAAGTGTAAGATGTACAGCACCGTGGAGATGGAACGCCAAAGCGCTAGTTGTCCCTGCTAAACGTTGACGCTGAAACTGATGCGCACATGACAATTGCCACGCTCAGAGAAAACGCGCACAATGAGCGCGGACGCCGCGCACTCTTGCCAGGTCGGGCAAGACCTGGCCCAAAGGTAGAGAAACTGTAGCCCAAATGCAGCCAAACACAGAAAAGAGAAAAACAAACTTGTAGCCAAATATAGCCATCTTTTATTTGCATCTTTATTTGTATATACATTTTCAAACTCGACTACGGCAATCTCTTTTTGCAGAACCCTTCATAGCAAAATATCCTTGACGCCGTGACGATCGACCTTTGACATTCACAACGGTGAGATTATGCTTGCAGACAGAACACTTTTTGGTTCGCCCCGGAAACTCAAGTTCCAGCAAATCGCTGCAGAGGGCGAACGTATCTAAATGAATCTCGTTTGTAAGCACGAACAAAAACTTGGAGAACGATTCGGCTTAAGGGGACTGACAACTGGCCAGAATTTGCTGGGAGACGTTGATGGAAATTAACTAACCATGATTTATAGTGATAGAATATAGCGCGCTGTTCGCACTTTAGTAAGAATTATAATCTTATATTGGCAAAGTCTCAGAAACATGTAAGTGGCGAGACATGGCGGTGAAAGCTTGGTACTTCAGATGTAATCCAAGAGATTACTGTGCGTAAGTCGACTGTTCTTAAGTGCATCATAATTAGTGGTTAAAATTGAAGTTGGTGTATTATTAGACGCTCGCGCATTACTCTATGCTTCGGCAATAAAAGACAAACGCACGCGTGGCTACTCTGTACCACATCTAAAGGCATCATTTTGGTCTCGATCCGCTTGGGTTCGTTTTGACTGGCTGGACAGGAAACCACGAAAACGCGTAGCTGTTATCGCGGGAGCGGGAATAATTTAAAAATTCGGAAAATACAAATCGCACGTACGTCAACATGATAAGCAAAATCATACTTTGTTACAGCTGCGGCCACATTTGTCGTCTGCCTCCGACTAATCCGGGCGCCTAATGGCTATCGCGCTCATTTATCAACGTTTTTAGCATTCTTCCAGTGGGCAACTACATCCTCAGTGTAGCCTGAAAAATTCTGATAAAGAAATTGGCTGGGGCTTAGCTAAGGTTAAGCCTGGATATCTCAAAGCGAAAACGTTCGGTGATGCTTGTGGTTTAGCTTATGGTTATGCTTTATGATTTACCCTATGGTTATGCTTACGGTTTAGCTTATGGTTATGCTTTATGATTTAGCCTATGGATATGCTTACTGTTTAACTTATGGATATCCTTACGGTTTCAGTTATGGATATGCTTACGGTTTAGCGTATGGTTAGGCCTTATGATTTAGCCTATGGTTATGCTTATGGTTTCACTTATGGATATGCTTTGGTCAGCTTATGGTTATGCTATACGTGTGCCTTGTGTAGTTATGCAAATTGCTTATCAATGATATATACGATAAGTTCTGCAGAATTATTAAACTTCTTTATTCATCATTGTTAGGCACATTGTCTTGCAATTTCTGTGCAGCCATAAACACCGCTCTCTGTATCGGCACTATTACTCTCTTCTCCTTCCATGTTGAATCCGCACGCCTATTCTCTGACAAGCCCGAGCTTTTCTCTCCCATTGGTCCCTCCTCCTCCCTCCCCGAAGACACGGACTTCCCAGTGCCATTAATAAATTGTGCAGACGTATTACAACACTCGCGCTTATCGCGACGAAAATACCCGGGCCCAAGTAAGGGATTAGACAAATCAGAAGAATGTAATTTACGAAGATTACAAACAATGGCTTTTAATAACCCAGTCAAGCTACATGCTGAGCCACGATCCTTTTCGGCCGAGTGTAAATTCTGCGGGCACAAAGCAGATTTGTACCATACGATATGGGCCTGCCAGGCTAATAGTGCCTTAGAAACTATAAAACAGCCAACGTGGGAACGATGGAAGGCAGCCCTGTCCAGCTCAACCCTCATGGACCAGCGAGCCCTCGTGGAAAGAGCTAGGGCTGCGGCCTTAGACAACGGTATTCCGGAATAAGAATCTCACCACCCTTCTCTAACTCCCCTCCCCTTTTCCTTTAAATAAAACTTTTTCATCATCATCATCTGACAAGCGGTTATATAGTGGTCCTCCGCGATAAACACGCGCTTGCGGCGAACGTCAAACGATGACGCATAGCGCGCGGCAGTGGCCACCTGCGCCGACTCCGAACACGCTTAAGGAGCCAATTCCGACTCCGAACACGCTTGCGTGGCCAATTCCGACTCCGAACACGCTTACGGAACCAATTACGACTTCGAACACGTTTACGGGGCCAATTCCGACTCCGAACACGCTTACGGAGCCAACTCCGACATACGCCGGCTCGCGCGGAGCGCGCGCGGTGTTGACTGGCGTAGTGAAGCTTTCCTCTTGAAAAATGTTCTCCGGCGCTTTCCGCGTTAGCTCTTCATGATTAGACCGCTAAGCTTTTCACTCCACAACGAATATGGGTACCATAGAAATTGGTTGTCAGCCCCTTTAGGATTAGAACGCGATAGCATTGAAATATCTTTGACTGCTTCTCACGCTTCCCGACAATTGCAGCGTATGCAACCCTAATCATTACCTCGAAACGCTGGCGGTAACGCTATGCACGAAAAAAACACAAAAAGCAGAACGCTTGCTTTCTTTTTTTTTGTTCTTTCATCCCACAAGGCGGGCGCCGCCGCTTCCGCGGATGCGCCATCCGGATGGTTTTGCAAGGAATCGAGCGCAGCCTTCCCATTTATGGTATGCTAATGGCGAATTTGGCAAATCGCGCCAGTACACACCGGGGCGCCCCTTGGCCGCCCGGTGCGCGCCGGTGCGATTTGCCGATTCGCCATCAGAGAGACCTCAAACGGCAGCTAAAAAACGCCGGGTTTGTGTTTGAGTTTCCGCGCAATAGAAATACGTTTTCTCGTATATTAAAATTACAATCCGACGCTATCATGTCTGCAGGTTGTATGAAAGTCGAAGTTTACGAATTTTCTGACGCGTTTTATTTTGAGACATTAGAGTGTTTTAGTTTGGCATTTTTTCGCTCTGCTCAGCAGCTGAACGGAGCGGAAGCGAAACTGCGCATGCGCGCTCCACTTAACCGCCAACGGGCTAGGGTAGCGACAAACACGGTCCACTTGCAAACTGCCTGAGCGGAGGGGGCTGCGCAGCACATTGGCTAGCGTTGGGTTCAGAAAGCATTGGATTGGACGTAGAAAGCAGGTTTGCTGGCTATCACGTGACGTTTTCCAAGACGGCGCTTCATTTTCCACAGGATAAAATGGACCGGCAACGCAGTAGAAGCGCATGCCTAGATACTTCACAGACAAATAAGTTGTACATATTCGTTTTACTTCATAAAAGTTATCAACGGGTGTTTTAGTTTGTTTAATTGCCCTGAAGTTGCCCAGGAGGCGCTGCAACCACGAAAGGCCCGCTGTGCTACGCTAAACGGAAAACTAAAATGTGAAAATCGCCCACCACTCCGCTCTGGCTCAGCTGGGCAACACGTAGCGACGCGGACCGCAAGGGCGCTAAACCAAAACACTCTATTCAATTAGTTCAGTAAAGCACTATGCGGAAGGCCTTCGTGGTTCGGGATCATTTTTCTCATACGCACAGTGACACCGACACTGGGCGCCCACACCGAATTTTCTGCAACACCTGGCCTCTAACGTTGCCACATTAAAATTCATCTCGCAGGTAAAGGAAAATGGCAGTAAAGCTTACCGTGAGAAATGTGGAGCAAGTCGAAAGCGGTACCTGGCACAATACTTCACCCAGAAATGATGGCCATGAAAACACTGGAGCGTCTCATCTATCCGTGCTTCCCTTCATTCATGCCGGTGCCATGATTGCGCGACTCTTTTATTTACCTCCCTTTCTTAGCATAGTCATGTTAGTACAGGGTACTGCGAAACACCCTCTATCCCCAGGCTCATTCAGATGCCTGGTGATCGGGTGTCTGATGGCTGAAACTGATAAGGCGAAGATGAGACGATGTTGCTGGCACAGATGTCAGCACGGTGTAACTTTAAGTGCATCAAAGATCAAAATTATCAGCTCAGACAACGTGCACTGAGGGCACTTCGCGCACGCATACACGCACAGCCGCTCTCCCGGCTCAGCCACCTAAATCATAGCCTTCGAAATTTGTTCCCACTCGAAGAGAGCCACCTCTGAAAGGTGGGTTAGGGTGCCACGCATAGCCCAAACAAAGCGAAGTCGCCGATTTTCAGTAGCCCAAGTATAGCCACATACCCCACTCGCCCAAGTCGACGCTAAAATTTTTTTGTAGCCCAATTTGGCTATATATAGCCAAACCTGGCAACACAGACGCCGCGGAGAGCACCAAACGAGACCACAAGAAGGGCGAAGAGATCCAATAAAACGGTGGCGTTCAGTCATGTGACCAGCGCCAAGTGTGCTTACAACAGTGGTGAATCGACTGAGTAAAGGCAGTCAGTGCTCTGTTCTACGGTAGGTGTTGCCGTCTTTGCAGTGCTCCGCTTTCTCGATGTGTTCGGAGAACGTAAGACACGATTCATTCGATTACGCCTTGCGGTAGGTGGTAATGCGTAGCAGTTGCGGTGCTCTGCCTACCGCTTTGCGACGCTTCCTCCCGATATGATTGTGGAGTTTCGTCGTTCATTGGAACTTCTCCATTTGTCGTTTTCATTAGAGGCTTTGTGCTGAGTGTGGCAGCTTCATATTGCTGCGCGACATGTATTTTCGGAAGAGCGTGTGCCGAAGGAAGCCGTGGAAGAGACGAGATTCCGTGATATGATCATGCAGTACATGTTGGATTGTGTGTGTTGGCCTCAAATGTCTGGTATGGGACATCCCGTTGCAAACATCCTTAGGAGAGTCATATGATTAAAGTTTTGGGATTTGTTTAGATCCCAGAAGTTCAATCCTATGGATGTTCGAAGGATGTGTTAAATATGACTGCCCGAAATTAGTATCCTCATGTTATCCACAGAACGTTCTAACCGGAAATTGGACGTTTGGATCTAACCGGGATGTCCAGAGGATATTCGTGGTCCGATGGGTTGTGATTGAAAGCAGCTATTCTTTTCGATTCAGTATTGCTTGTTCGCCTTCCGAGTCTTGGCCACTGCAAAACAAACGGTGTTACTGTGGCCCAGACGCACGATCTGCGTGAATACGACTTGCGTGACACACGACCAATGCGAAGTATAAACGCCGATCTGGAAGTGCAAAACGCACGACAATGTCCTTCCGAATGATTGTCGAGGTTAGGCACTTTGTGAGTATGAACAGAATTTCGATGTGATTACAATCTTATTAGTTGCCAGATGTTGCATACGCCTCTCACATGCTTGCACGTGAGTTGATAATGAGTTGCCTTACAAATTTACCAATATGATTAAAATAAAGCATCGCGGCAAAATGGTCAGAACACTCGGCTAGGGCGCTCGACCGCAGAGGTTTGCTTTCGAAGTCGGTCACACGTTTCATTTCTTTCAAGCGTATCAAGACAGTAAACTCCCTAGCGCAATCTTCCAAAAATTACAGCCAAGAAAGGACTAGCTCTAAAAATGATGAGGATCCCACGCACTGTAGGAATCCATGTATGCGAAGCTTTCTGTGCTGGTCGCTTTTATTTGCGATAATTAGTGGTGATGTTGACGGCGAAAGCATAATTTTCTTCAACGTTTATTCTGACGCGAGACTGGTCAGTTGACGTTAAACATTACCATGCGTGCGCCACTGCAGTTAGTCTGCGTAGTGCACAGAACACACAGGGGTAGGTGCTTGCTGGCGGCGTTCCTGTGCACCATATTTCACAACTTCTGAGACAGTTGAGCACTGTCATTACCTCACATGGCACATCGCATCGGGGCAGAAGTATTAAACCTGAATTAGATTATGGGGCTGGACGTGCCAAAACCACAATGGCATTATGAGGCGTGCCGTAGTTGCGGGCTCCGAATCAATTTTGACACCGTGATGTCCGTTAACGTGTCCAAAAATCTAAGTGCACGTACGTAATAAATTTCGACCCCAGTCGCAATGGGGCTGCCCCGGTGGGGATCACATCCGCGACGTCTTGCAAATCCGTAGCCGCTACGCTACCGAGGCGGGCACAGAAGTGTAGATTTGACGGTCGACTGATTCCTGAGTGTCACCTGGACCCTGCGGTGTGTTTTAATTAATGCGGGTCTGCTTCTGCACGCCCTGCGTGATTCGTCCGCTGGTAATACTTGCAAGGCGTATATTTTTCACAACTAGCAGGAATGTACTGTATCGCACCTTGAACTCAAGCTTATCTAGATTCCCCACAGCCGCTGTAGTATAGCAGCAGAGTTTCCTTGCCTTCACACGTCACCTTACCCCCTCTGTATGGGACATGCCTCTTCTCCCCCTTTCCTCCACAGTTCTTTCTATCCCTGGACTTGCACCTTAGAAGAAAGGGAACCGCTGCAGTTTCTTCAATGCTTTTGATGGGGTCGCGGATAATCTGCCTGGTTTTCATTTTACTGTGCTACCCTTTGCCGCACGCCGCTGAAAACGTTTTCGAAGGGTACGGGGGCTTTCGGCGATTGATAGCTGTACCTGCGCCCACGTGGAGTGCGCGTCGGGTGTGCGTTTCGTGGATCGCGAATCATTTTTGATTCGAGGCAGCAGTATGTTCCTGGAAACCATGTAGCACTCACCGACTACTACAGGTGAGCGGGCCTGAGTGCGCTCTTGTGGAAACAGTGCAGCCGATAAAGGCACGCTGAGTTCCGTTTGCCGACACGGCTGCCTTGGAGTTTGTAGTCGCTGATTTCGGCACTTGGAGCTCGCTTTTTGCATTCTTTTAACATGTTATACAGACATTTCGCAAATTCAAGATGTCTTCGAGCGCAGCCTTCCACGTCGGATTTATCGAAGTAGTTTATCGTGGATTTATCGACATCTACAGCCACGGATCATTGTTAGCGTCACATATTGTGGAAAAGGTGCATCGCTAATATGAAATAATGTCAAGACGTAGAAAAACAGCTGCGCATATGTGTCGTGTTGTCCCACCCTGAGACAAGTCAATATAAGCGGCTGAACCACTTAAACAACGGCAGCTGTGATCCACATACATATATTATGGCCTGTTAATTTATTACTGATTCTCAAATTTCTTCAACTGCATCATACTTACAGCTTGCGCGTACCATAAAGTATTATTAGAGAAAAGTGCACTCGCATATGTACTGCTTTATAGGCCATGTTATTATCTCGCGAAAATGTGGATGCCATTACTGACATCGCTGGTAACGGTGGGAGGTGATTTTTTATGCTGCTGTATATATATACCGTATACGCCGCCTCTTGTTTCCCGTTGGATGCAGATGTAAGCAGTGCATCTCTGGAATAGACAAATGTGTCGGCATAGCAACACGTACAAAGCCACCCATCTGCGTAGCGAATGCGACCGGCAGCCTACGGGTACAGTGACATACTGTTTTTGGCAAAGCGCTGTGTGGCCACTTGCCGCTTATTGTGTGCGCGCTGTGTCAAGTGAAGAGTAATTTAATTACAATTGCAAAGGCCAGAACTTAACTATAAAAAAGTTTCGTTCGTCCTAACTGCTGAAATTTCAGTTCAGATCCTCCGGTAGCGGGCGCACGAACTGGACGGCGCCAGGCTTAACCTTCGCTGGAGAGGTTCAACTTTGGCTCGGGACTTCATGTGCACTGCTTCAGAGGGTTGAAACTTGTGCATTTCATCTTGGCAGGCATGTTTGACTAATTTTGAGCGTGCTTAATTATATATACAAGTGAAGACGTTATCCCGTTGTCGGTTCGACGACCGATCGTCCAACTATGGTCGGCACGCTGATTTTGCCGGTGCCATGGACAAGAAAGCCCGTCGCAGTACGACAACTCGCGCTCATAGGTTGCGTCGTTGTCGGTCTGCTATGATAAAATGATTCAGGTGACGCACAAAAGTCAGTCAATTGTTGGGGTGAGCATCTTGTCGGTGTCGTATTGACCCTGTGTTACCACGCCTCAAACTAGTACGTGCAGTCAGGCACTCGCTGCCACCACCACCAGGTGAGGCTCGACCCTGCAAGAACACTTCATCACCAACGTGATGTTTTTTAAGTGTCACTCAAGTGTAACGCAGATGCTTTTGATTAAATTTGCTAGCTATTAATGAAACGCGACAACTACTTGGGCCAGGGTGCAATGCGGACAAGTCGGAAGAAACCCTGGCCGCTTCCTGTTGCAGTGGAGTTGCAGTCTTATGCTGCGCATGTTTTCGGCACAGCAGCGACGTCGAGCTACCAGTGGAATTTCAATGCGACACGTGGCACGAGTGTTTGCAGCAGCATGCGTTCGAGCTGTCTTTCTTTTTTCGGGGGACTTACTGGTGCGTCGCTATGACCGCGGCCATTCCAAAACGTTGGGCGACTAATCCGCTAGGGGAGGGCGCATGCGCCGTCGGAGCATGAAAAACAAGCGGATATCAGGCGTCAAGAGTGCCGACGCCCAGGGAACTCCAGAGCTACAGTGTACTGGAATAGGGGCCGTGTGCTCAGGAAGCGCTCGCCGCTGAGGCGCTTCATGTAGATAGCACGAGATGGCGCTGTAGGAACATGGGCTCTACCATACAGTTACTATAAGGCTGTACGGAACGGACGGCGCAGCGCCAGCGCTGCATGTTCATATTTTGATAATCACTTTCTGTCGCAGTCAAATAGACGGGCAAATGCTCCGCGTATGTTAGGATGCATCCTCGAAACTCACTTCCTATAAGAGATGAATTATATGTCCAGTCCTAGCGCGCCTCAACGCCCATTAGACGGATTTATTAACCTGACAGCAAAGATTCTGCAGACACCGAATTAGTGGCATAAAGCCGTTAAATTTGTTTTGAGCCACGCTGCCACGTAATCAGAAATCACTCGAACGGGGAACTCGGCTGGAAATAACGCTTTAGTAAACGACATCGAATTGATTTATACCAAGTCGGATTCCAGGTGCACACAATTTCTTTTGTTGTTCGGATTCATAAAAAAGCGGCCGCGGCATCCGTTTTCCAACGTCAAGCGCTTAGTTCCTCAGCCGCTGTTGTAGAAGAGAAGGCAAAACAATATGTACGTACCAAGCCCAAAGCCGAGGAGCTTCCCTGCTTGCCATTTACCTTCCTTCCCGATAAATATTTGTCCCTCGTTCTTTCATTCTGTTTCGCGAACCGCCCGCAAGCAGATTTGCACAGTATATTCGTGATTTTCTTTTATTTACAATATGAAGCGCTCCGGAACGTCAGGCTCATTGTGCGAGTACAAGACACACTGACATCCTACATTTCTATGAAAGGAATAAAACAGGTAGGAAAGACGCGAAGTAAAAGGGATCTCTGCAGAACTACACACAGTATTGCAAAACACGGAAAAACAGTGCGAGTACATTCCATCCCAAGCAATGGATACCTGCAGCGGTAATAATATGCGCAAATGAATTCCCTAATTCATTTCTTAATTATATTCACAAAATTAGATTTTTGAATGCACCAGAAAAAGTGCATTCCGATAAAAAAGACAAAGGAGGGTCTGCATAGATATGTTGCACCAGCCTGCTAGTAACAGCATAGCGAACTTTAAAGTGCAATTTCTTTCTTCTTTGTGCTTTTCTGCACTGATTAAGACTTTTAACATAAAAGTGCAGCCTTGTTAGGACATGAAAATGCACAACTGCTGATGTAAAATCATTAACATGTAATTTGCAGCCTATAACATAGCCAAATTTAAAGCTTTCACTAGAATCAACTATGCTGTCGCTGCAAAGCTTCTCTTTGCTGAAGAAGGTTCAAAATATATTCCCTATGTTTCCTCAGTGCTTCAAAAACCAACTTGGAGGGATATAGCAACCCTCTCCTGTCACAAATTTCGTGAATTTTGAGATTCTGCTACTGACACTAGACTTCTGCAAAAGAAGAGAGCGGCAGTCCTCACATTTGTTGCGAGTAAAAAATTCCTGCACGACATACCCTGCCATATATAATTGATGAAGCGGTCATCGTTCCTTTCATCCACATGAGCCCGGTGCTCTGCCGGAGTACTGTTTAGCCTTTGCTCTACCAGCGTCAGATTTCACGTTTCATCACGTGACGCAACGTCCGCTTCCTTGTCAGAATTATCAGGTGAGTGAAGTAGCGATACCAAATCTTTACTGACCTCTGTGTTCCCTGTTTGCATTGCTTTCGCCAAGTTATAGAAAGACAGGCATTTCACAAAAATAAAAAATTGAGACGGCGTTGGGTGATCGTTAAATGCACACGACTACCTCACAAGAAGTTCTCCAACTTATATTAGGTTATTCTAGATGTCAATAGGTATTCAAAACCCTCTTCTTCCAAGTATTCTAACAGAGCCAAACAGCTGTACAATGTCACACGGAGCCCATCTGCCGTCGACTGGCTCAAGAAGCCGCAAAGACCTTTTGCGTGTGACTCCCAACGAGACCAGAAACTCGAGGAAATCCTTCAGAGTCCTTCCGAGCAAGCACGCTGCAATCGGCCGCAACACACGCAGAACGGGTCCGTACAGACCGCGCGACTGCAGCGCCGCCGCATACATCCGGCACCTGTCTACGCTCCCGGCTTCAAAGAAGGGCGTGGCGCGTTCCGCCGTCTGAACAGACTGGCCCTATTCTAATACAGTGTACCAGAGCGCCTTGTGCACATTCGACGTGGTGGCTCCCAAACGTGCTTGTCGAGTCGCCTTTCCTCTCTGTCGCGCCCCTATCATGCATACACACGCTCTGAACCACCCCTCGACGCGGTGTGCCAGGCAGCAGCAGCAGCCGCAGCAGCAGTGGTAAATTCAAAGGTTTGAAAGAAATAAGGAACTGCAGACAAAATGCTCAACTGAAAAGCATGTGTCTTGAGCAGTATCTGTATGTATGTACCTCTGCTAGGTAAACATTTCTCACAACCAGATTCAAAGGATATGCAACTAAATCATAGGTGTCCGGCGTCAAGTCCGCGTAGCAGCGTTCAGACTTAACGCGTCTACGCCTAAAGGTGCTGCTAAGGTTCATAGACAAAAAGTTCTCCAAGGTAGCGACACTCAATGTCCTTTGCGCCTCCCTCCTCACTCTCGCGCTTATTCTCTCAATTCTCCTTCATTCGCGTCTATGATTAGCTATCGCTTGCACGCGATTTTCTAAATGGCTAAGGTTGATATTCATTTTTTTTCAAGGTGGTTCATACGAGTTCGCGTGCGCCAATGACCTTGTTTCATTTTCGCCGGAAGAAAAGCCATAGTGTAACCAAGGCATATCACGGTTTTTTGTAAAGCAAGGCCAACCGGGAAGCAGAGCGTCTAAGCGCCTAAGCGGATTTTCAACACTACGAGGTGGCTACGAGGTGGCTACGCTTCGCGAGGTGACCGGACGGCTAGTCTGGCTGCCCGCGGCGCCGTCCAGGCGGAGCATCTACTGCAGTGTTTTTATTTATTCTTTATTCATGTATTTCCCCGCTTTGCCCGAGGGCGCTACAGCAGGCGGGTTATAATAATGAAAAAAAAAACATCATTCACACTGCACACTTGCTCAAGCGTCAGTCGATTCGACTGAGCGATAGTTTTTACAAAAAAAGAACTTGCATACAGGCTCATCCTAGCCTGGTGTTCCATAATATTGTACTTGTGGTCAGTGCATCCAGATATACAATTTCGCTGTTTTAAATAACTTTCGCTATCAATGCCACTTTTGCCACTACATATTTGGTATAAAAGTTGTAACCGCAATTTCATTCGGCGTGACGAAAGTTCTTCAAAATTTAGCCCTTTCTTCATTTCAGTGCAATTATAGTTCCTACCGTACCTGCGCAAGACGAACCTGGCTGCTCTGTTGTGAATTTTTAAAGTTTATTGATCAGATATGTTTGAGATATGTCGGTTCCATAGCGCACAGGCATATTCCAAAATAGGTCTTATACATGTTAGGTACGCCGTGCTTCTAAGGTTCGAATTCGCACAGTTTAAATTTCTCTGAATATAGTTTGCCGCTGCGCCCTTGGCAACAACATAATCCACATGCGCATTCCAAGAACAGTCGCCCGAAAGCAGCACACCCAAATATTTAGTCGTTGATTTCTTACTTAAAATATTATTCGTTATATGGTGACTTGCATCATTTATTTTTTTCTTCTTAGTAAGACACACGTGGACGCACTTATTCTAGTTCATATTCATTTTCCACATGAAACACGATTCACAAATAAGATCCGCTTGTAGTTCGAGGACGTCATGTTTATCTTTATTTTTTCTATATAAAATTCAGTCATCCGCAAAGAGGCGTATATCAGAGCTGATGCCTAAATAAATGTCATTAATATAGATAAGAACTAAAAGAGGCCCCAGCACTGACCCCTGCGGCACGCCTGACGTGACTTCTAGTTAATCTGACTTGATCTCGTTCAATATAACGCACTGGCAGCGCTGTGACAAGTAGTTCTCGATCCATTGAATAATACTTGAATCTACATCTGTTACTAGAAGTTTTTCATGAAGCAGAGAATGGCAAACAGTGTCAAATGTTTTGCTGAAGCCTAAAAATATGCAATCTATGTGGCCTCCCAAATCAATTGCTGCTGCTAGGTCGTTGTAGAACTCAAGAAGCTGTGTCGTACATAAAAACCCCTTGCGAAAACCGTGCTGACGGTTCGTTAGCAACGCGTTCTCCATTAGGTGTTTCATTATAGCCTTGTATATTATCTGCTATATAATCTTGCAGGAAATTGATGTAATGAAATAGCCCGATAATTCGTAACGTCCTTTCTTGAACCTCCTTTATGACTTGGGACTACGTTTGCTACGTTTCAGTCCTGTGGCAACTTACCGGTAGATAATGATTTTTCGAATATTAGATAAAGGTAAAGTGGAAGTGGGCGAAAACACTGTTTTAGAATTCTTTCAGAAATACCATTGGGGCCATTAGCCTTACTTGCATCAAGATTCCTAAGTAGAGCTTCAATGCCGCTAACACTAAGTTCTAGCGTTTGCATAGGAGGAGCGCTGCTATTAGACAATTGTGGGCTGCGTGCAGAATTAGAAAGAAAAACTGATTGAAAGCAACTGTTTAAGCACGTCGCTTTTCTTGCATCATCAGAACGAGTGCATCCATTGCTAAAAATTCAATTTATCCCAACAGGATCAGACCCATCTCCCTGAACTCGCTTGTAAGTTTAAGTAACCTATTTTTAAATCTGCTAGACAAATAATCGACATTATGTTGTTCCTCTACTATGCATTCAAAAACAGGCAAATAGTCAAATAGTTTATCGGAAATTGATGAATAGTCACCTTTATCAAAGAAGTGTACCCTTCTATCGGTGCGTTTTGTACGCCGAGTTTTCGTTTTATTACCTGCAACCACAACCGGATGATGTCTAATGCCTGGAATGATATCTACATTATTAATTGAATTAGGGGAGTTAAACAGAAGATCCAAGGTATGACTGAATCTAGTGGGTTCCACGACATACACTATCAAAGCAAAACTGTCAACCGTGTTTTCATTTCTACAATAATAGGCTTGCATTTAACACCTCCACCTGCACCATACTTCCATTTCAATTCTGGTAATTCAAGTCGTGTTTTCATTTCTACGATAATAGACTTGCATTTTTAGACCTCACATGCACCATACTTCCATTTCAATTCTGGTAATTCAAGTCGTGTTTTCATTTCTACAATAATAGGCTTCCATTTTCGACGTCACATGCGCCATACTTCTATTTCAAGTCTGGTAATTCAAGTCTGATAAGCCTGGTAAACCCGCAAGGTAGGACGAGAGGGCGTAGCCTAAAGCTAGAGAAATTGTAATCCAGATGTAACCAAACACAAAAAGGAACAGAAGAAAATGTTAGCCAAGTACAGCCATTTTTATTTGCAGTTTTATTTGCAGTTTTATTTGCAGTTTTATTTGCATATTCATTATCGCATACCGCTACAGCAGTCCGTTTTTGCACAACCCTTCGTGACAAAGTGTCCGTGACACCCTGACGGTCTACCCTTCACATCAACAAAACCTATATGATGCTTGCACACACAACACTTTCTCGTTGGCCCCGAAAAATCTTATGTTCTAGCGAACCGCTGCAGAGGGCGAGAAAAATCGACCATGGCGCTGCCAAGAAAACAACTACATAGTACCTCCACTCCGCAAGGCTGCCGTCGTGGGTGCACAATTCCCTTCTAGAGACCCTGTAGTAAACATAAATTTAACCAATAAACTTTCTTTCAAGCCTATCACAGTGTTTTTCGTTTTATGGCAGATTGTATGATATTATTTTTAATCATTTACAATAATATTAACTACGAATTCCGCTTTTTAGCTGTAGTAAATGCCGAATTTTCGGAGAACGCTTAAGCTTCGCCTTTAATAGTGTAACGCGACAGCATTAAATGATCGCTGACTGCTTCTCACGCTTCCCGGAAACAACGGCGTATGTTAACATAATGTTTATGGGGAAACGCTTGCGGCGAGCGCTATGTACGAAGGCAGCCGGGCTTTCTGGCCGAAACTTTGGCAAGGGCGGCCGCGATGCGGCGGAGGTGAGCGCCATCTGGAATTCTTTCAAAGAAGCAGACGCGCTGCTTCGTGGTCTCTGACATATTTAGGCGCCGGCATGCGCAAATGGCGGACGCCGTCTCCGGTCTGTGCATTGTAGAAACGCTCGGAATGGGGTTTGTTTGAGTTCGAGCGTAAAAGATTTATGTTTTCTCATACATTCAAATTACAATCGGAGAGCTATCGAGTATGTAGGTTGTGTGTAAGTCATAGTTTACGATAATTCCACGTATTTAACCTTCAGAAATTCAATTAGTTCATTGAATTGCTTGTCTCACATGAACGGCCTGAGTATGTGCGGTTCGGAAATTGTTTTCGCGAAGCGAGGTAAGACGCCGGACACCCAACGCCGACGCTGAATTTTCTGTGACACGGGGTCCTTAACGCAATCGCGTTAAAATAACGTTCAGCATCCTGCACCTAGGTAGCTTAGGGTAGTTTCATGCGCCCTTGCTGCTAATTTTTGAACCACAGTGGAATCTACAGTTCCGTTTTCTGTGTTTGCATTGTACTCGTTGATCTACAAGACGGGAGTGTTAAAGTTGGCCAGGAAGCGGCCATCTAGCTCGAATTTTCGCAGAATCCATACGCGCAACATCATTTCTAATGTTCCTGTTTCCAGTCTATTGCTGTGTTCGGTCTTAGTCACGGAGATCAGTGGAGGTATTCTGTTAGAGAACCTAATGGACTTTCCATTGCGGCCGCTCCTGATTGGCTAGGGCCACTCGTCTCCTCCTGACTCCTAGAGCATCATCCAATGAGAAGCGGCCGAAATGGACAGTCCACTTGGTGGACCCTTACCGAATACTACCCCCCCCCCCCCTCCCCAGGTAGTGTTCGACAGAGGCAAGCGCAAAGAGGTGCAAAAACCGATTTCGACAGGTTCTGAAAGAGAAACTCACCAACAACGTTTTCTTTTTCTCAGTGGCATGCCAAAATTTCACCATTATTTTCCCCATCATGTTCGACCGTATCCCCCGCGCCGGTGCGCGAGGATGCAGTCGAAGTTGAGGGAAATACGAGGCAGGCCGAGGGAAGCGGGGTTGCGAGTAGGGGTGGAAAGAAGCGGATTTGCTTTTCCGCCCGCCTGATGGATGGCGGTAATTACCAACAGGGTGTCTCGGTGCCTCTACCGTGCATTAGAAAGGTATAATGCCACACTTCTTCGCGAGACGCGGCGCTGATATCGAGGCACCCCACTGCAACTGAAGCGGCGGAGTTACCGCGGCCAGCGTTAAGTGGATCAACGATCAAAACCACCGGCTCAGGCAGCGGCGGAGAGAGGGGAGAGGCATTTCGCGCACCGCTGCGCTGTCGGCTCAGCCAGCTAAAGCATAGCCTTCGAGATTTTTTCAGCTAAGTGAGAGCCACATCTCGAGCGAGGATAAAGGCGCCGCTTAGATCCTAAACAAAGGCGGCGCAGATTTTCAGTAGCCTAAATATAGCTACATAGCCAACTAGCCCAAGCCGACGGCAACATTTTTTTTTCCGGTATACCAATTTGCTATACGTGGCCAAACCTGGCAACACTGGCATCTAGCGCTTTCGCGGCGGACGTGCCCCCATCTCGTGACGCCGGTCATCCAGCTTCCCCGCGCGCGCGCCGCCGCCGTCGTCCAGTGTTCTGGTCGGCTGCAGCAGTGCGGAGAGCTCTTCCGGGCGGGAGAATACCTGTAGGCGAGTGATCGGGCTCGCCGCTTCGTTTTCTGCCCGTTTTACCCGCCTGGCGAGTAGGTTTTCCCTGCTAGCCCACTTTTGCCACTCCTCCTTCGGTGTTAACATGCCTTTAGCGTGCAGCTGCATAAAAATTCTGCGGCCACCTGTGCACCTTTCATGAGTTCTTAATGCGAAAGCATTAATCCACATTTGAACGCCACTGAGCAGCCCACGTTTCGCGCTGCGAGTAATGTTTGCGGCAGTGCTCGTTCTGCATTCGGTGTATTGGGAGAGTTGACCACAATGGTGGATTTCGATGCCGTCTCATCGCTGGTTACGCTGCGTTCCTCCCCTCCCTTATATCGTCCGCGGTGTACTGCAATGGACAGCCACGTTTCGCCACTGGCGAAGTTGCGTTCGCCGGCGATGTAGATACTTCAGGCACCATAGCATATGTGCTGCCCGAGCCAGCAAGCGCCAGCCAGCGCTCCTATTTGCTGCGATAGACGCTGCTGACTTTTTCGCTCAATGGGCCATTTGACGCTTTCGCATAAAGGCACAAAGCGCTGTGTAAGCTGGAACCGCATGGCGCGTTTTTCGCGAGCGATAAACGCGACGGGCGGCAAACGCCCGCGTTGCCGCCGACGCGCGAACACCCGTACGAAAGAAAGGAGCGGCGCTTTCGCTCCGCGTTTTCCGGGTTGCCAGACAACATAACTCTCAACGTCATGTATTGTCTCTCTTACCGCATATATAATATGCCCTTAAACTTACAGAACACTACAATAAAAATAATCTGAGTGTAATCAGACAGCTACATTTCTTTCCGAAGTGTATTTATCAAGCTTAATTTCAAGCAGCAATATTCTGTGCCAAACTGCGACTATGTACTTTCCGCATGCTGAGAAGCCGCTGCTTGTTTACAACTTCACATATAAAAAGAAGGGTCGGCCGCTTACTACCGAGCAGAAGAGGCGATTGCTACTATTAAGGGGGATGCTGATACTGAAGCAAGAAAAAATGCGGGTCAGGAGGTACATGTGGGTGCCGTTGAGAAGAGAGCGAGCACCATACACTTGTAATATTATTAGCAAATTGTCTTGCCAGTATTAGCGATGAGACGCGACGCTTCTCCACTTTAGTTATTAGGGCCTCGTTGAAGGTTGCTTTGTTTATTTTAGGTGAACACGATGCGCGAACCAACACGATGCGCGAACGAAATCACGGTAGCACACGTTTTCCTTGACGCGCGCGCCAGTTCTGCCGAGAAAAAAAAATTCCGCCAAGGAGGTTCCGTCGAGATGCGCAGAGACCAGGGCCATCTGGTGGCAAAAAAAGAACCAAAATGCCACGTGACCAAATGCCACGTGACTTACCTGAACTCTGATTGGTGGACGCGCCGCGCGGCGCGTTTTTTACTACTCCGAGCAGCAGCACGCGGCGGCGCGATTTCGTGACGGATCATGCTGGGCACGCGTCAAAATGACGCGCGCGTCCCACCATCCGCGCGTCAATCACGCCTGAAATCGTGCCATGCGGTTCCGCCTTTACTCTGTATTTTGTACTCTTAACCATCTGCTAAGTTAAAATTGGGCCAGTTTTGCGATTCAGTGAAGATGCTTGGGTTTGTCGGTATAACATTTTGCAAATTTTTCATGTAGTCTTGGGCTACAATAAAAATCTGCAAAATGTTCCACCTCGGCATTGTCTCTGTATGCCTAACAGCGTCAAAACAAATAGCTTAACAAAATACAAACAAAACATGCCAATGTCCTGCCCTCATCATGCGAATATTTTACCAAGGCTCATTTCACCATTTATTACTTGCCACCTGGGCGGAAAGCAAATAACAACTGTGAAATTGGATCCAAACAGGCGCATGCGATATGCCATGGCTGTTGTTGTAAAATACAACCCGCTGAGTGTTGGCAGTTGGGAGTCACAGACGGCTTGTTATATGTATATTATACATTCTACTATAAATCTAGCCTATAATTACACTTATGTAAAATCATACTTTTAGGAAAGTAGTAATTGTAATCGACGTAAAAGTAAAAGTTTCGAACTCGCTTGGTGCGCATCAGCAGAGCGACGGCCAGAAGCAAGCAAGAAAACAGGAGTGGTGCTATCTTGAAAACTTGGTTTATCTAGAAGCCTAGGGACCCCACGTGAACATTGCGAGCGCAGGTAACTTCCAGAATGAAGCTGGTTCAACCGCTAAAGTCACCTAATGTAGTTCACTTATAATAAATGAAAAACAAAACTTCCAATTTACTGCAACTGCAATTCACCTAATAGCTGGCGTGCGAACCCACGCCCCACAGTGTGGCGCGCTCTGTGTTTGAATGAGTATCGTTTAAGGCAATGATGCTGTCGTTTCAATGCGGCAGAAGTGATTTAGGGAAACCGAAACACGTCATAGACGTCGGTTTTGGAAATCACCCAACGTGGCCGCAGAAGTACATCGAACATGGCCGTCTAGCAACGCTGTGCCATAAGGCGCCGCAGCTTAGGTGCATCACGTGGGTGTTCCTCCGAAGAGCATCGAGCGCGAAGCAACGCCCAGTGCCGCGCACCGTTTTCTACTTCCCGGGGAGGTACTCTGCAAGAGTCCACCCAGTGGACTGCCCATTTCGGCCGTTCCTGATTGGCTTTGCCGCTCGTATACTCCTCGCTCGTACAAATGCATCCAATCAGAAGCGGACGAAATGGACAGTCCACTAGGTGGACTCTTACAGAATACCCTCTCAGGCGACGTGTTGGTGCGCTCGTCTCGAAAGCACAGCATGCTCGCCGCCGCGTGCCTCAGAGCTTAGGCCTGCCACTGGGCCACTCGCGAGAACCAGGGAAGGAGAGGGTATTCTGTAAGAGTCCACCTAGTGGACTGTCCATTTCGGCCGCTTCTGATTGGATGCATCTGTACGAGCGAGGAGTATACGAGCGGCAAAGCCAATCAGGAACGGCCGAAATGGGCAGTCCACTAGGTGGACTCTTACAGAATACTTCCCCTGAAGAACATGCTGCCGGAGAAAAAATGAACGCGTATTGTCGGTCACGAAAATTCTTGTGCCGGGCAAGTCCACGCATCTCTGGCTAGGCGTCGAATATCTACCGCGGCAAACGCACCGGAATTGCCGCAGAGAGACGATTTACCACGCGCTCGCGTGCTGTCAAACATTACCTGCATCGCTGCAAAGTTGAAACATACAGACGGAAGAAAACATCAGAGATAAAACGCATCTCTCAAATCAGGCACGTGCCCAGGATTTTTCTTTCGGGGGAGGGGGGCAACCCAAGGTAACTTCTATGCAAATGAGAGGGGGTGCTTTACCTGTACAAATGTGAATAACGCCCACCGTTCGCCATAAAAACGCGTAAACCCACAAAAGAGAAATGAAATAAGGTGTATCTAACAGGTACGCCTGGGCGATACACCTCTCCTTTACTTGGCAAACAAGGAACTACGTCAAATGGACTTGCGTAGGAAAGAATCGCAGAAAGAACACTGCCGAAAACAAGTAAAGAAGCTGAAGTGTAAAATAAAGATTACTACAATACAACTTAAGTAAACAGCAGTCGCAACCAAGGCACACAAACCGCGCGGAGTTGTGTTACTTCGCCAGCCACTCACACAAGCAAACAAAATCGGCGTCATGCGGCCTTTTCAAAATGGCGTCCTACTTTTATAGCTCCGGAGAGTCTGCTCTTTTCATCGGCGGAAACAATGAGGTGTGCAACAGACATGGACAAAGTGTATGGAGTCTTAACATTTCACTCTTCAAAATCTGCGGGGCCGTTCGTTTCATTTGGGAACCCGTTTTACTCATAAAACTTCACTGCCAACTAAAGTTGTGAAACCTGACAATCAATAGTTGCACCAAGGCAAGCATGTTATTTCACTTCAATAAAGAATTAGGCTTGGGCCATTTCACTATAATAGGCGAGGCAGAAGGTATAAAATGACGCGCTAATAATTTTGTTTTTGTGGTTACCGCCTTATTTGGGTAACACAAAGAGTTTGAAGTACGAATAATTTGCAGCCTCCCGGAGGAACAGTGGCTGGCGGTTATGAGGGCGTGGGCGGGACGTTACTGGTGACTTAATTCGTATCCGGCTGTAGTAGCCTTTTCTGAATTAGGTCTGGAAGAGTTAGAGAAATACATATTTGCGGAACCATCACAGTTCTTCTGAATCCCTCGTTTATGCTCTACCAAGTTAAGTGCCGCAACCGACTCGTATTGTTATTTGGGAAGTTACGTAACGATGCGTGGCTGCCAGTCCCGCACAACTGCGTAGGGCGCAGGACGCTGCGATTCTAGACGTACTGTGCCCACCGCGGAAGCTTAGAAAGAATCATAAGCACAGCAGAGAAGTGGCTACGTCAGGTGGTTCGACTGGTAACTGCAGAAGCGCAATTCAAAACACACGGAATCGTTCCCCACTTCCGGCGGTGTTTTTTCTACTTCCTTTCTGAATAAAAAAATGTAGATCTATAAAAAGTTTCATAAACAACGATTGCATTTGTTAATTTTAGCTTTTTCTTCCTTTTTGGCTGTTGCCTTGTTGCCTCGGTTGCCGACAATGGATTCCTTAGTAGGCCACTTAATTTCTGAACTCCTTGCGACTCTTGTTTCCAGTTGGCAATTTTGCACGCAAAGTTCTCTACAATTAGGCAAAAACATTCATGTAGTTTATGGGTTTACGGTTATTGCAGGTTTTAATGATGGACGCTGTTTCGCATTATTTTATTTTCCGCCTTATCTAACGGATATCGTGGGTATATGGTTCCGAGAACCTGTCAGCGTCGCGGCGACCCGTTACTCGAGGAAATGATGAAGCAAAAGCAAATGTTAAATTTAATTGGCGTTTTCTCAGGCCGCAACTCGTTTTACATGCATGCAGACAAGCTGACCGCGAACCGTATCCCTTTCCTGGTCCCTGGATTAGTCTAAACAAAGAGGTTAAACTAACAAAGCAACAGCGATGCGCGTGACCGTCGAAATGACGGTGGCAACTGAATGCATCTCAAGTTAATCGCGTGGGCACCGAATCGGCGAGGAAATTGGCCTTCACACTCCAGGAGTTGCCGATAACTACTGCCATCCAAAAGGAGTGAAAAAGGCAGCAAAATGTTGACCGCCGAATAGCTGTCAAGTTCCCACATTGATATGGCAGCGCTTTAGGAATGTGTGTCAGAAGTGGGCGTGAGTGGCGAAGGGGGAAGGGGTTATGCGCCTTAATTTCGGGAGGGGGGGGGCGGGCCCCCCTGGGACCCCCCTTGGGTACGTGCCCGTCTGAAATGTTTAAACAAACAGGGGGTACATTGTGGGCAACAATGGCATGCGCAAAGAGTAATGCACAAACTGAGCTAGAAACATGCACCTTATCTGCTAGTACCTTTCTTATGCAACTGGTTAAGCCGTATTTTTAGTTATGCGCACAAATATTTCTTTATTTTCTGTCTTGTTGCCCGGGACAGACCATCGCAATCGGTGAGTGCGATCGACGGTAAACTTACGCATGTGCCGTCGTTTGCCGAAAGCATACGATACGTCTCTACAAATCTTCTTCTAAGCCTGTCCGTGCTGCTTCTCAAAACTGCTGTGTCTTTGAATTTGGGTACAACTGCACCTTGGGCAGTGGAAAACAAGATTCGCCTCTACTGCCACTCCGCCACCCTACTTGTGCTTCTGGAGCCTCATGTGGAAGCACCCACCCGTCTGTCCAATGTAGAAGGTTCCATACGACAAAGGAAACCCTATATAACGCTCCTACCTTGCACTCAACAATTTTCTTTACATGTTGAGACAGTACGCTACTGAGGCCTCTACGTTTCATTTTTACACAAACCTATCATCTTCCTGGGAGCCGAGAGTACCACCTGCATATCATGCCGGGAAGCCATTCTTTTTTTCAGACTATGGGTTACTGTACGCATTTAAGACAAAACTACTACTCGTTGCTTCCTGGTAGTTCTAGGTGCAACTGTACCCTCGAAGTTCAAGGTCAACAGTCTTGGAAAGCGGCAAAGAGAGGCTTAGACAAATAATTGCGGAAGCGTATAGTCGGTTTTAGGGAAACTACGGCACATGCTTTGAGGTTCACCGTCGATCGCGCTCACTGGTCTGGCCTGGGCAACGAGAGAATCCGGAGCGTGCGCGCAACTCGGAACATAACCTGTTGCATTGGAAGGGTACACACACGTGTCACCTTCAGTTTGCGCATTACTCTTTGCGCGCGGTATTGTTGCCCACAACGTTCACCCCTGCCTAGCATTTGAGAGATTGGCTTCGCCTGCGCTATTTCCTTCGGTGTGTTTCAACTCTGCAGCGATGTTATATTAAGTATGGGTGTGATATTCCAAGTAGACCCAACGCAAGCCTTAGTCAATGCCTTCAGACCTTGTGTTGTCGACGTCGTCGAATATACGGTGCCAATTTGTTTCCCAAGGCAAACTCGCGTCATAAAGGGGGCGGTGAAGATTTATTAGACCGCCAAAAAATGCGGTATTTTCTGAAGCTCCAACATATATGGCAATATAGGTCAGTTGACAAGGCGTTCAGTCTTTTACGTCACATTTGCGTACGAACATCCGATGTGTTTCTTTCCAAAACGGACAAACACCAGAGGTTTGCAAGTACTCAGTAGATTTTGCAATGCGTTGACTTTTGTCACATAACCGGCATTGTCAGCTCTTAGGTACTATCCGTATTATATGTAACTGAAATTAATTTACGTGGTTTTACGTGCCAAAACCACGATCTTATTACGAGGCAAGCCGTAGAAGGGGACTCTGGCAATATGGCCCACCTGTGGTTCTTCAACATAGGCCTAAATCTAATTACACGGGCCGCCATTACTGGGATTCGATCCAGGGACCTTGTGCTAAGCAGCCTAACCCTATAGCCACTATGCAACCAAGGCGGCTCTAAGACATGTGTGATATAGTTTAACACGGGTATAATGTGAACATTAGGTTCTATTGATTACATACTTTTCTTTATGATGAACCACTGTTTCTTAGCCTGTGCTTGTGATAACGTGAACGGGATCATTCCTATGAATGTGATTGGGTGCAAAAAAGAAAGGCATCATCATACTATCCCGGCCCTAAGCTTGTTTATTGTCAGGTAGCGAATTCCGTACCTGTAAATTTGCGTTCTCTGTCTTGCTCTCGAAATGACATGGCCAGACTGAGCCAATAGCGAAATTATATCGGCATGCCAGAAAAACGCTTTTCATAATCATGTGCTCTTCGTTGATAGCCAATGATGCGATGATATTGTACTCACCTCACTCCGAAATGCGATGCGTGCGTCATCAGCACTCCTGTTTAGTGAAGTAAGCTTGGAATCCGCTTGGATATCTTCTTGCACGTCGAACAACATTAACGCCACGTCAAACGTTGCGGCAGTGTTGGATTCAAGCTTGAACTTGAAAGTCTTTAATAATTTCAGGTAGTCGGTCTGAAATGTACGGAGAAATTTGTTGGGCGCTCTCAGTGCACACGCACTGGCACAAATGCCCTTACGCACACAAAGATTAGTTTTATTATTTTTCCATGATGAGTGCGGTGTCGTTGCTTTCAGCAAAGATCAGCATTGCGAAACCATTACCAATCGAAAAATAAGCCGTGAGAATACACAGGACTCCAAACCAATAATTGAATTTAGAAGAAAAAATATAACTACGGACAAGGCCCAGTAATCATGGCTGCGAGTGCAGACATAAGTAAGCACTTAATAGCACCAGCATGACACCTGAAGACTGTGCGAACGTAGCTGGAGCTCTTGAGACCATAAAGTGAAAGAACTACGACCGCCTGAGAGCAGCTGCTAAGGTTGTGTTGTAGTCATCTCTTACAAAACGGATAGCAAGGCTTCAGTTTTGATATTCTAAGTCGACATGCGACTGAAACAGGCGCCAAGAGTTGTACTCAATCATTCTGTTAAGCTGCTGGCCTACGAATATTAAGCATTATTTGCCGGTGAACTACCTGACTGGAAGAAAAGTGTTTGGACATGTCGTTCTATCGTAGACTTTTAGCGCAATAAGAAACACAAGGAACGTACGACAGACCTAGAGAACGCGGACTTCCAACAATTTTTCACTTTGGTAGCTTCACACGTATACAGGGTGTCAGTAATATTATGCACCACTATTTAAAAATATGCAAATGCCACGCAGCTAGACAGAACCAAGGCAATGTTTTTGCCGTCGCTTGCAGATACCAAATTATTTTTCCTTCCGCGTAATTACATAATAAGTATGAGTTAATGAATCACTTCTAAAATTAATTAGATGGAAAGCGTCCATTGTAAAGCAACGTGGAAAACCCCCGATACAACTTTCTTTTGCTGCATACGTACTTCGTAAAAGTGTTTTCCTGTACGTGTAAGAAGCCTGCGAATGCACGCAATGTACCTCGAGCGGCCAGTTGCGCGGCAATTTTAACACGAGAGCGTTAAGGGCCCCGCGTTGCAGAAAATCCGGCGTCGGTGTCCAGCGTCCAGCGTCAGATGGTGGTCAAGGATCGGAGAGGGCAATAGGAAAAGGCAACTACCGATTTCCTGTGGGTGGGTGAGTCCGGGGCAACCGTCTACGTGAAGCCGAGGCCAAAGGGTTGCGTTAACGCGACAGCGTTAGGAGCCCGTGACGAACAAAATCCGGCATTGGTGTCCCACGTCGGATTCCGGCGTCGGATGACGATTCGGCAAAGAATTTTCGAACCACCCATACCCAGGCCCTCGATGAAGCGCAAGGAAGCTACCGAAATAATTGAATTTCTCAACCTAAAATCCTCAGAAGATGCGTAAAATTCGACTTATAGACAACTTACAGGCATGATAACGTCGGGTTGAAATTTGAGTATACGAAAAAACATATTCCTGTTGCGTCAACACTCAAAGAAACCACTTTGCAGCGTTTCTACAATACATAGACCGGCCACGGCGTCCCCAGTTGCACCTGCCGGTGATTATCTAGCAGGCTACAAGGCCTCCGAGATAGCCAGATGGCGCTCACCTCCAGCGCATCGCGGCCCACGCAAGAAGCCGCGTTTCTACCAGACAGCCCTCCGTACATAGCGTTCGTGGCCAGCGTTTCGCGCTAAACGTTAGGATTGCATACGCTCTAGTTGCCGCAAAGCGTGAGAAAGAGTCAGGGATTTTTTAATGCTATCGCGTTCAACTCCTTAAGGCGAAGCTTTAGTGTCCTCCATATTTTTGCGCGTATTCGCGGGCTTCTGTCACGCCCGCGAAAACACATTTATGTATCACGAATTGAGCTGAAGAAAGCTGTAACATCAGCTTTTTACGTTGCTGTCAAATTATCTCGTTGATGTTCATCTAAGTATAATATTTGAAAAGTTGATGAAAATATGAAGAATAGTTATGCAATTAGGGAGAATGCAAACAACAATATGAGTATCTCCAAGCGACAGCAAACAACGTTGTTTTGGTTCCGTCCAGCTACGTGGGTTTGGATATATTTAAAACTTGGTATACGATACTGGCATACCCTGTATATATATATATATATATATATATAGGGTATTGCCACTATGGGCAAAAGAGAATCAGCTGAACTAACCCATCCTGCAATTTTATAAATCATCAAAATAGGAAGCATGAAACATACGAGAACAACAACGAAAGTTGCAACCAAGTTAGTAAAGTGTGTCTTGGGGGAGGATTGGGGGAGGGGGGTGGCGGAGTTACGTGCCACAACCGCGATATGGTTATGATGTCCGCCATACCAGGAGACTGCAGATGCATTTTAACCACTTTGGTTGTCTTCACGTGCCCTCGTTGCACGTCACAAAAGCGTTCTTGAACTTGGAACCCATTGAAATGCGGCAGCCGCAGCCAGGATTTCATCCCGCGCCCTCTGGTTAGCAGCGCAACGCCAAAGAAAATGACACCACGGCGGGTAATTTAAAACGCTGACAAGCCTAAACATTATGATATGACTTTTTGTACTGCCACCTTCGACCGAGCTGCACTCGACGTGACATCAAGATTCATATTCCTTCTTGAGAAAGATCAATATATTATGCACCAAACCACGAGTCCCCCAAATTAGAAATCCCCGAAATTTATGATTTAATGTCTCGCTTGGTAGCGCTTCGTTCTATTAAACAGCACTGTGCATAGTTGGGCACAAACCCTCAGTTTCTGCAGCGAAAGCTAAGATGGCCCGCGCCCACATTATCCACTTGCTTCGCCACCAATCATTCGTGCTTCGCAGCGTCTGGCCGAGTTCATATTTTTTCGCATGACACCACTGCCTCAAAATACCGTTGGTGGCAATCTAAAAAAAAAACATTATTGATTTGCCTAGCAACCTGGCGTCCCAGCGCCGTGGTATATGGACTGGCACCGACTTCAAAACTTCTTTGGGGCTGAGAAGGCAACCTCTTTCACGGTGTTCCCATCCTTTTCAGCCTATGCGAGACATTGTGAATATTTCGCATCACAATACACATTTCCTTTTTATTTTTCTGCGGCGCGCATCAATGAGGTATTCTGAAGTTGTGTTCAAAAGCTTTTAGCCAAAATATAGCCACTGACTTCGGATACCCGTCATTTTTCAAGCGACCAGTTTCTGTTTCTACGGCACTTGTGAAACCAAAATCGATGAAGTACATTTAAGTAACCTAGTGATGCCCAGCTTCTCCACCCGAGACTAACCCGGCAACTTATCGGCTCGGAGCCGAAACATCCGGCATACTTGGTCACGTGTGAAACCCAGACGTATGTCAACGAATCTCGTTTTCAAACAATTTCTTTGTGGCATTTCATGAGTGATTCGCTGTGGGCGCAGACATTTAGTGAAAAGATACCGAAAAACTTAGTGCCCTTCCACCCTGTGAAGAAGGATAACCAGCGAAGCTGCGTATGTGGGCTCCCTAATGGCGAACTGCACCTTCGCCGTGGGTCGGCGCGGTATTGCACAATCTTCGAAATCGGCCCACGTATGGGGAGTGCCTAACTCGAGCGTCACCTCCGCCGCGGGTCGGCCCAGCATTTAGTTATCTTCGGTATGTTTTTTTTTCTACACGTAGACACGATAGCGCGGAAAGTAGCCCTTAACAGCTTCACTGTAAAAAGTTGCTGTGAAGCTCACGCTTGAACACGGCTGGTGTAGTCTCCCGAACAAGAAGACTAACACAATCATCAGTGTATCTGAACAGTTTCCGAATGTATGAGCTTTCTAATGGACATTCCAATTTTCTGTGAAGCCGGAGAAGATAAAAGCAACTCATCCCTTTAAGGACGAGACACATAAATAGCCCCAAAAAATGTCAATTTTCTATCAAAATGGGTAAAACACAACAAGCATAATAATTGTCAACAAAAAGAAAAACTAGTTTGCGGACATATTTCAGCAATAAGGGGGAGAACGCAGGCAGCACACCGGAAGTTGACTCCACCTCAAGCCACCTAAGGCTTCATTTGGAATTTGTACAAGCAGCTCCCATCACATATCAACCATAGGCGTACATTTCAGTTGCTTAACATCAGGTATGTCACGCCGCTACAGCCGGAGATCTGACGGTGATCTGTCTCCACTTGCAGTGAGTTCAAAACAAGGACAGTCTCCTGCCAAACTCCTTCTCCCTCGTCCAGTGTTCCTGCTCTAAACCAACAAATGACTCTTGCTGCCTGTCACTCAGTGTGGGCCGAAGACATTTAGCCAGAAACTTCTACTGAATGCTGAAACTCCGCACGAAAAACAACAGTTGTCAATAGAGGGGTAAGATGCCCACTACAAGTCAGCCAATATAAGTCCTTGATTTTGACGAAAAATATTCCCATCCGCTTAGGAAAACAAGGCCCGCAAATAGAACGACTACAGTTAAGGAGCCCCTTCTTCAAATACATACATGGTATGAGCAAAATTCAGTTCATTGCAAGAATACATGCATTCTTTACCGCATGACAACTACTCATTACATTCATTATTATTATTCAAATGATTTAAAAAGATAATATAATATGGTAAGGGTTAAAACAGATGTTTGCACCCCACCGAAATTTCAGATAAGCGATTGCCAGAGCGATTTCTCAGATAATAAAGGACTTCTTGTGAACTCTTTGCTAGAAACGTACCCCAGTATCGGGGCTTTATACATTATATTATCGAACGAGCACAACGATCTATAATCGGTTACTAGAATTGGACAAAAAATTCCACGGGCACTAGCAAATTCAGTCTATAGTGAGACCCTCACATTCTTTTGTATCTGCAACCTACTTTCGTTCTGGCGCGCACGCTTTCGCGATAGCGCCTCCATGTCATGGTTAACAAAGTAACCCTTTATCCAGTTACAAAAGATGACTGGAACATGCAAGAGGGGTGGCCGTGTGCAGCGGCGCAAATATATGGGAGGAGAATCACCGGGGTGTGCTAAGCCCAGTATCCAACCCTGCCCTCTATGGGAGCGCGCAGGCACGCACACATATGGGTTTGTCCCTCAGTGCGGTAACAGAAACCTAGACGGAATTAACCCTGACAGGTGAGAAAATATCCTTCTAGAAATCTACGACCCATCCAGCAACACATATACGCAACAGATGATGCTTGGAACGCATCCTTGTGCGCTAAAGGGCTAAAGTAGAGTACCAGTATGTTAAAATTCCGTTTTATCAATTTATAATCCTATTAGGTCACTTTTTATGCTCTACGCTGCATCTGTCCGAACTAGAACTCATCGCGGCTGCCATCTGTCGGGCACCAGTTATTTCGCAAAGCGTGATGGCGGGCCAGGTGTACATAGAAGTACGCCTCACGGATGACCTCCCGTTCGTGTTGTCCACTTCTCTACTCTTGTGTCCTGTCCGCACGCCTCACTTCTATTTTGCATAATGCAATGGAGCATTCACCATTTGTGTTCTTCCAGGCTGTCATGCTCCTCAGCGTTCCTGTTACCCTACCGTCATGAACATGCTTTCCGGCGGGCTAGGGACGGAGGCCGAGCCTCCCCAACACTGGACACTACAGCCAATTTGAACCCGGAGCAGCTAACCGGCTGGCAACATCTACGTGATGCTATCGCCATCTGCAGTGAGCGCGCCCGATATAGGCTGCTGCCCACCGACAGCGTGCTGGGGCACAAAACTGCGACTAGAATGGAGAATTCACCATTTGTGTTCTTCCTGGCTGTCACGCTGCTCGACTTTGCTATTACCGCACCCGTCATGAACATGCTTTCCCGTGGGCCAGTAACTCAGTAGCGCCTCCCAATCATTGGACGCTACCGTCAATTTGGACCCGGAAGAGCTATACGGCTGGCAAAATCTACGTGATACCGGGACCGGCATCGCTATCTGCTATGAGCGCGCTCGATATGAGCTGCTACCCACCGACTGCGTGTTGGGGCACGACAGCTCGATTAGAATGGATCATTCACCATTTGTGTTATTCCATGCTGTCACGCTGCTCGGCTTTGCTGTTACCACAGCCCTCATGAAAATGCTTTCAGTCGGGTAAGGGACGGGTAACCTCCCCATCACTGGACGCTACCGCCAATTTGGAACCGGAGCAGCTAAGCGGCTGGCAACGTCTACGTGTTACCGGGTCTGGAATCGCTATCTGCAATGACCGCACACGATATAAGCTGCTACCCACCGACTGTGTGCTCCGGCACGACGCAATTACTAGAATGAAGCCTTCAACATTTGTGTTCTTCCAGGCTGTCATGCTGCTCGGCATCGCTGTTACCACACCCGTCATGAACATTCTTTCCGGCGGGCCAGTGACGGGGGGCAGCGCCTCCCCATCACTGGACGCAACCGCCAATATGCACCCGGAGCAGATAAGCGGCACACAACATCTACGTGATACCGGGACCAGCATCGCTATGCGCTATGAGCTCTACCCCAAATAAGCTGCTGCCCACCGACTGCGTGTTCGGGCGGGACGCCGTGACTAGAATGGAGCATTCTCTATTTGTTTTATTCCGAGCTGGGTCATGCTGCTCGGCTTTGCTGTTACTGCAGGGTGATTCCACGAGAGATCAACACGGGTCAAAAAATTCATATTTTAGGTTTCATTGAATATTTTATATTTTATGCGCATATCACTCGGTGGCACTAAAGTGAACGTGGTTCCTTTTTTAAATGAATATTTTAGGAGGAAAAGAATGACCAGATTCTTCAGTGTGGAGGTGCCTATTTTATGCCCAAGGCATTTTCACAAATTCACAACGATGTGAAATACAATATGTTACAGCTACAAGGAATACATTCTTGTGTGTAAAACGTTGACGTAAAGAAGGGCCAGCTAGCACTGTTTGAGCCTTCCATGGAAAACGGAAGTATTTTAGAAAAATTCCCTAATTTGGTACAATCGTCAAAAGTTGCTATATTTACGATTTTTTATCAACTAAACCAATGCATGTAGCCTCTTGAAATTCGCTGGACCGTGAGACCTTAACTTAGTCAATAATTGTGCTGAATATTCTTGCTGTATCGCGGATTACCATTTCTAGAATTCGCCTCAAATTTGAAGTTTTGACAAAAATGAACGCTATTTAAAAATCAAAATAAAGAAAAAACCCATCGCAAATTTTTCTCAAAGTCTCGTAAACAACTGTTCACAGGCACGTGGAAAAGAATACTGATAAACATGTTGCATTATTTTGTTTGTAATCACAATACAGCTGGTAGAAATGAGAGCTTTGCCAGAATGCAGCAAGGTGCTAAGAAAAAGGGACATCGGGGTAAAAAGAGCGTGCCTAAGGCTCTGACTTGCCTAAACTTGACCGTGATTGCGACGTAAAGGCAGTTTTGGTAAACTAGAATTATTTTTTCAACCACGCCGTTCTAAGATGTCTGAATTTTCGACATAAATTCGTGGAGTTGTGCTTCTTCTCGGCCATCATTGGCGCCTATACTTAGTTCATGCTTTCAGATGCGGCGGCTGTAAAAATCCTCTCTTTTGATCGTGTTGGTAGAGTGTAGCAGAATAGGTAGTGAATCCACGGGAGGCGGTGGCAGAAGGATTAAGTGAAGTAAATACATTGAAATTTTTTGGCAGTGCGGCCGCCGCCTTAACCAGAATAAGCTATGAACACTCCCGTTGTTTGCGATGCTCTGCCGTCTGCCGTCTACTCATGAGCTGCCTTCTGCTCGACAACTCCGATATTATGCACCGTGTTCCCTGTTTCGGAAGCAATGGTTTAGTTTATGGTTTTTCAGGTATAGTTGGCGTCGAAATTATTGCCCCAGCGATGGCGCTCTTTGGGTAACACAAGCTAATCTCGAACGTCGTGCTCTTGCTGATTGCAACCGCCGGAAGCAATCGGGAACCAGTAATATGTCGTAGGTACCATCCCTTAAACACCACCTATAGGTGATGGCACAGTTATGTTACATATTATCAAAAAAGGAATTTGGATTAGCTACGGAATCAATCTAGTACACGTTAATTTTCGCCTCCACTTCGTTCAGGTAGGAGCTCTTATTTTTACGTCTGCTTGTATCAGGCGTGAACGACCTCGAAACAGACGACAGGCCAGTTTTGTGCTGAGGGTTATGTGCACATCCCACAGTCGTCATTCATCACAGACAAGCGCTAACAGTGTTCGCAGTAGTTTTGCGGTGTGAGTAGAGGTGCGATGGCTCACTGTTACAGCGGTGATAGGGTCTTTTGTGCAGATTACTTGAAGGTGCACAAAAAGAAAATACCACTTCAAAGAAATTTCCGCAAGGTTGGAGACATTGGTGTATCTGCACTGCAGAAACTCTTGCCGCGAGCTGCCCGCCATGCACAGGATGACGACCAGTTATGCCAAAATTGCTTCCGGCGACTAAAAGAAATGCTCTATTTTTCCGATGCTTCCCCTGCTGAAACAGCTGATGAATTCTTACCGGAAGAAAACGAACTGGGAGGTAGAAAGGAGTGCCCACATCCACTTGAAACTTTGCCTCATATCCATCAGCAGAAGTCGGATTCGCGACTAAGGAACTTTCGCCCGGTGCTAAAGCAAATTCAACTCGGTGGCACTGCAATGTCGAAATCTCATTTCGTAGAGCGCAAGCGCCATGTGGACCCCTCAGGTACGAAATGCGGCGTGTGCACCGAATGGTTTACCAACTTTAAAAAAGCCTATGACATGTGCTCTTCGTATCAAGAGCGAATGCGCTTGTTGACTCTGCTGCCAAGCCAACTGGAGCGCCGAAAAGTTCAAGCTCTCATTCCAAATTTGTCAGCCTACATGATATACAAATCCCGACGTTGGCGTGAGAAACGTGGAATATGGTCAGCACCAGACGCACCTGAGAGATCACGGTTGAACCCATCAGACGTCCAGACCGCTGTGGACTATTATACCAAAGACGAATATGCATGTTCTCGGCAGAGTCCCAACAAAAAGGATGTAGTATCTGTTTCGATTGATGGGAACAAACAGTATGCTGCCAAGAGGTTCATGACCCGCTCGGTACGGGAGACATATCGTCTCTTTAAGGAAGCCAATCCAGATACACCTATTGGGCTCTCAAAGTTTTATTCTCTCCGGCCGAAATGGGTTCTTCTTGCTCCACAACAACAAGTGTGCCTTTGCATATATTGTGCCAATGCCACACAGTGTGTTTCCGCGCTAGAAGAGCTCACTGAACGTGCCTACACAATTACCCACCTCAAAGAACTATGTCTTTGCACCTCGCCCACGACTGATTGTTTCCTGGGCGATTGTGATTATTGTGCAAATGAGGAAGCTTTAACTACTACAACTTTGGGAATCCCTGAAGAGACAGAGGTAAACTATGCGGTATGGATAAATTGCGACCTCGTCAAAAAGACAGCACAGTACTACCTTTCTGCGGGAGCTTGGAGTATGGCTTGTGAAGTGGATCACCCATGATTACATAAGGGGAATTCAAGCATCAGCAATACACGATGCCAAACGGAATCAACAGCACGGATCCCGTGTCTTTCACTTTGACTTTGCAGAGAATTGGACAGCTGTTGTACCAAACGAGGTACAATCATACCATTGGCACGAAAAACAGGTCTCGCTATTTACGTGTGTCGTCACGAGTAGAGGATCCACTCAGTGTTTTGCTGTCATCAGTGATGACGTATGTCATGATGCTGCGCACGCTTGCTTTGCACTGGAAAAAATCTGTGAGTGCATGAAAGAAGAACTCCAGCTTAACAAACATGTTACATACGTGTCTGACGGCGCCAATAGCCATTTAAAAAACAAGTATCATCTTTACGAGCTGTCACAGAAGGAGCACGTGTCAACGAAGTGGCTTTTTTCTGCCACAGGACATGGCAAAAACGCTTGCGATGGCGTTGGTGGCTTAGTAAAGCACCAAGCCTCGCTCTATAATCTCAGAGCAGACAGCACTACCGTCATTAGGTCAGCCTCTGAAATGGTGGCGCAGATGACCGCAACGCTGAAAAACGGAAAACTGCTCTATGCAGATGCGGAGGAAGTAGGGAATTTTCGCCGCCTCAAAAAGAACCAGTGGAAATCTTTGCCACGTGTTCCAGGCATACGGTCTTGGCACATTTGGTTAAGCTAGCCTGACGCCAGCAATTGCGATCGCGTTGTATTAGTGTCTCGCACTGCTGCAGGTAATTGGAAAAGGATCACGCCTTTCTGAGCGTATACATCGGCTATGCTCGAAGTTCCTTGTGCCCTCTACCTGCCTCCATGTCAGAGCACTTCAATGAGGCATATGCGGATCATCAACAAGTGTACACCGACGGGTCAGTAAGTCAACAGGCAAGCAACTGTGCCACTGCGTATTGGATTCGCTTCATTAGAACTGCGTGATTTGGCCCTCTGGATCAGTTGGTCCCATAGAAAAATGTGGAAATAGCTGCTAGTACTGCAGCGTGTCGTAAACTGAGCACGCTATCATCATTTAGCATTCGTCAGTGGTGCTTCAACAACTATCCCATGCATTGTATACCAGCAAGTTTGGCCGAGAGTTCATCTGGTCCTGCCGATACTTCAATGAAGAAATAAATGCTCTACTTGAGGTTTGCACAGAAGGCAATTTCCTTATGAGTGCGAGAAACAGGTAATGTTTCCCAAAAGACCCAAGTATCTAAAAGAGGAAGTGTCGGGCTTCTTTCCAGCTTTTCTAAGAAACTGAACTTTCCGACAAGGGGTGATCCTTAGGAACTGTGAACTTTTCATTATATAGTAATCTAACAGTTCCTTTTTTCTTTTTCTTCAGAGGCGATAAAATAAGCAATCGCTGGCACTATCTACCAGCTAACCCTGTCATAACCAACACCATCGCTACTCCCACCACCGCCTCTTAGGTTGTATAATGACGTTCATGTAATGACCAGTACGACATTTACAGAGGCATTTACCTGCTGTACATTCTGTTACCTGTGTACATTCATACAGAGTTAACCATTAATTCTGTAGCCCACAAATAAATACAAACCTACATTAACACAAGGCACAAATTATCTACGCTGCAAGGTGCAGGCACTTGCTGTTAAATAAGATAAGCCACGTAATAGTTAAGTTGACGCTTTTTATTCCCATAAAAGCGAATATGCAGTGTACTAAACGCACTTTTATGCAGAAGTGTTAATTATGATGTCAAAACTGCCTTTAAGTCGCAATCACGGTCAAGTTTAGGTAAGTCAGAGCCTTATGCACGCTCTTTTTACCCCTATGTCCCTTTTTCTTAGAACCTCGCTGCATTCTGGTAGAGCTCTCATTTGTACCAGCTGTATTGTGATTACAAACAAAATAATGCAACATGTTTTTTAATATTCTTTTCCACGTGCTTGTGAACAGTTGTTTACGAGACTTTGAGAAAAATTTACGATGGGGTTTTTTTATTTTGATTTTTAAATAGCCTTCATTTTACTCAAAACTTCAAATTTGAGGCGAATTCTAGAAATGGTAATTTGCGATACAGCAAGAATATTCAGCAAAATTATTGACTAAGTTAAGGTCTCACGGTCCAGCGAATTTCAAGAGGCTGCATGGATTTGTTTAGTTGATAAAAAATCGTAAATATAGCAACTTTTGAAGATTGTACCAAATTAGGGAATTTTTCTAAAACACGTTTTCCACGGAAGGCTCAAACAGTGCTAGCTGACCCTTCTTTACGTCTACGTTTTACACACAAGAATGTATTCCTTGTAGCTGTAACATATTGTATTTCACATCGTTGTGAATTTGTGAAAATGCCTTGGGCATAAAATAGGCACCTCCACACTGAAGAATCTGGTCATTTTTTTCCTCCTAAAATATTCATTAAAAAAAGGAACCACGTTCACTTTAGTGCTACCGAGTGATATGCGCATAAAATATAAAATATTCAATGAAATCTAAAATATGAATTTTTTGACCCGTGTTGATCTCTCGTGGAATCGCCCTGCAGCAGTCATGAACATGCCTTCCGGCGGGCTAGTGACGGGGGCTGCGCCGCTCCCCCCATCAGTGGGTGCTACCGCCAATTGGGACCCGGAGCAGCTAACCGCCTAGCAATATCTACGTGATACCGGCACCGGCATCGCTATCTGCAATGAGCGTGCCCGATATACGCTGCTGCCCACCGACTGCGTGCTCGGGCACGACACCTCGACGAGAATGGGGCATTCACAATATGTGTTCTTCGAGGCGGTCATGTTGCTCGGCGTCGCTGTTTCCGCACCAGTCATCAACATGCTTTCAGTCGGGCCAGTGACGGGTAGCACCTCCTCATCACTGGACGAAACCGCCAATTTCGTACCGGAGCAGCTGGGTGGCTGGCAACGTCTACGTGAAACCTGGACCAGCACCGCTAACTGCAATGACCGCGCCGAATATAAGCTGCTGCCTACCAACTGCGTGTTGGGGCGGGGCGCGGCGACTAGAATGGAGCATTCACCATTTGTATGTTTAAGGGATGTGATGCTGCTAGGCGTCGCTGATACCGCCCCCTTTATGAACATGCTTTCAGGCGAGCCAGTGACGCGGGTAGCTTTTCCAATCACTGGACGCTACCGCCAGTTTCGGACCCGGAGCAGCTAACCGGCTGGCAAAGTCTACATGATACCGGAACCGGCATTGCTATCTGCAATAGGCGCGCCCGAAATAGGCTTGCTCAACGACTGCGTGTTGGGGCGCGATACCGCGACTAGGTTGGAGCACTCACCATTTGTATTCTTCCTGCTTGTCATGCTGCTCGCCGTCGCTGTTGCCGCACGCGTCATGAACAAGCTTTCCGGCGAGCCAGTGACGGGTGCACCACCTCTCCGTCACTGGACTCTACCGCCAATTTGGACCCGGAGCAGCTAAGCGACAGCCAACATCTATGTGATACCGGGACTAGCATCGCTGTGCTATGAGGGCTACCCCAAATAAGCTGCTGCCCACCGACTGCGTGTTGAGGCGCGACTCCGCGATTAGAATGGAGCATTCACCATTTGTGTTCTTTGAGGCTGTCATGCTGCTCCGCTTCGCTGTTTCCGCACCCGTGATTAACATGCTTTCAGGCGGGCCAGTGACGGGGGCAGCGCCTCCCCAATCACTGGACAAAACCGCGAATTTCGGACCCGGACCAGCTAACCAGCTGGCAACGTCTACCTGATACCGACACCGGCATCGCTATCTGCAATGACTGCGCCCGATATATGTTGTTCATTCCGACTGAGTGCTCGAGCACGATACCGCGACGAGAATGGAACATTTGTATTCTTCCATGCGGTCATGCCGCTAGGAGTCGCTGTTTCCCCACACGTGATGAAGAAGCTTTCTGGTGGGCCAGTGACAGGAGCAGCGCCTCCCCATCACTGGACGCTACCGCCCATTGGGAGCCGGAGCAGCTAACCGGCTGGTAATATCTACGTGATACCGGGACCGGCATCGCTACCTATAATGAGCGCGCCCGATATGGGCTGCTGTCCAACGACTGCGTGCTCGGGCACGACAACACGACGAGAATAGAGCATTCACGTTATGAGTTCTTCCAAATGGTCATGGTGCTCCGCGACGCTGTTTGCGTACCCGTCATGAATATGTTTTCGCTTGGGCCAGTGACAGGGCCAGCGCCTCCGCATAACTGGAAGAAACCTCCGATTTCGACCAGCAGCAGGTAACCGGCCGGCAACGCCTGCGTGATACCGCGACCGGCATCGATATCTGTAATAAGCGTGCACGATATAAGCTGCTCCCCACCGACTGCCTGCTCGGGCACGACACTACAACAAGGATGGAGCATTCACCTTATGAGTTCTTCCAAACGGTCATGCTAGTCGGCGTCGCTGTTACCACACCCGTTATGAACATGCTTTCAGTCGGGAAAGTGACGGGTAGCACTTCCCCATCACTGGACGAAACCGCCAATTTCGATCCAGAGCAACTAACCGGCTGGCAACGTCTACGTGATACCTGGACCGGCATCGCTATCTGTAATGACCGCGCGGGATATAACCTGCTGCCCACCGACTTCGTGTTGGGCCAGGACACCGCGATTTGAATAGAGCATTCACCATTTGTATATTTCCAGGTTGTCATGCTGCTCGGCGTTGCAGTTACCGCAGCCGTCATGAACGTACTTTCCACCGGGCCAGTAACGAGGGCAGCGCCACCCCATCACTGGACGATACCTCCAATTTCGAACCGGAGCAGCAAACCGGCTGACAACATCTACGTAAGGCCGGGCACGGCATCGCTATCTCCAATGAACGCCCCCGATATAAGCGGCTGCCCACCGACTGTGTGCTGAGGGACGATACCGCGACTAGAATGGAGTATTCACAATTTGTGTTCTTCCAAACTGTTATACTGGTCGGCGTCGCTGTTACCGCACGCGTCATGAACATGCTTTCAGTCGGGCCAGTGACGGTGCAGCGCCTCCGCATCACTGCACAAAACCGCCAATTTCTATCGGGAGCAGCTAACCGGCTGGCAACGTCTACGTGATACCGGGAACGACATGGCTCTCTGCAAAGAGCGCGCCCGATATAAGCTGCTGCCCAACGTCTACGTGCACGGGCACGACGCCGCTACTAGAATGATGCATTCAACATGTGTATTCTTCCGGGTTGTCATGCTGCTCGGCGTCGCTGTTGCCGCACACGTCATAAAGATGCCTTACGGCGGGCCAGTGACGGCGGCAGCGCCGCCCCATCAATGGACGCAACCGGCAATTTGGACCCGTAAAAGCTAGTCGGCTCGCAACGTCTACATGATGCTGAGGCCGGCATCGCTATTTGAAATGAGCGAGCCCGATATAAGCTGATGCCCACCGACTGCGTGTTAGGGCACGACATGGCGACTAGAACGGAACATTCACCATTTGTGTTCTTCCAAGCTGTCATGCTGGCCTTCGTTGCTGTTAGCGCACCCGTCATGAACATGCTTCCCGGCGGACAAGTGACGGGGAGAGCGCCTCCCCTTAACGGGAGGCTACCGCCAATTTCGGACCCGGAGCAGCTAATCGGCTGGCAACGTCTACGTGTTACCGAGACTGGCATCGCTACCTGCAGTGAGCGTGCCCGATATAAGCTGCTCCCCACCGACTGCGTGCTCGGGCACAACACCGCGACGAGAAGGGAGCATTCGCCATTTGTGTTCTTCCACGCTGTCATGCTACTCGGCTTTGGGTTCACGCACCCGTCATGAGGCCTCATGACCTCGAGCGTACCGGAATCTTGGAAGAACGCTAACATAATCCTAATCCATAAGAAAGGGGACGCCAAAGACTTGAAAAATTATAGACCGATCAGCTTACTATCCGTTGCCTACAAACTATTTACTAAGGTAATCGCAAATAGAATCAGGAACACCTTAGGCTTCTGTCAAGCAAAGGACCAGGCAGGATTCCGTAAAGGCTACTCAACAATAGATCACATTCACACTATCAATCAGGTGATAGAGAAATGTGCGGAATATAACCAACCCTTATATATAGCTTTCATTGATTACGATAAAGCGTTTGGTTCTGTCGAAACCTCAGCAGTCATAGAGGCATTACGGAATCAGGGTGTAGACGAGCTGTATGTAAAAATACTGAAAGATATCTATAGCGGCTCCACAGCCACCGTAGTCCTCCATAAAGCAAGCAACAAAATCGCAATAAACAAAGGCGTCAGGCAGGGAAATACGATATCTCCTATGCTATTCACAGCGTGTTTACAGGAGGTATTCAGAGACCTGGATTGGGAAGAATTGGGGATAAAAGTTAATGGAGAATACCTTAGTAACTTGCGATTCGCTGATATTGCCTTGCTTAGTAACTCAAGGGACCAATTGCAATGCATGCTCACTGACCTGGAGATGCAAAGCAGAAGAGTGGGTCTAAAAATTAATCTGCAGAAAACTAAAGTAATGCTTAACAGTCTCGGAAGAAAACAGCAATTTACAATAGGCAGCGAGGCACTGGAAGTCGTAAAGGAATACATCTACTTAGGGCAGGTAGTGACGGCAGATCCGGATCATGAGACGGAAATAATCAGAGGAATAAGAATGGGCTGGGGTGCGTTTGGCAGGCATTCTCAGATCATAAACAGCAGGTTGCCATTATCCCTCAAGAGAAAAGTATATAATAGCTGTGTCTTACCAGTACTCACCTACGGGGCAGAAACCTGGAGGCTTACGAAAAGGGTTCTACTCAAATTGAGGACGGCGCAACGAGCTATGGAAAGAAGAATGATAGGTGTAACGTTAAGGGATAAGAAAAGAGCAGATTGGGTGAGGGAACAAACGCGAGTTAATGACATCTTAGTTGAAATCAAGAAAAAGAAATGGGCATGGGCAGGACATGCAATGAGGAGGGAAGATAACCGATGGTCATTAAGGGTTACGGACTGGATCCCAAGGGAAGGGAAGCGTAGCAGGAGGTGGCAGAAAGTTAGGTGGGCGGATGAGATTAAGAAGTTTGGCCACAATTAGTACATGACCGGGGTTGTTGGAGAAGTATGGGAGAGGCCTTTGCCCTGCAGTGGGCGTAACCAGGCTGATGATGATGATGATGATGACCCGTCATGAACAGACTTTCCGGCGATCCAGTGACGGGGGCAGCGCCTCCCCATCACTAGACGCTACCGCAAGTTCAGCCCCGGCGTAGCTAACCGGCTAGCAATGTCAACGTTATACCGTGAGCGCCATCGCCATCTCTAATGAGCGCGCCCGATATAAGCTGCTCCCCCACCGACTGGGTGCTGGGGGACGATACCGCTTCTAGAATGGGGCATCCACCTTCTGTGTTCTTTCAGGCTGTCATGCTGCTCAAATTTGCTGTTACCGAACCCGTCATGAAGAGGCTTACCCGCGATCCAGTGACCGGAGCAGCGCCTCCCCATCACTGGACGCTACCCCCAATTTAGGACCCGGAGACGCTAACCAGCTGGCAACTTCTACGTGATACCGATACTGGCATCGCTATTGGCAATGAGCGCTCCCAATATACGCTGCTGCCCACAGACAGCGCGTTGGGGCAAGACGCCGCAATAGCATGGAGCATGCACCATTTGTAATTTTCAAGGTTGTCATGCTGCTCGGCGTCGCTGTTCCGCACCCGTCATGGATATCCTTTCATTCGGACGAGTGACGGGGGCAGCGCGTCCACATCACTGGATGCTACCGCCAATTGGCACCCGAAGCAGCTAATCGGCTGGCAATATCTACGTGATACCGGGACCGGCATCGCTATCTGCAATGAACGCGTCCGATATAAGCTGCTGCCCACGGACTGCGTGCTGAGGTACGACGCCGCGACTACAATGGAGCATTCACGATTTATCTTGTTCCAGGCTGTCATGCTGCTCAGCGTCGCTGTTTCCGCACCCGTCATCAACATGCTCTCAGTCGGGCCAGTGACGGGTGCAGCGCCTGCCCATCACTGGACGAAGCCACCAATTTGGATCCGGAGCAGCTAACCAGCTGGCAATATCTACGTGATACCGGGACCGACATGGCTATCTGCAATGAGCGCGCCCTTTGTAAGCTGCTGCCCACCGACAGCTTGCTTGGGCGCGACACTGCGACGAGAATGGGGCATTCAAAATTTGTATTCTTTCAGGCTGTCGTGCTACCCGGCATCGCTGTTTTCGCAACCGTCATGAACATGCCTTCAGTCGGGGCAGTGTTGGGGGCAGCGCCTCCCCATCACTGGACGCTACCGCTAATTGTTACCCGGAGCAGCTAACCGTCTGAAAATATCTACGTGATGCAGAGACAGGCACCGCTGTCTGAAATCAGCGGGTCTGATATAAGCAGCTGCCCACCGACTGCGTGCTCGTGCCCTACGCTGCGACGAGGTTGGGTCATTCATAATTTGTGTTCTTCCAGGCTGTCATGTTACCCAGCATCGCTGTTTTCGCCACCGTCATGAACATGCTTTCAGTCTGGCCTGTGTCAGGGGCAGCGCCTCCCCATCACTGGACGCTACCGCTAATTGGCACCGGGAGAAGCTAACCGTCTGGCAATAGAGATATTTAGCTTGTCCGGAAAGCCGCCCGTTAGCGTTGGGGCGTTTTAGTGGCTGCGAACTGCGCATGCGCATGACTTTGCAGGATAGCATAATAATAATAATAATAATTTCATTTCTGCCTAAAGAAATACAGACCGGGGGAGCTGCAGAGAAAGCTGTTATAAACAGCTTGACCCTGCCGCAGCCCGGAAATGCATAGCAGCAGCGACAGGCAATCTCATCGCAGACATGATGGCTTCATGAGAAAAAGGAATAAAAAGAAACAGAACAATATTTCAAGAACATACGAAGACTAAGCAAAATCTTATCTGCACTTACAGGCGCAGAAACCAAGGGTACATCGTCACAAGCGGGATTACACTTAACATAATCGTCAAATAGCATTATTCAAATAACAGCACAAATGACAAAAAATAATGGACACAATAAATATAGAGCAAAGAAAACATCCTATATTAAGCATTAACTATACCTAATGATTACTCAGTGGCCCGTTCCTTTCAGTGCGTATTACACCTTATTGCGTTACCGGATCGCCGGATCCCGGTACCGTCCGCTCCGACCCAGGTGGCCAGATTACCGCATCTACACCGACGCCCAAGTAAGCCGAGTCAAGACAAGCATAAAGAAAGAAATAACTACAATATGGGTGTCCCTCCCATCGTTCGTTTGCGCAAACGATTCATGCCGAGGCACGACGTTATTGTATTAGAAGAAGTACTGGCACGAAACCCGTTCGACGATCCCGCGATGTGGGGGAAAATCACTGAAAAGCTATGTGATCTCAGCCAAGTGGTGCGGAATGTACGAAGCGTGAGGGAACGGCTGGACCTCCTCCTGGCGCTGTTCTTGCGGGAGGACATTAAAGAGAGGAAAAATAAATGTTCCAGACGTTTATTACTCGTCCATATCCTAAGCTAACACGTTTCGGCTAAATTTTCTAAATGCGCCTGTTTGGTTCACTAGATCAGGGACGGCGCAAGATTATGAGGTCGTGCACATGCTGCTATAGCAGGTAGCAGACCTGGCAAGTGAGTGCAGCTACCGCCCGCCAAGATCAGCGGGGCGGAGCCACCGTGGCACTAAGGGCAGGCCTGTCTGCGCTGCTGCGAGCGCCGCGCGGGCAAAGCAGCGCCACCCCAACACCCGCCAGACAGCTGCCTTGGAGTGCGTCGCCGCCTCTTCTACTGATTTTGGTAGGAGACGTGTTACTTCACTTTTTCTTTTATTCTTCTTCTTTGGGGGAGGGGGTGACGTGCATGAGTTGAGATGTTAGCACTCAACTCGATTGCGAAAAGCAATGCTGCATGCCCTTGTGCCGTACCATATTTATTGCTATCTTTATTCATTATATACCTAAGTTTGGTCGCTTTGTGGCTTCCTGAAAGCTTGCATTCAAGTATGCATACCATGTTCATTTTATTTAGCTGTCTAGCTGCAGTTTTGAATCACGAGAGCCAAGTAATTACTGTACTTACCATAATTTAAATGCCTCAAGCCTGATATTTTTTATGGGGTTGCATTTAAACATGTGCAAATCATGTACAACTGTGCTGCTGCTTCCTCTTGAAAGTTCGGTTTTCTCCCAGAATTTCTTTAGGCAAACATTTCACCACACGCGCCTCCCTATGATGGAACTGTTGGGAACCAGTACAAGGAACCTGCCCTAAGTGTGAGCAAAGCTACTGGTTTTCTTTTAAAGTTCACGAAATTTTATGCTCGTTTCTATGTGTAGGTGAGAACAGCGATGTGCAGGTGTTAGAAGAACAGGAGCCAGAAGAGGAGCCCGACGACCCAGGCAGGTGGGCCTCAAGTCGGTGGGCCTGGGTCGCCTGAGCCATGTTGTCGTATGTGAAAGTACCTTATTCTCAGTACATATGATAAAAGCTCAGTAAAAGAGTACCTCTTGTACTCGTTTTTTCAAGTAATCTGTTACCTGTTGTCTTGAGGAAGACATTGTTAATGTGCTCGTATAATGGGCGCCACTTCGTGGGTTTCCGCAGAACTCATTTACTCTATCAGTATCCTGGTGCTTTGAATTATCAATTCTTCATCTTGTCTTCTGGTTAGCTCAGTCGGTGGAGGAACTGTCCTGGAAAGGCATTAGTAAAACATTCAATCCCAAGGCCAGGATAAATTTTCTTGGAACTGTGCAGCTTTCTTTATAGAAAAAATGGGTTTCCTAGTAGCTGTAGGCTACATTCAGATGGATAACACAATCATTTCCTTTCATGAAACTTCCCCCACATTGTTGATTTCCACAGAACAGTGCATTTCCTCATACTCTGTACTCATCAAACTGTTCAGTAGTGGTAGTTCACCAGCCAGTGCATTGAATGGGCTGGATGGACAGCATTTGATGATTGTGAATTTATTTTTAGGTGCTTTGTGCTATTTCTGGCTGTAAGGTTCTTTTGCTATCACGCAAACTTTTCAGATGCTTCAGGGCCTACATGTAGAAAGCTGCATTGATTGTTTGACCTTAACATAAAAATTTGTGGTGCACCAGTACATGGCAATCTGGAAACGCAGTCAGCACGATTTTTATTATTTTCAGCTTTTTCTCTGCGACTTCAGCTTGGTGTACTTGTGAATTCGTCTCTTTGCCGATGACAACTGATGACAACTTTAAAAAAGTGTATTCTGTAAACTTAGCCCTTCCAATCGATGCAACATTGTTCTTGCTCGAACTTTCGCACAGGAGTCATCGGTTTTGACACCATCTTGTTGCAAACGTGACGTTTCCAAACGTTATGTCGTAATCTGGTACATACAATTTACATACAGCGCCGTGTTTGTTTCCTCCTCATTCTGGTCCTGTCGTTTAGCGCTGCTTGAATTTTATTGTTCCCAAAACAAGTGCTTCCGCCATCATTCTAGCGGTCATTCGGCAGTCACAGAACGCAAGAGAATGTAAAGAACCAATGTTTACTTTTCGCACGAGGTAGAGTGGAGTCGATATCTTGCATCGTCCTAGGGGTCTTTAAGGCCGTCCCCAAAAAATATTGAATCCACTTGAACACAGTCCTTTCCTTTAGGGCGTCATTTCCATGCGCGTCTTGCAACTTCTGATGAATTGTTTCTCCATTCTTGGCCAATTTTCCAAGTAACAATATAATCATTCTTTGGTTTCGTCTGTGTTCCAAACTCAGTTTCAACAACAAAGAGAGTGAGTTGGGCAAAAAGTGCTCACACAAAACTCTTCATTGCCTTAGAGCGATTCAGTTCGTACCAGAGGTCCACAGCGCGTTTTTGACTGGAGAGAAAAGCAGCATGGTGCCACTAAATGCCGTCTCGCAGTTTGTTAAAGAATGTGTTGCTGGACTATCGGGTTTTCGTGACTTTGTTGCTGACTCACTGCATGAACTTTTGTGATGGCAGCGTAAAGCACAACAGAAAACAAGTTAAAGGCACAAATTTCATAAAGACCTTATATTTTAATGTTGTTGTCAGCCAATTTAGATGTGAACATTACCATGGCATTGCAGCGTTTCAAAACTCGCATTATGAAAGAAGCAGATCTAAGCAATGCCCAAGCGGCATTAGTAAAATTGCCTTTGTTATGAACAGCTCGCTGGCAAGCTTGCTTTTATAAAGTCTGCCAGAGTGATGGTGATACAAGAGGAAAGTGATACAAGCCAAAATGAAGATTGAGTGTACCATGTATCTACATAGTCCCTAAAAGTTTGCCAATGTGAAGAAGTATGACAAGGCAAAGAAACAGCTCAAGGAATTCCCTGTTACAAGTTTGAAACATTTTAACCCTCTAGCATTTAGCTTGCTTGTATACATTGCTACAGGTGGAAGGACATGGTTGCAGAATATGTATGGTTTAAGGCACCATACGAGGAGGATAAAACATTTCCTGGATTCAGACCATGAAGTGTGACAGTGTGTATATTATTGTAATATGCAAGCGTGTGCATTGTTTTCGTATAACAGTGTTGTATAATCTTATTTCTTAAAATGCAAATTTATTCGAAGTTCTGTTCAAGCAATGTGGATTGAGTTAATTTTCACATAATGATGATTTTGTTTTGAAACTCAGTCTATATGAGATATCACTATGTGCAGGTTTATTGAAATCTACTAATAATGTTTAAAATAATAGTAATCTTAAAACACGTTTTCAAAAAGATTCTGCATGTTTTTTGTCCTCAGGGATAATTGCCCACAAACTTTCTCATCCTTTATTGCAGTTCATTGCAGAGCTCATTCAAGTGCAATTGTTTTCTTGTATATAGGTTGACTCCTACATACTGATTTCACTGTAAAGAAATAATAAATTGACCAAAGGGAACTCAATTTTTTTTAGAAATACTAAGAACTTCGAGCATGACGCCCCTTTCTTTACCGTAAGTTCGGCTACTAAATCTTGGTAGTCGATGCCTTAAACTGCATCCTTGTTGGGACTGCCGGAGAAGTCATCCTCATTGCATAGTTCGCAGGTATCCGCAGCACCTCAAATAAGGTACTCAATTGCCATCGAGTTCGTTGGATAGCAGCACTTCTTGAAGCTAGTCTGGATAATCTCCAGACTGACTTTATGGCCTGCGCGTCGAAGGAACTCCATTAGCTCATGAATACTGTTAGCTTCTTCACCAATGTAGATAAACATTTTTTTTTGCAATGAGTATGAGGCAATAGGTAATTTTGGATACCATTACAGAAAATAAAGGGTGACCTATATTGAAATAAATACGGTAGTCCTGCATAAATGAGAAAATATTACCGGACACTGCTATTAATATTTGTCAGTCAGTAACATAAAACTGCTGATCTGAGTGGCAGATTTAGGACTTCTGAAATATCTGGGAACAATTTTTAGACCTTTAAACACGCAAATAACACTAAAATGTTAAAACACTAAACAATAGCAACAAATAACATCGATTATATTCCTGAATCTATGGAAGCCACATAGAGAGTTTGATTGTACTCTGCGGATTTGTCAATGATCTGATTCATGTGCAAATCTTATACTCCATTTTTTTGCACCTGAAGGGCAGCCGACAAGTCCCAGGGACGTCACAAGCCAAAACCCAACACAGAGGTCACCAGTGGGCACAGGTGGTAAAGACGCCCATTTGGCATTGCAAGGCTCTTATCTTATTCGTTTCACTCCATCTTGCACCGTAAATAAGGTATATACAGTATATATATATATGCAGTTGTGTATACAGACTTCTTAACTGATGTGAAAGCCTTGTTGTCAATCTGTAAGTATAAAAATCTCGTACTTATTCAGCTCTTTTTCTGAGCTGTGAAAAGCTTATCTTGCTAACAATCATATCATTATATGCTGTGTACCCAGCAACAGGGGAATCAAGGGTAACGTTCTGGCGGACCAGATGGCCAAATCAATTGCATCACATGCTGTTAATCCTACCGCTGCTGTCCCTGTCACAGATCTGAAGTCTTTCTTACGAAAGAAACTGCGAAACCACTGGAAATGCACGTAGGACATAGAAACAAATAATAAACTGCAAGTGATAAAGCCACAATTAGGTTCTCGGCCCCCTGCAACAAAAACACGGCGAACAGATTTCCTATTCTGTCATCTCAGAATAGGACACACATTTGCGACCCAAATTTTGTACTCTCTGGAAATAAACCTGCAACCTGTGGTAGGTGCGGGGAGAGGGTGACCGTCCCCCACATCTTACTTGGTGTGTCGGGAAGCCGGAGCTGAGAGAAAGAAACATTTTCCTCGGGCATAGCGTCATTGTATCCCGCTTCACCCGGCTATGTTTCTTGGCAAAAAACCACTTTTTAACGCCAAAGCAGTCCTCAGTTTCTGCAATGATGTTGTCCTACATGTTATTAGTCCCACACATTCGTAGCACTCCCTCTCTTCAGAGGATGCAGCTGTGATAGCAGTATTGTATAACACATGCCTCCAGGACCTTGTGTCTCAAGGGCTCTGGTGAGGCTATAGTGCTGTGGCCAGTCTTGATTCTGACATGCTTTGTATATCAGCATTTTCGTAATGTACTTTAAGGCTCATGGTACACGTCATTAGCCATCGCCATAATCTTACTACACGTAGATTTTACGGACTTTAGAGCGACAATTTTTAGGGCCCCTTTAAAGCCACGTCACATAAACTTCATAGAATGCATCACTCCACTGCGAAATCGCTAACACTGGCCTGGCACGCTTCGGCCATACCTGGCCCTTGCGCCAATAAAAACCACACATTCATTAATTCATTCATTCTCATTCATTCATTTCCTTTTTGCACCACAGACAAGCTGTATACATTATGGTACCAGTAGTGCAGCCAGTAATAGTAAGGCCAGCATTTTATGCTTCAATAATATGGCTGATTGGATGCTGCCAACTGCCTCCTTAACACATTCCTAATGCTTGCTGTCAGCACTTCCATAAATAATAATCATCAAGTGAGGCCACATTGGTAATGACGATAGTTTGTAAACACACTATTGGTGTATGTCATATAACTGTCCCCTTGCCTATAAAAGTATTGTCACACCTATATGGTCATACTGTTTGTATTATGTACAATTCAGCAAAGCTGCATTAGACTAGTGAATACTGCATGTCTGAAATTCGAGTGAAAAGCCAGTTTTTAGCACTGCTTTACTGCATTTAGTGTCAGTACTGCCTGATGTTGTAGAATTCATAAATGCACACTCAGACAATATTAAATTTTGCATTTTAAGACTTCCTGCGAATGCAATGGGCACCTGCCGTGGGACCGTGCATGACAACAACAGCAACAGACCTTTGCCACCTGCTGCCCCTGTACTAGCGACCCCTCGTGTACGAAAGACGCCACTGAGAGGTAAATAAGGAAGCTTCAGTTTCTTCACAAAGAACCTGGTCTCACAAGCGCTTTTCTGCATTACTGACCAAGTCTGGCAGTGGGGTGCAGTGGAATGCAGTGGAGGGCTTATGTTACGCTCATGTATGTTTTGCGCGCTGTTTTTACCGCAGTCTTCGGTTCCGGTGGCCACTGCAAACTCGTCAGTTGGATTGGTGCATAGCGTAGGCTCGTGAATTGCGCAGTTCGGCACTGGTTTGCACATAGTCGCATATTCCGACCATGGTCGAGCTTGCAGTTGTGCAGCGTTACACCGAGTGCAAACTGCGTGGTGCTTTCTTTTACTTTCATTGTAGCAAGTGTGAAGTGTCATTCATGTATGAGTGGACAATTCTGAAAATTAGTGTGAATGCATTGAGGATTGTGCCAGTTCCATGACATGAGTGTTTGGCTTTCCGCATGCAGTGCAAGAAAGAGCTGTGACTCTAAAAATTGGGCAGGCGAGTAGGACGGAGCCATGCAGCAAGCAAGGAACGTAGAGTTATCACGTAGTTATCTTTAGCCAGCTTAGCTAATCTTAGCTTCAATCAAAATCCACAGAAAATGATATAATTTTTATTAATAACCACTGCGCCGAATTTGATGAAATTTGTTGCATCTCAAAGAAAAAAAATGAAATGTAATGACTGTTGGTACCGAATTTTTTATTTACGCTGTCAATTTTAGAAATGAAGATGGCTTAAAATCCAAAATTTTATGAAAAGGATACTGTGAAGGTTACAGCGATGTAGCAGAGTAAGGAAAAATGATATAATTCTGTGAATTGCATCTAACCGTAAACATAAAGCGGGCATAGTTGACATAGTATGCATGGTTCTGAAATAGACCACTAACATGTGAGTAGGACTTTCGCAATACTCTCTAAACAGTGTAGCAAATCCACGCACAATATAAATTGATGTCGAATTTGTTTCGAATGCTATAATGGGCGTAGCTTACAGAACTGCGTATATGTGCTTGGTGCAGAGCTACAAAGTTGTAAACTTCGTGCTTTTATTTTTGGGCCAACTTACCAAGTTTTCGAAAAAAAATTCAGGCCTTAAATCAGTTTCGCTTACAACAGTCAGTATACTTTTTTTTCCTCTCAAATGCAACCAATTTCCTAAAAATTGGCCTAGTGGCCAATTCTAATACATGGTTTCAATAAGCGTTTCTGCGTTTCACATGTATTTGAATAGGCAGCATTGTAGTTGGACCACGCTAAAACTATACATTTTTCGGTGAGCTAAACACTGGTTACTGGCCCGATGTGGCTTCTGATGCATTCAAAAAGGGGTGTTGTATTTAGCGTACGACAGGAGGAGGGTGGTGGGGGTTTGTAGACACAGATCAGACTGTTCTAATATTTTTTTCGATACAGGCATTTATTTGGTTTTAATTGTACCTTCAACAATGTTGCACGTTGGTTCCTTAACGAACTGTACACGAGGCACCAATGCATCTGTTTGCGGGTGCCAGCATGTCGGGAATATGTGGCACGGGCTATCTGTCGAGCATTGTGACACTGTTCAGCGTTCCAAAGTCTCCACAAAGATGCGAGTCACCTGATGATCGCTTAGGAACCATGGGAAGGGGAGATGCCCAGGGACTGGAAGATGGTTGAATGATACTCAACTCCAGCATATGGTCGAATTCCTGTCGTGCCACCATCAGTTTCTCGGGCGACAATCGACGTGGTCGAGAAGGATTAAGGACTAGTCAAGTTGCTCTTTTGTAACTTCTTCCTTATATCCTCCATAAACATACATATTTATGGAAATAAAATCATTCAATTCATTCATTCATTCACGTCATGTTTTACTGGGGATACCACTTGGCGCTGGTGTGTCAGGCCAGAAAATTTGCTCAGTATGGAAGTGAAACGAAGAGGGCCTGCTGTCTTGATCAGCATAGGGCTGAGTGGCGTATGTCTTGAAGGCTTGCCTTTTACATCGCTTTGTGACACAGGGTCCTGTAACTTCTGGTTATGCACGTCGACTAAAAGTCCGAAGTGGCGCAGGAAATCTGCCCTGAGAATGGCGAATTTCACGCCGGCTACTATGAAAATCTATTGTAGCGTTCGCTGCAGGCCCAGACTGACGGTTAAGGAACGGTTTCCATACGTGACGATAGCCGTGTTGTTGACTGGTTGCAGAGGTGATGTGTTCGAGCGCTTGCGGTCTGCGGGCAATGCTGGGAGTACGCGCACTTAGGCGCCTGTGTAGACGAGGAAGCGGAAACTGCTGTTGCGTTCGGTTACGAAAAAGACTGATGGGCGATGTTTTTGCATGGCAAAAGTGCTGGTCGCCCTCAGCACCTGCCCAGGGCATTTCCCGAGAACTTGCCGGGTGGTACGCATCTGCGTGCAGCATTGCCACTTTCGATGGCACCAACATAGCTTTTGGCGTTTCATAGCCGACTGCAGAGCACTCTGACTGGTTGACCGAGACGTAGTATGGAAGGCGGCCACAGAATCCACGAGACGCGAGATTTCGTTCTTCATGTCTTTAAGCTGCTCATGTTGAAACGGTTAGCTTGTGACGGCCGCGACATATGTGCGAGCTACCGCTATGACCTTGTCGGCTAACTCGGCCAGCTTGTATAGATCGTTCTCATTTGAGGTGGACATGACTATTCTGACGTTCGGGGAGATTTTCTGGAGAAATATTTATCGGAGCAGCAGGCTGCCAAAACCATCCACTTTGCTGCCCAATAATTGCTGCATATGACGCAGCAGCTAACTTGGTGTTCTGTCGCTGAGGTTGGCTTCATGGAGAAGCTGTTGTAGCCGTTGGCTTTCGGAGGATGTGATCCTGCGAATGAGTGTTGCCTTCAACACCTCGTAAGCGTTGTCTGCTGGTGGGGAAAGCAACAGGTGTCAAATTTCTCTAGCGGTTGATGAAGGCAGACTGCTCACCACATAATGGTATTTCGTAGAATCTACTGTGATGCGCCGTGCAGCCAATTGTGATGCTACCTGAATGAACCACAATGCAGGATCCGCAGTTCAAAACGAGGGCAGTTTGATGTCGACGCCTGAGAGTGTCGGAATTTCGGTGCCTTGAGGTGTGTCCATAGCACTATCTGCATCACGTCTGGGTCACCAATGTTGTGCGGGACGCGAGAGCGGCTGAAAATCAGCAGATAGAGGCATGTAGTGCGGCCCTGAAGAACAAGCAAAAACTTACTTTATTTTGTGATCGTCCAGCTTCAACGGCTCGGTTGCGCACCCTCGCAGCACTTCCCTTTCCCGCACACAGTGCGATAAGATTTTACAGAGTCAAAAAGCGGAAGTGGCAAGCGCTCCGTGCCAGCCATATTGGCAGCAAGAAGTACAGTTATCCTTTCCTTGCACTTCTTGCCACCTATGTGCGGGTCCCCTTTCAATGTCACCGTCTTGTCGGGCAGACCTCTGAAAAATAGAGCAAATTCGTCCGTATTGAACTCGTCCCTCGGGTTCATATGCAGCAATGTGCTCAAGCAGCTTCACATTTTTCCACTGGGTGGTCACGCTTTCGTCAATGGTGGCCTTTTCACCACACACCCTTCTGAAGCCCTGAACAATTCAATGTTCATCATTGCAGTGTACTTTTCACCTTTTTCCACGATGAGATGTCCGCTCAAAGGCAGATGCACGTTGCAGCAGTCGGTAACCTACTGGAACAAAGCTTCTTCAAGCTGGGGATGAGCTGCGGTTCGCAACCGCTTTCTTGATGCTGGAAACTCTTCGCTGTCGAAGGCTTGAAGAATCTGTTAATTTTCACGTACGTTCCCAACACGCTCTGCTTCACGTTGTCATAACGTGTTTTCGCAATTCGCCGTTCTTCAAAGCGTGCAAAAGTTCCTCCTTAGCCGCCAAATTCTTGGCTTCGTACTTCTCCCGCTTTGCCGGCGTGGCCATCACTGTAGCGCAGGATGGTGGTGGCATGCAAAACATGGTGACAACGAAAAAACACAACTCCGCAAGAAGAGGTGATATCGACCCGACAAGACAAGGAAAAATGCCATCGAAGGCGCGAAGAAAGAAGACACTGAGATTCAGTGACGCTGCGCTGCTGTACCAGACTTTCGTGTAGCGGCAACCGTCAGCATTTGACTGAATTAAGCGGTGCGGGGCTGAATTCTGACAAATTAACGAAACTTGGTCCCATAGACTACCATGCACTTTGGCCGGGACCAATAGAGCCATCTGAATGACGCAAATTTCCAAATTAACGGGTGTCGCATTAATGAGCTTTTACTGTAGTGTCTCGGAGTACAAGATGCACGTGTGTGTCCTTGTAGTCAATGCTGCGTTTGTAGCCTTCAAAAAGCACTGCTTGTGCTGCAAAGCATGAAGTTCTGAAACGCTTCAGCACATTTCTTATGATCCTCGTTTGATTTGTGCAGGCACATGAGGGCATAATGAAGCCACCCTGGCGTATCTGGAGGCCAGGTCCGACCAAGAAATGCAGATGCGCATGCTCGGTCATGAACTTGATTGGCCCTCCAGATACGCCAGCACGACGACAAGATGCAGCTCCACATCCGCCAGCAGGACGACAATGTGAGGCGGAGGGAGCCGGAGCTTCAGCTGCGAAAGACTGAGCTGGCCGCACTTCTTGAGGAAAGGCGGAGCAGCCAAGTGTACCAGACTGCTCAGCTGGAACTGATCAAAGCTTTAACAGAAAAGCTCCAAAAATAGTGTTAATCGTACGTGGTGCTTCAGTTTCTTGTTGGGTGCTCTGTTTTTCTTCTCTTACTCTCAATTCACATGCATGCTGCTCCCATTTCTTGTTCACTGCTCTTTTTTCTTTCTTTTATTAATTTCAGTACATACAGCTCATGCTGCACTATTTTAAAACAATTAAATTACGGGGTTTTACGTGCCAGAACCAAGATTTGATTGTGAGGCACGCCGTAGTGTGGGACTCCGGAAATTTGCACCCCCTGGGATTCCTTAACGTGCACCTAAATCTAAGTAGACAGTGTTTTCGCATTTGGTGCACTGTTTTAGCATGCTCTAATGGGATAGTGAAGGGTACACTACCTTGCACAAGTTGAGGTGTAATATCTTTGCAGTGAAGTTTTTAAGACATGAGAACGAATGCTCGGGTTTTGTGTTTAATTCAGTGTTCCTCATCAGCCACACTAATTCTGCTTATTTAGCGATATTTATTGAATTGCCATAACTGTTCAATGTTTTGCTCACGCGTAGAGGATGCCTCGTCTTCAGAGTGCACGATGCCCGAATTTTTATTCAATATTTCTTTACTTTTTCTTTTGTTAGTCAGTTCGTACAGATCATGGTGCACATCTTTAACTGGTTTAGTTTTAATAGCAATCGTTGATGCGCCACTTTGTCAGACAATTTTGCATAATCTAAGAAAATGGCATCAGTTTGTATGTTGGTGTCAAAGTTAATGTGCAAATCATGAATGAAAATGGCCGGTTGTGTCTCGCATAAAAAAGGCCTTTTGAAAACCACGCTGGGTGAATGAAAAGTATTTTTATCGCGAAATGCCACAATATGAGAATAAATGACATGCTCCATGATTTTGCATGGGACACGTAGTGACAATCACCGCCATCAATCAGCCTATTTGATGTCCAATACAGGACAAAGGCTTCTTCCTGTAGTCTCAAATGACCCCTGTCCTGTGCCAATAGATTCCAGCTAGCGCCTGTGAATTTTTTTATTTCATCATACCACCTAGTCTTCTGCCGGCCTCGACTGCGCTTCCTTTCTCTTGGTGCCCATTCTGTAACCCTAATAGTCCCCCGATTACCTAACCAACTCATTATATGGCCTGCCCAGCTCCATTTTTTCTCTTAATGCCAATTAGAGTATTGGCTACCCGTTTGCTCTCTTCCTGTCTCTTAACGTTACACCTAACATTCGTTATTCCATAGCTCTTTGTGCGGTCCTTAACTTGTTTTTGAGCTTCTTTGTCAGTCTCCAAAGTTTCTGCCTCATATGTCAGCACCGGCAGAATGTACTGATTGTACACCTTTCTTTTTAATGATAGTGGTACGCTTCCATCAGGATCTGACAATGTGTGCTGAATGCGCTCCAGCCCATTTTTATTCTATGAATTTCCTTCTCATGATCAGTGCCCCTGAGTAATTGACCTAGGTGACTATACTCCTTCCCAGACTCGAGAGGCTGACTGGCGATCCTGAACTCTTGTTCCCTTGCCCGGCTATTGATCATTATCTTTGTCTTTTGCATATTAATCTTCAGCTCCACTCTTATACTTTCTCTGTTAAGGTTCTAAATTATTTGTTATAACTCGTCCCCATTGTTACTGAACGGGACAATGTCATCTGCAAATCGAAGGTTGCCGAGATATTTAACGTTGATTCTTGCTTCTAAGCCTTCCTACTTTAATAGCTTGAATACTTCTTCCAAGCAAGCAGAAAATAGCAATGGAAAGATTGCGTCTCCTTGGGTGACCCCACTCTTTATAGGTAACTTCCTACTTGTGTAGAATTAAGGTAGCTGTAGAATCTCGGTAGATATTTCCAAGATATTTACGTAAGCGGTCTGTACTTCTTGATTACGCAGTGCCTCTACGACTGCTAATATCTCTACGGGATCAAACGCCTTTTATTAATCTATGAAAGCCATATAGAGAAGCTGATTGAGCTCTGCGGATTTATCAATTACCTGATTGACGAAATGGATATGATCCAATGTAGAGTATTCCTTCATGGAACCTGCTTGTTTCCTTGGTTATCTGAAGTCCAATGTCGCCCTCATTCAATTGGCGATTATCTTGGCGGTTATAAAAGGCTGGAAGTAAGATAATGGGCCTATAATTTTTCGATTCTTTATTGTCCTGTTTTGTGGATTAGTGTAATATTGGTATTCCTCCAGTTCTCTGGGACCCTTGAAGTCCATAGACAGTTCGTATAAAGGGCGGCTAGTTTTTCAAGCATTATGTCTCCTTTATCGTTGATGAAATGGACTGGTAGTCCATCTTCTGCCGCTTTTACCCGTTTCATGTCTTGCAAAGGCCTTTTTAACTTCTAATGATATAGGGCAGTACTTTATTGGGCAATCTTCTTTTGCCAGATTTCAAGATAGGATCGACCTACCGCACTTTCCAATCATTTGGCATGTGACCTACAGAGTGTGAATGATAAAAGAAAATACACAGATACATAATAACGGTATGTCTGGTGTCCTTTGACAGCTTGGAATTAATTTCATTGGCGCCTGTCGATGAAGAAAGCTTAGTGTTATATAATAAAGATAAAATTCCATCATGAAATATTGTGATAGCAGCCATAGTAGACGGAGTTCTGGCTCGTGGCGTAGGCAAATATGAGCTAAAAACGATGTTAAAGGTGTTAGCACATTCGAGATCTACAGTGGTTTCTCCGAATTCGCTAGAGTGACAACGTGATTCAATAGAGTTGACGACCTTCCGAAATTTCCTCGGTTTATCATTTAACAATTTTGTCAAATCGCAGTCGAAACATTTGTGCTTAGCATTCCGCAGAGCAATCAGGCAGGGATTCTAAGCAGTATAATACCGCTGCAACGCATTAGACGAGGTTCTCAGCTTAGGAGCACAAAACAAGCGATGTTTTTCTGCCTTCTAATCTCTTTAGTGCCTTAGTGTGCCATAGCTTTTGGTGGTTTTCATAGAAATAAATTTGTGAATGAATTTGTTGGATGCTCACGTGTTGTTAAGGATGCCTAATCTTTAGAACGCACGATGCCCCAATTTCTTGTTCAATTTTTTTCTTAGTCTCAATTCATACAGATCATGATGCACACTTTCAGAATACACGGACAGGGAAGCAAAGTGTACACTACCTTGCACAGATTGAGGCACAATATCGCTGCTGTGATGTTTTCAAGCCAGGAGAATCAATAGCCATATTTTGTGTTTAATTCACGTGTTCCTCGTCAACCACGCTATTGTAATTCTGCTTATTTAAAGATTATTGATGAGTCATCGTAAGTGTTGAGTTCTTTGCTCACATGTTGAGGATGCCTAGTCTTCAGAATGCACGATGCAGCAATTTTTCATTCCCTGCTTACATTCCCCCTCTCTTTTCGTAATCTCAGTTCACACAGATCATGGTGCACTGCGTTAGAATGTTAGGGCAGTTAAGTGCACAATATGTTGCACAGGTTGAAGTACAATATCTTTGCAGTGATTTTTTTTAAGCCATGAGAATGAATAGACACATTTTATGTTCAATTTTATGTTCATCAACTCCTATTCTAGTTCTGTTTATTTAGAAAATTGCTTATTGTGCCGTGTGCTCAGTGCCTTGTCCATACAAATCATGGTACAATGCTTCAGAAGGCAGGGCAGTGAAGTGTACACTGCGTTGCAGTTTGAAGTGCAACATTCTCACTGTTAATTGCATCTCTATTAAAATATTTGTCTGAGTATTCTTATCCGTTGCCGTGCTGCCATGTTGCCAGGAGGCTTAGTTTTCACGATATGCGAAGTACATGTCTTGTTCTCTGGTTTTTCGCTTTATTTTGAGTTTGTACAACTAAGTGCAAAACACTAACTTCTAGTCCTTGCATGTCACAGATGCTACTAACATGTGGGGCACGAATGAATTTGCTCATTAGTGAAAGTCATGTTGAAATCAGTAGTTATATTTTCCTCTGCAGATTAACATGTTACTATGCAGCCTTCTGTGTTAACACACGTGTGAAACTAAATTCTAATCAATTTTTCTGGATACAATACAAGCAACACACGGCATTCAGACCTTTTTTCCTACTTTCGTGTTGCAGATTAAGTATGTTTCAGTAACTTGTCAATATAAACTTGCTCAATGTAAACACCGCTGTCAGGTCCTTTCACCATCGAAACAATTCTGACAGACAGTTCACTGACCAACAAGGGAAGCATTCTTGTAAACAAAATTTAACTTATTTTTGTATTCCCTCCGACATTCACTCACCAAAATTCAATGTAGCTTCGTTTTCGTTTGAGATAAAGATTTCTGGACTAAAAACTGCTTTTTAGCAGCTTCACTAGGTCCAGAAACACACAGGCAATACACAACACAAACGTCCAAAGAAAAGCCACCACAGCAAACAGAGTAGCACAAAAAACAATACGTGAAGGGTCTTGTGCTATACATGCCGAAGTACATCATACACAAACAACAAGGAAAATATTGTACATATTGTCAAGTGGTGGTGACGTTGAAGGACACAGTAGCAATACTGTGAACGATAAAACTAACTGTTATTGGGCGAACCTCTGCCCACAAGACAGGCTACACTTATAGTACAACGATAGCGGCGAACACGGTCGGCGATCGTCGAAAATCTGATCAGCGGGTCAAGTGGGTCGGCTTTTATAGATCAGTCGTCGAATGTTCCAGATTAACCGCTGGGACCCGCGTGTCTTCCGCAAATTTCTACACTATTCGCGTCGTGAATACATGCAATCAGATTACACAAGTTGCGGTGAAAGACGGTGGACGGAGCCATCGATAATATTCCAGAAACTTCTTTTACATGCAGGCTCGTCCTGCCCTGTGCGAAGCGTGGTCGCCTGATAAAGATAAGTACACTTGTCATTACCCCCTCTCTTAAAAAGCATCGACCCGATGCTGTAAACAAAGGAAAGTAATAAACAAAAGTGCTCGTAGCAAAGAAAACAACAAAAATAAGGAAGTTCGTCAGCGCCCGTAAAAGGGTTTAAGGCGCACCACGCGGACCACTTCAGATCATGCGCGGCGCCGCTGTGAATGCGAAATTCCGTCTGGCACAACATCATAGTCCAGAGTGCCAATACGTGGGATGACCTCGTAGGGTCCGAAATAGCGTCGGAGTAGTTTCTCACTCAGACCTCGTCGGCGTATCCGGGTCCATACCCAAATACGGTCGCCGGGCTGGTACTCCACGAAGCGTCGTCGCAGGTTGTAGTGTCGACTGTCGGTACGCTGCTGGTCCTTGATCCATAGGCGGGCGAGCTGTCGAGGTTCATCGGCGCGCTGGAGATAGGTAGCGACGTCAAGATTTTCCTCGTCAGTGACGTGCGGCAGCATGGCGTCGAGCGTCGAGCGTGGGGTTCCTGCCGTAAATCAGCTTAAATGGCGTGATCTGTGTTGTTTGTTGCACCGTCGTGTTGTAAGCGAATGTTACGTACGGCAGGACCGCATCCCACGTCTTGTGCTCGACGTCGACGTACATTACTAGCATGTCGGCGAGGGTCTTGTTCAGGCGCTCCGCGAGACCGTTCGTCTGCGGATGGTAGGCAGTTGTCCTCCTGTGACTCGTCTGGCTCTATTGCAGAATGGCGTGCGCGAGCTTTGCTGTAAAAGCCGTTCCTCTGTCTGTGATGATGACTTCTGGAGCACCATGTCGCAGCAGGATGTTCTCGACGAAAAATTTCGCCACTTCGGCTGCGCTACATTTCGGTATAGCTTTAGTTTCAGCGAAGCGGGTGAGATAGTCCGTCGCCACGACGATCCACTTATTTCCGGAAGTTGATGTCGGAAACGGTCCCAACAAGTCCATGCCGATCTGCTGAAAAGGTCGGTGATGAGGCTTGATCGACTGAGTAATCCCGCTGGCCTTGTCGGTGGTCTCTTGCGTCGCTGACAGTCTCGGCATGTCCTGACGAAACGGGCGACATCGGCGGTTAGGTGCGGCCAGTAATACCTTTCTTGTATCCTCAATAGCGTCCGGGAGAAACCGAGGTGCCGCCCAGCGGTCGGATCGTCATGTAGGGCGTGTAGTACTTCTGGAGGCAGCGCCGACGGAACAACTAGAAGTTAGTTGGCGCGGACTGGTGAGAAGTTCTTCTTCACGAGCAGCTGGTTTTGAAGCGTGAACGAAGACAATCCACGCTTAAATGCCCTAGGGACAACGTCGTTGTGGCCTTCTAAATACTCGACTAGGGCTTTTAGCTCCGGGTCCCCTCGTTGTTGTTCGGCGAAGTCTTCCGCGCTCATTATTCCAACGAAGGCGTCGTCATCCTCGTAATCTTGAGGCGGCGAGTCGATGGGGGCGCGTGATAGGCAATCGGCATCTGAGTGTTTTAGTCCGGACTTGTATGTTACAGTGATCTCGTATTCTTGTAGTCTGAGGCTCCGCCGCGCCAGCCGCCCTGAAGGGTCCTTTAAGTTAGCTAGCCAACACAACGCGTGATGGTCGCGGACCACTTTGAATGGCCTGCTATTAGGTAAGGGCGAAATTTCGCTCTAGCCCAAACGATGGCGAGGCATTCCTTTTCCGTTGTAGAATAATTGCCTTCTGCTTTTGACAACGACCGGCTAGCGTAAGCTATCACGTGTTCATGTCCATCTTTTCTCTGGACTAGGACAGCACCGAGGCCTAGACTACTGGCGTCAGTGTGGATTTCGGTATCGGCGTGCTCGTCGGAGTGAACAAGCACAGGCGGCGACTGCATACGTCGTTTGAGTTTTTAAAATGCGTCGGCCTGTGGCGTTTCACACTTGAACTCGACGTCACATTTAGTTAGCTGTGTCAGCGGCTCAGCGATGCGTGAAAAGTCCTTGACAAATCACCTGTAGTAGGCACACATGCCAAGAAATCTACGCACTGCTTTCTTGTCGATGGGCTGCGGGAACTTTGCGATGGCAGCTGTCTTCTGCGGGTCGGGGCGGACTCCGGACTTGCTGAAGCGTGGCCTAGGAACAGAATCTCATCGTAAGCGAAGCGGCTCTTTTCTGGCTTCAGAGTGAGCCCTGATGACTTGATGGCCTCGAGTACTGTTGCAAGCCGCCTACGGCGATCGTCGAAATTTCCGGCGAAGACAACGACGTCATCCAAGTAAACGAGACAGGTCTGCCAGTTCAATCCTGCTAAAACCGTGTCCATCACGCGATGGAACGTTTCAGGTGCCGAGCGCAGTCCAAATGGCATAACTTAGAACTCGTAGAGGCCGTCAGGGGTGGTGAAGGCGGTCTTTTCGCGATTTCTTTCGTCGACTTCTATTTGCCAATAGCCAGACTTCAGGTCCATCGACGAGAAATATTTAGCGTTGCAGAGCCGATGCAATGCGTCGTCTATCTGTGGGAGGGGGTATACGTCCTTCTTCGTGATTTTGTTCAGACGACGATAATAGACGCAGAAACGAAGGGTTCCGTCCTTTATCTTGACCAGGAGAACAGGGGATGCCCACGGGCTTTTCGACGGTTGGATGATGTTATCGCGCAGCATTTCGTCGACTTGTTCTCTCATAGCTTCATGTTCTCGCGGCGAAACTCGTTAAGGGCTCTGGCGGAGTGGTCGAGCGCACTCCTCGGTGATTATGCGATGCTTGGCGACTGGTGTTTGCCGAATCCTGGACGACGTCGAAAAGCAGCCTTTGTATCATCGGAGCAGACTTCTGAGCTGCTGTTGCTTAATCACGGGGAGACTTGGATTAATGTCGTAGTCTGATTCGGGAACCATGTTCGTCGGGGTAGATGCGGCGGAATCCGAGAGGACAAACGCATTACTCGTTTCCAGAATTTCCTCGATGTACGCGATCGTCGTGCCTTTGTTTATGTGCTTGAACTCCTGGCTGAAGTTTGTCAGCAACACTTCAGTTTCCCTCCATGCAGTCGAGCGATCCCTCTTGCGACGCAAATTTCACTCACGGTCTAGCAGTAGACAGTGGCCGCCTTCGATGACACCTACGTACACGCGTGTTTCGACGCCGACCGAAATAACAATGCTGGCGCGAGGCGGGATGCTCACTTGAACTTCGAGCACACTCAAGGCGTGGTGACTACGAGGGCTCACCGGCGTTATCGCTTTATCTTCCGACAGCGTTATTGACTTCGACTTCAGGTCGATGATTGCGCCGTGTTGGTTCAGAAAATCCATACCGAGAATGACGTCCCGTGAACACTGTTGGAGGATAACGAAGGTGACAGGGTAAGTCCGGTCATGAATGGTTATTCTTGCCGTGCAGATTCCAGTCGGCGTGATGATGTGTCCTCCAGCGGTCTGAATTTGAGGGCCTTCCCATGCGGCTTTAACTTTCTTCAACTTGGCGGCGATGTGTCCACTCATTATGGAGTAATCAGCCCCTGTGTCCACTAAGGCGATAACTGCGTGGCCGTCGAGAAGCACGTCGAGGTCGGTGGTCCTTTGTCCGGCGTTGCAGATTGGTGTTGGCGTCGGATGACGGCGTCGTCGTGTTGAACTGAAGCTGGAACGTCGCGTCGTCAAGTCGTCTTTCGTCGGTGTAGTCTTGGCTTCTTGACTTCATCGGAACGGCGGCGTGTCGTTATTATGTCGTCGAGATGGTCTCTTCGTCAGCTTCGTCGGCGGCGGATGATCTTCGTCAGTTCGACGAATAGCAACCGCACCTCCATCGGTTGCTGCTTTTAGTTTTTCGGATATGGGCTCGCTGACCGGCCCCGGGCTGGGCCAATGTATGGTCGGTGCTACGGCGACAGGTAGCAGCCGGGTGATGCGAACGCGACGGTCGTCGAGAGCTCCACTGAGTAGCGGCAAGGTAATCGGCGATATCGCGAGGGCGTTCGCCTTGCTGCGGGCGCGAAGCGTTGACGGCGCAACCTCAAAGTCCCAGGTCGGGGTATGGACAACGGCGGTACACATGGCCGGCTTTCCCGCAGTGGTAGCAGAGCGGGCGGTGGTCTGGAGCACGCCAAACGTCTGTCTTCCTCGGGTAGCTACGCTGGGCGACGGGTGGGCGTGCTGGCGGCGGTGGAAGTGGTCGAAGGAATTGCGGCGTTACAGGGCCCTGGCGCGGTCCTGGAAGTGGAGGGGGACCTTGACGGCGGGTGACGGCGGCGTAGGTTATCGCTTCTGGCTCGGGCTGCGATGATTGGGGTTGTACCTCGGGAACTCCGAGCGATCGCTGGACTTCTTCTTTGACAATTTCGGTGATTGAGGCCACTTGAGGTTGCGATGGAGGGAAGATTCTTTGAAGCTCCTCTCGTACTACTGCCCGGATGGTCTCGCTCAGGTCGTCTGTGGTCATTGATTGAACTCCGGCGTAGCTTGTTGGCTTGGTGCGTCGGTCGAATTGCTGGATCCGCAATTCCAGTGTCTTATCGATGCTCTTCGCCTCACGCAGAAACTCGTCGACGGTCTTCGGTGGGTTTCTTACCATTCCGGCGAAAAGTTCCTTCTTTACACCACGCGTCAGTAGGCGGACTTTCTTCTCCTCGAAAATTCCGGGTCGGCGTGGCGGAAAAGACGGGTCATTTTGTCAGTGAAGATCGCGGTCGTCTCATTCGGCAGCTGCGTTCTGGGTCCAGGAGAGCTTGGGCTCGCTGTTTTCGCACGACGCTTGTGAATGTTCGCAGGAAGCCGCTTTGGAACAGGTCCTACGTCATCAAGGTGGCTTCTCGATTCTCTAACCACGTCCTTGCGGCGTCCTCCAATGCGAAATAGACATGTCGCAGCTTGTCGTCGCTTGCACAGCTGTTAAACCTAGCGACCCTCTCATACGTTTTCAGCCAGCTTTCCGGGTCCTCAAATGTGCAACCGCGGAACGTCGGTGGTTCCCTGGGCTGCTGCAGCACGATGGGGATGCTGGGACTGCCATTGGGGTTGCCTTGGCCACAGTCTGCTTAGTCTTCTCAGGTAGAAGTCCGTGCTCCGGGGGTAGCTGTTGAAGACGGCGGCTTGCTCTATGGTCCGGGACTACGTTGGGGCTCTCTTTGCGGTCCGGGATTGGATCACGGCTTGTCGGGGGCGTCCAATACATGAACAAAACTCCATGAGATTTCACGTAGTGGTGACGTTGAAGGACACAGTAGCAATACTGTGAACGACAAAACTAACTGTTATTGGGCGAACCTGTGCCCACAAGACAGGCTACACTTATAGCACAACGATAGCGCCGAACATGGTCGGCGATCGTCGAAAATTTGATCGGCGGGTCAAGGGCGTCGGCTTTTATAGGTCAGTCGTCGAATGTTCCAGAATAACCGCTGGGACCCGCGTGTCTTCCACAAAGTTCCACACTATTCGCGTCGCGCATACATGCAATCAGATTACACAAATGGCGGTGAAAGACAGTGGACGGAGCCATCGATAACATTCCAGAAACTTTTTTTGCATGCAGGAGCGTCCTGCGCTGTGCGAAACGTGGTCGCCTGATAAAGATAACTGCACGTGTCAATATTTATGGTAAACTAACGTATTGACACTTTTCATGGAGCAGTTTGTTGTAGAGAAATCAGATGGCGCACCGCACGTCTCCTCAGTAACAGCACACGAATATGGAACCATTCCCGCTTCCACCTTGCTTCTGTGCAATCAGCTGTTGGAAATGGAACTGAGTTTTCGCTAACACACTGTGTTCCAGTCATGTGGATTGAAGACGTGCAGTAGTTGGCTGCAGAAGTGGTGGCTGGCATACTAAGGAATGGAATAAATCTGTGCAGCGAAATTAGTGGACCGTTACTGCAACTGTCCATACATGTTACCGGCACTTCAAGATGTATGGCTTTCTTCGAGGATACAGAAATTTGCTCATCCACCAGCGTTGTATTGCTAACCTTCAAAGAAGGTGCTGCAGCCCCGGGATATCAGCAACAGTCAGTATCGCTCGTAAAACACTGACAAAGAGTAGCGCCGCTTCCTGCCATAGTACGTTCCTGCACAGTATCTACAAACATCTACCCCAACTGGCACGCAGTCTTACACCCACTCTATTACCAACGTATTATTAGGTGAATGGGCACACACTTGTATGTATGCCACATACGCACAATACATGAGGGACTGCAATTACAACGCACGAATGGTCGAGGCCGATTGCGTCGTGACGGTCCACAAGAGTAAGCGAGCTGCTAGCAATAAGACACCTTTGCTACAAAATCTTACAATGTACGAAACGGCCACGTTTCAAGCCTCGCGCGCAGCAAGAACAAATCTGTCGGAACTGAGCACACCCACGAGTGTTTAGTCAGAAATAATCAGATCGTTGGGCGGGGGGGACAGCACCAAGGGAATTTGAGTCAGAAATGTGACAAGCCGCTGCTTGAAAAATTTGCCATATAAAGAACCAAGAGCAAAAGACTAATCCTAATGCAATTCATGAACGGAAAGTTTGGATAGCTTGGAATATGTATTTAGCCTCGCTTTTAAAAGAAGCACCGTATACGCTATTTGCACATAGCATATCAACTTAATAATATTTGGGGTTTTACGTGCCAAAACCACTTTCTGATTATGAGGCACGCCGTAGTGGAGGACTCCGGAAATTTTGACCACCTGGGGTTCTTTAACGTGCACCTAAATCTAAGCACACGGGTGTTTTCGCATTTCGCCCCCATCGAAATGCGGCCGCCGTGGCCGGGATTCGATCCCGCGACCTCGTGCTCAGCAGCCCAACACCATAGCCACTGAGCAACCACGGCGGGTAGCATATCAACTTCCAAAGCACTTTTGCATGTTCTCCGAAACTGTACGCAAAGCTTCGTGTCATCCACCCAGTCACCATCTACGACACCTTCCAAAAAAGAGGTTTGCTAAGCCACACCGGCATCATACACACCCACTGTAAACACGGAGGCAACGGACGCAATTGAGGCAGGCAATGGATGCGTCGCCACATGATCAAAACGTGGCAGCGGCCACAGGACTCCCATGAAAAGGGTCAATAAAGGAAAGTCGCATCATTTAACATGCGAGCAATGCAATAATGGCAGGCACGTTACGTTTTCAAATTTACAAATATACTGCAGCAGTCATTCATTTGTAAAAACTGTTGTGTGGTCATACCAAGCCAGAATAAAGGAATATTATGTTGTAGTAACTGAAATTTCTAACCAATTCAAAAGTGGGGGAAGAAACACGTTCATTGTTTATGTGTGCACAATTTACTGCTTTGGTGTTAAATTCAAAATCGAAGCTGGGTATTGCACAAATTTGAGTCGCAAAAGAAAAAGTTCGCACAATGCGAGAATAGGGAGGCTTAGCTTGTCCGGTATTTGGGTAAATGCAGGTGGGCGTTGGGGCGGAGGCATAAATGTGAGCGGCCTGGACGGTGCAGAGCTCAAACAGACAAAAACAGCTAATATTGCCTGAACCAAGTGTATTCCACTCCGCTGCTGGTGTAAATTTTGGGCACTGGCATAACCGTGTTGCTGCCAAAAGTTTACACCTGCAACATTGTAAAATACACTTGGTTGCTCGAATATTGTCCACTTTTGTCTGCTCCAGCTCTGCGCTACCGGGTGGCTGCACCATGCAGGCCGCTCCCGTTTCCGCCTCTTCGCCAACACCCAGTCCACCTGCGTTTACCCGAATAACAGACAAGCTAAACCTCTCTAATAATATAACTGTTTTGTTCTTGTGGAAAAAGAATAATTGTGCGCCGACTAAACATGTGGGTAAAAAAGGGCGATGTAAACGCAAGAGAAAATGGCTCGGTGTCTGACTTCTTGTGTCAGCTCAGTTTCCTTACATTTCGAGGCTTAATACAACATGCAGAACATTACGTTCCTTCACACTATTCAAGGGACCTTATACTCGACCACTTCACGCTTCGGGTGAGAGGATCAAGAGACCGACGAACACTCCCAAGCATCACCAAGGAAGCCGGATGCCTGTGTAGTCACAGCTGAAGAGTTTCACTGATGGACGGTCTAAAGAACAAGCGGGCAGCGTGACATACCGAGAACACCAAGGAGCTAAGGAGGTCCAAGTGCTGCTCAGCAACTGCAACACTGACATCGCCAATCTCACATGTATTCTTGACTGCCTGAGTTGCAGCAATCTTGAAATTCAAGTCCTAATGCCACTATTCAAGGGCACGTTCCTGACGACGAGCTTGGGGCAGAGTACAGCACTGCAGCAGATTATGACAATCAGGTCATGGCATGCTGGCCGAATTGCTCTGCCAGATCGGCACTTTGGAACAACTTGAATGCGACCCGCAACGCAGTTTCTGCTCAACCTTATCCAGCCGCAACTAACATGGCATTGTCCCATTTGAGATTATGCCTAAGCTTAAGCTTAATGTTAAGCTTAACCTTAACATTCCCATTTTTAGAGGAGACATTCCCCAATTATCAGAATTTGGGAAGGGTCTGAAGAAAACTCCCCAACGCAGTGAGACACTATTGCACAAGACCAAGTTCCACTACTTGTGGAATTACCTCGTAGATAAGGCAGCAGCGTTGATTGCTGGTTACCACAGAATGTCATGTGGATGTCGTCGAGTTTCTTACGCAAAGGTTCGGTGAGCAAAAGAAGACCAAACAGTGTCATTTGTCAACCCTAAGAAACTTTCCGCATGTCATGTCGGGAACACATTGTAAGGTCTCCAGAATTTGTATGATGCCACGTAACTCCATATTCATTGCCTTACTGCATCGAACCTACCATCCCTTAGTTTTTCGGGAATGCTGGTAGACGTCATGCGGAACGCCTTGTCATGTAACATGTACTGGATCTTGCGCAAGAGAAGTGCAGAGGGGCACTAAGGGAACTTAGCATTGTCAACCCTCCGGGAAATGTTTCAGGACAGTTGGTGGCAGCCAAGTTGAAAGAGCTGCTCAACTTTACCAGGGTAGAATGAGAAAGTCAGGTGAAGTGCTTCACATCAGCGGCATGCGTTGGAAAGGTGTACATACATCGAAAAGTCACGAGACCGCAGCACCACTTTTGCATAAAGCGCCTTCGTTGAGAAATTCATTTCTTCTCCTAATCAAATAATCATTCCACACGAACCTGTGATGATAAGCGCTCTCTGGCTGAGGAAAAGGAACAGCTAGTTTAGGACAATCGCTGCTTCAGACGTATGTCACGAGTTCACCAGTCAAGATCTTGTCATGTAAAGCTCACTTAGTCTCGCAATAAGGTTACGACTGAAGGTTAGTGGTGAGACAAGAATCGCTTTCAACACAGGTCCGTGAGTTTCAGCACTCCATCAGGCACCGAAAGGCGTAGAATTGTGAAAGTTGCTTCGCGTAACTAGTACAATGCCCAAGTCTGCACAGTGTAAGCAATCATGGTGCTATATGCCACTATGTTTCTGAACTATCCATGGACAACAACTTTGTGAGACAACTAAGACTTAAAGGCAAATTTCTTGCAGATAAGCGGCGTTTCTTTGAAGCAAATGCCAAACCCGGACTTTGTTTGCTCATCGGGTCAGAACATCTCTGGAAGTTATTGGCTGGGGAACTTGAATGGAGCACAGATATCCAAGGATTGGTCGCAGTAAATTCCACCTTTGGATGGACACTCCAAGGACCAAGTCAAAGCAAAGCATTCATTGAACGCAATATGAACTTGACCGTCTGTGCACTGTAAGTGGAAAGTCTTTCTGATCACGAAACGTTACAGATTTTGCAGTTCTTTTGGTGACTGACTCAAAGCAATGGGCAGCGCTCAGCAAAGCGACTGAATCACTTACAAGTCTCTAGAGCGATTTGACGAGACTAACAGCAAATCTAATGGCAGGTGGATTGTAGCGCTACTGTGGGAAGAGGGCAAGCATTTATTCAGAGATAACTGTGATACAGCTCTCACTATCCTTAGTAAGCTGGTTAAAATGCAATCGCAACATGACACAACTACAGCTTGAACAAGACCTTACATTGAACAAAGCAGTACGTTGCGGCAAGCAGTTTGAGGAAGCCTTTAAGCAGCAACCGCACATTCATGCTGCCGGCACATCGGAAACCGTCAATCCTGCCATCTATCTCTGCATACAACCCACCCAACGCGACATGACAGGAAACGCAAAACAGTTGAGCAACCTCAGACTAGCCTTCCTGTCACTGGTGCGGTAGACAAGGAACACACCCCAAATAAGAGTCCAGCATCAAAAGTGTGCTGCTAGCAGTGCTGCAAAAAGGGACGTTTCGCCACTGCATGCTGATACTCACGCATGCTTCATCATCTGCAATTAAGCACATCTCCGGAAAGTACTAGCTTCCTGGGAGCGATCACAGACGGCGCAACAACTCCGTGGACATAGAAGCCGTCGCTAAAATGACATGAAATGATAGAGCTCAAGCACTTCCAGGGGAGGACCAACTTCGTATTGGTTCATTCCAAACTTCTGTGGCACCGCACACCCGCTGATGGAGCTCTTGCAAAAATCCAACTCACATTTCATTTAGAATGCCACTCAAAAGCAGGCTTTTCAACAAATTAAGAAAACCTTGACTTCACAACCTGTCTTAGCTCTCTATGACCCAAGGTGTCAAATAGACTAGACTTTGCAGGACCGTTCCATGTAAAGCAAACATACCATCATCGCAAAGGATGACACACACACTACAGAGTGCTATTTGTAACTATCGTTTTATTCCCTCATCAATGGAATAAATGCAGGAAGATACTGGGGAGAGGGGGGTAGGGACTAAAAACAAAACAACAAAAAAATTAGAAACATGGCCATCTACCAATGCCAAGCCGGCTTTGTCATGTGATAATTTTTATGCACTCATCCCAATAAAGGAAGCAGGATACAAAATTTCAGATTAGCGAGTGAGGATATCTCTTGCCTTTGTACTAAGGGAGGCTGATGGCATGCTCACGCACATACTTCCCAAGCGCGCAATCACAGCGGCTTTGATTATTTCTCGCGTCATTTGGCTGCCATCTTTGCTCACAGTCTTGCATTTCTTAAAGAATGGCCGACATCCGCAATCTCTCCAATGTATCCCAAGGTGTCCGGCTACTGCGTTTGAAAAGTTATAATCATGCTCTTTTAATCGTTCGTTGAAAAGCAGTCGCCAGACACCTTGGGATACATTGTAAAGATTGCGGATGTCGGCCATTCTTTAAGAAATGCAAGATTGTGAGCAAAGATGGTAGCCAAATGAAGCAAGATATAATCGAAGCCGCTGAGATTGTGTGATTGGGAAGTATGTTTGTGAGCATGCCATCAGCCTACCTCAGTGCAAAGGAAATAGATTTCATCACTCGCTAATCTTAAATTTTGTATCCTGGTTCCTTTGTTGGGATGAGTGCAGAAAAAATAATCACATGACAAAGCCGGCTTGGCATTGGTAGATGGCCATGTTTGTAAATATTTTTTTTGTTTGTTTTGTTTATTTATTTTGTCTGTTTTGTTTTTTGTTGCTACCCCCCTCCCAGTATCTTCCCGCATGTATTCCATTGGCAAGGGAATAAAACGATAGGTGCAACTAGCGCACTGTAGTGCGTGTGTCGCTCTTCTGTGTGTGTGTCGTCAAAATGTTGCCCAATCGAACCTGTAGTACACTATCTCGGGCAACTTATTGGGAGGGTACCAGATATTCTCTGAAGGAGGGTGGTGCAATGCCAAAGTATGTAGACACTTGGCTGCCATACATTCAAGTACGGCAGTTGGACAGCAGTTTTGCAACTTTATAGATTCGCCCCACCCTCTGGTGAGTCATTTTTTTATTTGTGTGGAAATCAACCTTGCCAAGCCCCCATTCTACAGCCTGCCACACACTGCTCACGCGCTTGTTAAAATGAAACTCTTGGGTCTGCAATGATGCACCTTCAAAAGGCTTAAGGAGCAGGGGCCGGAGTGGGTAGGCTGGGTCGCCATAGATAACGTATTCGTGGTCTTGGGCGACTTTCTCCAGGTGGCGGTAGAGGGCCGTCTTCTTCAGAATTCCTGAAACAAGGTAACAGCTCTTGTGAGACTAGAAGAGAAAGACTCATACAAATGCACTTGTTTTGCACAAACAGAAGCAGCGTGTGAGATAAAGAAAAGTTAAGGGACTTTATTAGGGTATGCATTCCCACCATTAAGCATGCAAGGTGCTGGTAGCTTTGAAATGGGTGAGCAAAGGCCTCTGTTTAAAAACAATATTTTGTGAAAATGGTGACCTTGCAACCTTGTGAACTTCATGCGTCGCGCATGACTGAAACATTTAGCTAATATGTTCAGAGCAGTGTATGCTATCCGCTGAATGTGTTTTTTTTTTTCACAACGCGCGAGGGGTGGTTCATGACCCCTTTAATTCTCGGTCATGCATACCTAAGTGCGCAAGAAAATGGAACAACACAAACATGTATTGTTTGATATTTGGCGTAAGTGATATTTGAGTAAGTAAATGTAATGTGGTTCTGAAAATACTGAACACGCCAGGGCAGGACATGCATAGGCAGCTCGGTAGCAATTATAACATTGAATATTACCATACTTGATTAGGTATTGAAGTTATTGAAGCTAATCGTCATTGCACATTCGAGAAGCAATTAGAGGCAACTTCATGCACCAGCATCGTGGCGCCGACCGTGAAATTGTCCATTAATTTGGCATATCAAGCCATTGGGGCACATCACGGCTTGATATTTCTGCACGTGATGTCGTTTGAGGCCAGAGAAATTATCTTGCTGCCCAACTGATGGCCTGCAAATTCGTCGCGCTGTGCCATCAGCGAAACGCCAGCAGTTCTTCAATGAAGCACCTTTCCTGTTATTGGCCTGATAAAAAAAGAAAAAGAAACATCGGTAAACAGCCATCTATAGCAAGAAACTCTAACGTATTGAGAAAAAGATCCGAATAGGATTAGACCATGGTGTAACATATACTCTTTAGGTGTGGACATCGTGCTTTGCAGGAAGAGCTAATTATGTCCCTGTTTCGAAATCTTGCCACAAGATGTATCTCTGACCATACGTGTGTCACGTTAGACGTGGCAATTATTTTATAGTAGAAATGTCCGCTGTTGTGGCGTGGTTTCATGCATGCGCTTGTGTGCAACAAACAAATTTACTTGACTGTTCTTTTGCCAAATCTTTGTCATCTGCACATCGTTACGTGCGAAGTACAAAGAGAACTATTTTAGAAGGTAATGAAATGACACACTTCTTCATAACTATTACACACAGCGTGCACTAAAAACGGACGAATAGACAAACACGAGCGCTGACTTACGACTACAAGTTTGTTGCATTTGAAAACGTAAATATCTTCTCAGATCACCATTTTGTTTTCCGCAAGGTATGAATACCACCCTGCCACTGACCAGGCAGAAGTATCTTCGTCGGTCCTGTGCATGATAAGAGAGCGGACTGTGTACCAGTTACCATGGCAACAAGACCATTTGCTTTCATTCTTCTTTTTGCTCGTGAAATGGACTGGTTTCTCACCGGATGGTGCTTTGACGGGTGTGCACAAGCGCAACATAAAGGTACATTCCCTCGGAGCGCTCGTGGCTACATTCCTTGTCATGTGCGCCCACCTAAAGAGTGTATATATGCCTTACAGGATATATTAGACTTCATTGCTCAGCCAGCACTGCTGCTCAAGATGCAACAAGCATACCTGACTGCCTCCACTTTTGACATGACTTCAAAACTCTAGCACCACTACAACAGAATAAAGCAAGGTTCTTCCTCGCTCTCCTAAACACAAACCCATACAAGCACACACATAGGTGAAAAAGCATGCATATCCCACATGCTATGGCAATCAGTTGAAGCAAAGCTTCCTTTAATTCTGGCACTGCCTGACCATCCATTAGTGCCGAGTTTTTATGTTCACAGCTGTATGATGTTAAAGAAATGATATTTTATGATGTCACAGAAATGATATTAAACATTATCTTGGGTGCAAAATGTGTTTGTCTGCACAGTAGAAAGAATACGCAGTGAAATGTTTTATAGCGGTTAGTCCTGCTCAATTTCTATCCAGTGGGAAGTTGTGTACTCTGATCACCTCACACAGAGCACTGCATCGTGGCACGACTGTTTATGTGCTGGACGGCAGCTTGCATATTAGTGTTACCTTGATGTCACGGTCTGGGTGTGAGCAAGGGCTGTATAATGGAAAAGTATGGAAAATACCGTGTAAGGTTTAGCATTTAAGTCCCCCTTGTGAAAGCAATGATCGTTACCACCACTAGCTCTGAATGCAGGTAAAGGTGTGTTCAAGTGTCAGCGCACAATGTTTACACCAATGGCCTCGTCCATCAAATTCGGCAGCGAGGACATTTCGGCTTGCCTTAAATACAAGTTTCTTGTCGCCCATTAAGTTAGCACTGCCCAGTGCGCATCTTAAAATTAATACTCTCACGGCGCTCATTTCGATGAAATGAGAGCTGTGTCGGATTCTGAAATTCCATAAAGCACCTCCAGATGACACCCATATTCACTTGCTTTGAAGCATTCATACATATGTAGTGTCGCCTTGAAAACTGCCATGAGTAAAGAGCAGTAAGGTTGTTCACTCATTTCATTACTACATAGTTGAAAGTGAGGACCACACTGATCACATGGTGTGCCTTTTCGCGCCATAGTCTGACACGTGTTAGCAACGGTGAGAGGAAAAGCCTAAGACACACATTGTTCACCTACAGCGGTCTCATACGGCTGGTTAAATCCTGTATGGAGGCCAAAGCTGTAGTGTAATGTTCTTTGTGATTACTACAGCGAAATTTAAAACAAGGCTTTCCTTTACATCCATAAGCTATCAGGTTCCTTTGCTGGGAAAAAACATGGCATACCTTATGATGCTGTAATCATTCTAGTTCTATATGGCATACGGACAAGCCGCATTGTGCATTGGCATGACGACGTCGACTCGCGATGTATGCAGGCATACTTCTGCTCGTCGACAGCGCATTCGTCAAACCCTAAAGCCTGCAGCCATATGTCCCCGAGTTGCTCGTTCGAGAAGCGACCTCGTTGCATTTTCCAATGTTGTTGATTGGGCCATTTCGTTACACGTTTTCAGAACAGTAAAAAAAATGCGTCGCTTGCCTAACTGACCATGCATATATTATTTTCTTTACCTGAAGAGACAACAAACGGGGCATGCTTCCTGGCGTCGCCTTTGCCCCTCTAGCCTGCTACTCATGTGCACATTCTGCACGCTCTCGGCTATCCCCGCGGGAACGTTGAAGGAAGAGCAAATGTGGCTTCGCTTAAATGAACAAAAAGTACGCACAAAGGAAATTGGGGGTGGGGGAAGAGGAATGATGTGTGTTTTACACTTATGGTGAAAGCGTGGTCTTACCTGGGAAAACAGCTCCAGGTTTTGTAGGTTGAGGCACCTGCGCTCCGTGGGGTCCGCTAGGAGGTCTCCAAAGTAGTATTAAATGTGAGATAAAACTTTAGACACCACACTCGATATCACCGAACTGCGGCGGCTAAAGGATACCTCAAGATCACACAGGCGGTTCGGATAGGCGAGACGCCGCAGCGTCATGCACAGCGCCTCGCTGCCTGGAACTCGAACCCGTTGAGCGCTCTCTACCTCTTTCGCAATCAGTAGTCCGGTCAGAAGATAGTCCAGGTCCGATTTCTCAAACCTGAACGAGCGGTATAACACCATGCTGTCCCTGGCATCCAAATTCAGCAGGCCAAGCTTCCGAAGATGCCGCCGTGGTTCCACTGGGAACAAGTGCACATCTAATTCGTCCCAGAGCAGAGGTCGCAGCAGCAGTTCGTCGTGAAGCAAGCTATACGGCATCGCTGATGAACGCAGACAGAATTGCGCGCACAATTCAAAGACGACTTACCCATAGTGCTTAGGGGTAGGTCACAGAGGAGCCAGGGTAGGTCACAGAGGAGCACTCAGCATTCAGACGTGGTTCAGGCTTGTCTTGGCAAGGCTTCGTGTTGGCTACTTTGGCGCGTCGCGAACGCAAGACAAATGTTTGTTTATCGCTTCGTTCAAATAATAAAGCAAGGAAATTACTTACTTCATGAAGAAAAAAACGACTTAGCATGGCTTATTGAGTGTCAGTTTTTGGCAGTAAATCCGAGCTTGGAACGCTACGCGGGCGTTGGGCCGTGCGGACGTACGGAAAGCATGCTAAAACTCGGTTGCTCGCTTTCCTCTGGCAACCCAGTAAAACGGTAACCGGAAATCCGGTAATACGCCCACGGGGCAGCTTTGCGGACAAGCTAAAGCTGTCTAATATCTACGTGATGCCGAGAGCGGCACCGCTGTCTGCAATGAGCGCGTCCAATATGAGCTGCTGCCCACCGACTGGGTGCGCGGGCACGACAGTGCGAAGAGAATGGTGCTTTCACCATTTGTTTTTCCAGGCTGTTTTGCTTCTAGGCGTCGCGATATCCGCACCCGTCATTAACATGCTTTCATTCGCGCCAGTGATGGGGGAAGCGCCTAGTCATCACTGGACGAAACTTCTAATTTGGCCCCGGAGCAGCAAACCGACCAGCAACTTCTACATGATACCGTGACCGGCATCGCTATCCGTAATGAGCACGCCCGATATAAGCTGCTCCCCACCGACTGTGTGCTGCGGGAGGACACCGCGTCTAGAGTGGAGTGTCCACCATTTGCATTCTTCAAGGCTGTCATGCTGCACGGCTTTGCGTTAAAGCGCCCGTCATGAACAGGCTTTCAGTCGGGCCAGTGACGGGGAGCAATGCCTCCCCATCACTGAACGAAACCGCCATTTTTAGACCCGCAGCGGCTAACATGCTGGCAACATACACGTGATAGCTAGACCGGCATCGCTTTATGCAGTGAGCGCGCCCGATATTACTTGTTGCCAACCGACTGCGCGCTGGGCCATGACACCGCGACTACAATGGAGCATTCAACATTTGTGTTCATCCAAGCGGTCATGCTTCTCGTCGTCGCTATTTTCGCACCTGTTATGAACATGCTTTTAGTCGGGCCGGTGACGGGGGCAGCGCCTCTCTATCACTGGACGCTATCGCCAATTGAGACTAGGAGCTGCTTACCGGCTGGCAATGTCTACGCGATACCGGGAGCGGCATCGCTAACGGCAACATGCGCGCCCGATATAAGCTGCTGCCCAAAGACTGTGTGCTCGGCCATGACAACGCGACTAGTATGGAGCATTCACAATTTGAGTTCTTCCAGGCTGTCATGCTGCTTGGTGTCGCTGTTTATGCACCGGTCGTGAACCTGCTTTTACCTGGGTCAGTGACGGGGCGAGTGCCTCCCCATCACTTGACGCTACCGCCAATTTCTTACCCGTAGCAGCTAACCGGCTCTGAACGTGTACGTGATACCGCGACCGGCATCGCTGTCGGCAATGAGCGCGCCCGATATAAGCTCCTGCTCGCCGACTGCGAGCTGAGTCACGACGCCACGTCTAGAATGTAGCATTCACCATTTGTGTTCTGCGAGACTATCATGCTGCTCGGCCTTGGTGTTGCCGCACCCGTCATGAACATGTTTTTGAGCAGTCCATTGACGGCGGCAGCGCCTCCCCATCACTGGACGCAACCGACAATTTGGACCCGGAACAGCTACCCGCCTCGCAAAGCCTATGTATTACCGGGTTCGTCATCGAAATTTGCAATGAGCATGCTCAATATAAGCTGCTGCCCACTGACTGCATGGTGGTGCACGACGCCATGACAAGAATGAAGCACTCACCTTATGTGTTGTTCCAAGCGGTCATGCTGCTCGGCGTGGCTGTTTACGCACCTGTCATGAACATGCTTTCGACCAGTCCAGTGACGGGGGCAGCATCTCCCCATCACTGGATACAACCGCCGATTTGGCCCCGGAACAGAGAACCGGCTCGCAACGTCTACTAGGTACTCGGACCGGCATCGCTATCTGAGCGCGGCCCATATAAGCTGGTGCCCACCGACTGCGTGCTCGAGCGCGACAACGCGACTAGAATGGAGCATTCACACTATGTGTTCTTCCAAGCAGTCATGCTGCTCAGCGTGGCTGTTTCGGCACCACTCATGAACATGCTTTCACTCGGGCCAGTGACGGCGCCAGCACCTCCCCATCACTGGACGAAGCCGCTAATTTGGACCCAAAGTAGCTAACGGGCTTGCAACATGTACGTGATAGCGAAACCGGCATCGCTATCTTCAATGAGCGCGCCCGATATGAGCTGCTGCCCAATGATTGCGTGTGGGGTCACGACACCGCGATTAGATTGGAGCATTCACCATTTCTGTTCTTCCAGACTGTCATGCTGCTCGGCGTAGCTGTTTCCGCAGCCGTCACGAACATGTTTTCAGTCGGGCCAGTGACGGGTGGAGCGCCTCCCCATTACTGGGCGAAACCGCCAATTTGACCCGGAGCAGCTAACCGGCTGGCAACAACTACGTGATAACGAGACCGGTATCGGTATCTGCAATGAGCGCACCCGATGTAGGCTGCTTCCCACCTACGGCGTATTGGGGCATGACGCCGAGACAAGTATGGTGCATTCACCATTTGTGTTCTTCCAGGTTGTCATTCTGCTCGGCATCGCTATTTCCGCAACCGTCATGAACATGCTTTCAGTCGGGCCAGTGACGGGGGCAGCGCCTCCCCATCACGGACGCGATCGCCAACTGGGACCTGGAGCAGGTGTCCGGCTGGCAATATCTACGTGATACCGGGACCGGCATCGCTATCTGCAATGAACGCGCCCGATAGAAGCTGCTGCCCACCGACTGCGTGCTCGGGCACGACACCGTGACGAGAATGGACCATTCACCTTTTATGCTCTTACAAGCGGTTATGCTGCTCGGCGTGGCTGTTTCCGCACCCGTCATGAACATGCTTTCACTCCGGCCAGTGACGGGGGCAGCGCCTCCACATCACTTGACTAAACCGCTAATTTGGCCCCGGAGCAGCTAACCGGCTTGCAACGTCTACGTGGTACCGTGAGCGGCATCGCTATCTGCAATGAGCGCGCCCGATATAAGCTGCTTCCCACTGACGGTGTGCTCGGGCACGACACTGCGACCAGTATGGTGCACTCACCATTTGTGTTCTTCCAGGCTGTCATGCTGCTCGGCTTCGCTGTTTCCGCAGCCGTCATGAACATGCTTTCACTCGGGCAAGTGACGGGGGCTGTGTTTCCGCATCAAGGAATGAAACCGCCAATTTGTACCCGGAATAGCTAACCGGCTTGCAATGCCCCGTCATACCGGCACCGGCATCGCTATCTGCAATGAGCGCGCCCGATATAAGCTGCTGTCTACAGCCTGCGTGTTGCTACACGACGCCGCGACTTGTATGGAGCATTCACCATTTGTAGTCTTCCAGGATGTCATGCGGCTCGTCATCGCTATTTCCGCAACCGTCATGAAGATGCTTTCAGTCAGGTCAGTCATGGGGGCAGCGCCTGCCCATCACTGGATGCGACCACCAATTGGGACCTGAGCAGCTACCTTGCTGGCAATATCTACAGGTTGCCGGGACCGGCACCGCTACGTGCACTGACAGCGTCCGATATATGCAGCTGCCCGCCGGCTGCGTGCTCGGGCTCGACACCTCGACGAGAATGGTGATGTCAGAGAGTATGGCTAGCTCCCTTACGTATTGCTGTTTGCTCCATAAACCAAAACAGAGAAGTCTAAAATGGCACTTGGCTTCCACCACACACTTTCTTAAGCATAAAGAAACTTTGAGAGCTCTCCTGTTGTTTCCTTCCTCCATAATGCCAACACAGTCCATATATATGCATTTGTTTATGACATTGAATTTCAAAAGCTTTTTCGCCATAAAGCCAGTGTCAAGCTCTAGCCAGCAGTAGTGTCTAATTGAGTAAGTGAATAAAAACTGCTGAAAAACCAAACATTTCGGATTTGTCATTGTCATCGTGCACTCTCACAGAAAGGTATCTCTTTCAATATGCACCAGAGATCATGCAAAAAGTACACTGGTGAAGACAGCAATTCATACATTCAGCGGCCACTAATCATGGCATATATATATAAATATATATATATATATATATATATATATATATATATACAACTCCGGCATCAGAAACTGCCAGCATGACAGCACATGTAAGCATCATACAGCTATACACTAAGCAGTCACAGTGAGGTCTATTGGAGAACAACTTCATCCGAGACTAATTCTGAAAATGATAAGAGAAAATCAAAATTGCACGTGAACAAGCTTCACGGCCAACTTATTACCGCAGCAATGCTGACGAACATAATTCTACACTAATTACTTATAAAATATAATAAACAATAATAACTGCAACATCACGATTTCCAAAACCATTGTTTTCAAGTACTTGAGTAAAATGTGGCAAATCAGTTCAGGAGAATTGCAAAACGGGAGAACATTATATAAAAGCAAGAAGTCATGCAGCCAAGGGTAGCACAAAGCTTCATGCTACTGTCAGGCGGGTGACTTGCCTCTCATTATCATGGTCATGTTATAGTATGGCGACTGATTTGGTAGGCAAGCTATGCTTGCTGAAAAAGTTATACCACTTGTGTCCAGAGCAGAGAAACATAATAAACACTGATCTCAGAACAGCAATCCTTTCTCTACATCAAATTTGCACTTCGTGCCAAATTTCAATTAAAATATGAGGATTCAAATCGATAATTCTCTCTCAAAACTAGGAATTCTGGAATTGTGGAATTACAGGCCAAAACTATGATTCGATTATGAGGCACGCCATAGCGGGGGAGTCCGCATTAATTTTGACAACCAGGACACCTTTAGCATGCCCCCAATGCACGGAGCACGAACATTTTTGCATTTCGCCCCCATCGAAATGCAGCTGCCGTGGCCGGGATACAAAACATTTTTCACATTTTTGATACACTTTTAATATACACAATCCTCCTATACGAATGTTGTTCGAAAGACTTCTTAAATAGCATTTTCTTTACTGCTTCTGGCACACTGCACACATCAGACAGTCAAGTGGCAGGCCCGATTAGGTTTCTATTGAAGCCATAAATCCACAACCCTGCCAAGCGACACTTGTTTTAGGTAGGCATTGCGAGAAAGACACGGGCAGGCTCTAGTCACAAGGTCGCCTGCACTGCCATGTGCGTTTATGCTTTGCTCCGTGTTCCTAGTGGTCCTCCAATTAAGTTTTACATGCCCACTTACAGCTGTAAGCAACTATGCAAGCAGTGCACTTCCGTCATCAGACAACAGAAACACGGAGGCAAGGAGACTATGTGACAATCAGCGTGATGAAACAGAACCAGCTGGGATTCAGACGAAACTACAGCCCAGCATATGACACCGGTTGACAGTACAGTCAACTCATTATAATTCCAATTGATATTTCGTACTCTAAGTTCATTTAAACAAATTTGTAATTTTTGGTTGAGCCACTATGTTGTCAATGTATTTGAAGCCAATAATTCAAACTGCACCATTCGGTTATATCTGTTCACTCATACTTCTTCCTTGTCCATACCAGAAGTATGAGCTGCTTTAGTTACTTCTAGCTGAACATTTGCGTTCATATGAAAATGGAGCCAACCATGTGTCTACACTACTCAAGCAGTAAAAACCACAAGCAGAAAAGCTGTCCTTGTTGAATAGAAAAATTTTTGTTTCGAAGTCACTTGCTGCAAGAGAGCAGTCACGAATTTGCAATTTATTTTCATTATATGATTAAATACATATTTCATTACAGTATAAGCTGATGTATTGCCCCAAGACATATTGTTAGCTTCATTTCATAATTCAAATAAAATTCTCGGGCCCCTCGAGCTTGAATTATCAGAAACCTACTGCATGTGTAATCAGTTGTAAGCAACGAACATGGCGCCGTCACTACCAGGCCCCGTTTTTCTCAGAAACCGAGGTGCCTCAAAGACGTTGGGAAGACAGACCCGCAAGCGTCGGGCTGCATGCTTGCAGCCTCGCTGCCACCTCTGGTTCGACCCCTTTCGCTGATCGCAGGCATTTCCCCTCTGCCTCAAGCGCCGTATCTTACGACCCTGGCAGTGTACAGTAACCTGCATCGTACACAGAGTAAAATTGCGTTTTAGAAACAAAGGTTGTGTGTCTGCCTGCTCCCCCATGTTCTCGAGGCGCCCTTTTTGGGTGGAAGCCGCTTGGGGCAAGTGTATGCCTGTGCCTTACTTTGCGTCGCATGTTTCTGGTCCCCAGTGGCACATTCAGGGGCCGCTGTCTATCAGAGCTAGTTTTTTAACTAAGTACACGGTGAGCTAGCTGAGTCCGCGGTCAAGAACTTTTTTGCACTCAGAAGTGGGATAATCCCAACAAGCCCGTCAAGATGAGCCAGGACGATGAACATCCGTACTACACGTGTTTTACTGCACATTCATGCGCTGCTTAACAAGTGGCGTGCGCCACCGAGCTACGAAATGATCACAGCACACCAGACCAGCTCCAAGAAAAAGTCGCCCAGCTTTCATGACTTCAGGAGGACATTCGGTAGCTCGGCGGCTCTAATTCTGCTCCCTTAACACCGTCATTCCAGCTGGATCCATGCCCGAGCAACATCATCTTCGGACAGCTCACCGAGGCCTTCTCTGCAATAGGCCGCATTATGGGGGGGATGGATGCTCCATCGACTGCGACAACTGTTCATGTGAGACCGGACCTCTCTATCGCAATCCCGAACTTCACTGGAGACAGCGCCGAAATGAGTGCCGAAGATTGGCTGGAAACATTCTCGCGCATTGCCCACGTTGCCAAATGGTCTGAACATCAATGACTAACTGCTTTTCACCTCAAGCTACAGGGCCCAAATGAGGATTGGCTAATTTAGTCGGCAACAAGGTGTTATTCATGGCAAGAGTTTGTAGCTGCGTTTAAAGCAGGTTTCATGAGTGAGAAAAAGCCTTCTGGACTTATGGAGGACAATGGCCGGACGAGTTCAGAGTCGTGCGTAGATGTTACGAAGTACGTCTGAGAAAAGGAAAAAAAAATGTGCGCCAGCTTGAAGCTAAGTACGCCGGATACAATTGTCACGATTATCAAATGTCTTTGGTCTACTGAGATGAGTTTCGCATTGCGAGACAGAAGCTATAAATTTGTGGACGAGTTGCTTCGAGCAATGAGAACCCCACGAGAGCTCCATTGAAAGCCGCAAAAGACGATTTCCATCGGCACAACAGTTCGACAGTCGAAGCCGATGGAGTAGTGGTCATCAGCCGTGTCCTGTGTCAGCATACGCAGACGATTCAGTGCAAGAAGGAGGGCGCCGTGCGGATAGGTTGCCTTGCTACAGCTGCCAACAAACGGGCCACCTGTCGAGTCAGTGTCCTGAGCCACGGCGCCCACTTTATTGCACGCAATGTAACCATGATGGGCACAGCGCAAAATCGTGTCCGCATCAGGTCTGCTCAGGTAATGTGACTAACCCTGTATGCACCACATCTTCAAGAAGGGTGTACAAAACCATTTGCATTGACGGCGGATGAATGATCGCCCTTCTCGATACGGGCACCAATGTGAGCTTGATAAAGCTTACACGTACCATGCAGCTGAACAGGGAGCTTGTGGCGCCTCCCGGAGCGGCCATACCCGGAGTCGGTGGAAAGCAACCATCCCTCGGTGAACTAGATTTAAAGGTGCGCGTCGATGATGTTGAACTTCCTGCTGTCCAGCTCTACATAGTCAGCGACGACACCTTTGTTGGACCGGACGTCATCATTGGCACTGACGTGATCGACCTGTCCGGTCTGCTTCTGGTCCACACTGGCGGATGTACCCATGAGCTGAACCAAAGGCACGCACAAGGTCTGAAAGGTATTTTCGCAGAATTGGAAAGAACGAGAGAAGTCGTCGAGTGTCACGAAAGCATTGAGGCTTCCCCGTGGACGGTTCTGTCTGTATCGGGAACAGCTCCTCTTGATGCACCTGCTGTTTTCAGCATCCTGTTTGCGAACTATATTAATGTCAAGTTGCACATAAAGCAAGGACAAATACTCATGCGTCCACCCGCTCCTTGCAACATGCCAGAGCAAGCTTTACGGACCGCCAATGAATAGGCCCATGCGTTGCAACTGATAAACCGAGACGATGATAATGTAGGCTCCATCATCTATGGAGAGAAGAAAACACAGCCCTGCACGTTGCTTAGCAAACATAATAATTGCTGCACACTGCGAATCGAAGAACTGGGGTGCACCGGCATCGCTGATAAGAAAATCGTCGAGCTCCGTCGAAGCAAGCTGGTTTCCTAGCCACCATATCATAGCTCCTACTACCAGAGGCGGGCATGGAGAGAGATTGCTGATGAGTTCATACCATATAGATTAATCTGTAGTAGCACTTCCACGTACAGCGACACCATTCTAACGCGAAAGAAAGGATGGCACATACATGAGGTTGATCAACTACTGCCGCCTCCATAACCACAATTAAGGACACAGGATCGAACACGAAGACGCAACCTAAACACAGAGGCCCGTACATTGTTATAGAAGTGCTGCCTGCAGACACATACCGCATCTGGAACCTACGAATATCAAAGGGATCGACGTGGCCAGGCTACGTCACAAACGTTCATCCAAGCCAGATGAAAATTTAAATTGGCACCGGACAGCAAGTGCACAAGCGAGTCAGACTGATGAGACTTTCTGGGGACGAGATTGCACAGGATGGTCGAGTGTAAGCAACGAACTCGGTGCCGTCACTACCAGGCCTCGTTTTTCTCAGAAACCGAGGTGCGTCGAAAGGATTGAGGAGACAGACCCGCAAGGGGCGCGCTGCATGCCTGCAGCATCCAGTTCGACCCCCTTCGCTAACCTCAGGCATCTCCCCTCCGCCTCGAGCCCAACATTTTAAGACCCCGGCAGTCTACAGTAGCCTGTGTCGCAGAGAGTAAAATTGTATTTTAAAAAGAAAGGTTGTGCGTCTATTTGCTCCCCCAAGTTCGCAAGACACCCTTTTTGCATGGGAGCCACTTGGGGTGAGTGTGCGTCTGTACCTTACTTTGCATCGAGTGTTTCTGCTCCACCGTGGCACATTCGTGGGCCGTTGTCGACCACAGCTAACTTTTTAATCAAGTGTGCGGCTAGCTAGCCGAGTCCACGGTCGATAACTTTTACACAGTTGTCACTACGTTGACCCAGACGTGGACATCCAAATCAAAATTCGTCAAGTGTCTCAGCACGCTTGCTTGCCCAAGAGAAATCCCCAAGGGTGTTGTATTCGGCTTGCCGTACGACATAGCAGTGGCCTAATGGTTTAAATATCCTACTACTGTGCTCGAGGTCCTCTTATCAAGTCTGGCAAGCGGAAAGTCTCTTACGTAATTATTAATATTTGTGATAATGCAATAAATTATAAAAAATACAAAGTGACGATAATGCGCAAAGCGAAAAAGAGAATGTTTATACAAATCCACATAAGCATTCATTCCCACGGTAGCTAAAGCGCCTTGCTTGCAACTCACGTGTGACCTAACACTTTTGTCAATTATAGTTTGTGGTCACAACAGCCGTTATGCACCAACGCGGCCATGCTGATGCAGCGTGTTCATTCCGCCTCAGCAAGAGACCATATTAGAGTTCCAACTATCGTGACTCCTTCAACAAACTGCATCATGAAGAGTTGCATCGATGGGTGAGTACTTGAGAAACATAGCCCTGAGATGAGCACATTTTGCCACCGCATCAAAACTGGCGGCTCATTTATCATTACTTGAACTGGCCAAATTGTGCTCTTACTGGAATCGAAAAAAGGTGCCTCATCAGTGTTGAAAGTGAATTTGATATCACTCCATGTAATGTTTACCTGCTTTCATACACTATGGTACAAACTTCCATCGGTGATGCCAGAAAAAGCGCCTGGTTCTAGAGGCCCTGATGACAGCTTCTGTAAGTTAGTGTGGAGAGGTCTGCCAACTTGTTTTAAGAGTTCAAGCAACTGCTGTTTCAAGTTGAACAACAAAAAGAAACAGCCAGAATCCATTGACTCTTGAAGCCTCTTTTCTGCACCACATGAATCACAGGTGACACTGGGCTTGCTTTTGGCATTGAAAGATAGTTCTAGGTATTTATGGAAGCCTTGACAACGTAGGTGAACCCTTAACGCTTCCTTCTAGCTCTTCCACAGGTTTCTCAGGTTTCCACAGGTAATGCATGGATTTCTCCCTAAACAGGGTATAGATCAAAGTTAGAAACCCCTGAACTTGCGCACATTTCAGTCCTGCAGTGACAGTGTATTAGGCACAAGCAGGAAAGCTTATGTTTTTGTTGTTGCCTCATAAGGCAGAGTTTCCTGTATGAGTTTTCTAAAATATTTAACGAGGTAATCTCCTGCAGCTTCACTCCCATTTCCTTCATCACCATGCATCTGTGCACTTTCTCCATCATTGCTGCCTATTTCATCTGTTTCTTGAATATGGTTACTTCGGAGCTCAACTCAAAAGCAAAATTGAGTTCACTGCCAGTGAAGTTTGTTGCACCGTCATCACAATGACCATCTGTTTCACTTGTAGCTTGGCTAGTTTCCTCTTCTTACACAGAACTGGCAGTTGCACCCGTATTCGCTGCAGCGCATATTCCTGCAAGGCTGGAGCTGTTTTGACTTGAATCATCACTGTGGTCTTCAGTGCAAATGCCACAAGTGGCATCCATGGGAGGGCTGTGCAGGTTGGCTGGCGTGTTCTGAAACAACATGGAGCAAATGAAAATGGGATATTATAACACTGACATCATTTGAAACTCACGTATTCTATTTGGAAATGCTGCTTGCAATGAAGCTTTGAGGAATGTTGACACAATACCTAAATTGGGGAAGGTAAATCTTATGCATAGCACCATGAATAACATGTGAATTCGGCTGCGTCCGATTTTTATATTCCTATTTATATTTCTCTGCGGAAACGGGAAGTAATTGGCTGCGTATTCAATGCACTGTCATAAGTCTCCAGCTCCATATTGCCCCGTGGTTAATGGTGAATACCTCTGCATCTTCAGCGTACCGGCTCAGCGCGTTCCGGCAACAACAATAAATCCTGGAGTTTTACGTGGAAAATCTAAGATCTGATTATGAGGCACCCCACAGTGTTCCATCGTAACGTGCACTTAGGTACAATATCATTTCTGCGTTCCACTTATATCGAAATACGGCCGCCGTGGCCGGGATCCAACCTCTAACTTATCAGTGCAATGCCATTGCCTACCGCTGCGGGTGCCGGTGCCGCGCTCTTTCATGCTTCAGGGGCCAATAAACGGGCTTTAAATATTCGATGGCAGCAGTGGCACAGCACCGAAAATGTTACTTGGGCCACACGTAATTTTTCCGATAGTCGTGCCAGCTGCAAAGACGGCGCTTGGTGTGGCGTTTTTGTAACATATCGCATAGCTATTGCTGCTTGTTATCCACTGTTAATTTGTTGTTTGTGCTCCAATGAATTCTATAAAATTGAAGCTTTCAATGCACACATACGTACCTCAGTAGTAGTGGCGGCAAGTGTGGTTCTTTTTGCCGCGTACTTCCGAGTTGGTCTTCAGACTTGGCTGCTCGATCCAGGCTGCAGATACTGCCGGTAACGTTTTCGCATTTTTTGCGACCCTTCATGCACAACTATATTTCGGTGTAGCGGCCGAACGTGCGTCAGTCACGCAGCGGGATGGGTCATTTCTCGCTTGACGCGCAGATAGATGTCATTATTTCCTAGGTTTCCTACGTCAAGCAAGGATAAGTGGATGAATGCTATGAGTGTTGCCTTCGGAACGGAGTAATGCGTTGCGCCACCAAGCCCTTGTGCGAAGCTATGTGAATCCCTATTGAGAACATCGTTTTTATTCACCGCCACTGCTTGTCGTTTGCCTAATTTTCTTCGAACAATCTTCGAATAGAGTCTTACTAATCTCTATTTCGGACATGTTTAATTTCCCCTTGCTCTCGCTAGACCCAAGCGCTTCAAGAGGAGGAAGGAAAGAACGTCTTAGAAAAAACTTATGCGTCGAACCAACTTATCCGTCGCATAAAGAGTCTTCGCAAGCGATGCAAGTCACAACATATAAGTGATGGTGCGCTTGTAGTTTCCTTGAAAACGCCTCTACGGACGAAAATGCATGACGCTAGGACATTTTATTATAGGAACACACTATTAAGATTCATGAAAACCAACCCACACAAATTCTGGAAAACAATTACTCTGTCTGGTTGCTGTTCTTCATGCTTTGTTGTTAATGGTAAGTCATGTTCTAACCCTCCTGTTATCTCTGAAGCTTTTAATAAATATTTTAAATCGGTATTTGACAGCGGCAACGAAACTAGGCCGATGTTTAGTCTAGTCACTGAATCGCCATCCTTCCCGAAGGTCGATATAAGTGTCACATGGTAGTGACTTCAAAGAACACAGTAACAGTACTGTGAAAAGCAAAACTAATTTTTGTTGGGCGAATCTGTGCCCACAAAACAGGCTACACTTATAGCACAACGATAGCGGCGAACACGGCCGGCGATCGTCGAAAATCTGATCAACGGGTCAAGCGCGTCGGCTTTTATACGGCTGTCGTCGAGTGTTCCAGACTAATCGTTGGGACCCGCGTGCCTTCCACAAAGTTCTACACCATTCGCGTCAGGCGATGAAATCAGATAACACAAGGTCCGGCGACAACAGACAGCGGATAGAAGCATAGACAACTTTCCAGAAACTTCGGATACATGCAGGCGCGTCCCGCGCTGTGCGATAGCATTTGTTAAGCGGCGTAAGATGGTCACCCGGCAAAGATCAACATGTACACGTGCCAATACCCCCCTCTTAAAAAGCATCGTCCCGATGCTGTAAACAAACGAAAGTAATAAACAAAACACCCGTACCAACGAAATTACAAAATAAGGAAGTTCATCAGCTTGCGTGGAAGGGTTTAAGACGCACTACGTGGATCACTTCAGATCGTGCCCGGCGCCGCTGTGACTGCGAAATGCCGTCTGGCACGACCTCATAGTCCAGTTCGCCAACACGTCGGATGATCTTGTAGGGTCTGAAATGACATCGCAATAGTTTCTCACTGAGTCCTCGTTGACGTATTGGGGTCCAAACCCAAACACGGTCACCGGGCTGGTACTCGACGAAGCGTTGTCGGAGGTTGTAGTGTCGGCAGTCGGTTCGCTGCTGGTTCTTGATCCGCAGGCGGGTGAGCTGTCGGGCTTCTTCAGCGCGCTAGAGATAGGTAGCCACGCCAAGATTCTCCTCCTCGATGACGTGCGGCAGCATGGCGTCGAGCGTCGTCGTCGGTTTCCTGCCGTAAACCAGCTTAAATAGCGTGATCTATGTTGTTTCTCGCACCGCCGTGTTGTAAGCGAATGTTACGTACGGCAGGACGGCATTCCAGGTCTTGTGTTCGACATCGACGTACATTGCTAGCATGTCGGCGAGGGTTTCATTCAGGCGCTCCGTAAGACCATTTGTCTGTGGGTGGTAGGCAGTTGTCCTCCTGTGCCTTGTCTGACTGTACTGAAGAATGGCTAAGGTGAGCTCCGCATAAAGACCGTTCCTCCGCATAAAGACCGTCGGTGATGAGGACTTCTGGGGCGCCATGTCGCAGCAGAATGCTTTCGACGAAAAATTGTGACACTTCGGCTGCGCTGCCTCTCGGCAGGGATTTAGTTTCAGCAAAGCGGGAGAGGTAGTCCGTCACCACGACGATCCACTTATTTCCGAACGTTGACGTCAGAAACGGTCCCAAGAAGTCCAACCCGATCTGCCGGAAAGGAGGCTGTGCGTAGATTCCTTGGAATGTGCGCCTACTACAGGCGCTTTGTCAAGGACATTTCCCGCATCGCTGAGCCGTTAACCCATCTAACCAAATCAGATGTCGAGTTCAAATGGCAAACGGCGCAGGCCGACGCATTTCAAGAAATAAAACGACGCATGCAGTTACCGCCGGTACTTGCACATTTCGATGAAAACGCCGTTACCTAAATCGACACTGACGCGAGTAGCCTAGGCCTTGGTGCCGTCCTCGTCCAGAAGAAACACGGACTTGAAAGGGTGACATCTAATGCTAGCCGGTCGCTGTCAAACGCGGATAGAAGCATCGATAACATTCCAGAAACTTCGGTAACATGCACGTGCGTCCCGCACTGTGCGATAGCATTTGTTAAGCGGTGAAACATGGTCACCCGGGAAAGATCAACATGTACACGTGTCACAGTATTGCTACTGTGTTCTTAGATGTCACGTGGTCGTGACTTCAAAGAACACAGTAGCAATACTGCGAACGACAAAACTATTTTTTATTGGGCGTATCTGTGCCCACAAAACAGGCTACACTTACAGCACAACGATAGCGGCGAGCACGACCGGCGATCGTCGAAAACCTGATCAGCGGGTCAAGCGCGTCGACTTTTATACAGCAGTCGTCGAATGTTCCAGACTAATCATTGGGACCAGCGTGCCTTCCACAAAGTTCTACACAATTCGCGTCAGGCGATGAAATCAGATAACATAAGGTTCGGCGACAACAGACAGCGGATAGAAGCATCGATAACTTTCCAGAAACTTCGGATACATACAGGCGCGTCCCGCGCTGTGCGATAGCATTTGTTAATCGGTGAAACATGGTCATCCGGGAAAGATCAACATCTACACGTGTCATATGTTATAACGGAGTTCTGAATCTTTTGTTGCAAATTGACATGACCAAAAGTGCTGGAGACGAGCATACACCTAACTTGTTTCTAAATAAAGTATTCTGAGTGGTGTGCCCGGTACTGGAGTGTTATTTTCCGGAAATCCCTCCAAACTGAAACCGTTCCACAAACCTGGAAAATAGCTAATGTAGTACCAGTATTTAGGTCTGGTAATAAACAAAGTCTCTCCAATTATAGACCAATTTCGTTAATATGCACTTGCTCCAAGGTATTGGAACACATTATTCATAAACATATTGTCTTGTACTTTTCTAGCAATAGTCTTCTGTCTAATAATCAGCATGGTTTTCGGGCTGGGTTTTTTACTCTCACGCAGATAATTGAATTCACACAGGACACTGCATCACGCCTAAATCATCGCGGTCAGATGGACGCCATTTTTATCGACTACTCAAAAGCATTCGATTTGGTTTGTCATAGTAAGCTCATTACTAAACTTGGCGCATTTTTCAAGGGAACTCACGGTGTCCGACTGCTAGTCTGGATTAAGCGCTACTTGCGATTAAGATCACAGTTTGTCACGTTTAATCACTCCCGATCAACGTCTGTCTGTATAACATCTGGCGTCCCGCAGGGATCAGTTCTAGGGATACTTTTATTTCTGATTTACATTAATAACGTCATCCAGATAACTAATAACACGTTAGTTAAAATCCGTTTATATGCAGATGACTGCGATCTGTATTCAAATATAAATAATGCATGCAACCAGCTTACTCTAAATAATGTGTTTTCTTCATTCTGTGATAGGAGCAACACATGGCAGATGAGGCTAAATTTTAGCAAAACTGTATCGATGACATTAACTAACAAGAAAAATCCTTTTCGTGTTTCGTACACCAACAACACACATCAACTAACGTACGTGAACGAGTTGAAGTACCTAGGTGTAACGTTCTGTTGAAACATGAATTGGTCTAAGCATGTAGATTTAACTTGCTCCAAGGCACTCAGGAAACTCGGGCTCTTAAAACGTACATTAAAAGATGCAACCAAAAACTGCAAGCTGACGGCGTACAAATCTCTAGTAAGGCCTGTACTTGAATATGCATAGGCGTTCTGGTCGCCACACTCCGCCAAAGACATCTATAAATTTGAAAATGTGCAGAAAAAAGGCAATAAGATTTATATATAAGTGTTATGACCGTCACTTCTCTCCCACAGTTCACGCCCGCACGTTATCACTCGACACACTTCAACACAGACGCATATGTGATCACATTATCCTACTTCACAAGATTATCAACAAACGTATTTATGTTGACTCCCCCTTTTCTTTCGCCAGTTCTTCAGCACGTGTCACTCGCCGTTCCAACCCGCTTAACATCGTGCCGTTTACGCCGTTTTTAGACAGCTTCAAATTTCCATTTTTTTTCCTTTCACAGTGAAATTGTGGAACGATTTAGATGGCACATTACGTGAAATGTCTGTTGATGATTTTGGGCGAGAATTGCCAAATCATGTATTTTCTTCATGATACTGTACTGTTTTCTTTGTAAATCTTTGCACTCACATTTGTAATCAGGCACTTTCCTAATATTGTTTATGTATAATAATCTGTACCACTCGTGCAATGTCCCAATTCATGGGATGGCAGTATTTGTAAATAAAAAATAAAACATGCAAGCGCCTTCGTATGCAGCAGATGAGCAAAAGCCTTCAAGGAAATGTGGCCTTTATTCTTGATCTAAATATTTTGCTACAAACGGCATTTATATGCTCGTTGTAGTGAAGCCATTTAATTGATATTCTACAAAAAATGGGGTAAATCCTTGATGATGCATGAATATTGATACAAAATATCACTAATAGTTTCTGCGTTATCTGTGCACGCTACACATCGCCCAATTTTCTTCATGTACGTACATCCTGATATGGCTCCTGTCCTTTAGGTTACAGTAACTTACTCTATCGTAACCTTAGATTCCACACGTCGGCGGGTATCAATTAGGTATTGACTACCTTAGGATGTCATATGCATTATTAAAAAAAAACATCTCATGACAATTTTGTTCGCAGCTGTACTTTCTCACACAAGCCATGGGCACACGCTTGCTTTTCATCATTTTAAATACATATCCATACTCTTCAAACACACAGATGCAATATTCTTGCAATACACGTCATGTTCCTGCATGACCGCGCAAGCTTCAAACTTTCGCACTAAGGTGCTGAACGCCAGACTCTGGATGATATAGTTTTGGGTATGCTGACGCATTTGCGGTGGTATGCTGACGTATTTACGGCTGGATACTAGCCACGAGTTAAAGTGGCGCCGTTTAAGGCCAGCTGCATCCCTCGTTTCATGAGGATGTGCTGGCGGACTAGTTGCATGGAGGAAAGGAAAAAGATTTATGACAACGTAGGACAGATATGCAAACACAAAAAGGTTAAAAATGGCCAGCAGGATGAAAAGGATGAGACAATTAAACGACCGCGTCTGTCTTGCCCTTTTCGTTAGTCATTCCTGTGTTTGCACACCTGCAATTTCAGTGACGTGAATCCATACCAACTCGTTTTAATTTATTTCAGTGGTGAAAAGCTTTTCCCTTATCTTGTTGAGTGGATGGGGAGTGAGGATCGTGCTCGCACAACACCACACTACCTAATTTGCAGTGCTTTGTAGTGTGTTCTATTTATTCCACCTAGACCAGCATTCTTCCTTACTGCAACACTCTGCCTGTGCAGCCTCTCCAATGCAGAGAACTAAATCCTGCGTATAAATGTAAAAAAAAAATAAAGTAGTGTATGGCTTGCAGTAGTTTATGATTATTCCTTTTAAAATACTGAGCTTTTAGGTGTTTTAAGTTTCGTTTATACAGTTCACCGACCACTAGGAGCGTGATTGCAATGGTTCGGATTTGATCGCTTGCCCTGGAGTCGTATCGATAACTCGACGCGGAGTGTGCATTTGTTTTCTTTCTCTGCACGAACTTCTACAAAGTGCATTCGTCACGATCTTCTTGTGCGCTTTTCCCGACAGAACGCTGGTGCGTGCAGTACAAGGTCGACTCGACAACTGAGGTTTATCGACACGCTGCCTTAAGAGACTTTAATCCGTCAAGCGTTTCCGATTTTGACGGCGCTAAATCTTACGAAAGATGGTTGACCGGCGACGACATTGTCTCCGGTGGATACTATACAGTGAAGGTACTCCAAATGGCAGGTAAGCTGTTACACAAACAGTACTGTGTCGTTGGATAGTTATATTGCGTTACCAAAAAGGCTAAATAAAAGAAAACATTACGTCCAATTGCAGTTTTCAATGGGTCCCAATTGCTCGCAATTGCTGATCACTGCAAGTGTAAGTTCTTACAACTGGACATCAATAGGTTTTAAAATGTCAATTGGACCGAATTTGAAGTCACTGGATGAGCAATCCCGTGAAAAAACAAAATTTGATATTCATAAAAGTATAATTATAATGTGAGCCTTCAAATTTGGAGAGAAGCATTTAGCCTTTTGGGAAGGTAAAAATCTGCCTTGGAACTTTACCCTCATCTTTCAATTACTGGCATCACTTGGCATCACACATGCGCAATGCTAGTTATGTTAATATTCTCCTAGGTAGTTCTAGCAGGTAAAAATTGAATCGCCTGCAAATCTTGCCGTTTTATATAATTCCACTGCTTGTCAATAGTTGAATATCAGGTCTAACAAGACTAGGGAAGACTTAAGTGCAAGCTTTGTTGTAATGTTACATATGTGTTGCAAGATACCAAAAAGATAAGAAGCTGTAATGTATACTGTCAGTGTTGTGTATGCTTTATGCAATACTATTTCATTTCTGTGCTCAAACGTCGCTGCTTTCTGGTACTGTGCAGAAACATAGGAGGAAATGGAATTGTTCCTAACCAAAAGGCCTAGAAAAACAATGAACCTCAATGAGGGGAAAGGGAAGAAGAGGACAAAAGCGAAGGTATGATTACCCCACTCTTTTTTTGGCACTTATGTATCGGACCACACTGGGGCACGTACGGCTGTGTCTGCTCGATGAAAGCACATCACTCCTGCCAATTGAGTCTGTGCATTGAACCATTTGACCATCATGACGTGCCAACTTTCATTGCACGTGTAATGCAATGTGCAATTTGCTGTACAGAAAAGCATAGTTGAGAGAGTGAAGTGTAGAAGCAACGCTGCAATAGCTCTTCGTTTGAGCTATTGAAAAGCACAATGTGATGTTAGAAGTTTGTAAAGAAAAATAAAAAGCCATTTTACCTTCTTTCAGTCCTGATAAAAGTACGTCAGCTTCAATCAAAAAATCACACAACGTTTGAGGCCTGTTAAAGGGACTGACAACCAATTTTCATGGTTCCTATTTTTTTTACTGCAACAGAAAGCTTACCGATCAGAGTGACTAATCATGAAAAACACGGCGAAGGTGGGAGAAGGAAATTCAAGATGAGCAAAACGAGAACAAGGTAAAAGCGGGTGGCAGTATTTAGACAAGTGGACTTTTCTTTTTCAAGGCCGCATATGCTTTCCTCTGTAGAGTATATATAGGTAGGGTTCTTCTAAAGGGGAGAGGGGTTAAGGCGGGTGGGCGAGGCAATGACCACGTGAATTATGGTGAAAAAAATTGACTGAGTAACTATAGGCTATTCAGAATAGTATGCGTTCATTTCAGTTCGCTTCGACGGGCCTTTGATTTTTAAATTCTTGGCTCAAGTTATGTGGGACACCCTGTATACGCCATGGCCTGACATGCACAAACATAATCAAAATGAACACATCATTAATGCCAGACAGTTAACAGACATGTCAGCCTTAAAACACACTCTACGGCGTAAAGAGATAGGGATGTGTGGCTTACACAGACATCTGCTTTTTTCTTTATGTGATAAGCTTTAGTGGTAATTGCGCTTGCTCGCTTTTGCTTCGCCCCGAATCAAGGTCTCATGAAAGCGTTGTGCACAATTAAAGAGGGAAATGTTTTATAGGTATTTAGATACATCGACGAGTTTTTAGTCTTTTTAGCGTATGACTATTCCTACCTGTATACTGTTAATGAGGTTTTAAGTGTTATTAAACCATGTGGTCAACGACTAACATGTACCCACGAACTACCCCAGGGGAATCATTTGCAGTTCCTTGATCTTAACCTGGAGTTCTGTGAACGTCATGTTTGTTGGGTTTACCTTCCTCGGGCACAAAACGAACTTTTTTCTTTCATGTCGGAGAATTCAAGAATTGTCAAAAGAGGCATAGCATGCGAATACATGGAATCAGCTCTCAATAAATCGTATGCGCAATAAAATGCAGGCAAGTGTTGATAATCAGTTTCGCTGGCTTTCGGCAGCAGGGTTCCTTATGACACTTTCAATAGATATAGCCGAAGGTCCGTTACAGAGGTTGAAAATCAGAAAGCCGAGTACGAGTTAGATGACAACGTGAAGCGTTCAGAACTGTGGTGCTGCCTTATATACATAAGGCTTCCCACTACCTTAAGGAGGTTTCAGGTAGGCACGGTGTCCCTCTGAATTTTTCTGCTCCGATAAAATTCGTGAAACTGTGCCTGCACGTACAGTGATAACAGGCGAGGCTGCCAAATTAGGCATGGGATATCATACATTCCCTATGCAATCACAGTTGTTTATACCCTACCTATATCATGTGGGAAGACATACATCGATCAGACCAGGTTATGCATGAATGAGTCGCTCAGGGAACATGCCAGAAAAGCAAACAGTAATGCTGACAGAGGGCCACATCTTGCGTCCCATTTGAATACTTGCAGCAATTGTGCACCACGCTTTGATGAGACCTGGATTCTGGGGCGAAGCGGAAGCGAGCAAGCGGGATTAGTACTAGAAGCTTATCACATAAAGAAAAAAGCAGTAGACTGTGTCAGGTACACATCCTTATTTTTTATATTGCAGAGTGCCAGTTCTTAAGCTCACATATCTGTTAACTGCCTGGCGTAAGTGATGTGTTCATTTTGATTACATCTGCGTATGTGTGGCCGTGGTGTATATATGTCCATTGTGGCGGGAGAATAAAAGTAGTTCTTAGTAGCACTTCTGCGTGTGTCCCTCTCTTTTGGTGGTCGTCCTGGTTTGCGCTATTATATCTTGCTGGATGATAAGGTACTTCAGGCCCATAAATTGGTGCCGCACTGTGTCTAGCAGTGTCCAAAGAAAGTGTGTAGTTAACACGATACCGACTGCGGTGCCTTATTGGCTTTGGCATTTGGCTGCTAAGCATGTGATTGATAGTTGGATCCCTGTCCATGGCAGCTTCATTTTGAAGGGCGTGAAATGCAAGCACACTCATGTACTTAGATTTAGGTGAACATTAAAGAGATCATGTGGCCAAAATAATTCCAGAGTCCTCCACTATGGCATATCTCATAGCTGCAGTGTTGTTTTGAGATGTTGAAACCCATGAATCAACCCATGGGAGGAAGGTCATGTTGAATGCGTCAACGTGACCTTAGATGCTAAGTCCTTGCATCAGGCATTGCGGGATGCAGTGGCCTGCCAACTCGGTTCAGGAGTACCTATTTACCGATAAACACATTTTCTTGTCAGTAAATGGCTCACAAGGGGCTCCAGGTTTAGACATTGTGAACAAATGTGCACACGTGATGATCATGTCTAGAAGATATTACATAGACATGTGCCTAAAACAGGCGAGAATTCAAGCAAAAGTTTGCAATACACCCAGTGAGCAGTCAGCACAGCTCTTGCTTACCATGGCTTTGTCCGCAGTGCACTAGTTGGCAGAATGCGACGGAATTTCTGTGAATTGCACTCGAGCAAATTTGGAAATATTCCATGCAGAAGAAAGGGAAGAAAAAGTTGTTGGAGCTTGTAACATTAAGGTATCATGGGCTGTTGGCTTCATTATGAAACAAGGCAGGGGAAGAACGTTGCGAAAGCTGTTCAAGACAATGAGAAAGTTTGCTCTCGAATGGGTTACTTGTTCAAAGTCCAAAAGAATTTAATCAGCCATGTCATTTCAAGTTGCTACATTGATATTTACTTTTTAATGTATGAAAGTAATGTACCACAACATGTCGGTGTGTTTTCATTACAGAGCTTAGTGACAGGCTATCTGACGTCAGTGGGTAAAAAGCTTTGCAGCCTTTGAGTAAGATAATACTTCATGGACAGGGCCACTTTTTTCTTGTTTTCTATCCTCGTGTGTGATTGTTCTTCAGTGTTATTGTGGAAAGTAACAAAATTGTCCTCCACCCTACAGCAGCACAAAGCTACAAATTTCCTCTGGAGCTTCATGCTACTGTTGGGAGCATGACACTTTTTCACTTTCATGAATCTTCCTCTAGTTCGTGAATTTATGCAGAACTTATTTGCAATAACATTTCTTGTGGATTATCTTCAGGAGGCAGCTCTGCTGCTGCGTTCTTTGACAGCCCCACAGTGTTCCCGCCAGACCACCTTGATAAGATTTCTCTGACACCATTGCTTAGTTTTCAGGAACAGATTGTGAGACAGTTGCTCTAGCTAACCAATATTTTATGTGTGCACTCGCTCATATTTATTGAGTCACTTTCACCGAGGCTCTCCTGCATATCTGTAGCACTTTTCAAAGCACTGGCTCACACATTTATAATGTTCACACCCATCTGTGTGCAAAACTTTCAGATTAGCACAGTCTTATCCAGACGTGCCTTGACTATTTCCAAGCCAACCATTTTTTTCAGGAAACCATCACCATTCTCCATTTTATGGGTAATTTTTATGGGTAGCTTTCATTATTGCAATAGCAGCAGTTCATTTGATAGTTTCTCTTATCTTTCGGTGTTTCTAAGTTGCAGATAAAAACGGGGAAGGCGGCAGATGGAAATTCAAAGCGATGAACAAAATGAGAACAATGTGAAAGCAGGAGCTAAAGTTTCGGCCAGAGCAGTTGTCTTCTTCAAGGTGACGTATGTTTTCCTCGCCACAGTATATATAGGTAGGGTTCTTCTAAACGGCAGAGGGTGTAAGGCGGGTGGCTGCGGCGACGAGCGAAGGTGTGTCAGCGGGCCGAATTGAGGATAAAGGAGCGCGGTGCCCTAGGCCAGTGACTCGGCCGAATGTCAAGCACGTGTCAACGCCTGCGTGTTAGCCGGCGTGTCAACGGCGTCTGACACGCCGGCTGGAAAAAAAGGAAAAATGAGTACATAGAAAAAATATCTAAGAAACCAAACTATGTGTTGTTGTCTATAGCTTGAAATTTAGCATAGCGAATAGATCCTAAAGCTCCCTTTGAAACGTTTATGTCTATTGGATGCAATGTCTTGAACTTGAGGATAAGGTATGATTCTATGTATTATCTCTCTCGTTCAGAACGAAATTATGTCTGTAAGATCTAGAGTTTAAGTTCATCAAATTTATGACCTGGTTGGTTGAAATGCTTGGCGACGGCTTTGGGAAGCCTCTTTAGCTGTGTCTGCGCGATGTCCGTTCAATCTGACGTTCATTGATTGTCCTGTTTCACCGATATATTGTTTATTACAGAAGGGACATTCAAACATATAAATCTCATTCGAACTTGTACAAATGAAGCTAGATTTGACTTCGTGTGTACAGTCGCTGACTGATTTTTAGGACTCCATAAATTTGGGCATGCTCGGTTATTCGGTCTGCTTCGCTGCACCACCATTCTCCCCATAGACCATAATGTATAACTGCCGAAAGTTCGGACACCTTGCAACCTATCGTTTGAATTTTCGGACACTCCTTGAGCCAACTTGATCGAGAGCACCACGCACCGACTCCGACCGGTGCATGGTTCGACTTGCTGAACGCCATTTTTGTTTTCAATGCAGCCTCCTTGCTGCCCCACGAAGTGGCAATACTGCAAATTCCTGCTCATCATCATCGTTCCTGCCTGGTTCGTGGCTACTGCAGTTCCGGTCTCAGCTTAGTAAGCCATGTCAAGACAATCCAGCACCTGATTTGTTTGTTTCTTCGTGCACGACGCTGCGAGTAGGTCACGTTTTTCGTTTGTGCGACTGGTATTGGCATGAAGGCGTGGTGATGTTTGCTTTGCGTGCTGTGTCGAGGTTGCGGTGATGATACGTGGCATACGGAAACATCTCGTCAAGTGTCTAATGGCACCGACAGTGCCCGCGCAAGCTCCGCTGGGGAATGCTGGCAAGCGGGTGCCCGGTGGCCTAGGATTTGTCGCTTTCCAATGTGCACCCTACTGGCGCCGAAAGTTTTCTGCCGAAACCTGTGCAGTGGTTCCGGACACCGTCTGATTTGACAGTTTTAGACGTGCTCACACTGCTGTACTGACATGCGCGGAACTAGATGACGGCGAGATCATTCGTCAGGTTTCTGTTGCAAAGCTGGGCAATAACTCCGAGTCTGAAGATGACGCACCACGTGCTACGCTGCCGTCGCATGCGGAGCGTGCACAAGCAGTGACTGTGCCTTCAGCCGCCTATCGTGACCGTACGACCCTCTACGAGATTCAGGCTTATCTGATTGCGCGTAAACGAAACAGCGTGCAACGACGCATTCACGATTTCTTCAAGCCTACGGCCGAGCCCGAATAAGTGCGTGGAAATAAAATATTTCTTTTTTTTCTTAATCTGCTTTTTCGGACACCTGTTTATTCGGACATTACCGCAATCCCCGTGGGGTCTGAATAAACGGTCGGCGACTGTACAACTATTTGCCGTGCTTATAAGTTTAATGTCACTTTGAAGGTGCCTACAGGTTTTGCACCGGGGGAGACAGCATGCTTTTATTAGAGGAGAATGCTGCTGGCTGACGTTTGCCTGAACCAAGATGTCTTTAATGTTCCTGTTGCGGCGATAGGTAAACCTAGGTACATCGGGAAACGCTTTCCGCTGACGCTCGTTACTTGATAATATTGGGTGGTATTTCCGTAGGATGCTGTTTATGTTTGGGAGGGCATTATAATATTTTGTTATAACAGCCGGCGGTCTGTCAGATTCTGGTGTGGCCTGTTTCTTCCCCACTTCAGACTGTCTCTCCAATTTTGTCGCAGCATCATAAGCTCTATCGAGAGCAACTTGGGCACAGTTTCTTTCCCCAAGTTTTAAATGACCTCACAAGAAGGCTAGCAGAATAATCTTATTCCATAGGTAACGGTGGAGTTTAATCTACACTTACAGTGCGACTTGTAATGTGTAAAAGCCATCAGTTATTGATCACGCAACCGTCCTTTTTTTGTATGAAATCTCTTTCTATGCACACGTGGAATAGATTTTGCAGGTGCGTCTCGTGTTGCAGAGCACCATTATGAGTTAGCACCACCCACTTCCTTTCTTCATTGGAGTTGTGTGGAGTGGTGGCATTTTCAGTTTTAGTATAAAAAATATGGTTGATTCCTCTTTCGTAGGAATTTGTAGAACACAAAAGTTAAGTGTGTCTTCAGAGATGCTCTTCCATGTTTGCATTGTGAACTCATGGTCCACTGTAGCGAAAGGCAGACTATTTGCAGGTTGGCGACCATGTTGCAGGCTTGCTTGGCAAGGCCGTCCTATGGGTGAGCGGAGTCCTGCTGCCTAGCCGATTTGGCGAAGGTATGAGCATTTTGGCCCGACTCTGTAGTGTCTTGGACAGCCAGTTGCAACGCACTCAACTTCAGGAAAGGAAGCGGCAGGGTTCGCAACATGCGCCACAAACACGTGAAGGCGTTCTGTTTCATGCTGGCGTGTCTCTAGCCGGTCTAAAGCGAGATTCACCTGCCAACGTCATTGCCTTTCTGAGCCACTTAGAGCAGCAGTTTTCCTAGCTGGTGCCATCATGAGCGAAGCAGTAGGCGGTGTGTAAGCACTGATGATGCATGTTGAAGCTGCACTCCATAGGCGACGAGGTGTGACAGGCTAATCGAACGGGAAAGACAAATCATGTGTGGAAGCTGTGTGGTAAGCTCAGCTGAAGGCCTACACTGCCTACATCAGGCTATAGTGTTGAAGCCTCCGCTGCAGAGAGATTACTGAAACGCTCACTGTCGGTGCTCGTTAGGGTCTTAGTGCAGTACTTTGCTTCACGTCTGCTACATGGCGAAGCCATCCCTGTCATCACAGAGCATATTTGACGTGTTCACGCCGACGTCATAGCAGTTACACAAAGTTGATGGTGTACCCCGGCATAAAACACTTACGTTTCTAAAACAGTTTTCGCACATTCTTTATCTTTCGTGTCGGATTAGCCTGTGACGTCTCGCCACCTACGGAGTGCACCTTTAACATGCATCAGCAGCGCTTACATGCTGCCTGCTGCTTTGCTTGTGATGGCACCAACTAAGAAAACTGTGGCGTTAAGCGGCACAAAAAGGCAACAACGTCAATGGGCGAATCTCGCTTTGGTCTGGCGAGAGACACGCCAGTGTGAAGCATAATGTCTTTGTACGTTTGCGGTTCACGCTACGAACTCTGCCACTCACATTCTTGAAGCTGAGCGACTCACAAGTGGCTGCCCAAGACACTGCGAAGCCAAACCAAAATGCTCGTAGCTTCGCTGAAGCAACTCGGCAGGAGGACGTTAGTTGCCAACACGACGCTGCAGTAGAGCACGAGTTCACGAAGCGATTTACTAAAAACACGTTCGGTTTACCTTCCACAGCTTTCGAACGACTGTGGTTTATGGCAGATGTGCACAGTGCTCCAGCGCGTGCAATGCAGTGTCTTTAGGGGATGTTTCCCGGTCACAAGTTATTCCACTACATTCGCTTGTTTTAATTGTCAAGGATCCCTGTGCAGTGGTAGGGCGCCGTTGATGACTGCTTGTAACTTAATTCTTCATGTGCAACAAACATGCAACCGCTTCTGCGACGACATGTTTCACTTTTGTGCCCCACTGGTTCCTATGGAAAAGCGATCAACCATATTTTTTGCTAGCTTTTTTTTCTGCATGTATATCGAATGTCAAATTTTGCCTGGCTATGCTGCTTTAAGCTAGGCTTTCTGCACAGTCGAAAATTTTTTTACTTGGCCTTAGTCATGCTGAGAATTTTGTATAACGATTCATTGTTTGTGCTATTTCCGTGGTGGGCTCTCATTTAGGAAAATACAGACGCGTGAATTGCCAGAACTCTCAGATGTGATGTCCACCAACACGCAACTCATGCTGTTGCAGCATATTCTAAATGGTGTTTATTGTGCGTGTTGAAATATAATGCCTAATGCAATTCTTATTATTCCAGATCTATGCTGGGAGCAACCGGTGGCTCGTAAAGGAGGCTGGGGCATCTTGTTTCGGGCCTCAGTGGATTCCCTGTTTGGTACATGATTGTCTATTGGATGCCAGATCAGCTGTATTTGTGTATGTATTTGTGTTTAAAAATACTCTTATGTCCACATTTTATGCGTAATTGTATTGCTACACTAGCCGCTATCGTGCCGGCCTGGGAGAGCGGAGCTTTGTCAAGCCGAAGAAATTTCAGCTTTTTTCCGGCTCTCCCCTTTTCACCTTGTATCCAGTGGTGAAAATAAAAATGATGATGATGATGATGATGATGATGATGATGATGATGATGATGATGATGATGAGGAGGAGGAGGAACTGAGGCGCCGCAACCTCACAGGAACATTGTCACATAAGTGCCGGGCAAAGAGACAGATGGAGCCGAGGCCGCCTCACTAAAAGGTTTGCAATGTACTGCATTTAAATCTTATACTGTGACATACGGTGAAATCTATCAATTCACTGACCTACTGTTTCAACTGAGCTGGCCGACCATTGCGCAGTTCACTTATTCAGATTTTTGAACCTTGCAATGTTCATAAATTATAGGAGTTCAGTGTGCTGAAATATCGGACCACAAAGCCCCTTGCATGTGTAAGGTTGACTATGTTGGTTGTGCTTTGTCAATGAAAGGAACCTTCTGTGTGTGTAGTTTAGCTGTGCTGTTCATCACTCAAGTAAAACCACAGTGCACGGCGCAGTTACTATAATTTCTGCGATTGAGCATAGAGTCGGGGGTTCATGGTGGCCGTTGCCTAATCGTCCCAATAATCACGAATTTGAAAGAATGAATTTGCCAGGAAGTTATATTCCAGAAGTAGCAAAAAAGGCTTGTCACTACGTTGTTGCATGTACATCCACTTGCATGCTACCTGGCCAATCGGTATTTTGTCCATGTCATGGCATCGCTACCGATAAATGCATGCACAAAATCTACATTCTCAGGCAACATGAAGAGAGATAGACTTCTCTCAAACACTTCAGTGACCATGGGTTAGAATGCAAGAGTCATTGTCTGCCACTATTTGTGCTACAGTGTAGACATTAAGGGTAGAGTCAGCACCATTTAAAGCTGCTTAATGACATATTGTAACCACATAACAAGAAAATCATGAAGAGTGCATTGCTATTTAACACAAATGATCTGTTGCATCGATTCCCACAGATGTGTACGAGATCCACATAATTCTTTAAAGTGAAGCTTTCTTAGTGAACCTGCTTGTACCTATCTTGACGACGGTGGCTGCTGCTTCTGCGTTCTCGCTGACTGGCTCATACTTGTCTGTGGGACGGCGCATCCATGTGGACGGTCACATCTGTGCCTCTTAGGAGTGGCTGGGTGCACCCAAACACATAGTGCAGAAAGCCAGCTTGCCTCTTTCAACCCCTATAACGCTGGTTGTGTTCACAGGTGCATTGCCTGCTTTGCCAACATGCCATCTAAATTCACTTTGCATTGACATTGACTAAAATAGTACAAGCACGTGTTATAGCACTCGAGCTTTATGCATATTTATGGAATGCTTCACTGTGTACATATACATTACAACTGCATTTATAAACATGTTTTTGAATTTTCTCCTTGCTTTTTACTTGCAGCTCTCTTGGGCAGTGATACACGCGCAGCGATGTGCCCGACGAAGACCAGAAAAAAAGGATGAAGAAGGTATGAAAGCACCTTGCTCAGAAGCCGGGCGACGTGTGAGAAAGTGCATGTTTGTGGCGCAAGCTCTTTCGCCAGACTGTGGTACTTTCGGTAAATAAAAATAATTTCAGGTATTCAGACAAATACCTAATTTATGCCAAATAAGACACGGGCGAGCATTTTCAGGCAATAGGCTTAGGACATGAGTTCCAACAGGCCGATAAGCCAACAGGCCGTCAGGCCAATACGCCAACAAGCCGATAAGCCAACAGGCCGACAAGCCGACAGGCCAACAGGCCGACAAGCCGATATGCCAGATTTCCGCATAGCCAGCAGACATCGTCTTGTTGGAATTTTTCACTTGGATAGCAGGTGCATTTGGATTCGAGACGTCATGCTACCTTGCCCGACCACCATAAAATCTAATGCGGGATTTTGATGTAAATTCTTTCGTCACGCCGGACTTGGCAATGGAAGTTTCGGCCGAAGTAGTACGACGTCATGAAGCAGAGTGCACATGCATGCTACCTAGTAGGCTCTGCTTTAACCCAGTGGGTAAGACACTCGGCTTCTGAGCCAAGTGTCTTGTTCACTACCGCCAATGCTTCTACATTCGGATTTATTACGTTTTATACAATAATTTTGGCATAGAGATTACAGACGCGAAGTAAGAGTGGTGGCGAGTGCTTGCGTAATAAAGGAACGCGCGGATAACAGAGGCTTCCGAGAACGAGATTGACTTGACATCCCAACGATTTCCTCTCCCCGCACGCAACGCCTCGTGCGCCAACGCGGGAGCAGGTTTGCTTTCGCCCAACTTCCGCCGTCGAGGCTCGCACGTGGCGTGGTGTCGCGGCCAATGGAAATTTAGGTGCCATTTTTCGCTTGTCCAGAAGACGGGCGTTGCCTTTTTCGCTCAAAGTGCTGTTTGATGTTTTTGGATAAAAATCGGAAGGCGTCGAGATGTTATATTTATAGATGTATGAGATCTGTGTTATTCATTACCATAAAATGAGCCGTCTGCAACAGTTATGGAAAGCACTGAAGTTTGCGAACAAATCCAGTTTTCGAATACCAAATATATGTGGGGAAGGGTTTGTTTATTAGGGGTCTTTTTATTTGCCAGCCACGTTTTCTGAATGTGATGGGGTCATTTCATAAACAAGGAATTTGAACTACATCTGTTCTTGCTGCTGCATTAGATGACATGTGTCTTGCCCGTAGTAACGTAATATTGCAACGCCCGCTAGGGAAGACAAATATTGGGCAAGTATCAACAGTCGTTGATAATGGTCCTGTGGCTCTGGAGTCTCCTCCATCCGTGTTGAATGATGACTCTTGAACGGTACTTAATTTTTTCATGAAACGTCTACATCCGCTGGGGATCTTTCATGAAACGACATAAGAACATAAGATCTGTCGAGAGGCCACTGCGTTTCAGAAGTGGCCATGAATACTGTATGCGCGATCGAAGTGCCAAAAAGTTGCTGTTGCCGCTTTCATCGGGTAAGCTGGTAAAAGGGCCATAAAGTAACATTGCAAAGTCAAATTGCCACGCATGGGCGTTTTAACAGCTGATATCCCTTTTTTTCTCCTAAGCACTGAATAAACACTCCTACTAGAACAAGCAAAATAAACTAGAACCATTATTTTATATCGGACCTCATTTAGCGGAACATTAAGGGATATTGGCGGTAGTAAAATAGGGTTTTTAAAAAGTGACTGCGTGGTAGGGTAGATCAGCATGATCAGAAGCAGCCTGTTTTATGCACACTGCAGGTAGAAGGTCCGTTGCTGTAATCTTCAATTACCCTTGTCCTGTGCCAACCGTTTCCAACTAGCGCCCGCGAATTTCCTTATCATCGTCTCACCTAGTCTTCTGCCGTCCTCAACATCGCTTCCCTTCCCTCCACCAGTTATCTTACCTACGCAGTACATGACATCTCCAGCTCCATTTGTTTCCTCCTATTGTCAATTAGAATATCGGCTAAACCCGTTTGCTCTCTGGTCCGAACCACTTTCGTACTGTTTCTTAACGTGATGCCTAGCATTCTTCGTTCCATCGCTCTTTGCGCGGTAATCAACTTGTTCTCAAACTTCTTTGTCAGTCTCCAAGTTAGTGCCCCTTATATCATCACCGGTAAAATGCACTGATTGTACACCTTCATTTTCAATGAAATGGTAAGCTTCCAGGCAGGAGCTGACAATGCCTACCGTATGCAATCCAACCCTTTTTATTCTTGTGTGAATTTCTTTCTCATGATCCCGGTTCCCTGTGGTTAATTAACCTAGGTAAAAGTACACCTTCGTAGACTCTAGAGGCTGACTGGCGATTCTGAACTTTTGTTCCCTGCCCGGCTTTCCATGATTCTCTTTGTCTTCTGCATATTTAACTTCAACCCCACTCTCGCACTCGCTCTGTTAAAGTCCTCAATCATTTGTGTTAACTCGTATGCAGTATTGCTGAATAGAACAATGTCATCGGCAAACTCAAGGCTGTTGAGATGTTCGTCGTCGATCTTTACTCCTAAGCCGTCCCATTTTAATAGCTTGAATACTTCTTACAAGCACGCAGTGAATAACATAGGAGAGATTGTGTCTCTTCGTCTGACCCATTCTTCATAGGTATCTTCCTACTTTGTTTGCGAAGAATTAAGGTAGCTATGAAATCTCTGTTGATATTTTCCGTGATATTTAAGTAAGCGGTCTGTACCCTTTCATTACGTAATGCCTCTATGATTTCTGGTATCTCTACTGAATCAAATGCCTTTTCGTATTCTATGAAAGCTATACAGAGACGCTGAATGTACTCTGCGGATTTCTCGATTAGCTTCAAAATGAGATGGTTGCGATCTATTGTAGAGTATCCCTTTGACGCCAGCCTGTGCCCTTGTTTGGCTGAAGTCCTGTGTTGCCAGTATTCTATTGCAAATTATCTTGGTGAATGTTACATAAAATACTGGGTGTAAGCTAATGGGCCTGCGATTTTTGAATTCTTTAACGTCTCCCTTTTGTGTATTAATTTATTTTTGGCATTCTTCCAGTTCTCTGGGATCCTTGAAGTCGATAGACACTTCGTACAGATAGCCGCCAGTTTTCTAAGTATTATGCCTCCTCCATCTTTGATTAAATCGACTGTTTTTCCATGTTCTGCTGCCTCTCTTCCTCGTTTCATATCTTTCAAAGCCCTTCTGACCTCATCGTGAGTTATGGGAGAAGTTTCTGTATCCTGTTTATTACTGCTGCGAGTGGGGGTATCCTGATTCCTCTGGGTACTTACTGTACAGGTCACTATAGAATTCTTCCGCGGCGTTTACTATACCTTCTAGATTGCTGAGTATATTACCCTGCTTATGTTTCAGTGCATAGATCTTGGTTTGTCGTATGCCAAGTTTCCTTCAAACTGATTTCAGGCTTCGTCAGTTTTAGACGCGGGAATGTGAATAATGGTCTCATTGCCCATGGCTAATATCTTGCTGTGTCATGGCTTGATCTAGCTCCGCTCGCAAAACAACATGCTCACGTTGCTGCTTGTGACATAGAGCCCTTCTTGTCTATTGTACCATACCGCCAGCATGGTAATACTGTACTAACCGTAAGGCATCGCAGCACCGCTAAAGCTCTCTATTATGATGCAATGACGAAAGCAGAACAACCACGACGGCGACAGACCAACGATGGAAACACCACGGTATGAGACTTCTGACGTGTTTTTCGGCTTTTTACTCTGTAATACTGACCACTTATTGTGTATTTTGTACGTGTGGTTGCCCCTCGCTTATATAATACCTCAAGCAGAGGCCTTTAGGGAGAAAATAATAAATGCTGATTATGATGGTGATAATGTAACCACCACGATGCTACGATGGTGACTGTAATGCAGTGATGCAATGAAGACGAATGCACGATTACGTTTTAATAAAAATGAAGGAATCACAGCAGACGTCTGTTAAAATGCTTCTCGGTGGGTGGCCTAATGACAACACTCTGCGAAAACATATCCAAAACTATGAGCGATGACATGACAGTAAACATCAAAATTGTATGATAGGGAATAAGGGATGACAACGTCATAACGAAGTTGATGCGCACGTGCTGGAGCTTACGTCTGCGCTTACGTGAATCATCTGCCACCCGAGTGACCTCCGGTTTACCAAAAGTGTTTTGTTGGCACATCTATGGTCGCTACAATACAGTAGACAGCAAACAGCAGTCGGAACAAAGAGAGCAGAGAGTAAGAAAGAAAGCTCCCCATTAAACTACGCCCTTATCTTTACGACCAACTTTTTCCTTTGGTAACGGAGTACCAACGCCTTCACTTGTTGTCTGTGATTAAACACCACCGTGTACTCCGAGCTCGCTGAGGTCACTTGTTCTAAGAATGTGACAGCCGCTGCGGCAAACGCTCTAGGCGCAGGCACTCCGGGATCGCACCCTCTCGCGCTCCCTAGCCAGTTTAGAATGCAGCAGTTGAGAGGCATTGCCACTGGCTATCCCAGACGTGTCCACAGAAAAAGAAAAAAAAACACAAATGGGTAGCCACACTCCTCGATTTTATCGCAGACCCTTCGACAGATATGACATCAAGCACGTTACACCGTTACAAACCGCGTTTCACCATCTGCAACGGTCCTCTATCCCACGCCAATTGATTGATTGATTGAAAACTTTATTAGTCCACCGAGGTGGGGTACCCGCCTCTTACTCTACACGCAGGCAGAGGGGGAGCACGAAGCAGTCCCCGGGCGTTGAGGACGGTTAGTCTTCACGGCCTCAACGGCCAGGCGGATAGATCGACCTTGGTGGTCTTCGGCCTCCCTCTGGAGCATGGCCTCCTAGGCTTCTCTACTGTCAATCTTTTCCTTGGCCCCTGGAGTGTCAGCACACTCCCATAATACATGGTCTCGCGTACCTTTCTCCTTACAAATTTTGCAGAGGGCGTCGTTATAGTCCCTCGTCTCAGCTAAGTTGATGCAATCTGGTGATCTTTAATTGTTTCCGTGTAGGTGCCGGCCAAATGCGAGCGTCTTCGGCAGAGAGAGACCCATGCGGAGGCAGAAAGATTCTTCTTTCGGCTTTGTAATGATCTACAATTTTCCCGTACGTGATGATCTTATCTTCGATCCCTGGAACTGGCTGCTCTGGAGTTGCACGGTGATACGAGTGCCATTGCGAGCTCATGAGTGGCGTCGTCAGCTTGGACTTCATGGGCCGGAAACCGAATAAAAGATGTCCCTCTTAGGAGGGTTTTGAGTAGAATTTGGAGGTCCTCATCCGAGATTCTGTCTTTGCTAAAATTTTGGACGCCTAATTTGCTGTCGCATAATATGTATTCCGCTTTTGTACCCGCACAAGCGAGCGCTACTATAACCTCCTCGGCTGTACATGCCTATTCGCGCACGTGGAGCACGCTATCTTAACGCATCCATCGTCATCAACTACCGTCGATACCACAGCCCCGACTCTGCCGTAAGCGGCGTCCACGCATGCTCCTTTATGCGCCGGTATGTTTTTAAGTTTAATTAGTAGAGATTTAGCCCTGTGAGCTCTCCTCCCTTTTCTCGCAGATAGGATGCATATTTTTAGGTAGGGGGGCAATTTCGGAGCGTTTACGGAAGTCCAATGGATTGTCCTTCTTACCAATCGGGGCACCCCTGTCGAATTGGATCTTACCCCTTCCATTATTTTTCTCCCTGCCTTAGACTGGCGTAATCTTTGATACTGATATATTCGTACTGCCTGAGTGAGCTCAACGAGCGTGTTGCGAAACCCCATTCTGAGAAGGAAGTCTGTCGAGGTCGAGTCTGGGAGCCCTAGGGCTCTCTCAACGCTCTTCCTAATGAACGCGTCTATTTCCTCTTTTTCTTTTTGTTTAAACACAAAATACTGTGTGGCATACCCTATTCGGCTGGTAATAAACGATTGCATGAGTCTAAGGAGGCTGTTCTCCTTGTGGCCCCTGCCTTTGAATGCAACTTTCTTAAACATCCCCGTGGCCTGCGGAGCGTATCTTTCTAGCATCTTCGTTGTCGTGAGGTTATATCCATTTCTCTGTATATACGTGCCCAGAATTCTGATTTCCCCCGCCTTGGGAACCAAAGTTCCGTATACGAAAACATTGATGGGTGTGCTGCTTCCAGCGTGTCCCCTTTGATGCTTTAACTCAACGCTAAATAGCTCCAATTTCTGGGGCGAGCACGCCAAGCCTCTGCTGGCTGCATCTTCCACCATATTCCGCATCTTCCACCGTATTCGCCGCTATCTGTAGTTTAAGTTCGATGGCTGCGTTACTCCCACTGTTAGCCTAGATGATGATATCATCCGGGTACATGGTAAATTTTATCGATTCAATGTTATTCATTTCCGCTGGGAGTCCCCTCATGGCTATGTTGAAGAACGGTGATAGCACCGACCCTTGCGGTGTTCCCTTGCTCTCAAATGTGAAGAGAGGCGATTTTCAATTCAGAAATTTTATATTCGCCTCATTCTGTGACAAAGTCTGTGATCTATGCATATCTCCTATGTCTCATACCTTCTTCTTCGAGGCCTGCCAAGATAGCCTTGAGGCTAACGTTGTCATATGCCTTGGTGAGGTCAAGACCAAGGATCGCCCTGGTGTCAGTTGAGTCATATCGGTCTAGGCAGTCATGCTAAAGTCTGAACATGACAACTTGTGTACTGAGCGCCAGCCTGAATCCAAGCATATCAAGCGGCCAGAGATTATTTTCCTCCATGTACCTGGTCAGTCTCGTTTCAACAACATGCTCCATCAATTTCCGTACACACGAGGTGAGGGAGATTGGTCGCATGTTGTTCAAGCCGGGTACTTTGCCTGGCTTTAGAATAAAGACTACGTCCCCCGGTTTGCGTGTATTTGGGAGTTCTTTCTCCCACACCTGTTTCATGTATTCGGTTAGTGCGATGATACATTCATCGTCTAGATTCCTGAGAGCTGTGCTCGTTATCCCGTCCGGACTGTAGGCCGGGGATCTCTTTCTGATGTTAAGATCTGCTCTACCCTCTGTCGTGGTTATGGGGCCGTAGAGATTTGGGTTGGCATGTCCCTCGTAGTTCTTAAACACCTCGCTCTCGGCCTTTCCAAGATAAGCCTCCGGGAGCTCACTAATGAGCTCGTCATCTGTGCATACGAAGCCATGCTCCGCTCTCACCTGGTCTATACTCGCTTGAATTTTTTATTTGCTGGTGTCGATGAGATGTCTGAGAAGGCTCCAGGTTTAGGAGAGACTCATATTGGGTTCCATCTCATCGCACTTGCTGTACGAATTCTGCTCGTTGAGCTTAATCGCATACGTTTCGATTTCTTTATTGAGCCTGGGTAGTTGGTGCCTGACATTCCAGTTCCATCTTTGTGCCTTGAGCCATTGCTGCGGGTTACTCTTTCTGCTCCACATGTTCAGCAGTTTGTTGTATAGCGCTGGGGGTGAGTCCTCATACCTCTACGGTTGTGGTCGCTTGCGCTATGACTGCTGTAAGGCAGTTTGTCCACTCGTTCATATTGTACATATCGTCCAGCAGTGAGACCTTCTTTCATGTCTGAATTTATCTCACTCCGTTAATTTGAGCTGTTTGATGGGGCGAGTCTTGACGCATTTTCCTAGCGTGAGCTCCTCCACCTGACTGTTCCCGCCATATGGCTTATCGTGACGGCGGCTGCAGTGGCCCTGGTTGTACTGTTGCCTGTGCCGTAGGGACGCATGGGTCAGTATGTAGAGTAAGCCCTACAGTTTGTATAGCCTCCAAAATTTGTCTAGCTTTGGGGTCTCTGTATGTATATCCCCATTCCTCATGAGCCGCTTTGAAGGCTCCCATAATGATGAGAGGTCTCCAATCTGCGGGTTTGACCGCTTTGGGGAATAAATTAGTGAATTTAATTTTTTTCTGCCTGAGTGTGATGTACACATTAAGCAGGAATATGCTGTCTATTTTTTTCCCGTGACAATCTCAACGAGAACAGCCTCTGCCTCGATCGGGGAGATATCATGGACTATAGTTGCTACGTGTCGCTTAGCGAAGGTGGAGATTCGGGATTTATCCGCCTTGCCGCTGTCAAAGCTTTACTAACCCGATAATCTTACAGGGGTCTTACGCGTTTCCTGCATTGCTATCGCTACGGGTGCCTCTTGTTGTAGCTGGATGTATTGTTGCACCGACGCTCGTTTCCTCTGTTACCCCCTACAATCCCACTGCCATAACGTGGAGGCATTCTTCTTACCCGAACGCGACCTTGAGATGTGGTTCAGACGCCAAATCCTGTCGCAGTCTAGACGTAGTGTGTGTAGCCACTCTCGTCCTAGCAGTGGGGCTCCTGCTTGGTCGACGAGGTAGAGCGGCATTTGCGCCGCCCGTTCACTATGCTGCACGCCGACAACCGCGACGCCACAAGGTCGGATGAGTGTTCCAGTATAGTGCATAGGGTCACGTCAGTTGATTGTGAGCTGGTAGACGGAAACTGCTTCGTGGGGTATGATTTACACCGCAGCTCCGTGTCCAGTTGCATTTCTTCCAGTGCCACATTTATATTTAGTTTAACAAACATGGGAGCGCGGGTAGCAGCACCTTGTTTGGAAATGCTGATAGTCGGCACCTGTGTCACCACTTTTAGCGTTTTCAGGGTCCGTTTTTTCTTATACCCGTCATGAGATTGCCTGTTGCTGCTCCGACAGGCTGTTTGAATGTGTCCTTTCTTCGAACATTTAAAACAGGTATCCTTAATGTGAGGACACACTGCATGAGTGTGGCTCGGGGAACCGCAGCGGTTAGGAACTAGTAGAGGCTTACCAGCTCTCGCTTGCACCTCGTACAGATCAACATGTGCCTCTCTACTGTCTTCAACTTTGTGCAGCTGTGTGGTCAGTGACTCTACGACTCGAGTCTCTGTGACAATCTTCCGGGGCTGCTTCCGTGGCCAGGGCGCGGTCCACTGTACTCGAGAACGTCAATGTGTCGCCCTCGGTAAAAAGTACTCGCTGCACATCCTCACAGAGGAGTCCGCAAACGAAACGATCCCGCGGCGCTTCGTCTAAACTGGCCCTCAAACTAGCAGGTCTGAGAGAACTTGCGAAGTTCCGCAACATATTCAGGCAGGGGCTCGCCTTCATGCTGTGCTCTGCGGTAAAACATGGCTCGTTCATCGAATATGGACGGCACTGGGGCCAGGTGGGTGTCCAAGCTGCTCTTCAGCTGTTTGAAACTTTCGGCCCACGGCAGGTTAGGCGCACTCAACGACTTCGGCAACCCATGCGTTCGCGGGCCGATGATGCTGAGGAATGCGTGCGCCTTGTCGCTGTCAGGAACCTTGTTGACAATCAGAAAAGACGTCGACCTATCCTTGTATGCCGTCCAGTCACTTGCGGTAATCTCAAACGAGCCTATCTCGCCAAGCTGTCCAGCCGACTTTATTGTCGCTTCTTTGTTATCTATGCTCAGACAGCAGCACAATCAGCACTTTTCAAAATCCAACTTCAACTGAGGCCGATTTTGAAAAGACTTGCCTTTTTCACGAAACCCACTGCTGCCTTCATGCCATCTTCGTCGCCAGTGTCATGTCTTTGACAGTGGGTGATCAGGCAATGGTTCCAACGGGAAAACGGTGTTTATTGCCCGAAGCTCCGTTCAGCCCTTCATGCAGCCAAGCAGCCGTTCATGCTCAAGCAGCCGTTTATGGTTGCATTAGGAATCAGCGGTGAGCCCACATAGCACGACATTATAAGCACTTGTGCGCACATGCGCATTAACAGCAGTCTGCTTATCAGGTGCGCTATCGCCGACACAACACTGCCTTTGTAACCCCTGACGGGCTCTTCGAATTTAATGTACTGTGGACTGTGCAACACTCCGGCAACACTCGAGCGCTTCATGGACACTATTGTGCGCGGCTTGTAGTGGAACATCTGCTTGTACTATTTCTACGACGTCGTCATCTTTGGCCGCACCTTCAGCGAACACAACTTGCGCCTGGATATTGTCCTGAACTGCATCAGGAACGCTGGCCTAGTTTTAAACTCGAGGAAATGCCACTTCAGAGACCGTCAAACCCTTCTGCTAGGGCACCTCGTCGACAAGGATGGCACCCACCCTGATCCCCAGAAAACAGCAGCCGTTGAAGCGTTCTGTGCACCACGCTCTCTAAAGGAGCTTCGTAGTTTTCTGGGAGTTTGTTACTATTTCCGTCGCTTTATTCCTAAACTCGCCGACGTCGCGTATACGCTGACATGCCTGCTACGAAAGGACACCCACTTTAAATGGACTCCGGAGTGCGACTCTTCTTTTCGTCAGTTGAACTTTCTGCTGACGTCACCACCGGTTCTTCAACACATCAGTCCTTCAGCGCCGATGGAACTCCATACGGATGCCAGTGGCAAAGATATTCGGGCCGTCCTAGTTCAACGCTACGGTGACCGCGAACACGTGGTCGTACATGCGAGTCGCTCATTAAGTAGGCCCGAGTAGAATTACACTGTCAAGGAACAAGAATGCCTCGCGGTAATATTTGCGGTTCAGCGGTTTCCTTCTGACCTGTATGGACGCCTCTTTACAGTGGTCACCGACCATCGCTCATTGTGTGGGCTTGTGAATCTTCGTGACTCTTGCGGCCGCCTTGCGCGTTGGGTGCTCCGAGTGCAAGAATACAGCTTCACCGCCTTTTATAAGATCGGTCGACGACACGCTGATGCGGACTGCTTCTCACGTATGCCACTCACCCAGTGGCTTCTGTGTCACCGCGTTTTCCAGACTTCCACTGTGTCAAAGCCGAACCGCGAAAAGACGCTAAATTAACACCGCTCTTCATCGCTACAACCGCCTCGACGAGAGCAACCCATTTCTGCGTACGTGATGGACTCCTGAATAAGAACATTTCCAGCACTGGCGCAGGTTTTCTCCTAGTAGCGCCGGAGAACCTTCGCACAGCGATTCTGAGTGCTATGCAGGACGACCCTACGTGTGGCCGTTTAGGTTCCTCGAGGAACCTCTACCGGATTCAGGAATGCTTTTATTGGCTGGGAATGCGACAGTCTGTTGAGACATATGTGGCTAGCTGCATGCAGTGTCAGCGCCACAAACGGCTATGTACTGTTCCAGCTGGTCTCCTGCAGCCGATCCCGCCTCCAAGCATGCCTTTCCAACAAGTGGGCATTGACTTCGTGGGCCTTTTTCCAAAATCAGCCGAGGGAAATCGTTGGATAGTTGTTTGCGTCGACTACCTCACACGGCCGTTCCCTCTGCAACTAACATTTCAACATTCCTGCTGCGGCCTGTCATCCTGCGAAATGGTCCGCCTCGTGTGATCATCAGCGACCGTGGACGACAATTTACAGCGGATATCGTAGAGGAGCTGCTTCGTTTGTGTGAATCGCACTTTCGTCACTCGACACCATACAATCCACAAACGAATCGGCTTACGGAGCGCACCAACCATACAATTGTAAACATTCTATCTATGTATGTTTCATAGGACCACAAGAACTGGGATGACGTATTGCCTTTTATCTCTACGCGTTCAACACCGCCAAGCACGAGACTACCGGTTCTTCCTGCTGTACGCACAGCTAGCCCGGTATACAATCGACACTGTTTTAACGTTCTGTAGTCACGAGAATCCCACTGTCGCCGAGACCCTCTGCCTTGCCAAAGAAGCTCGTCATATTGCTCGTTTGCGCACTTTGGCATCGCAGGACCGATCAAAAGCACGCTACGACATTCTCCACCATCCGGTAACCTATCGCCCTGGTGATTTAATCTGGCTGTGGACTTCAGTACGAAAACGCGGGTTATGCCAAAAGCTTTTTGCCGCCTACTATGAACCGTTTGTTATTATTAATACTCAAGAAAATCACCAATAACGTAAATCGCCTCACGGCGAGTGGTAGAAGAGCTGCCAAGACCAAAGTGGTCCATGTCGCCCGCTTGAAATTGTTGACTTCGAGACAAATAGGTTGACTCGCCCGCCTGGCTTCGTCTGCGACGAGAGGGATGTTAGGCGTGAGGAAAACGAAGACCGGTGAACGTGCTTGCGATCCTGAGGGGGCAAAGTGGAAGAGAATGACGCTGAGTTCATCAACCAGCTGGCCGCTCTTGCGCTCACCTTCCCGACCGAAAGTAAACGGCCCCCTTCATCCGTAAGGGTGATAAACTGTCTCCTTCGCGCGTAATAATATATATATATATATATATATATATATATATATATATATATATATATATATAATAATAAACTCTCAGTTGTACGAACGTCGGTTTATCGAATATTTCAGAATAACGAACTTTTCAAAAATCCCCGGCAGTTTTCTTATAGATTCTATGCAAAAATGTTTCACTTAAACGAATTTCAGAACAGTCAATATTTCAGTTTAACGAACTCCCTCAGAGGATCAAGGCTTATTTTTACGATCAGAACCGATGCCCGCCCTCATCAAACCGCCACTCCAGCGGCAATGTAACGCCACTGGCGCTACAGCGCCCCTGAAGAGGCGAGGAAGACGAAGCAGAGATGAAGAAGAGGCGAAGAAGACGAAGAGACGAAGAAGAGGCAACTGCCGAGCCAGTTTCAAGCCCTATAACTCTAGCTGAGGTTGTATGGTACATTGGAAAGCAGAGAATTTGTGTCTCAACAGCAAGCTGTGCCAGAAGAAGCGTACAATAACATTGACTCTTTGGACAGTTTTCTTACTTCCTGTGCTTTAAAAGTACATGTGCAAAAGAAGATTACAGATCTTTTTCTAAGTGAGAAAGGTAGCATTATCACTGTTTCGAACCTTGTACTTGTTCATATGTGCAAATTCCATTTCACACATTTCTAGCACTATGGATGCCATGCCTTTTGCTCCATTAATCGCACTTCAAACTTTTAACTCTGTATGCCATGTCTTATGTTGGTCTAGTGAATATTCAGTTTAGTGAACTTTCAGTTAAGTGAACTATTTCCGGCGGTACCTTGAAGTTCACTCAAGTGAGAATTCACTGTATATATATATATATATATATATATATATATATATATATATATATATATATATATATATATATATATAGAGAGAGAGAGAGAGAGAGAGAGAGAGAGAACGGTCAGGGATAGCGTTAGCAATAAGGAAATCAATCCTACTGGTCATTCTTCCAGAGGTAGCGGATTCTGAGGCAATCTTTTGTAAGAGTAACACTAAAGGCATAACTATAATAGTTGGCTGCCTATATTCAAGCCCCGTATGTGGACACGAATGCATATGTACGATACAAAAATATTTGCATCAACATGCTCGATATTGTCCTGTTATTCTTATGGGTCATTTTAACGTTCCCGCCCTTAACTGGTCTACCATGCAGTATACAACAAAGGCTTCAGAAGCCCTTCTCGATATGATGTTAAATTTCAACTTTCCCCAAATTGTGGAAGGCCCCACAAGAGTGCCGGATACTTGACCGGATCTTGCTAAGTAGTAACTTTCTCTTAGAACAAGTGAAGGTAGAAGTAATAGAAGCAATATCCGATCACAATATTCCGAAGTGTGTCTTACCTCTAGATTACAAAATATTAATGCAAACCGCACCCCAAGCTATAATCAATTTCGACGAAGCAGACTACGCCCGCATGCAAACCTATTTAGCTCACGAATTTCAAGAGTTTTCGGTATTGGCCTCAGATCCTTTGACTAATGTAAATGTTGTCTGGATGCGCTTTAAAGACAGTTTCCCACTGTGTAACAAATGTTATTCCTCTTAAACTGAAAAAAAAACATTGAAAACTAACCCGTGGGTTACTCTGGAAGTAATACATGCAAAACACCAACTCAAAAGGTTACGCAAAGTTAGCAAGGCAACAGGCAATACTCCGTCTCAGACCCCTAGGCTATCGCTTGCAGCAAAAAAATTTAAGCAGAAATCCAAAGAAGCGAAATACCACTACTTCAACACTGTACTCCCAGGCTTTATAAAGAACAACCCACATATATTCGGCAACCAGTTTCTCCGAAAGAGCACTTACTACTCAGCTCTCGTCAAGTGAAAAAGCCAATAAAGCCAACAGATATAATCAATTCTTTCGTTCGGTCGTCACTAAAGATGAAGGCGTTATGCCGGACACAGTTCCACTGGCTGTTTCCACTATAGACCCACTCGTTATCACAGACGCTGGTGTTCTTAGTCTTCTTCTTGCCCTAGACACTAAAAACCATGTGGTCCGGACAATATACACAACCAATTTCTCAAAATGTGCGCAGAGTGGTGCAACAGATATCTCGGCCTTATTTTCTGTAAATCTCTTTCAACATGAAACTTCCCAAAGATTGGAATATAACTAAAATTATTCAGGAGATAAGTCCATTGAATCAAATTTCAAGCCGATATCGTTAACGATCGCGACATGCAAACTACTCGAACATATAATTCTAAAACATTTGACTGTTTCTTTAATGAAGGGATCCTGTCCCCTAACCAGCATCGTTTTCGCAGGGATTTATCGACCATAACTCAATTAACCAAAGTCATACATAATCTCGCGCTCGGTATTGACAACCACGGCCAAACGGACGTGATCTTTCCAAAGCTTTTGATTATGTTTGTCTCACCAAGCTAATAACTAAACTAAAAACATTGTCGGAGACGGAGAAATTGTTGCTTGTGTTCGTGGGTTTTTGTTTAATAGGTGTCAGTTTGTTATTTTCGAACATATAACATCAGCTATAGTGCCAGTTACGTCACGATTGCCCCAGGGTTTGCGCACTTGTTATTTCTAGTGTATATTAATGATATAACCACTAACATAGACTGTAAAATAAAGTTATTCGCGGATGACTATATTTTTATAGAGAAAATAAAGATGATAAAGATCACAACTCCCTTAACAAATCACTTAGTACTATTACAGAATGGTGCTCAGACTGGCAGATGAGAATAAATGTTAAAAAAATCAGCATGTATGACTATAGCCAGGGAAAAAAGAACCTTCAGATTTTGCTACGCCATAAATGGTAAAGCTTTGACTAAAGTACAGAAATAAAGATATAGGCTTAACAATAACGTCAGACCTAAGGTGAGACGATCATATTCACCACATTACTTAATCTGCTATGCTAAAGTAATTTTTTCTTTGCAGATCAGTTCACCTCACACCCTTGTGAACAAAACTCCTAGCATACAAAACATTCGTTAGGCCGATCCTCGAATGGGGAAACTCCGTATGGTTTCCTGATACCCAGACTAACATAAAGAAAACAGAAAGAGTACAATGGAAGGCCATTCGATTTATCCATAACAAATTTAGAAGGGAATACTCTCCCTCTCTAACCTTTTAGCTATTTCTGGGCTCCTTACGCTCGAAGCACGAGCGAAACAGGCACGTTTGAAATTTCTTCATCAACTCCTGCATAATTATTTCAAAATTGACATTTCAAATTACATTTCTTATTCACAAACACGACCTACCAGGCACAAACACAAAAACCTTTGTAGAGTGTAAATGTAATAATGATGTGTTTAAATATTTCTTTTCTTCCGCTTGCCATGCGTGAATGGGATACGTTAACGCGTCTCACCATTAAAGCTGAGTCATTGTCTCAGTTTGAAATAAAAATTGAAAAAAAATGCTAGCAGGTTAAATTAGCTAGTGCTATTATTAGACCATGTACTTGTACCCTGTGTAAGGGGTCGTGTATGCATCATAGAATGCCTAAATTGCCATTTTAATCGATTTTGAAAATTAGCATGTACTTCTATTCGGTTTATACACTAGGTAACAAAAATTGTTTATGTTTAAAGTGCAAAGCTGATGTTATACATGTATTTGATCCTTAACAAGATGAGCGTTTTTTGTATATGTACATACATATAGTGCCCACCTGCTATGGTCTCAGTAGATCTGGCAGTATTGTAAATAAATGAATAAATAAATAAATAAATAAACAAATGAATATTTATATGAGGAGAAGCCAATAAACGAGACACGGACAACACACGCGCAGTTACTTCTACTTCATAATTGAACTAAAAAATGATAAACTGGTGCAAATGAAAGCGGATGAAAAGACAGCTTACCGTAGGCGTGGAAGCATCCCACGTGATCGCATTAACCTTGTGGTGTTCTACCAGTAATTAAGATACCGCGGCGCAGTTTAGCCTGGCGCTTTCTTGGGTACTTTTATTTTACTACGAAAAAAACCCCTGGGAGTGTTGCCCAGCACCACCACTCACAAACCTTTGCGTCGGATATAGAACATTCTTTCTTCTGCAGGCGTCACGTGCACGTGATCGTTTTAGGTGCAGCCAACTGGCCAATAAGCGCACACCTCTTGGCTGACGGTGCCGATGTGGTCGGAATCGAAACCCTCGTTACGTAATAAACGAGAAGAAAGGGGGCTAATCGAGAGGCCAGATTTTTATTAATTGCACGCGATGCATCCAAATGCATGTTGCTGATTTTCGTATGGAGTAAGCCACTATTCTTTATTCTGTTTAATTACTTGAGTCACGAGTCAAGTAATTCAAGTCAAGATAACGAGACGATCACAGTTAAAAAGTCCAAGTCCGTTGAACCTGTTGAGAAAATACAACTTGAAAGCAAAATTGACATTCTAGAAAACAACCTAGATATCATAGATACACGCTTTAAAGACCTGGGTACGCAAATTACCCAGCCAGTTACACAGGCTATTATGACGCAAATACAACAACAATTTAACACAATCGCTACAAAACTGACCGACATTGAATCTCGTAAGAAGTCATGGGTACCACAAACCAGTGGAGGCGGCCCCATCAAAACAACCAGTAAACCATATAATAAACCCTCGACACCTACGGTGGAGGGAATCGGAAAATTGTAACTGCCGCCATGGATCGACACGACCATTATACTATCTGGCAATGAATTTGTCGCGGATACAGTAGAAAAATATTCCACCTACATCAACACCTAATCAATAAGCAACATCCTGACGTCATAATGCTACTGGAGCCACACTGTAAGGCCAAATTATCTGGGTATAGATTATTCTGTAGTGCCGACGGGGAAACGAGACCTGTCAGCAACCTAGTTAAACGTGCCTACATGGTCATTCAGCATGATACAGGCATTGCGGATGTAGACAATATATTATTCGAGTTAATATCTACTAGAAAAAACAATCAAAGTCAATTTCTCCTTAATGTTTATAGCAACCCAAGAAACAAACGTCCCAATTTCCGATTACTTCTCCGCAAGACTCACTCTCACAGAAGGCAGAGCCTTAGTGATTGGGTGGAATTTCAATGCTCAACACGCGGCATGTGGATACAAATTTGAAAACCCCAAAGGTAGACCCCTATGGCTAGGCGCACAACAAGAGGGCATTACCCTCATCACAGACCCGTCAACATCTAAGGCATGGGTCTAGTGTGGACACTACGCCAGATCTCGCGTTTACAAAGAACATTAGGGATGCGAAATGGATTAACCCCCAACAGGATCTAGGCAGCCATCACAACATCCTCAAAATCACTGTTAAAGCAGGGCCACGCAAATCTAAGGGCAAAAAACTCAATTGTAGACTGGAACAAGCTCAGACAAATTCGAAAGAAAGATGATAATACTATCACAGACATCGTGGACTAGAGCACCCAGCTTAAGCAGGATGTTAACGCAGCCACACAAGTAATCTCCCAGGACGCGCAAATCGAACAGGTAGACAGTAAGCTCCTACATATGTGGGAAGCTAAAGAAGGTCTCTTGAGGAGATGGAAAACTCAAAGACACAACAGGACGCTTCGACGCAGGCTGGCCGGCTTAGCAGAGATATAGAAGCATATGCGCAACAGCTCTGTAACCAACAATGGGAAGCAACATGCACCAATATGGATAATCAATTAGGATTGTCCAGAACGTGGGACTTCCTCAGACACCTTTTGAATCCTGAGGTCAGTAAAGCCACGTACAGACAAAACAAACAAAACCTTAGATGCATATGACAAAACTGAAGCAGCCTTTATCGATAAGATAGCCGCGAGGTATTTATGTCGGGCTAAGCCAACTATTCACCCCCCATATTACACAGGCACCAAAAACAGTCAATTATACGAAGAGATTAGCGAGACGGAATTGAGAGCAGCTCTACAAAAGCTTAACACTACATCCGTGCCGGGACGGGACGGAATAACAAACAAGACGATCCGAAATCTCAATGATGCCTCTCTAGAACAACTTACCAAGTACATGAACAAATTCTGGCAATCCGGTGCAATACCACAGCAATGGAAAACGGCCCAGATTATTCTAATACCTAAACCAGGCAAGCGGCTACTGTTGGAGAACCTGAGACCCATTTCACTCACGTCCTGTGTGGGCAAGCTCATAAAACACGTTGTCCTGACGAGACTGATCAACTATATCGAGGATAACGACGTTCTCCCCCCTACAATGTTGGGCTTCCGGAGAAATTTGTCCACACAGGATGTAATGCACCAACTTAAGCATCAAATTATAGATAACAGAAGTCGGAACACCAAAACTATCCTAGGATTGGACCTAAAGAAAGCTTTTGACAGTGTTACCAACGAAACAATACTAAACAGAATAACATAGCTAGGCCTAGGCCCGCGAGTTTACAGTTATATACGAGACTTTCTTACCAACAGAACAGCACACATTAAGATAGGAGACCTTAACTCCGAAGAACTGCAGATCGGAAGCACAGGTACGCCCCAAGGTTCAGTAATATCACCGATGCTGTTTAACCTGGCTCTTATTGGATTACCAACAAAGCTACAGGAAATCGATGGCCTCAATCATACCACTTAAGCTGACGATATCACCCTCTGGGTGAGCGATGACAACGATGGACAGGTTGAAAACACATTACAACGTGCCAACGAAGCAGTTGAACAATACCTAGCAGGAACCGGACTGGCGTGTTCGGCAGAGAAATCTGAGCTCCTTATTTATGTACCGTCGCGACGTGGCCAAAAACCACGCAACTACGAGGAACGAAACAATCCGGAAATTCACCTAATTGCGGCAGAAGGTACGCCCATACCCAAGGTTGACAAGATCAGAGTATTGGGCCTTATCATTGAAAGTAACGGCTATAATGGAGAGACCATACGCAAATTAGACAATATAACATCTCAAATCATGCGGCTACTTAAACGAATAGCCAAGAAACATAGTGAAATGAATGAAGGCTATTTCATTCAACTAGTCCAAGCGTTCGTAATAAGCAGAATAGTATTCGTGGCCCCGTACCTACGATGGTACTCGTCAGAAAAATACAAATTAGACTGCTTAATCAGGAAAATCAACAAGCAAACAATCGGACTCTCCGTCACTACCAGGGACGATAGACTACTGCAGCTAGGTCTGCACAATACACTAGCGCTCGTCCTGTGTCCTCCCTTGTCTGTGTTTTTTGCGCTCCTTTAAATATGAATGATCCGTACCAACTAGCTCGCACCAAAACCCTTCTAGATGAGCTAATCGATGCACAACGAATAGCACCCAATACGAACACCTGTCCAAAACTAAAACAGGTAGGCAATTATTGGATACCCAACATGGCGTCCAAGTAGATATGCCCAGGCACATCAGAGACATGACAACCATCCCTCCAATACCCAAGAATATGCATCCTACCCACCGTCAGGGTAGACGGGAAAGCAGAGCACGCAATACACAGAAGAAATTCGGTAGCAGCAAGGATACCACATTTGTAGACGCAGCTAGATACAGACACAAGCGCGCCTACACAGCATTGGTGAAAAATCACGAGGGAAAATGCACGACGAGCGCTACAGTCAATACGCTACATGCAGAAACCGCAGAGTAAATAGCTATTGCGCTAGCCATAGCAGAAACACCAGCGGGTGTAATCATTAGAGATTCCCAGACGGCCATACGAAACTTCGCCAACGGTCGAATCTCCCCTGAGGCACTACGACTCCTAAAATTAGCTAATAACCGCGACAAAAGTGTCAATCTCATTTGGACACCCGCTAACACACGACCAGATGGTAGCAGTGAGCTGGCGCATCGCATGGCTCGAGAACTTACGGACCGAGACTCGGTTAACCCCGCCTCACCGACTACCGATGAGTGGCAGTGGGAAGACCGAATGACCAGATTTCACGAAATTACACAACACCATAGATTGCCGAGGCTTACATTCTCGCCGCCGCAACCGAAATTAAGCAAAATCCAGTCTGTATAATGGCGGCAGTTAAAGACCAGATCCTATCCGAGTCCAGCTATTATGCCCCTAATACACCCCGATTTACACCCATTGGACAAGTGCAGACAGTGCAACTAAAGAGCCACCCTGGAGCATATCCTATGGGAATGTACGGCTTTAATACGGGGTAACCGTGATGCGGCCTCAAACAGCGACAGCCTCCGCGCGCGCTGGGAGTCTGTGTTGCTCAGCTCGGACCTGCAGCACCAAGTCTGGGGCGTCCAGCGAGGCGAGGAAGCTGCCAAGGGCCAACAACCCTCGCCTGAAACCTAGGCGGGGTCCAGGCTCACCCCACCAAATCGCAGGACACTGAATAAAGTTACTTGAATGAAAAGAGTAATTGAGCAACTTCTGAAGCAACGTTGTTAGGCAAAAAGACAATTCCAATAACGAAGTTGTAGAGCGCTTTTCTGAATGTCCGAATAAACACTTTCTTATTTTCAATCTGTTAGGTATGAGTGTTATTTGCTTGCTGCACACACAGACACACACACACACAGCTATATATATATATATATATATATATATATATATATATATATATATATATATATATAGATAGATAGATAGATAGATAGATAGATAGATAGATAGATATATATATATATGAACGTGGCAGGCCGGGCAGGTGACGAGGAGCGGCGGAAGGGAGAAGGTGAGCGGCGTCTGGTGCTGCGGTAACCATTCGGCGTATCGGTCGTTGCACGCGGAGTTGTGGAACAACGCGGAGGGGACGCGTAACGCTGATTTTGAGAAGTGGCCCTACCAGAATACGCATCGCGTTCACTCATGCCGTACCCGTGATGTTCGTCTTGTTGGCACTTGCGGCGAAAATGGGATATGTGTCCGTGATAGCCACAGTAATAGTATATAGGACGAGATGGTCGCCATGGCGGGTAGTAGGGTCTGCTCGATAAGCTGGGAGATAGTGCGAACAGATGGGGCGACGAAGGCTCAAGTGGTATTGAGGGGACATTGACCGGAGGAGCGCGTACGTGGGCAGAGTCAACCTTGAACGGCGCCGGTTGGAGGCGTGGTAGCAACCTGGGCGTATGTTGGTAGGGGGCTAGGAGCAGGAGGTTCAACATGCCAAGAGCAAGTCATGCACACGAGATCCTCCTTGATGACGTCGGGCAACGCTGCACCACAAGGCTGAGGAGGAAGGACGAACGGTGATAGAAACCCAAGTGATTGATGTCCCTCGCGGATAATAGCCAGAATCGTTACACAAGGTCAGGGTCCACCGTAGGACGGTGTTCGTAGTCCGGCTGCAAGCGAACCGACTAGGGAACTTCGAGGTGCTTGCGTGTCATGACGATGTCAGCAACGCTAGCCGGGTTCCTTACGGCGAGCGCGTCGAAGGCCACAGTCCAGATGCCTTTAAGAATATGACGCCCCGTGTCCCAATCAGCCATCGCATCAGTGACACGGTGACAGAGTGCAAGTACACCCTCGATGTACGATGTGAAGGACTCAACGGAGTATTGGTGGCGTGCATCAAGACTTTTATTCGCAAGGGCGGAGCGAAGCGCCGGTGTTTCAAATACTTGTCGAAGCTACCGATTGAAGGTGGTACAACAGGAGAAATCAATCTCATGGTTGGAGAACCAGGTCTTCGCCACACCCGTCAGATAGAACGAGACATGGCGGAGCTTGAGTAGACCCTCCCAACGATTAGCAGAGCTTACGCGCTTGTAATCGTCCAGCCAGTCCTCAACATCTTCATCGCGAAGACGAGCGAACAGATGGGGATCACCCTGCTGGCCACTGATGATCAGAGAAGGTTCGGCTTGCGGTAGCAAGATGGTTACGGTCGAAGTGCCATGCTGCACGTCCTACGACATGCTGGCGGACAGTTGACACAAGCGGCGACCTGAACGAAGCTCCAGGGAGTATGCCAGGCATGCAGAGGATGGGGAATGAAGAATCTCCTCCACCACTTGTGACGTCACAGTAAGAGCCGACCTTTTACTGGGCCTGAGAGACGTGGCGAAGGACCCTCGGCACAGTCCACTATGATGATGCGACTACCCGCACGATGAAGAAGAAGAGCACACACATATTGATAATGTACAGATGACGAAGTGCACAATAAATGCCCACGATATATATATATATATATATATATATATATATATATATATATACATATATATATATGTATGTATACATACACACACATCGTTTTCGAGCATTCGGTTCAGCTGCGGAATATGGAGCGTTAGAAACCCAGGACCGGACAGCCACTGAGATACATATTGGGCACAAGCGTGACCCGGCCATGCGTCCGGCTTTCTTCAGGGATGATCGATTGGAAGAGGGTCCGCTCACCCGGCTGTCCGCTTCGGGGGATATGGTTTCGAATACCGCCTTCGCAACGAAGGTGTTATCGCTACGCGGGTGGCTCAGACGGCGCCCACGTGGACATGCTGCTGTGAATGCGACCGCACGACCAAGCGCTCACTGGAGCCTCCTTTGAACGTACGTACGTACGTAGGTACGTGTGTACGTACATACATACATACATACATACATACATACATACATACATACATACATACATACATACATACATACATAGTGACCACTAATCTCTAAGCGGTAAATTTTCTGCGAACATTTTGCTCATTTTGGCATTTTTGTGGCCAGTATTTTTTCCTTTGCGCAAGTAACATTTTACCTACAAACTATTGAACACATAAACCTTTTCCGAACGCTGGAAAGGCGTGTGCTGGAAAGGCGTGTGCGGCTGCTCTGGCAGCCATTGTCACTGATGTGACCTACGACAGGTACCTTCCACTCTCATTTCTACATGGTGACGGCACATATAAAGACAGCAAAGCCTGTGTGATGATAGACGCATTCTAATCACAGCACACTGGAGGTAGCTTGACGAGATGTGGCTTTGTGGAAGAGCTTTCTCTGTATTCGTCAGCCACATCTTTAAAATAATGACCTGACACCACGAACGTATGTTTAATAATTATTCGCCCATTCGTTGGTTCATCTGTGAGCATTCCACACTTAGTAATTTGAGCAAGCCTGTACCAAAAACATAAGAACAGCATTATTTTTTAATTTTTCATGTACACTGGAAATATTGTATAAAATATTGACAAGCTGAGGTTAGAGTATCTTGTAACTTTTACAGTACATTAGCTGCCGTTAATATATTTTGCTCGTCCCCCTCTGTGTAGAGACTTCGCGCAATCGAATGTATGAAAAGAAATAAATATTTCAATGACATACTGACGTGAGTAGTATGGCACTGCTTATTGAAGAGATAGCCTCCCTACCAATGAAGGCATCTTGCATGCTGCAGGGACAGCCAAAGGGGTACCTCCCAGTACGCACATGGCAGGATCCTCGAACGGCCTTTCTGCGTTTGTGTGCATGATAAACAGCAGCGGGTAGCCCCTGTAGAGAATAGAAGACAGCGATCACATTTTTTTCACTCCCCACGAAAGTTTCCTTCTTGAACAACCAGAGCGCCAAAGATGCATTTAAACACGTGTGATAAGAAAACAAAAGTAGGGAGCGTGTGAGCCGCTAGTAGAGCTATGCTAGCTTCTTAACAGTTCCAGTTTTAAGGGCAATATTACACTTCACACTATGGCAAAAAAAGAGAGATTATAGTGCTCTCTATTGAGTTGTTTTCGTTTTGTTTACTTAAACGGAAGAAAATTCACTGAACGCTACTCAAGTTAGCTTCGCAAGGTGCACGCGCGCGTCCTTCAAAACACGGCACTGCACCATTTGCAGACAGGCGTGTAGTGTACAGACGTAATTAAGATAAAATATCAGGTACAATACGCAACAGCGAGAAACAATAAAAACCGCAACAAGATTACCGTAGCATTAGAAAAAGTCGCAGTTTCTCCAGAAAGGCGAAGCATCGATTGCGATAGCGAATTCGTAGATAGCTATATAACGTAAAGATAGCAGTTTTATTGGTGGTGTAAACTTCTAAACATTCGCTTACTAAATAAATTAACAAGCACAGTGTAACGCGAGCACAGGTAAGCAATAACACATCACGCTGTATGATCGCGGGAACAGGCTGTGAAAACGCTGGAATGAGGAATCGCGGCAGCAGCATAGACCCATTTGATTTTCGTGCGTCTGTCGCTTCAACGCGAACGAAACACAGCGCATAGGAAGCTACCAGTCTCTACCCGCACTGTGCAAACATCCCAGATAGCTTTGGAGACGAGGCCTGCGCGGGCGCGCAATTAGGCCTCGTCGCATATTCTGGAAGAGGAAGGCTTAGGTGACGATTGTGTACAGCTTTTGAGAGAGATTTACCTAGAAAATACCGTTTGCGTTCAATGGAAAGGGATGAGGAGCGAGGAGAAAGTTCATATCAACAAGGAACTGAGACAGGAGTGCACTTTCTCCCCGCTGCTGTTTGTTATGTACATGGTGAGGATGGAAAGGGCGCTAGAAGGAAGCAATATCGGGTTTAATCGGTCATAGAAACAGGCGGGGACAATAGCACAGCAGCAGCTTCCAGGTTTATTTTATGCGGACAACATTGTGTTGCTAGCTAACAAGGAAAGTGGTAATATCTGTGGACAGGAAGGCAAGAATTTAGGTTTGAAATTTAGTGTTAGAAAATCAGGTGTTATGCTATTCAACGAAAACGGTGTACAGACAGACAATATAAATACCTTGGTGACAGTGAACAGACAATGTAAATACCTTGGTATATGGATAAACGATGGCAATAGATGCATGGAAACACAGGAAAAAATAAGAGTGAAGGGGGAGAGAAATTCAGCCACAATGAAGCACAGAGCACTATGGGGATACAATAGGTACGAGGTGCTCCGGGGTATGTGGAAAGGTGTAATGGTTCCAGGACTTACTTTTGGTAACGCGGTTATATGCTTAAATCAGGGATACAATCAGGACTCGACGGCACCCAAAGGTCAGTGGGTCGCCTCGCATTGGGCGCTCACGTGAAGACTACAAATGAAGCTGTGGGATATGGGCTGGACTAGTTTTGAAATAAGGGAAGCTCGCAGCAAAATTGAGTATGAGGAAGGGCTGAAGACAATGGAAGAAAGTAAATGGGCTGGGAGAGTGTTCAGGTATCTGTACAGGAAAAACATTGATTCACAGTGGAGGAAAAGAAGTAGGAAGCTTACCAGCAAGTATGCGGCCTGTAGGGTAAACAACACAGCAACAAAAAAGGTCAAGCGGTAAGTTAGAGAGGCTGAAATAATCTCATGGGTGGCAGCAATGGAAAAGAAACCTGCCATGAGTAACTACTTAAGAGGAAAAGAAGAAATCAGGAAAGAAACAATTTATGAAAAATCAGGGGGAAGCTCATTACTTTTAGAAGCGAGATCGGGATGCCTTAGAACACGCACCTGTAATGCGAGATATATGAAGGAATAAGAAGCATGTGCTTGCTGCGGTAAAGCTGGGGCAACTAAGGAGCATGTTTTATGAGAATGTGAAGACGTCTAGCCAGCGGTCTATTTAGGCACCACTGGCCTCCTTGAAGCCCTTGGGTTCAGCGGGAGCAGTGGTAAAATAAACATGTCCGCAATAGGTAATAGTAAGAGGCTATTGGAGGATAGGTGGAAGTCGGGAAACGACAAAAGTCGGAGACGTACAGAAGCACACTTCGCACTAGGGGTTCAGAACATTTGGGTGTGGTAGTTCAAAGCGTTTTTTTTCTTTTTCTATTGTTTAACATAGGTTGAACATTAGGCAGTATAATAGCAAGAGCTCGATGGCGCAACTCACGGCCCCGTTCCAGAGGGGACACTCAGAACATCCATCCATCCATGCATGCCTCTTTGCGATACGGCTCCCCCCCGTAAGCAGCAGCCGCCGGAGAAAAACGCCCCCCTCTCTCGCCTCAGCGCCGTGCCTCGCGAGGTTGAGCCGCATTCGCCTGCTCATGCTAGCACGCTTTCAGTCGCACATACAGCATACTGCGCGTGGCGACGACCATATTATCGCGCCTGGATTTTACACGAAACCTGACGGCGACGGCGGCACCCATGACAGAAATGCGCCTGGAGTGTCCATAAAATTGCTATCGTAATTAAATTAGGCAGAAATTTCTCGTGAGAAATCAAAGGCGAACAAAAAGATCATGTTCACGTTAGAGATGTGTCATGAAGGCACTGTACGGAGCCTTCGCAAAAGGCCTCTAAAAAAAGCTACAACACGAAAATTAAACCGCTCAATTTAACATATTAGTCACAAAAGATGTCTTATAGCTGTTTCATTGTTATAGTCATTTCGTACATACTCTCATGAGAAGCTTACTTTGCTCGGCAGCAAGCCCATAACTCAGCATTTGCTTTCACTATTTATTACCTCAGCGATTGACAGCCCATAGTTTAAGATTGCAGGTACCATTTGTGATGTCAACGTAAACTTGTTAGCGCGCTCCTAATGTACTAGTTCTCCTTTCTAGCATATACTGCGTAGTAGTGCGATAATTTAGAAACAAATTGAAACAGCAGTGACAATCGAACTTTCTTGGACAAGTCAGCTGTAGCATATGCGACCTTTTACGTAGTACCGATATATATATATATATATATATATATATATATATATTGTCGCGTATACCCTGCTGGAGTATACAAGCTGAATGAAGATACAGGCGGTTTCACTTTGCAAAAGCGTAAGCGGCGACGCGCGATGCCGAGACGAACTTCGTTCTCCTCTTCTTCAGTCCCTTGCTCTGCCACACCATGTGGCTATACATATATATATATATATATATATATATATATATATATATATATATATATATATATATATATATATATATATAGTGTAAGCATTTACGCGCACTTTATCTTCATATCTACAAAGCCGTCATCAATCATCGGCTCGTGTTCGTTTGTGCATTGACGCCATTTTTCCTTTTTGGAATAAAGCGTCGTCTCCACCATGGTATTTCAAGTGGTGGAGGTGCTTTAGGATCCCTTCTACCTCAATCCACTTGAAGATCTTTCCTGGAGCTACGTTCGAGGCGCCGCTTAAGCCAAGAGGCCGCCATGTCGCAAGACCAGACCGCAGCGACCACCATCTCGGTTCAGGTGCCAGCCACCCCCACTCCCAGCCCGGCCCACAACCGGTATCGCGATCCTGAAATCTTCTCTGGCTTGCCTGGTGAGGACGTTGAAGACGGGCTCGACAGCTACGATCGTGTCAGCGAATTCAACTGGAACGAGACATTGAGGTTAAAGAACGTACCATTTTACGTCTCTCAAGCAGCTAAGACATGGTTCCTGAATCGCGAGAGAAACTTCCGTGACTCGTCGTCTTTCAGGGAGCAGCTTCGGCGGATCTTTGGCACACCCACCCATTTTTGCCGCCGTGTCGACAGTGCTATGCCAGAAACTGAACGCGTACGAGACCTTCTCAAGGGTATAGGATCTACTGCCTTCAACGCACTGGCCGCTCAAAACCCTTCGATGGTGTCGGACGTCGTCTCGGTGTGTCAGCGTCTCGATGCCCTGCAATCAATCCGCTTGCAACCGGACTTTGCCGACAACCCCCTGGCAAACAGTACTGAGCTCCGGTCAATCATGCGAGCCATAATTTGCGAGGAATTGCAAGCGCATGGCTCACCCCCTTGCAGCAGCGCTCACGTCCAACCTGCTTGTGCTGACCTGCGCGGCATTATTAAGGAGGAATTGGCCTCGCTGCAGAACGCCCACCATCCCAACGCTTCTCCTTGCCCACAACCGGCTTCTTACGCCCAGGTTGCTGCAATGTCAGCCACGCCGTCTCCAACCACACCACCTGCGCCTGTTCACGATCACCTGGCACCTTTAGTCGCCCGAGCTCCGAACCCGCCTTACTACTCTGCCTGGCGTTCTTCGAGGCCTGTCTGCTATTACTGCGGCTTTCGAGGACATATATCTCGGTTTTGCAGATGCCGCCAGCAAGACAAACGTCGTGGTTACGCTGCCTTTGAACGCAATGAGCCACCTCCTCGCGTCTACCGCACTTATGACGATAATCCCCCCGTTCGCCGATCTCCATCTCCGGCCGAATTCTCCAACACCGCACACAACACACGTGCCTCGAGATGCCGCTCCCCATCGCAGCGCCGAAGTACTGTTTCGCCACTTCGACCTGTATCCTAACTCCATGTCCAGCGACCGGAAGACTAACGAGTGCAGCTTTTGGAGGGAAAACTGTATCGCGGCGAAGTGCTCCAAGTCCTCCTGAACGTCCTTCGAACATGTTATTGTTGTCTGTGCAGGCTGTGCGTTTGTTAGCGCTGATTGGCACGGGAGCTACTATATCTGTTATGCGGGTGGACCTGTGCTCTCGTCTGCGGAAAGTGAAGACGCCTTATATTGGATCATCCCTCATTGGGGCTAATGGAGCAATCATTCGACCATCAGCCCAATGTGCAGCACGCGTCTTCATTGGTGGTATCCGTCATCGCATTAAGTTCGGATTTTATTCCCATGCGCTCATGAACAAATTTTAGGTTGGGACTTTCTCTCGTCAGCGTCCGGTTTAATTTCTTGCCGTCAACGTGTAGTCCATATGAACATATGACCATATGACAGCGGCCGTAAGGAGTGATGAGCACGTCGAGCTCATCACTCCTTACGGCCGCTGTCTTGCCCATGGGACTGTCTTCGCTTCCTATCTCGTGCGATTCACAGAAAGTTCTGCATTAATCATCGCGTTAAACGCGACCACTGAGACAATCCACCTACCTCAAGGCTCCGCAGTGACCTGTTATGTGGATACCCAACTACTCTCCCTGCTTCCTTTTGCCACCTCGTAAGCTCTTCCGCGACAGGGCAAATCTGCTTCATCTGCCCTTGCTTCCGTGATAAGTCCTGACCTTACTGCTGCTAAAGTGAAGCGTTGCTAAAATTGCTCACGAAGCATCAGGCCTCCTTTGATACGGATACTTCGTCACTCGGACAGACTTCCGTTGCCTTCCATCGTATCGACACCGATGGCCAGACTATTCTACGCCGTCGTCCCTGCCGAGTCTCTTTGGCCGAACGCAAAATCATCGAGGAGAACGTCGCCGATATGCTGAAAAGAAACATCATACGTCCCTCCGCCAGTTCTTGGTCATCACCCTTCGTTTTAGTGTAGAAGAAGGATGGATCGGTACGATTTTGTGTTGACTACCGCGCGCTAAACAAGATCACCCGTAAGGATGTATATCCGATGCCCCGTATCGATGACGCCCTCGATTCCTTGCAAGGCGCGCAATACTTTTCCAGCCTTGATCTTCGCTCCGGATATTGGCAAATTCCAATGCACGAAGCGGACAAAGAAAAGACAGCCTTTTCTACTCCGGATGATCTTTACGAGTTTAACGTAATGCCTTTCGGTCTATGCAATGCTCCCGCCACATTTGAAAGAATGATCGACAGTGTTCTTCGCGGCCTCAAGTGGAAAACTTCTGTATGTTACCTCGACGACATCGTCGTATTTTCCTCGACTTTCACTGATCATATTCAACGCTTAGATGAAGTGCTCACATGCCTTTCTAATGCCGGACTTCAACTAAACACGAGGAAGTGCCGTTTCGCTAGCACAACGATTAAAGACCTGGGTCATCTCGTTAGCAAAGACGGCATCCAGCCCGATCCGGACAAAATTTCCGCAGTGCTCAACTTTCCACGCCCACTTCGTCCAAAAGAGCTGCGCAGCTTAATTGGACTGGCCTTATACTTTCGACGTTTTATCCGAAAATCCGCCAGCATTGCCTCGCCCCTCCACAACTTCCTTGTTAGTTCAAGTTCCTTCGATTGGAACGATCAGTGTGAAGCCGCATTCCAAGAACTCAAGCGCGCACTAACATGCCCACCTGTTCTTTGTCATTGTGATGACAAGGCGCCCACATTACTTCATACTGACGCTAGTGGCCAAGGAATTGGTGCCGTACTGCGGCAGCGCGACCACGAATTTTGCGAAAAGGTTGTTGCATATGCAAGCCGTGTTCTCACTTCCGCCGAAAAGAAGTACTCTATAACCGAACTAGAATGTTTGGCTGTTGTCTGGTCCATTCAGAAATTTTGTCCGTATCTCTACGGTCGACATTTCACGGTTGTGACCGACCACCATGCCCTATGTTGGTTCTCGACCATCAAAAACCTGTCTGGACGCCTTGGCCGCAGGATACTCCGATTACAAGCATATAATTTTGATGTCATATACAAGTCCGGAAGGAAGCACGAAGATGCCGATGCTCTTTCACGATGCCCATTACGACCATCATCGGAGCACGTAACATCACCTAGTCAAATTGGCTCCACGGAGGCATCGCCTATTGCACGGATTTCTTCCTTGGTTCCATCAAACCACCCTTAAGTGCTTTCCACTCACGAGCGCGCCCATTCTTATTGTCGTAGTATCATCAAGCGCCTTACCGGTGTTTCATCTCCACCCAATGCCAGGCTACGGAAACAACTCTAACTCTTCAAGCTCGAAGACGACGTGCTCTACCGGTACATTTTTCACCCGGAAGGCCATCGATGGGTTCCCGTTCTACCGCGCTCTCTTCGCGCTGCACTTCTGCAGGCCTCACACGATGACCCTACGTCAGGCCACTTGGGCTACCACAAAACACACGAGCGCATACGCAGCCGATTCTTTTAGCCAGGCCTTTCCACGAGCATAGCTAGATATGTTGCCTAGTGCACGCTTTGCCAACACCGTAAGTGACCTACTACTGCTCCGGTCGGGACGCTACAACCACTTCCTTGTCCAGTACAGCCCTTCTCTGTCGTCAGCATTGACCTTTTCGGGCCACTCCCACCTACTCCAGACGGCAACAGATGGATGGTCACTGCTGTTGACCATTTGACCCGGTACGCTGAACACAGCCCCAATGCGTTCAGAAGCTGGCTCAAAAGTAACGGCCTTCTTGCAGGCTATTTACTTACGTCACGGGATGCCTCACGTTCTTTTGAGAGACCGAGGCAAGGCATTTCTTTCAAGCACCCTTAATGAAGTTCTGCAAGCGTCCAACACCGTGCGCGAGACAACGTCTAGCTACCACCCTCAAACCAACGGGCTAACAGAGCGATCTCATCGCACGCTGTGCGACATGCTATTCATGTATATTCAACCTGACCATCGTAACTGGGATGCGATTCTCCCATTTGTAACATTTGCATACAACACGTCTGTTCAGCGCACCACCGGATACTCTCCATTTTTCTTAGTATACGGCCACCACCCAACCTGATCACTCGACGTTTCTTCACTGGCCTCGTCAACGCACCATTCAGTTGCGACCAATTTGTGTCAAGTCTTGCCCAATGTCGTCGTCACGCCCGTATGAAAACTGAAGCCAGCCAAGATGATCGCAAACATCGGTACGATGCCTCTCACCGCGTCGTTTCATACCACCCTGGTGACGATGTGCTCCTATGGACACCTGCACGAACACCCGGTTTATGTGAGAAGCTTGAGTCCCGATATATTGGCCCCTACAAAGTCATACAGCAGACCTCGCCAGTGAACTACCGCGTTACGCCTGTTGATGCCCCAAGTGACCGACGCTGCTGCGGAACAGAGATCGTGCACGCTTCCCTCCTAAAGCCCTTTCATCTCCGTTCCACTATCTAATGTGCGGCCAGGCTGGCCGCTTCCGTCCACGGGGGAATTAGTGTAAGCATTTATGCGGAAGTCACCTTCATCTGCACAAAGTCATCATCAATCATCGGCTCGTGGTCGTCTTTGCATCGACGCCATTTTTCCTTTTTGGAATGAAGCGTCGTCTCGACCCTGGTATTTCTATATATATATATATATATATATATATATATATATATATATATATATATATATATATGTATATAGATAGATAGATAGATAGATAGATAGATAGATAGATAGATAGATAGATAGATAGATAGATAGATAGATAGATATCAGACGGGTTACGCCCACTGAGAGACAAAGTCCTCTCCCATACTTCTCCAACTGCCCCAATCACGTACTAATTGTGGCCCTGTCGTCCCTGCAAACTTCTTAATCCCACCCGCCCACCTAACTTTCTGCCGCCCCCTGCTACGTTTCCCTTCCCTTGAAATCCAGTCCGTAACCTTTAATGGCCATAGGTTATCTTCCCTCGTAATTACATGTCCTATCCATGCCCCCATTTCTTTTCCTTGATTTCAACTAAGATGTCATTAACTCGCGTTGTACCGCTCTTTTCTTATCCCTTAACGTTACACCCGTCATTCTTCTTTCCATAGCTCGTTGCGTCGTCCCCAATTTAAGTAGAACAATTTTCGTAAGCCTCCCGGTTTCTGCCTGGTACGTGAGTTCTGGTAAGACGCAACTGTTATACACTTTCTCTTGAGGGATAATGGCAACCTGCTATTCATGATCTGAGAATGCCTGCCAAACGCACGCTAGCCCATTCTGATTCTTCTGATTATTTCAGTCTCATGATTCGGATACGCAGACACTATGCGGCCAAGTTGATATATTTCCTTACCACTTCCAGTGCCTCGCTACCTATCGTAAACTGCTGTTCTCTTCCGAGACTGGTAAACATTACTGTTGTTTTCTGCAGGTTAATTTTTAGACCCACTCTTCTGCTTTGCCTCTCCAGGTCAGTGAGCATGCATTGCAATAGGTGCCCTGAATTACTAAGCAAGGCAATATCATCAGCGAATCGCTAGTTACCTAGAAATTCTCCATTACCTCTTATCCCCAATTCTTGCCAATCCAGGTCTCTGAATACCTCCTGTAAACACGCTCTTTATAGCATTGGAGAGATCGTATCTCCCTGCCTCACGCCTTTGCATATTGGGACTTTGTTGCTTTCTTTATACAGGACTACGGTGGCTGTGGAGCCGCTATAGATATCGTTTTGTATTTTTACATACGGCACGTATACATCCTGATTCCGTAATGCCTCCATGACTGCTGTGGTTTCTACAGAATCAAACGCTTTCTCGTAATCAATGAAAGCTATATATAAGGGTTGGTTATATTCCGCACATTTCTCTATCAGTTGATTGATAGTGTGAATTTGGACGATTGTTGAGTAGCCTTTACGAAATCCTGCCTGGTCCTTTGGTTCACAGGAGTATAAAGCGTTCCTGATTCAATTTGCGATTACTTTAATAAATACTTTGTAGGCAACGGAGAGTAAGTTGATGGGTCTATAATTTTTCAAGTCTTTGGCGTCCCCTTTTTTATGGATTATGATTATGTTAGCGTTCTTCCAACTTACCGGTATGCTCCAGGTCATGAGGCATTGCGTATACAGGGCGGCAAGCTTTTCTAGAACAATCTGCCCACCATCCTTCAATAAATCTGCCGTTACCTGATCTTCCCCAGCTGCCTTCTCGCTTTGCATATCTCCCAAGGCTTTCCTTACCTTTTCCTGCATTAATTATGGGTTTTCAAGTTCCTCTAGACTATTCTCCCTTCCATCATCGTCGTGGGTACCACTGACACTGTATAAATCTCTATGGAACTCCTCAGCCACTTGAACTATCTCATCGATATTGCCGATATGATATTGAATGATATATGAATGATATTGCCGGCATTGTCTCTTGACGCATGCATCTGATTGTTGCCAATTCCTACTTTCTTCTTCACTGCTTTTATGCTTCCTCCGTTGCTGAGAACATGTTCAATTCTATCCGTATTATACTTCCTTATGTCAGCTGTCTTATGCTTGTGGATTAACTTCGAAAGTTCTGCCAGTTCTATTCTAGCTGTAGGGTTAGAGGCTTTCATACATTGGCTTTTCTTGATCAGATTTTTCGTCTCCTGCCATAGCTTAGTTGTGCCATGTCTAACGGAGTTACACAGGCGTCTATTGCACACTCCTTAATGATGACTTTAAAATTGTCGTTCATTGTTTCAACAGTAAGGTCCTCTTCCTGAGTTAAACCCGAATACCTGTTCTGTAGCCTCATCCGGAATACCTCTGTTTTCGCTCTTACCGCGACCTCATTGATCGGCTTCTTAGGAACCAGTTTCTTCCGTTCGCTCTTCAAGTCTAGACATCCTCTGGTCACTGCAGCGCACTTTGCCGAGCATGTCCACATCTTCTTTGATGCCAGTTTTAGCTCAGAGTATAAGGTCTATTTCATTTCTAGTCTCGTCATTCTGGCTCTTCCACGTCCACTTTCTTCCATAACACAAATACCTTCTTCCGCAAGCGTTTACGTCCGCTTGCGGAAGAAGGTACGTATTATCCGCATATTATACGGTTCTGCAAAGTATACTAGTAACTCTCCCCTGCTATTCCTAGTGCGTTTGCCTTATTCCCCCCACTGACTTGTCTCCAGCCTGCTACTTGCCTACCTTGGTATTGAAGTCGCCCATCAGTAGAGTGTATATTGTGTTGACATTACCCATCGCCGATTCCACGTCGTCATAGAAGCTTTCGACTACCTGGTCATCATGACTGGATGCAGGGGCGTAGACCTGTACGACCTTCCATTTGAACTTCTTAAGTTTCACAACAAGACCTGCCACCTCTCGTAAATGCTATAGAATTCCTGTATGTTACCAGCTATATTCTTAATAATCAGGAATCCGACTCCTAGTTCTCGTCTCTCCGCTAAGCCCCGGTAGCACAGGACGTGCCCGCTTTTTAGCACTGTATATGCTTCATTTGTCCTCCTAACTTCACTGACCTCTATTATATCCCATTTACTGCCCTCTAATTTCTGCAAGAGCACTGCTAGACTCGCTTCAATAGATAAAGTTCTAGCGTTAAACGTTTCCAGGTTCAGATTCCAATGGTGCCCTGTGCGGATCCAGGGATTCTTAGCACCCTCTGCTGCGTCACAAGTCTTACCGCCGCCGTGGTCAGTTGCTTCGCAGCTGCTGGGGACTGAAACCGGGGTTTGTTTTATTATAGGAGGTTGTGGCCAAGTACTGCACTAGGGTTGCCAATCCTGCTCTGGCGAGGGAGTGCGTTACCGGTTCTGGTCACCGATATCAGGCCGCACTCCAGGCCTGTTTATGCAATTTTATCAACAATCGGATTGTCTTATCCTGTGGAAAATTGCGCGGCACCGGGATTCGAATCACGGTGCTCTTGCACGCGATGCGGATGCTCTAACTCTGCGACACCGCTGCACCATATGTATATATATATATACATGCGCCATATCAACCACGAGATAACGGCCGCCTATGTGAATTCCCAGCACATGCCCAGTTAGAAAACATTAGGGGATGTGGACGAGAATCATGCATGGTATCTGTGTACTTTACTAATATTCGAAGCATCATGAATAAGCGCACTTCCTTAGCATCTGCCTTGGAGACTTCCAATGCCGACATTTTTCTGCTTACCGAAACGTGGCTACATTCACAGATTCAAGATAACAAAATTCTTGAAACTGCACACCATTTTTCACTGTATTGTTGTGACCGTACAATGCGTCAGGGAAGCGGCGTGCTCTTAGCCATTTCTAAAGATTTCCAATCTCAGTGCATTCATGTAGATACTGACCTTGAAATTGTTTGGGCCATCACAGAAATGAATCGCCGGTAGATAATCATTGGTGTTTGTTACCGCCCCCTTATTATTCTAATTTCGTAAATGAGATGCATGATATCATTAACATTCTTACATCTCGTCATCCTACATTACCTTCATTTTTTCTTGGCGATTTTAATCAACCGAACATAATATGGAACACTAAAACTCGAACTTTAAACCTTCTTTTCTTCATTAGCCAATGTGTTTTTAGACATGTGCTCTGTCTTATCACTTTCACAACTTGTTGGTCAACCCCCACGAACTACCGAATCCGTTGCGAACACACTTGCCCTTGTATTTACATCGCGGCCGGACCTATTTTCCGACATCACCTATTTACCCGGCTTGTGCGACCATTCGGCTCTTTCGTTTGACATAAATATTTTGCGACCAAAAACCGGCAAGAATTCGAATCTTTTCGAGACTACGCGAAAGGAAATTTCGAAGCCATCAACGCCGAATTACCTGCTTTTCTAGACGTGTTTTTAAACGACTTCGACAGCCTTAGCGTTCAGACCAACTGGAATATCTTTGTTGCAAAAATACATGAACTAACAAACAAATACATCCCACTACGCACCCTGGCATGTAATCTAAACGCCCCATGGTATAACATGCGTCTCAAGCGCCTCTCTAATAAAAAGAAACGCCTGCACTAATTAGCCAAACGTTCACTTAGCGTAAACCGCTGGACCAAATTAAAACTGGCGGTAGATGAGTATGTAGCCGCACTTAAACAAGCCAACGATCACTTTCTTGGCAATACCTAGCCATCAATGCTTAAAACCGACACCAAGAAATTCTGGCGCGTCATTAACCCCAATGCGGATGACATGATAAATCGACAGCTCTAAAAATGTTATTCTAACTAATGAATGTGCGTCCACACTTAATATTTTCATGCACAACTTGTCATCAACTACACACATTACTCTTCCATCCACGCACGACTATGATTACCAAGCAATGTTTCCCATAATCATTGAACCAGCAGGCATCGTATCAATTATCTCTACTTTAAAACTTGCCTCGGCTCCAGGACACAATTTTATAAACGCGAAATTTTTGAAAAGCACTTGCTGTTGCTCTTAAATTTTTCTAGCAATGATATTCCAACAGCTGCTATGTAAGGGTTCTTTTCCTGCTGAATGGAAGATCGCAAAGGTGATCGCACTCCATAACTCGGGTCACAACCATTCTCCATATAACTAACGCCCTATCTCGCTCACTTCCATACCATGTAAGATAGAACATATACTTGCCTCTAATCTTCCTCGCTTTCTTGAAACTAATTCATTCTTTTCACCATCGCAGTATGGCTTCCGCAAGACATATTCATGTGAAACACAACTAGTTTTATTTACGCATAAGGTAACCGTCATTCTTGACGGCTCTTCAACTGACGACTGTATATTTTTAGCCTACTCGAAAGCGTTTGACAAAGTGTGCCATAACCTTCTATTGTTTAAGCTGCATCAAATTACCATTGATTCCAGACTGCTTGCGTCGCTTGAGTGCTTTCTTTCTAAGCGTTCACAGTTTGTCTTTGCTCATGACTCAAACTCACAACCAAGCAGAGTACAGTCCGGCGTACCTCAAGGGTCGGTACTTGGTCCCCTCCTTTTCTTAATTTACATAAATGATATACCCTCTTGTGTTTCCTCTAACATTCATTTATTCGCCGATGATTGCGTAATTTACAGGGAAATAATATGCGACACTGATATATCTTCTCTTCAATCCGACCTTAACGCTATCTCTACTTGGTGCCAATCATGGTCAATGGAATTAAATATGAAAGATGTAAATTTATGCGCGTGTCGAGAACTTCTAACCAGATTCCTTCTTGCTGCGTTAATAATCTCTCCTTAGACCCTGTTTCATCCTGCAAATACCTTGGTATCCATATTACTAGCAACGTGTCGTGGTCCATGCACGCTTCTTACGTAACTAAAAACACTAATCACATGCTGGCATACCTAAAGAGCAATTTCACTAAGGCACCGTCTACCCTAAAATTAATGGTAGACAAGTCAATAGTCCGCTCAAAGCTTGAGTACGCCGGAGAAGTTTGGGATCCCTTTCCGAAAAACCTAATTCACTCATTAGAAATGGTACAAAATAACTGGTCGTTTCGTTTCTTCTAATTATAACCGAACTGCCAGCACTTCTCTAATGAAATTAAACCTTGATTTGCCATCTTTAGCCTCTTGTCGTGGAGGCCTTAGACTTTCACTTTTTCATAAGATATTTCATCATCCTTCCCTTCGCGATGATCTCCCCTCCTCAATACATTTCATCAAGGTTAGGTCACAATAACAAAGTTGGTATTTCATTATGCCAAACCAATGTTATGTCTCATTCATTCCTTCCGCGTACATCTGCTGAGTGAAGTCGCCTAGCCGCCTCAAGCGCTACTATTGTTGACCATCAGCACTTCAAGGCAGTATTAGATAACACTGTATAAACAGGAGCATTTCAATCATGTTTTTGTACTACCAATTCTATCACTGTTTTTGTGTTACCGGAACACTGTATTACTGCACTGCATGCACCGTATTTCATTTTATTAACCCGCACTCCAAGAACACTCAGATAACATTGTATAACCGGGAGGCGTCTATTTCTGTACTATTAACCATTTTGCTGCACTGTACTTGTTTCTGTATTTGATATAACCACTCTTCTATTTACTGCCCCTGGCCCTGATGGCACACGAAATAAGTAAATAAATAAACTGAATCCGGCCCTTTTGCTATATTAGGAGCCTATTTACGTTTCCACCTGCTGTTGTACAACACTCGCCATAACTAACAAGAGAGTAGAATAATAACTTAAAGAATTGGCGTCGATTGGCATCTCTCTCTGCTTTGCTATTTTCTAAATCTCCACCTTGCTTGGAGAGATGCTTGCCGTGCTGTGAATGTGGTTGGTTTCTCTTCTTTGATTACCTAAATAATTTTTGAGTTCGTATTTCACTCAGCTCTGTTGAGGGGGATTACTGAGGGAATCGGTACAACTGCTCTAAGTTCGGTGCCCGATCCTGGCTACAAAGACCTGCTTCCCAACTGGAATTAGTTGCTACCCAGTTGGCTTCCATCTAGAACCAGTTTGTATGTAACGCAGGCCGGTTCCAATGGAAATGGCAGCAGTTGGATTCCAGCTGGAACCATTTCATTCCAGATGAGATCAGTTGGGAAAATTTCACGCGCGTGAAATTTCCACAAGTACGTTCAGAAAACGACATTCGTATTTATTCCAAATGAACAGCAAAAAGTTTGTAGATTGCAAATATATATGGCATTTGGGTAGTAAATTCACAAATTGTGTCTGTACACGCATCAATTGTAAAATGCGTCAGTGCTGGTACTTTCTGCACTACAGCACCATATGAAAACGACCGTCTCCGTCGGCGCTATCAGAGTCACTGGATGTGTACACAGCACTGAAAAGACTGATGCTATTGTCAATACTATCATGCGGAAGCCAATCATCACCTTCGGTTTTAGACAACTCAATAAAATGAAAGCCATGCCTTCGCAAAGGGAGTGCGAACACGTCACTGGCAACAACTATTTTTATATCTCAACCGATCGCACGTAGACGACAACGAGTATGTTTATTGGCATCCCTTTTGAAACAGCGGGGACAAAAGTGACCTAGTCTGCTTGTTTATTCAAGTTTTATCTGGTCTCGCTCTTAGCTTTCTAATTTTCATATTTATAAACTCTATCACTGTATTATACCATTACCTAAGCTTGTATTAACTCCGGTTCAATGAATATCTTCCCCGCTTTTCTTGCACCCAAAGCTTACTCGTTGCTTCTATAGACCACGTGTAGACCGGTTAGTGCTTCCATCATTGAAAGTCAACGCGTTTTAAAGGTGGACACTACTGACGGGTTTCGCTTCGTGAATATCTTTGCTTTCCACTACGGTGTGCCAAGTCCTTTCAGGTCTTTTTTGTAGCACACGCTGGTCCCATCCTGTGGCGCATATCTGTTGCGGCACGTTTTTGCCCTCGGCAAGGAAGACTAGGCTTAAAAGAGCAGAAAGTCCACTTTGCGCTATGATACATATTTTCGCTCTTGATTTCTTTCCGTTTTAGATCTCCACGGTGTTTTCTTTCCATCATTTGTATTGAATTCGCCGTCTCAGTTCACCTCAATTTGTTTTTAGTTACTCATGTTTGCCTATTTACACGTTCAATTACGCTGTACTTCGTTTCCAACTTCTATTTCACCCATCTCCATAGCCTTTCTTCCAAGCTATTCTTGCTGTGCACTTCGCAGACTTCAAACGAAGCCCAACCCGTGCTGCCTTGTACTGCCTTATTTGTGACTTTACAGTGCACCTAACGTATCCTTCGGGCCTACTCCCTCTGGTTAATCTCTAACCGTGACAATATTTCCGATTTATAGCATGGAATTAACGTTAGCGCTAAAGCTATTAAGCGTTTCTTTTAAGCCTTTCTATTAAGCCTTTTTTAAGTATAAAGTACTTTATGTTTCAGTACTGCTGCAGTCCGTGTACCTTTCACTTTTGCTTGACAGTGGGTATACCTTCATGTTGAATTCACGCCGCGTCATTACTTGTTTTTGCCTTAAGATCATGGTTTCCAATTTGTCGGCCTCATTAATTGCTGAATTGCCACTAATCGCGTCTCAGTAAATCCTGTCATTTGTTCATTAGTAGTACTATGTGGTCCGCATAAATCAGACCAGCCACCTTATGTTGCACTTTTTGTCCACTACGGATCAATGAATCAATCATTTTATTTCCTTAAAAAAGAAGGAGTACAGGACTAAAAGCTTGAGCAGCTTGACGAGGTCTCGACCTCTTGTAAGTTGGCATAACAGCAAGATAACAGCCAGTCATACACAAGAAATAAAAAAGCATCACAAAGCAACGGGTAATACAGAGTGAAACAAGACCGCAAGAAATGATCAACACACGTAAGATAGATCAAAACTTTGCTTTCCGGTCGTATTTCCATGCCCTCCAGATGAAACGTGAAGAACAAAGGAGGAAGGTTAAACGCTTTCTTCCGTCCTCTGAGAATTTTCCACTTTATGGCATTTCCGGCTTTCACATACCAGTTGTCCTTAATATCTCGATCCCTCAAATGCTCTAAAAATTGTCTATGCCCACTTTCTTGAGGATATCCCGTAAAGATTTTTCGTCTTCGTTGTCGTAAGCTATCCATAAATGCTGTCCATAAATTTGTATTCTGACCGAGAAAATCTGTATTTATTTTTATTTTTATTTTCACAATACTGCGGACATCTGTCCAAGCAGGAGGGGGCTACGTGAGCAGATACAAAAATAAGCAAACATACAATATATACAAGGGTTACAGTCAACAAGATTCATCAAGTGGGTGGCTGTAACCAGTGGGAATTTCCAGGTAGGGCATTCCAATCATTGATTGTTTTCGGAAAAAATGAGTTTTTGAAAAGGTTTGTTCGTGCAAAGATCGGTTTTAAATACTGGCTGTGTTTGTGGCGGGAAATTCGAGATGTGTCCTTAATAATATAGTCACGCGGTTGTATTCCTAGTTTCCCGTAATAAAGCTGTCGAAGGAAGTTTAATCTGGCAGTTTTTCTTCGATCAGTTAGTGGTTCCAAGTTTGCGGCTTCCAGCATACTCGTTGGAGAATCACGTCGTTTGAAGCGCTTATAAATGAAGCGCGCGGCTAACCTTTGAATTCTTTCTAATTTTTCAATACCTACCACTGTGTGAGGATCCCAAACGATACTCGAATATTCTAAGAGAGGCTTAACGTACGTTTTATAAGCTATTAATCTTAATGAGGATGTGGAGTCACCTAACTTAAACTTTAGAAATCCTAATCTTTTTCGGGCTGCACAGGTTATATTGTCTATGTGAGGCACCCAGGATAGACGTGAAGTTAAAGTTATCCCCAAGTATTTGCAGTTTTCTACTTTCCTAATCTTATTATCCTTTATTTTGTACAAGTATTCTAGCTTTCTTAACTTATTTGTAATACACATATGCACTGTTTTGTCATAATTAATAACCATATCCCATTCATTGCACCATTCTGCCAACCTATCCAAGGTTTTTTCCAGAAAAAGCTGATCAGAAACAGTTCGAATCTTGCTAAATATAATACAATCATCTGCAAACAATTTGACGCGAACAGGTGATTCCACAATTTTAACTAGGTCATTAATATAAATATTAAACAGCACTGGACCCAGCACCGATCCCTGAGGTACGCCTGAAGTTACCCCCAAAAACCGGGAGCATGATCCATTTATTTCCACATACTGCTTACGACCAGTCAGGTATGAATTTACCCAGTTTATGATCTGTAGGGGTATTCCGAGACGTTTCATTTTATATATTAGTTTCGAATGAGGGACTCTGTCGAAAGCCTTAGAATAATCTAAGAAAATAGCGTCAACTTGACCGCCCCCATCAAGCACGGAAGCGAGTTCATGGACAGTGACTACTAACTGTGTGGTTGTGGAGTAACCTTGTCTAAAACCATGCTGAGTAGCCGTGAGTATATTATTTCTCTCCAAAAAATTATTCAGGTAAGTGACTATGATGTGTTCTAAAGTTTTGCAGCAGCAACAGGTGAGTGATATTGGTCTGTAATTACTTACAGAAGATCGGAGACCTTTCTTAAAAACTGGTATTACTCGTGCCAAACGCCAATCGTCGGGAACAGTACCACAGGCTAAAGATTTAGAAAAAATAATGACCAAAAATCGAGCTAATACTTCGGAATATCTTTTAAGAAAAGCAGGAGGAATGTTATCTGACCCTGTAGCTTTCTTTGCGTCTATCCGTAGAAGGAGCTCAGTCACACCCTCAATAGTTACACTGATCACGTCTTGGCTGTCAATTATCTTCATCTCGGCAACACAAGTGCTCGCAGTGGAATAAACACTTTGGAAAAACGCATTAAATGCTTCAGCTATTTTCTTTGCATCTGTAATTGTTACATCACCATCGCATATTTCCCACGAAAGTTGGGAATCTTTGTTAGATAGGTATTGCCAAAATTTTGGGGAGTTCTGAGAGGCAAATTGACCAAGTCTTTCCGTAAAATAATGTTCCTTTGCCTCTCTCAGTTTTAGAGCCAGGTCATTTGCCATCGTGCCAACAATTGTCCTGTCGTAATCTTTAGATTTTCGGTATCGTTTTATTTTACGTTTGAGATGAATGATGTCTCTGTTTATCCAAGGGTTCTGTCTGCCGATCTTTTTTGTTTTATCTGGAATGAATTTTCTGATACAAAAGTGGCACAAGGACTTAAACTTGTACCACAAAGAATTCACGTCATCGTCAGTATCAAGCTGTACAAGTGCTTCTTCCAAACAATGCACAATTTGAAGGTCGTCAGCAGAATCATAATTTTTAACAGTGATATACCTGGGAGTACGTAACTGCGATCGAGTAGGAAGCGCGCATGTGGAGTACACTATTTTGTGGTCAGAGATCCCTTCGTTCACTTCAGCTTTATAGTCAGAGATGCTAGCAGAGAATTGAAGATCGAGAATTGAAGTCGCTGAATCTGTAATTCTTGTAGGCAGGTAAACAGTTTGGGTAAGGTTGTGCGCTAGTAATATATCTAGCAGGGTTTCAGAACTTTTAGTGCCCGTTGAGCCACATGACATTGAATACCAGTCAATATGAGGTAAGTTGAAGTCCCCGGCAATAATAACATTTCGATTTTGATAACTGTCAAGGTAATCATACAACTCTAATAAAAAATCTGGATGAGTCCCTGGTGGTCTGTAAACGCCACCGACGACAACTTGGTTACCCGACAACGTCACCTTACAGAAAACACTTTCATGCTCCGTGCTAACAGCAGGCTAAAGGAAAGACACCAAAGTTTTTTTTAACTAAAACAACCACGCCTCCGCCGCGATTCTGACGGTCCTTGCGATAGCAGTGATATGTTGGCGGAAAAACACAATCGTTTGTTATTTCTGGTCGCAGCCAGGTCTCGGTAATTACCGCAACATGAGGATCATACAACAGGAGCACTCGTTCTAGTTGGTCGTATTTGTTGCATAAGCTTTGTGCGTTCAGGCAAAGTAGTCGAAAAAGTTTCTTTTCGGCGTTTGCGGTGTTAATATTACGTCAGTCTTCATTCCTGTTTCCAGACTTGGCATTTCGGACTTTCTGCGCTGGACTATTGGCCCTGCGCAAGAGCACTCTACAATTTTTGCCTTCATCCCACGTGTAAGCTTCGTTGTTTACGAACAGCTTATCATGCACCAGTCTGACCCTGTCCCCAGCCTTTCTATCGGTGCCGATAGACTGCCAAAGCTTTTTTCTGATAGCAAGGGTTCTTTGTGAGTAATCATGCGATATCGATACCCCTGTATCTTTTAGTTTAATGCAAACCTTCATGATAGAATCTTTTTCTCTGAAGTTGTACAGACGAAAAATTATGGGCCTGGGTTTGTTATTCCGTAACCTGCCGATCCTATGTATGCGCTCTAATGATTTGACTACGATCCCCAGTCTATCATGACAAATCTGCCGGACCACCATATCCTCGAGCATGTCACTAGTTTCGTCAGGCTTTTCAGGAATTCCAAACACCACCAAGTTATTTCGACGTGCTCTGTCTTCGTAATCGTTAAGCTTTTTATCCTGAGCAGCCAAAACCTTTTCGAAATGCTTCACCGATTTCTCCAGGACAGATATTTTCTGTTCATTCGCTTTTGATATTCGTAGCACTTCGTCCAGCCTTGACAGCTGAGAATTCATTTGCGACAGTGTGTCATCACGCTTTTTCTCGGGTTCTTTAAGTTCCTTCAGAGCAGTAAAGATAGCATTCAGCATTTCTTGACCTTCAGGGCCAGGATTTTCCTCCACATCTCCACACAAAGTGATAAGTACAGCAAGCCAACAATCAGCAATCATATGAAAACACCGTTGGGGGCACGGCAGCACAAAAAGACCATAACTGCTTGTACGTACATTAGAATAGGGATTATAAAAACTGACCTGCAACACAAGCCACGCATGGTTAGGCATGCTCTCAGAAAAGCTGCCGTGCCCTCTGAAGGTCTCGGGTGAAGCAGCTGCCTTTATAGCTGAAGGCCGTGACGTCACGGTTCCACTGGACCATTCAGCGTTGACTTCGCCGATGCAATCGATAACTTGATAATCTTGCAGAAACTTGGCAGCTTGCGATGCGTTGGGCGGTGCAAGATGCGGTGGGACATGCTTCGGGGTGGTTAGAAACCCCGCACTTGAGACCATACGAAGAAAAAGCACCTGCAACACAAGCCACGCATGGTTAGGCATGCTCTCAGAAAAGCTGCCGTGCCCTCTGAAGGTCTCGGGTGAAGCAGCTGCCTTTATAGCTGAAGGCCGTGACGTCACGGTTCCACTGGACCATCCAGCGTTGACTTCGCCGATGCAAACGATAACTTGATAATCTTGCAGAAACTTGGCAGCTTGCGATGCGTTGGGCGGTGCAAGATGCGGCGGGACATGCTTCGGGGTGGTTAGAAACCCCGCACTTGAGACCATACGAAGAAAAAGCACCTGCAACACAAGCCACGCATGGTTAGGCATGCTCTCAGAAAAGGTGCCGTGCCCTCATGCACGGCGTTAGTACTAAGATATTATCGTTTTAGCGATTTCGCGGTCTAACTCCATTCGGTAATTCAACCTGCAAATCATGTTTCCCCACCCACGTAGACTCTTCTCATATTATGGCATGCATCGCCATTTTACATATCCCCCATTTCGACCTCGACGTTAGTATGAGCCACCATCGCCTGATTGACAGCTGAAGACGCCCCTCTTCATGGCTAGCATTATGTCGGCTTTCACTCCTAGTAAAATACGGAGATGTTTACTTTCCCCCTACTTCGAAAAATAATGAGCTTTCTTTTCAGTTATCGTAAATTCTTTCTTTCCTGAGTTTTTTTTATTCTTAAGACAGTTACTCATGGAAGGTTCCTCTTCTATTGCGGCCACCCTTGCCGTGTTAGCCTCTATAATTTTCCGCTTGACTTTCTTTCTTGTTATGTTGCTTACCATACAGGTCGTATGGTCGTCTGGTCGTAAGATTCCCAGTTCTATTCCTCCGCTGTAAATTCATTTTTTCCTGTACAAATACCTGAACACTCTGCAAGCCCATTTACTTTCTTCCATATTTCTCAGCCATTTTTCATACTCAATTTTACTGTGAGCTTCCCGCACTTCAAAACTAGTCCAGCCCATATCAACCTGCACAGCTTCATTCGTAGTCTACCCGTGAGCGCCCAATGCGAGGCGTCCCACTGACCTTTGGTTCTCATCGAGTCTTGATTGTACCCCTGATTTAAAGCAAACAAACGCATTTCAAAAAGTAAGTGCTGGAACTGTTACAACTTTCTACATACCCCGGAGCACCTCGTAGCTATTGTATCCCCATAGTGCTCCGTGCTTCATTGTGGCCCAATTTCTCTTACCTTTCACTGTTATTGTTTTTTTCGTGCGTTTCCATATATCTATTGCCTTCGTTTATCCATGTACCAACATGTACCATGTACCAACTATCCATGTACCAGCTTCAAAATGATGCGTTTATGGTCACTCGCTATGCTGATATACCCTTCCTCAACAATGACCATTTCTCCCAACTTATCATGAATTCCTTCTGTCATAAGACAGTAATCAATGGTGGATTGCCGGTTTCGAACTTCCCGCGTGATCTGTCCCACACACTTAGGCCCTCTATTCAAGAAAACGAGGTTATGTGGCTCATAAAGATCTAGCATTGACTTACCGTTGTTGTGGGTATAGCTACGTAAATCCTGTATGTGGACATTCATGTCACCTAATAGGATAATTTCAGCATCATTCCCGAAATCCGATTATCAGTACTTATGCATTCCGCTAACCCGATTTCCTTGTCTGTGAAATTATTTCCGGTCCAGAAATAGGTAATGCCCAGCCAAGTTTTTTTCCAACTAATTATACCTCACAACGAAAGATGCTCTTGACATTTTGAAATAATTTTTTCCATTTGGCTTCCTGATGGATGAGCATTCCGACTTCCCCTCCCCTTCTTTCCGACTTAGTTTTACTGCATCCTTGCCAAAAATAATTCTCAATCAGTGGCGGGTCTTCCGGGTCTCTAAGGTGCGTTTATGTAGCCGCATACACCCTTATTTGTTCTCTGTTTAACTGCTCCTTAATGTCTGCCCACTTTTCCTTTCTTCTGCCACCCTGCATGTTTATGTAGCCTATTGCATGGAGAGCTCTCTTTCTTGCTTTCCTCCTTTATTGTTATTGACGGCGATGCTACTCTGAGGTGCCCTTAGGGGACCTTCTTTATTGATACCTACTTTGGCCTCCTGAGCGCCCGTGGGCCCTCTAAAGAAACAACACGGCGACCAGCAAGTCACCAGCCCACTTCTCGGGCAAGCCTGTAATTTCACCCATTTAGGCATTCAGGCGAGCGCCATCTGGAGCAGTTGCAAGGGACCGGGCGCGCCACTTTTTTGGATTTGATATCTTCGAGAGGGGGTTTGTGTCTTGTGTTCCCGCACAACAGAATTATGCTTTCTTCTATTCAAATTTGAATCCGATGCTATCGTACCTGTAGGTTATGCGTAAGTCGTAGTTTAAAAATTTTCCCAGATATATTATATTGAAAAATTAAATCATTTCACTAACTTCTTTGCTCTACATGGAGGACCTGCGTGGTTTGGTATGCTCATTTTGAAAATCTTTTTTAAGTATACGCAGGACGCCGATGCTGGTTTTTCTGCGCAATGGTGTGCTTAATGCTCTCTCGTTAAAGTATCCCCCACTAAGGTAGGCCAGGCGCAAGATACGCAAACTGCTACGGTCCCATGGATTGCTTCGGCGGGACACACCAGATCTTTCCACGGTCACGCTTTCGAGGACATTGACGATTGGTTGGATAACTTAGAATGAGCCGCCAGCTTCCACGGTTGGGACGGAACCACAAAGCTCCGGTAGGTCTACTTTGCAATCGAGGATTCATCGCGCATATAATGTGCGAACCGCAAATCTTCTCTGAGGAGTTGCCAGGAATTTCAGCCACAGATTCGCAACACCTACAGTACCACGGCGGTGGAGTTCCTTGATTAGGAAACAACCGTGGAGACATCATTCGACAGTGGTCGTCGCAACATGAGTGTCTCACAGCCACTGCCTGCTGCCTCGCGTCAGGGAACGAAAATGGAAGTCTCACAGACATCCAAGACGGGAGCACGACTGTGGCGACATTTCTGGAAACCCGGAAGTTCAAAGTGGAAGTAATGAAGTCACTACTAAAATCACGCCGAGAAAGGTGGCTTTTAAGCGGCTAATTAATGGAAAACATTTTCCCGCGAGTTTGGTTCCTGCGTTGCGTTCGACTAAATTTAGCCCAAAGAACACCATCACCGAGGTGCGAGTACCACTAAGAGACACTTAAGTGAAAGATTAGGGTGGCTATTTGAAAACGCTGCAACGCTAAAAGAAAATACACGGACGGAGGCAGGACGACAGGGACAAGGATCAGCACTCGTCCTTGTCGAGCTGTCCACGTCAGTCTTTCTCTTTTTAGCGCCGCCGCATTTTAAATATGTACCAACAAGCCCAATTTGCCGCACTGCCTCACTGTTCGCGAGAAATAATCTTGGGGATGGATTTCCTTAGGGAATATCAAGCCGTCATCAATATGCGTGACATTTTTGTCATATTTGCTAGCCAACGTACCGTACTACCGGACGAATGCCCTTCCGCGCAAACAGCATTGCGTGTCGTTGATCGCAAGTTACACTATCGCGTTGTAGTAGTCTGTTCGTAGTGGTCGCGCGCGACTCCGATCAAATGTCCCTGGAATCGCCGAAGGGAACGTTCCCGTCCGACTGGCTATCCAACTCTGGATTGCAAGATGGGCTGTTGAACTGCCGCACAGGCAGGCAGCGATAATGTGTACGAATTTCAGCGAAGAGTTGCAACATTTTGTTCAGTGCATTGTTATAGCGCACATAGAAAAACTCGAGGGATCACAAGTCTATGCGTCTTTGACAAAACTGTCGCAGAGCAGCACACATGGTGGAAAAGCCGTCAGTGCCATTGATGGGAGTCCGCACCTGGCATCGGCGTAGAGGGGGAGTCGCTTCAGCCCTCTGCATTCGCCCAAAAATTGTTTTGCTTACATTACCCGAGTAAAACGGACTCCGCTCACGAAGCACCACATGATCACTACGCCGACTGTGACATTCATGAGCAAACATACCTATCGGGTTTCGCTCAGGGTGCATGATACCATTCATAGCCAAGTCAAAATTCGGGGTGTTACGCGCCAAAACCATCGTCCGATTATGAGGCACGCCTTAGTGCGTGACTCCAGAAATTAGGACCTCTTATGGTTCTTTGCCGTGCACCTAAGTTAAAGTACACTGTAAAAAATTTCTGTCATTGTACGGAGGATTTCCGTCATTATTCGGAGAACTGCAATAAAACTACGGAAAGTATGTCATATTTCAAAAATACGGCAAAATGTGCCGTTAATTTACGGAAAGTGCTCTCCGTTTTAAGCTTTACGGACATTTCCCTGTAATCATATAGCAGCTATACACTGTTTTGCACGAAACACACAGAATTCCGTATTTTTGTTATGCGAACATCCGTATTATTGCGAGAAAATTTAAGCTATCTGAATGAGCGCTCGTACTCACAAAGTTCCAGCTAACAATAATTTATTGAACACGCAACTTTACGCATTATGAATATACGTACAAAATGTGAGAGCTAGCCTTCTACCAAAAGCTGCAATAAGAGATCGTATAAATATATATACGCATCTTCTATTCCACTCGCAGTATGCCGCACATATGGGCCTTGTAACGATGATCATATGCGCTAATATATGGGTGTTCTCGCGATGTTCTCAAATTAAGCGCTTTGTAGTTAATAATACATCATATATGTTTAAGTGAACGAAGAGCCGTGGGCATACGTGCATACGTAAACGACCTTGCGGCACTCAGGCGCTGGTGCACTGGGAATGACATTAGCGCACTATAAATCAGTACCGAAACGCAGGGAGTGGTTTAATGACTGTAACTGCGTTTACATTTAGCAACAAATGTTATCGAAGGGGACTGGCGGAGTATGGATCCAAGTACAGCGGTCGGATGAAATTTTCGAATGCGGCAAGCAATTAACCCAAGTGTGAAATGGCATTGCTGAATTGCAATGTAGGTAGTTTAACTCATTCTCATAATATTTACAAAATATCTCATCTCTGACAATAAGTGAACATTCATTGAGACAAATGGATTAGGCATAATCTTCACTCTTCATGTGTTAATTCTTGCGGTAAGATGTAATCGCAAACATTTGGCGCTTCATCTTGAAACAAGACGGGTAAGCGCGATCGTTCTTTTACGGCAGAATAAAGAACGCGAAGATGCACGGACGTGTGCAAACTACTCGAAGGTGACTGAAGATGAAGGACCTATTACCGTGCTAATACTGTGTGTACTGTCAAAAAGAAGAACAAAGAAAGACGTAAAGAAAAAATGCCCAGTGCCAAAATTTAACAATTCAACCTTTATTTCTGTTTGACCTACAATGCAACACCATTAGCTCCATGTGCTTTATACATGGGTAAATGTTATGACACAACTCAGTTGTGTTGCGCACTTGTATTGACGCTTGTATTGGCTTGAGAGCATACTGCATACGATACAAGAACTTCTGGCTCACTACCTGTGATTGTTACTTTCTTGCTTGGGTGCACGTTTGAATTGTGACCAGAAAAAAAAGTTCTTCGCTCTGACTCCTCTGCTGAGTTTCCTTGGTGCAACCTTCTGCGGTGCAGCAAGACGTGTTGCTTCGAAGGATGTCTGGGCAGTAAAGGCATTCATGTCACTAAGCAAGCAGTAGACGGTGTATCAGTGCGAAAAAATTTGGACATACAAGAGAAGCGAATGGTATCATCATAGACTCTATTTTACGAATAATTCAGTTGTGTTACTAAAGCGGAGAGTGAATATGCATGAAAGTCAGAGTGTATTGATACTCAGCAAAAACAAGGTAACTTGTCATTACTAATTAATCCTTTTCTTTTACTGAAAGGCAAGTTGCTGTTGTTCTGCTGGAGCTGAGAAAAGGTCTGCAGCCTGCAATGGGTCCATCTCTCACAAGTTATCGCAGCATTGTAGCTCTCAAAGTGAGTGGATTTTTTTTCTCTTGGCTATTTTCTACCTCAATCATGACCGTCTACTTCGCTGTTTAGGTGACCACTGATAGTGACAGTGGAGTGCTGGTGGACAAGCACTTCATTCTGATTGCAACACATATGACAGAGTGCAGCTGTGGCAATATGCGAAGGTGTTAATCTATAAGCCAAATTAGGTTCTTTGAGGTGATATGTTAATATATAGATGTCATTGGATTGTGGTCTAGCAGGAAAAAATGCTAAACAAGGAGAAGTAATCCTAATGTGAACTTGGTAAGATGTGCCAGCAATTCACGCTGTTATACATGAAATCGAACATTTGTAGATGTCTTCTAGAATGCTGCAGTCCTGAATAGCGTCAGAGTTAGGTGATATCACTATAATTTATCTGTAACGCACGCAGCACAGTTTAGCGTTGGGGGAGGCTGGCATCAACAGGCGTCTACTTACTGTGAAGTTGAAATGAGGTGTTACTGTTAGGGTGATTATATGTAACTTATGCTTTAATTCTGACTTGTATGGGGCAGACATAGTTTAACCACTTGGCTAAACAATAGTGATGTAATATCTATGTATACGAGTATTACCCATTCATTTCTGCCATTTGGACAATGGCAGAAATGGGTACTTGCACACATAGACATTACATCACTGTTTAATCAAGCGGTGCCCCTGCATGCTAAACTTTATGTTAACTTTTGTTGTAACATTAAAGTACCCCTTTATATTATTGCAGATTACCACCATTGTGTACCATCATAAACGTGATATTTCCACTAAATGTATTTGACTTTGCTATAGAACCCTGCACGGTGGTGCATCATGAAATTTTTTTATAGTTTCTTGCCTCCGAATGCACTTCACGTTATATTCTAGTTTGTAACAACACTATAATGCAGTTTTCTCACCTTATATTTTGTGGCACTTCAAACTGCAGCGGGCTAAACCACTGGGCAGCAATACTGGAATCGCTACTGCGTGTGGAGCTATCTTGAAACACCCACAAGGAATACATAATTATTTTTTAGCGCAAAACAATGGATACAAGAAAAATGACCCCCCCCCCCTCCAGAACAAGGCGCTACTCTCAACTGACATCACTTTATTGCATCACTCCTTTATAGACATGAGAATCTAGAACAACATGCACTGCGAACACCATGCGCAGGAACCACCTACATCCGACACAAGAGCACACTCATGCGACAGAATAAAAAGAAACACACTGAGCACTGTACAAGGTTAAAGAAGGCACACTAATGCACTGTGACCCCAAAGACTGTATGAAGAAATCTTGCAATAACTCTCGGGCGGTGGTATCACGGCTCTTTTTCAAAATCGTAGTATCACGAAACATTGCGAACATGAGGGATCCATACAAACAGGCCCAGATTCCCATTTGGCTCAACATAGTAAAACATGGAAGTGCAAAGCCATGTTTCGTGATACTACGATTTTGAAAAAGTGCTGTGATACCACCGCCCGAGAGTTATCAGAAGCTTTTTTCATACAGTCATTGGGGTCACAGTGCATTAGTGTGCCTTCTTTAACCTTGTGCAGTGCTCAATATGGTTTTTTTTGGATTCCGTGGCATGAGTGCGCTCTTGTGATCCGATGTTGGTGGTTCCTGCACATGGTGCTCACTGCGCATGTTCTTCTAGATTCTGCTATCTATAAAGGAGTGACACGATAAAGTGATGTCAGTTGAGAGTAGCGCCTTGTTCTGTGGGGGGGGGGGGGTCGTCTTTCTTGTGTTCATTGTTTTGCGCTAAACAAAGTATTTATGGATTTGCACCAACTAGCCCGCCAACGCATTGTGTTGAACGCAAGGAAATGCAGCTTTGCCTTGTTTGACTGTTGCGGGCACTTCTGAAGTACTGTCTGTCCAATAAGCTTGGAGGCATGGAAGTGCCGTCCACTTCTATGCGTTGCTTTCTGTTTCATTGTGGCATTACATCACGTTATAATCGTAATGCTTATGTAATTTTTTTAAGAGACCCATATTCCTATCCTTGTGTCATATTTGATATCGCATTATTTATGTGCAAATTACCAGTGCTCCAAGTCCTATTTCAACGCAAAATAAACTACTGGTACCTAAACACTTCTGTATATCAGAAAACCAAAGCCAAACTGCCGAACAGTACCTAGCAGCAGCCTTAGAGCAGTGTCAGGTAGTCAGATTTTATTGGTTATGCAGAGGCGCACAGAGTACCTCTTTATTACTTGCTGAACAATTAAGCTGTGTGAAAAGTGAGTATTTATGTAGCTTCAACCACATGCTATTGGCCATTGCTCCTGCCCTCAGAAAATGTGGAAGATTATTATGGCATTTCTTTTTCTAACTCTTTTTTCCTTATTACAGTGGGATTACTGCATGTGTAAGTGGGAAACGGATCACATAGGCAATCAAAAGCCAACAATGTGTAAACTTGGAACACTGATTATACAGTCTGATGACCCAAAATAAGTAAAAATACACCATAAACGATTGGAAATTAACTTTTAACTGACACAGGGCTAGAGCATACAGTAAGCATATTGTATGCTCATACAGTGTCACATAAATTTAAATTTTAGTGTAGCTTTCCAGTGTATACTTCTGCTGTTGCATTCTGTCAGAGGGATGGTAATGTTTCGCATGTCTAGCATCACATAATTTCATGGCTGCATGAATGAACCCTCTGGTTAACATGTAAGAGTGTTCATGATGTCTATATACATTAGTAAAGATGTGCGAACTGTATTTTTAATGATTTGATAGAATGTGTAGAAAAGTAAAGCCATACAATCAACGCACAGTGATGCGACTTTCTCTGCACATGTTGCAGGTTCAAAAAAGTATGGTGGAAGCTGTTGCCAAGGTTCCGACCAGAAAAGAAAGCCAGTATAAAAGGGTCCACACCGCTGATCTCTAATACAGGAGACGGACAGCACATAGAGCGCCCTCGACTGAAGCCAACCTTATCCCGGTAGTTGGTGCTTCACAACTTTGCAGCAGCACTTCGTTTGCATGTGTGTGTGGCATTTATTCGCCTAACATGCCTGCCTGATGTGCCATAAACTACCCAAGCAGTGTTTAGAGGTGTCCAGAATATTTCCATTGCAGTGTCCACAATGTCGCTAACATAAGTGGCGCGCAATGGAAACACTAGTAAATGAGAAAAAACTTGATGTAAGAGAACACTATCGCATACGGGTTCAGATTGTCATTAAAACGCTTACCAGACATGTAGAGACCTCCTAAAATGTGAAGAAAATCACAAAGAAAACTTTTTCAGCAGCAATATTATCTGATTGCACGCACTAGTTAGTCCACCATATGCACTGCTTCCAGGGCAAGCCACTGCACGACACCGCATTTGCACTGGGTTCACCTGCATACGGTGGGTTGTGCTGCATCCAGCAAAACATATTAGAAATCAGAGGCGCACAGTGTTTTCTGTCCCCTTTCTCGACGCCAACTGAACACATGGTAAACTGTTTCTGAAGCAGAAAAGCAGAGGGAAAGGACTCTGAACACATTGCATTCTAAAGTGACTGGTACTGGGTAACGCAAGTACTGTGGCATAGTATATTTGACCAGGCAACATAGGAGCCCAAAAAGACTGCTGGTTACTTGCAAATGGCCAACGTATTGTGAGCATGTTGAAGTTCTTTTGTTATTCTCATCGCTTATTTAGTTAGTAAAGACAGCTTTCACAACTGGAGAAGAAGCCTTGGAAGCATGAAACACTTCACAAAACCAGCGTCAATATATCATGTCTCTGCATCACATAATTTCATGGCTGCATGAGTGAACCCTCTGGTTAACATGTAAGAGTGTTCATGATGTTTGCCATGCATTATCCACTTTATCTGCAGGTCAACCCTATCTTGGCAATTAAGCTGATGTTGCGTTTAGAGCAAATATAGCTGAGAGCCACCTTGTGAGAATGCAGATTGAGCTCGAGAGATCAAATGTCAGAACGCGTCGTTGAGGATTACAGATCAAGAATCTTCAAAGGCCAGTTCATTTAGTGGTGTTAATATTCTGCTCAAAGTTGTTGATTGTTACGTTAATATTCACACGTGTACCTATATTTATCGGGCGACCACGTTTCGCTGCCTAACAAATCTTATCGCACAGCGCGGGACGCGCCTGCATGTATCCGAAGTTTCTGGAAAGTTATCGATGCTTCTATCCGCTATATGTTGTCGCCGAACCTTGTGTTATCTGATTTTATCGCGTGACGCGAATGGTGTAGAACTTTCTGGAAGGCACGCAGATCCCAACATTTAGTCTGGAACATTCGATGACTGCTGTATAAAAGCCGACGCGCTGGACCCGCTGACCAGATTTTCGACGATTACCGACCGTGTTCGCCGCTATCGTGCTATAAGTGCAGCCTGCATTTGTGGGCACAGGTTCGCCCAATAAAAGTTAGTTTTGTCCTTCACAGTATTGCTACTGTGTTCTTCAACACCACCATCACGTAACATCTGGTGGAGGTGCTATTTGTTCATGTACCGGACGACCCCGACAAGCCGTGATCCAAGCCCGGACCGCAAAGAGAACACCAACGTAGTCCCGGACCATCGAGCAAGCCGCCGTCTTCAACAGATGCCCCCGGAGCACGGACTTGTACCGGAGAATACCAACAAGATTGTGACCAAGGCAACCCCAATGGCAGCCCCAGCGTCCCCCATTGTGCTGCAGCAGCCCAGGGAACCACTGACCTTCCGCGGTTCCACATTTGAGGACCCGGAAAGCTGGCTGAAAACGTATGAGAGGGTCGCTACGTTTAACAGATGGGCAGGCGAAGACAAGCTACGACATGTCTATTTCGCATTGGAGGACGCCGCCCGGACGTGCTTTGAGAATCGAGAAGCCACCTTGACGACGTGGGACCTCTTCCGAAGCGGCTTTCTGCAAAGATTTACAAGCGTCGTGCGAAAAAAGCGAGCCTGAACTCTACTGGAGACCAGCGCGCAGCTGCCGACTGAGACGATCGCTATCTTCACTAAGGAAATGAGCCGTCTGTTGCGCCACGCCGACCCAGAAATGTCCGAGGAGAAGAAAGTCCGCCTACGGATGCTTGGTGTAAAAGAGGAACTTTTCGCCGGAATGGTAAAAAGCCCACCGCAGACTGTCGACCAGTTTCTTCGTGAGAACACGAGCATCGAGAAGACACTGGAATTGCGGAACCGGCAATTCGACCGACGCACCAAGCCAACAAGCTACGCTGGAATTCAATCACTGGCCACCGACTATCTGTGCGAGAGCATCAGGGCCATTGTGCGCGAAGAACTGCGCAAGGTCTTGCCTTCTTCGCAGCCTCAAGTGGCCCCGATCGCCGACATCGTGAAAGAAGAGGTGCACCGATCGCTTGGACTTCCTCCTGAGGTGCCACCACAATTACCGCAGCCCCAGCCAGAAGCGATGACTTACGCCGCCGTCGCACGCGTCAAGGTCCCCCGCGCGACTGCGCCAGGGCCCTTAACGCCGCAATTCCGTCCTCCGCCGCCGCCAGCACGACCGCCCGTCGCCCAGCGCACCTACGCGAGGAAGACGGACATTTGGCGCGCCCCTCACCACCGCCCGCTCTGCTACCAGTGCGGCGAAGCAGGCCATGTGTACCGCCGATGCCCACACCGCGACCTGGGATTGCGAGGCTTCGCCGTAAACGCACAGCGCCCGAGGGAAGGTGAACGCCCTCGTGACATCGCCGACTACCTCGCCGCTACTCAGTGGAGCCCTCGACGACCGTTTCATTGACCGTCTCCAGGCCGCTACCTGTCGCCGCAGCGCCGACCATACACTGGCCCAGCCCGGGGTTGGTCCGTTAGCCCATATCCAGAAAACTAGAAGCAGAAACCGATGACGGTGCGGTTGCTGTTCGTCGAACTGACGAAGATCCTTCACAGTATTGCTACTGGGTTCTTCAATGTCACCACCACGTGACAATATGGTGCTTAAGCATTGCGGTAACAACTGGTTTCTTGTTCAGTTGAGATTTTCAAATTTTGCATCGTTTATTAGGTGTTGTGTCCTGTTTCCTTTTCCTGTAGCTTCTTAGTTAAACATCTGAATAGTGAACACAACTTGACCTTTTGCTTGATTTTATAGATGACACGCCCTTGATGCAAAACAATTTTACTTCAAAACTGCTTGTACCGTACTGAAAGAATAACTTGAAGCAGCCATAGCCACCAATAACACGCAAGAGATGATTATGAAATTGGTGATGTTGCTTTTTGATCTACAGGGTGTCGTAACTATCGTGCACCAAGACTTAGAAATATGTAAATGCGATGCAACTAGACAGAACGAAGGTAATGTTTGCCATCGCTTGTAGATAATCGGAATATTTTCTGCATTCTGCCTAATTACGTAATTCTTAATTAGTTAATAAACATCTCAAATAATTAAATGAAAAGTGTCAATGAAAAGTTGTAGAGCAATGTGAAAGCCTCCCGATACACTTTTCTGTTACTGTTACTCATTGTGTGCTACATAGAAGTGTTTTTCCAAGGAATAAGCCTGCGAATACGCGTAACGTGTCTTGAGTGGCCATTCATGTGTCAGTTTTGTGGTGCAAAGCCATGAATACAACTTAAATGGGTTCTTTTGAGAAAAAGACTTAGCTCAGAAATTATCCTCCTTTATGCAGCCTGTGGAGACAAGGCTTCTTAGACGTGGCCATGACCCTCAAAGAAGATGCCGAGGCCACAGGCAGTTCCTGCAGTGATCGTGAAAAAGTCCCCAGGGGCACAAGTCTAATTTGGCACCCCCACCTTTCTCCTGCAGCTTTTCAGTCTACTTGGCTAACCAGGTGGGTCCAAGATGGCAAATGGAAAAAAAGAATCAACAGCTTCAAACATAGAAATTGCTCAAGTTTCAGTGCATTCTTGGTGTGAAGTTTTATCCCTTATCATTTATCAAAAAACGGGTAATAAGTATATGATATGGTCTTCATACGGACACCTCTATCTCGCAGAGAATTAGCAGTAAAAAAAGCAGCTTATGAAGCCTAGAATATTGGCCAGGATGATGTGGCATAGATATAATAAAGATTATGAATGTTTCTGGTGAAGGTAGTGGCAGCAGTCTGAATAATCAGAGTTTATATATTAAAAGACGTTTCGTTCCAATGCCAGAATTTTAAATAATCCCAAATAATTCTTGTGTTTGATAGTCTACGCACATCGAGTGACAGTGCTTCTTGCTGACATCATTCTTATGCTGCATAATTCGTGTTTAAATTGCCTATTTCTCCCGTTCAAGCAACTTTACATTCATCATGATAAACCTTGTAAATGAGCTCCAGAAGCTTGCTGATGAGATTAGAGGGCGGCGTGCACCCCAGGCTTAGATATGCATTCAGGAGCCTCATATCTGGCAAATGTTAGAAATACTCCTGCTAAGCAAGTTCCTGGTGTCATACAAGGTTATTTGCGAACACGAATTAGCCTAAATTGGGAAAACAGTCAATCTAAAGCATGTCAAGCGATATCGCTGACAACGCACCCACATTCCAACTGAACTAAATACAAATAAATATAGCACCAAATGCAGAATCATTGGCATGATGCCATTCTTCCAGTGGAATAAAATTTGTCCTGCGTTGTAAATCTGGAATCCTTTATAATCCAGACTACTAAATACCTCATGAGGGTTGTGACGTGAAATATACGTGTTGTATTTATTCGTCATTTTTTTTACTTTAGGACCCGATAATGCTTAAACAGCAATGAAAGAACTGAGATCACAGTTCTTGATACTTTATATTGCTCCAGAAATACGTTTCTCTGCCGATCGCAGCATCCGACACTAACAATTTTAGACATAAAGTGTGAGAGAGAGAGCACATAACACATAGGGTGGTGCTATTCACTTTGATTGTTTGGGAACGAAACCCATAATGTACATGTGGTGGCCCTACGTGTCATTACCTTTGAACAACAAAAAGGTAGGGGGTTCGCGTTGTGCAAAACTGCATGGAGGCTTTTACTGTGTGCAATTAAATTTAAAAACCTTCACAGCTGATGCTCAACGCATTCTCCACAGCTTTAGGCTATACATGTGCACTACTTTACACAGAACACATTCTTTACCTCGTCACTGCCCGGGTAGTGATTCAGATTCTTCAAAGGTGTTTAATTGTATGGAATGGCACATCGCCCTTCACTTATTTGCAGAATATTGCATTCTAATTGTGTAAAATGAGCTAAATCTATTAGCGAGCTTTAACTTGTCCTAAACGTATTACAGCTGCGTACTGGTAAACTGGCAGCAGCTTGCAGTGCTTGTGGAAAAACAATTGTAGCTGCCATATTATATGCAACTGCTAGTGCACAGGCATCGGCAACAGCAATGGTTAGCGTATACTTGTTTCTTCTACCCTGGGGTATGCATCCTCTACCAGAATATTGTTTTTTTCGTCTTGCTCTTCTACCACATTGGAATGTGAAATAGGGTGTAATTTGTAGGGTATACTCTTGTATAAACTTCATGAGCATTTCTTCTTGTCTGTGCCACAGATCATTGTTGCTACGACTGTAAAAGCAGGGTGCTGCTTGCGGCACCTGTAGGGAACCGTCTGTCAATCTTTAATGAACAGCAAGGATAATGAATAATCGAATAATTTTTAGTAATTTTCAACAAATTTAGCACTCTTTGCTTTCCACTGTGGTGTTTTTCAAACTCTAATGTTGGCACGAGGTTTGACTTTAGGATGTCATTTTGTGTGAAAGTGTGCACTTGCGCGCATAACACCTCATCGACAACATTCTACTGCACAGAATGTCATTAGCTTTCGTATGCATTGGTCACTATCTCACAAACCGGCCTACTGCTTTGTTACTTGGAATGTAGCATTAATCTAAAGCACATTTGGTGTTCTAACAAAAATAATAGCGCCCTCTTATCCCCTAATTCTCCTCACTTGATGCCTAGTCTTAAAGTAGCATGGTTTACACCATCAGAGTCAGCGTGGTGTATAATTGTGTCTATGGTGGGGTGGGGGTGTAGAATAACTTAAGCAACTTTTCCAGATGACTTGAATCAGTATTGTGGAATGCTGTTTTTTTTCACTCACTGTTACCAAGTTTCAATTTCGTTGTGTCAAGAAGTATAATGTAGTTCGCTAGCGCTCCTGCCAACACATATAATGCGCAGGCATCTGTGTTGAAAAAAAGACCAGCTAATGGTTTGCCAGGAGCTAAGGTCCATTTAGACCATTAAATGTTGAGCTTACACCTGTGGAAGTAACTGGTGAATGAAAGCACACCCGGGAGAACTGTCCATAATATTTTCTTTCATTATAATAATGCGGACGCTTTAAAGAGCATTTGAACTGACTTCTTTAGAAAATGACCCATTTCCTTGTTCAAGTTAGACAAAGGCTCCACAGGAAGACAAAAACTTGAAGCCGTCAACAGCAGCATCAATACAAACAGCGCTCGACGTTTTGCAATCTTGCACCTGGTTATCATATTGTCCATTCCATGTTTTTCCACAGGCTGTTCTTTACTGTCTCATGATCAACTCACTTTAATTTTAATGTCCCTATTTTTTAATATTTGGTTAATACATCTTTTCTTCATCGGCTTTCAACAAAATATGTATTCATAATGTGATTTCATTTACCGTTTACAGTGATCTTAACCAGATGCGTTTTGGTACAAAATTTATTTTCCTTAATTCTTCGTTTCCTGTTTCCAAATGTGTAAACTGTTTATCTTAATACCTATTTTGTCTTCTGGGAAGATTAGGTCTACTGGATTGATGAATTCTTACATGTATACATCGTTTTCTGTTTTGGTCATCCCTACTCTAAGCAAGAACTGACAGCAGTGCTCATACAGTGCTCATCACAATCACCACGGCTAAGCACACCCTTCCTTCCTTTAACACTTTGGCTTCTCTTGTCCTATTATATGCACCAGCTTCTCCCCCAATGAGGCTAGGGGCCTGTGAGCTATGCACAATCCAAAACAACACAGCCAAGGAAAACATTTGCTACCCTGATGACAAGCACCTATGTCGAAATGTTGGCTACAGCAACATCTCTTGTTCCAACAAAGTTGGTCTACCTACATGTTTTTTTAACACAGAAGCTACTGCTTTGTCGTGTTCTGTGACTATACTTTTTGCTGCTTTCTTTAGGATGGATATTCACGAATACTATTTGTTTCTCCTAACAGCAGCAAGTTTATCGTTGCAAGCGTTTGGGGTCAAGAACAACTTTCACCAGGAAAAAATGCAAGACGAGTGATTGAAGAAAATAAAGTTCCTTCTGTGATCTAACAACTTGAGGACTGAAATGTTGCACCTTTCTGTATATATGCTATGCAATGCATTCATATCACAAAGTGCAAAGTGTTTTATCTCTGCAGCCATGTCAGTGTGTTGGCAAGACAATTTTCTCAATGGTGACCTGCTGCTTAGGCTATGAGCTGCCTTCATGACATTTACATTAAAGGAGATGTACTATCATGGACAAAAGTACCCTGGAAGTGCGAGCATCGACCAAATTGCATTTCTGCTCAAGACCGCTGAAAACAGTGGGTCACGCATGCACATTCCGAGCGCAGATGTTAGCGCGGCTGATCCCAGCAAATAGTGCACCTATAAAATTCGGGCGACCCTCGCACATCCTGGACAATTTTTTCCCCGATGGAACATTCTCCGAACAACGGATATGCTCTGCAAGAAGAAATACGGGAAGCACCTGCACTTTAACGGATATAGTACAGATTCAGCATGCGGAGTCTTTCGTTTTCTGAATACGGCAAGCACCTGTATTTTAACGGTTATAGTACAGATTCAGCATACAGTGTGTTCCGTTTTCTGAATACGAGAAGCACCGTACTTTATCGGTTATAGTGCACATTAAGAAGACAGAGTCTTACGTTTTCTAGATAAAGAAGCACTCGTATATTGTATTACGGTCTCTCTTTTACAGTTGTCCGTTCTACGGAAATGACCGTTCTTAATTTACGGAAGAGTGTTCGGTTACAAATTAGCAGCAGATTTTCGGTAAAGTAAGCCACATTTTTTTTACAGTGTACACGGATGTTTTCGCATTTCGTCCCGTCGAACAGGGTTTGATCCCGCGACCTCGTGCTAAGTGGCCTAACACCACCGCAAGTAAAGTAGATGTTTGAAGGCGACAAATACAATGACCCACTAGTCTGTGAGAATCACCGGTTGTATTCGCGATAACGAAAGACGGCAGTCTACAGTTATGCGTGGATTACCGTAAACTTCACCACGTCCCAAAAAAAGACGTTTAACCATTGCACCGCATCTTGACGCCTTAGGACACCTCCGGCATGCTTGCTATTTCACAGCAAAGCTGTTTATGGGGACCTTGTGCCGTTGTTGTTGGATTTCGCTGAAAAGGGGCCACGTGACCTAGCGGAAGAAGAAACAAAGAGCGCAACATGGGGAAGGGGTTGGAGTGACCCCTTTCTTCCTGTGAGAATGGTATCTTATACCAAAATCTTATTAGGCTGTCACAGGGTGCATTTCTACCATTGGTTCCACTTTGCCGCGAAAGAAACAAATGTTGTGCTAGCGGTTTGCGGCGAACAAACAGTGCCCAGCGATTAAAACGCGATACTAAGAGCGCGTGGCTGCCGGCACTTCTTGCTGGAAGAAGTGCCGGCAGCCTTCTGCAAGCTCGTAAATGTGAAAATGTTCTGAAAAAATTGTCAATTAAAAGATCTACAATACAGACTGCTAGCGAAGTTTGCCCTGCATGGTGTACATTCGGTGTAACAGAATAATGTTCTGTTATAACCGTTAAAACGGATGTTTGGGCGAGTTCGCAAGCCATTTTAAACTGAACAGCGCGTATTTTGACTAGGACAAGGAGCGAGACACGACCCGGACATCTCTCCGTTTGACCGACATAAAGCCCGCCACATTCCAAGGGAATGGCGTAGACAACACGCCCTTTACAAGAGATGAATTGACTGACTTGGAACTGAAGTTTATTGCTTGGAACGAAGAATATATAACACGTTAGACGTTAGACGATCCGTACTAGATGAAGGATTCGCAGGATATAATCCAGTCTTTAGAAATTACCAAGAACAAAGGTCTAATGGCCTGTTATTTCGGCATAATGACATATTATTCAATACCGCATGATGAGCTTTTCTGGACCATAGAGGAATGCATTGACCGACAAGGATCAATTGACTTCCAAAACAGGGCCAGCGTATCCGTCGGCTGCTTTTTAGAACTACTTCAAGTGTACTTAAGTTCTACATTCATTTCCTGGGATGGCGAGTTTTACTTGCAAAAACGGGGAATCTGCATCGGCTCATGCATAGACCCCGTGCTTAATGACTTGTTGTTAGCACAAAAGGGTAGAAGGCTCCAAGATAAATTTAAAGCGTGAGAGATTTTACAGTCTTTTCGCTATGTAGACGACTTTCTTCTTCTTGTAGACACAACTGTGGAAAAATTTGATGTGGTGTTTACGCAGCTCAAAAACACCTTTGTTCAGTGCCTTCATCCGCTCATACTGACTACTTAAGTGCCAGAAAACGAAGGCATCAAATTTTTGGATATCAAGCTCAGGTTAATGCAACATCGCACGTGGTCTTAGGAGGCACGAAGCCATAATCCATTGCTACCTTTTATGTCATCTCATTCTAAGCTGGTTAAATGAGCCGTGGCCAAATAATGCTATCACAACGCATTTAACAAATCTTGCATGCACTCCATCCAAGATTCTATCATCAAACTTACCGTCTGGTAAAGGCTGCTTATCCCAAGCAGCTGCTAGTCTCAGTGTCAGAAACTAGCCTCAGTATTTTGAGCAAATACAGTAAAGGACAATGGGTGGGTTCGATGACAGGAAAGGAAAAAGATAAAAACCGCTGTAGTGCGTTATATTAATCATATCTCTCACAGAATAAAAAGAAAAGGTAATAGAGCATGTGTCAGAGTCGTTTTCTCGACTCCGGATAAGCTTGGGAAGATGTGGAAAATGTTTAATACTGATTTTGTTCCAAAAGAGTGCAACATCAAACATGAAAATCAATTCGTCTCTTGTAAAGAGGGTGTTGTCTACGCCATTCCCCTGTAATGTGGCGGGTTTTATGTCGGTCAAACGGAGAGATGCCTTAATGGACGCCTGAAGGAGCACAATAACAATTTGCATAATACTGTAAAAGGGCATCTTGGAATCCTCTGCAGAAACGGCGGCAACAAAGCTTGCCACCATGACTTCGCTCGAACACAGGTTTTAAGTAAACATAGTAACCAACTAACGCGTGCAATCATTTAAGCAGCGCACATCGCCTGGTCAAAAGATGCATGCGTCAGTAGTCCCTTCTTATCGATTTCGTCCAAGAAACTGGCATTTTTTGTGGGGGGATATGATGATTACAGTTATCTCCCTTTGTTCACTGCGGCATGTATCGTTGACTGTGCATTTATGAATGTTTTTTTTTGTTCTTCTGTCATCTTGCAATCCACTGTAGAGACGGCGGCAACAAAGCTTGCCACCATGACTTCGCTCGAACACAAGTTTTAAGTAAACATAGTAACCAACTAACGCTTGTAATCATCTAAGCAGCGCACATCGCCTGGTCAAAAAATGCATGCGTCAGTAGCCCCTTCTTATTGATTTCGTCCAAGAAACTGGCATTTTTAGCGGGGGGGATATGATGATTACAGTTATCTCCCTTTGTTCACTGCGGCATGTATCGTTGACTGTGTATTTATGAATGTTTTTTTTGTTCTTCTGTCGTTAGGAGCTGCTATATCTTCTTCGTTCCAAGCAATACACTTCAGTTGCAAGTGAGCGCTTGTCCGTGTCTTGTCTCCCTCCTAGAAGCTAGAAAGATATGGAATCCGTGGCACTGCAGCTTGTCTACTAAAGTCATACCTACAGCATCGATATCAATGTGTAACAATAGATCAGCATGTTTCGACCCTTCAACCAATAACCACTGGAGTTCCACAAGGAAGTATCTTAGGACCGCTACTGTTTATTATATACATCAACGACATAACAGATATCAGCAACCTTCCAAAATATCTTCTGTATGCAGAAGATACGAGTCTCTTGTTTAGGGGTAATAACATTCCATTGCTCATTTCTAGCATAAACAGCGTATTAGAAAATTTGGAATCATGGAGCGCAGCAAATTCCTTGATAATAAATAGTAAGAAAACAAAAGCGGTACTTTTTCATTACCGGCAGAGCATCGTTACATCAGACATTACGCTAAAAATAGACAATTCTATTATAGAGGTAGTAGACACAGTAAAAACACTAGGAATTTTCTTTAACAAGAACATGAGCTGGGACCCTCATATTAGCTCCACTTTAACCAATTTTTCAAAGTGCGTCGGAATGCTCGCGAAATTTCGCTCCTATCTACCTGTATCGATTAAATTAATAATATACAACACATTATTCATGTCATATGTTAACTACTGTTTCCTTGTTTGGGGCACTACTACTCAAACTAACCTGCACAAAATACACATGCTGCAAAAGAAAGCAGTACGTTACATAGCAAATGTTGACTACCTCGCACATACCGAAGCATTGTTTAAGCGATTCAAAATCATACCCGTTCATAAGCTATACGAATTTTTCTTAGCCGTAAGATATAAAAAATCCATTTTTCATAATCACAACTTCTTGATAGCATTGTCATCTCTCGAAGCAAACTCAACGCCATACTCGTTTCGAAAACACGAACGTTGGACCATTCCCTTTTGCCGTACAGAACATGGTCGACAGATGATGCGTCATGCAGTTCCAAGGTTACTAAATAAATTCATATTTGAACGTTTTTCTCTTCAAACATCTAGTACACAAACTCTAAGAAATCATTTTTTGTAAGCCGCTGTATTCCCTTTGCATTAAAGTCTGACACGAATGACATTTGCATCTCTGTTAACACCTATGCATTGTGTATAAATGAGCATGTACGACGAGTTTATATCCATTGTTCTGAACTTCACTAATAACAATTTTTCTGAATTGTTCCGCTGTATTCCCTTTGCGTTAAAGTGTGATGGAAAGGACATTTTCATCTCTGTGAACACCTATGCATTGTGTATTAATGAGCATGTAACAAGAGTTTATATCGACTGTTCTGAATTTCTTGTATTATATCTTGTTATGTAGTGTGTGTGGATTTTGTACTTTATTTTAAAACTTTTGACCTTGCTGTACACCATGTAGGGGGGCTCGGGCTTCCTCAAGCGAAAATCGTTCGCTTTTTGCCTGAGCCTACCCACATCATAATGATGTAAATAAAACTGACTTGACTTGACTTATCCCTGTCAAACTACGCGCTGTTCTGTTTAAAACATACCCGTTAAAAACAGAAGTGACGTGATTTTGTTCTCGAAGGCGCGTAATTTGATTTGGTGGTCTGCCATTCAAGTTGCATAGTCATATGCCCCGCCATCCAGCGCGTATACCGATGCCGGAAAAGGTTAGCCGTAAGGGTGTCGAAATCGTACCCCTTCACAGAACATACTTTTTCCGGAAGCCGACGAAAACTTTAGCATGTAGAGTGCTGGTCCTATCGTCTAACGCCAAGCCCATCAGTCAGCGCAGACACATGAAAACAACTGAAGTAAGCAATTATGCAGGAGTCGTATCTCACTACTTTTGACTGAACAGGTTGAAAAACAATTGAGCCGTTCACGTGACCAAATTCAGACAAACGTCGACAAGCAGCACAACGTGTGAGATAGGCGTATTGTAAAGGGTAAACATTGCTAGCGCACCTTTCTGCACACTTCAAATCTGCATTGCATTGGTAGCACGGTGTAATAGCTACTTTCGTTTCCGTGCATCGCACGTGGGCGCCACGCTGGGCCTAACGCCCCGCAGGTCTAGCGAGCCCGCCAAGTCGGCATGGCCGATATACGCATGGACGACGAACTCTCCTCGGAGACGGAAGAGGGCGAGGAAAGAATGGGTTGGCAGGCGGTCACCAACCGCAGATCGCGTTCTGCGAAAAAGGCCTGGGGAGCTGGTGGAGCCGCCAATTTGATCCAAGAATCACAGGGAAAGGAAATCACCAACAAAGGTGCTGCCGCGGACAACAAGCTCAAGCGCCGGATTGTGAAGGCGTCAAGAATGCCGCAACTGCCGGAGGAGCACAGGAAAATCATCGTTAGGCCTCGGGGAGGCCTCAGCCTGAACAAGGTCAGCACAGCTATTGGAGAAGCGATCGTCGAGGCTGCCGGACTTACAGCAGACCAAGCGACGGAAGACATCGTCTGCCCCAACTTAACCCAGAATATCATGCTGGTTAGTACACCGGACTCCTCTCATGCTGAAAGGTGTGTGAGAATAAAGTCCATTACGATCATGGAGGCACAATATGAAGTGAGCGCTTATGAAACAGCCCCCCACTCTACGTGCAAGGGGGTTATTAGAAGAGTGAACCTCATTGACAGTCACAGTGTGATCACGAAAAAGATTGTGCATGAATACAACCCAACGGCGTTGGCTGCACAACGTATCAAAGCTACAGGCTCGGCTATTCTGCTGTTCGACAGATCCAGGGTGCACAACTTCATCAAATACGGGTCAACTCTCGTGAGGTGTTATCTGTACAGGAAGCACACTTGCTCAAATGGCAATGCACCAATTTGACGTATGTTATGCATGTGGAAGAATCGGGCATAGATCAGACGTTTGTCCAACACCTGATGTTGTGCAGTGCAAAGGATGTGATATGCAACACCCAGGGGAGGCTCATATCTGCTCTCCCAAATGCAAGTTCTGCGGTGAAGATAACCCCACAGGTGACAGGGCTTGCAAGCAGCGGTACCAAATACCATATGTAGTAAGAGTAAGAAGAAGACAACGCTCCAAAGTGGAGACCGAGATGGAATCGGCCCAACCGACAAAGGAAACCCCTCCAGGCGCCGGAAGGGGCTCACGCTAGAGAAACACATCGAGATCAAGACAGCGCTCAAAATCGAGGGGAAGGAACCGTTCCAGGTCTCGGGAGGCGCAGGTGCATTTCGAGGAGCAGGAGCTGAAGACAAACAAGAAAATGGAGCCAGGAGCGACCTGGGCCGAGAAAGTCAAAGGTACTGTGAAAGTCACAGGTGCGCTAGTCTCGCAGGAACAAAGCAATGATGCCAGAGTAGAACAGGAGATCAGAGAGGTTAGATCACTAAAGAAAGCAAATGAAGTACTTAAGCAGCAGATGCAGGAAATGAAAAAAAGGGTTGAGGACAGAAAGCGGCAGTGTGACAATAGCTAAGCCGGTGTGTAGAAGTAACAGCCAGGAAGAAGAAGACACACCGGCGCCCAAAAAGAGAGCTGTAGTTGCGGAGGCAGAATCGATGTGCTCGGTTCTGGAGGTTATTAGGAATGCGATTAGGGACCTAAAGGACACGGTAGTCAGCGTTAACCTTAAGGTGGGGAAAACATGGAAGTGGAAGTTAATAGCCGAGAAAAGGTTGAAAAAGCTAGAGGCCCGTGGAGAGGATGAAGAATATATGCCCTCGGAAGCCGAAAGCACTAGAACACCCCCAGGAGCGGTAGGGGGTACAGTGAAGCGAACAGTGACAGAGGGTAGCAAGTCAGGGGGAAACGACAATAATAATAGATAACAAAAATAGACTTAGTGTGTGGCATTGGAACTGCAGAGGATTTCAGCAAAAAGCAGCACTAGCACAGATAATCAAAATGGTTGAAAGTAGGCCGAAATTAATAATGCTGTAGGAAACTCTAGCGGAAGAGATTGGGCTGTCCGGCTTCAACTCGGTCTGCAAAGGGAAAGAACCAGGCAGAGGAATTGCCACCCTAATTGAAAAGAAAATTCCCTACATAGAGTACGATCTAAAATTAGGGGCTAGTAAAAATGAATACATATTGATAGAAATGGTCCTAAAAAGGCACAGAGGTAAAGCGTAAAGCTTGTTCTGCCCCAACGTATATAGCAGTCCCAGAGAGATGAAACAAAGCTTCAGAGCAATTTTTAATGAGGCCGTGAGGGTAGCCAAAACTGCGCCACTCATAATAGGAGGGGACTTCAATGCCCCACACCAATCTTGGGGTTACCGCTGGAGTAGTAAGAAAGGGGACGGAATCTGGCATCTCGCCACGGATTTAGGCCTTTCTCTCACCACGGACCCAGCCTTTTCTACCAGGTGTGGCAGTTCCACGTGTACGGACACTACCCCGGACTTATCCTTCACTTATAACTTACCCAGGGCAGACTGGATCAACTCTGGTACGGACCTAGAGGCGACCATTATATACTACACATAATGATGGAAACGACGGGGGTGGAGGTAACGCATTTCACTAATATAGACTGGGATAACTTTAGAAAAATCCGAAAAGACAGAGCAAACAGATCGAAAGGGGCGCATCAGACTAAAAGAGTGGGTGGCTCAGCTTAGGGACGACTTGAATGCACCAACTAAGGCTATAGAGACAGAGGAAGAGGTCGAACAAATTGATAGTAAATTGGCGCATTTGATCGAAGCCAAGCAATCGATTTTACAAAGATGGAAATCACAGCGCTTAAACAGGAGACTTAGGAAATGAATTGCTCAGCTGAATAAGAATATAGAGGAACACGCACGATATTTGCAGAAACAAAAATGGGATGAGGTGTGTAAATGTGTAGTTGGAAGGATAAAACGTGAAGGCAATTGGAGTCTGCTCAGGCATCTGCTCAATGAAAAAGGCACTAAATCGAATAGACGTACGGCAGTGGCGAAACTGGTACACCAGGATAGTCAGACTGCAAGCGCAGAGAGCATAATGGAGCGATTGGCTACTAAGTACTTGCTTCTCAGGAAAGAGGATCAGGATGTGAGTTATCCCGATTACATAGGGGTAGAATGCAAATATATGGATCAGGAATTCACCGAAAGTGAGGTACGCACGGCACTGTATGATCTTTATAGTAGGTCAGCAGCTGGCCCGGATGGCATCTCTAACAGATTGCTTAAGAATTTGGACGACGAGTCAATAAAATATCTGACCACATACATTAATGAAATATGCAAAGATGGAGTATATCCAGAAGAATGGAGGACGGCCAGTACTATCTTAATACCAAAGCCGGGCAAGCAACTCAACTTGGATAATCTGAGGCCCATTTCGTTAACATCATGTCTAGGGAAGACAATGGAGCATGTCATATTGAACAGGTTAATGAAATATGAGGAGGACAATGACATCCTACCGTACAAACTGATTGGTTTCAGATCAGGCTTGTGCACACAAGATGCAATGCTGTTAACCAAGCATCAACTGCTATTAGCTAAACCAAAAAACACTCGAACTCTCTTGGGGTTGGATGTTGAAAAAGCTTTTGACAGAATTAGGCATAGAACAATACTTGAAGTGATTTCCGAACTGAGATTGGGTAGAAAACTCTATAAGTGGTCAAAATCTTTCTTGGCAATCGTTCAGCTTACCTTAGATTCGGGGATATTAAATCAAAGAAGATGGATCTCGGTGACAGAGGGACGCCACAAGGGTCGGTCTTGTTACCTATGCTTTTCAACCTGGCCATGTCAAAAGTGGCAAAGGGATTAAAAGGGATAGAGGGCATTCACTTTACAATTTATGCAGACGATGTGAGTATATGGACAGCTGAACGAAGTATGGGACATGCGGAAAGCAGACTTCAGAAGAACATTTATGAGGTAGAGTCTGTTTTAGAAGACATGGGACTCAAATGCTCTGCTAATAACTCTCAACTCCTACTCAAGAACATAAGGGGTAGAAAACCGAGGGGATACGTTCCGAGGAAGAACCCAGGTTAGTACTAACCACGAAGGCAGGCGAATTTATTAAGCAAGTAGAATCCATTAGAGTCTTAAGCTTATTCCTGGAGGCAAACGGGGCAAACGGAACAACAATACGACACATCACAAGCAAGACTGTGGAGGTAATTAGACTGCTAAGGAGAGTCACTAACAGACACAGAGGGCGGGGAGAGGAGAGCGCATGAGAATGGTCCACGCTTTCGCCTTGTGTCACTTCTCATATGTGGCTGGGATGCTCAGTTGGACTCAGACAGAGCTTAACAATCTGAACAGATTAATTAAAAGGCTAGTCAAAACAACAGTGAGGTTACCGATTAACACGCCGGATAACAGATTGATGAAACTGAGTTTCCACAACACAATAGCAGAGATAATTGAAGCTCAGCAAATTGCCTGTAGAGAGAAGGTCTCTGGAACAGGACCAGGTAGAGCAATACTAGAAGAGGTAGGGTGGTGCCCAACCGAATCCAACATTTCAGGTGAAGGCACAGTAGAACTAAAATATAGCATAAGAGAGATAATCAAGACGACTCCTTTCCCCAGAAATATGCATCCGGTACACAACCTGGAAAGACGAAAGGCAAGGGCCAAAGCTCTCCTGCAAGAGATAGAACACGACAGAGAACATGCGGCTTTTGTAGATGCTGCGTGGGTCAAAGGAAAGAAAGCCTTTGCCGCAGTGGTAGTAGATGCAGATGGTCTCACTCGGGATGTTATTACAATCATGACTGAAGACACGACAGTCGCGGGACAAGTAGCGATAGCATTGGCTTTAAGGAATAATAAGTGGACGAAGATTTACAGTGACTCTAAGATGGCTATTAGACACTTTACCAATGGCTTTAACCAAAATGGCTGCCCAGCTGATCGGTGAGTTGGACAGCCAAGAGATCGAAATCCGCTGGTTTCCTGCGCACATGGGATATGTCGATCCATCTGGGAAGAATTTGAACGAGATGGCTAACGCAGCTGCACGAGGTCTTACTATCCGTGAACTACGCGACCAGGACCCTAAATATATACAGGGGGAGAACAGGGGCCAATTACTTACATATAATGAAATCACGAGGCATTACTACATGAACAGAAGGGAATTCCCAGTGCCACACGCTAAGCTCAATAGAGTTCAAGCGGTGACTCTGAGATTGTTGGAAACAAGAACTTATCAAAGTATAAACTTTATAAACAAGATATATCCTGAAAGAGAAATACCAATCAATTGCGAGAAGTGTAATTGCATCATTACTCTGGATCACATGCTTTGTCACTGTCCTGTGACTTTCACAGACTGTGACAAGGAGAGAGACTGGTGGCGGCGAGCCCTACACAGTGGAGTTCTTTTCGATCAAGTACAGGCCGTCCAGAAGGCCCATGATACGGCGGTAAGGTTAAACCTTGCTGTCCCGACGTGGGAGCCGCCTGCGTTAACGTAAGGGTTGATCTTCAGGATATTAAATAAACTTCATCATATCATTGACAGTAATTAAGTAACATGGAGTTGCTTTACCTTTACCGGTAAGGCATATATAAAGTCAAGAATTTTATTTTACTTTAATGAATCTGTGTATCGGTTTAATTAAGAAAGACGCCTGTTCAAAGGGAAGCTTTCTTTGCTGTTCCTTCGACATTCCCACTCCTGTCGGCACAACGGGGAGGGGGGATTTGGGAGCGTGTATATACATCCCAGGAGCGAGTCAGAGAGAAAAGACGAAGCGGCAAACTGGTTTGGATCAATCGCGTCGAATGCGCACAATGCCCTCTGTACTTTCCTGTGCGTCGCCACTTTAGCTTCTTCAAAGCTGTAATTATTCGGTACTCACCTAGTAGAAAAGAAACCTTTGCAATTTTTGCAGTGGTTCCTTTTCTACTAGCCTGTGGCTCCAGAGGGAATGTAGGTAGAACTGTAGAGAGGAGGGATGAGAAGGGGCAGTTCCTATAAAAGGGGGGGGGGGGAGGGAGGAAGCTGACTTGAGAAGGCAAGAAAACCTTACTTCCATATGGCAGCGGTCACGGGGAAGCTCGTTATCCCTAAGATCATGGTACGGTACAGTACGTTCCTGCTATTTCTAAAAAATGGTAAACACCATGCAAATATGTCAAGCGGACAAATTACGCAGGGCTTGCAGTAGCAGAGCTGCATTAACTAAGGTGCACGAAAGGGTTTCACCGACACCAGGGAAATGGTAGACGGTCTAATCAGCACTTCTGCGCCGGCCGCCGTAGCTTTGCGGAGTCATGGATTGCTAGGGGTCATGGATTTCAACCCGACCACGGCAGCTGGATTTAGACGGGGGTGAAATAGGAAACGCACGTGCACCCAGAGTTTCGGATACGTTAAAGAACATCATGGTGTCAAAACTCATCCGGAGTCCATTACTACGGCATCCCTCGTAATACGACTGTGGTTTGGCACGTACAGCCCCATTATCCAATTCAAGTTTAATACTTCTGCCACGATGCGATGTGCAATGAGGCAATGGCGATGATCAACCCTCTCAGAGGTTATGAAATATGGCGCACAACACCGTCTCAAGCGAACACCTCTCCCTGTGTGCTCTGGGTACTAGGAAACAAACGGCATTGATGCACTAAAGTAACTTTTAACGTCAATTCACCACTCTCGTGCTAGACCAAACCTTGATGATAAACGGCGGAGCACGCGGTCGTACGTGCTGGTTACCTCAAGATGTCCTGCAGTTGGTGCGTCATGGATCTCAAAGAGCACAGTTTGTCGTAGATGTTTTGGCACGACAAGAAGAAGATTAGATCCCTTAAGGAGGAAGTTCCTTCGCTACAGAATGCCGCCCTGGAGCACATATCAGTCAACGGATGCGTCGGTAGGTGTAGAGCGCAGACACTTGATGAGTGCTCGCAGCGATAGGTTTCGGTACTGCTCATCGGCGATGTTAGCGAAGGCAGACGGAGAAAATGCCGTTGGCGGTAATACTGTCGGTGTCGTCAGGCTCGTCTACCGGGTAACGAGACAGGCAGTCAGCGTCCTTGTGTAGTCGGCCAGATTTGTAGGTGACAGTATACGAATATTCTTGGAGGTGCAAGGCCCAGCGAGCAAGTCTTCCTGTAGGATCTTTCAGTGAGCATAACCAGTAAAGCGCGTGATGGTCTGTGACAACGGAAATAGGTCGGCCATACAAGTATGTGCGCAACTTCCCAACCGCCCAAACTAGGCCAGACAGTCACGCTCAGTGATGGAACAGTTGCGCTCCGAGGGTGAGAGGAGCCAGCTGGCGTAAGCGATAACACGGTCGTTGCCGGGCTGGTGTTGTGCCAGTAATGCGCCAATTCCGTCACCACTAGGACTTTGGTAGGCGCAGAAGGAACGAAATGGGCCAGAATGGGAGGCGTTGTGAGAAGGTCGATTAGATGCGAGAATGCAGAGGCCTCGTTATTGTCCCACTGGAAAGGGGCGTCTTTTTTCAAATGCTCGGTGAGTGGTCGTGCCATGGCCGCGAAATTTTTCACGAAACGGAGGAAGCGCGAACAAAGGCCGATCAAGCTGCGCGCATCCTTGACACACTTCGGAAGAGGGCAGTGCGTAACAGCATGGATCTTGCCTGGGTCCGGTTGCACTCCGTTCACGTCAACGAGATGCCCAAGGACGGTAGTCTGGCGACGGCCGAATTGGCACTTTGATGCGATGAGTTGCAGACCGGCTCGACGAAAAAACGTCCAGGACTGCTGAGAGGTGCTCGAGGTGCGTAGCGAACGTTGGGGAGAATACTATAACGTCGTCCAAGTCGCACAGGCAAGTGGGTCATTTCAAACCGTGAAGAAGAGAGTCCATCATGCGTTCAAAAGTGGCAGTTGCGTTACATAGACCAAACGGCATCCCTTTGAATTGATAAGGACCGTAGGGTGTTACAAACACAGTCTTCTTGTGGGCGAGATCGTCCACGGCAATGTGACGGTAGCCGGAGCGAAGGTCAAGAGAGAAGTAGCGACCACCGTGGAGGCAGTCAAGGGCGTCATCAATTTGAGGTAGGGAATACATGTCCTTTTTGGTAACCATGTTAAGGTGGCGATAATCTACGCAAAAGCGCCATGACCCATCTTTCTTTTTTACCAGTACAACAGGTGACGCCCATGGATTACATGACCGTTCAATAATGTTCTGGGCAAATATTTTGCGAACTCCTACGTGAATAACTTGACGCTCAGGCGGTGACACTCGATACAGGCGCCGATGAATAGGAGGGGCATCGCCGGTATTAATGCGATGTTCAACAACTGTAGTCTGGGCCAAAGGAGGAGCGCTATAGTAAAAAAATATCGTGGTAGGAAAACAGAACGTAGTAGAGCTCACGAGAGGTGCTCGAACGGCATCTCGGGTGCAATCTTTTTCTGTAACTCGGCGATGGTACAAGTTGCCGACTGCGATGGTAGAGGAGAATCGGCTGAATTGTCTCTGGCCCAGCTTTGCTCATTCGAGGATCACTCAGTAGCATCTATTGCAGTAGACGACATCTCGCGTGGCAGCATGTGTGTCGTCAAGCCAAATTTGACCACTGGCAGGCAGACGCAATTCTTCGTAATAGATAAAACTGTATGAGGTACTGTGATCCGGTGTGTAAGTAGGACGTTTTGCATAGGAGCCGCGATGTAGTGACCGTCGGGCACTGGTGCGGATGACACTAAGGTAACGTAAGTGAGTGCCGAAGGTGGCAGGCGAAAGAAATCGACGGAACTGAGGCCCCCTGGGGTGTGGTTCAGCGAGATCCAGAACAGGCAGGTCAGGGCGGAGAGTACTGGCGAAACAATCGATGAGAGCAGAATGTGCGGAGAGGAAGTCGAAGCCGAGGATGATGTCGTGGGGACAGGGGGCAATGACTGTGAATAGCACGATATTGGAGCGATCGGCGAAGGAGACGCGGGCTGCACACATACCAACTACAGGGGCTGTTCTGCCATCGGCGACATGGACAACAGGCGTCGTGGCGGGCGTGATAATTTTCTTAAGGTGGTTACGAAGGTCCGCCCTCATTACCGACAAATGCGACCCAGTGTCTAGAAGAGGAGATACAGAAACACCGTCGACTTGCAGGTCAAGAAGGTTCAGATGAGTGGGCAACGTCAGCAGAGGATATGGCGGCGTATGGAGCAATGCAGCGTCCCCTCGAGACGCTGCATCGTCTAGTTTTCCGGATGGGAGCGGCGTCCTAATGGAGTCAGCGAATAAGAGCGACGGGGCTGTGGAGAGCAAGATTGTCGTCGTTGGGCCGAAGGCGAACGAGAATAGGGGCAGTTCGGAGCAGGAGAATCTATGGCGGCATTATCGGAGCGGACAGCATAGGGACGAGAAGGCCCACCTGGGGGGGGGGGGGCGAGACTAGGCAGTATAAATAAATCGGTTCGGCGAGCTCCAGCGACTGCGACAGTACCGAGAAATGTGCCCGATTCGATGACAGTGAAAACAAATGGGCTTGTCGCCTGCAGTGCGCCATTCAGATGGGTTGCGGAAACGTAGTGGGTAAGAAAATGCGGGACGGGGCGGAATCGAAGAAGCCGGGTGGGTATCAGGGCGATGGGCCGAGCAGATGGTGTGAAGACCCATGTTTGCGAACTCCTGGTGGACAACTGCCTGGATCAGAGAAACCGTTACTGTAGGTGCATTGGAGGGGCTTGAGTCGAAGGCAGCCGGATAGGCGGCCGCGATCTCACGCCGCACGATTCTGGCAACATCGCCAGTGTTGTTGGGACGAGGAGCATGAGCACAGGAAGACGTCGCTGGGGTGTTGCTGAGACGGGCAAACTGCTGGTCAATACGTCGGCTTTTAGCGAGTTCCAGGGGGCGGCACTCTTTTGTAACTGCATCCACCGTCGAACGTTTTTGAAAACGAGCAAGTTGAAGGCGTCATCGGCAATGTCTTTGAGGATGTGGGAAACCTTGCCTGACTCAGTCATGTGTGCGTCAACTTTGCGGCACAGAGCCAAGACGTCCTGAATGTAAGTGAGGTATGGTTCTGTTGACGTCTGCTCACGGCCGGAAAGCGCCTCCTGCGCGGCAAGTTGGGGACCGTAGGGGTTGCCGAACAAGTCTCGAAGCTTTGGCTTATGCGAATCCCAACTGGTGAGCATATCATGTGGTGACCACATGATACAATCTACGTAGTCGCTCTCCGCAATCCCGATACGGTGTTCACAGTTGTCATAGCATGACTTTTGCGGCAGTAGAATAAAGAAAGCAAAACGCCGATCCAGTTGTGATAATAGATGTTATGAACGCCAAATTTAGCTACAAATGGTTTCCATACAGGCATCAAACAGCACAGAGATGTCGCGCGTGTGGTGGGCTCGTTGTGTGTCGTCCGATTGTCAGATTGTTTTCACATTGTCTTCATATCTTGGCTGCATCACTAACATCGGGCGCTTTTTCGTTGACTGATATCCTGCACAATAGCCTCATCAAAGTTTCTCATTCACTAAAACTATGTGCCAATGCAATGCCAATGGGAAAATTTGCACTAACATAAATGTGGGAATCACATTTGGCGGTACGCTGGAAGATATAGTAGAAATACGCTGTATTACTCATCGTCACTGGCGATAATGCAAGAGCCTGAAGGACCCTGTAACGGCTTTTACAAACAGCGCATTCACCAATGTGTGCGTTCCAATCTTATACAATAGCCCGCAGCGTTTGCAATGCAACGTGCCAGGGCAATTCCTTCATTTATGAAAAAAAGTTGAAAAAGGGAAAAGAAAAGCAACCCGTGCCGGCGCGCATGGCGCGCAGATAGAGAGAAAAAGGGAAAGAATGAAAAAGGCGCCCAGACTCCTTGGAGCGTGCACGCCCTCGCGCGCGGAACTCCTGTACATGCGCAACGGCGGTGCGCCGTCTGTCTGCGTCAGTTTGAATTCACAATGAGTGCGCAAGGCACGTAAACGCTTGTGACGCAGCTAGAGAAAAACAGCTCGTTTGTGTGGCGCCGTTTTTTCGGGTGTGCTAAATGAGAAGCTTGTGACACTTTTTATGGCCCCGCAGCAACTTAAACCTTCTTTCGGTGCTCACGCTTGTTGAAAACTCATCGAGCGATTGGCAAGAGTGATAACACGGGCGTGTGTTGCTTGCGCCGGCAGAACGCGCAAGAGATAACGCCAAGGAGCTCAAACGCAAGGAATTAGAGCAACTAGAAAATCCTGTCTTCTCAATGACACCCTAGCATTTGTCTTTAGTCTGAGTAGAAGGAATTCTGCGAGCGTCCAGCTCAATCTGGTTGAGAGCATGTGTTGTGGCCACCTCAGTGTATTCGTAGCGTATTATCACGTTGGTTGTAGCCAATTTCTGGGAACACGCAGTAGCCCGTGTATTCGTGCTATTAAAGTTCAGGAAATAAGGCCCGGGAACAGGGAAATGCTTGGAAATAGAATGTTTTCGTCTTATGTGCAGTATTCTTTCGGTTGAGTTGGCTATTTTTACGCCAAGTGTGTAAAAGCGAACTGTTTTGTTTGTAATAGCGCCCATTCAACACTTTAGCACGCATCGCCTCTAAACGCACTATTCTTACATGTTAATACCAAAATGACAGTTGCTTGTAATTAAATTTTTTTTCAGCTGACGTCGTCTGGTGGAGCTTCCACGGGAACTACTGCTGCTTACCTAATGCCACAACGTTGGATGAATGCGCAAAAAGGCCGCAACGAGCATTTATATAGAATAAAACATTTCCTCATTTCATTCACAAGGCGCCTTGCGCCTGTTTCACATTGCACGTGGCACAACTTCGACGGAAGTTTTTAAACATCGTTCGCAATGAATTTTGCTTAATAATACAACGATTTTGCACTAAGACCGCGCGCAGCGGAGCCGTAGAAGCAAAAAAAACATAGCGCAGCTGGCGTGACGCGCACCAGCTAGTATTCAAAACGCGTACGCACAAAGCCGGAACCGGCAGTGTGGTCCAGGCATTAACGCCGATGGCTTGGTGCGCTGCAGTCAATTCGGCCGCTCGGCTCTATGGTAGTGTCCGCTCTTGTATTTTTTTCTATGCTGTCATAGTGGTGACTGCGCCAAGACGCGCAAGAAAATCAAAAATTACAGTGTAATGAAGCAAACGCGCCTCGTATTTCGGATAGCAGCTCAGAGACGACGACGACCACCCGTGCGGTGAATTGCGAGAGCACTCGGGTTGTTCGCTGCTGCTAGGCTGCTGTCTTTCTGCTGTTTCTCGCCTTCAATTAAACAGCATTACATTTGGTGGAGGTGCTGGGATCGCTCAAGTTGCCCTGGAGCTTCAATTCGTCACGTCATAGTGCCATCATCGATTGTTCTCGCGCAGAAGTGGCCCTTCCGCCACTATGTGACTCCCCACTGATCGGCGCCGACCTGAGTGTTCACAAGGTCTTCGTTGATGATGATACTTATCTGCCTCCGGAGACGTCGGTGCTTGTGACCTTGTCGTGTACTGCCGTGCCAGACTCAGCTGCGGCGTTTACGCCCTCTGACATGCTTGCTCGACGCAAGGACCTATTTCTCCCGGTCGCCGTACTCCCGCTTAGGTCTGAATCCGCTTTGATACCCATCTATAATGCTCACCGGTATCCAGTGACCATACTGCGCTGTGATACCTTAGGATTTTCGCAAGCTGTAAGACCTTGACGTACACGATGGCACCACACATTTACATTTGGATGTGATACCTCCGTAACCTCAACACCGCCCTTCGGCGCCGAATACTTCTCGTCTTTAGATCTCCGGTCCGGCTATTGGCAGGTTCCCATGGCTGAGGTTGACCGCCCAAAGACAGATTTCATCCCTCCCGATTGCCTGTACGAGTTTAACCTTATGCCATTCGGGCTCTGCAACGCTCCCGCTACCTTCGAGCGCATGACTGATGCCATCCTTCGCGGACACAGGTGGACGACTTGTTTATGTTACCAGGATGAAATAGTGGTTTTCTCACACAATTTTACGGCACATGTTACCCGTCTGCATGTCATCCTGTCCTGTCTCACTTCAGCGAGCCTACAGCTCTACCTCAAGAAGTGCTGTTTCGCTGCCAAAAAATAACTGTATGGGTCCCGTTGTCTCGAAAGACGGCATCCTTCCTGATCCCGACAAGCTTCGCGCAGTCGCCGACTTTCCGAAGCCCACATCTATCATGGCAATGCGAAGTATCATAGGCCTGGGCTCTTATTTTCGACGCTTCGTGCGGAACTTCGCCTTTATTACCGCACCCTTGACGAAGCTGCTTACCGCAAGCAGCTTCGGACGCGGAAATACCAGACGCGAAAAGGAAGCGAAAAATACCGCGTCACGGCGCTCGACCAAATGGGAGACGTAGACCATTTCTTCTGCCTCCTCTCATGCTCCTAGGAGCAGCGGCGGCGACAAGGTAATAGCATGTCGCTACCTTTAGGTTTTAAAGTGAAAGCTTTACTGGCCGCGAACTTCTGATTTCGCAGTGGCGATGCTCCGAGGAGGCACATGACGTCACAACCTGTGCCTCACCGCGGATATTTCTCTCCCGCTCCCTAGTCACTAATGCGCATGCGCCACTAGTAGCACGGAGCCACAGGTGTTCCGCCGCTGCGCAGCGCCGCGCCTTTCCGTTGCCGCCGTTTGGTATGACCTCACAACGCGTTCCTCGTCGCAGCGCTCGCCTCCGCTCGCTTCGCCAGCTGCGTCGCATGCCTGATAACATGTCGGAGGATTGAAAAGGAGAGCTCACGGGCACCGCAACCCCAGTTGAGGCGGCAGCATGCAAGGCGACAGTTCTGATAAGCAGGAGGAGGCCTGGAATCGATATTGGAACCAGATGAAGAGGAAACAAATCGCCCAGGAAACAGACAAACGGCAGGCCGAAGGACTGGCTAAACGCCGCAACATAGCTAGACAACCAGACTAACCTGTACTTGCAATCAAGATTAACCAAGGCTAACCATGCTATGCCTTAGCTTTCGCTACGTATATCCTGGCATAGCCGAGCTAAGCCACTGTCAATTTTTATTCAGGGACCTTAAATTTGGGGGCTTGTACTCCTTGTATATCTGATTCTGCTTAGGCACTACGGATGTGGTTTCTTAACGCGTGTTGTAGGCTTTTTTCCACTAGACATGCCGGCATTGTGGAGTGGGGTCGAGTTTGGGAACGCTCGAGCGTTAGCTGCCGGCACGGTGAACGATGTGAAGCAGCGGGCACTGCCGCCCCATTAGGCGACCATTGTGTACAGATTGTCTCGCACATGCGGCGATTGTGCTAAGTCAGCCATGCCGGACCATAGCTTTGGAAAAGAAAGCTTTATTTTCAAGTGTTAAATGTCCATTAACGAAGAAAGGGTTCTCTGTTGCTGTTGCGAGGCCGATATCACTCAGGCAGAGACTAGCTTTTAGTGCTTTCACGAAGAACTCTGCTTTCTTCGTTCTCGAGCAGCAGCGAGCAATGATATTTTGATTTCCTGTTTTAGTAGGAACACAATTAAGAGCGTCGACGTCGGTGGGCGTTACTGGGCAACCAATATTGTTGCGAATATTTTGTATGACCGTCGCACATTCCTCTCATTATGTGCAAGGAATGCCCTTAATCTCGACGCTATTTAGTCGAGTGTATTGCTAGAGTTCGCAGACATCTTTGTGAGAGTGTTGGTTGCTTGTAAATATTTGTTTTCAGAATTTAGCCTCACTGGTTCGGGCACTCAGCCTTTCGACGAGTTTGCTTAGAAATTGCACGCTAGTTTCCAAACTATTGGTTCTTTTCGTAAGTTCTATGAAGTGTATGCCTGAATTGCACGCCCTCAGCAAGAGTTTCCCGAAATGCATAAAGAAGTATTTCGATTACGTTTCCAAGCTTGGATTCAATGCCATGAATCCTTTTGGCTAGCTCCGCATTTGTAGGCATTATTCACCGAACACACCCGGAAGGCCATGCGAGACGACGCAATCTTCGAAATACAAGTTAGCACGAGTTCATCAGTAGTTGGCAGTGGCTGCAGCAATAGTGGAATTGCAAATGACAGATGCAAAAAAAAAGTTGGTCAATGCGTGCTGCTATTGCCACAACCGCTGCCAGAAGTAGGCGCCGTTGCCGCTGCGCCTCCTTTTGTCATCTTCCCACTGCGGGCTGGTGGTGCAAGCGCAACGCTGCTTCCAACAGCACCGAAGATTTTTGTTACACGCCGCTGCTGAAGGCCGGAACACACCTGGAAGCCGACAGCGAGACGTTGATCACGGGGAGCGGAATACAAAGACCTTAGCCCGCAGATGCGAAAAAAACTTTGATCAGTGCGTGTTGCTATTTGCACAGCCGCTGCAACAATTAGGCGCCGTTGCCGCTGCGCCTCCTTTTATCATCTCCCCACTGCATGCTGGGGGCGCAAGCGCAACGCTGGTAAAGCCAACACCGACGACCCTTGATCCGCGCTGTTGCTGAAGGCCGGGACACACGTGAAATCTGATTGTGGGACGTTTATCACGGGGAGACGAAGGCAAAGACACTAGCATGTAGATGCAAAAAACGTTAGTCAGTGCGTGTTGGTTTTACCACAACCGCTGCCCGAATCGGTAGTGGTTATCGTGTTGCTTTTACGAAACACTTGACGCAGTAGATGTAGGTATGAGCTTGAAACCTCTTCCAATTAATTTTCCCCATCTGGCACAACCAGCACCATAACATTTTTAAGACATGGTGCAACATTCTCGTTTGATCACGCCACGAGATGATTTCAATTTTGTATGACGTATTATCGAAAGTGATGCGTTACTAGGTGTAAAATATTGCCCTAGTACAATTACAGTCAGCTGTATATATATCAAGAAACGTAATTGGTCCAGAACCAAAAGCAGTGCTTCGGGATACTTTATGACCATGTGCTTATTTTGTACTATGTGATGTTCAAATACAAAAAAGGTGAGAAAAAGACAGTGAAAACTGCCAAACCTACTTCGACTCAACAATATAAATTGCAATGGAATTTTCAGCTTATATATAGAGTAGCTACATGTACGAAAATATAGCCAGGAAACACGGGGAATGCGAGAGATAGACATTCAAGACTACGAGCAAAACTAGATTAAGATGAAAGCAGGAGTCACCATTTGTAGACGCGGACTTGTCTTTTTCAGCTTCTCTGGTGTTAACGTTATCTTGCAACAACTCGTCTTTTTCAACACGTGGACTTGAAAAAAGCAAGTCCACATCTCGAAACGTTGGTTCCCTGCTATGGTCATGTTCACGTTTTGCTCATCGTGATGATATATACTATTGATTTTAAAGCTCATCACACACATACCACAAAAGCCCAGGCCATAAGGTGAAAGAAATGCCTAAATTTATTTCATTGCAATAGCAATTATATGGGCACTCCAGGCGCGTGTCCGCTGTCGGCGTTGCCATCGCCGTGAGGTTCTCTATAAAGTACGAGGGCGATTATATTTTCGCCCTGCACCGTATCCTGTATGTGCGACTGAAAGCGTGCGAGGAAGAGCCGGCGATCACAGTTGAATCTCGCGAACGTAACGGCTGGGAGAGAGAGAAAGAAACAACTTTATTGAGCCGAGCTCGACATCTTCTTAGACGCCGTCAGTGGAAGTGCTTCCCTCTTCACGGGACCCATATGCTTCCTCTGCCTCTTGCCAGCCCAACCAGGCACGAACGCGACGTCCCGCGTTTGACTGAGTCGAACTCCTTGATTAGACAGATGAGCTTCTATTAACTCTTCAAGAACGTCGTGCTTGGCCGTGCCGAGAAGGTTGTTGGTCGAAGAATGCTTCGGCATGCCCAGCGCCATCTTGGTTGCCTTGCGTATATTGACGTTCAACTGATCCCTGTCTTTCTTGAGTAACTTGATGTACGGCGCCGGGTAAACGATGCTCGACGGCACGAAGGCATAGACGAGCGTCAGTGCATCGTCCTCCTTCAATCCTCTTTGTCTGTTTGTGACTATTCTAATCATGTTCGAAATTTGTTCCGCTGAAACCCTGATTTCGTCGAGCGACGCCCCGTAACGGTCGAAAGCGGCGAGGATGCGCGTCACCTTCCGTCGCGCGCAACACTTCGGATGAAGGGTATGGAAGCAGAGCACGTTCTACTCCAGGTGGCCCGGGCAGCAACGGACGCCCACCCGGGCTGAAGTGTCCTGAAAGCCATCTGAGAGGGCTACAAAGTCCTTGCTGCTCTGTGTTTTTGCGACTGAGTTCTTTTGATGCGAGCGGCTGCGCTAAGGTCACTTCGCTCGCTGGTGCTGCCTCATTTCCTCACTGCAGTGTCTTGAAAACGAGTTTCCGCGGTCACTGAATTAGATGTGTTCACCTTTGCCTCTACGCGTAACTGCGACTTTTTCTTTTTTAATGTGAACCAAACATCCGTACTGCTAACTTAAGTTCCAATTTGCACATTCACATTTCCTCTCTTGCTTTTTTCTCTTCTGTGCAGATTTTACTTTCCTGCATATACAAGAACCAGTGACAGGGAACAGAACGCTTTTGTGGGCAGCCAGTGCTCTGCTATGAAGGCTGGCGTGTTCTGGCTACGGCAGCAGCCTCAAAGATTCATGCATGACAACGTTTGCTGAGAACGTTTGCTGCTGTTTGTCACTCTTGTTAATTACAATTTCTGCACCTTTTCTAACTTAATAGGTAACAAAGTTTGACTATGTACCATGGCGTTAAGTAGAAGTCATGTTGCATTTTAGCCGGGAAGCATGTTTTACATACTGCACTGCATGAAGATCTCATTTTTATAGAGCACGTAAAAAATAACAGGGTATTGTCATTTATCTTTCAGTTCCGCTAGCACGTCATATGCGTGGAATTCACTAATCCGTCGTATGCCGAAGAAATGGGCAATATTTATGCGCAATACTGTGCTAGAATATGACGACGTTTTACAAGGGGCACCCATAAAGTAACTTGCAATTTATTTATAAATGAGGGAGGGACATCAGAAAAAAAGTCATATTAACGGATAAAGCGATGCGCAGAGTGTTTGTCCGATTTGAACCAACTTTTACTTTTTTGAAGAATTCATTGCAGCATGGCTCTAGTTTTGTGTACAGGTACGTGTCGTGATACTCTGTCGCCTGAAACTGAAACCAGGATATCGTTGGTTGTTTCCAGGAGTGTTTCCCTGTGAAAAACTATTTTGAGTGTGCAGGAGATCCAGCAGGACAACGCTTTCTCAACAATGATGAGTTTCATTCAGAAGCGACATCTTCATTTCGCCCTGTGGGGGTGACATCGGTATACAATACAGATGTATATTTATTTATAAAATATTTGTGACAGACATAATTAAATTGATTTGTGCAAGCAAAATGCTCTAGTCGACAAATCAGGCTGTCCTACACTATTTCAATGGTTCGCATCTGAAAAAATAGCTCTACATCACTCTATACGAGAATATAGTATTTCCTTTTCTGATGCCTGTGCCTCATTTGATGTAACTTGACAATGCGAACAAACACCGTGTTACTGTGGTCTCTGGTACGAAAACTTGAGAGACTCTCTAATAAGGGTATTAATTTATTCTTGTGAAAATGTTCATTGGCCAACTTTTGGCGCAACGTTAGAGGGGTTTACTGAAGTACTGCCAGACGGACGTCAATGGCTACAAAATGCTTTGATTAAGACAGATGCTAGAATTTTTAATTACCCGTTCAAGATATGTTTTACACCTCAAGTAGATGCTCTCATCTTTCCTGAGAAGGCTAGCGTTCATCTTAATTTTAATAGCATAATAAGAATACAGTGCTGCAGCGTTGAGGCGTACACACACAAAGAAACACATCCGCAGATGATGAAGGGCTTCATCGTGCGCGCTCGTGTTTAGGCTGCTTCTTTGTCTTAGAAGTTAGTTAGCCCTCTATTTTATCTACAACGACATTATTTCATTTATGACGCCTTTTCGCTCCGAACAAATTTTCTTCGCTGGCAGTTTACGATAGTTCGTGGTGCATGACCTTGTACGTACAGCCCACACAAGAACACTTCACACAGAAAGAAGTACAGATTGTTGCGTGAGTGCATATTGCATGGTTAGAAGGAATATCGACATGCACACACTCTAAAAGCTAGGGAGGGTATCGCAGGAGTGAAGGGGCCGATTTACTCTTCAAAGCGTTGTTTTACTATCGCAAAATGTCGAGTGGAGGTAAATGAATTGTTCACTCCGTCAGCAAGGAGAGAGTGAAATGTGCTTTTCACTCTGTCCTTAGAGTAGAATGCCCGTTCTACTCTTCCGGCAATAGAGAACAAAACGTAGCGTAAGCTTCTGCTTCAACTGTACGAGGCTGGCCCCGAATATGGCGATGCATCACTCACGCACGCTGAAGAAAGAACAGACGTTTTGCTTCTCAGAGAACATGCAGCCACAGTTCAAACGAACGCGGAGCGAGCGCTCTACTTTTTCACTCGGACTTGCCCCACCGTGCGCGCGCGCACAACATCGCGGAGCAGCACAGCGCCGGGGAAAGCTGATCCGTCCAGCGAGCAGCAACGGAGGCCATCCAAGGGAGGTCGTGTATCAGCCATCTCGCGTCGAAGCGAAAACACGACATTCGTCCACCATTCCTAGGATATAACAACAAATCCTCCACGGTAAGTGGATTCTATCTTAGTGCACATTCTTCGTATGTGACATGCTATCGCCAGGAATTCGTCGCAGCACTTAGCCGACGCGATTGACAACGGACTAGGCAAGCGCGCTGTGTTTCTCGATGTCAATTGAAAAAGCCAGTCGTCGTGATAACTGCATGTGATTTTATCACTTGCCGCTGTCCTTAAGAGATTTGAAAATCGCGGAGCCATGGTGCCTTCAATAAGACATGAGGTGAGAGGACGCTTAAAATGGTTTGTTCACCAGCCCATGATTCTGAGCCTATGCGGAGCGTGCTCAGCGCACGTTCTGTGTCTTTTATTTTATTCAATTTGGCAGTCTACTCTCTACGGAATGCTGTTTGAATAAGAAGTCACACAATAGATGGCTTGATATTGCTGGTGGAATGCCTTCGTAATATATAGCCCGAGCGCTTGACGGTGTCTTTTGCCCATGGGTAATCTGCGGCCACTGAAGTTACGTGCAGCGCCAGTTCTAGTTATAATCTTTGCCGCAGGCATTCAGCTGCACGCTGCAAGAGGTCAGTTGGGCACGTTATCGTGAACTTACTGAAAACGCATGAGGAATTCATAATGCATGTTGAATAAGGTATGAATTATAAAGTATAAAGCCCATGGAAGCGATCTTTTTCGCAACAGCGACAAGCGATGCGATGGAGATGGCTGTCGCGTTCGATTGTCGCCTACAAGTCCTACCCGATGCGAGCGACGATTTCGAGTGACGTCTCCCAGGTGTTGCCGGTGTGAGGGCAGCAACAGCACGTCGAATATAGCGTGACTCGTGCTTTAATAATTTAATTTGATGTATTTTACTGTAAAGAGCAGCATAAAACATTTCCGAAGGTCCTGCAGTAGATTCTTATTCTTAAATATGCAACCGTTTGCTCGTTCCGTGCTACAATCAGTAGTATTTGAATAACGTACATCCAGTTCCGGCTTCGCGCTATTGGCTAGTCGCTGATGGCACTTCCGTGTGACGAGCGAAGAATTCTAGATTTGCAAAGCCGATCCATCGAGCGACAAGACCGAGCGATCTGTGCAAGCGACGGCCTGATCCCTCGCTCGTCTGGCACAAAATTGCTCTCATGGGGTTTAGCCTTAAACACCATATAAGCGACCTTGCGTGTGACAGCGACAAGCGATGCGACGGAGAAGGCTGTCGCGTTCGCTCGTCGCCTACAAGTCCTATCCCATGCGCCACGATTTTGTGACGTCTCCCAGGTGTTGCCGGCATGAGGGCAGAAACTACACGTCGAATCTAGCGTGAGTCGTGCTTTATTAGTTTAGGTTGATGTATTTTACTGTAAAGAGCAGCATAAAATATTTCCGAAGGTCCTGCACTAGGTTCTTATTCTTGCGCGTATGAAAACTCAACCATTTGCTCGTTCCATGCGACAGTTGGTAGCATCTGAGTAATGTGCATCCAGTTCCGGCTTCGCGCTATTGGCTAGTCGCTCATAGCACTTACGGACGACGAGCGACGAGTTCTAGGTTTGCAGAACCTAGCGATCTGTTCAAGCGACAACCCGTTTTGTCGCTCGTCGTCGTCGCGCAGAAAATTGCTCTCACGGGGTTTTGCCCTTTGACTGAATTGTTTTTGTTCATGTATTGAAATGGTGTGACGATGTGTCGGATTTTATGTCTCCTGTTGCGGTTTTCGAGCACGGTGCAAATCTGAAAGCCTGCTTGTGTGTACGAACTCGGTGAATTCTCAAGCAGCGAGTGATGCATCGGCACCGAATATAATGACCGCTATGTGGAATTACAGTTGCAGGCGCGTTTTACATACGCTTACTGTTTTGGACATGCTCTGCATTTGCTAATATGAGTTGGCACTTCAGAGTCATGTCATATGAACAGCTAAATCACCCTTTCTCGGGGGGTTACAAGCGTAATGTGTGCATTTTGCTGCTGCATGGCAGATCAAAATTTGTTCATCGCTTCAATATTTTTAGAGGAGAAATAAGGTATCAAAATAAAACGTTGCTTTAATTCCGTTACCAGTTGTCTGTCGTATACAAAACAAAGAGATGGTCTAATAAAGTAATCACTGTGGTCTAACTTCAACTTTTATATGCCTTCAAGAATGTAAAATGCTAGATTTAGACCTGCAACAGTGGCGGAGTCTGTCAATAATGAACTCCACTACGTACCTTATCAACGAAAATAAGTTAATGGTTTTTAGTAAGCTTAGATGCAGGCTGCAGTGAACTGTTTTTATTGTTAGTATTAAAATGTAGGTAAGCTTACCAAAACAAGCCTTGTTGTCCATTCTTATAGGCACATCCAGTCATATCCATTAAACCGGAGGACCATATTTTCATCCCTACTGAGCATTATGTTTGCAGATATGATCCTCAAATTATGGCTTGAAGAGAGGCACAACCAGAGATGGTGCGGGGAGCGCACTGGGCACGTGCTTAGAATGTGTCACAAGTTGTGCTTGCGACACACCAGACTAATGACACACTTATGACGTTCGACAATGACCAATATTCTATTTATTAGTAGGAGTTCTGTAACATTGCTGCTGAACGAGGACGGTCTGTTGGTTATTCCCTTTTTCTTTAAATATAAAAATTGAACTTAGATGTTTCGCATGCATTTCAGTGGGAAGACTAAGAGCTAAGATTTTGTTTTAGTGCCATGACTTTATTTCTTGAGTGTCTTGATGTTGTTTTACAGAATGTCCTCGTGTTGACTTATGCAAACGATATTTTTCAGGCACCCACTTTACACAACGCAAGAAGGCAGCTGCATTGACACAAGGATGTCAAAGTGCCGGTGCAGTGCGACTCCACGTACTACAGAGGAGTGTACTCCAAAGAATCAAAATACATTGCCATGCAATTTGGACGAGAAAACTAGAATGTGGTTATATTATGTGGACCATTTGACTAAATGCCAACAAAACCTTCAAAATGCAGTATGTCACACCAAGATGAAAATTCTCACGTGCTCTAGGCAGTCATCTTAACATGGTATACTTATGTAATGTCTCTGATGGGGAAATCAAGATCAAGTATGCTCTCTGGAGGCAAAGACAGGAGAAACTGTCATTGAAGAGTTAGAAATGTGTTTAAAAAAGCTGATTAGTTTTGTGAGAAGTCGCAGCTTTTTGTGTTGCCTCTCAACAGATATATCCATGTAATAAAAGTATAGCAGTACAATGAAATTGCACATTTGCTTAGTCACATAATACATACTTGCAATGAGCACAGTACGTGTGTTCACTATAAAAAGCAACAGCTCATGCTTGGTTAGGTGCTTACATAATTTAACAGCACGTCAATGCTGGGGTGCAAATACAAACCATTGTCATTCTGTATTTTAAATGCTGACATGATGCAGACAGATTTTCATGCGTTCCCTTTCATCTATTTTCTGCACCTAATTGTAGAAGTATGGCTTCTTTTGTTCCAGAAAGGGGAAGCATTGGGGGCAGAGTATCTCATGTCTCAGAAGTCATTATCGCTTACGTGCACGCTCACGAAACCAGTCCATTAAAACCGCTCGTACCTCCCGAAGTGAAAGCAAGGGGGAATTAAGGGCTTTAACTGTATACACCGTTGTGCGCACCTTACGTCTTAGGAGCCACAAAGTCACTTGCAATTGAAAATCATTTTTAAAATGTAAAATTGTGGTTTCTAACATCTGTGAAATAGTCATATGATAGCTTCTGGCAGGTATTTGACATATTAATTAGGGTGGCTCAGTCTACTTGCCGACCAAGTATCCTCGTGGAGGCAGAGATGTGTTGAATGCAAAGAACTCAGAACATCTGAGCGGGAGACCTGTTCATCAATTGGTGCATGCGAACGTATGGTGTTAATCAAGCAAAAGCACGTTAGTTTGATGGCTTCTGCAGACATTATTTTTATAAGGCAAAATGAATTTAAAGCATTTTTGCACATGCTAAAATTCTGGATTTAGAATATAGTGCACAGTGAGGCAATGTATTAATCTTCCTAGACACTTATGTACTTGTTTTGAGACGATAAGGTTCTGTGAAGCACGATAATCTTTCTTTAGGGCATCTTAACCACTTCAGTAAAAAAGCTTTGGTTTAAGGTAGTTGGATCATTGTGGAAGTACATGCATTGCCGCATGGAAAATTCACTTGCATGGAACGGATATGTGAAACAGAATGGTGCCTTTCCCAATTTATGATTTGCTTGTTTTTTTTTGTGCAATTCCCTGCCTGTACTTATGCTTATGTCGCCTTTGATGCAACATGTTCATCTCATCTGATTTTGGTTCATATCTGAAGCAATGCTATGCTTTAGTTCCATTGTATTTTCAACTGGTCACAATAATTGATCATGTAACTGTGCAAGCTGCTCCTCGGAAGTATAGCATTCTTTCAATAATGGGAATGAAAAGCTACAATATATGACAAATTCGATGCGCAAGCTTTTAGTGACAATGCTCCTTGCAGTTTTATACTCATTTGCTACACGCTAGTTAAAATTGTAAATTTAATTTTATGTATTTTTGAGAAAGTGTAATGGAACGATCCTAATAGCACCAAAAAACTACTTTCGTGAGGAGGCCAACCAAATAGAGAATATGATACGCCTCTGTACCGCTTTGAGACCGGGTAGGATATTGCTGCAGAACCACGACAGGGCATTTCTAGAAACATTGGGGTTCAGCCCGTACATGAATAAGTTTATTTAGAATATAAGCAAAGCTAGCTAGACCTGCGGTCTTACATGAGAATATACAACACATTTCTAATTGCAGTGTACTCTCAATCAAGAATATCCATACGATGTACAGGACGTTATCAAATGAGCTGCTGTCTTAGAATATGGCACACAAAAAAGTTTCTTGCACAATTTATCTACGTCACCAGCACCATGCCTAGCAGCTCATCTGAAAACTTCTGCCATTTAAGTATATGCATTTTGTGCCAGAAATGCCTTTGCTGGCCAGTAATGTGGCGCATATTTCTCTTCGATCGAAGTGTCAACACATTGCGAGTTTGTCACGTTTGTTCTGTTTCACTTTTCATTGCATGCTTTATTTTTGAGAAGGTGGAGCCAGCTGATATAAAGGATATTTCTACACTATAATAATAATGAAAGTTTAGAGAATGTACTTGTGTTTTATTACAAGATGTGTTGTAAAATACATGGGCATCATTAAGATCTGATTTTGTGTTTGTCAGTATGGTTTTCAAATTATTATTGAGTTTGTCTTGCGACTGATCAATAAAGATTTTGACCTTTTAAGAGAGAAAATGTTTCATCTGAGTAACTCGGCGACTACAGATTACATCCAATTCACCAAGCACAAATGCAGAAGCTGCTTATGAAGGAATCAAATAATCCCCACATGTAAGTATTGCGAATCCCTTCTAACTTGACCATGGCTCTACATCGTGCTTTCACACTATTGGGAAGACTACTAGCACTCTGTTCTGGAGGAGTGCAAGCACTCTGTTTGGGGGAGTAGCACACGGCTTGGAGGAGTAGAAGCACTCGGTCTGGGGGAGTACCATTATCCTTGTGGGGAGAGTATTAGCGCTCTGCGGAAGAATACTAGCGCTCCCTTGCGGTGGAGTAATAAAACTCTGTCAGGAGGAGGCATTCTGCTCTCTCAAAGAGGGTCGATCTACTCTCGAAAAGAGAGTGAAATATGGGACAAGCAGATACTCCCTCAAAGAGAGTGCCCAGAACTCTGTTTTTAGAGTGCAAACGACAAGAAAGCATCGTACCGTGATTCCTCCTTGCCCCCTTTCTGCTGCGGTGCTCTTCATCAGTCTAGAAGTAAACACTCAAACGGGCACAGAGTGTTAAGTGCGCGCACCGTTGTCTTTGTCTGCGTCTCGTCCTGGCGGGCGCTGTACGCAGATATTGTTTGAAGCATCGGTAACTCACCACACTTGAATTCAGGTTATGGTGTCTTTAAGCGTTTCCCAGTCTCCCAAAAAATAGGTTGTACGATTCGCCTAATTTGTTGTCGAGCGTGTTCTCTCCATTCGATAATTCGGCCATGATAAATTGGCCTTGCTTCAACCTAGAATATTTTCCTCCCGGTGCCTGAGTGCCCTTACTCTCAGATATGGCTATAAGCATCGCAACTTTTTTGCGTTAAGGCAAAAGTTGCACTTACAGAGCGTCCTCTACACCTTGCGCCAGTTCAAACGTCTCCTGCGGCTTGGAAGGGTCGTAGGGTCGCATTTGCAAGGTGATGAATCCGTACAAGGGATCTAATGCATCTTTTGCCGTTCGTTCTGGATTGACCTTCTTGTGAAACTCGCGAACAGACTGAAAAAGAAGCATGAAATAAAATCCTTAAGAAGCAGTTCCTAAAAATTGGCAGCGCAAGACAGCCCCTGCAATCAACGTGTGCCGTACTAACAGCATTCCCAATTACCACTCCGTTTCCCACCTGAACATCTGACCAACCACCGTGGTTATTTGCATCAGTGATCTTGTATTATTCACTGGCACAGCAGACAGCCTCATTGTAGATTGCGGAAATAGGTAATGTCAGTTTCTTGAGGGTAAACAACACCAGGTACTGACTAGTTACTCATATAGCAGCCTAAGCAAGCAAGTAGAACATCCGTTATACGGAAAGCGGGAGCAGAGTTGTCGCCAGTGAGATTGAAGAAAACGTGACTGCACGTGTTTTGCAGTGCTGTGTGAGCGTGTACATACCATGCCACGGTTATCATCAAGAAGAAAAGCGCATGAACGGCGTGGAAAAGAAAAACAATCTGCCGACACCATGGAAGCGGCACTTTGTGCGCAACTGGGGGAACATTTTAGTAATAACAAATCATAAGTCACGTCGCCTTCATGCGACTCCGAGCTAGGTTCCGCATATTGCGCCGCCCAAGGTGCAGGCTGCTGATGCACGCGGCAATGTTGTCTTTCCGCAGGCCTATCCATGGGATACCGATACGCGGAGATAGTGTCACGTATAGTTTAGGTGTAGTGGCGCTGGATATGAAGTGTCATGCCGGAACAGAGAGGCGTCTTACAATTTAGGCGCTGGAGAATGCACAAAACAGCTGTCTTATTCGTAGGGTGTGCCAAAATAATGCGTTTATTATTTCAGTGAATTCTGAGAAGTGTTTCTCGTTCTGTTTGTGCGTACCTCTTAATGGCATACGCTATGAAGACTTCTTGTAATGACTTGAAGCCCGAAGCAAATACAAGCAGTCTTTTTATAATAAACTTCAGTAAATTTGGGGGTTTGTTGCATGACGAAAGGCTGCAGCAAGATCAGGCATTTCTTTAGCATGCATAAATAAAGGCTGAAGTTTCGACAACGGAACACGTGGACATTCATTTCACCTATTTGCAATTATTAGACTTTAAAAGGCCCCTTACCAGGCCACATAGCGAATATTGTTAATTCGCTGGAAGTTGTTACGTGCTCTCTAAGCAGAGCTCCATCACAACTATGGTACGAATCAATTCTTTAGTAGCATAGATAGATAGATTTGAAGCGGGGCGAACCCTTAATTTGACGAAGCGAACACCACCGACAACACACACTCTCTGCACTTGCCTCACTTAGCCTCCGCAAGCCAAATTCTTTCCGTGAGTTATTCAGTGTCCGAACCGGTAATCGCATGACGAATACGTCACAGGTCAGGTGTCGGCTTTTTTCTCTCAAATTTCTGCGGAGAGGTGCTCTTGCGCTGACGGTCTCGCGTGCGAGCTGTTGTGTTTGTCTCTATTCGCGCAACGGACGATTTCGCGCTGGCTGCGGGAGAACACCTGATCAGTGCTACACTCTGAAGCAATGAATGAGGCAGGTGTGAGAGGATAAAACAGCATTATAGCTGCGCTGGAGCCGAGAAGAATGGCATAGTTTCGTTCTCTGCGCATGCGACTGCAAAACGTGGGAATAGGCAGGCAAAATGAAAGTACAGCTATCTTGCTACGGCACAAAGTAATGCAAAAATACGCAGACATTCGGTTTCTATGCTTTTCTTCTTTCTTGCGGTAGCAAATATATGGACACTATAAGCATACTTGCGCCGTCGGCATTTTTGACGCCGTGTGTTTCCGTATAAAATCCAAGGCCAATAAAATCGGCGCCGGGCGCCGTAAATTGTGTGTGCAGCTCATCTCGCGCAGCTTAATTGCAGCTCAATCTCGCGCACGAAAGAGAGGAAAGCGGGGAGGAAACGCGACGTCTCCCGTCACGAGCCAAACTCTGGGGAGAGGGTAAGATAGGGGTACATTCGACGACTTGCTGCCGCGGCCGCGGCGCGCTCCCCATAGAGTTACTATACTGATTTTAGAGGACAACCTACCCATACGGCCCATCAATTGAAATCGGGAACCGAAAGAGCGCCGCCCTACTGCTACGCTGAGCTTGTCAGCAACTGGGACGCTTGCTAGACTTGCCGACAGTATTCAATTTTAATCTGGCAGCCGACAGCTTTTATAGCAGTGGTAGCATCGTAGCAGCGTCTCGCTTGCAGTGATGTGATGTGGAGTGCTTCCAACAGTACGTATGGGCTTTATAAGTTGGTTCTTTATTATATGGCTTTATTCTATGACGTGGCTGTGGTCGATGTTGGCCGTGTAAGTGTCAGTTATGCGACCGAAGGATGATCCTGTTAATGTTTCCGGCGGTATGCGGTTTTCAGCGGTCACGCAATATTTGATGTTGCCAGTGCCACTCGACGAGGTTATGCCTTAGGAGCTTGAAGCTGTAGTTGGCAGATTCCTCCTCGGCGTTCCGTAATTCTCCTCACACGGGTGGGGTATATCGCAGAAGCCGCGGAGTGCTTTTTTCGTTGTGGGGTGCTTTTCTCATAACAAGGATAGTTTTTTTTACAAGCACTGAAACGGAGATACCAGGAGAGCACCTGACATTATAATGAAGCAAGTGGCGCATGAGCTTCAGGGCACGTAAGGGGCAGTGGGCGGACGAAAGCTCGAATCAGTGTGGTCCGTAGGTTGGAGCCACCGAGGCCGGTGCACCCCAAGGTGTGTTAGCACGGACCCGCGCCACTGGCACGCACTGCGGTGTCTCGCAAGGTAGAGATACTTAAAGGCGCCTGCGCCCATGGTCTTCCTTTTGGCTCGGTGCAGAGAGCAGGATTAACCAGAAGCAGCCACGATCATGACAAGAGAGTGGCATGAGGACAATTGGATGACACCTATATCATATAATGTGGCAGGGATGGCGTGAGCAGCACGTGTGGGCGGCTCATAGCATACGTCTTCACTTCTACTACAGGATTTCGTCCATGTGCTTCGCAATCGGCCCGGAACAGTCATCCACGCCGGATCAACATTATCAGGCCGACTTGACCGACTTGGCAGCGTGTTCAGCGACGTGAGAGCATAGTGAAACTACTGCTTTTCTTTAGGCGTGTAGGGTGCGGAACAGGCGCTTGCTGCAATCAACGACTCTGGTGCCCAGCTGCTTGTGATCAGACTGCACTCCCTGGGGCGCATCCGCCCTTCATCTGGACCACGTGACCAGTTTCCTGGTGCCTTCGCAGGATAAGGTGGCGCTCGGACGGCTACGAGGGTCACCTGGCAGCATGAGCGGCGTGAGCGCATAGTCAAACTTCTGCCTTTCTCCAGCCGTGCATGCTGTGGAACCGGGGGTTGCTGCAATCAACGACTCTGGTACCCAGCTGCTTGTGATAAGACTGCACTCCCTGGGACGCATCCGGCCTTCATCTGGACTACGTGGCCTCTTTCCTGGTGCTTGCGCAGGATACAATGGCGCTCGGACGGCTACGCGGGTCACCTGGCAGCATGAGCGGTGTGAGCGTGTAGTCAAACTTCTGCTTTTCAGGCGTGCATGGTGTGGAACCGGGGGTTGCTGCAGTCAACGACTGTGGTGCCCACCTGCTTGTGATAAGACTGCGCTCCCTGGGACGAATCCGACCTTCATCTGGACTACGTGGCTTCTTTCCTGGTGCTTGCGCAGGATACAATGGCACTCGGAGGGCTACGCGGGCCACCTGGCAGCATGAGCGGGGTGAGCGTATAGTCAAACTTCTGTTTTCTTCAGGCGTGCATGGTGTGGAACCGGGGATTGCCGCAGTAAACGACTGTGGTGCCCAGCTGCTTGTGATAAGACTGCAATCCCTGGGACGCATCCGGCCTTCATCTGTGCTACGTGGCCTCTTTCCTGGTGCTTGCGCAGGATACAATGGCGCTCGTACGGCTACGCGGGTCACCTGGCAGCATGAGCGGCGTGAGCGCATTGTCAAACTTCTGCTTTTCTTCAGGCGTGCACGTTGTGGAACCGGGGGTTGCTGCAATCAACGAGTCGGGTGCCTAGCTGCTTGTGATAAGAATGCACTCCCTGGGACGCATCCGGCCTTCATCTGGACCACGTGGCCTCTTTCCTGGTGCTTGCGAAGGATACAATGGCGCTCGGATGGCTACGCGGGTCACCTGGCGGCATGAGCAGCGTGAGCACATAGTCAAACTTCTGCGTTTCTCCAGACGTGCATGGTGTGGAACCGGGGGTTGCTGCAATCAACGACTCTGGTGCCCAGCTGCTTGTGATAAGACTGCACTCCCTGGGACGCATCCGGCCTTCATCTGGACTACGTGACCTCTTTCCTGGTGCTTGCGCAGGATAAAAAGGCGCTCGGAAGGCTACGCGGGTCACCTGGCAGCATGAGCGGGGTGAGCACATAGTCAAACTTCGGCTTTTCTTCAGGTTCAATGGTTCTATTAATCTTTTCCTTTTGAATTTTATAACGTTGCTATCCGTGCTGCCCTGTTGCTGGCGTTTGTTACCACTTATATTTTTTATTGCCAGAGAGTTGTCTTGACAATGGCTACTTAAATTTCAGACTTCAAAAGGGAATTCTGTCGGGAACTCCGGGAAATGCAAGGCAGTTTTGACTTCATAAACAAAGCCTTTGAGGATCTAGATGCCGAATGTAGTCTTAAATACTGAGAACGAGACCCTCATCGCAAGGCAAGCGTTGTTTGTGCAGGAGGTTGAGGCACTGAAAAAGCAAGTGACCGCTGAAAATCATTCTTCCCTGAACAAAAACATTGAAGTGAAAGGTGTGCCGCATGACAAAACAGAAAATCTCGAGCAGCTACTAAATCGGGTTGGAAGTGCACTCGGTGAGCCCATTACGAAGGAGGACATCGAGATTTGTGACAGTGTTCCTGCGCGCAACATCGATTCAGATCCAAACATTGTGGTTGTTTTCAACCACCGAACAAAACGGGAGGTGGTGCTTGAGATGGTCAGGAAGACTAGGCTAACGACGAAAAACATCTGATTTGCCATAGAGAGACCAGTGTACGTGAACAAATGCCTTGGGCTTCAGCTAAAGAAATTATTCAGAATGAGCATCGCTAAGGAAAAGGAAGCAAACTGGCGTTTCGCATGGTCTCAGGGACGCAAGGTTTTCACGCGCAAGACAGACGAGTCTCGTATAGTGCGAATTGCGTGTAAAGCGGATCGGCAAAAAATTAGCAACTAAAGACAACTAGGAAAGTGCGTTTGGTCCATTCTCATCTTTTTTAATGGTCACACCCAGCGACGTTATTACCCCTAAGTACAGTGATTGTATTGCAGTTCTACACTGCAATGCGCAATCTGTGCGTACTAAGCATGACCAGCTCACTGCACTTTTCAATGAATTTTCTTTCCTTTTTCAAGTTATCATGATTACCGAGACATGGTATGCGTCTGACAATGTAGTAATCCGCTTGCCTGGTTACAACATCTTTTTTTAACTGACCTTATCGACGCGGCGGGTGCGTGTTGTACCTTGTGTTAGTGCGCTTAACGTGCAACTTGCTCGCCGTCTTTCCTATATATACCGATGATTATGAAGTTTTAGCACTGCAGTGTGGAAAATGCGTGTTTATTGCTGTTTACTGCCCACCAGATGGAAACAGCAACACAACTTTTCCTTTTTTGGAAAATTTACGCAACTTTGCTTCAGTGAACGAAGTGCGCCTTACTATGGGAGGAGACTTAAACATCAATTATTTACGTCAGACACCGAACTCTTGTGCATTGCGAATGACTCTTGAGTCACATCACTGTGCTAATGTTATTACGGAACCTACAGGGATCGGCCATCTCTCTGATAGTTTGGTAGAGGTATTTATACCAATCGTTCTGAACAACGTAAAAATTCAGCTGTGATTGTCACAAGTTTACGTTAACATTTACCAATTTTTATGTTCTGCCATTTTAATCAATGTTTTAAACATACACATCAGGCTAACACATTCTGTGTACAGGAAATCAACAACAAAACATTAGGGGTATTTCGCGCGAATATTCAAAATAGAAACTGGAGCTCCCTGCTTGAACTAACTGACGCAAACAACGCTTACAATACGTTTATAAGCATTCTGAAGGAAACATATACTTGCGGTTTTCCGTTTAAGCAAGTTAGAAGGTCCACAAAAACACGCAAGCCATGTGTTACGAGTTCGTGTCTCAAAATGATTCGCGAGAAGAAATCATTACATGGTAAATTCATGAAAACAAAGGCCGCTAATGATCTCGCAGCATTGAAGGAATGCCGCAATGGTGGAACTAAACTTTTCAAAAACACAAAACATGTATACTTCGAACATCGGTTTCATCAAGCAAATGGTCGAAGCGAAACAGTCAGACGTAAACTTAACTAACGTATAAGGCCAGACCGTGAAGATGACTTGGAAAATTCTGCGGGTGGCAGGTTGTTGAGGAGCGAGGAGCTAGCAAGCATCTTTAATGACTACTTTACTTCTCTAGCCTCAAGCAATTACAACAAAACAGCAATAAAGGGATTGGATGCACTGCCATTACAGCTTTACGGCTTTTTTGAGCCAACGTCTCCAGAAGAGGTTTCTTAGCTGTCATGTCCCTGAAAAACAGCAAAGCGCGTGATATTAATGGAATGCAAATAAGACCCATTAAATTTGTGTTCGATCTTCTGTTACCTGTCCTAACTCATATGTTCAATATTGATTGATCACTAGATTATTTCTCGAAGCAATGCAACATGCCAACGTTATTGTACGGTTTAAAACCGGGAACAATACGAATTTTAAGATTACAGAGGAGTTTCAGTTTTATCTGTAATTTCTAAGAAAAATGAAACAGTTATGGTTAAAAGGGTTAAATCATATTGCGAGAAAGGTTCTATCATATCCAAGCAACAGTTTGGTTTTCGAAAAGGAATGTCGGCAAAGCATGCTTTACTATCACAAAAGGATTTAATTCTGAACGGTTGTGGCGATAAAGAGATAATAGGAGTTTTTATTTACTATTCCATTTATCTACTATTTACTATTCCAAATTTTGTTAAATAAATTAGGACGGTATGGGTTTCGCGGCACTCAACAAGCATTTATACAGTCGTACATAAGACATAGAAAGCAGTTCGTCTCCGTTAAATCCCGCCAATCAACGCTTCAAAAAATATTGCGAGGATATCCGCAAGGCAGCGTTCTTGGGCCAACATTATTACAACCTACATAAATAACATCGTTTATATAAGCAAAAAAAACACACTTCATAATTTATGCCGACCACAGCAGTTTGTTTTCACAGTCGCCCACTCTGGCTTACCTTTCAAACCTGGCAAATGACACCCTGTGTAGTTTACTTCAATGGAATAAAATTAATTCCTTGGAAATGAATACTACGAAAACAAAGGCTATTCTGTTTGCTCCACCAGAGAAAAATAATGTATTGGGAACATATTGTTAAAGCTTGGTGCAGAAAGGGTAGAGCTTGTATAAAGAGTAATTACTTTAGGAGAAGTATTTAATGAGCATTTCTTGTGGAATGGTCACGTCGCCCGAGTTTTATCGTCTTTGGCGAGGGTTTGTCAAATACTATGTAAATTCAGGCCTGTTTTTACCCCTTAAATTTAGGTTTTAATTTACAACAGCCTTCTTGCTCCTCATACCAATTACGACAACCTTGTATGTGGAACCACTTCCCAAACGAATCTTCATAAACTACTCGTTCTGCAGAAAACAGCCGTTCGCAATATTACGAATGCCTCCTACGGTGCTAATACAACTGCAATATGTCGCTCCGTTAATGTGATTCCCGTGCAACACTCGTACGAAACAAACCTTGTTTTAAAGTGCAAAACAGTCATCTATACAACAAGGACAGCTTTCTTAGATTTATGCAAATTACCTTTCCCCACAAATGTACCATACAATATGAGGAAAAAGTATGCTTCGCTACTTTCATCTTGAAGAACAAATTACGGAGTCACTAGATTAAAATATCGCGTACCTAAATTACTAAACGCCTTACAGAATCTTCATATAACCCTAAATGATATTTCTAAGAGAACGTTAACAGCAGAACTTTCTGAATACGGCGCATTTGCGTTGAATCGGTGACATAAATGGTTGTACAATTTCATTGAAATGCTATATATGATTATATTTTCCTTGAATATCTTGATGAATATACTTTGTACAAAATATTGTTACTGTCTAAATTATTGAGTGGCTATACGAGTAACACTGGCAAGTTTAATAAATCTGAATGTTGTTACAATGTTTCAAGAGCAATGTTTCAAGAAAACGCTGTGTATGAACCTATGCTTCTTTTTCTATTTGTGAATGCGTGCGCCCTCTTTATTCCTCTTTTATTGAAAAGCTATAGCAGGAAGTTTTCTCGTATGCGTGTGTGTATATGTATATATGTGTGCTCTCAATGTATGTGTAAATCTGTGCATGTTGCCAAGAAAAGGGGCTCGGACCTAGTCAAGCTGCTGTATTGCAGCTTCTTGTTCTTGCCTTAGCGTTCTTTTTCTGTTATAAAAAAGAATGCGAAAATAAAATGAAATGAAAAATGAAATGGAACTGACTTTACGCACAAGGACCGTAGATTGCCCGTGTGATAGCTCCTCACCGCTTCCAGTGGACAGCCCGGTGAGATCATGGGCACTCAGCTAAAAATTCAGCAGCCCTGGCGAGCTTCCCTCATGTGGCAGCAGTTGCGTAAACAGCATGGGCGGGCGGTTCATAGCACTCGTCTTCCCTTCTACTGCAGGAGTTTGTCCGCATGCTTCGCCATCGACCCGGAACAGTCTACTACGCTGTATCAACATTATCTGGGCGACTTTCCGCACAAGGGCCGTCTATTGTCGGCATGATAGCTCCTCGCCGCTTCCACTGGACAGCTGCGTGACGTCATCGACACCCAGCTACAAATTCAGCAGCCCTAGCCGGCTGTACTCATACGGCAGCGGTTGCGTGAACAGCACGGGCGGGTGGCTCACATCATTCATCTTCCGTTCTGCAGGATTTTGTCCGTATGCTCCATCGATCAGGTACAGTCTACCCCGCGGGATTAACATTGTCGGGCCGACTTTCCGCACAAGGACCGTCGAATCGTTTAGTGATAGGCCCTCGCCGCTTCAACTCGGCAGCCAGATGATGTCAATGAAGCACAGATAAAGCAACGCTGGTCGGTTTCCCTCATGTGGCATTGGTGGCGTGACCTGCACGGACGGGCTGCTCACAGCGTTCGTGTTCCCTCCTACAGCAGGATTTCGCCGGTGTGTTTCGCCATCGACCCGGTGCAGTCTACAACGCGGGATCAACATTATCGGGCCGACATTCCACACCACGACCGTCGATTGCCTGCGTGATAGCCCCTCGCCGCTTCCATTGGACAGACCGGTGACTTCACGGACACCAAGCTACAGATTCAGCACCATGGCCGGCTTGCCTCATATGGCAGCTGTGGCGAGAACAGCACACGCGGGTAGTTCACAGCATTTGTCTTCCCTTCTACTGCAGGAATTCTTCCGTGTGCTTCGCCATCGGCCCCGAACATTCTATTAAGCGGGAACAGGAATATCAGGCTGGCTTTCTACACAAGGATCCTCGCTTGCCCCTCTTATAGCTCCTCGCCGCTTCCACTGGGCAGCCCGGTGACGTCATGGACACCCAGCTACAAATTCAGCAGCCCTGTCGGCTTCCCTCATGATGGACTCTGGTCGGCTTCCTTAAATGATGGATCCAAATTTGAAATTGTCAAGTGATTTAAATATAGCTGTCTCTGTTAGGAGCCATATTTCCGCTCTCCGTACTGATGCCCACTTGGCCCGGAACAAAGAAGACGTCATCACAAATAGAAGGTTTTAAATTTTGTTTTGACCTAGTTATGCTGACCGAAACTAGGTATATAAATAAACTGGAGGTACTCAAAGTGCCTGGTTATAAGTCTTACTTTCTAAATCGTTGCGGTAAAAAAGGGATTGTTCTTATGTTAATGGTTGAAGACAGATTTGAAAGCGAACTGCTCTGGGAATTATTCATGAAATTCTTACGGTAAAGTGCAAATATGATATTTTATCCGCTATGTATCGCCAACCTGGATGGACACTACCTTCACTTTTATCTGTTCCAGACGAATTTCTTGCTTGGATTAACGACAATAATTACAAACTAATTTTGGGAAGTGCCACAGGTACTTGCCGAACTCAGTGCCACAGGCACAACTTATGGAAGTTCTCGAAGTAAATGCGTTGGTAAATGTCATAAAACAACCGACACGTATAAAATTAAGTACGACAACATGTATTGATGCTTTTATAAAAACTCTCAAAATCAGACAATTGACTTAGCAGTTCTCGGATTGCATATTAGTGACCATTTGCCCATATACATAGTACGAAGCTTTAACAAACCGAACTCAAAAAACAAAGATGAGAGTTCTGTCACATACCGTAACGTAAACCAGGAGACATCGCAGCGTTTTCGTTCAATTTTACTAACTGCAGACTGGCGCTCCATCTATGGCAGTGTTAACGCTACTCGCGCGTATGAGCTACCTATTGATAAAACTAAAACAGCCTTCGCCGTAAGTTTTCCTTACATCAAAAAGACCCGTCCACCGTAAGGCAAGAAAGCCATGGATACCTTCGGAATGCTTGAAAGCTATCATCGATAAAAAATGCATTGTTTCAAAGGTTCCTTAGGACAAAAAGCGCCTGCGATTTACAAGCCTTTTGGCAGACCATAAGAACGATACTTTTACAACTTGTTTGATCACGAAATAACTAGAAATCCGGAACATGTCTGGAAAAGGCTAAATTCTTTCCTGGAAGGTTATTCTAATGAAAACACTGTTCCCACTGACATCAAATTGGATAACGATACTTTCACTAACTGCAAGCTAGCTTACATTTTCAACGTCCTGCATAATACGTCCTGCATGGAATCTATGCCTTCGAAAACACGTGACTTTGCGTATTTGTTTTCCGTCTCCCAGCCAGAAGTTGTAGCATTGTTCTCGCCCCCTAAAATATAACTACTGTTGCCTCCAGGATAGCGTACCGTACTGCTGCCGAGAAGTAGCGGCGCCTGCGTATCGCAGCTCGACCGACATTACTCATTGGCTAGCGTGGTGTTCTCGGCGGGCTGCAGGCATCCATCCGGTAGATCATGGCGACCAAGCAGGGGCGAGACGATTTGCTAGTGCGAAAATTGCACTGTTCATTCAAAGGTAGTGGAAAGAAAATAAGAAGAGCATGAAGTATGAAGTATCAAGTATGAAGTCTCTCAAAAGTACATTTCGGAGCCCCTTAAATAGGCTCTCTACAAGTGTGGGCGGGATCTTGCTTCCGTCGATGACACGTGACAGGCACGGAGAGAGGGCCCCTCCTCCTGCAATACCGAGCACGGGCAGGAGAAGTCCATCCTCTTTTCAACGAATCCGGGGAGAAGGTCGGGTGAATGACCTCTCCGGCGCCGTGGGGTCCGGCCAGTAGAGGGTAAGGGCATGACGTATCACCCACGGTGCCACGACCATGAGAGGTGAAGGGGATGAGGTAGCACCCACGGTCCCACGACCATGTAGAGGGTAAGGGGGGACAATCTGTCGCCCGTGGGCTCCGGCCCAGAGGGTAGGGTGAATGACCCGTCGCCACGTGGTGTCAGAAACCAACCCTAACAGCATCTCCGGCGGGGGAGGAAGATCCAGACGTGTAGGGGCCAGCAGCCGCTGTTGGAGGGATCGGCGTTTCGGTATCAGGATTCCCCGTAGAGGTCACGAACCCTTCGTTCCTAGCAGGTAGATTCCGGGTAGTCGTCATCCGTCCTCGTGGCGCTCTTGTGACTTTTCTGCTTGGTCCGGTCCGGTATAATTGGTCTTTGCAGGCAGGTCTCGCAACTTTTCGTCTCCTGCGTGGGCAAGCAATCACCCTAGAACAGTGCCGGACCCACAACCACAAAGCAGCGAGCACAAGGCCACTCTCCCCCAAGACACACCCGGCTTTTAACAAAAAAAGAAAACCCGCTACACCTTTAGCATTTCCTACGCGCGTTCTCCCCCCATTAACACTAAAAACAGCCATTTCTTGAAAGCGCTAAGACGTGGTTATTAAAATCAGCTAACAATCAGCTTCACTTCGGACAAACATATGAATGCACGAAAAAAATGCCACGGAAACCCGGATGAGCATGAGGCTTTCGATACTCTAGGGGCAACTACTTAAACCGTCGGCATTGCCGTTAAGTTTACCCTTCTTGTAGCGAATATCGAAGGTGTACTGTTGAAGAGCCAAGCTCCAGCGCAAAAGACGGCCGTTTTTGTAGACATGCACTGCAGCCATGTGAGGGGACAGTGGTCAGTCTCTATGGTGAATCTTGAGCCAGCGATATGGCAAGCTAGCTTCTGTACCGCCCAAACTACGCAGGCGCATTCCTTTTCTGATGCACTGTATGCTTCCTCACGAATTGAAAACTTTCTACTGGCGTACAGTACAGGGTGTTCGTTCTCGTCATCTTTCTTTTGACAGAGCACCACCCCCATACCCCTGTCACTGGCATCACACTGAAGAATGAATGGCTTAGAGTGCATTCAACACTGGCTTAGGGCGCATTCAACACTGGCTGACTCGTTAGTGCGTTCTTTAGCATACTAAAAGCCTTTTCTTTTGCGTCATCCCACTTTACCGTTTGTGGTTCTGTTTTTCTGAGAGCATCCGTTAAAGGACTCGCAATCTCGGAATACCGCGGAATATATCTTTGGTGATAACCCGCCAAGCCAAGGAATGATCTGATGTCCCGCTTGGTGCGTGGTTGCGGGAAGTTGTCTATCGCGGTCAGTTTAACCTCGGAAGGCCGACGATGGCCTTGCCCTAATACACGGCCTAGATAAGCTACCTCCGCGCGCCCTAATTGGCATTTGGGAGCCTTAACAGTTAAGTTGGCCTCTCGTAGCCGACACAACACGGTTCCCAGATGTCGCATATGGTCGGCCCATGATGACTAAAAGATACCTATGTCATCGAGATAGGGAAGTGCAAAGTCCTCCTTTCCTCGTAGCACCTGGTCCATAAGGCTAGAGAAGCAATACGGCGCATTCTTCAATCCAAAACTCAGAATTTCCGGACAAAAGGTTCCCATCGGGGAAATAAACGCTGCAAGCCTGCTTGCCCTCTCGGTCAACGGAACCTGCCAATACCCTCTGACTAAATCGAGCGTAGAAATGAAATTAGCACTGCTCACTTTCTCAAGCCTTTCCTCGCTATGCGGTATTGGATAAGTCTGGTCCTTCGTGATTAAATTGAGCCTGCGGTAGTCGATACATGACCGCGGCTCTTTTCCTGGGACCTCAACCAAGATAAGAGGTGAGGTATAATAACTCTCTGCTGGCCCGATTACACCTAGCTATAACATCTTGTTTATTTCAGTGGTCATGCCTTCACGTTGACGAGGCGAAACGCGATAAGGTTTCGAACGAACAGGGTCCGACGAGGTTAACTCGATATAGTGAACGATCGCAGTCGTCCTGCCCAGTGTGTCTGAAAATACGTCTTTAAATTCAAACACGAGTTCCCTCAGTTCGGCCCTCTGAATGAGATTCAACTCCGCCTGTTCTACTAACTTATCAATGGTCTCGGCAATGTTTTTTGTCTTCGTCACTGCTGGTAACTCTGGAATGTCGACGGGTATTTCCTCAGGTTGGTTAAGCGACATGTTCACAATGGCTTCCCGCTGCCTGTAGGGGTTAAGTAGATTGCTATGGTACACTTGTGGTGTCCTTCGTTTTCCTGGTACCGTGATTGCGTAGTTTGTTTCAGATAATTTCTGAATTATGTCAACCGGTCCTTCCCATTGAACCTCTAGTTTGTTTTTCAACGAGGATTTCAGGATCATTACCTTTTCCCCCACGTCAAAGCGTCGCGTTCGAGCCGTCCTGTCATAGTAATGCTTAGCCTTGCTTTGTGCCTTACACATTTCCTGCCCTGCTAATTGCTGAGAGGCGTGCAGACGGTCCAACAGTTCTAGCACGTATGCCACAAGCGAAGGATCGTCTGCCCGGCCTTCCCATGCTTCTCGAACAATGCGGAGACGGCAGCGAAGGCAGCGTCCGTAAACGAGCTCTGAAGGTGAAAAACCTGTTGATACGTGCGGTGCTGTTCGAAGCGCCAACATTGCTCCAGGCAAGCAACTCTCGCAATCGGCTTTCTGCTCATAACAAAGGGCTCGCAAAAGCCGTTTCATGACTGAGTGGACTTTCTCTACCGCGTTTGACTGCGGGTGGTACACTGAGCTATGGATAATTTTAATACCGCACCTCTCCAGGAACGTCGAGGTCAGTGCGCTCGTAAAGACGGATCCTTGATCTGACTGGATTTCTGCGGGAAACCCTACTCGCGCGAAGATAGATAAAAGCGCGTTGACGATCTCCGCCGAGCTTAGTTCCTTGAGAGGCACTGCCTCGGGAAATTTTGTTGTGGGGCATAGTGCCGTAAGAATATGGCGATAGCCAGACTGCGTCGCAGGAAGTGGTCCCACTGTGTCTATTATGAGCCTGCGAAATGGCTCCGTGATAATGGGAACAAGTTTCATTGGCGCTTTAGCCTTATCTCCGGGCTTGCTTATGCGTTGACATGTGTCGCAGCTTCTTACAAATGCTTCTATTTCTCGAAAGCAGCCGGGCTATTAAAATTCCTGCAATAAACGGTCCTTTGTTTTACAAATGCCCAGGTGCCCTGCCCAAAAGCCCCCGTGAACCAGGTGCAGGAGCTGCTCACGATAGGGATGCGGCACCAAGAGTTGGTCGAATTTCACTCCATTTCGACTGGTGTACTTTATATAAAGGATGTCTGCCCTCTTTAGGAACTTCACGTTCTGTTTGGCTACTCCTTTAGCGTCAGGCCTTAGGTTACGCAGGGTGGAATCTTTTTTCCTGCTCAGCAATCAATGTGGCAGGGCTTACATTCAATAACCTCTGCCGGCATTCTGCCTCGCGAGACATTTCAGGCTCTGCGGCTTTCCTCACTTCTTCATTAGCTGGTGTACCTTCCGCATCATCCCCTATAGGGCTGTCCTGTTCTGTACTGGTGGACGAATCCTCCTTCAAACCTGTTTCCTCCACTACTGGACCCTCATACACTGCCTTGGCCGCGAGCTCCCTTGCCTTGGAACGAGTTAAGGCTTGCACTATCCCTTCACTAAACCCGATTCCCCTGCGTCGTAGCAAATCCTCAGATTTGTTAGAAAACAAATATGGATAGTAAGGCGGGAGATGTGCCGATACGGCAGCTTCAGTGTCTAGTACTCCGAAAGGTCCTTCGATACGAATCTTTGCCACAGGCAGACAAACACTGGAGGTTTCCGCGGCTTGCCTTATCCAAGCACATTCTCCCGTGAACTGGCCTTCCTCAACGTACGACGAGTGCACTACATCCATTGTGGCTGCTGAGTCGCGAAGCACCCTACATGGTTTGCCGTTTACCACGAGCTCTCGAATGTACGGTTCTAGCAAGTTCAGATTCTCTGCGTTACTAGTTAGTGACATCAACACTAGTTTGGGATTTCTGCATCCCACGGAGATTTGCACCGCTTGCCGGCAGTTGTAGCAAACTGCTGGTTGCTTGGCCTCGAAAGCCTTTTTCTTTTGCTTTTCTGCCCTCTGTTCGGGTGCCTCCTTTTCTCCTTCGCTGTCCTCGTCACTACTTTTCCCTGAATCCGATCTTTCCTTTGTTTTATACCGACTCGACTTTCACCATCGTTTTGGCTTGTCTGGTCTGCATTTATTTATCTCCTCCTTAGGAGCTTCGCTGCCTTCATCCGCACATAGTTACGTACTCCTCAGAGAGATTGGCCGCCCTCGTGATAGTGTCTACGCCTGGCCTATCCTGAACCCAATGCTTGGTCTTTACTGGCAGCCGGCGGTAGAACTGTTCTAAGGCAACACACTGCATTGTCTTTTCGGCATCGCCGAGTGCACCCTCTTCTCTGAGCCATTCCTTCAGGTTTACCTCCAAGGTAAATGCAAAATCTGAATATGACTCACTTTTCGTCTTCTCGACTTCCCTGAACTTTCGCCTGAATGCTTCAGCTGATAATCTATACTTTTTAAGCAGATTTGCTTTGACTTCATCGAAGTCCTCTGCTTCTTCTTTCCCCATGCGGGCGATAATATCAGCTACCTCACGTGGCAGTAACGTAAGCAAGCGTTGCGGCCACGTGTTTCTCGCGAATTTTGCCTTCTCACACGTGCGCTCAAACTGTACCAGAAAAAGACCTATGTCCCCCCTACTGCGTAGGGTGCCATCAAGTCTGTCATTCTGCGCTCGCTTTCACGTGCCTCAGTGCTAGGTCTTTCGCTATTTTTTCCTTTCAGAAGCTCAATCTCTAGGCGCTTCATTTCGAGTGCGTCGCGTGCAACATGGTCGCACTCTTCTTTTTCCTCTAGGCGCTTACGCTCTTCTTTTTCCTCAAGGCGCTTACGCTCTTCTTTTTCCTCAAGGGGCTTACGCTCTTCCTCTCTCTCTTTAATGCTCTCTAGGCATTCCGTCAGTTCCTCGTCGTCTGCCCAGGTCGCTTCGATCGCCTCAATGATCTCCGGCTTTCTCTTTGATTCCGCAATGTGGAGGCCCAACTCTTTGGCCAAGCTCAACAATTCCGGCTTCTTTAGTGCGTTCAAGTTGATGGCTGCCCTTAGTGCTGCTAAACCTTCACTCTATACAACCTTGACGTACTCAAACTTCCGTCGACGGTTTAAAGAAAAATCACTGCAATGTACTTTCCAAAAAATACGTAAAAGCCAAGTGATATCTCAGTCAAGAAAAGCCGTGCACTCACGATATGCAGTCTTGATCCAGACACCTTCCTTCCGAACGCTGTTGCCAGGACGAAGAGGCTACGATCTCGTAGTTGTCGTCGAAGTTGGGGTCTCCAGGATTCCGTATCCCAATCGCTGACAGCCAGTTTGTTGCCTACTCCAGGGTAGCGTACCGTACTGCTGCCGAGAAGTAGCGGCACCTGCCTATCGAAGCTCGACCGACATTACTTATTGGGTAGCGTGGCGTTGTCGGCGGGCTGCAGGCATCCGGTAGATCATGGCGACCAAGCAGGGGCAAGACGATTTGCTAGTGCGAAACTTGCACTGTTTATTCAAAGGTAGTTGAAAGAAAATAAGAAGAGAATGAAGTATGAAGTATCAAGTATGAAGTCTCTCAAAAGTACATTTCGGAGCCCCTTAAATAGGCTCTCTACAAGTGTGGGCGGGATCTTGCTTCCGTCGATGACACGTGACAGGCACGGAGAGAGGGCCCCTCCTCCTGCAATACCGAGCACGGGCAGGAGAAGTCCATCCTCTTTTCGACGAATCCGGGGAAAAGGTCGGGTGAATGACCTCTCCGGCGCCGTGGGGTCCGGCCAGTAGAGGGTAAGGGCATGACGTATCACCCACGGTGCCACGACCATGAGAGGTGAAGGGGATGAAGTAGCACCAATGGTGCCACGACCATGAGAGGTGAAGGGGACGAGGTAGCACCCACGGTGCCACGACCATGTAGAGGGTAAGGGGGACGATCTGTCGCCCGTGGGCGCCGGTCCAGAGGGTAGGGTGAATGACCCGTCGCTAGGTGGTGTCCGACGCCAACCCTAACACTACTGCGCCGACCGTGATGATCTACAAATTCAACCGGTCAAGTACGTGCTTGACATCATTGAACACATGTGATCAATCTAATCTTCTGACGATTTCCCGAGACAGCTACAAGTTGCTAAAGTTACCGTTATTTTCAAAGGCGGTGACAAAAATAATGTATCAAACTACAGGCCTAGTTCCATGCTGCCCATTTTTCTAAAGCTATTGAGAAGTCGTTTAACATAAGAATGAATAGTTTTTTGAGTCGCCATACCATCATATTGCCGTTTCAAAAAAATAAATTATTGGGTTTTACGTGCCAAAACCACTTTCTGATTATGAGGCACGCCGTAGTGGGGGACTCCGGAAATTTCGACCACCTGGGTTTCTTTAACGTGCATCTAAATCTAAGTACACAGGTATATTCGCATTTCGCTCCCATCGAAATGCGGGTGCCGTGGAAGGGATTCAATCCCGCGACCTCGTGTGCAGCAGCCCAACACAATAGCCACTGAGCAACCACGGTGGGTAATGCCGTTTCAATTCGGTTTTATTCAAGAATCGTTCCACGGAATCCGCGTTACTTCTTGAAAAAAAGAATTAGATGGTTTCGAGCGTCAACTTTACATACTTGGAATATTTATCGACTAATCGAAAGCCTTTGATCGGATTAATCATGCCACAGTTTTAAAAAAAGCTAGAGCATTACATATTCCGTGGGGCATTTTTGACACTTATGCGAAGCTACTTGAGTGGTCGACAGCAGCAGGTAAAACTTAACTATATATCAAGGTTTCGATCCCAAAACAGCGGAGTACCGCAGGGAAGCATCCTAGGGCCTCTACTTTTTAATGTATATAATAATGACGTACCAAGAATAGATGGGAATACCCAATTTATAGTTTATACTGGCGATACTAGCTTATTTTTATCAGATTTATTGGAAATTCAATCCAGAGCAAATAACGCACTCGCGAAACTCCACACCTGGAGTTTGAACAACTCGCTAACTCTAAATACGTCAAAAACAAAAGCGATTTTGTTTAGAGCTGAAAACAAGAAAGTCAACTTTGATTGAGCGTTTTCTCTTAGTACATCGAAAATTGAGGTGGTTCCTGCGGTGAAATGTCTTGGTGTACTCTGCAATGAAAACATGTCCTTGTATTCGCAGTCTCATTCTATTTGTTCAAGCCTTTCTCACTCCTTTGGTACGTTATTTCATTTCATTTCATTTATTCAACCTTAAGGGCCCGAAGGCATTACATAAGGGGGGGGGGGGGCGTGCATCAAAGTCGAACAGCTTCATAAGAAAGTTACATAATAAAGTGCACATTGGTTGTAATAGGTACAAAAAAAGAAAATTTCAAGAAAGAAGAAAACGGAACATATACACAGTACCAACAAGGCGATAAATAAATAGGTGTGGCATTCATGTGGTTATGTTGGTATTATTTAAATCGTTTAGTTTTTCGCGAAATGCTTTGCGGTGGCTGCACGAAACAATGTCATCCGGGAGTGCGTTCCAAAATGTTATGGCATGGGGGAAGAATAAGCTGCTCATCGCCGTCGTCCGGCACTTTATCGCCGCCAAGGGGTGAGTATGAGATAAACGGGATGATGTTCTGAACGGGCGTTTTAAGAGGGCGTGTCTTGATTGAGTGAAGTAAAAGAAAGTGTGAAGAAGGCAAAGACGAGAAGTAACGCTCCGTGAAGCAAGCAATGGAAGAGACATAGGTTGTTTTAAGGTGGTTACGCTGATATGTCTTGAATATTGTGACATATGAAGCGAGCAGCGCGGTTTTGTATGGCTTCTTAGTCATCGGCGAGATAAGCTTGTGAGGGATGCGAGATGGATGATGCTTACTCAAGTTTGGGTCGCACATACGTTAAATATGCTAGTTTTTTATTTCAGACGATGCGGATATTAAGTTACGTCGTAAATACCCTAGTGTGCGTGAAGCTTCGCAGCGAATTGTTTGAATATGTTTCACCCATGAAAGTGATGGCGTCATATGAACTCCTAGATATTTGTAAGTACAGGTGTGGTCAATCGGAACAGAGTTAATGCGATAAGTGTGGTGTACGGCGGTGTGTTTGCGCGTGAAAGATAATACCTTGCGTTTAGTGAAGAGGCATGTGCGAGGGGGTGGGGCATTTTTCGCACCAAGAAGTGAGTGTCAAGGTCGTGTTGGAAGGCGATTGTGTGGTTAGGTGTATGAAGGGGGTTATAAAGAACGCAATCGTTTGCGAAAAGCCGCAGCTTCGTTGATATGTTAGTGGGAAGGCCAATTATGTAAATCAAAAACAATAGAGGAGATAAACCTGCGCCTTGGGGACCGTGTGTTATCGCGCACTTGTTTTGCTTTTGCCTGAGAGAGTAAACTGTTGTTGTATAATTCACATTTCCTTTCAAAACTGTGCGATGGCTACCTTCCGTTACAAAAATCATTGCAGACTTGCTGCAAACATTCTGCATACCCTTACTCACCCGGTATGCAGAATATCTGAAGACAGGTGACAGACTTTGTGACCCCCTGTCACCTCCAAGCGCCCACTTGGTACACCCTTGCTGCAGAAATTCTGCTCAATCTGTGTAGCTGCAGGATACAGCATTTCTGCAGAAAGTCTGTCGAGATTGGGGTCACAGGATGCAGCATTTAGGCAAACATTAGACATAATTTCTGTAGCCACACTACCGAGAACTGGCATGCATGCATGCAATGAAATAACAGACGCAATAGTGTTCTTTGCACTTTTTATTTGTCTCCGATTACTTCCTGGCTGCTTGGTTGGGACCCAAAATATCTCTTCCAAGGAATGAATTAGTAAGGATGGTAAGTAAAGCTTAAAAAGGCTTTAGTTAGTGTAGCTTCGTTGTTGCATCATGACACACAGATTTAGGGGAACTAAAATGCACAAGTGAAGTGCGAACTGTCAGATGAATTTATAGAATTAGAATGATTTATCTTATCGTGCATGTAACTTCCAGCATGAGCTGGAAGTTACATGCACACAAAAAGTAGATAAAAGAAACTCGGAATGAATCAGAACTGAAAAGGTAACTCACTTGATGAGGTAGTGGCATATTCGGCTCGCTCATGTAGGCTTCAGCACCTTCCGCAAACTCACAAAATGCTTCCCATATCTCTCTCGTCACTTTGCAATTTTTTCTGAACAGGATTTTTGTCCCGTCAAAAGACCGTGTACAACTACATCTCGAGCGGTGCGGAGCCAAGTTGTCTGATGCATTTACTAGGCTGAGTATTTGTTTCCCCAGAGCCTCTGATTCAAGCACCAGCCCGTTCATCGAACGTAAGCATGGTGAGCAGTACCTTGGTAAACGACTGCCTCTTCGTAGCCGACGAATGTGCGCACATGTAACGTAAAAGAGGGAGTCATTTAGAAGGTACCGCTCACATGCTACTGTGCTTACGCTGGACAAACAGGCCAGTGCTGGAATCAGAGGCTCAGGGATCACAGGTATGCTCTCAGCCTAGTAAATGCACCGGACAACTAGGATGCACACTGCTTGAGATGGGGTTCCTCACAATATTTTGACAGCGCGGAAATCCTGCTCAGAAGCAAGTGTAAAATGATGAGAGATATGGGAGCATTCTGCAACACCGCGGTTGGTGCTGAAGTCTGCGTGAGGGACCGTGTGTGTCACAACTAACCATCACAATTTCTAACATACTGCCTCGATATGATACAAGTAAGTTACCTTGTCAGTTATGATTAATTCTGATTATCTTTTTCTTCTCTTTCACCACATGCAACCTGCAGCAGATGATAGCAGCTACGGGAATAAATTCTTCCTCCTTGTTCATCAAACATAGTTGACAGATAGCGCTTGACTTGTTTTGTGTTCTTGTTTCCACTAAATTTGTGTGTCACAACGCCTGTCACAGCACAACGAACGAAGAAGCAGTGAGTAGGAATCTTTACTCGCTACTTGATTCCTTTGAAGGAGTTGCTTTTATGCCCCATTTTCTGCAACATGGAAACGGTGATCCTCTTCAATTTGAGGTCTGCGCACTTTTACTTGCTCCCCTCATATTCTGTAAAAGAATGAAAATTAATTTTGGAGACATAAATGAGAGACATATTTTTGGAAGGAAAAGCGTGAAACAATATGAAGAACAATGTCTTCCCATATATTGGCAAAATACAAGGGTCATGCAGCTTTGGCTAGTTCTTGAATTTTGGTCAGTCGACCGAGATGACCTGGAATCTAGGTTAACTGAAATCCAGTGTGCTGTATTACAATCAATATAATGCTGTACAGTGCGGTAAGACTTGCTAGCGCTGCTTGTTTCCCTAAGCATCACCGTACTAAAAAATCACATTTTTTTCAAATGGGTCCCATCAATTAGGATTGTTTAGTTGGCCAAACAGGCCAATAAATAATTGGCTGGCTGCATGACCATACAAATTTGATGCGTCAGTCAGTTGGTGCGTAGCTCATTTCAGTCAATGCGATACAATCTCAGCGAAGCTCCCTCGATTTGTGTTTGGAATGGCTGTCTATACCTTTAAAAGAAAAGTGGCTTCATTGCCTAAATGGAAAAAGAAAAGGGCGCTTTGTATGAGGCTCATTACGGTACTATCCCAAAATCTTAACAAGTTCCTATTCAGTTTGTACTTATCCCAGAAGCTTGGAAATGACATAGGCCTCCCTTTGCACAACAATTGTGTGCATGTCAAAAGGGGCTAAGGCCTTAAGTGGTCGTACGCACTTTAACCGTCAAATTATAATGCATTATGACATTTGTTTGGCACATTTGATAGTGTGTAGCTTTGTCGACCATAACAAGATATATGTTTTTAAAAAATCATGATGTGCCTAACCCCTTTTCTTTCAGGTGAGAAAATACTGTTACAGGGTTAAAAACAGTCAGACGTATATTTACAAGATATTTACAATAATTTTAGCAGCTGACAACATGGTAGACTGCGCGCGAAGTTGAGAGCGTCGTCTTCTTCCGACCACGATTAAAACAACTTCTTTGTCAGCGTGTCACATGACCCCCGGAGGCTGAAGCACCGGCTCGATGCTGGTTATGAGGTAGGCGAATGATACAACTTAATACGAGCGAGGTGGACCACGTCGGAGCGTTGCTGAGCCACGGTTGGCTCAAGAGGGGCCATTTCGTACGTTACGTCAGTTACTTGACGCAAGACACGGTAAGGGTCAGAGTAGCGTGAAAGTAACTTCTCCGAGAAGCCAACACGTAGCGGCGGCGACCAAAGCAGAGTGTGTAATGGACGTCACCATGGCGGCCGTCATATAAGCGCCGTTGATTGTCCTGCGACTCCACAAGGCGACGTCGGGCAATATGGCATGTTTTTTGTGCTTTGACTATGGCTTCATGGGCGTACTCGGGCGTGGAATTCAGACTAGCAGGCGCAATGGTGTCTAAAGGTAGCGTAGGGTCACGGCCAAAGAAGAGGAAGAATGGAGAGAAGCCTGCGGTGTCATGGCGAGATGAATTACAGGCGAAAGTAACGAACGGCAGCGCAACGTCCCAGTCGCGATGGTCAGCGGAGACATACATGGACAGCATGTAAGTAAGGGTGCGGTTAAGGCGCTCAGACCGTTCGTTTGTGGATGGTAAGCAGTAGCAAGTTTGTGTTTAGTCGCGCAACAGTGCATAATGTCATTGACAACTTTAGAAAGAAGGTAACGGCCTCGGTCGGTGAGGAGCTGTCGACGGGCGCCGTGGTGAACGATGACGTTGTCTAGGAGGAAGTCGGCGACATCGGTTGCACAGCTTGTCGGAAGAGCCCGTGTGATTGCATATCGGGTGGCGTAGTCTGTTGCTACAGCAATCCACTTGTTTTCCGAAGCAGACATAGGAAAATGGCCTGAAAGATCAACACCTGCACTGAAGAATGGTTCTGATGGTACATACGTGGTTGAAGGCGACCAGCAGGGAGTGTGGTCGGCTTTTTGCGTCATTGACAAAGGTCACACGCAGCGACATAACGGCAGACGTCACGGTATAGACCAGGCCAAAATAAGCGCCTACGAACGCGGTCATAAGTCCGTAACACGCCAAGGTGACCTGCAGTTGGTACATCATGAAACTGGGCGAGAACAGTCTGACGCAGATGCTCCGGCAGAGCGAACAGTCGGTCAGGGCCGTCCGGGCGCATGTTAGAACGGTACAATATACCATCTTGAAGCTGAAACATGCGAAGGGAAGTATCGGGCGTTGTTGAAGTGAGCCGTTGAACAAGCTTTTTCAAGGAGGCGTCCCGACGTTGTTCGGCTCCAACATCGCGAAAAGCAACGGTGACAGGTATGCCTGCCGCAGAAACGTCAGGAGGCTCGACAGGATGGCGCGACAAGCAGTCTTCATCTTGATGTAACCGGCCGGTCTTGTATACAACTGAATAGTTGTATTCTTGAAGACGCAGAGCCGAGCAGCCAAGGCGCCCAGAAGGACCTTTGTGGGACGAAAGCCAACACATAGCGTATCATCAGTGATGACTGTCAATTGGCGGCCGTACAAATAGGGGCGGAATTTACCCAATGCCCAAACGAGAGCCAGGCACTCGCATTCAGTGACGGAATAATAGCACTCAGTAGCGGAAAGAAGGCGGCTGGCGTAGGCAATAACACGTTCTCGCGCTTGTTGCTTGTGTGCCAAGATAGCGCCAATACCGTGGACACTGGCATCGGTACGGACTTCTGTTGGGGCTGACGCATCAAAGTGAACAAGGATGGGCGGGGACGTAAGCAGCACAATCAACTCGGTGAATGCACCCGCTTGCTCAGGGCTCCAATGAATGCAGCGTCTTTCTTGAGGAGCTCACTGAGAGGGCGCGCAACGTTTACAAAATTCCGACGGAAGTACGAGCGAAGGCCCAAGAAGCTGCGAACATACTTGGTACAAGTTGGCACGGGAAAGTCTTTCACTGCCCCTGTTTTATCGTAATCAGGGCGCACACCAGAAGAATCTACAATATGCCCGAGCACAGAAATTTCGCGACGACCGAAGTGGCACTTGGACGAATTAGTTGTAGCCCCGCCTGACGGAAAACAGATAGGATCGTCGATAGGCGTTCGAGGTGTGTCGCAAAAGTCGGCGAAAAAAATGATCACGTAGTCCAGGTAACAGAGGCAGATGGACCACTTGAAACCGTGTAGGAGGGCATCCATCATTCGTTCAAATGTGGCCGGGCCATTACAGAAACCGAAAGGCATCACCTTGAACTGATACAGGTCATCGGGCATAATAAAATTCTTCTCGCGGTCCATGTCATCGACGGCAATTTTCCAGTATCCGGATCGAAGGTCGATCAACGAAAAATATTGCGCTCCATGCAGGCAATCAAGGGCATCGTCAATGCGTGGTAGCGGATAGACGTCTTTCTTTGTTAGCTTCTTGATGTGTCAATAATCGACGCAACATCGCCAACTGTTGTCCTCCTTTTTAATTAGTACAACAGGCAATGCAAGAAGGTTCGATGATGTCTCGAGAAAGCAGCTTGTCAATTTCATGTTGGATGATACGTCGCTCAGTAGGCGAGACGCGGTACGGTCGCCGATGAATCGGGCTCGCATCACTGGTGTTTATTCGATGTTTCAAGAGAGATGTTTATCTTGGAGGACGCTCTCCAAGGTCGAATATGCCCCAGTATGAAGCAAGGAGGCAACGTAGTTCATGAGCACGCTGAGGCGGAAGATCGGGAGCAATCATTTATTGTTAGGGCATTCAAGTCTGAAGGGACAGGGGGCGAAGCAAGAGTTGAACACGAGGAGCTGTCACAAGTTAAAGCTGAAATGTGGTAGTCTCTGGCTGGTGTTATTTGCACCAGGGATATTCCGCGCGGGAGTACTTGTGTACACAGTCCAAAGTTCACAAGCGGTAGGCAGGACGTGTTGTCCGAGATGGTAATGACGGTGTGAGGAAAAGCGACGTTAGGCGACAGCAGGACATCCGGATTAGCGGATATGATGTAGTCACCGTCTGGTACAGGTGGAACGGGGAGACACCTATGTAAGTAACGGCAGGGTGAGGGAGGCGAATATGCTCTGTGGAACATAGCCGTATCGGAGCACTATCGGGAGGGTAAATAGCAGCAGGTAGAACGAGTTGCACAACACCCGCAGAACAGTCTATCAAAGCGGAACGTGTAGACAGAAAGTCAAGGCCCAGGATGAGGTCGTGAGGGCAGTGCTCTAGAACATAAAATAAACAGAAGTATGATGTCCGGTGACACTCACGCTTGCCGGACACATGCCAATAACGGCTGGTATTCCACCGTCGGCGACTTGGACCACAGACGACGCAGCAGGAGTGAGGACTTTCTTGAGACGATTCCGAAGCTGAGCATTCATCACAGATATGTGCGCGCCAGTGTCAATCAGAGCCGTAACAGGTACACCATCCACGTTCACTTTAATGAGGTTACGATGTGTGGGCAAGGTCAGAAGAGGATTTTGCGTCGGGTCGGTTTTGCAGCATCACCTCCAGGTGCCGCACCCGTTAGTTTTCCGGAAGGGTGCGCCGGAAGGAGCTAGGGGACGGTGGTCGGCGAGATGGGGCGATCGGAAGAAGCAGCGACGGGCGAAGGAGAGCGGCTAGAGCGGGTAGGAAGAAAAGTGTGGCCAGAACTTGCTGGCTGCGTTGGCGGGGCGAACTGGGGAGCAGCATGATGGCCGTGGGATGGGTGGTAGGACCAAGGGGTGGAATTCCACGAAGACCGGCAGTGACGTGTAATATGGCCGATACGGCCACAAGTGAAGCCTATAGGCCTGTCGTCTGGTCTACGCCATTCGGCCAAGTTGCGATACCGCTTTGGCGCATTCAGGTTGCGGTTGCGCATGACACTGCTGGACGGAGTGTAGCCAGGCAGATTAAGTGAGCAGATGTTGGTCAAGCCAACGTTGGCCGATTCTTGGCGTACGACGGACCGTATCAATCAGACGGTCGCCCGTTAATTGTCGGGGCCATGGGTTGGGGTGGTGACAGGAGATGCGGCTTCTATTTCATGTCGGATGACAATATTGTTTCTGGTCCTCTGTAGGGGAGCTGCCTATGCATTATACAACACAAAACCTTGATTCCCTAAGATTGTCACAGACAACTGCATATCTTAAATTTACCATAATAAAATGCATGCAAATTACAGCGTGGCTTCAAGGGTGCCACTATGTATTCAGGCACACGTCGGCCAAGTTCAGCAGTCAACACCATAACGAAGTCTCCAGAAGCGGTGCATATTAGCAAGTTGACACAATAATAAGCGACAGTGAGATGGAGGGGGACTCGTGCTATAAGAGGAGCAGTAGTAGAGTTGAAGCTTTATCCTGTGTCATATGCGGAAGGACCGAGCGTGCTGAGCTTTCGGTTACTCACTTGCGAGCATAGCAACAGGGTGACTGACATGCACAACCAGACGTTTGTGCAACCACATTAACAGAACCTGCAATTTTTGTGACATCTAAAGAGATCAGCATGAAGCTTAATGCTACACTGCACTCAGGAAGCATTATAAAAAGGGGTACCCAAAATAAGTGGAATGATTTTGAAAAGCTATGTAGTATTTATTTTTCACAAAACAAGCTTATCACCTTGATAGTACTCTCGCTTACACGTAACAGATTTGTCCAATCTGTGGTTCGATTCTTCGATACATCTTTTAAACTCGTCTGTTTTCACAGCCTTATGGCTCGACTCTCGTTTTTCTATAACCTCTGTTACGTTGTGAAACCGCAGTCCTTTCATGTCATTTTTCATCCGAGGAATACAGTTAGTGTGGGACATATCATGCATACGTACTCAAGCCGACAATAATATTTAACTCAGAGGAGGCTACTTATGTAAATCCGTTAAGCTGAAAGTAGGCCAGATTCTAAGTATCCGATTCAAGTAGACTGAAACTGAAACTTATGAATATGGCACTACAGTAAAAATGTTGTAAGTTATGTCATACCTCCGAAGCTGCGAACTTTATATTTTGTCAAAATGCTGCAGACTTGAAATCCTTTGTTGAGGAGATAGCACATTTTCTTAAACCTTACTCTCAGCGTCCAAAGTGTTGCATTATACACACATTTTTAACCATTATTTACCTTGAGAAGCAGCACCCAAAGCAGCAGTGAACTTCTAAAAGTAGGAAGCGACAGCATTGTTTTTAGATTACAGAGCTTTTTCAGTGCCTTTATTGGTGCTGCTGATTTAGCCTGTTGCAGGCATTTATCTGAACAAACTTGCTTAAAGCAAGAGTGCCCTCTGGTTTACTTGTTAAAAATTTTGTGTTGACAATAAGAAAGCAGCGCAAGTATCACCACAATAATTTCTTTGCATGCATTTTTGCAATTTCTGGCAAAGGGGACAGAGGATCCCTCAAGCCGTATTTTGAACGGCTTCCCTCTACACCTCCAGCTGCACTTTACTGTGACAAAGCAAATAATGCAAGCAATCCTTCACTCATCTTTCAACTGCTTTAAAACATGTTAAACTACAGAACTTCATTCTAGAAAAATTTAACGCGACATTCGTAAAATTGTAGAATCAGCACAAATTTGTGAACTTCACGAAATTTCAGGAGAGTTGCAGGTATGAGATACCATTAAAACCCACAGCTCATGTAAGTGGCAGTGACCGTCTTGCACACACCTTGTCGCAGCATGCAGATCAGATGCTTTGACGCGCTGTTCAGCCTGCAGAAGTGCCGCAGGCTCCCTAGTAGACTAGAGATTCCTTTGGCTTACAAAATCGTGACATCCCTAAACAAGAAGAAATGATCAGTTTGCTGTAAACTCTGCTGAAACTGTAAACTTGTTACATTGTGAAAAGTTTCGTACAAACAGCTACATAAAGCTGCATAGTTGCACAAATACATCATCACAGGCGCTAACATATCTTAACATAACACAATTACATCACAGGCGGTTAACATATCTAAATAGAACTCGAGCAAATGAAAACATGAATCTACTATCAAAAACTTCCCATTAGCGCACGTCTGTACTAAGTCAAATGCGAATTGTACAAGCAGAAAACTCCTTAACACATGATAAGCGTCCGAAAACCTAATTTATTTAGGCGGTGCAACAAAGCCTTGCCCCAAAGGACGACGCATTGAAAAAGAAAACACTCCCTGTTTTTCAGGTGAGAAAACAATTTTTGCCATTAAAAAGAAGTACTGGTGTTGAAATCTCGGAAACCTTTACAAATAGACGAAGACACATGACACCCAACACAAGAAATACAGGCTGTCTGAAGGCACTATATAAATAAAAGAACTTGCATACAAGTTGAAACCTGGCCACGCGTCAGGCAGAGCAAACGGGTGCCATCTCGTGCAACCATTAGCTGTGAATACGTCACATCGACGTACCTCTAGAAACGGCTATACGATTTCTCGCTGAAAACTTAGGTAGAGAAAGAGCAACTTGCCCTGCTTGACTTTTTGCACCTAATCAAAGCAAACAGTCCCAGGCGCAAGGAAACTTCATGTCAGGAAGCAAATAGTCGATAGGTTTTGGCAACATCATGTTTTAGGGCAATTTTCATCAAACTGTTCCTATATGTGCCCTGCGACAAGAACAAACATTCGAAAAGCACATTAATCACTTTTTGTCACTTTACTAATCACCTTGCTATCCGTACAGAAATGCACACTTCACGGACTACAAGAATGCGCGCACGCACCGGACTTACCTTTTTAGGCGAGCTCGGTAAACGCTTCTCCGTGACATAGCTGCTGCCGCATCGCATAGGTACCGCGGGAAGGACAGTCGCAGCACGATGATTCCGGCCTAAACAGCGTAGAATTGCAGATGAACCACAGCACGTGATAGCACAACTTTCAACAAATTCTTCGGCGCACTGTGATCCAATGCGAGCGCAGCGAGAGTACCAAGGGCTTTTCATAAGCCGGGAAAAAAGAAAGCGCGAACGGGTTATAACTACGACAATTGTTATCGGCACACCACACGAAAAATACTGAGAGGTACGTTACCATGTCCCAGGGGTTTTGGATCATTAATACACTCAAAAATCACCACCATCGGTCGCCGTCAGTGCGGCGTGCAGGCCGAGACATGTCCGCGACAGCTGAATACGGGAAAATAATCTCACCCGTAATTTTACCGGCGCTCATGCCCCTTGGGCAGCGCCAGCGCCTCCTGGGTGCCGGCGTGGAAAGCAACCACGGTTTCGGTGTTCGGATGTATGGTCTCGGCGTCGCGCGGTAGATATGCCCTTGAATCCAGGCTGTGAATCGAGCCATTGTACAACTGCTGCATATATTGCACGTTATGTAACCATTACCTTATTTCAATTAGTACTAAATAATTGATTAATATCTGTCATTATCAGACTGTTCTTGTAGCAATCAGTACCAAAGTTTTCAAAATGTTAAAATGGCAAAACTGAGCGCAATGATAAAATCTTTCATTGTTCAGGATGCACACACGCACATGAGTGTGTGTGTGTGTGTGTGTGGGCGACTCGTGGATGGCTGAAAGGTGAAGCCGATTTAACTGTAATTATAAAATGTGTCATGTAGAGCAATATATATATATATATATATATATATATATATATATATATATATATATATATATATATATACCCATTGGGCATGCACTCACAGACAAGCCTACCTACTTGCCGTCCGTACCGTGTCTGCAGACAATCTGTAGACTAGCTCTACATGGAGGTGACTCATGGGTGGCTGAAAGGCCAAACCTATTGCACCGTAATTATAAAATGTGTCATGCTTGCTGTCATGTCATGCTGCCATGTCAATCTGGCATATGTATTTATATGTGTTTATATATAGATATACATCTACACACACACTACAGACACGTCTAATTGCAGTCCGCACAGTGTCTGCAGACAATCTGCAGACGATAGTCTACAGAAAAGTCGAGTCCACAGGTAAGGTGACAGGATTGACTGGACGGTGACACGCGGGTGACTGAAAGGTGAAATCCATTTAAGTAAGGGTTGTCTGGGGAACCAACAGAATTTCCAACATTCTCATGCTTCCTAGATTACAGAAAAAGGCTCTCCAATTTATTGTCAATGCTCGGTATACCACACACACATCGCCCATCTCTAAAACTCTAAATATAGTAACTGTTATGGACTTATACGATTCATAACTAATGAGACGTACGCTACAAACAAGGCATTAAAACAAACGATCTGTGCTTGAAGAACTTGTCAATTTGATTGAGAAAATGCATGTTTATGACACGCCCAAAATCACTTTTTATTTACGGCACGGACCCGTACTAACTATGGTAACAACTGATCGCATATACAGTGCCTACTCTTTCAAACAACCAGCATTGTTTACTGTAATGATGCTGCTGCTAGCTTTTGATTTTGTGCTGAAGAATTTCTCCAAGTTGTCATTAATTTTGATGTCGTGCATAAAAGTAATGTATTCCCGCTTTAATGTCAATTTCAGCACTTTTAGTTCTATTTTTCTAACGTATTTTTTTGGCATTGTAAGCTTGTCACATACAAACATTTGCTGTTGCCCCTGTGAAAGTGCAACTATCGGACACAGACCCTGTCAAGCTTCTGGCTTGTCGTCTGTGCCCCCAGCATTTTTACACATGCTGTAATGTACCGTATTGCCGAAATAAAATAAATGAATGAATGGCAGCGGCAGCGGTAGCGTGAACAGCGCGGGTGGGTGGCTCACAGCATACGTTTTCCCTTCTACTGCAGGATTTTGTCCATGTGTTTCGCCATCGACCAGGTACAGTCTACCACGCGGGATCAACACTATGTGGCCGCCTTTCCGCACAAGGTCCACCGATTTCCTGCGCTACAGCCATTCACTGCTTCCACAATTCAGCACGGTGACTTCATGGACACGCAGCTACACACTCAGCAGGCCTGATCCGTTTGTCTCATATGGCAGCGCTGGCGTGAATAGCACGGGCGGCTGGCTCACAGCACTTGCCTTCCCTTCTACTGCAGGATTTCGTTCGTGTACTTCGCCATCAACCAGGAACATTCTATAACGTGGGCTCAACATTATCGGGTCGACTTTCCGTAAATGGACCCTCGATTGCCTGCGTGATAGCCCCTCGTCGCTTACACTAGACAGCTCCATGACTTCATCGACACCAGGTGCAAATTCAGCAGCTCAGGCTGGCTACCCTCATATGGCAGCATTGGCGTGAACAGCACAGGCGGGTGGCTCACAGCATTAGTCTTCCTTTCTAGTGCAGGATTTCGTCCGCGTGCTTCGCCATAGACCCCGAACATTCTACTACGTGGGGTAAACATTAGCGGGCCGCCTTTCGGCACAAGGATTATTGATTGTCTCCGTGACAGCCCCTGGCCGCATCCACAAGAGAGCCCGGCGACATCATCGACACATAGGTGCAAATTCAGCAGCCCAGGCTGGCTTCCTTCATATAGCAGCGGTGGCGTAAACGTCACGGGCAGGTGGCTGACAGCATTCGTCTTCCATTCTGCTGCAGGATTTCGTTCGTGTGCGTCGCCATCGACCCGGAACTTTCTATAACGCGAAATCAACATTACCGCGCCGACTTCTCCGCACAAGGACCATTGATTGCCTGCGTGATAGCCCCTGATCACTTCTACTAGACTGCCCCGTGACGTCATCGACACCCAGGTGCAAATATGGTACCTCAGGCTGGCTTACCTCATATGGCAGCGGTGGCGTGAAGAGCACAGGCGTTTGGCTCATGCATTCGTCTTCCCTTCTACCGCAAGATTTCATCCGTGTGCTTCGCCCTCGACCCCTAACATTCTACAACATGGTATAAACATTATCGGGCCGACTTTCTGCACAAGGACCGTAGATTGCCTGCTTGATCACCACTTCCAATGGACAGCCCGGTGACTTCATGGACACCTAGCTACAGATTCAGCAGGCCTGGCCGACAAGCCTCATATGGCAGCGCTGGCGTGTATAGCACGGGCGGGCGGCTGACAGCATTCGTGTTTCCTTATGTTGCAGGATTTCATCCGTGTGCTTCGCCATCGGCCCCGAACATTCTATTACGCGAAATAAACATGATCGGGCCGCCTTTCCGTACAAGGACTATCGATTGCCTGCGTGATCGCCCTACACCGCTTCCCCAAAACAGCCCGGTGACGTCATCGACACTGAGGTGCAATTCCAGCACCCCAGGCTGGTTTCCCTCATAGGGCAACGGTGTCATAAACAGCACGGGCGAGCGGCCCACATGATTCGTCTTCCCTTCTACTGCATGATTTCGTTCGTGTACTTCGCCATCGACCTGGAACATTATACTACGCAGGATCAACATTGCCTGGGCAACTTCTCTCAAGGACCGTCGATTGCCTCCGTGATAGCCCCTCGCCCCTTCCGGTAGATATCCCGGTGACGTCATCGACGCCTAGGTGCAAATTTAGCAGCGCAGGCTGGCTTCCCTCATACGGCAGCGGTGGCGTGAACAGCGCGGGCGGGCGGCTGACAGCATTCGTCTTCGCTTCTGCTGCAGGATTTTGTTCCTGTGCTTTGCCATCAGCCCGGAACATTCTACAATGCAGGATCAACATTGCCGGGCCGATTTCTCCGCAGAAGGACCGTCGATTGCCTGCATGATAGCCCCCGGCCGCTTCCACTGGACTGCCCGGTGATATCATTGACATCCATCCAGAAATTCAGCCGCCCTGGCGGGCTTCCCTCTTAGGACAGTGGTGGCGTGAACACACGGGCCGGCGTCTCACAGCATTCGTCTTCCCTTCTGCTGAAGGATTTCGTTCATGTGGTTCACCAGCGGCTCCGAACGTTGTGCTGCGTGGGATGAAGATTATCAGGCAGAGTTTCCGCACAAGGACACTCAATTGCCTGCGTAATAGCCCTTCGCTGCTTTTACTTGACAGCCCAGTGACGTCATTGACACCGAGCTAAAGATTAAGCGGCCCTCGCCGGCTTCCCACTTATGACAGTAAGGTGTCAACAGCACGGGCTGGTGGCTCACAGCATTAGACTTCCGTTGTACAGCAGCATTTCACTCGCGTCCTCCACCGACAAGGTAAAGTCTACCACGGGGGATCACCGTTATCTGGCCGGCTTTCTGAACAATGAACATCGAATACCTGCGTGACAGCCCCTCGCCGCTTCCACAAGACAGCCCGATGACGTCATCGACACCTAGGTGGAAATTCAGCAGCCCAGGATGGCTTTCCTCATATGGCAGCGGTGGCGTGAACAGCATCGGTGGGCGGCTGACAGCAGTCGTCTTCCCTTCTGCTGCAGGATTTCCTTCGAGTGCTTCGCCATCGACCCGGAACATTCGACTTTCGCGGCAGCAACATTGCCGGGCCGACTTCTCCGCACAAGGATCATCGATTGCCTCCGTGACAGCCCCTCGCCGCTTCCAAAAGACAGCCCGGTGCAAATTGAGCAGCCCTGGCAGGCTTCTCTCTTGTACAGCGGTGACGTGAACAGCACGGACAGGCGGCTCGCTGTATTCGTCATCCCATCTACTGCAAGATTTTGTCCGTGTTTCGCCATCAACCCGGTAAAATCTACCACGCGGGATTAACATTATCCTACCGACTTTCCGTACGAGGACCTTCGATTGCCTGCCTGATAGCCCTTCGCCGCTTCCACTGGACAGCCCGGTGACTTTATTGACACCAAGCTATTGATTCAGCAGGTATATTCGACTTGCCTCATATGGCAGCGTTGGCGTGAACAGCGGGGGGGGGGCTGACATCGTTCGTGTTCCCTTATATATCAGAATTTCGTCCGTGCGCTTTGCCATCGGCCCCGAAGATTCCACTTCGCGGGATAAACATTATCGTGCCGCCTTTCCACACAAGGACTACCAATCGCCAGCGTTACAGCCCATGGCCGCTTCCACAAGAGAGGCCAGTGACACCATCGACACCCAGGGGAAAATTGAGCACTCCTGGCTGGCTTTCCTCATGTGGTAGCGGTGGCGTGAATAGCGTGGGTGGGCGTCTGACAGCACTCGTCTTCGCTTCTGCTTCAGGATTTCGTTCGTGTGCTTCGCCATCGACCCTGATCATTCTACCGCGCGGGATCAACATTTCTGGGCCGACGCCTCCGCACAAAGACCGTCGATTGCCTGCGTAATAGCCCCCGACCGTTTCCACTGGACAGCCCAGTGATTTCATGGAGCCCCAGCTACTGATTCAACAGCCCTGGCAGGCTTGCCGTGCGTGAACTGCACGGGTGGGCGGCTCACAGCGTTCTTGTGCCCTTCTACAGCAGGATTTCGTCCATGTGTTTTGCCATCAACCCGATAGAGTCTACCACACGACATCAACATTATCGGGCCGCCTTTCCACACAAGGACTGTCTATAGCCTTCGTGACAGCCCTTCGCCGCTTGCACGAGACAGCCCGGTGACGTTATCGACACCCAAGCGCAAATTCAGCAGCCCTGGCTAGCTTCCATCATATGGCAGTTATGGCGTGAACAGCACAGGCGGGTGGCTCAGAGCATTTGTCTTGCCTTCTACTTCAGGGTTTCGTCCGAGTACTTCGCCATCAACCCAGAACATTTTACAACGTGGGATCAAAATTAACGGGCCGACATTCCGCAGAAGGACCCTCGATCGCCAGGTTGATAGCCCCCTCGCAGCTTCCACTGGACAGCCCGGTGACGTCATGGACACCCAGGTGCAAAGTCAGCCGCCCTGGCCGGCTTCCCTCATTAGACAGCGGCGGCGTGACCAGTATGGATAGGCGGCTCACAGCATTCGTGTTCCGTACTAATGCAGCAGTTCGTCCGTGTGCTCCATTGACCAGGTACAGTCAACCACGCGGGATCAACATTGTCGGCGGACTCTCCACACAAGGTCCGTCGATTCTCTGCGTAATAGGCCCTCGCCGCTTCCACTAGACAGCCCGGTAATGTCATCGGCACACACCCAAAGATTCGGCAGCGCTCGCCGGCTTCCCACATGTGTCAGCGCTGGCGTGGACAGCACAGGCGGCCGGCTCAGAACATTCGACTTCTACTTTAGGATTTCGTCCGTGTGCTTCACAATCGGGCCCGAACATTGCACTACGCGGGATCAACATTATCAGGCTGACTTTCCGCACAAGGAATGTCGATTGCTTGTACAATAGGTCTTCGCCGCTTCCACTGGACAGCCTGATGACTTCATGGACGCCCAGCTACAGATTCAGCAGCCCTGGCCGGCTTGCCTCATACGGCAGTTATGGCGTGAACAACACAGGCGAGTAGCTCACATCATTTGTCCTCCCTTCTGCAGGATGTCCTTCGTGGACTTCGCCATGAACCCGCAACATTCTACAACATGGGATCCACATTGTCGGGGCGACATTCCACATAAGGACGCTCATTTGCTTGTTGCATAGGCAAGCGCAACTTCCACTGGACAGGCACGTGACGTAATGGACACCCAGCTTAAGATTCAACAGCTCTCGCCGATTTCCCTCTTTTGACAATAATGATGTGAACATTTTTGAAGTAGTAACTTAGCACGAATAAAAACACTGAAACAAGAAAGACGGACAACGGGAAGCGCTACTCACAACGGTTCATAAATGTCAACAGCACGAGCGGGTGGCTTACTGCATTATTCCGTTCTACTCCAGGATTTCGTCCGTGTGCTCCATCGAACAGGTACAGTCTACCACGCGGGACCAACATTGTCGGGCCGACTTTGCGCACAAAGACCGTCGATTCCCTGCATGATAGGCCCTCAGCGCTTCCACTGGACAGCCCGGTGATTTCCTCGACACACAGATCAAATTTAAGCAGTGCAGTTCGGCTTCCCTCATGTGGAAGCGTTGGCGTGACCAGCAAGGACGGGGCGGCTCACAGTATTCTTATTCCCTTCTACTGGAGGATTTAGTCCGTGCATTTCGCCATCGACCCGGGATAGTTTACGACGCAGGATCAATATTATCGGGCCGATATTGCGCACAACGACCGCCAATTGCCTGCGTTATAGCCCCTCGACGCTTCAACTGGACAACCCGGTGACTTCAAGTACAGCTAGACACAGATTAAGACGCCTGCCTGGCTTGCCTCATATGTCAGCGGTGGTGTGACCAGCACGGGCGGGCGGTTCACAGCATTCCTCTTCCCTTCTACTGCAGGGTTTCGTCCGAGTGCTTCGCCATCGGCCCCGAACATCTACTACGCGGGATAAACATTCAAAGGCTGCCTTTCTACAGAAGGACTAAGGATTGCCTGCGTGACAGCCCCTCGCCGCTTCAACAAGACAAGCCGATGACGTCATCGACACCCAGGTGCAAATTCAGCAGCCCTGGCTGGCTTCCCTCATATGGAAGTGGTTGCGTGAACAGCACTGGTGGGCGGCTCACAGCATTCGTCTTCCCTTCTGCTGAAGGATTTCGTTCATGTGGCTCACCAGCGACCACGAACGTTCTACTAAACAGAATGAAGATTATCAGGCCGACATTCCCCGCAAGGACCATCGATTGCCTGCGTAATAGCCCTTCGCTCATTCCACTTGACAGCCCAGTGACGTCATCGACACTAAGCTAAAAATTCAGCCCTCGCCGGCTTCCAACTTTTGAGTGTGAGGTGTCAACAGCACGGGCGTGTGGCTCACAGCATTAGTCTTCCGTTTTAAAGCAGCATTTCTTCCGTGTCCCCCATCGACCAGGTAAAGTGTACCACGCGCGATCACCATTATCTGGCCGCCTTTGCGGACAATGAGCATCGATTACCTGCGTGACAGCCCCTCTCCACTCCACAAGGTGGCAGGGGCGTTGCATAATCGAAACGGCATTACGTTAAATTGGTATAGGCCATCAGGTGTGATGAACGCGGTTTTTTCTCTGTCCATATCGTCAACAGCAATCTATCAGTATCCAGAACGAAGATGAATAGAAGAAAAATAGCTGGAACCGTGGAGGCAGTCAAGGGCGTCGTCTATACGTGGGGGCGGGTAGACGTCCTTCTTAGTAATGTTGTTCAGATGACGGTAGTCTACATAGAAACGCCATGTGCCATCCTTCTTCTTAACCAACACTACAAGTGACGCCCAGGGATTCGAAGAAGGCTCAATGATGTTTTTGTCTAGAATTTTGTTCACTTCACTTTCAATTACTGGGCGTGCCGACGCAGAGACTCGATACGGTCGTCGGTCAATAGGAGTAGCATCGCCAGTAAGAATCCGATGCTTGACCGCGAGTGTCTGGCCAAAAGGGCGATCGTCGAAGCCGAAAATATCTCTGTAGGATGATAATACTTGGTAAAGGTCTTCAGCCCGCGCAGAAGAGAGGTCCGGCGCAACCATTTTCTGTATCTTGAGATCGGAGGCTGAGGCTGGCACGATGGGCCTGCTAAGCTCGCAAGAAGCATTGGTCGATAAAGTTGCCACGTGATGGTTGCCGAGAAATTCAACGTTGGCAAGGCAAATTTCTTGCGGTAGAATTTGCTTTGTCAATCCAAAGTTAAAGATAGGCATGAAAGTGCGGTTCGCAGTAATAGTAAGTATTCTGGGAGGCTGTCATACTGTAGTAGAATTTCGGGCAGAGGAGTGACGAGGTACTCTCCATCAGGGACTGCTGGGGAAGACAAGAGTTAAATGTAGGCTGTTGATTTTGCCGGCGCGCCAATAAATCCGGAAGGGCGTAGGCGGCACTGGGGTGCGTCAGAAGGTTCTGCGAGAATCGGCAACTCAAGGCGAAGGGTACTGGCAGAGCAGTCAATAAGAGCAGAATGCGCGGAGAGAAAATCGAGGCCGAGAATGAGGTCGTGGGGGCAATGAGCAATCACGGTGAAGAGGACAGGAGTATGACGGCCGGCGATGCTATCACGTGCCGTACACATGCCGATAATAGGAACAGTACCGCCATCCGCAACGCGGACGACGCATGCCGACGCTGGGGTGAGGTGCTTGTTCAGTCGTCGTCGGAAGGCAGCACTCATAATAGAAAGATGTGCCCATATATCGATGAGTGCCGTGACAGAATAGCCATCAATGTCAACGTCAGGAAAGTTTTGGTTCATATTTAACGTGAGCAGAGGATTTGAGGGCAGTGTCGTCAACGCAGCTTCACCTCCAGAAGCTGCCGCGCGTAGTTTTCCGGCTAGGCCCGGGAGGCGATAGGCGGCGAAGAGAAGCGGCGATGTTTTGGCGAACGAGACTGATGGCTTCGAGGTGAGGGCGAGCGGCAGTAACGAAGGTTCGGAGCAGGGGCATCAGCGGCAGTGGGTTCATGGCGGGTGGCATAGGGTCCAAAGCTCCAAAGGTGCGGGAATAAGTGGCGGCGTACGTCCGAGGAGGCGGTGGCCATCGGTTGCGGCAGTGACGAGCGACGTGGCCGATGCGATAGCAGTGGACGCAGATTGGTCTGTCATCAGGGGTACGCCATTCGGGCGGGTTGCGGCGAGATGTAATAGAAAAGGACTGTCGGGGACGAGGAGGGCTGGTAGAGAACTGGGGAACGCTGGGTTGAGATGTTGAACACATGGAGTTCAGACCCATGGTCTCAAATTCCTCTCTGACTACGGGCTGAATCATGGCAATCGGGGTTGCTGGCGGATCGGGAGGTGTCGTGGAGAAAGCTGGCGAAAAGGCGGTCTCGATCTCGCGGCGAACAATACGGGTGACGTCGTCACAGGTGGTGGCCTGACGCAGTCGACCCTTACATGTCGACGTAGCAGCGGTGCTGGGTAGCCGCGTGATGTGGTGTGTGATACGGCGGCTCTTGGCTTGTTCAAGGCGACGGCATTCTTTATTGATGGCGTCGATTGGCGAGACGTTGCCGAAAACAAGCGAATTGAAAACGTCGTCGGCGATGCCTTTTAGAACATGTGACACTTTATTGGCTTCGGACATAGCATCGTCAGCTTTGCGGCATAGAGCTAAGCCATCGAGGATGTAGGAAATGTACGGCTCCGTAGACTACTGAACACGAGACGAACGAGCCTTTCTCGTGGCAACCTTGCGGGCAATGGGGTCGCCGAACCGTTCCAGTAGCTTTTCTTTGAAAGTGTCCCAACTGGTTATCTCGTTGTCATGCGTCTGGTACCACACGCGTGGGGTGCCGCAAGATAAAAGATGACATTGGCGAGCATAATGGTTGGGTCCCACCTGTTATCAGCGCTGCTATGTTCATATAGCTTGATCCATTCGTCAACGTCCTGTTCCTCCAGGCCAGAGAACACACCAGGATCGCGATGTTGGGCATCCGTGACGATTGGAGCAGTCGGACCAGCCGAAGCCGTTGCAGAGGCGGGCTCGTCACCGGGAGGTATGGTGGCAAGCTCGATGTACCGACCAATGCGGAGTTACTTGGCCAGGACGGGGATCGCTGTCCTCCACCAGAATCTTACGTGTAGAAAGACACAGACGAAAGAGGCTATTTACAGGCCATTTACACTGGACTGGAGCCAGAGCACGAGGCCGACTTTCACTCGCGCCAAGGGCACACACCCACTTCGTCGTCGTTCTCGCGGCGGCTCTTCCCTTGAGCATCGCTCGATGATATCGTAATAGTATCATCAGCAGTCCCGAAGATATTGTGACATGGTGGTGACGTTGAAGAACGCTGTATGAATACTGTGAAAGGTAAAACTAACTTTTATTGGGCGAACCTGTGACCACAAAAACATGCTACACTCATAGCGCAACGATAGCGGCTAATGCAGTCGGCTATCGTCGAAAATCTGATCAACGGGTGAAGCGCGTCGGCTTTTATACCCCAATCGTCGAATGTTCCAAAGTGATCACTGGCACCCGCGTGTCTTTCACAAAGTTCTACACTATTAGCGTCGCGCATACATGCAATCAGATTACACAAGGTTCGGGGACAGACTGCGGATCGAACCATCGATAACATTCCAGAAACTTCCTATGCATGCAGGCGCGTCCTGCGCTGCGTGATAACATTTGCCAAGTGGTTAAACGTGGTCAAACAAGAAAGATAAACATGTACACGTGTCAATACCCCCCTCTTAAAAAGCATCGACACGATGCTGATTATAAACGAAAGTAATAAACAAAAACACCCTCAGCAAAGAAACAACAAACTAAGGAAGTTCGTCAGCGTGCGTAAAAAGGCTTAAAACGCATCACCTAGGCCACTTCAGATCGTGCACGGCGCCGCTGTGAATGGGGATTGCCCTCTGGCATGACCTCATAGTGTAGTGCGCCAATACGTCGGATGACCTTGTAGGGTCCGAAATAGCGTCGCACTAGTTTCTCACGGAGTGCTCGTCGGCATATCAGGGTCCAAACCCAAACACTGTCACCGGGCTGGTAGTCGACGTAGCGTCGTCGGAGGTTGTAGTGTCGGCTGTCGGTACGCTGCTGGTTCTTGATCCGTAGGCGGGTGAGCTGTAGGGCTTCTTGAGCCCGCTCAAGATAGATAGCGGCGTAAAATTCTCTTCGTCAGTGACGTGCGGCAGCATGGCGTCGAGCGGCGTTGTCGGGTTCCTGCCGTAAACCAAGTGGAACGGCGTGATGTGTGTTGTTTCTTGCACCACCGTGTTGTCAGTGGACGTTACATAGGCAGCAACGCGTCCCACGTCTTGTTCTCGACGTCGACGTACATTGCTAGCATGTTGGCGAGGGTGTTGTTCAGGCGCGCCTTGAGACCATTCTTTTGTGGATGGTAGGCACTTGTCCTCCTATGGCTTGTCTGGCTGTGCTGCATAACAGCATGGCTGAGCTAAGCTGTAAAGGCCGTTCCTCTATCGGTGATGAGGACTTCTGGGGCACCATGCCGCAAAAGGATGTTCTCGACGAAAAGTTTCGCCACTTCCGCTGCGCTGCCTTTTGGTGGAGCTTTAGTTTCAGTGAAGCGGGATAGATAGTCTATCGCCACGACGATCCACTTATTCCCGGATGGTGGCGTCGGAAACAGCCCCAACAAATTCATCCCACTCTGCTAGAATGGTCGGCGACGAGGTTCGATCGGCTGTAGTAATCCTGCTGGCCTTGTCGGTGGTGTCTTGCGTCGCTAAATGTCTCGGCATGTCTTGACGTAAGGGTGACTTAGGTGGTCAGACGCGGCCAGTAATACCTTTCCAGTATCCTCGACAGCGTCCAGGAGAATCCGAGGTGCCCAGCGGTTGGATCGTCGTGTAGGGCGTGCAGTACTTCTGGACGCAGCGCTGACGGTACAACAAGGTAGCTGGTGCGGAGTGGCGAGAAGTTTTTCATCGCGACCAGGTTGTTTTGTAGCGTGAATGAATAAAACCGCGCTTAAATGCCCTAGGCACCACTTCGGTGTTCCCCTCCAAATACTTGACGAGGCTTTTTAGCTCCGGGTCTGCTCGTTCCTGTTCAGTGAAGTCTTCCGCGCTTATTCCAAGGAAGGTGTCGTCGTCCTCGTCGTCTTTCAGCGGGGGATCGATGGGCGCGCGTGATAGGCAGTCGGCAGCAGAGTGTTTTCTTCCGGACTTGTATATTACTGTGACTCCACCATGGCTCCACCGCGCCAGCCGTCTTGGAGGGTCCTTTAGGTTAGCTAGCCAACACAACGCGTGATGGTCGCTTTGAATGGCCTGCCATAGAGGTAAGGGTGGAATTTCGCTGTAGCCCAAGTGATGGCGAGCCATTCCTTTTGAGCCATAGAATAATTGCCTTCCGCTTTTGACAGCGACCGGCTAGCATAAGCTATCACGTGTTCATGTCCATCTTTTCTCTGGACTAGGACGGCACCGAGGCCTAGGCTACTGGCGTCAGTGTGGATATCGGTATCGGCGTGCTCGTCGAAGTGCGCAAGTACGGGCGGTCACTGCATGCGTCGTTTGAGTTCTTGAAATGCGTCAGCTTGCGGCGTTTCCCACTTGAACTCGACATCACATTTTGTTAGATGTGTTAGCGGCTCTGCGATGGGTGAAAAGTCCTTGACAATGCGCCTACAGTAGGTACACATGCCAAGGATTCTGCGCACTGCCTTCTTGAAGATTGGCTGCGGGAACTTTGCGATGGCAGCTGTCTTCTCCGGGTCAGGGCGTACTCCAGATTTGCTGATGACGTGGCCTAGGAACCGAAGCTCATCGTAAGTGAAGCGGCACTTTTTCGGCTTCAGAGTGAGCCCTGTTGACTTGATGGCCTCTAATACTGTCGCAAGCCGTCTAAGGTGATCGTCGTAATTTGCGGCGAAGACGAAGACGTCATCCTAGCAAACAAGACACGTCTGCCACTTCAGTCCTGCTAACACCGTGTCCAGGACGCGCTGAAACGTTGCAGGCGCCGAGCACAGGCCAAATGGCATGACTTTCATCCCCTAGAGGCGGTCTGGCGTGATGAAGGCGGTCATTTCGCGATCTCTCTCGTCGACTTCTATTTGCCAGTAGCCGGACTTGAGGTGCATCAACGGGAAGTATTTAGCGTTGCAGAGCGGATCCAATGCGTCGTCTATCCGTGGAAGGGGGTATACGTCCTTCTTCGAGATCTTGTTCAGTCGACAATAATCGACGCAGAAGCTTAGGGTTCCGTCCTTTTTCTTCACCAGTAGTACAGGAGATGCCCACGCGCTTTTCGAGGGCTGGATGATGTCGTCGCGCAGTATTTCGCCCACTTGTTGCCTAATAGCTTCACGTTCTCACGTCGAAACTGGGTAAGGGCTACGGCGGAGTGGTCGAGCGCACCCTTCGGTTATTATGCAACTGGTGTCTGTATAATCCTCAATGAAGTTGAAAAGCAGTCTTTGTATCGTCGGACAAGACTTCTGATCTGTTGCTGCTTACACATAGGAACACTTGGATTTACGTCGAAGCCTTGTTCGGGGATTATGCTCATCGGTGCAGATGCGGCAGAATCCGAGATGACAAAGGCATTGCTGGCTTCCAGAATTTCCTCGTTGTACGTGATTGTCGAGCCACTGTTGATGTGCTTGAAGTCTTGCCTGAAGTTGGTTAGCATACCTTCACTTTCCCTTCGTGGAATCGAGCGATCCCTCTTGCGATGCGAATTTCGCGGTCGAGCAGTAGATGTTGGTCGCCCTCCATAACGCCTTCTACGTCAGCGGGTGTTTCAGTGCCGACGGAAATAATAATGCTGTAGCGCGGCGGTATGCTCACTTGATCTTCGAGCACTCTCAAGGGGTGGTGACTACGAGAGCTCTTGGGGCGGTATCGCTTGATCTTCCGACAGCGTTATCAATTTTGACTTCAGGTCTATGATTGCGCCGTGTTGGTTCAGCAAGTCCATTCCGAGAATGATGTCTCGTGAACACTGTTGAAGGATAACGAAGGTGACGCGGTAAGTCGGGTCACGAACGGTTATTCTTACCGTGCAGATTTCAGTCGGCGTAATGAGGTGTCCCCCAGCGGTTTGAATTTGAGGGCCTTCCCATGCAGTTTTAACTTTCTTCAACTGAGCGGCGATGTGTCCACTCATTACGGAGTAATCGGCTCGTGTATCCACTAAGGTGGTAACTGCGTGGCTGTCAATAAGCATGTCGAGGTCCGTCGTTCTTTATCTTGCGTTACAGTTAGGTCTTGGCGTCGGATCACGGTTGCGTCGCGTTGAGCTGTGGCTGGCATGTGGCGTCGTCAGGTCATCTTTCGTCGGCGTAGTCTTGGCTTGTTGACTTCGTCGGGACGGCTGCGTGTCGTTATTATGTCGTCGAGATGGTCTCTTCGTCGTCTTCGTTGGCGGCGGAGGATCTTCGTCAGTTCGACGAACAGCAACCGCACCTCGATCGGTTGCTACTTTTGGTTTTCCGGATATGGGTTCGCAGAGCGGCCCCGGGCTGGGCCGGTGTATGATGATGATGATGAAAAACGTTTATTTGCTCTGTTTTGCAGTGATTTTTGCGGCTTCAGATGGAGTCTTCCATCTTCTCTTCGGGGTCGGTTCCCCTAGTCCAGGGCTCCGCTGAGGGTAGCTGCCCTGCGTGCACGCCTTACTAGTCCTTGTTGGACTTTCAGGATGTCGCTGGATAGCATCCTCTCCCACTGTTCCGCACTCGGGTTTTTTATTATGGCCAGCGCTTCTGTTTTCTGGCAAGCCCATGTGGTATGGTATAGGGTTGGTTGGTCTCCACACCATGGGCACTTGCTCTCGCACTGCGTGGGGTAGTTCTTGCTTAGCATGTTTAGGCACGGGAATGTTCCCGTTTGTAGCTGTCGCCATGCTACGGCGTCTTCTCTATTTAGTTGTTTGTGAGGGGGCGGATATTTTCGTCTGATGCCTCTGTAGTAGTTTAGTATGTCTGAATAGCTTTGGGCTACCGGCTCGGGTTCCTCAGCGGGGTCGGGCCGCTGTATGGTCGGCGCTTCGGCGACAGCTAGCGGCCTGGTGACGGCGAATGGGACGGTCGTCGAGGGCTCCACTGAGTGGCGGTGAGCTAGTCGGCGAAATGGCGATGTCGTTCGCCCATCTGTGGTCGCGGCGCGTCAACGGCGAACCCTCGGAGCCCCATCTCCCGGTATGGGCATCGGCGGTTGATGTGCCCGGCTTCTCCGCAGTTGTAGCAAAGCGGATGGTGGTCGGGGGGGGGGCGCTGGGTTGGCGTGCTGGAGGCGCGGGTGGTGGTGGACGACGGACCTGTGTCGTCACTGGGCCCTGCCGTAGGCGTGGAAGGGGAACGTGTCGGCGGGCTACAGCGGCGTATGTCATCGCTTGCGGCTGATGCTGCGGCGATTCAGTGGCTACTCCGAGTTGTTTGGAGCTCCTTACGTACGGCGTTCGCAATCGAAGCCACTTGAGGCTGTGATGGTGGGAACAGCTTCTGTAGCTCTTCCCGCACGACCGCTCGGATAATTTCGCGCAGGTCGTCGGTGGCCAGTGACTGAACTCCGGCGTAGCTTGTCGAGTTCGTGCGGCGGTTGAATTGTCGGTTCCGCATTTCCAGTGTCTTCTGGATGCTAGTGGCCTCGCGAAGAAACTCGTCGACAGTCTTCGGGGGGATCCGTACCAGTCCATCGAAAAGTTCCTCGATTACACAACGCATCAGTAGGCGGACTTTCTTCTCCTCGGACATGCCCGGGACGGCGTGGCGGAATAGGCGGCTCATCTTTTCTGTATAGATCGTGGTGGTCTCATTAGGCAACTGCACTCGTGTTTTTAGTAGTGCTTGGGCTCGTTCTCGGCGTACGACGCTTGTCCCAGGTCCCTTGCGTTAAGGCGGCTTCTCGGTTCTCGAACCATGTACTGGCGGCGTCTGGCAATGCGAAAAAGACCTGTCGATGTTTGTCGTCGCTGTTCCAGCTGTTAAAAACAGCGACCCTCTCATATGTCTCAAGCCAGGTTTCCGGATCCCCGAATGTTGAACCGCTCAACGTCGGAGGCTCCCTGGGCTGCTGCAGCAGGATAGGGGACGCTGGGGCTACCATTGGGGTTGACAGGGCGACGATCTGCCTGGTCGTCTCACACGGAAGTCCGTGCTCCGGGGCAGTCCTTGCAGCCTGCGGCTACCTCGCTGGTTCTTGGCAACGTTGGTGTTGTCTTCCGCGTGCAGGCTTGGGTCACGGCTTTGTGGTGGCGTCCGGTACATGAACGCAAAGCACCTCCACCATATGTCACGTGGTGGTGACGTTGAAGAACACAGTAGCAACACTCTAAAGACAAAACTAACTTTTATTGGGCGAACCTGTGCCCACAGAAATAGGCTACGTTAAAAGAACGGCGACAGCGGCGAACAGTCGGCGATCGTCGAAATCGGTCAATATTGTCAATCGGTCAGCGGGTCAAGCGCGTCAGCTTTTATACATGAACCACCAAACGTTTCATTGTAACCGCTGGTGACCGCATGTCTTCAAAAAATTGCTGCACCATTCACGTCGCGCATACATGCAATCAGATTGTTACGGGAAGGAAGAAGCGTGCGTCTATTTACAGATGGCTTTTAATGGCTGAGCCAGCAAGCGTAGAGCAGCGATAAAGCTACACTCTTCTTCGTCGTCTCCAAGGCCACCAACATCGTCCTCCTCTTCCCACATTACCGATTGTGACATCACCCCCGTCGGAAAAAGCACCTTGTTGGTGCGGCTCATACGTCTGAGATAGGTAGGGTTTGAGGCGGCTGACGTGGATGATGTCAGAGAGAGGTGAAGGTACTATGGCATCCAGCGGAGACACTTCATATGTGACAGGGGTCACCTGGCGAAGGATGCGGTAAGGGCCATAATACCGCGAGAGGAATTTCTCCGAAAGACCAACACGCCACGTTGGATACCAAACTAGCACAAGATCACCTGGTTCATAGTGCCCGTCGTGATGGCACTGGTCGTAACGGCCCTTCTGGCGTGTCTGTGAAGCAGAAAGACGAATGCGGGAAATCTGGCGTGCTTGGGTCACTGTGGCTATGACATCCCGAGTGTACCCTGTCGGTGAGACGAGTGTGGTCGAAAGGAGAGTCTCGAAAGGCAAAGTCGGCTCACGGCCGAAGAAGAGATAGAAGGATGAATATCCAGCTGTGTCGTGGCTCAAGGAACTGTAGGCGAACGTGACAAATGTTAGAGCACTGTCCCAGTCGCGATGATCGGAGGAAACATACAGTGCTAACATGTCAGTTAATGTGCGTTTCAGGCGTTCGGTAAGGCCGTTAGTTTGAGGATGGTAAGCGGTAGTAAGTGTGTGTATAGTAGCACATGATCGAAGTAGGTCGTCTATGACGTTGACAATAAAGTATCCGCCGCGATTCGTGCGAAGGGGACGAGGTGCACTGTGGTGCGAGATAATGTCGTGAAGCAAGAAATCAGTCGGTAGGGCTCTAGTAATGGCAATGCAAGTTGTATAGTCCGTAGTGACGGTAATCCACCTATTTCCGTCATTTGATATAGGGAATGGTCCGAGAAGATCAACGCCAACGCGAAAAAAAGGGTAGGCCGCTACATCCAAAGGCTGCAGCAGTCCGGCGGGAGGCACAACTGGTCTTTTCCGGCGTTGACACGACTCACACTCGGCAACATAGTGCCGGACGGGGCGGTTGGGACGGGGCCAGAAAAAGCGTCGCCGAATTCGGCCATAGGTCTGCGTGACACCAAGGTGTGCAGCTGTGGGAACGTCGTGCAGTTGCTGCAGCACAATCTGTCGCAGATGAGACGGAATGATGGCTAGGAGCTCGGGCCCGTCGGGATGTATGTTGCGGCGATAAAGGATGCCATTTTGTAGTACGAACATGTGAAGGGATGGGTCAGTCGGATCAGAAGCAGGCGTTCGATAATGGGGCGTAACGACTCATCGCGTCGTTGTTCAGCGCCAATGTCTTGAAAGGCAGAGAGCGAAAGAACGCAGATCGGTGTGACATCTACTAAACCGTCCGGTACATCGACGGGATGACGAGATAGGCAGTCGGCGTCCTGATGTAGACGACCCGACTGGTAGACCGCAGTGTATGTGTATTCCTGTAACCGTAGGGCCCAGCGACCGAGGCGTCCGGTGGGATCCTTGAGGGGGGAAAGCCAACAAAGGGCGTGGTGGTCGGTTGTAACTGTAAATGGTTGACCATGTATGTAGGGTCGGAACTTGCCCACCGCCCAAATGAGGGCGAGACGATCGCGCTCAGTAATCGAGTGATTGCGCTCTGCGGGAGAGAGGAGACGGCTGGCGTAGGCGATGACACGGTCGCCAATGTGGGCACGACCCCAATCTGCGCCGATGCCGTAGCCACTTGCGTCAGTGCGGATTTCTGTCGGAGCGCAGGCGTCAAAACGGGCGAGAACAGGAGGTGTGGTGAGCAGCATAATGAGCTGCGAGAAAGCAGACGCTTGTTCAGAGCCCCAACAAAAAGGAACGTCTTTCTTCAGGAGGACAGTCAGGGGAGTGGCAACATGGGCGAAATTTTCCACAAACCAGCGCAAGTACGAGCAAAGGCCAATAAAGCTGCGAGCATCTTTGGCACAAGTTGGTACGGGGAAATTCTGCACAGCATGAACTTAAGCGGGGTAGGGGCGAATGCCTGAAGAATCGACGAGGTGTCCGAGCATGGTTATTTGGCGGTAACCGAAGTGGCACTTGGACGAGTTGAGCTGCAAGCCAGCGGTGCGAAAAACAGACAGAACAGATGAAAGTCTTTCAAGATGCGTCGCACAAGTTCAAGAGAATACGATGATGTCATCCAAGTAGCACAAACAGCTGGACCATTCGAAACCACTTAAGAGCATGTCGATCATCCGTTCAAAGGTCGCCGGTGCATTGCACAAGCCAAAAGGCCTTACCCGGAACTGATATAGGCCGTCTGGTGTGACGAATGAGTTCTTCCACAGTCCATTTCATACACGGCAATTTGCCAATATCCAGAGCAAAGGTCTATGGATGCAAAATAAGTGGCACCGTGGAGACAATCCAGAGCATCGTCAATGCGGGGAAGTGCATATACATCGCTCTTGGTAGTCGTGTTTAGATGACGATAGTCAACGCAGAATCACCACCTGTTATCCTTCTTTTTGACGAGAACAACAGGGGACGCCCACGGGCTGGAAGAGTGTTCAGTAATGACTTTGGCAAGCATCTTGTCAACCTCGCTCTGGATAACTTGTCGCTCAGAAGGCGACACCCGGTATGGGAGTCGGCGAACAGGTGCTGCATCGCCGGTATTTATACGATGCTTCACGACCATAGTTTGACACAAAGGGCGATCGTTCAGGTCGAAAATATCGGAGAAGGACTCGAGGAGGCCATTGAGCTCTGCGGCTTGTTGGGTTCAGAGATCCGGTGCAATCATCTCTTTAAAGTCGTCGTTCGGGGCTGATGCAGAAGGCGCAGACTCAGCATTGGTCGAAGACGGCGCAACAGCTAAAACGGAAATGTGGCACTCGTGCGTCGGTAACGACGTGGCTAGAGACATGCCTCGAGGAAGTACTTGTGGGCACTGTCCCAAATTTAGGATGGGCAGACATGTCTGATTGTCTGCAACAGAAAAGATGGTCTGCAGGAAGAAGACGTTGTGAGAAAGCAGGACTGAAGTCGTGGGAGTAAGGACATAGTCTCCGTCAGGTACAGGTGGGCCGGCAAAGAGAGGGATGCAGGTTGCTGCAAGAGATCATCATCATCATCATCAGCCTTGTTACGCTCACTGCAGGGCAAAGGCCTCTCCCATACTTCAACAACACCGGTCAGGTACTAATTGTGGCCATCTGGTGCCTGCAAACTTCTGAATCTCACCTGCCCACCTAACTTTCTGCCGCCCCCTGCTACGCTTCCCTTCCCTTGTAATCCCGTCCGCAACCCTTAATGACCATCGGTTATCTTCCCTCCTCATTACATGTCCTGCCCATGCCCCCCCCACCCCATTACTTTTTCTTGATTTCAACTAAGATGTCATTAACTCGCGTTTGTTCCCTCACCCAATCTGCTCTTTTCTTATCCCTTAACGTTGCACCCATCATTCTTCTTTCCATAGCCCGTTGCGTCGTCCTCAATTTGAGTAGAACCCTTTTCGTAAGCATCCAGGTTTCTGCCCCGTAGGTGAGTACTGGTAAGACACAGCTATTATACACGTTTCTCTTGAGGGATAATGGCAACCTGCTGTTCATAATCTGAGAATGTCTGTCAAACGCACCCCAGCCCATTTTTATTCTTCTGATTATTTCTTCTGATTCTTCTGATTGATTAAGAGATGGCAGGCGTATAAAATCCCCGGAACAACGCTGAGTTGGAGCTTGAGCAGGAAGGTCAACGGGGACAGGTAGTGGTAAGTAAGTTGTATAACGCCGGCGGAACAGTCAATCACAGCAGGATGGGTGGCTGAAACGTCGAGTTTGAGGATAACATTGTGAAGGCAACGTTAGAGCACACTAAACAAAACGGACGTGTGGCGACCGGCGACGCTGACACGAGCAGTACGCATTCCAAGCACAGTCGGAGTTCCACTGTCGGCGACCTGGAGCAGTCGAGTCGGAGCAGGAGTCAGTACTTTCTTCAGGCGCGTTCGAAGCTCCGCACTCGTAATGTAAATTTGGGTTCCAGTGTCGATGAGTGCTGTAATGGGCAAACCATCCTCGTCGACGTCCAGGAGGTTCAGATTAATAGGCAGGGTCAGCAGAGGAACTTCAGGCCGGGGTTCTAGAGCAGCGTCACCTTCAGGAGCTGCCCCAGTTAGTTTACCGTCGGAGAGCAGCGACGGTAAGCTAGGGTTGGAGAGCGCCGCAGCTGGGGCGAACGGGAGCGGCGACTATGTGGTGATGACGAGCGTCTGGTCGTGGTGGCTCGAGCGTTGTCAAGAGCGTCTTTAACCTCGGTGGAGAGTGATGGCGGGCGAGGATTAGCGGCGGTAAGCGAGAAAGCTTGGTCTAGAGTGGGATGGCCAGGAACTTCGACAGTGGCGAGAGATGTAAAAGCAGATGGGTCTATCGTCGTGTGTGTGCCATTCGGCCGGGTTGCGATAGCACGGATATGGGCCGTATTGGCTCCGGTGAACGGGGGCAGAGGCAGCAGACGAAAAAAAGTCAGGATGGCTGGCGGAGCATATGGACGGAAGACCCACACTGGCAAGTTCTTGGCGAATGAACGACTGATTGAGAGACACAAGCGGCCGGGAATCGTCGATGCACTGCGTCACTGGCGTGGCAGGAGACGCTGCTTCGATTTCTCGCCGAACGATACGTACGACGTTCTCGCAGGAGGTGGGCTCACGCGGTGGACAAACGTCCTCGCACGTCGGTGAAGCTGCGGTATTAGGTAGACGCGTAAACTGTTGAACTATGCGGCGACTCTTCGCGTCTTCAAAGCGGCGACATTCGTTAATGATATCATTGGATGTTGTTACGTTCTTGTAAACAAGCAGGTTAAACGCGTCGTCCACGATGCCTTTTAAAACGCGGCTGACCTTGTCTGCCTCTGCCATATTGTTATCTATTTTGCGGTAAAGGGCGAGGACGTCCTGGATATATGCAACGTGAGATTCAGTGGACGTCTGTGCCCGGGTCCCAAGGTCCTTCTTCGCAGCTCATTGGCGGCTGACGGGCTTGCCGAACAAATCTCTGGTCCCAACTCGTAATCTCTTGTCCGTGTGTTGCGAACCAGACCTGTGCCGTTTTCTTGAGGCAGAATATTATATTGGCCAGCATAAGCGCATTATCCCACCTGTTAGGCGTATTATCCCACCGTACGCTGATCCGCTCGTAATTCTGCAACCAGTCATCGACGCCAACGTTGTCGATCCCGGAAAACATGCCAGGGTCGCGAGACTGGGCCAGGATGACAGTCGGTGGCGACGACGGGGCCGTGGTTGAACTCTCTCCTTAGGATGACATGGCGGCAAGGTTACGTCCGCTGTGGAGCTCGGTCTTGCGCAAGTGATTACGCCGCACGTCCACCAAAGATGTTACGGGAAGGAAGAAGCGTGCGTGAATTTACAGATGGCTTTTAATAGGTGAGCCAGCAAGCGTAGAGCAGCGATAATGCTACACTGTTCTTCGTCGCCTCCAAGGCCACCATGATTGTCCCGTTTTTCCCACATTACCGACTGTGACAAGATTACGCAAGGTTCGGCGACAAGAGACAGCAGATAGAAGCATCAATATCATTCCGGAAATTCCCGATATGTGTAGGCGCGTCCTACGCTGTGCGCTAACATTTCTTAGACGGGAAAAGCACTCACCCGTGAAAAGATAAAGCAGTTTAAAAAATTAAATTATGGGGTTTAACATGCCAAAACCACTTTGTTATTATGAGGCACGCCGTAGTGGAAGACTCCGGAAATTTCGATCTCCTGGGGTTCTTTAACGTGCGCCTAAACCAAGGTACACGAGTGTTTTCTCATTTGGCCCCCATCAAAATGCGGCCGCGACGGCCGGATTATATCCCGCAATCTGGTACTCAGCAGCCCAACACCATAGCCACGGGGCCACCACGGCAAGTATAAACGAGTTCGCGCGTCAATATAAATAATGCCTAGGTCGCCACGCCTGCAGCAATAGTGAATTACGTGGAGATAATGCTCTGGGCTGCTAGGCACTTTGCTAATTTGAATAGATGATCTATTTCTTCATCAAATTTCTTCGTTCTTCCTATTCGGTAATGCGGATAAAGTGTGGCGGAAGTGTTACCGACGGAATTCTCAAATCTCTTCTTTCAAGTCGGTTGCATGAGGGTGTGGTCAAGAGAAATTTTGTGCCACGGTTACACGGACAGGCGTGAATCCTTAAGAGCAAAAGTGCCCAAAAAGTAACATGGCGCAAAAAGGAAGTGAGCAACATAGTAGCTAAACTTACAACAGGATTGTTTTAGGGACATCCTGGAAATTAACTTGTTGGAGGTAGCTTCCACACCTACGTTGCACTGAGGAGCATCCAGCGGGTGATGGCTGCCTAATCGAAGCCTGCCGCCAGAAATCGCTAATGTTATTAGCTCATATTCATTCTATCCTTTAATGGAGGTATCTATGAATCTCTCATTGTTTCTATATGTTTTGGTCTAACTATATTGCCAATGTAACAAATTATACTTACCATGAATCCTCGATTGCCTCTGGTGCAATAAACGTCAAGCGTCCTCTATTGTCAAATATTTATCTTGCTGCTCTTTATTACGTCTAAACCTAAATACGCAGGTTCTCTCTTGAATTCTCAACGAGCTAACCAAAACTACGGACTAGGATCTGACCAATACTCCGCTACCTGTCTTTCTTCTCATAAATAATTACGCCTACAGTACAGAAATATTACGCTGCAGGCTAACCTATTGTAGCGGCGCAACTGTCGCCTCCAAAGCAGGCGCATAAGAAGGTGGGCTCACGTTCCGGTAGCGCGAGAATAGAACATTCCAGCGCGCTCCGCCTGCGCAGCCGTGGAGCCGGCCGCTCCGTAGATCACGCTTCACCGTGGCTGGCCAGCCTGAGTAAACCGTGGCGATGGCGGCTGCCTCTTCTAGCCGCCTCCCACACGATGTACCGTAGCACTTTGCCATAAAATCATCTCTTTCGAGCTCTGACAAAAATATCAAGGATCCTCTATACTTCCCCTTTATCCCCGCCAGCCATAAAAAGAGTGTGGACTACCTCCAGCCTTCAAAACTGCCCATCAGTGTTTTTTCCTGCACCCAAACAAGGACTGGAATGACCTTCAAGGTGCTGCTGTACTTGAATCAATCGTTTTTTATTTAAAACAGGTTATTAAACATCGGTAAGCTATCGCAGGAGGCGAAAGATCTGATCAAGAAACGTCAATGTATGAAAGCCTCTAGCCCTACAGCTAGAATACAGCTGGAAGAACATTCCAACTTAATAAACAACCGTAAGATAGCTGACATAAGGGAGTAAAATATGAATGGAATTGAGCACGCTCTCAGGAACGGAGGGTGCCTAAAAGCAGTGAAGAAACTAGTAATAGGCAGTAATCAGGTGTATGCGTAAAGAGCCAAAACTGGCAATATCACTACTTATATGAATAAGATAGTTCAAGTGGCTGAGGAGTTCTACAGAGATTTACACCGTACCAGTGGCACCCACGCTGGTAATAGAAGAGGGGATAGTCTAGAGGAATTCGACATCCCACAAGTAACGGTGGATGATGTAAAGAAAGCCTTGGAAGCTAAGCCAAGGAGTAAGGCCGCTGGGGAGGATCAGATTACAGCAGATTTCTTGAAGGATGGCGAGCAGATTCTTCTAGGAAAGCTGGCCACCGTGTATACGCAATGCCTCGTGAACTCGAGCGTACTGGAATCATGGAAGAACGCCACCATAATCTTAATCTTTAAACAGGGGATACGAAAGACTTAAAAAAATATAGAACGATCAGCTTACTGTCCGTTGTCTACAAAGTGTCTACAAAGTGTTTACTACGGTAATCGCAAATAGAATCAGCAACACCTGATGCTTCTCTCTACCGAAGAACTAGGGAGGATTTCGTAGCGAATACTCAACAATAGACCATATTCACACTATCAATCGGATGATAGAGAAATGTGGGGAATATAATCAACCATTATATATAGCTTTCATTGATTATGAGAAAGCGTTTGATTCAGTCGAAACCTCAGCAGTCACGCAGGTATTACACAATCAGGGTGTGGACGAGCCGTATGTAAAAATACTGAAAGATATCTATAGCAGCTCCACAGCCACTGTAGTCCTCCATAAAGAAAGCAACAAAATCCCAATAAAGAAGGGCGTCAGGCACGGAGATATGGTATCTCCAATGCTATTCGCAGCGATCTTACAGGAGGTATTCAGAAGCCTGGATTGGGAAGAACTGGGGGTAAAAGTTAATGGAGAATACCTTAGTAACTTGCGATTCGCTGATATTGCCTTGCTTATTTACTCATGGGACCGATTGCAATGCATGCTCACTGACCTGGAGAGGCAAAGCAGACAGGTGGGTATAAAAATTAATCTGCAGAAAACTAAAGTAATGTTTAACTGTCTCGGAAGAGAACAGCAGTTTTGATAGGTAGCGGAGCACTGGAAGTGTTAAGGGAATACCTCTACTGAGGCCAAGTAGTGAACGGGGATCTGGATCAGGAGAGTGAAATCATCAGAAGAATAAAAATGGGATGGGGTGCGTTTGGCAGGCATTCTCTGATCATGAACAGCGGGATGCCGTTATCCATCAAGAGAAAAGTGTATAGCAGCTGTGTCTTACCAGTGCTGACCTACGGGCAAAAACCTGGAGGCGTACGGAAAGGGTTCTACTTAAATTGAGGACGACGCAACGACCTGTGGAAAGAACATTGTTAGGTGTAACGTGAAGGGATAAGAAAAGAGCAGATTGGGTGAAGGAACAAACGCGATTTATTGACATCTTGGTAGAAATCAAGAAAAATAAATGGCCATGGGCAGGGCATGTAATGAGGAGGGAAGATAACCGGTGGTCATAAAGCGTTACAGATTGGATTCCAAGAGAATGAAAGCGTAGCAGGGAGCGGCAGAAAGTTAGGAGGACGGATGAGATTAAGAAGTTTGCAGGGACATCAGGGCCACCAATAGCGCATGACCGGTGTAGTTGGAGAAGGATGGTAGAGACCCTTGCCCTGCAATGGGCGTAGCCAGGCTGATGATGAATTGATGATGAACATTGGTGAACACGTGTTTTACAAAACACAGTAGGTCCATCGCGAATACGCCCCCACCGCTTTTGCAAAAGGCCCTGGGAGCCTCTAAAACATTAGAAATTCGAGAGCTCCTTCAGCATCGCTTTCTTATAGGCTTTGAAATTGTACATGTAGGAAGCGGCAGCGACTGATTTGTGTTGGCCCGTATCTTATCCAATTGTGTCCACCTATTGTCTAAAGGATGCACGTCATGCATAACATTAGCCCTCCGTGGAGAAGAAAAAAAAATACATGCGTTGTGCAAAGTCGCTATTACCACCCCTTGAGTGAGGGAGAGGAATGGAGCGCCTGATTACTCTTCCTACTCTTATACTATATTGCTACGGAATTGTATTACCGATGACGAAGAGGCTAGCAGTAAGAAGACGACGACGACGATTGGAGGCTAGCGCGGGTTATTGCCTCTTGGCCAAGCGCGGCGTATTACGTTGTAAATATACTTGTATATAGCTTTTCATCTGCGTCTTCTTACGTAACATATCTGGTGGAGGTAGACGTTCCCTGTACCTCGTCACGGAGCTTCGCAGTGGACGGTACGTCGCGCCTAGCTTCATGGCTCCCGGCGATGACAACTCGACTCAGCCGCCTCCGACCCCTGCTGCCACTTCGACGACCTACATCACTCTCCCTGCTCCTCGTGATCCTGGCGTATTCTTTGGCAAAGATGGGGAAGACGTCGACGACTGGATGAGCCTGTACGAACACGTCAGCCGCAATAACTGGTGGGACCCTACTATCATGCTCGCCAACGTAGTCTTTTACCTCGGTGGCACACCTCGAGTTTGGTTTCGGACGCTCACCAGTTGGGATTCGCTCAAGCAAAAGCTCCGAGACTTGTTCGGCAACCCCTACGGTCACAAACTTGCCGCGCAGAAGGCGCTTTCCGGCCATGTGCAGACGTCAACAGAGCCCTATGTCACGTACATTCAGGACGTCTTGGCTCTGTGCCGCAAAGTTGATGCACACATGACTGAGTGAGACAAGGTATCCCACATCCTCAAAGGCATTGCCGATGACGCCTTCAACTTGCTCGTATTCAACAACGTCGCGACGGTGTATGCTGTTATAAAAGAGCGCCGCCGCCTGGAACTCGCTAAAAGCAGACGTATCGATCAGCAGTTTGCCCGTTTGCCCAACACCCTAGCGACACCTTCCTGTGCCGACGCTCCTCGTCCCAGCAGCACTGGCGATATTACCAAGATCGTCAGGCGTGAGATTGAGGCCGCCTATCCGGCTGCCTTCGACTCCAGCCCCACCAACGCACCTGCAGTCACGGTTTCCCTGATCCAGGCAGTTGTCCGCCAGGACTTGGAAAACATGGGCCTTCACACCATCTGCTCGGCCCATCACCCTGATACCCATCCGGCTTCTTCGATTCCGCCCCGTCCCGCATCTTCTTACCCACCACATTTCCGCAACCCAGCTGAATGGCACACTGCTGACGACAAGCCCATTTGTTTTCACTGCCGTCGCATCGGGCATATTTCTCGGCACTGTCGAAGTCGCTGGACTTCCCCGACCCGGTCTGCTTCTACTGCCTACTCTCGCCCCTCAGGTGGCCTTTCTCGTCCCTATGCCGCACGCTCCGATAATGCTGCTACTGACTCTCCTGCGCCGAACCGCCCCTATTCTCGTTCACCTTCGCCCCAACGACGACAATCTCGCTCTCCCCAGCCCCGTCGCTCCTTTTCGCCGACTCCCTTCGGTCGCCGCTCCCAGCCGGAAAACTAAATGATGCAGCGCCTCGAGGTGACGCTGCATTGCTCCCTACGCCGCCAAATCCTCCACTGACGTTGCCCACTCATCTGAACCTTCTTGACGTGCAAGTCGACGGTGTTCCTGTATCTGCTCTTATAGACACTGGGGCGCATTTGTCTGTAATGAGCGCGGACTTTCGTACCCGCCTGAAAATCGCCGATGGCGGAACAGCCCCCGTGATTGGTATGTGTGCCGCCCGCGTCTCCTTCGACGATCGCTCAACAATCGTGCTATTCACAGTCATCGCCCACTGTCCCCACGACATCATCCTCGGCTTAGACTTCCTCTCCGCACATTCTGCTCTCATTGATTGTTCCGCCAGTACTCTCCGCCTTGACCTGCCTGTTCTGGATCCCGCTGAGCCACACCCCAGTCGCCTCAGTTCCGTCGACTTCGTTCGCTTGCCACCTACGGCACTGACTTACGTTGACCTAGTGTCATCCCGACCAGTGCCCGACGGTCACTATATCGCGGCTCCTATACAAGACGTCCTCCTTACACACGGGCTCACGGTACCTCATACAGTTTTATCTATTACGGCTAATTGCGTCTGCCTGCCAGTGGTCAATTTTGGCTTGACGACACAAGTGCTGCCACGCGGGATGTCTCTAGCCCAGCTTTGCTCATTCGAGGATCACTCAATAGCATCTATTGAGGTAGACGGCAATTCAGCCGATCCTCCTCTACCATCTCAGTCGACAACTTGTCCCATCGCCGACTTACAGAAAATAATTGCGCCCGACATGCCGTCCGAGCACGCTCGTGAGCTCTACCGCGTTCTGTTTTCCTACAACGATATTTTTGACTTTAACCATCGTCCTTTGGCCCAAACTACAACTGTTAAACATCACATTAATACCGGCGATGCCCCTCCTATTCATCGCCGCCCGTATCGAGTGTCACCGGCTGAGCGTCAAGTTATTCACGCAGAAGTTCGCAAAATGCTTGCCAAGAACATCATAGAACCGTCATGTAGTCCATGGGCGTCACCTGTTGTACTGGTGAAAAAGAAGGATGGCTCATGGCGCTTTTGCGTGGATTATCGGCGCCTTAACAGGGTTACCAAAAAGGACGTGTATCCCCTACCTCGGATTGATGACGCCCTTGACTGCCTCCATGGTGCTCGCTACTTCTCTTCTATTGACCTCCGCTCCGGCTACTGGCAGTTTGCCATGGACGATCTCGACCGCGAGAAAACTGCTTTTGTAACACCGGACGGTCTTTATCAATTCAAAGTGATGCCGTTCGGTCTATGTAACGCTCCTGCCACTTTTGAACGCATGATGGATTCCCTTCTTCACGGTTTCAAATGGTCCACATGCCTGTGCTACTTGGACGACGTCATAGTATTCTCTCCAACGTTCGCTACGCACCTCGAGCGCCTCTCGGCAGTCCTGGACGTTTTTCGTGGCGCCGGTCTGCAACTGAACCCATCGAAGTGCCAATTCGGCCGTCGCCAGATTACCGTCCTTGGACATCACGTTGACGCGAACGGAGTGCAACCGGACCCAGGCAAGATCCATGCTGTTACGCACTTCCCTGTTCCGAAGTGTGTCAAGGATGCGCGCAGCTTCATCGGCCTTTGTTCCTACTTCCGCCGTTTCGTGAAAAATTTCGCGGCCATAGCACGACCACTAACCGAGCTTTTGAAAAAAGACGGCCCTTTCCAGTGGGGCGATAACGAGGCCTCTGCATTTTCGCAATTAATCGACGTTCTCACAACGCCTCCCGTTTTGGCCCATTTCGATCCTTCTGCGCCTACGGAAGTCCGTACTGATGCCAGCGGTCACGGAATTGGCGCAGTACTGGCACAACGCCAGCGCGGCAACGACCGTGTTATCGCTTACGCCAGCAGGCTCCTCTCACCCGCGGAGCGCTACTATTCCATCACTTAGCGTGAGTGTCTGGCCCTAGTTTGGGCGGTTGCGAAGTTCCGCCCATACTTATATGGCCGACCCTTTTCCGTTGTCACAGACCATCACGCGCTTTGCTGGTTATGCTCACTGAAAGATCCTAGAGGAAGACTTGGTCGCTGGGCATTACGCCTCCAAGAATATTCATATACTGTCACCTACAAATCTGGCCGACTACACAAGGACACTGACTGCCTGTCTCGTTACCCGGTAGACGAGCCTGACGACGCCGACAGTAGTACCGCCAACGGCATTTTCTCTGTGTCTGCCTTCGCTAATATCGCCGATGAGCAGTACCGAGACCTACCGCTGCGAGCACTCATCGAGCGTCTGCGCTCTACACCTACCGACGCGTCCGTTCGCCGATATGTCCTCCAGGGCGGCATTCTGTACCGAAGGAACTTCCTCCCTGATGGCCCTGATCTTCTTCTTGTCGTGCCAAAACATCTACGACAGACTGTGCTCTTCGAGATGCATGACGCACCTACTGCAGGACATCTTGGCGTATCCCGCACGTACGACCGCGTCCGCCGCCGCTTCTATTGGCCTGGTCTCGCTCGCTCCGTCCGACGCTATGTTGCTGCCTGTGATACCTGCCAGCGTCGGAAAACACCTCAGGTGCTGCCTGCCGGTCATCTCCAGCCGATCACTGTCCCTGTGGAACCATTCTTTCGTGTTGGATTAGACCTCCTCGGTCCCTTTCCCACGTCATCCTCTTGGAACAAATGGGTAGCCGTCGCAACTGATTACGCCACCCGATACGCTATCACGCGGGCTCTCCCTACCAGTTGCGCCACTGACGTCGCGGACTTTCTCTTGCGTGACATTATCTTACTTCATGGCGCCCCGCGACAGCAGCTCACTGACCGTGGTCGTAACTTCCTCTCGAAAGTTATCGCCGACATTGTACGTTCCTTCTCCACTCAACACAAGCTGACTACCTCATACCATCCTCAAACCAATGGCCTGGAGAGCGGTTAAACCGTACTGTTACCGATATGCTGTCAAAGTACGTTTCCAAGGACCACCACGACTGGGACATTGCCCTTCCTTACATCACATTCGCTTATAATTCTTCCCGGCACGACACCGCTGGATTTTCTACCTTTTATCTACTCTACGGTCGCGAACCGACCTTGCCCCTTGACACGGCACTTCCTCCTGCTTCGATCTCAACAAGCGAGTATGCGCGCGACGCCATCGCCCTCGCCGACCATGCACGCCAGCTTGCCCGTGCTCGACTGAAGGACTCGCAAACCACTCAGCAGCGTCAGTACAACGCCCGCCACCGTGACGTACAGTTTTCGACTGGTGCGCTCGTGCTCTTGTGGTCGCCCTCTCGTCACGTCGGACTTTCACAAAAGCTCCTTTCGCGATACACAGGGCCCTACCGCGTGCTGCGCCAGGTGACGCCTGTGACGTACGAAATTGCCCCTGTGAGCTCAACCTCGTCATCTGCTGTAGCATATCGTGATGTCGTGCACGTCAGAAGGCTCAAGGCCTACTACACTGCTTCCGAGTCCGGCCTTTAGTCGCTCCGGGACGGTGCTTTTGCGGCCGGGGGTAGTGCTACGGAATTGTATTACCGATGACGAAGACGCTAGCAGTAAGAAGACGACGACGACGATTGGAGGCTAGCGCGGGTTGTTGCCTCTTGGCCAAGCGCGGCGTATTACGTTGTAAATATACTTGTATATAGCTTTTCATCTGCGTCTTCTTACGTAACAATATCAATTCTTATACTATACTAGTTCTTTCTTATCGAATAAAACTCAGTCGGCAGTTTGCACTTCACCTATAGTGCCTTCCAAGTTTCGTATTAACTTCGGTTCTCACCGCGGCTGTCAGAACGATGAAGCTACACCAACTTTTCAAGCGCCTTCACTAGATGCTATGTTAGAGCCTATATTGTTCTCAGATGCCACGAGAGTGGAATGCAGTACAATTATTTTTCAAATGTTTGTTAGTGCGTCTTTTACGCGCTTGAATCAATATTAGTTGCGCTTCCTCACTCCACACTAGAGCAACCAAGGAGCCTTCACGCATATGCACACATATCGTTTAACGTAACATTGATAAGGCAATGTTCTTTTCAAAACTGTTCACAGTGACGAAGCCACAAGGATCAACTTTAGGAAAACACCTGCATACTGTCGCCAATTCTCATAATCGCTTAACCGCTTTACTTGAAGGCTTCGCAGATACTAGCGCCCACGTTCGGTCTCGATATTTTCGTAGCAGACTCAATGATACTAGCGGAACTCATTTGCTTCAGCACAGGTGGCATGATGTTGCTGCTCTCGAGCAGATATCAGAAACAGCATAGCAAACCATATCTGAAAGTTTTCACAGAAACTGCACACATTCAAAAAATTTCGAGCTCGAAAATTCCTAAATGATTGGCGACCTTTAAGTGCCCGTGAACTATCATATGCGTGAAAACGGTTACGTACTGGCTCGTAATAGTGCATATTGACAAAGATAACCGAAATAATTTTTCTGAAATGTTGCTGTTAAATAAGCTTGCCAGCGTTTGACGAACAGCTACCCGTCCGCCACAGTTTCTCGTTGGCTATTCTCCCGTTATTTCATCGTCGCCGCTGACTCGCACCAACCCCACGCAGCGAAGTGAAAGTTGCTTCAGTGCACCATAAAGACTCCTCCGCTGTCCGTCCTCCGTGCGACACCGGCTAAATGGAAAAGGTTCAGTGGTGCAGAATAGGCGAGCTCACGTCGGTAGACACAGTCGACTCTCGGGGCGTTCGCGCTGTCGTCCCTCACCAAAAGACCAATTGAGAGCTTTTTGCCTCGGTGGCGCCACATGCAGCACCCTGTTCGCATCACGACACACAAACGAGGAACGCGAAGACCTGGAGCTCACCACAGGGCCATGTTTTTATCAGTTTGTGGTGTCTTCACGGCGCATAGCATTGACATATTAGCCAGAGATGATAGCTGAAGCATTATATGTTGTTATTATCTACTTATATGTACTATACAATGTGCTACCCCTTAGTAGCCAAAGCTGGAGTGGTTAGAAATGACGCCATCTCCAACATAACGTACAGTTGTGCAATTCAGTATAGTGGAAGATTTAAGAAAGAATTCACTGGCACTCAGGTGCACAGTCGAAATCTATTCAAGCAAAAATGAAAGTACTTTCCCCTAAAGATGAAAGTACTTTCGCCTAAAGATAAGCAACAGCAATGAAAGAAAAAGTCAACACTTAAGTTCGATTAAATGGCAGTTCTAGTGTAGCCAAACGGCAAAAGCGTAAAAAAGGCAACTTGTGAAATGCGAGATCAGAGCGCATGTGCCATGGATGTAATGCAAGAAAATGATGCGACAAGTGAATCACTTGTGGTCGTCGAGAGCGTCTAAAATGTTTTGACTTGAAATAAAAATGTCAGTTATTCCCGAACCATATGCACCCCGTGACAATTCCGCGAGGATTACGAAGCTCGCATGTAAGCAAGGACAAAGTCAGAGCAAATGTTGCAGAGACGGTGAAGCATTTGCACACAAGCTGAGTACGTTACATCACATAGCAAGATAACGTGGCAAGGTAATGAATAAGTAAACTAATAAAAACAAAAAGAAATGCAATAAAGGCCGCCGAGCGTCCGCCGCTAATCTGGCGAAAGACATCAAAATTTGCCTGTCACATGTAGTAAAATAAATAGAAAATGCTTTGACATTGGATAACATTTACATCTTGTGGTATTGCATTGCACTCCGCCAAACCTCTTGCGCAAAACGTATGGCGACCTGCTAGCGTCTGCGGCATTAAGATACCGCGGTGGTGCTTATGTATTTTGCGTCTTGATCTCTCGAAGTGCATGTGTAAATGACAAAGACTAGTTTTGTCAGGTAGTTTGCCATGTTGTATACCATTTGTAAATGGTGAAACTTACAGGTGATTTGAGCGTTCGAAAGCCAGCTTGCTTTCTCGGCTCACTAACAGGCGTGTTTAGATTGTACCAGCCGTAAATAATTTCGTTCATTGAAGAAAATTGCGCATTTAAAATGTGCCAAAAATGATTGCGGTGGTTCTGGGGCTTTTCATATAACATTCATCAGCTGCTATACCCGAAGCTTTTCTGTCTCCCATATTTTAGGTTAAGTGAACTGTATCATGTTGGATTGCCCATCCATTATAAACCCAGGCAAATAAGCCGGGCGGAATCGACTAGGAGAATTTTAAACAGTGCGCCTTTTCCGCCCCGTTGAAATGGAAGCACCCGCATTTAAGAAGGCCGCTGCGCACTTACCTTCATATAGTTTACGGCTTTTTGTTTGAAATCCGTCAAAGAATTCACAGATTTCATGTAATGAAGGCCATAGTGTACAATGTTTTTATCATATTCGGTTTGTAGGGATTCATCACTCAATTTTGTATCAACGATCTTCCTGCAAACAACAAATACTAATTTTAGAATTCTGAACAGGACACTTGCCGAAAATATCTGGCGACATTTAACGGCGCATTATGGCTGATGATATTACCAAGACAAATACCTACTCTGGTATTATCATATTTATTTATTTACAGATGCCGCTGTCTCTAAGCATTTAGCTTCCAGGAGTGCATACAGAAGTTTTTAAACAAAATATACCATAGCGCAGAACATGATTGGTTACTTCCTGCAGGAGTTCATCACAAGGTTTTCTACGTGACGATCCGTCTAAAGTACACAAAATTTTATCTGTGAAGGGCCAACAAAGCACATAAACAATTTAATGCTGACGCTAAACGAAACAAAGGGGTAGGGGGCATGAAAAATATAAATGGTTTCTTGTATAAGCATACTTCGATAACAAATTTGCTCGAGGTTCGAACGCAGGCGCCTGCGTGCGTCGCCTGTGTGCAAACGGGTGCGAAGACGTGCGAACGTGTGCGCCTTTGCAGCACCGAGTGAAACAATTTATTTCCAGCGTTTCATATTCGCCTTAGCCACTCGGGCTAATCGGTGCACACATATTTACTGCGACTGTAGAACAGCTATACGCAACATTGCCAACGAATATGTAACACGGATAGCAACAAAATTACTAGAGAAGGTCAACAGTGTGAGGATTGAAATCCGCTGGTTTCCTGCACATCTGGGGGTGTTGGATGGAGCTCGGAGAAACCTCAATGAGGTGACAAATGAAGCAGCACGAGGACTTTCTAGCCGTGCTCTTCAAGACCGAGCAACTTCCATTTCACCCGGAGAACACAGGGATCGATTATTAACATACAATGAAATCACGAAGCATTATTATTTAAGCAGAAGGGAATACCCATTGCCACACGGTAAGCTTTGCAGAGCCCAAGCGGTCGCATTACGTTTCCTACAGACAAGAGCATGCCCAAGTCCAGATTTTATTAACAGGATCTATCTGGAGAGGGAAACTCAAATCAACTGTAATAAGTGCAACGGCATCATTACTCCTGACCACATGCTTTGGCAGTGCCCCGCGGCCTTCACAGACTGTGACAAGGAACAAGAATGGTGGCAGCAAATGCTACACAGCGGATCACTCTCTGACCAATTACGGGCAGTCCAGAAGGCCCGCGATGTGGCTGAAGGGCTCGGCCTGACAGTCCCAACGTGGGAGCGGCCCGCGTCAACCTAGGGTTGACCTTCAGGACCCAATAAAGTTCTTCTCACCTCACCTCATAAAACATACAGTTATAAGACAAATATTAGGATCGTCGTCATCAACACGAGCGGCGCGAAAAAATTTAACGGTAGCAGAAGTCACCGATCAAATGGTCACCTCAAAGCGATTATTGCCCCTTTGTGTACTTCCAATATGGTTCGTCGTGTATCAATTGTTTATATTTTCCCTGAAGGTTTCCTTTTATTACAAGGCAATTTTTGTTGCAATATCATCGCTTAGTACAATATGTACCCCCTTCGGTATCTGATGTTTCTCGAATGTTATTGCTGGTTTTATCCCTTCTTTGTTGTCACAGGAGTACGTGAGGATCCGTCTAAACTGTACTAAAGTTTATATGTGAAGGACAGAATGAGTATTTACACAATTCAATATTACCCTAAATGAAACAATGTTCTACAGATTTGAACGACGTATTTTGTAGGGTAGATGGCACAAAAAATAATAATGCCTTTTTTATGAGCACAGATCGCTTGCAATATTAGGCAAGGTTCAAGTATGGCCCCAACGATTACGCTAGAGCCTTCAACGAATCATGTATAAAAGCCGACGCGTTCCACCTGCACGTCAGATTTCGAATATCGGTGACTGGGCTGGCCGCTCTCTTTATTGTTTCTGCGTGCACAGACAAAGGTCAATTTCGTGATTCACAGTTTTGTTGCGGTGTTTCCCAATATCACTAGGACATCTGCTGGAGGTGCGTCTGCGTTCATGCACCGGACGCCCCCATCAAACCATGGTCGAAGTGCGAACTACGAATACAACATCGTATGCATGAACCAGACGGATAGCCGCAGGCTTCAAGGATTGCCACAGGAGTACGGATCTCTTCTACAGAAGACTATAGAAATTAAAGCCTAGTGAGAAAACACCATAGCAGACCCAGCGTCACCCATCATATCGCAATAGCCCCCCGAGCCAGCAGCCTTCCGCACATCCTCGTTTGAGGACCCGGAAATCAGGCTGCAAATATACGAAAGGGTCGTTGCATTCAACAACTGGAACTTTGATGAGAAGATGCGACATGTACCTTATAAGACATGGCCAAGACGTGGTCCGATCATCGTGAGTGCACCTTAACAGCGTGGAACCTGTTCTGCAGCACCTTCTTTACACTTTCACGAGCTCCGAAAGCAAGGAAAGCGCCGAAGCTCTTTGGAAACCTGAGCTCGACTACTTAACGAGAACGCAAGTCTTCATGGAAGAGATGACTTGCCTTTGCTGCCATGCCAACGCCGACACATCTGAAGGAGAATTGGCCCGTTTCCTGATACGAGGTGTGAAAGAACAACTCTTTGCCAGATTAATGCGCTATCCACCCCAGACTGTTACCGAGTTTGTTCAGAGCCCACTGCAATCAAGAAGACACTTCAAATTCGCAGCATGCAACATAGCCGCGATGCACTTGCCATAAAGCACGCTGAAGCTCAACTTTTATACACCGACGACGTGCGCTAGAGAAGCAGTGTGTTGGTATGAGAACAGTTGCAGAAGTGCTGCCCAAGGTCACAGCACCAGATAGCCTTGATGGCTGAGAGTGTCAACGAAGAATTTTAGCGGTCACAGGAAGTACCAGAAGATCCCGCATCGCTGCAAGTCCAGCCAGAAGCCACGTCCTACGCCAAAGTCGAGTTCCCGTTTTCCCTCTGCGCTCGCGACCGGAGACAGTAGCACCGCGATTCTATCGCCAGCCTATGTGCTCGCGCGCGCAACGCAGCAAGGAAGGCAGGCGTTTGGCGTGCCCCCGACCACCGCCCGATAAGCCACCTCTGCGGAGCAGTGGGCCCACTGCAGGAGCCCATACCGCGAAGTGGAACTACGAGGGCTCACCGCATACACCGCTTAGCGAACAGCCTCCTGAGATTGCGGACTACGTCGCCGTCACTCAGTGGAGAACCCGACGACTACCGTTCGACGTAACGAGGCCGCTACCTGTCGCCGTAGCGCCGCCCGTACATTGGCATAACCTGCGGCCGGTCCCTTGCTCTTTATGCAGAAAACTAAAAAGTGCAATCCATGCAGGTGCGTATGCTGTTCATTGAAATGCCGAAGATCCTGAGCTGCAGACGCAAGGCCCATCTCGGCGATTTAGCAACGACACGCCGCCAGATTGGCGAAGTTCTGAAGGAAAAACACACCCCTAAAGAGTACGTGAAGACGCAAAGTAACAAGAGGGCCAAAATGCGACACAGCAGTTATCCGACACCGCTACGAAAACTTCAAGCAAGAACCACCCACCGGAACGTGCAGCCAGATTCTCGATGGTCGCGCAGTCACCGCTTTAGAGGACACATGAGCCGATTGCTGGGCCAGCAATTGATCCTTCACCGCCAAGTTGGAGGACGTTAAAAATGAATGAGCAGGCTCTCAAATCAGGGCAGTCGAAGGACACCTGATAACACCTACTGGAATCCTTGCGACAAAGGTAACCATTACCAGACTTACCTTCATACGTTTGTTATCTTGCAGCAATTCTCACGGGATGTAATACCCGGCATGGACTTCCTAAGCAAGCGCGGTGCATTCATTTGACATAAGATTCAATTCAGTAACGCTGTTCACAGACAAAGGTATGCCACCTGATAGGAGTGACTTTACGTGTGTTGAATGTGCTCGAAGATCAAGTCAATATCCCACCTATTTTGGGCATGATGATTTCCATCACAATCGAAGATAACGGAGACTTGGAGGGCATCGTTGAGAGTGATTTACAGTTGCTCGACCATGGAGCCGGTATCGCAATGGTAATCGTGCAATTGCGTCCAGGAATAGCGTAGGTAATAGTCACGAATATCGGCAATGAATTATAACACTTTACAAAGGGCACGGCGATTGCAAAGAAGGAGCGACAAGAGTCAGCGATACGTTGCTCTTCTCAGATTCTGCGAACCTACAATGATGGCCCGTGCTAATAATCCAGCACTTGATATTGCAGTTTTCCTACGCAATAGCAAGCACAGCTCAAAGGTCTCCTCCAGTTATACATGGAGTACATCTCGTAGTCATCAACGGTTCTACAAACACCAGTTGCTACAGACAGACAGACAAAGAACTTTAATTACAAGGTCCTGAGAAGCTTTGCCCTAGAGCAGAGCTGCGGGCCGCTCCCACGTGGGGACCGGTAGGCTGAGCCTAAGCGCCGCATTGTGGGCTCCCTGGACAGCCCAAGTTTGACGTGAAAATTCTGAGCTCTGTATGGCAGAGCTCCAGTCTTCTTCCGTGATGCGACTGGGTCCCTGTAATGAGGGGCATCGCCAGAGCATGTGTGCGAGACTGCTAACAGCCCCACAGTCGGACCAGTTGCTAAGCATCACCTATTCACTGAAGAATGCACTCGACCACTGCGCTAGATCCCTTACGGAGTTTCGACGCGAGATTGTGCCACTATAGGCGGCGTGCACGCCGATGGCCGCGCCACTGGTGGCGGCCTTGCGCGGAACGCATGGGAGAGGCGCGAGCCGCGCGCCGTAGCACACCGTAGTTTGTTGCGTCGCTGATAGTGCTTCTCCGTCTTGTTTGTGTTTTGAGAGCAAAATAGGCAACACCCTTTGCATGTGTGGGATGGCCAAAGCTTCCGAAGAATGTCGAAGAAGAATTGTTGCAGGGTGGGAGGCTCAAATACCGGCGAAAACGTGCCGGCGATAGGGTTCTAATTATTTCCCGCAAAGCCTCATCAGCAGCAGCAACGGTGGCAATGGATGGTCGCTTCGGCGCGAAATTTCTTGTTCTCATCCTTTCCTTCGTCGCTTCGTTTTTTTTCTTTTTTATTATTATTTTTTTACTCGATTGTACTTAGACGCGTAAGCGACGAAGTCCTTCTGCAGTGCAGCATGTGGTTTAAAGGCATTTCGCTAAAGTTCGGAATGCCGTTTGCCGCTTATATTGTTTTCCGCTTCTTTACCGCGTTGGGCTAGCTAGGCAGCACGACTGCATGAGCGTATTGTGTTGTATGTTAAAGCTACAGAAGTTTGCAAGAACTGAAATTGTTAGTTTTATGTGGCCCGGTAAATCCTCGCACCAGCTGCCGCGCGCTTCATGTTTTTACATCTATTTTATGCGTGGCTTCGCACATGTTTAACTGTTGCTAGTTGCTTCATGCATAACTCTTGATTCTTTTGAGCTGCGAGGTTTTCACCCTGCCTCGTTTGTAAAGGGCATAAATCACGCTGTGTCTTATCGGAATGACACCGAGCAAGTGCTTCTTTAACAGCTTTATTCATTTCGCCCGAGGGCATCTTAGATAGCGTGGTTTTTTGGGAAATGTGTTTAGAAAATAGGTAGCTCAGGGCGAGAATTGCTAATAGTTGCTGCATATGGTATTTTGTTCCATTTTTCGCTGATCCATTTTTCGCTGAATAGTTCGCGTCACGTTTGGTAAGTCATCACACCTTGATGCTGTCTGAGCAGACTTAACACTCCGAGTGATTTGTTTGTTTCACAACGTAGTCGCTTCTTGCAAGTGAATTTTTTACTCAACTAAATTATTTCTTATTATGCTTACGCCGCATAGGACAAAACCCGGCCTTGCCGCCAGCGCTGGATCTAATTTGACTGGCGCTGCTCTGCCTTTAAATATATCATGTGGCACCTCTCTCTAGTAACATTTAAAAAAAGTACTGCAACGTTAGACTATAACTTTGTACGTTTCCAAGCAGCTCCCTTGGGGAATTTAAAATTGCAAGAACTGCAGCGCGAACGGCAGTTCATCGGCGGTACAGCGCTAACACGCGCTTTTATTAACCCGCGCGTTTGGTGGCTTCGTTGACTATAGTGTACGCGTTTCTATCAATAAATTCGCAATTATTCTTCTTTAGGCGACTTTCACTAAACTTATTCGGCGGCGTCACATGTATTCATCGGCAGAAAAACCACAACGGCATATGCAGACATCGCACCGTGCGGATTTGTTATCTTAGCCTGCACTAACGACGGGTGCTTATTATTGAGGTACAGAAGCAGCATTACGGCAAGGGTAGAATTAAAAGAAAAACACGGTCGAGACATCGCATTAGTCAACAAAATTTGTCGGCTAGTTTACATGAGCTCCACTTCATGTAAATGGTCTTCATGGCGTTTGTCTGCGGGACGCACCTGGCGCGTGTTTGGACCATATTGCCCCAAACACCGGTAACATCTTGTTCATACCCGCTCCCACAGAGGTCTGCGTCTTCCCTACAGCTGTCACCGCAGAAGAAGCAGTCTGGCGCCCGAACAAAGGACAAATCGCAGCCGCGCACTTCAGTCACTCTTGCTGCAAAGCGTTGTCGTCTGCTACTGCTCCCGCGCGTATTGTTGGAAGCGCCCGCTAGGTGGCTATCAGTGGCGCCTCTATAGGCGGTGCACGAGGCCTATAAAGCACCAAGTCGAGGAAATGCGGCACGATGACATCAAGCCTTCGAAAAGCTCGTGGGCACTCTGCTAGTCTCGGTGAGGGAAATGGATGAAACTGTGTTTCTTCTTCGATTACCGTTTCTAGAACTACATCACGACGAAGGGCGTATACGCCTTCTCACGGATAGACGATGTGTTGGACCAGGTCTGCCATGCAAAGTGTTTTTCATTGATGGACCTAAAGACGGCATACTGCAAAGCGAAGTCAACAAGTGAGATAGAGAGAAGATCGCCTTTCTCACGCGAGACGACGTCTATGTATTCGATATATTGCAACTTGTTTTTTGCCCTGGAGCTGAAGGTTTCAAGCATGTAATGGACAAGGTAGTTGCTGGCTTGAAATCACAGACCTGTTCTATCCACGTTAATTACATCGTCATGTTTGCATCAAATCCCTATGATAACCTTACGCTCCTTGCGACAGTACAAGAAGCTATGAATTCATCTTGGCTGACTCTGAAGCTGCAGAAATGGCGCTTCGCTCATGAACAACTTCGATTTCTTGGCTACACCATCAGTAACTCAGGAGTTCTTCCTCACCCATAGAAAACAGCTGCTGTTACTAACTTTCTCCAGCCTGTCGACATAAACGACACGCGCAAATTTCTTGTTCTGTGTCCCTACTATGGCTGCTTTAACAAGCACTTCTGTCGCATCGCTGCGCCTCAGATTTTCTGACAAAGTATGCGCCGAGGTAAGGAGGGAAACACTGGAAGTCGAGTACATGTCCACACCAGTGCTTGTCCACATCGATGAGTATCAAAATCTTCCCTTACGCAAATACCAGGGGCCTCTACGCCCTCCTAGTCTAGAGGCAACAAGGATTTAAAAGGTTCATGTGCTTGCTGGTCGCCGTCAAATGCGGAAGCCATTTACTCAACAACGAGAAAGACATTCCTTGCCACATTCGGGCTGCCAAGAAATTTCGGCCTTACCCAAATGGTAGGCCTTTCAAAGTAGTCAGCGACCATCACGCAGTGTGTTGGAGAACCATCCTAAAAGACCCTTGAAGACGCCTTGCACGATGAAGTGAGGGCGAGAATTCGACATCACCGTAATTTACAAGTCCGGGCGAAAATACGCTATGCCGACAGCTCTTCCCGCGATTCTAGTGACCTACCACCACAAAGAGGACAGCGCGATGACATTTTCCTAGGAGCAACAAATGCTGGGGACATCGGGCGGCAGCGGTCCCACACGGAACTAAGAAGCCATATGAGTTCTTAGAAGGTTGGAGAGCGTATGTCCCAAGGTGATTCAAGCGTGGATTGACTTCGTTTTTCTTGCGCAGCGATTTCGTTGTAAAGAAAAACTTCTGGTGAGTGAGTGCCAACTACTTAGCGGTTGTGCCTTCAGCAATGTGAGCAGAGCTTCTACACGCCATTTGTGATGACGCATTGACTGGGCTTCTCGGGTTTACCCGTACGCTTCGTAGATTCAGAAGTATTACTGGGAATCCCTGAGTGCTCACGTTGCCCATTACCTAAAGACACGCTGACTGCCAGCCACGCAAGACACCACCGACAAGGCCGACCTGATTGCTACAGGCGATCAAGCGTCCTTTCTGACGACTTCAACAGACGGGAATGGCTATATCTGACGTGTACAGGTGATAAGTGCATCATTGTGGGGCTCTACTACCTAACCCGTTGTGGCGAAACGAAAGCCTTGCCCAAATGTAGGGTGTAGAATTACAAATATTCTTCGTCGAGAACAATTTGATGTGGCATGGTGTGTCAGAAATCCTGATTACCGACAGAGGAACGGCTTTTACAGCTGGATTTACCCAAGACACCCTGAAATATAGCCAGGTAAGTCACCGGATAACAACTATTTACTACGCGCAGTCTAATGGTCTAACGAAAGCCTCAAGAAGACGCTCGCCGGAATGCTAGCGGTGCGCGTCGACGTCTGACAAGACGCGGGAATGCCGTCCTTCTGTACGTCATCTTCGCCTACAGGACCTTACGACGAGGTTCGATGTGCAATGCTATAGCACGTCACCGACGAAGGGAGCCTCGACATGACTACTTATCTGTAGTGCGCGGAAGCACCACGACAACTCGCATGCTCGTACATCAAGAACCAGCAAACGACAGACAGCCGATGCTACAATCTTCAGCGACGATACAAAGAATACCGGTGCCTGTGTGATTTCGACCCGATGTGCCCTCGAAGACAGTGAAAAACGTTTGATATGCTTTGTCGGGCCTTATAAAACGTTTATCAGTGCTTGTCAAGCCTTGACTTTCCAGTTGTCGTACTTCGCTGTTTTCTTTCTGGTAACACTGTCCAATGCATTGGGGCCTGTCACTATAAGGTCGTGCCGAGCGGCATTGGTTAATCATAGCGGAACCACTCGCGACGCGATGTAAACCGTGATGTGCGCTTTAATTCGTTCTACCAGCGCGAGTTAACTCTGGAATGTTAGTTCTATGTTGATATCTGTTTATTTACTACACGTGCCTTTGTTTTAATACGAAAGCTCTATTTGCCCATTGCGCTAAATACTGTCGGCATGGGCGTGACCGACGCCGACGGCATAAAGAGTAAAAATATCAGAGAAAATTCTCGGAATGACGTCGAATTTTTCAGGGAGCTTCCTGTAAGTTTATGGTTTGAAAATAAAATTTGGTGCATGTTGGTCTGCGTGAGAATCAAGCCCAGGCCTCCGGGGTTTCAGACAAGCACGCTTCCCGACGCCGTGGCTGTTCCACGGTTCTGCCTACTAATTTTGTGCCCAGTGTGTCCGTCATGGCCCATGTAACGTCTGAGCCATCTGACGGAATAAAGATGAGGCCTAGTGCGTACGTCATTGGCACGTGACGTCGCAGCCAATGGGGAGGAGGTGGCCTCACATCATGCGTCTATGACATGAGCGCGTTCGTGACTTTCCGAGGTCTACAAATGGTGTAATGATTTCGCATTCCCACACGTAAGCAGTGTAAAGTGTTTCTACCGATCTCACTTCTTTTTGCTGTCGTCATGTTCGCATCTTCGGGACGATGTTCTTTAAAGGATCCCGGAAACTCCTTGCACAAATTTTCTCGACGTGTAGCATAGAACTACAGTAAAAGAGTAGTGCTACAATTTAAGTTAAATGTCTCACATTAAGAGAGCTACTCTTGATTACATGTTACCCTTCTGCCAAGCCATGGTTTTTCTCCTGAACTGGATCGCTCAGCGATCGAAGTTAAGCTCCACGTTCACTGGCTCAGCGTCAGAATGTGACGTGTTGTCGTATCCTTCGGGTGTCTTGGAAGCAGTACACAAAGCCTGTTCAAACTCTCCGCTAGCCACCCGACCGTTGATCCCGAGTGAGAGCTGTAGAAGCAGTCTGCATTGCGAGGATTTTGTATAAGCGCTGAGCGTGTCTGGTATTTGGTAAACGCAGGCGGGCTTATCTTTTCGACGGATGGGTACACACTTAGACAGAGGTACACCCTTTGGAGTGTATATCTGCCACACAACAATTATCGTCATCTGCCTTGCTCGCGTCTCCTTTCTTGAAAACGCCACGCCCGCTACATTCTCCTCCGGAATGCTATGTCATGCTGATAACGCGCACACCGTTCGTTGCTGGAAAGTAATGGGCTCGCAGCCTTAATGAAAGGAAATGCAGACAAGCGAGATTACGTTTATTGTTGTGTGGCTAGATACAACTCAAAGGGTGTAATTTTGTTTCAGAGTGTAGAGGCGTAAGCTGAAGCGACTGCATACCATTAGGGCTGTGATGAAGGGGTTTTATGACAAGCCTAAACGGCTTGAGCGGCGCAGCCTTCGCTCTCCGCAGAGCTTCACCAGCAAAACCTAGAACTTATATTACTGCAACCACGTGTAAAACATTCTAAAGATATAAAAACACAACATGTTTGCAATTACACTGCGGCAGAAAATTTACACCAGCAGCAAAATGGAATACACATTTCACTTTGTGTCCGTCTCGTTGAGCTCTGTGCCACCAGGTGGCTGCACTCTGCATTCTGCTCACGTTTGCGCCTCCACTCATCTGGCGAGACACCCAGTCCGCCTGTATTTACCGGAATACCGCACACCCTCAACATCTCTATTGCGGTGCTAATCCCGCGTTGTGAATTTACTGCCCCAAATGCGTAGATCCCTGAGCCGATCGAATACTAACCATGATATATTTAGCATGTTAGGGAAGCTCCCATACAAGCCCATACGTTATGCAATGGCGGCTTGTGGAGGCATGGCAACGCAATCTACATTTCGCGGCGCCAACTTATCGGGGAAAAAAAGTCAATGATTGTCGTTCGAGGCGTCTTGAGCCAAGTCGTCTACTGCGCCCTCACATCATATCGCATACAAAGAGCCATGCAAAGGGCAAACAGTACAAATGGAACGTAGGTGGGAACATTCGCCACAACATCAGGTCACAATCGATTGCGAGTGCATTTAGTGTACCTATAGACGTCATTCCATGACGGTAGGCATTACACCGGTGAGCATTGAAAGTTTTGTACGAATTAAGAGCAATGGGTTCATACAGATACTGAAGAACAGCGTTCTTAGTACCAACACCCATCTGTGGCTTCGTTGTCAAGGTAAAATGTATGCTACATTGAAATAATTAAGAAAAGACACTTTAACCTTCGCTAATACAGCACGCGTGCCACTTGTAGCTTTCCTCTTTTTAAAGACGTGGCTAAAGCATATTATTTTCTAAAAAGGCCGTTGAAAAATCAGATACTGATCTAATACTATAAGGTTGGTACGTAATTATAAGGTTAGTATGGTTCGCCACACATGAGAGAGTTTTGACAACATTACAGTGATAAATACGGTAACGCAATCTTGACATATCTCAGTATGTATCGTCCCGAGCAAACTTAAGAAAGCCTGCACAGTTTCGTACTCATAATTATTCGTAGCTGTAAATAAACAGCCTATGACTTCACATTTTCCTATTGCAATGATATCTGTACTTTTCTAATGCTTCCATTAGTGATGTACTTGATGAACAGTTTGATGTACTTGATGAACACCGATAAGCCGATTTGCTGCGACCTCTCAGCTCACCAGTTGCGTTCCAGAGGGACACAACGGTGTAGTTTTACATGTCGCCAATCACTAGGTCTGCAGCCTACAACGCCACATGGGCGATTCATGGTGCTCGCGATAAGAAACCTCGAGACCAGTACTTACCACACAGCTCGCATCAACACAGCAAAACAAGCAGATGACTCTTGCAGCGTACCGGAACTGCCTGAGCTTAGTGGCCAATTGTCGTTGTGCATTACAGCGAAGCTCTTAGCTTCTAGTTGGTCGAGATTTTTCGTGGCGTACTCACCGAAAAGCAAACGGCAGCAAAAGTGCATCGCGTCTGAGTTTCCACGTTACAGAATTATGTTTTCCTATATATTCTAACTACAATTTAATGCTATCAGGTCTGCGGTTGTGCGTAAATTGTAATTAACAAATTTTCTCACACATTTTGCTTTAAAAATTCAACCATTTCAATAACATACTTGGTGCTAGTAGAGGACCTGCAAGAATGAGTATATATTATGATGACGGTGGTGGTGATACAATGGCACCCCCTTTGAAAAGTGCGGTGACAGATAGACACCGTGCCTCCTTGATATCATGAAGTATGCCACACATGCTTTTCGTCTCGCATTTTTGTAGCATATATTTAATCCTAGTTTTCCTTCCAAATCTACCTTACCTTGTACCGACAGCTATCAGCTGTAACAACAAGAGATCCAGTCGTATCAATGTCTTCCCTGCTTTTTTTTTCACCAGTACTCTAAACGTCTGTTGCTTATCTCGACTGCTGACCGGTTAACGTTTCCGTCCACTTTAAACACAAGCGCTTCTGGAAGGTGTACCTTGCCTACGGTTCTGACTGGGTGAATCTTCTCGCACTCTATTGCGATGTGCTGAGTTGTCTCCGGATGTTTGCTTCAGCATACAGATGTCTCACCTCATTAAACATATTTGCTCCAGTATGTTTTTGTCTTTAGGTAACCGGCTCGAGCCTTAGATAGCAAGACACTGTGTGTTATCTTTGTGCTATCTTAGAAATTTTAGCTTCAAATTTATTTCTTCTCATTCTTGTAAATCTTCATGATCCATTTTGTTTGCATCCTTTGAATGTATTACCTGTCTTTTTCTCTCACTTTCTTCCTGATGACTCCTGGTTGTCTATTTATAGTTTCAATTACCCTGTACTTGGTCGCCAACTTTCTCGACATCTTCCTACATTCTGTGTCCACGCTTTTGAATTACAGATACCTTTGCACATTAGCCGCCCATTTACGTTCATCCATGTTCCTGAATTTTTCTTCAAAACTAATTTTTCTCTGCACTCTGACTTCAAAAGAGGCCCAACCCACACCGCCCTCCACTGAAACATTCATGGTTTTACTCTGAGCTCCCAATGCTGACAGGCCTACCCAACTTTCTTTAACTCCAACCCAGACAAGATATCCGATTTCAAACATAGAATGGCATTTGCGAAGGTTAGATCTGGCACCATTATTCCTCTCTATATTGAACGCATCAGGATATACTTATTGCTGCTCCTCAATGCGCTGTGTTTCGTTATTGCAGCAATCCAGTTCCCCTTTATATTCAGATTTTTTTTGGTGGATGCTTGAGTAAATCTTTCCTTCGTTTATGTATAAGACGAGCTATTTATGTTGCTTGTCAATGGGCATGACTTGCTGCTAAATTGACACAACATAATTACTCGTCTCTTCTTTAAATATATTTTCCGATTTCACTGCCCTAGATTTGTGGTCTTGAATTGTCACCCCATTGTTACAGATATTTATTCGGAAGTTTCTGTGAATCTACTTTATTGTCCGCTAGTAGCACTACGTCGTCTGAGACTATCAGTCCAGGGAGCTTCTGTTGCACCATTTGTCCCACTACGCATGTAGTATAAATCAAACCCTATTTAGCTGTGTTTCAATTGTTTTTCTATGCCCTCAATGTAAGGCGTGAGCAACAATGAAGACCGTGGAAATTCTTGATTCAGTCCTTGGTGAATTCCCACCACTTCATTACTTCTTGAACATTCCCTTACAACTTGTACTTTATTGCCTCTACAATGGCACGTGTACTTGTTTCTCTTCTCCGGGTGACCGCTTTTCATAGTCTAACAAAGGTTATCGCAAAGCGCAGGACGCGCCTGCATGTATCGGACGTTTCTCGAACGTTATCGATGGTTCTTTTTACTGTTTGGTGTCACCGAACCTTCTGTAATCCGATTTCATGTATGCACGACGCGAATGGTGTAGAATTTCGTGGAAGATGCGTGGGCACCAGCGATTACTCTGGCACCGTAGAGAAAGAAATTTCAACAAGAGCGCATACTCCCATAGAGCCCAGCGGCCGAATTGACTGTAGCGCACCAAGCGGATGGTATTGCAGGCGGTTGGCTATCCCAGCTGCCTTATTATTTCCGTTTCAGATACGCTACGTAAGAAGTTGCAATCTTGTGATGCCCCCCCGGCCCACGTGATTGTGTTCGCAAGAATCTAGCAGTCATCCCCTATATGCACGCTATTTCGCATTAACTAAATAGGCGAAACGGCGGGAGTTTCGGCGCCCCACAAGTTATCTCCGTTATGCGCATAAACCAGCCCTTTCACAAGACAATACAAATAATGCAACACTGCGCACATAAAGGGTTTCGTCGAATGCTCAAGAGGAGTAGTGTACGGCCTAGCTCTATCCTGTGGGCAGCGTTACATGGAAAAAGCGCGAAGGTGACTGAACGTGAGACTACAGGAACATAATCAGAAAGTTCGAAAAGGTAGAGAGGGTATCCTTGGAATCCACTGCTGCCAATGCAAATGTCCTCCACTCTGATAAAAAACAGAACTAGTGGGATGTAACGGGCATTGATACACCAGACTCATCGTTGAGGTAAGGGCTATCGCAGAAGGCAACTGCGTTAGCAAACCGTCCATAGCAATGACTTCTAAATAATTTACATTCCTGGGGTCTGTTTATGGGAGGCCGCCTGAACCTTTGGCCCGGCCATGGTGCGCTCTGGTTTATTTGTGATCACCATGTTGTCTTGCATGATTGCAAATGATTATGATCAAGAGCGCGAGTATATGTACCTACCTTTTTGTAGTAAACACCAGTTGCAAATTTGCGCTTGTCCTTGACGCCTTTGTAGTGTCCTGTGTTCACTCTTGCCCTAATCACTTGAACTGCGGAGAAGCCGGCATGTGCACCACCGATGTCCACACCGCCACTTGGGACTCCGGGATTCGCCGTCGAAGCACCGCGTCCACAGCTTGGGAAGCGCCCAAGCGACATCGCCGACTAGCTAGCTGCCACTCAGTGGAGTTCTCCAGGACCGTCCCATTCGCCATCAACAGGCCGCTACCTCTTGACGCAGGGTCGTCCATACACTGCCCCAGCACGGGGCTGGTCTGCTAGCCCATTTCCGGAAAACGTAAAGCAGCAATCAATGGCGGTGCGGTTGCTGTTAGTCGCGCTGATTAAGATGCTCCGCCGCCGACGAAGACGCTTAAAGCAAAGATTACGCCGACGAAAAACGATCTGACGACGTCAGGTACCAGCCACAGGTCAACCTGACGCAGCCGTGATCCCACGCAAAGGCCTAACTGTAACGCGAAGCAAAGAACCACCGACCTCGACGTGCTTCTTGATGGCCACGCAGTCACAGGCTTAGTGGACACAGGACCCGACGCCCAGTGGAAGAAAGTGAAGACTGCATGGGGAAGGCCCTCAAATACGCACTGCTGGAGCACACCTGGATACGCGACTGGAATGTGCACGGCAAGAATTACCGTTCATGACAGGACTTACCCTGCCACCTTCATTATCCTCCCATGGCGTTCACCAGACCTCATTCATGGCATAGGCTTCCTGAACCAACACGGCGCAATCGTCGACCTGAAGTCGAAATTGATAACGTGTCGGAAGATCAAGCGATACCGCCGGAGAGTTCTCGTAGTCACCACGCCTCTAGTGTGTTAAAAAAAGTTAGCAACTCGCCTAGATCCAACATTGTTATTTCCGTCGGCACCGAAATACCCGCAGTCGCAAAGGCGTCATCAAAGGCGAACAGCGCATATTGCTCAACCGTGAGATTCACGTCGCAAGAGGGACCGCTCGTCTGCAGGAAGGGAAAGCGGAAGTGATGCTGACAAAGTTCAGCCAGGAGCTCAGGCAGATCAAAAAGGGCACGACCATCACGTACATCGATGAAATTGGACAACATGGACAACATATCGGCCAGGCTTCGGTTTAGACATTCCGTCAGGCCGTTTGTTTGGGGATGGTATGCAGTGTTTTTTCTGTGACTGGTGTGAGTCATCTTCATCAAACATTGCATCAAATCAGCTGTGAAGGGCGCTCCTCGATCGGTAATCACGACCATTGGTGCACCATGTCGCAGTACTATGTTACAAACGAAGAAATTTGCAACTTCAACTGCCGTTCCTCGCTCAAGGCAGCCAGTTTCAGCATATCGTGTTAACTAGTCCGTCGCTACTACGATCCATCTTTTCCCTGACGATGATGTTGGGAACAGGCCAAGAAGATCCATTCCAACTTGTTGAAATGGGGTCTTTGGTGGGTCTATGGGCTGAAGAAGTCCGGCCGGTTTCACGGGTGGTGTTTTGCGCCTTTGACATTCGCGACATGTCTTCACGTAATGCTGCACCGACGCTAACAATTTAGGCCAGAAGTATCTGAGACGAATTCTGGCGAACGTCCGGCTGACACCTAAGTGACCCGACGATGGTTCATCATGGCAAGCTTCCAAAATTTCTGGTCGCATGGCTGAGGGTACGACGAGTAAGAATTTTCCCTGGTTGCGTTCAAAGTTTCTCTTGTAGAGTGCATTATCTCGGTGGCAAAATGACGATAAACCTCTCATAAACATGTGTGGGACTTGGACGTCGTATCCTTCGAGGTGTTTGATGAGTGGGAGCAATTCTGTGTCGGCCCGTTGACGCTCGGCGATTTCCGAAGCTGTCATCGCTGTAAGAAACGGGAAATCTTCTTCTGAAAGAGTCGACTCCACTGGTGGGCGGGACAAGCAGTCAGCATTGTTATGTTTTCTTCCAGACCTGTACACGACAGTAATGTCGTATTCTTGGAGCCTGAGGCTCCACCTCGCAAGTCGTCCAGATGGGTCTTTTAGGTTTGCCAGCTAGCAAAGAGAATGGTGATCGCTGACTGCACGGAACGGCCTGCCGTAAAGGTATGGTCGGAACTTGCTGATGGCCCATATGACAGCCAAACACTCCTTTACGATTGATCTCACCAGTTCTCTTAGTGCTTCGGTGTTACTGCCTGGGCCTGCTGACAGGATATCGGCCGGTGCGCTGGTGACATCACGATTGTAGTGATGGGCACGGTGCTGCAGCGCCTTCTCTATGGTCGTCGCTTCAGTGCGAAACTCAGCAACACTGTGCGGCGGGTTGCGGACGAGTCCTGCAAACAGCTCCTGCTTAACGCCACGCATCAGATGGCGTAATTTCTTCTCTTCGGTCATGTTTGGATCCGCGCGCGTGAAGAGACGGGACATATCCTCGACATACATGCCGACACTTTCATTAGTGCGCTGGTTTCTGGCTTGTAGAGCGTGCTCTGCCTTCTCTCGCCGATCGGTGCTGGCATACGTGGCAAGCAGCTGCCGTCGAAATTCTTCCCACGAATATAATGTCGCTTCTGATTGACGTACCACGTCCTCGCTGACTCTTCTAACGCGAAGTACACGTTGCGAAGCTTCCGTGTCTCGTCCCAGCCGTTGAAATCTGCCACTCGCTCGAACTGCTCTAACCAGTCTTCCACATCTTCGAACGTATCGCCGTGGAAGGACTCGGGCGTGCGTGGTGGGTACACGATGAGCTGGGATGATGCCACTGCGCTGGTCACGGTTGCACCGTCGCTGGTAACTGTTGCCCGCACTGCTGCAGCAACAGGAAGCGGTCCGAACTCGGGTGGGTCTCCTCCGATGCGGCGGCTTGTGCGCTGGTGTACTGGAGTCAGTTCCCTGGGTTCCAATCGCTGAGGGTCGGGGCTACGTTCTCTTACGAACTGGGGACTTCCAATCGTACCCCGCACCTCCACCACAAATTAAGCACTCTTCAATGAAGCACACTAAACACACTGGTTTATTGTGGGCGAACTTGTGCCCGGAAACTCAATATTAAGCATTCACACACTTTTAAAAGAAGAGTTAACAGCAGCCTATTCCACAGTCAACCGCGCCTCTCCGCCGAACACACTTTTCACGCGCCCCGAAAGCCAAGAGCCACGCCGTGGCTTCTCATTGGACGGCAGACTCGGGCGCTGCCGTGAGCGCGTGCACGGGAGACACGCGCTGTATCGCCATGCGCGAGGCGTTGCTGGCGCTCTTCTAATGGCAATGCGACGAGTAATGGGCTTTAGCGATGAGACGCTTGCAAAGGTGCCTCACGAGAGTGCTCGTACCTGGCATCTGGAGAGCTCTCGGCGGCAATATCAATATCCATTATAGATCTCAATCTGTAGAATCGTCGCCAGCTGCACAGCTTAATACTCGTGGTGGCAGCACGAACTCGGCTGGAATAAATTGTCTCCGTACAAGTGGCGGAGGTGATCTTCGTTCCCCCAGACCTATCATACGTTCTAACTGGAACTCTGCTCGGGTCACCGCATCGCAACCCTGGCCATGCTCGGTCCAGCGAGCCAAGGAGATCCGATGCCGCCGCAAGGCTCCTCAGTCACCATCAGTCGTAACCATCAATAGCCACCAGCGCGACACACAAGTTCTCGCTGGTCTACGGTGGATGACGTCGAGGATTGGCTCTAAAACAACGATTTCGTAATCGACTTCAACAAGTGGGAGAGTTTACAGAAGTTACGAAACGTCCCATCCTGTTTATCCCACGTCACGATTACCTGGTTTTGGAACCGTGATGCAGATATCACCTGTGGAGACGTTAACGCAACAGCTTCGGCCGATTTTCGGTGCTTCCGCTGTTCGCGATAATGTTGCGAAGAAGCCTGATGAGCGCATCCGATTCGCTGGGTGTTCGTACGCCTCCCAAAATAAAGGATGTGCTTGCATTGTGCAAGCATGTGAACGCCACAATGTCCCAGAGCGACCGAATACGCTACATTAAAAATGCATTAACACCGCCACCTTCAATGACCTTGCTACGCAAAATCCTGCTACCATGCAGCATGTAATAACTAGTTACCAGTGACATGAGGAGCTACATTCCCTGGGGCTATGCGCCGATTCCTCAGACATTCGTATCCGTTAAACCATGGACTTGCGCACGCTGATCCACGACATCGACCGTTAGGAGCTTGACGGGTGGTGCACTTCCTGCACTCCGCAGAGTCCCTTCTTAACAAACTTGCTTGCGCGACATCATTCGGCAACAGATCACGTCCGCATCGCGTCTGCAGTTCTCTGAACGGCACTCATCAGATACTAAAAACGTTGCGGCGCCCTCTCCAGCCATTACAGTGCAGGAAAAGAACTAGGAAGCTTGCCAGCCTGTAGAGTGGGCAACACAGCAACAAACAACGTCAAGCGGAAAATCAGAGAGGCGAAAATATTCTCATTGGTGGCGGCAATATAAAAGAAAAACGTCATGAGCAACTACATAAGAGCAAAAAACTAAATCAGGAAAGAAACAAGCTGAATATTCAGAGATAAGTCAATCTCAAAGTGTACTTGACACTAACCGCATTATGTACTGGGGCACAAACACAGTCTAAGCATTCATAACCGTGAAGGAAGGCATGTTGACTTGTTACAAGGGCCTTTAACGGATTTTTGAAACATACTAATCGAGTTTTGCGAGCACTGACTTTTATGCGGTTTTTTCGATACCGGTTCATCAAATTTTTTATGTCGCTTTGAAGTAAAGTGACAGCTGCTTCGTACTGCGTGTGCTTCGAAACATGCAACGTTTAATCTGCATACTGGAAAATCGTACATGAAGTATTTACCTGTGCCAAGTCAGAAACGTACAAATTAAAAAGAAGCGGAGACAAAAGGCAACCCTGTGGAACCCCTGCGTTAAGAAACCTCAAAGAACTCTTTTGGTCGCCAATACACACAATCGGAGACTGATTTACCAGATAGTTTTGTATATATGCATGGAAATGTCTCGGAAACCCGTAATTGTATAGTTTTGCACATAGAATACTGTGGCATACCGGATCGAAAGCCTTAGATATATCTAAAAAACCACAGGCTACCTGGTCAAGTTCAAATGCGTTTGTCATCTCGGATTCTTCTGCATCTACCCCGACGACCATAGTTCCTAAACCAGACTTCGACATAAATTCAGGTCTCACCATGAGTAAGCAGCAAGAGCTCAGAAGTCTTCTCCGACGATACAAAGACTCGCCGATGGATCTCAGGTCTGGCTACTAGTAAATAGAAGTCGACAGGATAGATCGCGAAAAGACCGCCTTCATCACGCCATACGGACTCTACGAGTTCAAGGTCATGTCATTCGGACTGTGCTCGGCGCCTGCAACGTTCCAGCGCGTCGTGGACACGGTTTTAGCCGGATTGAAGTGGCAGACCTGTCTTGTTTACTTGGATGACGTTGTCGTCTTCGCCGGAAATCTCGACGATCACCTTAGGTGGCTAGCGACAGTACTAAAGGCCGTGAAGTCATCAGGACTCACTCTGAAGCCAGAGAAGTGCCGCTTCAATTACAATGAGCTTCTGTTCCTAGGACACGTCATAAGCAAGTTTGGAGTCCGCCCCGACCCGCAGAAGAATTCTGCCATCGCAATGTTCCCACAGCCCATCCACAAGAAGGCAGTGCGTCGATTCCTTGGCATGTGTGCCAACTACAGGCGCTTTGTCAAGCACGTGGTGCGTTTTAAACCATTTTACGGACGCTTACGAACTACCTTATTTTGTTGTTCTCTTTGCTACGGTTGTTTTTCTTTAATACTTTCGTTTGCAGCATCGGGTCGATGCTTTTTAGGAGGGGGGTATTGACACGTGTACTTGTTTGTCTTTCTCGGGTGACACGTTTCACCGCCTAACAAATGTTATCACAAAGCGCAGGACGCGCCTGCATGTATCGGAACTTTCTGGAATGTTATCGATGCTTCCATCCGCTGTCTGTGACCGAACCTTGCGTAATCTGATTGCATGTGTGCGCGACGCGAATAATGTAGAACTTCGTGGAAGGCACGTGGGTCCCAGCGATTACTCTGGAACATCCGACGCGCTTGACTCGCCGATCAGATTTCGATGACCGCCGATCGTGTTCGCCGCTGCCGTTGTTCTTTGAGTGTAGCCTGTTTTTGAGGGTACAAGTTCGCCCAATAAAACGCGCCTTTCATTAATCGCAATTTTCCTGCCTTCATGACCGTCACTACCACGTGACAATATATAGTGACGAAAGGTACGAACACTCATTCATTGTCCTGATCAGTGGTCATAACTCGTAACTGCAACCACATTCTTGGATAATGTTAAATTGATGCACGTACGCCGTTAGGCCCGATCGGTGTTGCATCGCAAGCGATATGGCTGCAACAAGGAACGCGTAAACCGCTTCCTTTTCGGTACTGGCGCATCCACATTGAAAGAACCGTCAACGACAACAGTTGTAGGGACATCACAGTCATTCACGCGAAGTGAATGACTGTGGCCATGAGCCTTACGGGGATATAAGTCATTGCATATTTTGCTTGCTTTCGGGCTCGTGAGGGTATGAGCCATTGAGAGTGACAGTTATCGACATGCTGTTCTCTATGTTGTATGCTGATTAGAAAGGATTTAAGCACTCTTCGATTCACTTTACTGAGTTCTAGTAGTCTCTGCCTTACGGGGCTATGACCCATTGCCTTTTTTGCGTGCTTACGGGAACCTGAATGCTTACGGGACTATGAGTCATTGATGATGTTACCTCTTCAAATAGAACAAAAATGCACGGAACCCTAGCCATATACAGCTTCACTGTGAACCATCTGTTGTGATCCTTGTGCCTGGGACTTCTTTGCGTCCCACGTATGAATAGGGTAGTTGAAGGGCACGAAGAAGTATCTGCCATTGAGTTTTGACCCTTTCTGCACAATCATGAGGAACGGCCCACGTGATGATGCGCTGTAGTCAACATTTCGGACACATTTTTAGAGCGAAGCTGTTAAGCGATAGTTTCCCCACTATCGCGTTTCCGTGTAGAAAAAACTATCATTAGCAGCAACAGCGCGAGCGTCGTCGTATTCTTTCACAGCTGGCTCCGTTGCCGCTCGTGATTCCGGCGTACAATTTCACTTCTCTTCTGTCATCGTAATGGGCAGGCAGTGCTTTTGGCGTATGAGTTACTGCTTAAGGGGGTATGAACTGTTGATTGTCCTATGTAACGGACAGATTGAATTTTGAAGCATGTTTAAAGAATCACAAGCAGCAACGACGGGCGATGCTGCTAATCACACTGCCGAGCAAACTCGATACATCGAACGCAAGCGACAACGGCGGACTGCGGCATACCGTCACTGACGTTGTTCTCTCCGTCGCAGCTCAACGTGTGTGTAACCCCATTAAGAAGCACGAAAGCGGAAGCAATAAATCAGAAAGACTTTGATGAACCGTCGAGATTTATCCAGTGATAGACACCGGGGCGGCACGTTTCAGCTTCTATGGTTAACCATCTGTACGGAGTGTTTGAGCTAATTATTTTTCCAGATCCTAGTCATACACAGCTTCGCTGTAAAAAAAAATATACTCAGCTACAGCGTGTCGTAAAATGTGGCGAGCATTGAACTGAAATATTGAATAAGTCAAAACCCTTCGAGAGACTTCCACCTCACACAATAAACTCGACACCCATGGCACGCGCCTAACATTGCTACGGTCACAGGTGCACTCTGGTTGTCGACATCTCACGGTAAACGTCAAAATTCAAATTTACCGCATTTCTTAAGCACTCCACCCTAACTCTGCGTCGACAGTGATTACAACACAGGGAAAACGGCAGGAAATTATTAAACAATCTAATTGCGAAACACAAAGAAAACACTAGTGAGGCATGTAGCAAACCATACTTCGCTTCAACCCATGTTTGACATGTAAGCATCATTTTTGGCTCCTTTATTGCATTCCTACTTGGTTTTATTTTTTCTTGACACGGTAAATATATCCTTATGAGTGTCGCATATTTGTCATTGAGATTTGGTCATGTGTGCACGCGTACCACACCTATATGTACTCTTATGAAATACACTGACAAAAATAACTTGACTTTACCTTAGCGAAAATTTTGTTTCTTGTAAATGCAGTAGGGTGTTTTACTGTATGGAGCTTATTAGTGTTTATTTGTATTTTAACTCTGCTATTGCGTTCCTGCTTCAAGATTTTATTCAGTAATGTATAAATTGCAGTACTTAGCATTGTTACAATGCTGTGTATGTTTACATAGGACTTATCTTAATGCTAAACTGAAAGCTGTCTTGATGTGTAATTTCCTTTGGAAGAACGGTTCCATATTCTTCTACATTCATTCTAGTGTTATGCTAATATTTTCTGCGTCATCAACTTTGGCCAAATAGAACATGATTAAAATCGGCACACTCTGGGTTCTACTTCTTACCCATAGTTCTTTGCAGGTAGCTTTAAGGAAAAGGTAATTGAAATATTTCTATTTATGACCGTTAAAATTTTCACTACAGCATAACGTGATAGTCAATACATATATGACAGAAGAAAAGCTCACCTAAAATCCACTGAGAGTCCTCCTTCTGTTTTCTTGTATACGCCATTGTGAAGTACCTCTACCAATTTTTTGTAGGCTTTGTCATCATGCTGCCAATTCCTTGCGGCTTGTGAGAGCAGGTTGCCGCCCACAATCACGTGGGTGCAAACATCGTCGGCGGGTAAATCATAATTGGGAGCAACACCATCATCAGCCCTAATGAAGCAAAAAAGTACTTTGTTCGCGCCTGCGAATCCTGAAACAAAAAAAAATATACACAGCATTACGGCTGAGACCGAATAAAAGAGACCGATTAAAGTGTTGAACTGCGTCGATCGCCTTCTCCCAATCATCATCAGGCTATTTTCTGTCCACTGCAGAACGAAGGCCTTTCCCTGCGATGTCCAAATACTTCTGCTCTGCGCCAACCAATTCCAACTAGCATCTGCGAATTTCTTAGTTTCATCACCCTACCTTGTCTTCTGCCATCCTAGACTTCGCTTACCTTTTCTTTGCACCCATTCTTTAAGCTTAATGACTCACCGGTTATCTAACCTATGTCCTATGTTAACCAAACCTATGTTATGTCCTGCCCAGCTCTATTTTTTTCTCCTAATCTCAATCAGAATATCGGCTGTCGCCGTTTGCTCTCAGGTCCACACCGCACTCTTGCTGCCTCGTTGCGTTACGCCTAACATTTTTCGTTCCATTGCTCTTTGCGCGGTCCTTAACTTGTTCTGGAGCTTCTTTCTCAATCTGTCTATATGTTAGCACCGGCAGAATGCATCGATTGTACACCTTTCTTTTCGATGATAATGGTGACCGCCCGGTGCTTGCTTCGGCGGCTACGGAAATTTGACGTCAGCAGAACGGAATAAAAACATATTGGAATAGTATAACGTTGTAGGGCCCCTAGTTTAATAGCTTGTATATGTAGCCGTAACGTTTTTCTTCTTAACATGGGGTGGCCCGAGGGAGTCCGGACCGCAGCAACCGGGCTCCTGCTGAATATCCGTAAAAAAGGGCTGCCATTTCTAGCCAGTGCGACAGAGGCTAAGGGGTGTAATGAGCGTACTGAAGAACCGGTGAAAAATGCGGTCACAAGAAGAAGAGCAAGAAACAGTTTAGCCACAAGAAGAAAAGCAAGAAATAGTTGAGATATGAGGATCTTTTGGTGAGAAATGATCGCTTTGCATCTGAATAATATCCTAACACTCAATCGTGATGCCAAATCGTGAATACAACCTATAAGCTAGGTTGTATTCTGTGACAAAACCTCAATATGTGTAGAACTATATGTGTAAAGACGTGTTTCTTCTTTTCTTCAGCTTGCATCTAGCTTGGCACATGGTTGCTCGTTACTGGAAGTAATAGGCTGCGTTTTTTCATTACCTTTTCTTCATTTCAAGCCTTGCTTGTCCTTGTCAACGCCTGTTATCAGTGTAACGGTTATTGCTACTGCCACTTTCGCATCCATTTTCGCGTTTCTACACCTCCTTGCATGAAAGCACGCAGCGCAGTTTGCTACCCATTCTGAATTTGCAATCGGGCAAAGTGAACAGCCGCAAACGTGACTGATTCAAATTGCGAGCATCAAGGTTTCCAAAGGGCTAAAATGCATATGCGAATTTATTTATTGAATTAGTTAATAATGATTTATTATTTAGAAGGCAATCATAATGCACTACAGGCACATATCCGCCGTCACATTTGGCACCGCCACGACCCGTGTATAGTGGAAGCGCGAGAACGTCGTAGCCACGCGTGGTATGCTGTCGATGCGAGCGAAAGCGTGCGAGGTTGCGTCAAGAATGATGACCTCAGCTCGCGCGCGCAAAGCAAGAAGGGGGGGGGGGGCGGAGGCAGTAGGCCATCTTCCATTGTGCGCACTGCAGCGGGGGGTGGGGGGTTGGAGGGGGGGTGTCTTTATAGCGGTGGCTGCGTATTGCGCTGGTAAATGGGGCCGCATGGGCCCTGTATTGAAAATGGCGTGTCATGGGCTGAAAGCTTGATGTGCGCTGTGTTCTCGCCGCTTAGTTCGCGTTGAAGCGAGCGGCAGCATAAAGCTCAATTCGATCGCCACTCCTGCCGCTCCTACGAACGCCCAGGATTTCCACAGCGACTGTCCGCGATCAACGAGCGAAGTGTTCATGTTGGCATTTGCGCACGTGACACCATGCTTGTTAATTTATTTGGTAAACGAATGCTAACAATAGTATGCAGCTGATAAAACCACTATCCGTACATCATTATCTGTTTAATAATTTTCTATAGCTATCGATGCATCGTCTTTCGGGCAAGGTTGAGAGCTCTTTTATTTATTTTTCATCCATTCATTGATTATGACAATCATTCGCATTCTTCATATTACAAACATATGTAAATAGACAGTATCGTTTCTGGAAGTGTCCAACACCTACCCGCGGCTAGAAAACCTAATGATACGCCAACATAAGGACAATAACGCCGAGGAAGACACGTTGAAAATAAAACGTTGCAGTAACTTAAAAACTGAAACATTAGACAGAAAGGAAATGCAACAATACAACAGACAGCTTGTTTCTACTTGGAGCCAAACCCACATCAACCACATTAAGCCTGCATTCTTTACCGATTCCCCTATGGCGGGTTTTTTCGTGTGGCCAAGATTTTTGTATTTTTATGCTTATACTACATCTGGCCATGAATATGTTACCGAGTACCATACTGACATGATGAGGCTCACAGCGCACGAAAAAACAAGAGCACAGAATGAAATGGTACACGATACGTGGTACGTGAGGACACAGTCCACTATGACGATGCGCCTACCCGCACGATGAAAGGCATACACTTGATCATAATAATATACAGATGATTATATATATATATATATATATATATATATATATATATATCCTTCATTAGCTGCTCTACTTAAAGCAACTTCGTGCAATTTCGAAGATTTCTTCGCTGAAATGGGGCGGCCTTCTAAGAGTCTCCTAGTATGCATGACCTCATAGTTCGAGAGAATCCCATTTGACAGCCTGAGTCCTCTCAGGCCACGATGAGTCTCGCGTCTCTCGGTCTCTCAGTGGGGTAACCTTCGCTCGAGATATTGTCTTATACTTCGCTATCCCTAATGCCGCTTCGCCTTTCTGGAAAAACTGCAGCATCCGCCTTTTTACGATAGTCCGAGTATAAGTCCTGCTGCGCATGACTGCTGTTGATCCTGATTTGGAGTGAATTCCAGTTCATCAACATCAACATTGGCCTGGTTACGCCCACTGCAGGGCAAAGGACTCTCCCATGCTTCTCCAACTACCCCGGTCATGTACTAATTGTGCCCATGTTGTCCCTGCGAACTTCTTAATCTCATCCGCCCACCTAACATTCTGCCGCCCCCTGCTACGCTTCCCTTCCCTTATAATCCAGTCCGCAACCCTTAATGACCATCGGTTATCTTCCCTCCTCATCACATGTCCGGCCCATGGCCATTACTTTTTCTTGGTGTCAACTAAGATGTCATTTACCCGCGTTTGTTACCTCACCCAATGTGCTCTTTTCTTATCCCTTAATGTTACACCCCTCATTATTCTTTCCATAGCTCGTTGCGTCGTCCTCAATTTCAGCAGAACCCTTTTCGTAAGCCTCCAGTTTTCTGCCCCATAAATGAGTACTAGTAATCCACAGCCGTTATACACTTTTTTTCTTGAGGAATTATGGCAACCTGCTGTTCATGATTTGAGAATGCCTGCCAAACGCCCCCCAGCCCATTCTTATTCTTCTGGTTATTTCAGTCTCATGATCCGGATCCGTGGTCACTACCTGCCCTAAGTAGATGTATTCCCTTACCACTTCCAGTGCATCGCTACCTATCGTAAACTGCTGTTCTCTTCCGAGACTGTTAAGCATTACTTTAGTTTTCTGCAGATTAATTTTCAGACCCACCCTTCTGCTTTGCCTCTCCAGGTCAGTGAGCATGCATTGCAATTGGTTTCCTGAGTTACTAAGCAAGGCAATATCATCAGCGAATCTCAAGTTGCTAAGGTATCCTCCATCGACTTTTATCCCCAATTCTTCCCACTCCAGGTCTCTTAATACCTCCTGTAAACATGCTGTGAATAGCATTGGAGTGATCGTATCTCCCTGTCTGACGCATTTCTTTATTGGGATTTTGTTGCTTTGTTTTTGGAGGACTACGGTGGCTGGGGAGCCGCTATACATATGTTCCAGTATTTTTACATGTGGCTCATCTACACCCTGGTTCCGTAATGCCTCCATGACTGCTGAAGCTTTGACTGAACCAAACAATTTTCGTAATCAATGAAGGCTATATATAAGAGTTCGTTATATTCTGCACATTTCTCTATCACCTGATCGATAGCGTGAATATGGTCTGTTGTTGAGTAGCCTTTACGAATTCCTGCCTGGTCCTTTGGTTGACAAAGTCTAAGGTGTTCCTGATTCTATTTGCGATTACTTTAGTAAATACTTTGTAGGCAACGGACAGTAAGCTGATAGGTCTATAATTTTTCATGTCTTTGGCATCTTCTTTCTTATGGATTAGGATTATGTTAGCGTTCTTCCAAGATTCCAGTACGTTCGAGGTCATGAGGCATCGTGTATATAGGGTGGCCAGTCTTTCTAGGACAATGATCCCACCATCCTTCAACAATCTGCCGTTACCTGATCCTCCCCAGCTGCCTTCCCCCTTTGCATAGCTCCCACGGTGTTCTTTACTTCTTCCGGCGTTACTTGTGAGATTTCAAGTTCCTCTAGACTATTCTCTCTCACATTATCGTCGTGGGTGTTACTGGTACTATATAAATCTCTATAGAACTCCTCAGCCACTTGAACTATCTCATCCATATTAGTAACGATATTGCCAGCTTTGTCTCTTAACGCATACATCTGATTCTTGCCTATTCCTACTTTCTTCTTCACTGCTTTTAGGATTCCTCCGTTCCTGAGAGCCTGTTCAATTCTATCCATATTATACTTCCTTATGTCAGCTGTCTTACGCTTGTTGATTAACTTCGAAAGTTCTGCCAGTTCTATTCTAGCTGTAGGGTTAGAGGCTTTCATACATTGGCGTTTCTTGAGCAGATCTTTCGTCTCCTGCGATAGCTTACTGGTCTCCTGTCTAACGGAGTTACCACCGACTTCTATTGCGCACTCGTTAATGATGCCCATAAGATTGTCGTTCATTGCTTCAACACTGAGGTTCTCTTCCTGAGTTAAAGCCGAATACCTGTTCTGTAACTTGATCCAGAATTCCTCTAGTTTCCCTCTTAGCGTTAACTCATTTATTGGGTTCTTATGTACCAGTTTCTTCCGTTCCCTCCTCAAGTCTAGGCTAATTCGAGTTCTTACCATCCTATGGTCACTGCAGCGCACCTTGCCGAGCACGTCTACATCTTGAATGATGCCAGGGTTCGCGCAGAGTATGAAGTCGATTTCATTTCTTGTCTTACCATTCCGGCTCCTCCACGTCCACATTCGGCTAAGCCGCTTGCGGCAAAAGGTATTCATTATCCGCATATTATTTTGTTCTGGAAACTCTACTAATAACTCTCGCCTGCTATTCCTAGAGCCTATGCCATATTCCCCCACTGACTTGTCTCCAGCCTGCTTCTTGCCTACCCTGGCATTGAAGTCGCCCATCAGTATAGTGTATTTTGTTTTGACTTTACCCATCGCCGATTCCACTTCTTCATAAAAGCTTTCGACTTCCTGGTCATTGTGGTATCGTGTGTTAACTTCTGGTTTCGGGTCTTTGCATCAGGGTGCCACTCAGCGCCAAACGCTGTAAGTTGCCTCCTGTAAGTTGCCTCCTCAGAAATAAACATTGATTCTTTGTCTGGTCCCCGACTGAAGCAGTCCGGCTCTTTCTTGCGGCGCTGCGCGCCCCGGTCGTTAAGGCCTCATGCCGTAACCCTTTCGTCCGGCCGCCCCGTCGAAGCTACAACAAACTGGCGACGAGGTGAACCGCTCACTTTACTTTTTACGTCCCCTCGCCTTTCTACTTGTGCTGCTCCCCTGCTTCCGGCATGCAAGACGCTACGTCCACTTCGACGTCGTCCACCGCAACTCCCACGCCTTTGTTTTCCGTGCGCAGCATGGCGTTCGCACCACCCATGCCGCCTTTCCTTACATTAGCCGCTACTCCTTCGGTACCGTGGCTCACGTGGAAACGGTACTTTTGCACGTTGCTCGAGGCAACCGGAGGCGAGGCACTACAAGACGAGAGGAAGAAAGCCATTTTACTGAGCAACTTAGGCTTCGAGGGACAGCGTCTCTACTACGAACTCGCGTCGCAAACGGACCAGACGGCTACTACGTTCGAAGACGTTCTCCACATCTTCGACCAGAACTACGAAGAATGCACCAATCCCCCTGGTGCACCGCATTATCTACCGGGACAGGAAGCAACTACCTGGACAAAACTTTCAGGACTTCGTCACCGCGCTACAAAGGCTAGCGCCTGCTTGTGCGTTCGGCCCTTGGCACGACGAGTCCCTTCGCGACCAAATCCTCCAAGGCGTCGCATCAGCAAGAATTAGAGAAAGGTTACTCTACGAAGGAGCGTCCCTCACGCTCGAGAAGGCACCTTGTGCTACCTTGATGATATGCTTGTATGGGGTCACACTCAACGTGACCACGAAAGAAATTTGCAAACAATCCTGTCTAGGATAAGTAATGCAGGCATGCAGCTTAACCACAAGTGCGTATTCAGTGTCCCAGAATTAACTTTCCTAGGACATAACATTTCCGCAAACGGCATTTCGCCGATGGATCGTAAAATTCACGCAATCGTGGAGGCACCACAGCCAAAGGACAAAAAGGCTCTACATTCATTTCTAGGCCTCGTGAGATATTATGCTAAATTTATCCCGCAGTATGCCGACGTAGTGGAACCGCTAAGGAAACTCCTAAGGACAAGCCTTTGTCTGGGATCGGGACACTGAATGTAGCTTTCAGGCTACTAAAGACGTATTTGCATCCCGCCCGGTGGTACGCATGTTTCAACCGCATCTGCCTATTGTTGTGATGGTTGATGCTTCTGACGTTGGCAAAGGAGCTGTCCTACAGCAAAAATGCGGAAATGAGCTCTTTACAGTAGCTTTTGCTTCTCGCACGTTATCTTCTCCAGAACGACGGTACTCCGTAGGCGAACGGAAAGCATTGGCATGTCTGTTTGCGTGTGAACATTGGCATGTTCACTTGTGGGGCCGACAGTTCACTCTACGAAATGATCATCAAGCTCTAGTCGCATTGCTTTCTTCAAAGGGTCCTGGACAGCGACCGTTAAGAATTTCAAGGTGGAATGCAAGATTCATCATCATCATCATCAGCCTGGTTACGCCCACTGCAGGGCAAAGGCCTCTCCCATACTTCTCCAACAACCCCGGTCATGTACTAATTGTGGCCATGCCGTCCCTGCAAACTTCTTAATCTCATCCGCCCACCTAACTTTCTGCCGCCCCCTGCTACGCTTCCCTTCCCTTGGGATCCAGTCCGTAACCCTTAATGACCATCGGTTATCTTCCCTCCTCATTACATGTCCTGCCCATGCCCATTTCTTTTTCTTGATTTCAACTAAGATGTCATTAACTCGCGTTTGTTCCCTCACCCAATCTGCTCTTTTCTTATCCCTTAACGTTACACCTATCATTCTTCTTTCCATAGCTCGTTGTGTCGTCCTCAATTTGAGTAGAACCCTTTTAGTAAGCCTCCAAGTTTCTGCCCCGTAGGTGAGTACTGGTAAGACACAGCTATTATATACTTTTCTCTTGAGGGATAATGGCAACCTGCTGTTCATGATTTGGGAATGCCTGCCAAATCATGAACAGATGCAAGATTGCTGTATTACAATTTCTCCATTCAGTACCGTAAAGGTGACCAAATGTCATTGCGGACGCATTGTCACGCCTAACTGTCCCTCCAGAATGTGAACCAGCACTAGATGAGGAAATAGTGTCTTTAGTTTCATCTTGTATTACAAAGGAGGAATTCTAAGGAGCCGCACAGGCAGATCCAGTGTGCCAAGCATTAAAAGACAAAATAGTAAAAGGATGGAGAACTGCGGCGGACCTTCTGCCAGAGTTACAGGCGTATGCTGCTGTACAGTCCGAATTGTCCTACATGGATAATCTGCTTCTCCGAGGCGAACGTATCGTTCCTCCTGCTTCCTTGCGTCAGACACTCCTGTCTATTGCTCATGAAGGTCACTTAGGCATCATGAAAACCAAGCTAAGATTGAGAGGCATCTACTAGCGGCCTCACATGGATAGGCAAGTTGAGGAACTTGTGGGAAACTGCTTTGTGCGCCAACAAGCTAATAAATCTGCCAAACCATCTTTTGCGCCATTACAAACTGTCGAATGGCCATTAAGACCATGGGAAAAGTTAGCCATAGACATAACAGGCCCTCTTGATCGTGCTCCACAGTATGCTCGTTTTGCTTTGGTCATGGTTGACTATCATTCCAAGTGGCCCGAAGTTGCACAGTCTCACATATGCACAGTCTTATGTCCATATTCAGTAGGGAAGGATTTGCCGATGCTATAGTGTCCGATAATGGACCACAGTTTGTTTCTGCACAGTTCGAAAACTTCCTGAAGGAAAGAGGCATTAAGCATTTCTTGTCCTCTCTTTACTACCCATAGGCCAAAGGACAGGTAGAAAGATTTAACCGTGTCCTTACAGAATTCATACAGATTGCTATTTTGGAACAGCGAGACCTCAGACTTGCGGTCTTAGAATACTTGGTAATTTACAGATTTACTCCACATATGACTACCGGTGTGTCTCCAGCTATGCTCCTCCATAGTCGACAACCACGTTGCAAACATGCCTCCAATTCATCCTAAATTTGCTTCTCCAAAGTTGCGCCAGGAAGTGCAGAGTAGAGTACGTGAAAAACAGGAAAATACTAAAAAGTATGTGGATTGTTGTCGCGTAACTAAATGTCCTCAGTTTCAGCCAGGCGATCTGGTTAGGGTACGTGCTTCACGGAAATCTGGTCCTAAATACTCCGGTTCGTTCAAGATTTACCGCAAAGTAGGTCGAAGTACTTTCCAGCTTGAAAACGGCAAGCGTTGGAACGCATCTCAACTGGTGAAGTACTCGGTACCTCAAGCGGAAACAAATGAAAGGAGTCATTTCAATGACGGAACATCCTTTGACGATGGTTTTCCACCTTTTCTTCCAGTTCCTACTGGTACTCATTTTCCTGCTGCAACCCCTTCTTTGCAACCACCTGTCTCACCACCACCACCTCCAGGTTCACCCCATGCAGAACAGTCTCCTGAAAGTCCGTGCGACACTCCTCCCGAAGACACTGCCCCTGAAGGCACTCAGGTCTCTGACACACCTTCTAGCCCCAGTACGAGTAACACTTCTGCTGTTCCTCCTCTACAACCTGAACCAGTCCTCCGTTGGTCTACACGCCATAGACAACCTCCGGGACGGTTTAAGGATTATGTTTCCAAGTAGCTTGTTGCCTTAGGTTACTGTCAACAGAGGTTTCAAACCTCCCATGCGAATTCGGCTCTTAACGCCAAAAGTATTTCCTTTCATGTTTGTTAGCTGAATAAGACATAAGCAGTATCCTTCAAATGGGGGGATTTCTTGCAGCATAAACATGTATGCCCATTTTACTACGGTGCTGACCGCCATACTAATTTGTCTTTCATGCCAAAAAGTTTTTAACATTAAAAGTAGTTACCATTCTTACGGGGGGACTATGGAGTGTAAAGTGCTTTTACGCACAATGCCAAATCCACGACAGCCACAGAGACTGTCTCGCGTCAGGCTCAGGGCGAATGAGCCATCCATCAGTGCTGTCGCAGGGGGCACACAGATGTTTGTTACTGTATACTTTTGTACTTTGTGAATTCTTTGTGTTATCGATGTGTGCAAGGCTGCATCTCGTCGTCGGCCGAAGACGGGTACTGAAACTGCAGAACTGGAGTGCTCTAATTCATATTCAGTTTTCATGTTGTGCGTTTTTTTTAAATGGGGAAGCCAAAGATATCATTTTCTATTGTGTAAAGATGACATCACTATCATGCATATTACAGTGCTAACATGTGTTCTTTGACTCGTGACTTACTTTTGTTGCGAGGAGAGCGAGTAGAGCATTTTTCCTTTCAAGGGAGAGGTGACGCATTACAGAATTATACAGGAAACTTCTGGTTTCGGTTTTGGGTCTTTACATCAGGGCCCCACTCAGCGCCAAACGCTGTAAGGTGCCTCCTGTAAGTTGCCTCCTCAGAAATAAACATTGATTCTTTGTCTGGTCCCCGACTGAAGCAGTCCGGCTCTTTCTTGCGGCGCTGCGCGCCCCGGCCGTTTAGGCCTCATGCCGTAACACTTTCGTCCGGCCGCCCCGTCGAAGCTACAACAGTCATCATGACTGGATGTAGGGGCGTAGACCTGTACTACCTTCAATTTGTACCTCTTGTTAAGTTTCACAACAAGACCTGCCACCCTCTCGTTAATGCTATAGAATTCCTGTATGTTACCAGCTATATCCTTATTAATCAGGAATCCGACTCCTAGTTCTCGTCTCTCCGCTAAGCCCCGGTACCACAGTACGTGCCCGCTTTTTAGCACTGTATATGCTTGTTTTGTCCTCCTAACCTTACTGAGCCCTATTATATCCCATTTAGTACCCTCTAATTCCTCCAATAACACTGCTAGACTCGCCTCACTAGATAACGTTCTAACGTTAAACGTTGCCAGGTCCAGATTCCAATGGCGGCCTGTCCGGAGCCAGGTATTCTTACCACCCTCTGCTGCGTCACAGATCTGACCGCCGCCGTGGTCAGTTGCGTCGCGGCTGCCGGGGGCTGAGGGACAGGGTTTGATTGTTGTATTCATATAGGAGGTTGTGGCCAAGTACTGCACCAGGGTGGCCAATCCTGCTCTAGTGAGAGAGTGCGTTACCGGTTCTGGTCAACGGGATCAGGCCGCACTCCAGGCCTCTTTGTGCAATTTTCTCAACACACGCTTTTTTTCGGTGGAGAATTGCGCGGCACCGGGGTTCAAACCACGGTCCTCTTGCACGCGAGGCGAATACTCTACCGCCCGCGCAGGAGCTGTACGCTTCATTTAACCTACAGTCGGGCCTTACTTGATGAGTCAAGGTGGGCCAATCTGAGCTTGGTTATACCGCACGGATGGCGCTCAATTATAGAACCTGGTATTTATGACCTGCTCATGTGTGGCCATACATAATAGAGAAGATTTTTTCCTTTAAAAAAATAAGGCACATATTAAAAAGAAGAGAACAGGTGATTTGAGCTCGTGACCCTTGGATCTTGCCCGGAAAAATAGCTCAGTCGGTTGGTCCGTCAGGCTCCAGGTTGCATTGAAGCGCCATAGCTCCTGTCCAGAGCCTGGTACTTACGTGGAAAGAGACTGATGTTGTCCGCGATGGTTTCTTCCTTCGAAAATTGGCCGCCCGTGGAGAACAGCGAACTCGAGCGGCTTTAGAGACTAGGAAAAGCTTGATCACGTGCTCGGCGAGCGCGGCACGCTTTAAGCTGGCCCGAGTAATTATCTCAAGGAATGCTGTTCACGAGGGCGAAATAACTTCGTGTAATTATAATAACACTAATAAAACTACTTTCGAAAAAGAGAACGTCCCAGAAGGCTGTACTACGAGTGCTATGGCTGATAATTTTCAATATATATCTTCATCTCATCTATGGGATCGAATGCGAGCGCCGTTCCTTTGTCTCTGCGTGTAGTAGTTAAGAGCGCCAGTTGAAGGGAGGAGAAGAAGAAAGGAAAGGAGAGTTTCTGAAGCGAAATTGCACCGTCGTGGTTTTAAAGCGCACCCGCGGCAGAGAATCGGAAGGCGATATAAGCTTGCGTGGCCATGATACGCACAGGGCAAACTGCCTTAAAATATTTAGAGTTGAGGGAAAGCTTCGTCAACAAACGATAACACGGCAATCAACACTCGAATACGACGAGAGAAATTATTGAGACGTGGAAAGTTCCCTTGAAATAAGTATGGATTGCGAGACAAATGCTTGTAAGTACTGACTGATAATGTGCTATGGTGCTATGGCTGATAATGTTCAATATATATATATATATATATATATATATATATATATATATATATATATATATATATATATATATATATATTCATCTCATCTATGGGATCGAATGCGAGCGCTTTTCAGTTACGGAGTGAATTATACAGGGTGCTCCAACTGTCATGCCCTAATACTTAAAAAAAGAGCAAATACTTGCCCCAAGAAACTCTAATGCATACTGTTTCCAGTTCAGTGGACTACACGCCAGTAATTTTTCTGTTACTGAAATTTAATTAGGTAATTATAATTATTTACCTCAAGAAGTATTGTCGTAATTATCAAAGCGTCACAGGGGCATTTGTGGGCAGCCCCAATCGACAGCTAATTGCGGCGTTACCTATGAATTCGTAAGCGCCGTTGAACAGCAGCTGCTTCCTAGTGAATGTGCTCGAATGGATATCGTCAGCAGCTACGCAGCACTGATTCTGTTTTATTACATCTTCTGTGTTTTTATGGCCGTCGCTGGAATTCTACGACAGACATCCGTTATACTTGCCTTGACCTCATTTGAGTTCCATCTCGATCATGTAAACACAAGCTTTCACATAGCCCAAAAGAAAGAAATCGAGTGGAGAGAGGTCAGGTGACCTAGTCGGCCAATTTAGAGGCCCGTACCTTCTAATGTACTGTGCATGAAAAGTCGCATGCAGCTAGCTTAATGCTCGGCTCCTGCTGTGCACTGGTGCCCCATCTTGCTGGTACCACTAAAGTGAAAGACGTGACAGCACGTCTTTACTCTGAAGCTGATCTACCACTGGTTCAATGATTTCATCCACGTAACGTTCTCCAATCAGTGTGTGATCGAAGAAGATAGGACCGATTGTAGCACCGGCGTAAATTCCGAACCACATATTGAACGATCACTGGCACTGGGCCGTGTGCACTTTACGCAGTAAGGATTGGAAACAATCCAACACTGTGCATTATGCAAATGTACCTGGCCACTTATGCAAAAATTGGCTTAATCTGTCTACTATGATGTTGCTTAAGAAGTCCGGTGACACATGAGCATTTGATAGGACCCGACTGCCAAAATCTAGACGATTCTGCAGGTCGCTATCTTCCGAGCAAACATGGAGATTAAGGTGCTACGGGAGAAAGGCCGAGTAATTTAAAATCCTCCAAATTGATGACTTGTAAATTGGTACCTGGGCGACCACGTCCTGCATGCTAGCATGAGGGTTTGAGGTCACAAATGCTAGTACTCAAAGACGGATTCCTCCGTCGCTATTTCTGAAACCTGCCGGTTTGCCTCAGATTTTCATAATTTCTTATAATTGTCGATGCGTTTGGTCTACCGCCCCACTTCCATGAGTGACATGCATATTCTGCCTTCCTTTTGGTGCCATTTGCAGCTCCCAAGCCAAGGATTATGTTTTCCTGCGGCTCATTAGAGAACGACACAGCGACTAGGACAAAACGGAAAACGCAGTTTATACCTTTGCACTGACGTTGCTCATACTCTTTTCTGGTCATCGGCCTTGTGTCAAAAACAAGAAACAAGTCTGTGCGCTTTATCTGGGCTGGTACAACAGCTATCACGGCTTGTTCCGAACCAGCACCAAACGCGACGTCTTATGTCAGCCGGGGCGCGGAAGATAGCTTGATTACGAGTTTTTTTTCCCTCTATTTTGTTCTGGCGAACTCAGAGGGAGCTTCGTCGAGGGCGCTGATTTATGATGCGAGAGGGAGCCCAGTAACGTGGTATTTTTCGTATTTCGCAGGGTTTATTTATCAGTTGAAAAAGTACTTATATAGTACGCCGCTGAAAACGCCAGAATTATATGTCTCTGGTTGTGCCTCCAAATGTCTTATTGAAACTTTCTTTATTAGGGTAGTGCGTATCAAGTTCAGTAATTGATTACAATTGCATAAATAAATCTCAGTAATAAAAGAAATCAGTGGCCGCTAATCCACTGTAACGGAAATAATATGCACTATGTTTTCTTCAAGTAACGCAATTGCTCTGTTTTTAATCTGGGTGTACAAGAGTTTATTGGGACACCCTCTACATATATATACATCTGCTTGCAAGTTACCATGTTTCTATCCGTAATAAATGGTGTAAACTTGTAGAAGAGTTTTTTTTCGTCATTTGTTTGCATTGCCTACTGGAAAAATAAGCATTGAGGAGACACATATCATTCACGTGCATTTCATAGGCCGTTCATCAATAGCCCTGCCGAAGGGGCCACTTGAGTCTGCAGGTTCTTTTCAGGGTAAAAAAAAAATGCACGCTAAGCACTTTGAAGCGAGGTGAACATAAACCGACATATTCATTCTCTAGGCATAGGCTTTCAATTTCTTAAGAAATTATTCCTAATTTGCTACCTCCTTAATTATATTTCAAAAATATAATCAGCTTTGTCATGTCCGTATGTTTGACTATATTGTGTATGCGCTTGGCGTTTACAGTGAAAATTTCAAACAATGTTCAAGTGAGGAAATGCGCATTGGGCAGCGGCAGCTATTGCTTCTAATGCGCTTGTCCTTGTATTGTTGGCATTTGTAGAAATGAAGCGAACGTAAGAATTAAAACCTGTGCACGTCCGCGCCAACAATGATGCTAGCCACAATAAAATTATAATTGAAAAGGCCGAGGAAAGCCAAGAGAAACCTCAAATGATGTGGTGGCAAAACTCTGGTAATGGCTTTTTACACTTGTGTGTGTATGTGAGACCTGCTTCGGTAGGATTCGGCAACGCCGGTGGGGGGGGGGGGGCGAGTCTGTGCCACCTCCGGAAAACTCTTGAGGGGGCTCGGGCTCCGGAGCCCACCCCATAGTCAGCGCCTATGGCCGCCAGCATTCATTTGTCTACGGATGATATCTAAATATATATTTATGAAAGGTGTCCCAGCCTGAAATCTTGGTGTCGTAAGAGGTCGAGATTGATGTTCGGCGAACTGTTTTCATTATCATTAGATGACATTGTGCGACATACAGTGTTCGAAGGAAGAACGCATTCTTTTAGTTCTTGACAATTATGAAAGCCATGTAAGCATGAGCGCGATCAAGAAGGCCAACGAGAGCGGCGTCTTCCTGCTGGCCTTACCCCCACACTGTAGCAGTCACTTCATGTGTGCGTGTATGAAACATTCAAATCTCGGTTCGATGCTGCTTGCAATGATAGGCTCCAATATAACCAAGGGAAGGATATCTCCATCTTCAATGTTGGAGAACTAGTAGGAACTCGGGCTTTGATAAGCTGGGAATTTGGCCTTTCAATAACAAGCCCTTGACTTTGGAGGACTACGTGATGTCATCAATTACTGACAGACCCGTAACGTGCCCAAGCAGACAAGTATCGCGGCAGGCAGCCACTATCAGAGAAAATTCAAGTCTTCTAGAAAATGCTTCGAACATTGAGACAAGCAACAGCGGAGCTCGAAAGGTCTCTACAGATGTCTGCATGCCTACTGTAGGTAAAGCAGCCTCCACTTCAACTGCATCTCTAAGCCGAATTTTTCCAAGTGACCTTAATCCCTACCCTAATGCTGCACCGCATACATGAAGAAATGCAGGAAGTAACGTAGGTCAAAAGTCCTCACAGTTGAACAAGAGAAGCACGCGATTGATCAAGAAGCCCAGAGATATTTGCACGACAGAGCCTCAAAAAAGAAAAGTTGGCTTAACACAGTAAAGGCGGCTGCCACTGCCCATGCAAAAAACAAAACGGTGACTTCAGAACGATTCCAGTTCTTCAAGTGAAGAATAAGCTGTTGTAATTGCATTTGACGACTCTGGCAGCAATATGTCAGGCTTGATATGGAGAAGCACGATATTCCTCAGGCCTATTGGACGAATGAAGCTGTTTAGGGACTAAGGGTGACTTTCTTCTGGTGAAATTTAGCAAAGAAATTTGACATCCATTACGCGGATAGAGTAGAGACAGTGACAACATTGATTTCAGTGTCTGGTTCTTGCAAAAAAAGAGAGCTGAGGCATTTACTTATCTCTTCAGAAAGATGCAGGCATCGCAACAATGACGAACGTTGTGATGAAGGTACCAGTGCCAAAAGCTATCGGGAGAACCAATGTTCTGAGATCTTGGTTCGAATTTGCTATTGCACAATCGGCTAATTGTGTTCGCTGAAGACGTTGCGAAGAATGCGTTACAGGCGTCGTACTCCTCCTATGTGATGTCCCATTCCACCGAAAGGGAGGGGTGGAATGGGATAGACTGTAGCTGTTAGGAACTATTTTTCGCAGCTGCGCCAGGACTGGTAGGCACCAGTGCTTCTCAGAATTTGTGACTTTGTCTCAGGTTGTACTATAATCCATTAAGCATCTTTCGCGTTCAAAGTAAACAAAACTAAAATTACATTTCTCAAAAGTGTCATATTCCTACCGAATATCCCATACAGAAGATAGATATCGCAAGACCTTTTATATCTCGCGCTGCTGAAATCGTTCTAGAAGTGGTGTTTGAGCAGCACACCAATACAGCTGTTTATGATGCAGTAGCAGATAAAGTCACTAATCTTGCAAGGGGGGGGGGGTAGCCCCAAGTGAGACCAGGGCGTACGCGTTTCTTTATTCTTTTATCAAATCACTGTTATGAGAAGACTTCCATCACAATATCAATACTCTAAGTTTTTGTTCACAGCCATCCCACTCATTTGTTCTAATCAGTCTTCGGCCTTGAAAAAAATTCAGGAATTATAGCTTTACAGGTGACCACGCTTCCGATAAATCCATAATATACTGTGCTAAGTCTCTAAACCACGAAGCTTGGTTCTTGGCGTATAAGGGGTGAAAAAATGAAAGAAAACTCTTCTTGGTGCCCTAATACGTAGATGCGATTTAAAACTGAAAATTATGATGGGTGTAGTGCCATATTATTACAGAAGTAGTGTTGCTGTTATGGAGAACACTTAATTTTTGGATAATAAATCAATTTCATGCAAATTCAGTCAAATAATCGTTCAGCTACATTTACTTTAAAACATAATAATAATGCGAAAAGTTGCAAGTATATAGGATACCTTGACACCTTCGGTGTCGCGGCATACCACGGAATACGTCCATGACGCCGTTGGTTGGGCTGGTATGGCTCGCCAGATTGTCTGTAATCGCCTTACAGAAGCTCAAGCGTCCGAAAAAACTCACTACGATAATTCGAACATGAACCATCAGTTCTCTCCCAAGAATAACGTTCTTCTGTGCAGTCCAAGTCGCCATGTCGGCCTGTATGGAAAGCTTATGTCACGCAACTTCAGCCTACATATTGCGACGATTTGATGAAATAAATTGCGAAATCGCCCGTGTTCAACACAAGCCGTCCTCGTCCCAGCTAAGAACTGACGTCATCCACAGGTTCCGTTTAAAAATTTGGAGAGAAGTGGTTCTTGTGGGAAAGGAGGAAAGGCTGGCACTTTCTTCTGCAACCCTTGAGGGAGCGCGGCTCAGCGCCAGCAGGGTGGGAGAGACGGAATTAAAAGAAAGAGACAATGAGTGAGAAAGGTAGAGGGTCGTCCCAGAAGCATCAGAGCAGCCCGGCCGGGAGGGCCCAGTGGTTTCGACCGGGGGGGTAGGCTGGAGGTAGGCCGGCGGTGGCCCAGTAGAAGTGAAGTAGTGGCGGATCGTGAAGCCCGAGGTGGTGGGATGGCAGTTAGGCCATCCGTCTTTGTAGAAATTCCCTATGGTCTCGACGACAGCCCCGACGAGTCGAGGTACTCGATGACACTTAGAAAGGGTGATAGCTGATTACGACAGGGGCAGAGGATATCTTCCTGCACGCTTGAGCTTCGCCTTTAAGAGTGGAAGCTTTTAAGTGGAAGCAACTGGAGTGTACGTAACCGTAATGTTCACCGGGAAACGCTGGCCGCGAACGCTATGCACGAAGGCAGGCTTTGGGGTAGAAACGCGGTCTCTGTCGTGGGCCGCCATGAATGGACGGATGGATGTTGGATGGATGTTATGAGCGTCCCCTTTGGGACGGCGCGGTAGGTTGCGCCACCAATCTCTTGCCATTACACTGTCTAATGTCCTACCTAGGGTAAACATAAAAAAGAAACAAAAACACTATGAACTCGCACAACCAAATTTTCTGACCCCCTATTGCGAACTGTGCTTTTGTACGTCTCTGTTTTTTTGTCGTTTCCCTACTTCCAACAATCCTCCATTTGCCTCTTACTAACCCCTAATGCGGACATGTTTATTTTTCCACTGCTCTCGCTGAACCCAAAGGCTTCAAGGAGGGCAGTGGTGCCTAAATGGACCGCTGGTTAGACGTCTTCACATATGGCCCATAGTTTTCCTAGCTTTAGTGCAGCAAGCGCATGCTTCTTCTTCCTTCTTATATCTCGCTTTATAGTTGCGTGTTCTAAGGCATCCCGATCTCACTTCGAAAAGTAGTCAGCTTCCCTTTGAGTTATGATCAATTGTTTGTTTCCTGACTCAGTTTATTCCTCTTAAGTAGTTACTCATGGCAGGCTTATTTTCCACTACCGCCACCCATGAGATTGTTTCAGCCTCTCTGACTTTCCGCTTGACGTTCTTTGTTGCTGTGTTGCCCACCCTACAGGCCGCATACTTGCTGGTAAGCTACGTAGTCCTTTTCCTGTACTGTGAATCAATGTTTTTCCTGTACAGATACCTCAACACTCTCCAAGCCCATTTACTTTCTTCCATATTCCTCAGTCATTCTTCATACTCGATTTTGCTACGAGCTTCCCTCACTTCAAAACTAGTCCAGCCCATATCACACTGCACAGCTTCATTCGTAGTCTTGCCGTGAGCGACCAGTTCGAGGCGACCCACTGACCTTTGGTTCCCATCGAGTCCCGATTGCACCCCTGATTTAAAACAAACATCCACATTTCCGAAAGTAAGTCCTGGAACCGTTACACCTTTCCACATACCTCGGAGCAATTCGTACTTCTTGTATGCCCATAGCGCTCTGTGCTTCATTATGGCTGCCATTTCTCTTCTCCTTCACTGTTATAGTTTTTTCCTGTCTTTCCATATATCTATGGCCATAGTTTATCCATATACCAATGTATTTATATTCTATTACCTAAGGTATTTCCTGGGCCTGCATCACCACTGTCTGTTCACTGTTCTCATTTAATACCGTAACACCTGCTTTTCTAACACTAAATTTCATACCTAAATTCTTGCCTTCCTGTCCACATGCATTAGCCAGAAGTTGCAGATCACTTTGCTTGTTCGCTAACAACGCAATGTCGTCCGCATAAAATAAGCCTGGAAGCTGCTGCTCTACTACTGTACACGCCTGTTTGTATGAGAGATTAAAGCCGATATTACTTCCTTCTAACGCCCACTCCATCCTCACCATGTATATCATAAACAGCGGTGGGGATAAAAAGGTCCCCTGCCTCAGTCCCTTATCGATATGAACTTTCTCCTCGCTCCTCAGCCCTCCCCATTGAACGCAAACGGTATTTTCTAAGTAAATCTCTCTCGAAAGCTGAAGACAATTGTCACCTAAGCGTTCCCCTTCGAGAATATCCCACAATATATTGCGCTATACGTGTCATAGGGTCCTTTAATGTCTAAAAAGGTGACATCTAGCCGTAAGCTTTCTACTTTTGATATTTCAATACACTGAGTAAGGGCAAATATGTTATCATCTAAACGCCTACCTATTCTGAAGTCGTTCTGAAGTTCTCTCAAAATGCAAGTATTCTCTGCCCATGATTGCCTGCATTGCTAGCCTGTATATTACCGATGAAATGGTCCACGTCCTATACGAGTGCATTCTATCTTTCTCCCCATTACCTTTATAAATTAAATTTATTCTACTTTGTCGACAACTGTCTGGTATTCGTCTATCTTTTAAAGTTTTTTCCACTGCTTTCACCAGAGCTTCCTTACTTTTTGGTCCTAGTTCATTTATCAGCCTAACGGGAACCTCGTCTAGCCCTGTGGCTGTGCGCTCAGGAATTTTCTGTTCCGCTCTCTTCCAGTTTAAATTTGTCAGCACCAGCTCCTTTTCCACTTGGGTCTCCTTCATGCTCTTTTTTTTTTCAAATACAACCTCGTCATTGTCTAGGAAAGATTCGGCTGTTACTTTTTGGATGTAATTTATTGCCGCTTCTTCTTCTAGTCTGTTTTCATCTTCGTCTAGGATATGTTGTTGTATTGTTGTTGGCTTTCTGCCTAATAATTTAATCTCATTCCAAAATATTCTAGGTGTGGCCTTCTTTTTCTCTCGTATTTCCGGCAGCCAACGTTCAGTTTCACCTTTTAATTAAGCTTGCGCCAGTAGTTGAACCATATACTTTTTCTCCCGGTATATTTCCCATTTACTGGTTACTTCATCCTACGGCAACTGCGCCTTCTTTGCCTGCCTGTGCTCTCGCGATGCTTACTCTTGTACGGCGAACACTTCTCGTATCTCCCTGTTCCACCATCTTCTCGTTTTTTTTTTGTTTTCCAAGAAATATGTTTCTCTTTCCGTATTTCTGTCCTTATTACACTGAGAACCTTACTATATTGCCACTCTTTATTTGTCCATTTACCAAGTTCTTCCTCAACTCTAGGGACTGTACTTGTTATTTGTTCAGAGTTCAAATTTATATTGGCGAGTTTGTACTCCTTGCTCTGTATCCCAACTACATATCCCATTTTCAAAACGATGCGTTAATGGTTACTCCCTATGCTACTATACCCTTGCTCATCAATGACCATTTCTTTCAACATATCATGAATTTCTTCTGTCATCAGACAGTAATCAATGGTTGATTGCCGGTTTCCCGCTTCCCACGTGATCAGCCCTTCACACTTAGGCCCTGTATTAACAGTAACGAGGTTATGTTGCTCACATAGATCTAGCATTGACTACCCGTTGTTGTCGGTATAGCCATCTAAATCCTGTATGTGGGCATTCATGTCAACTAATAGGATAATTTCAGCACCATTGCCGGAACCCTTAATACCAGAGCTTATGCATTGCACTAACTCTTTGTTCTTCTCTGTACACCTATTGCCGGTCCACGAATACGTAAAGCCCAGCCAAGTTTTGTTTCCCACTTATTGTACCTGATAACTAAAGATGTTCTTGACATTTTGAATTTACTCTTTTCCGCTCGGCTCCCTAATGCATAAGCATTCCGACTCCCCCTCCCTTTCTTTCCGACTTACTTCTGTTGCACCCTTCCCAAACGTAATTCCTAATCACTGGCGGCTCTTCCGAGCCTCTAAGGTGTGTTTCTGTAACCGCATACACCCCTATCCGTTCTATTTTTAACTGCTCCTCAATCTCTGCCTTCTTTTCCTTTCTTCTGCCGCCCTGCATGTTTATGTAGCTTATTGCATGGCGAGCTCTCTTTCTTGCTTTCCTCCTTTTCCTGTTATCGACTGCGATGCTCTGGCCTGCGACTGCGACTGCGACTCTGGCCTACTGAGTGCCTGTGCACCCCCTAAAAAAGCAACAGTGCGGCCACCAAGTCGCCAGCCCACTTCTCGTGCCAGCCTATAATTGAAGTGGATCCCGTCTCGTTTAAAACCACCACACCTCGTTTCCCTCGTTACTTCGACAGCCTCGAAGGCTTTCTCTCGGTTCATTGTCCATATCGCCTCATTAGCAGCCACTACGGCTTTTTGTACGTGACTGTCACGTACAGGCACCTGCGGCATCGTGCCCACCACGATCTGCACCTGAGGGCATAGATCACGCAAGTCGTCCACCCCCTTCGAGAAGCGCTGGGCTAGTCCTACCCCTTTCCTGTTTAGGACGTCATATAGCCCACGTTTTACTCCGACAAGGTTGCACACGTGGCCATTTTCCGCGAGCTTTCCTTTTGCTCGCTCCATGACATAAACCAGTGTCCGCCCTGGAAATGTCCCTACTACCACTGTTTTATCGTCTTTCCCCCTCAAACTCAAGTTGTTTTTGAGCACCTAGCCAGGTTTCAGTCGCCGGCGATAATCACCCTTTCACTTTCTCCTACCTCTCCCTGCTTGCGTGATTCGGACTCGACAATGGGCATTGTTCCCTATGCTCCTCCTTTTTCCGCGTGGCGGCCTCAAGGTAGGTGCCGCTCTTTCCAGCTAACCCTTCACCACGTTGCACGCATTCCACGTACTTTCCTAGCACTCCCTCTCCTGTCACTTTGAGGGACTGCGTTCCATTGTAACGCAGATTCTCGCTCACAATGGCGGCCCTGTTCAGCTTTTCCTCGGCTACTTCGAGTCTTTTTTTCAACTACCTTCTGGGCATCACGCTCCCTATTTAGATAATTTTAGATCTTCCTCTTGTTTGACAAGTTCTTCCTGGAAAGCCTCCATTTTCTGCAGCCTAGTATCGACATCACAGTCTGTGCCGGTTGACTGGATTCGCTTTCCATTCTCGTCCACCCCTCATCTGCCTTGAGGGACCCTCCGCGCACTGCCCGCTTTCCCTGCTTTCTTGCCATGTGTTGCACGGCTTTTTCTCATGCAAATTCTATCATGCAAAATCTATAACAGTATAATAATGCAGAGCACCTGCCTTTTAGCAAACACTGATACGCACAGGATCAAAACCCTCAAAATTTCACTAAGCAACTCTCACCACTGTCTCAAAAGCAATCAATGCCGCGGAAATCCAGGTAGGACACGCTCTCGCATACGCTCAACCATGCGGCCACGCTCTCACTTTCCTACCAAAACACGCACAGTAATACCACTAATAGCTATTAGTCTTGCCACCTCCAAGCTACCATTTAAAGGCTACAAACACTCAACCTCCCACCCGGCTGCACGTGTTGAAGCACGTGGCGCTAGAGGACGCTCTAAGCATCCTGCAACACCAAATGTACACGAAACACATCCGCGCACACAAAATACGAGCGACAAAAAAAGGAAAACCACCCAATTTTAGTTAAAGGCAAAAAATTCAGCATATCAAAAGCAGAAGCAAGCTCAAAGCATGCACAAAAACTTATGATTTCGCAGCCGCCACAGAACCCCGAAAAGCACGTCCATTCGCCACAATGTCTCAAGTCTGCCGATGGGGCGGAGGTGCGCGCCAGCTGGAGGTATTGCAAGGAACCGGGCGCGCCGCTGCGTGGCCCCCGAGACAACTGCGCGCCGGCGTTTGCATCGGTCTGTGAATTGTGGAAACGCTGGAAAAGTAGTTTCTTTTAGTTATCGCGTAACCAACTTATGTTTTATCGTAGAGTCAAATTACAGTCCAAGAGCTATCATGTCTGTATGTTGTGTTTATATCATAGGTTACGATTTTTCCATGTATATTAGTTGGAGAAATTCAATTCAGTAAATTTCTTGCGTCAGATGAATCACCTGGGTATGGCTTGTTGAAGAATATTTTTGCCAGAACAATGTCCGATGCCGGACGCTGAGGTGGGGCGCCGGATTTTCTGTGACATGAGCTCCTTAATGCTATGGCGTTAAAACCGCACTGTTCGTCTAGTTCGCTATCATTCTACGAGGCGCACGGACGGCGCTCCAGCTCCCGGGGGTTGTGTTACGGTGCATTTGGACAGGACCATGCGTGCAAGCGGAAGACGAAGAGGAAGTCGATGAGGAAGCATTCCACCCGGTGTTGGTTCGAACGTTGGTACGGCGTGGTCCAATGCCGCTTCCAGTGGAGAAGCTCTTGGTTCCCAGGGTTTTGACCAATGATTGAGTAGCTGTTCTTCTTTATTTTATCGATTGTCAGCTATTTTGTTAGTCTCATTATTATTTAGGTAATCAGACCACACAGATGCTCTTTTCGTCACCAGGGTCAGGGGCCTCCTCCTGATCCGCTTCTATTCCTCCGCAGGAGTTACCCGTGGATCTGTTTGTACGGAATGGCGTCACATCAGTTCCTGTGGCTCTTGTTCCAACGAATGACGGAGTCATACGGATGAAGAATCGAAAAGCGATTCAGACGGAATTGCGATCAGCGACGGCCCATTTACAGAACATCACTGAGGTCCGCCAGTTTGGCAGAGGTGGTATCCTGTGCCTTTCTGCAGGCCAGTCCTGTGTACAAGACATCTTAAAGTGTTCGCTGTTTGCCGCCGATCTAGTGAGCGCATTTATTCCTCCCAACTTGGCATGTGTGAAAGGGCCTGTCCGCGGCGTCGAAGTGAACGCGACATTAGAGATGTTTTCACCGGTGGGTGTAATTTCATTTTATAGGTGTGGACGTGTGGTCGAGAAAAACAGGATCTCTACTGAATCAGTCATAGCCACGTTTGCAGGTACAATTCGACCATCAGAGATTAAGGCACGGCCTCTAATCTATAGAGTGGAACCTCGGCCCCTTTTCTCCAGTCTGTAAAGTGCTGGCGTTATGGTCACACCTTAAAAGGATGTAGATCTGCTCCCAGGTGCCTAACTTGTGGTGAAGAGCCCAATTCTAGCGAGTGCGAAAGCAAGGAAGAACGGTGCTCCCTCTGCAATGACGCGCAGTCTGCTGATTATTCTAATTGCTCAGCAAAGGCACGGGAAATTTAAATCCTGGAAATCTTTGAAAGATGTTGTTCCCGTAGAAAAGCCGTAAATGAAATTCATGCTAGGACACAGGGATACGGCAGGCGTCACAGCCCGCCAGGCGACAGCAACGGATGCCACTCTTTCACTTTGAATTGCTGATGCTCACGAAAGGGCAATGGAAAAAGCAATGGAGCGCCTAGCCGGAAACATTTGTAAGTCATTGACACAAATTCTAACTAGCCAGAAGGCGCAGATATTCGGAACAACAACAGCAGTTGGTATAACATCCCAAACTGACTGTCCACGTCCTTCAAGCGAAGAAGAAACCGCCGATTTCCCGTCTCAAGATGCCCAAATTTTAGGCTCATCTGTCAATGTCAACTAGAGCTAATGCCCGGGCCTCAATGATAACACACAGGGCGCAGATGAAATGGACATAGATCCTCGATCATTAAAACGATGTATATCCTCTTTGTCAAAAAAGACATCTCTTAGTCAAAGACAAAGAAATATCTGAAAGACAGCGTTACAAAGGAAGATTTCTTAAAGGAAAGGATTTTAAGTAAGGCAGTTACTGAGTCCATACTTTCGCAACCATAGGTGTCCTCAAAACTCTTCATTGGAATTGTCAATCAATTCACTCTGCAGCAACAGATTTTTATTGTATTTATCATCGAAATTCTCCCAGGATATTATTGCAAGAAACATGGCTTTCGGGACATCAATCTTTTCAATTAAATAACTATTGATCTTTCCGACTGGACCGTCCATCGAAGGGCGGAGGTTTAGCTTTCTTTATCACTAATAGAATTAGCCTTAAGGCAAAGGTTTCAGTACAACATTCGCATTATAAATAACCATACCAGGGTGTCTACCATTCTCGTTAGTAAATTTATACTTCCCGGCGGGTGTGCACAACACTCTATCTTTGCATTCATCAGTGACTTCATGGTGTAACGACAAAATTCTTGTTGGAGATTTCAACTCCCATCACACGTGCTGGGTCTTTCGAACTGATCAATGTGGCAAACGCTTGTGGGATTAGACAATAGATAACAATCTGTCTTATCTGAACTCTAGAATTCTTACATATATTTGTAAACAATCCCGCTCTGCATTGGATTTAAGTTTCGTAAGTTCGTCCTTCACTAGCTCATCCTGGACAGCCTTGGGCTGTGCCACGAACAGTGACCATTTTACAATAATGGTTGAAATTGCTTGCCCGATTATGCCATCATGCTCCCAGCTACGCGTATTTGTAGATTATAATAAATTTAAATCCGACCTTAAGGTAAATTTGGCTTCTTATTCTGAAGCGGAAGAAGACACCAAGGTTATGAAACTTTGTGCAGTAATTAAAAGAAGATACAAAAAGGCTGAGTTTAGCGTTACATCTGCAAAGACAACATCTTATAACCCTTGGTGGAATACAGACTGCACGCGATACCACCGACGCCGACAAGCAGCCTGGAAGCAGCTCCTCTACAACCAGTGCCCCAAAAATTGGTGTGATTACAAGTTTCACGTTGCTGCATTTAAAGGTGCAGTTGCTCAAGCTAAAGAAGATTATGATACGAAACACTATGATTTTCTTTCTAAATCTAAAAACAGAAAATCGTTTAGATATATGAGATATTGGAATATTCTGCCATTGCCTATTAATATTGATTATGTCAATCTGTCTCCTGATGAAATGAGCAAAGCTCCTTAACTCCTTGCTAAAGGCTTGCAGAGTAGATTCATGTCATCGATGTCCTATAAATTGCAAAAATTAGCCCCGTCATCAGTGTTTACTGAACTTACATTGCCTGAATTAGCTCAAGTCATTCGAAACTTACCCTTATCAGCCCCTGGTCCCGATGGAATTACCGTTCACATGATAAAAATTTTATTCGATCTATCTCCTGGAGACCTTCTAAACGTTATAAACTATTTCTTACACAAAGCCTGGATACCCTACGATTGGAAAGTAGCTGAAGTATTCCCGATATCTAAAAAACCAGGAGTAGGTTATAACACAGAAAACATCAGACCTATTTCTCTTACTTCTACAAGGGTCAAGCTTATAAAGAAGGTATTTCATTGCAGAATTGCTATCTGGACGACGGATAATTAAATATTAAGTCCAAATCAAATAAGCTTCAGAGCTAATTGCTCAATATGGTGTCCCCATGCTGATTTAGAGAGCCGCATCCAACTTGCCCGGAGAAGGAGAGAATATTCTGCTTTGGCGAAATTAGATATAGCTAAAGCTTAAGACAGCGTTGAATGTTAAATTTTACTGGATATTCTGCAGCGTCATAATTTCCCGAATTATATAACCGCGTGGTTGGCACAATTTTTTCGATCAAGAGAATTTTACTGCTGCAAGGACGGATGTTCAACGTTTAAATTCAGATAGACTCGCGGTGTTCCCCAAGGAGCGCTTTTATCCCCAATATTATTTAATACATTAATGAGCTCCATACCCCTTGTCAGGACGTGCACGTTTACGTGTATGCAGATGACATTGCATTCTTTGCGGCCGACATAAATTCTCTATGAATTCATACCAACTCGCTCAACTATCAGTTCTGAGACACTGACATTAACACTTTATACCAAAAATTACAAAGATACGTGAGTATGCCAGAGGTATGGCTTCAGACAAGTTGTATGCCAATAAATGTAAGCAAAAGCGCAATTTTATTGTTCCTTGTCATGTATCTGGTCTTAAATAAAGGGAAGCTGAAACGGTTTTCAATTTCCATGAATTTCTGGGATTGGGAAGAACAGACCTAATAATTTACGGTTCCGAATTTTTTTTCTTCGTTTTATTAATATAAGGGGCGGAAATCGCTTTCTAAACCACCCCCGCGGACACGCCCCCATCGCTTCCCGGAGCGCCGGGTGAGGTGGTTGCCAGAGGAGAGAACCGGTGAGAATGACGTCATTCGCGGCGACTGAGCTGCCGGACCGGCGTGCTGGCATGTACTGGCATGCCTCTTTCCGTCCTGCGCTTTATTGAACGACGCTACAAGAGATCTGCCGCCGCCGCCGCTCATGTTTGTTTTCTTTTGCGATTTTCGTAAAATGTTCTTTCGTGAAGCTACCCGTCGCGGCAGGTTCACGTGCACGCTCGCGCGAGCAAACGCCGCTGGCACGCTGCGAAGCATAGACGGAAACGCGCGCAGTAATAAATTTTAGGGACCGGACTTCGTGCGTAGCTTCCACAGCGTTGCACCTGAGGTATGAAATGGAGTATAGGCTTGCCTAGTGACATTCGACGTACGGTTGCAGTTATAGTGTTTACCACACGGTGGTGCTAAAACTGCTTAATATATTTATGTCAACACTAGCATGGAGCACGCATACCGATTCTTGATCGAGCCACAATCGCAAAGTCGTGGAACCATAGTACGAATATTGCACATATAATACCTCTGGCCATCTCTGGATGTGTATGATAAGCAACTTCCGTGACTGTGCCTCGCAGCACTGCATGTGCGCGGTTTGAAACGCGGCACTTATGTTCGCGATCGTGTATCAACACCCAAAAAACTACGGGACTTTTGACAAGCAGCGGCAAGCTGCTTGACATCGCGGAGTTGCACCCGTGTTTACAATCTAATGAGAAGTTAGTACTTCGGCATTCTTCCAGCAGCAAGTTCCCAGTGACACTTTAGCGCATTTAGCGCACTTTAGCGCAAGAAACATGCGTACCAGCTAAGATTTCCAACGCACGAGAAGGTGCACAAATAGCTCTCGCTGTTGGCACACTCAACATCGTCATTGCCGCCGTTACCGCCATTGCCGCCATCGTTTTCCGTATCGGCTGTCGGTTCGAACGTGTACGGCGAAAATACAAGCTGTCCGAGACAGCGAGAACGTTCCATAATGCTTACAACTCAGCTATGAAGCCAGAACAGAATAGCGTGCTACGCTCTGAAACGGCGGCGTGCGGCGGCGCCGACCGGCGACTGCCGCGATTGACGTCACAGCGGCCCCGACCAATCACGGGCAACAGCGGCGTTCTCGCGATGCCCTGAGGCGCTGGTGCGCGTTTTCTTGAAGAAACAGCCCCTTGCGTTTGTTTCCGCCCTTTTTGAACCAGATATTCGTGTTCAGGGGACTCAAAACTGTAGAATGCCGCAGAGAACTCTTTTTTTTTCGAACTCTTTTTCAGCTTCACTTTACTTTCTGTAGCTTATAAGCAGGAACCCATTCCACGGGTTGAGTATCTAAAATATTTGGAAATCACATACAATAACACTCAGCTGGAGTCCACACATAGAAAGTGTAGCGGGTAAGGCAACACGTGTACTAGGTATTCTGCGCAGAATGAGTGACCGACAATATGGACTACGTAGGGATTTACTGTCGATGACTTATAAAATGTATATGCGCCCCATATTGGAATTTGGGTGTGTCTTCTTCTCAGGCGGCCCTGCTTATAAAATAAATCCTCTGGTCCTTTTGGAGCGTGAGGCCTTACGCCTGTGTCTGAGACTCCCCAGGTTTGTGGCTAATAATGTTATCTATCAAGAAGCGCGCCTTCCAACATTGAAGTGCAGATTTCGCATTTTAACAGTTCAGGCATCTCTGAAATTTTACAGCTTGCCGCTTAGGCGATCTGAATACGCCTGTATTAATGATCCAAATTCCTTCTTCCTTGCTCATTGACCTCGTTTTCGCCCTCCAGAGATAATATTTGTACAAAAAAAATCAGATAGCCTGAATGTGAACATTCGAGAGGTAATTCGATCAACCGAATCAAATCACAATATTAAGATAGATTTCGAATACACTTTCTCCCCAAACTGCAAGTTTCAATCAGCCACTTTTTAAAATACCCTGTTGCAAGATCACCTAGCACACATACAAACAAATAACATAATAGCTACAGATGCTTCAGCGAACAAGGAATAGGCGGGCGTAGGCATTTTCTCGCTTCCGCTTGGCTGGTCTTCTCCTTGAGACTGCCAGATTTCACACCCGTTTTTGAACGTTTAGCAGTGATTTTAGCGCTTGGGAAACTCCCTTCAAACTCAATAAGTGTGGTTGTTATAACAGATTCCCTTTAGGTCTTTACTTCGCTTACAGCTTCATCTAATACGCCAACTCTAAAGACGTTTCTAACAATATTTCCTCCACAGTTGAATTGTCTAAAACTATTATGCGTACGTGGCCACTGTGGCTTAGTATTCAAATGAAATGGCAGACTCATTAGCGCGGGCATGCCTGGCTGGACCTATAATACCGGTTATTCCAATAGTAGAGCACATAACAGAAATTAGATATAGAAAATATTCAAATCTTGGGATGTCAATTAATTAATAATGACACAATAATGAATAATAATATCAGCACGTAAAACTTCCGTGGAAAATCCAGTGCCCAGGTAGCACACAAAGTCTTGAAAACGTCGTATTAAGGGATTCAACGTCCGAAACGGATTTTTGACCAAAATCGACGCATCAAAGACGTTCCAAACAAGATAGCTTAAAAACGAGTGGTGAATACTTTTTGATAACGTTGGAAGCCAGACAGCTTAAAAACGAGGGGTGAATACGTTTTGCAAACGACTCAAAACGCCACCGCCACGCCACGGCGCGTCAGCCTCTTTAGCGGCTTCTACAATATTCAACAACCCATCAACGCGATCCAACCTTGCACAAGGTGGCGATACCGTCGTCAAATCATGTGACCAAGGGGGCCACGTGATTCGTGATGCCAGGCAGCCGGGCGAGGCGGGCATAGTCGCGTCGTCATGGCGTCGTCGCGTCACCGCACTCGCATGGCGCTGTGGTGTGTTTGCGGCTGTTCTGAACGTGCTGCCGCTGCCCTTTACTATGTAAGTGTTGCAGTGTTTTGCTGTCAAGAAAACGATATTCTGTGATCAGTTTGGGTTGTGCGATATGTTTGTGTGATTTTAATTTGGAAATCAGTAGTGTTTTCAATTGTTATGTGACCAAGGCGGCCACGTTATTCGTGAAGCCGGGCATAGTTGCGTTATCGCACTCGCATGGTACTATGGTCTGTTTGCGACAATTCTGAATGTGCTGCCGCTGCCCTTTGTCATGTAAGGGTTGCAGTGCTTTGCTGTCAAGAAAACGACATTGTGGGATTAGTTTGGGTAGTGCGCTCTGTTTGAGCCGGGCATAATAGCGTTATCGCACTTGCATTGCGCTGTGGTATGATAGCGGCTGTTCTGAATGTGCTGCCGCTGCACTTTGTCATGTAAGTGTTGCAGGGTTTTGCCGTCAAGAAAACGACGTTCTGTGATTAGTTTGGGTTGTGCGATCTGTGTGTGTAGTTTAATTTGGAAATCAGTAGTGTTTTCAATTGGAGGGCGCGGAGTGGAGAGCCCTAATCAGCTCTTCAAGTTCATTGTCATGTTATGTGAGGCGCCTTTTCACTGGTTAAGGCGTTAAGGGCAGTATAAGGACCAAAGTTAGAGGGACGAAATCGTGCCTGTGTGTCCCTAGCGTCGGGGTCGGCCGCTATGCGTGATCCTAACAAGAAAGCATTTTGCAGAATGCGAAGAAAGGCGGCAAAATTTCTGTCTGTGCGCACCTTGCCGATCTCCGCAATAAAGTCGTCATCGTGGTATTTTAGTCTCCCGTTTAGCAAGAGTGTTGCAGACAAGAGAACTGGTTCAAACAAGCTTTTTTTTAATGATTCAGTACTAGTGCGGTATCCCAAAAGGTGAGGTCAAGTCCTCACCCTATTTTCTACCCTCGCGCTACAGCGCACTGACAGAATTTTGCGTGCACCATACCGTGCTTTTATCGTTTGCGCTTCAGGTTCTCGATTGTGTTTTCACCCCCTTTACCCACGTGATGGGTATTTCATGGTATTACCGGGTACCACATGCGTCCATATATTGTGTCCAATATATGAAACGGCCAAATTCGATTTTATTTGACGCCTCAAATGGTAGTAATGTATTGAGTTCCTTGTAGCGTTGTGCTTGTTATCAATTTTACTATTTGGCGAATGGATAAAGCAGGTACGCTGCATAACTCGCTTGTGGATACTGCATACGTGAGTCGAGTATGCCCTTGGTATAAAATAACTTGTATGATTTAGGTAGTACGATTGTTTGCAGTTTGGGACATGTGTCGGAATGTACGCTGTGCGCCCTTCGCGCTTTACGGTGGCCTGCCGAGTTCGTGCGGGTGCTATGTGTGTGCATGGAGTTCGCGAAGCACTCTCGCAGTTTATATATATATATATATATATATATATATATATATATATATATATATATAGTCCGCGCGCTTCGCACAACAGGGCATGTCGCAGTACTTTGTCCTTGTGCAACACATTTTCCTAGCGTACGTCTGTGCATTATTTGATACCGGTTTCACATGGGGCTCTTTTAGCCGCTATCCAGTCCGTTACAAATCGAATTGCTCGGTCGTGATTGGCTCCTCTGCGCAAGCTGCGAGAGTGAGCCAGTCGCATCGATAATTTGGATCCGGATCGGGCTTGATCGCGATCGAGAGTGGTCGTGTGACACCGGTTTTACACATGGCTCCCACATAGGGAACACTAAGTTCAATGCTACTGAGTGAAGAGCAAGTGCATATATATGCCAGTGGTGGTATGTGGGCAAGTCTTTCTGGTGAAGCCAATACTTGTGCATTCAAAACATTTAATTACCAGCGTAGTGCATCAATGTGTCTACTTCGACAAAATGGAGCACCAGTGCAGATATCTGAGCATACCTGTCCAGGGCAGCAAGCGTGTCTACATTGAAACCACTACCAGCATGTGCGGCAGTTCTATTTCCAGCAGCGGGACTGCACAATAATCAGTAGGGTGCTCTCAAGCTGTTTTTCTATGAAACTCTGCCTGGACTGTGTGCCAAATATTTTTGGACGTGAAAGTGGGGGTGAATTGGTAAACATCAGTGGAACTGTGCCTGGACTTTGTGGCAAATGTTTTTGGATGTGAAAGTGTGAGTGAACTGGCAAAGAATTTGCTCTGGGCTACATGTGTTAAACGTTTTTCTCATTCAGAGTGCTTTTTTTTTACTTTAGGAGACTGGAGATGTGCGCAAAGTGTGACATGTCAGTGTGCTAATTAATGTATTTGCCGGTTTGCAAATTATTCGTTGCAACTTTATTTTTACAACTTTGCCTCTTGTAAAGGGCTTTTTAGATGAAACACTTACTATTTATTATGACCATTGCTTCCTTTGTTAGACAAATGCAGCTTCCAGTGCTTTCCAGTTTATTTCCATGTTTATGTAAGTTTCTAATATGAGGCTTGCATATTCATATCTCACGTTCTGGAGTGGCAAGATGCAGCATTACTGTCTCATCGTTCGCTGTACTACAGTAGTGTTCACTTGTTACACTGAATCCCCCGTTTAAGTATTCTGTACTAATTTCACTTTAATGCTTTTTTGTTGTATGGTTATTTTTCTCGCCATTACCTTCTTTGATATATCCTAAAGGCGATATTTACAATTTTCCATTGTTCCCATTTTTTTAAATTTCTGTCACAGGATTGTTTTATGATGGTATGCGGTGGTATTTCTTTTTGTGCTCTTTTCAAGCTTCGAGATGATTGGTAACATTGCTTGGAAGCAGTTACCATCCAATTCATAGTCTTGCATTTTTCAGTCTACTTCTCCCATTCGCTCCGATGTCACTTCTGCATAACTAGTCCATCTAATAGCACGTGCACTTTACTATGATAAATTAGACACTTTAGTACACTCCAGGTTTTTCTGTTCATTTTTGTATGTGTACTTGGAATTTGTTTATGTGCTAGTGAATGTTCACTTTCGAGTTCATTACGAATCCTTTCTGCGACTTTTCTCATTGTTGATGTACTTTTACTTCTATTTGCATTTCTCAAACAGTTTGTTCGAACCTTGCATAAGCATTACATTTTAATAAAGGGTTTTTGTTTTGTCACAATGTTCTCATTTCATTCACTCTTGGCATGAAGGGCTTGGTCTGGCCACCTGCCAAGACGTGGCCATTTGTTCTTTGCAGGATGTCATTCCCATTGTGGTTGTAAGCACCGTAGCTTACTAAACGCGGTGTTAAGGATTTATTATTCCTAACACGCTCATTTTCGTGCGACTTGGTAGAGGATGCGTCGGCCATGCGGGGAACAGTGCTTGGCACTGCGCCATGGCTCTTACAGTCAACACCGACGCTTCTACTCATCTGGGGCGCGACTGGAGATCGTTGTTCGAAACGCCCGATCAGTTTCACCTCACGCGATTGGCCTAGGCCGTACCAACGGGTGCGGCTGGCGACGTCTGCGCGGCGTAGGCCAGTCACGTGAGGCGAAACTAAACGCGTGTTTTGAACAACGATGTCTGATCGTGCCCGTCACCCGCGAAAATTAGCTTCAGATGATCGTAAACCTTTCAAGACCGCTTCTAGACCAGCTTTTTGATAACGTCCTAAAAACGTTTAGAAATTGGTTACGAATAGTTTTGGCAAAGGGATTACTTGTGTCTTTCCCAATCCTATTTCTAGACGAGCTTTTCGAATACGTCTTGCAGACCTGTTCTAGATCGTCTCAAGAAAGTAATTAAGCCGGACATTAGCAGAGATATACGACGTTTTCCCGCCGAAGTTCTCTCATTCGTGTCTTCTTTAACCCGTTTTTATCGTCTTGGATAAACGCTACGAAAACGTTACGTATCTCTTTTGTGCTACCTGGGTGGTGCCCATAGACGATCAGAAGTAGTGATAGCGAGATTACGCTGCCGCGTCCCTCCAATAAACCTATATTTACACGGGACTGGTCTGACGCTATCGTCTCTGTGTCCATACTGCCAAGAAATAGAGTCCTTAAATCACTACTCTTTGGTATGTGGGCGATACAAATTATTAAGAAAAAGACATCTAGAACTTCCGCTTGCTAAATTAGAATTAATGTTATCACCAGAAATCATACTATCTTTCGGTGCTTAAATTATAGGGGTCAGACACAAGGACGTGTTTGATGCCGTTTGCGTTTACATACAATCAACAAAACACAGCTCTTTCTGATTGTTTTCTTTTAATGTAATTTAGTAGTTTTTGTACGTTTCCTTACCTTTCTTATTTTTTTTTCATCATGTAAGTAACAGTTCAAAAGAATAGGTAATCGCTTCAGCACGCAATTCATGGCCAATCCCCCAGTGTGGGTACGAGCCATAATATTAGGCCGTCATCATCACCATACTGTCTCCTAGAGCTGTTACATTTGTGCCAGCCAGCGCAATTACCAATAACTTTTCCCCGTGTAAATAGTAGTAAGTATATTTGTGCGTGAGGCTACCTATTCGTAACAATATCATTCCAACACCGGAAGGCGTAAGAAAGTACGGAAACATCGCTACCGCTTGTAGAGTTTTGCAGTTCCAAAACACTAATATACAAAATTATGCCCATCCAACGAAGGCTAGTGAACTGCACTTCATGTGAACATTTCGATGTAAAATAGTTGCAAATGCCAGATCAGTTTGCAGTCTCAAATTCAAGGTAACACCTGCACTATTGATATATTTCTAGAACATTCTTCTCACTGCAGTGCTCGCTATAAGCGCTACAGAATAAACCTAATGGCCGCGCAAACAGCAAATTTTCGTTCGTTTCGTTTCCCCCCCTACCCAGCACTTGAAAACACAATTTTATTTGCGGTTTTACATTAAAACAAAGTAGTGTTAAAGCTATCACTGAATACAGCTCGGGGAACGAAACGCATAGTCATAGCTACGTTACCCGTGGTGGTTGCTCAGTGGCTATGGTGTTGGACTGCTGAGCACGAGGTCGCGGGATCGAATCCCGGCCACGGCGGCCGCATTTCGATGGGGGCGAAATGCGAAAACACCCGTGTGCTTAGATTTAGGGGCACGTTAAAGAACCCCAGGTGGTCAAAATTTTCGGAGTCCTCCACTACGGCGTGCCTCATAATCAGAAAGTGGTTTTGGCACGTAAAACCCCAAATATTATTATTATAGCTACGTTACCCACTCTCCAGTGCAAATTTTGCACGTTTACCGAATTTGAAGTTGAAATAGTACACGAAGGTGCCGAAAACATTTTGGTTCATCGTCGGCGTACGCTCAGAAGCTGTATTGATTCCCTTGGAAAAATTGACAATTAGAGAGATCGTTCAAAAATTCTGAGAGAAGAAAGATTCATGCCGAACTTGAAATATGGAAATGTTAGTTCGTGTACTGGAGTTTGTATAAACAATAGTCAAACAAAATTAGAACGTCAAATAAACAAAGACTTGCCAAACAAACAACTGCAATGTCAGCTTGGTAGATGTAGGCAGTTCTATTAAAAGGCCACTTTGTAGTGCCGAATAGGACATACCCAGAAATTCTCTCAATTTCGTTCAGCTTCATTTTATTCGCCACCATGTGGCGTATCGACATTACATAATTCGAAATTCGCGCCGTGGCTAATACCACGAAGAGCAACTAAATAACACAATAAAGAGAATCCCTCCCTTAGACTGTTGCTTCACCTCGGTACTAGGAAACGAGTGCGCTTATGTATCAGCCATACTTGGAAGACGACCAGCTATTTGCTCCAATGGCAATGAATGGATGATTTTGCTAGACACCTGGTCAAACAGCTCGTCCGCATTCCCGATAAGACGTCCTGCCAAGGTGACTGCTCCCGCCAAGCTTCCATTGGTTTATGTTTTTTCGTGATTGATTTTCGTATTATTAAAGAAGCGTCAAGGACCCCGTGTCGCAGAAAATCCGGTGTTGACCATCTGCGCCGGGCATCTTGTGAGCACGAAAGCATTCCAAACTACGCATACCCAACCACGCTAGCCCTCCGCGTAGCGCAGAAGCGTTACTAAAGTAATTGAATTCGGCAAAGTAAAATAGATATGAAAAAATTGGAGGACGCTTAAGCTTCGCCTTCAAGAGTGGACGTTGTCGCACGCCGTTCGCACCACCCACTCATTCGCTCGGCATGCTCTTGACGAGTCGAAGGGGAGAAGCGGGCGAGTGGCGCGCCACCTGTCGGGATAGCGCCGTACATCGCGATGAGGGGGTCTGCGAGGAGAAGAAAACCAGGGAGTGCAGGCGTGCTTCGTGTCGGCTCCTCTATTTTTCTATGTTTTTGGCATATTATCGAGCTTCTCGTGGTAATTCTTCTTACCAGCGATCGGCGGACTCGTCAGGACTCCCCCAACACCAAGTCTCGCCAGGTGGGCCCATCTTCTGGCCGATAAGCAGCGCCTTTTGTCCCGCCACGCAGGCGGGGCAAGCTAAGCCTATCTCCACGTAGGCCACTATTGCCCGGCCGCCGCGGCGGTGAGGCGTGCGAAGCCTGCCGTGTCGCCGGACCTCATTGGAGCTCCCAGTCTCCGACAGCAAAGGGCCAGGCCTTTCCTGACATTAAATGGAAGTTGTCCAGGTAGAAGGAACAGATATTAGGCCGGAAGATTTCGGCGAGGGAGCGGGATGGTGCGATGTCAAGAGGAAGAAACAGGCCGACGGTGCTACCGAGTCGGTACATAATCAGCATGTGCACATGCAGCGACGGACGGTAGCCACGTCTACTACGGAAATCACCACAGCGCAGTACAAAAGGAAGTACGCCCGTCAAGTGCAGCAGGTTGCCATGGCAAGCCGAATGCCAGAGTTACCGCCGGACGATTACAAAATCGTCGTGCGCCCCCGAGGCGGTTTCAACGTGCGCGATTACGGGACGGATTGCATTTGCTGCTGCCTACGTAACGCGGCGGGTGTAGGCAGAGAAGCGGCCGGGGAAGATAGCATCTGCCTCAACGTTAAACAGAACGTCGTGGTGCTCAGCACGCCATCTGAAGACAGAGCCAAACGCTACGGAGCCATTAGCAAGCTTTGGATCGGAGACAGAGAGTTCGAGGCGAACACCTATCAAGCCGCCCCGGAGAACATTTCCAAGGGCCTGATTAGGAACATTTCCAAGAGCGAGAGCCCGGCAGACATCATCGCTAACCTAGTGACGCAGCGCAACCCCGGAGCACTGCACGCGAAACGCATGAGCGACACGGACAACATAATAGTTTTGTTCGACGAATTCCACGCACCGTGATACGTATATTACGGACCTATGCTCGTCAGATGCTCCCTCTCAAGGAAGCAGATTGACGTGTGCTACGAGTGCGGAAGGCTTGGACACCGCGCCGACGTGTGCCCCAATCCCAACGACAAGCTTTTCCGTGGATGCGGATGCAACAACCGTCGCCTGACCATCGATGCGAGCCGTGGTGTCGACTGTGCGGCAAGGGACTCTTCACGGGAGACCGCAGGTGCAAGGCGAGATACAAGACCCCATACATAGTCAAGCGTCGCCAACTAGAAAAAGACAAGAAGAGGAAGAAGCAGCCACAGCGTACGGCAGCGGTTACAACAGCAGCAGCGACTGTAATGGCAACGCTGGCTACTACCTCAATTTTCCAGAGATAGACAGTCATTCAGTCACCGAAAACCGAAGAGGACGCTCGACTAGCCACGGCGGGAAGGGCGGCGCGGGAAAATCCCGATCCCGATCCCGCTCTCGCCACCGAGCACAGAGGACGAGAAGCACGTCGATGACGCGTGGTGGCGGCGGTCCGGGCACCGCAGCTGCGCGCCACATCAACGAACAAAGTCAGCAGCAGCAGCAGCAGCCGTGGCAGCAACAACAAGGTCTCAGGAGCACTGGGCAACAGGTGAGCTGGGCGGCTGCCGCCGCTTCGGCGGACCGCTCTGGCGGGCCCTCTGTCGGCGGCGGCGGTGGGAACGAGCTCAAGCGAGCAATAGACCGAGCCCTAAAACAACGTTTAGAACCATTAGAATCAATAATCGCCGAGCTTAAACGCGAAAATGCGCTCCTTAGAGAGTAAAATATGAAATTCAAAGGCGAGGTTCCACAACCGCAGCAACCATCGCAACGTCAAACGCCGATGCCGCCGTCCTCGGCGCCTCGATCACCGATTCCATCACGGCCTGAGCCAGCCGGGATGGACACGGACAACGAGGGCAGCTCGAGCGAGACGGCGGATGAACGCGATGATGGTCCAGTTACCGCGAAAATGATCGCATTAGATCCTGCAAGACCCAACAGCAAACAGGGATGCGGCCGTTATAAGAAACTACAGAAACGAGTAGACAGCATCGAGAAGAGCCTCGAGGAACGTTTTAGCAAACAGACGGCTCATATGAACGAAATGTTCAATAACGCGCTAGCTAAGCTCTCTGAACAAATAACACAAATATTCGCCGCGCACTTGGCGCGCATAGACGACATAGAAGCGAGGCTGTCACCACCTGCAGGCAGACCAATCAGAACAATGCGGAAGCCGTACGCTAGACAGCAACAACACAATCAGCAGCAGCAAAACACGCTCACAGACGTAGAGACGCAACCGCAGCTGCAACCGCAGCAGTAACCAAGTCGCCTCGATGGTGACGGGTGAAATTAAATGCAGGCATCACCATGGCTACACACGCAACGAAGCACACTAACACTTGGAAACAACAATGCACAATCTGGCAGTGGAACTGCCGGGTCTACAGGAGGAAGCGGGGTAATCTCCAGCAATTCATACGCCGCCGCGAGACGAAACCGGACGTGATCCTTTTACAGGAGACAAACCATCCGGTTAAACTAGCTGGCTACAAAGCCATAGACGCGATCCCGACGGTGAACAGGCAAAGAAGGAAACGGGCTACACCCCGCGTGGCGGGTTGCGCGGGGCCGGGGGCGATGGTGCCACGCCGGCCGTCTCCCCCGCCACGCCCGTCGCCGATCGCCGCCGTGCTCGTTCGACGTAACGTCACTGTGGCGCAGCGAGAACTTGCCTGCGTAAATATACCTCACGTGTTCGTAGAATTAATTCGTAAGAGCGGCCGAGGACTCTTCGTCCTGAACGTGTATAGTAAACCCACGCTGCAGCACAGATTCGGGGACCTACTGCGCGGTGCGCGCGCGGCTTCCGGCGGCGAGCCTGTACTTGTTGCGGGTGACTTTAACGCGCCCCACGGAGCCTGGGGCTACACCCGAGAAACACCCAAGGGCAAACACCTTTGGAAAGACTCGCAAGACTAAAGGCTTGCACTGATCGCGAATCCCGCCGATCCTACACGCAGAGGGAACAGCGTGAGTGCCGATACGTTACCAGACCTTGCGCTCGTTTCGAGTGTAACAACAGCGCACTGGCAAAATACGCAGGAAGATTTGGGAGCGACCACGCGCTGATCGAGATCACGATAGGCACGGGACCGAGCGGTCGTGGTACTAACCCTGAGGGCAAAGGGCGTAAGCTCAAACTCGTGAAGTGGGACACGTTCCGCAAGAAGCGAGAAGGAGCGGGGCGAGGCGACGAGCCGATTACGGACATAGACGAGCGGACCGAGACGCTCAGAAGGGACGTAGGCGCAGCAACGAACGACGTTCCGCCCGAGGCGAACCTCGATATAATTGACAGCAGGCTCCTACACATGTGGGAAGCAAAGGGAGCCCTCTTAAAGAGATGAAAATGCCAAAGACATAATAAGGCGTTGCGCAACCGCATAGCACAGTTAGACAGAGGCATTGAAGAACACGCACTCCAGGTATGCAGGGCACAATGGGAAGACACGTGCAACGGCCTCGAGAGGCAGACGACCGGGGCGACAGCTTGGCGCCTTCTTTAGACACCTAGTAGATCCGGAGGAGACTCGGGCCGCTCAAGGCCACGAGACTCGTAGGCTAGAAAGAGATTATAAAGGCGATAACTTTCTCTACGCAATACGTGACCGTTACATTAAGAAGGCCGAAAGCATCCAGCACGCCGAGTACGACGGTATCCCAAACGAGAAACTGGACGCGGAATTAAGCGAATCGGAAATTCGGATAGTCCTGTTCGAACTAAACACTCGATCGATGCCCGGCCGGGACCGGGTTACCAACAAGACTCTCCGCAAACAAGATGACGAGTCAATCTCCCGACTCGCGGCCTACGTCAATGAGAGCTGGCGAGGGGGTTCCCTTCCCGAAGCGTAGAAACGGGCCCGCGTTATCATGATTCCTAAACCTGGCAAGCAGGTTACGCTCGATAATCTAAGATCGATTTCGCTTACGTCTTGCGTCGGCAAAGTCATGGAACACGCAGTTATCACCCGCGTGACCGACTTTCTCGAAGATCATGACATGTTTCCGCACACCATGCTAGGATTCCGCCGCAACCTCTCCGCACTGGACGTGTTGCTTCAGCTTAAACACCAGATCATAGACGACACTACCAGCTCCACTAAGGCAATTCTAATCTTAGATATTAAAAAGGCGATTGACAATGTTAAGCACGAAGCGATCTTAAAAACAATTAGAACATTAGGACTAGGCCAATGAATGTATAATTACGTTAGAGATTTCCTCGCGGGCAGGGGCGCATGCGTTGTCGTCGGCGACGAGGAATCGCCGGAATTTGAGACGGGTTCGTGCGGCACGCGGCAAGGATCCGTCATATCACCATTACTCTTTAATTTAGTTCTACTTGATCTACCCGAGAAATTAACTGAAGTAGAAGGATTACATCACAGTCTCTATGCGGATGACATTACCCTCTGGGTTCCCGGGGGAGGATGTGATGGTCACGTCGAGCGAACGCTACAGGCAGGAGTAGATGCGGTCCAGAATTACTTGCGTGGAACGGGCCTTGAGTGCTCGGCTAACAAGTCCGAACTCTTACTCTAAAAACCCACTAGGAGAGGTCGTAAAACCTTGCGCGAAGAGGAACGGGAATATTCCAAAATACGCGTTACATTGGCAAATGGTACTCCCGTACCGCACGTAGAGAAAATTAGAATCCTAGGGTTACACCTGCAGGCAAACGGCCATACCGGAGAGACGGTGGGAATACTTTGTCGTTCGGTAGATGACACGATCCGACTCTTGCATCGCATCACGAATAGACGCAATGGTATGCGTGAAGAGTGCGCGATCCGTCTCGTGCAGGCGTACGCGATAACCGCATAACGCATGCTGCCCCCTACCTGCGGTGGATCGGGTCCGGAAAAAAAACCAAGTCGAATGCATGTTCCGAAAGGCTTTCAAGAGGGCGGGCGGCGTTCCACTCAACGCGAGCACCGACGAGTTTCTAGAGCTCGGAGTCCCCAATTCCCTTAACGAGTTAGTCGAGGCACACGACGTTGCGCAATACGAACGATTATCGAGGTCAAAGGCAGGTCGATGCATCCTCGAGTCGCTCAGCATCGCGTACCACTCTCAGCATGGAGAAAAGGCGGCGCTTCCCGCCTCTGTTCGCTACCGCCTGATCAACTCGCCACTTCCCAAGAACATACACCCGACGCACCACGCCGGGAGACTCCGCAAAGGAGCAAGTGACCTTCAGAAGAAGCTAGGTAACAGCAACGAGGCGGTGTACGTAGACGCGGCGCGATATGGAGGAGGGAGAAGCACACACGCGATAGCGTGTCTAAACCGCTCGGGTAAGTGACTCGCAAGCGCCACGGTGACCACGGGACACACGGAGGCGGCCGAAGAAGCCGCGATAGCCCTAGCACTCGTCGCGGTGCCGTACGCTGCGATCGTGATCAGCGACTCGCAGGCGGCAATACGCGGCTTCGCGCGCGGTCGTGTCTCGCGGCAAGCGGCCCGCATACTCCAAATTTCTGACGATGGCGACTCGTCATCGCCCTCGCAACAACAAAATGCTACGATTGTCCTCCTCTGGACCCCGGCACACACTGATGTTCCGCTCGCGGGCAATGAGGCGGCCCACGCCACGGCTCGAGGTCTCACACGCCGAGCCGCCGCTGAGTATGTGGCCGCCTCCGCCCCCGAGAGCGGGGCATCGGACCTGCCGGATCGGGACACTACAATAGAAGCACAGCAACAAGAAACACCCTGGGCGTGGGGCGATCGCCTAACCACGTTCAGAAACCTCACCCAACACCACAGACTCGAAAGACGCACATTCCCGACACCGCACGATAAATTGAACAGGAACGAGGCCGCAACCTTACGCTTGCTCCAGACACACACCTACCCTAGCCACGCTATCTTACACCACTGCTATCCGCGTTTATATCCAACAGACGCGTGTAAAACATGCGGACAGAGAGCAATGCTGCGACACATGCTCTGGGAATGTGCCGGCAACAACGGTAATCAAACCAGCTCCGGTCGCGACGCTTCCATAATCGCGGCCGTTGTCAGAGTAGGAGAAGGCTCGAGCTCGCTTCTTCCCGACGCTGCCCCAGATGCGGGAGCCACTGGGGACCCTCTCCGTAGGCGTCGCCGCCGCTGGGAGGCGGCTATCAAAAGTTCAGAGCTGGCAGACCAGCTCTGGGCCGTCCGGCAAGCCGAAGATGCCGCTCGAGTCCAAGGACTTCGAGCCGTCACCTGAGGCCACCACAGCAAGAACTGCGGGACTATTCTTTAATAAAGTTTCTTCTTCTTCTTCTGTGTTTGCCGCAAGATGGCTCTGCGTGTGCGCCAAGCGCAGAAGAAATGTAGCGGAAACGTACTTCGCTACTCGTTTAACTGCGACTTCTGCAATTTACATGGTCATATTTACCAATATACACCGCAGTATAACTTTCTACAGTACGTTTCTAAGGCAACACCGCATTCACTAGAGGCGCTTTTGTCCGGCTTTGAACCATCGAACTCACGGCTGAGTGGTAGCGTCGCCGTCTAACACTCCGGAGACCCTGGTTCGTTTCGCACCCAGCCCATCTTGCAGGTTGTTTTTATTTACCTTCTACTTTTTTAATTGCCTTCCGGGATTTTTCGCTCACGGCCAACGCCGCCGATGCTTACAACACCGGCTTTTCTGTGACACGAGCTTCTTAACGCTATCGCGTTAAAATCGTAAAGTAGAACTTGCACACAACCTACAAACATGATAGCGTCGGATTGCAATTTCAATATACAAGAAAACCTAACTCTATTACGCGAAAACTCGAACACAACATCCTTTTCCAGCGTTTCTACCATAAGTACAGCTGCGCGCCCCGCTTGGTTCCTTGCAACGACCCCATCCCGACGGCGATCGCGTCCGCGCATTCGCGGCAACGGCGGGCGGAGGCGAATAGGGGAAACAGGAAATAACCTTAAGAGGAAGCTTTAGCTCAGGCCCAACTCCGACGCGGCCTATTCAAATACATGTTAAATGCAAAAGCGCTTTTGTGAAATAACCTTTGGACCGATTTTGATAAATTTTGTTGCATTCGAGAGAGAAAAGTAAATTTTAGTAGCTGTTGGAAGCTGAATTTCGATTAGGGTCCTGAATTTTGTTAAAGATATTTTAAAAATTCGGAGGCTTTAAAAGATAGAAGTACGAAATTTACAAAGAAATAGCTCTGCATCATCAATAGATATCGCGCTTCTGTACACGGCATTCATTAGATTAATAAAAGCGGACTAATTTGATATGTCATCTTATATTTTACGTTAATTTGTTACACTGTGTACAATGGTTGGGCAAAAGCTGCTTTTTCAATAATACTTAATTTTTCGAGATCAGTATTTAACCAATCAATTTTGTCCGCTTTAGATGTACTATTAGATGCAATTCACAGAATTGTATTATCATTTTTCATTGCTGAGTTACAGAGTTGTAAACTTGATAGTTTCGTTTATAAAAAGTTTCGATATTTGCCAATTTTCAATAAAAAGTTCACAAGCGAAATAAAAAATGCGAGACCAACAGTCACTAGATTTTAAGTTTTTCTTTTAAATGCAAGAACCTTGTCAAGTTTGATGCAGTGGTTGCCGAGAAAAACGAATTCTTTTACATTTATTTAGATAGGAGCACCCGGGCTAAAGCTTCCTCTTAAAGCTAGCGTTTGTGCATAGCGTTCACCACCAGCGTTTCTCGGCAAACACTACGGGACCCGAAGTAGCACTCATACTGCCACTCTTACTTCACGTAGCCATAGCACCGCTCACCAGAGAGCTCGCAGATGTACCTAAATTGCGCCACCTGTTTTATGCTGATGGTATGACACTATGGGCGTTACAAGGCTCCACTACGGAGTCCAAGATGTCCTACAAACAGCTATCAGTGTCATCGAGAGAGAGAGAGAGAGAAGGAAAGAAGGAAAGGCAGGGAGGTTAACCAGAGTGAGTCCATTTTGCTACCCTACACGTGGGGAGGGGAATGGGGAGTGTAAAAGAGAGAGAAAACATGAGTCTATGCCGCACTTTCACAAACACTAAGTTAGGTGAGGGATGTATATAGTCGGACGCTCAAGTCTGTTGCCTTCAGGTAGAAGTGCTCGAACTGCTTTTTGGGCTAATGAACTGTGAGGTCAGGCTCCCAAAATCTTTGTTTCTGTAAATGACCAATCATCCACTCTATTCAAGGCAGACTGGGGAGCGTGAGGTTGGTTATCAAAGCGAAAACAATGGCACAGAAGATGACTGATGGTGTCTTCCCACTTGAACTTAGCGCACAATGGTGAGTCCGCCATTCATATATGATAGATATAGGAGTTGGTGAATGCTATTCCTACCCACAGCCGACACAGCAGTGTTACATCACATTGTGAAAGTTTTGCTGGTAATATAAATATGAGTGATGGGTAGAGGCTGTATAAACGACACTTAGAGTTCTCTGGTGTATGCCAGTAACTTAACGTGATGGTACGAGCGAGACTGCGAAGTTTTCTTGCAGAGTCTACTACCGATAAAGGTATAAGGAGTGTCGGTGCGCCAGCCTGGGCACGTTGGGGAGCGTCATCGGCTAGGTGATTACCAACTATGTCACAGTGTCCCGGCAATCACTGAAAGATGACATCATGTCCTCGTTCAGAAGCGGAATGGCAAGTTTCGTTGATCTTAGACACCTACTGCTGATAATTGCCACGTCGTAAACCTCGCAAGCTCTGGAGAGCTGCATTCGAATCACAAAATATTGTCCGTTTGTTAGGTGGTTCTTTTTTAATGTATTCGACATCAACGTGAAGAGCGGCCGGTTCTGAACCTGTATATGTCGTTACGCGTGAAGTCTTCAACTTGATGACGACCTATTGAGATGGCATAACAATAGTGCCCGTCGAATTTTCCGAGACGGAACCGTCCGTGTAAGCATGGATCCGGTTAGCGTTGTTATGTTTGGGGTCGGGCATGGAATAGATGGTAGCTGGCCCATGCCATTATCCAACTTATCCCCGCTGAGGACGTCGTTGAAGGGAAGGACTGCTTCTCATCGAGAACGAGAAATATGGGTGTATTTACAGTAATTACATGAGAACGTTACAGTTCATCAGTATAACATAACTGAAAGAGGAATGCACACTCAGCAGCCGCACAATAGCTGCTTATAAACACTCTCTCCTTCCTAAATCCCTAAGTTAAGGAAAAACGACCCTTCAACCTGCTACCAATTCGGAGCGTCCAAAGCCATCGTAGCCGACCCGCCTTCGAGGAGGAGGGTTTACACTCACTTCCGCACAGGTTTCGCTGACCACGCCGAGATGAGAGTTCTCGCAGACACGGTGCCTGACCCGAGCAAGCGCCTCTTAATCCCCGAGCCTACTTCGCGCAGTGGCCGTCACGGCTGTGCATTGTCTGGCGTCTTCAAAGGCCCCTGAGAAGGCACCGCAAAGCATCTCCTTCCGGAAATTCTCCCTGCTTCAATCGAACCGTGAAGGCGTTGGCGATTCCACTAACAACACTTGGTCCACTGACCACGCTTAGTCATAGCGGCGCCGAGGGGGTGTTGATGCTGCACCCCGTCGCGCCTACAAAACGAGTCGCCGTGGCATGTGGGGAAGGCTTCCATGGTTGCTTCAGGGAAGCTCGCCACCCTTGCAGCTGGGGCTGGCTGGGAAAATTTTGTAGGTCCGTTCCCTTGCAGGTCGTTTGTAACAGCGCATGAACAATGCAAAAGTTTCAATGTAATCTGCTTGAGAGCCGCGGGGGTCAGGCTAGCTTTCTTCACTATTCCTAGAACAGCAAGGTACACAGGAGGCTTGTTCAAGCACAACAGAGGGGATGGCGTTGTTGTTGCGGTTGAGTGCCTCAATGACAGAGTGCTGGTTCGCCGCAACTGATCTCAAGAACGCTGCCTTGGGTCTTTTCTCAGGCAAGCGAGCGAGATAGTGGTCAGGGACTCTGGATATATGGTGAACATGCATCCAGAGCCATCAGTGTCATTGAACGACATATTAGCATAATGGGACTCTTCTACGTGCCACATGAGTCTGAATTACGCATGATTAAACTCCACACGTGCGACCCAGGCAAATACGTATTCGAACACGGTGAACCAGTCCATAAGGCACATAAAATCAGGATACTGGGTCTGCACACAATTCTAAACTAGAAGCGGGTGTTGTGGAATAATAAACGGAGAACTTTTACCTTTTACCGCTTCGAGCCCATCAAGAAGACTCATTTATTTTTGACTAAGGGGTACGGGAAAGGGGAGAGAGTAAAGAGAAAGGAGAAGTCACAATACACTGTACCAAACAGGCTTTCTTGCACCCCGCACGTGCAAGCAACCCGCTCCAAGCCTGAAGGACACCACCGCACCGCCGGTCGTTGTTCGTAGAACGCGCCCGCCAGTTTGAGGGATGTCACGCAGTTTGAGGGGTGTCAATTGTCCGGCGCTTCTGCCACAGCGAACTCAGCAGTGCAGTTTTAGGTGGGGGAGTCCTTCTCGCCACATCGTCGGCGGCCCCCAGCGCGGGGGTTCTTTGGCTCCAGAATGGAGGATATACAACAACCTCCCCCGGATGAGCGAACTATTATTGATCTCATTGCTCCACAATCTCTAAGGTATACAGCAGCCGTATCAGTCGCTTCACCTCTGTTCTCCCACTTAATACCAATCTGCAGGACCGCACCCTGCCGTCTCTACCCTTAAATATTTCCTTAATTCTGGCGGTCTTCAACATGTGGTATTTCAAGCGGTCTTCCCTCAAAAGCAACAAGGCGTCTTTTTTCGTATCACTCGATGTCGTTGGTCGTCACATATGTGCTGATCTGAGCTCCAATCGGTACTCTTTCCTCTAACGTCTCCAGAAACCATCGGCATCCGCAATCTGGTACTTCGAGCGTCGTGAGAGATGCATGCCACCACCAGGACTTTTGTCCGACCGCAGGTGTGGAGGAAGGGTCGTCAGCTTTCTTCCGACAAGGAAGAGCGCCGGTGACAGATGTTCTGGCTCTTGAGCATAATCATACATGAAAGTGAAAGGGCATGAGTTTATCACGGCCTGCACCTCAATGAACGGTGGTCAGTTCATCGAAATTCAAGCTCCTCCGACCTAACACTTTTCGCAATGCTACTTTCACAGAACGCGCCATCCGCTCCCGGAATCCGCTCCACCCAGCTGCACGTTCAAGAATAAACTTCCATCTGATCTGGTTTCTGGCAAAGTATGACTGCAATTCCTCGACCTGCAACAGCATAACATGATCTTTAGATTGCTGGCTGCACGCTTGAATGTGAGCAGAATGTGAGCAGAACAACGTCGAGCAGATTACACGGCGTGCCACAGAGCGTTTAAAGGCGAAGAGGACGGCTGTAGCCGACAGGTCGCTGACGAGCTCAAGGTGGACGGCACGTGTCACAGGACAGGTGAAAATAGCGATGTAGCATTTTTTGCTACAGCTTGGTTGTGTATTTTCGCTCCACAGCCCTTCTTCGCTCTATTCTGTCGATATCCATCTTTTGACATCCCTATTCCCGGGTTTCAGCACCAAAAATGTTGTGCAAAGGTGAGGGAGAACATTTATGGAAAAATGACAGACGTTCGCTCGCTTCGAGCGCATCAAGAAGACTCATTTATTTTTGACTAAAAAGCACGGGAAAAGGGAGAGAGTAGAGAGAAAGGGAAAGTCACAATACGCTGTGCCAAACTGCCTTTCTTGCACCCCGCAAGCACAAGCAAGCCGCTCCAAACCTGAAAACTCCAAACTCCAAACCGCACCGCCGGCCGCTGTTCGTAGAACGCACCCGCCAGTAGTTTGCATGCAGTTTGAAGGGTGTCAAGTGTCCGTTGCTTCTGCCACAGTGACCTCAGCAGTGCCGTTTTAGGGCGGGGGGGGGGGGGGGGGGAGTCCTTGCCACATCCGCAGCGGCCCCCGGCGCGGGGTACTTTGCCTCCACAATGGAGGATACATAACAGCGGGTTTTACCCTAAACTAGCTCGATAAGCAAAAAAAGCAAACCTCCGGGCCGCTTCACCGGGTTTCGTCGCGCAGTTACGGTCTGTCTGAAAAGGACACCATGCAAATGATTGAAGCCTCGCATACTACCTACAGTATCAGTACCTCACTAAAAAAAAAAAAACACTGGATCAGGCTAATAGTCTATGCGGGCAATCAAGACCGCACTAAGGCTACCGGTGCGCACTATCTCTACCCCTCTCCTATATTACCATTAAGAAAATTATACAGGCGCAGAGGAGTAATCAATTCCTGCGCCTCTCCCCAACATCCACAGGCCGAAACCTACTCCGAACTTTGGAATACCAGCCAAGTGGCACAATCTCAAATGAAGAGCCGTGGTTCCGCTTTCCTGTAAGACTCGCGGCTAAGATGCAACGAAAACCGCTGCCACGAAACGTGAATTCGCACCGCTACCCGGGCTGATTACTTCGTCCGGCGTCATCAAAATCGCGAAGACGTCCTCTACATCAACTCCGCGCTCAGTCTGGTCGAAGGAATGGTCACGACTGATGCAATGGCGGAGGACGGACCCAATGACATCTCCGCCTCGATTAAAACAGCGCAGTACGACGTGACTGAGCGGGCGCATTAAGGCGAGGACACATGAGCGCAGAGTGCTGTGAACTTAGCAACGGCACGCCTGTGAGGGACTGCTCGCAATGGTAAACCGGTTGCCGCCGCCTGCGTCCAGCGGACTAGATGTGACCGACATGCCACATGTGACTCCCCGCGCCGGCGAGAGGCAGCAGCCAATATGAGCGGTGAGAGCGCAAAGTCGCGATGACGTTGTAACCACCTCAATGGCGTCCGTCAATACAACCAAAAGAAAACCAAAGTCAACTGTAGAAACATGTTGCCAGCGTCATAAGAAAGCTGGTGCTAAAGTTGAACTTTTGCAACTCTTTTATTACAACAATTATGGCACGCCAGAATGTACAGGGGAGTTTACTTAAAATGAAAGACGTTGGTACCACACGTTAAAAGAACATCAATTGCACATAGATTTAGATTTCTTCCCATGGATTCCGAAGAAGCGAAGAACAGTCTGGTAACATTGAAATTGGCGGAACTTCAAGGAACCATCACCGCGGACGCGCCACTGTTGCCGTCGCTCCCATCTGCCTGCCGGCAGTTGTGCGGACTCTACCATTACAAAAATCTGCCCCGTTTCCTAAAGTGCATAGCGTTACTTGCTTCAAGGCGTAGCACTTAAAACGGCCACACAAATTTTACGAAACGTCCCTTCGCTTCCCCGTCCGGGGACCATTACGTGGATGCCTGGGCAATAGTGTGTTTACTGGAACGAGCGCGTTAATGCGCTAGTCCAAGGTCTTTCCCTCCGGAACCTTGAAGACCACTTACCCAACAGAGGGTATCTACACCTACAACCAATTGAACACGTATTGGAGTTGGGGTAGATGAGATATACCTGCACCTCACCACTCCCTTACCCCCCCTCCCCATCAGAGTTGAATATGGTACCAGATCCAGACGAAAGCATTTAGTTCCCCCTATGCGACAGTGTACTTTTCCCCCCGTCTCCATATTACACAATTTACCTCCTGCCGAGCGCAGCGGGCAGATCTTTTCCGCTGTTTGTGGAGCTTCCCCAAGCCCATGGTGGTAGAGCCTTCGGGCTACTGGCTCACATAACAAGCTAGGGGCGTAACTACGTTCAAATATATCATAGAAAGTTTGATCCATCCCTCCATTCTCCCGTACGATTATCGAAGATTGAAGTCGCAACCTGCTTTGTCGTTCAAACAAAGAGATTAGAGCAATTCCTTTTTCTTTATTTGCTATTACACCCAAGGCTAACTCACAATAAGCCGAGCAGACACTGATTTCGGTCCGCCGATCGTCGGCGACAGCGTTTGTTCCTTCGTGTCGGCGTCTTCGTCACACTGTATCGACGCCGAACAATCTGCCTGTTCGACTCCCATCAAAGGATGTCACACTGTACCGACGCCGAACAATTTGCCGACCGTCCGCAGATTGTTCGGCGTCGGCACAGTGTGACACCCTTTGATGAGAGTCGAGCCCATGACTTTTGGTGTGGATTGAGACGAATTAGGCCATCAATTTCTTTATAAGAAAGCGTGAAGCCGAGGCGAAGAAGCGTCAGGACAACCTGTACTGTTAATGCAAACTTGATTCAGGCAGAAGTTACTGTTTATCAAACCACAGCTAATTAAAACAGAGTTAAGTCACTCGAACGCACGCCCATTGGGGAAGTCGAACAAACTTGGAGATATGGGCAAAGTAGCTATATCTCCAAGCTGCATTCCAATTGACATTGTGAAGATCGAGAGTCGCATCCACAACCTCTGGTGTTAACTAAGGTACAGTGAATTTATGCAATTATTTAATATGCAGTTTAGGTATTCGAACCCACGGCCTTTGGTGGGAGCTGAATCACATGGAGATTTGGGAGAAATGTTGGACTGCACTTGACATCATGAATGAGGAGTATAACCCACTCCTTTGCTGTTAATTACCGCGAAGTTAATTACCACATGCCTAATTAAGATATAGTTAATTTATGCAATCGAACCCATGGCCTCCGGTGGGAGTTGAGCCTGCGATCTCCTCTGTTAATTAGGGCGATGTTAATTAGGGCTAAGTAACGTAGTTAACTAAGTTAGTAATTCAGTTAAATCAGTTAACTAACGTAGGGTTAATTGACTTACTGGTC